>NC_135234.1:486076551-487425717 GCF_051348905.1 Ranitomeya variabilis | reverse complement strand
CCTTTGCAAAGTCTCCGTTTTCGCCTGTCAATCAGGCTGGTCTGGTCAAAAGGGCGTGTTGTCTTCCCCCAGATTTTGCGTAGTTTTCCGTTGGTGGCGTAGCGGTGTGCACATGCCCAAGGTCCCGAATCCTCTGCCAGGGGATTTAAAAGAGCGCGCTGTTCGTTATTTCATTGGTGATCGGTGGGCGCGGCCATCTTCCTTTGGCCGCGCGTGCGCAGAAGCGGCGCTCTGCTGGCCGCGGCTTCAGGAAAATGGCCGCGGGATGTCGCGCGTGCGCAGATGGATATCGCGGCGGCCATTTTCCTGAAGCGGCGGCCAGCAGAGCGCTGCTTCTGCGCACGCGCGGCCAAAGGAAGATGGCCGCGCCCACCATTACCAATGAAATAACGAACAGCGCGCTCTTTTAAATCCCCTGGCAGAGGATTCGGGACCTTGGGCATGCGCACACCACTACGCCACCAACGGAAAACTACGCAAAATCTGGGGGAAGACAACACACCCTTTTGACCAGACCAGCCTGATTGACAGGCGAAAACGGAGACTTTGCAAAGGTATTTCGGCAACTTAGGTGGGTAATAAACGCATAACAAACACACTAATGTAACGCCCACCTCTGCCCCTATTTAACGCTATTTTTATCCCATCTTCCAAAAACGTGGTGACAGGTTCCCTTTAAGCCTTATACACACTTTGCCACGTGGACCGGTGACCTCTGAGCTCAGAGACTTTCGTCTCCAGCTCATCCACCCTGTGCTCAGCCACTTGTCTCAGGACCCTTTCTCGTTCTACATGGTCTTTTACTGTCTCTTTAATCATCACTATTTCGTGATCCTGTTCTCTTTTGGCTAGCACGTGTCACATCATAACTTATTTAAATATATTTTCAGATGGGCTAGCTTGCTCACCCACATTCTGCCTCTTCAGAGTTTTACCTATTTCTTCATCAACAGGTTCAGCTTTCTCTTGGGTATCTGAGTACCCCAGCTCCTCCACATAAATCTTCTCAGAGGGCACAATTTGTACAGTCTTTGCCTCTTTTCCGTCTCCGGCGACAGGAGGACGACTTGCCACTTGTACCCAAGTCAGCTTTATAGCACTCTTTTCCACTTTTGTTACTGTCTGGATGGGAGGCACCACCACCCGATTGGTCACCCTGGAACCAGCAGTCCCCATTTCTAATGGTGTTGGACCCCATTCCTGGAGCTTACCTGTCTTCCACGGTTACCTCTGCCAAGTCCCAGAGTTGTTCAGACCCACACTTCTGTCTGGTCATACTTTCTGGTATGGCTACCACCGTCACCCTGACTTCACCTTGTGGAGCACTGTCGATCCACTGTGTCAGTGCTTCTGTCAGCACACCATTATACTCAGCCCTAGTGGTTAATACTGGCAATGACACATCACAGTCACCCCTGAAGTCTGTGTCACACCCCACAGTATGGTGAACTCTCAAGTCACTCTCTAACCGGGTGTCAGCTCCACTCGTTTTATCGACCACACCACTATCAGTCATATTGTGGCACATCAGGTGACATCATGTATGTAAGATGGGCAGCTGCACCCTTCCCACTAGTCAACCCATCAATTTTGGAAGGTTTTAATGCTTTTAAGTATGCAACCCCATCAGCCGTGAGCCCTCCATTCTCCTGTTGTACAAAAGTTCTCTTCTCCCACAAGTCTGAGAACAGCCCAGAGTCCCAGCTAAGCCACATTTAGCATCTACATGTTTGGCATTTACGTATATAGCGATTAGTGATGAGCGAGTGTACTCGTTGCTCGGGTGCTCTCCGAGCATTTGTAACTGCTCAGAGATTTAGTTTTCATTGCCTCAGCTGCATGATTTACAGCTGATAGACAGCTTGAATACATGTGGGGATTCCCCAGCAACCAGGCAACCCCCACATGTACTCAGGCTGGCTAGCAGCCGTAAATCATGCAGCTGCGTCAACAAAAACTAAATCTCCGAGCAGTTACAAATACTTGGAGACCACTCGAACGTGCACGGGAAAACCTGAGCAACAAGTACACTCACTCATCACTAATAGCGATGAGATCCCACCTAATTTACAGGTGCGTGTCTCCAGAAGCACAAGTTGGGCTCTACAGCATTCTGGGCACTACAACGTACCGGAGACTATAAAATACTGAAGACTACAATGTACTGGCAGTACAATAGCAGATTAGCAAGTTTCACTCAGCAATATCCACTGCTGCTTGTTTCTGGTTGCACCCATGGAGTCAAAATCATCACTACACCTCTAGATAAATTCCCAAAGGGGTATAATTTCCATAATGAAGTCACTTGAGGGTGGGATTTTGCTCTTATAGCACTTAGTGGCTCTCTATATGGAGTCCACAACTATACTATAAAAGTCTGTGCTCCAGGAGGCAAAGAGCACTTCGTCCCTCTCAAGTCTCGCCATATGGCTAAGCAGTACTACACATATGGGGTATTTCTAAATTCAGGAGAAATTGTGGGACAAATTTTGGTGCCATTTTTACACATTCCCTAGTGTGAAAATGTAAAACCTGTGGCTAAAACAAAATGTTGATGGTAAAATTGTAATTATTTTTTTCTTCACAGCCCAATGGTTTAAAATTCTATGACACGCCTGTCAATTTGAAAACTGCACTCCTACATTAATTCATTGAGATGTATAGTCTTGTAAAATGGGGTCAATTATTGTTGGTTCTGCTGTTCTGGCACCTCAGGGGCTCTCCCAGTGGGTCATGGCTCCCGCAAAACATAACAGTAAATCTGCACTATAATATGATGCTCCTTCCCTTCTGAGCTTTGCACTGTGTCTGAAAAGCATTTACAGATTACATGTAGGGTACTGGCATACTCAAGAGAAATTTTTACAACAAAATCAGGTCCATTATTTCCTACTAGCTCTTAGAAAAATAAAAATGTGGGGGCTAAACAACATTCTTGTGGTAAAAATGTAATTACTCTTTATTCACCTCCCAATGGTATAAAATTCTGTGAGGCACATGTGGTGTCAATATGTTTACTACACTCCTAGATGAATTCATTGGGGAGTGAAGTCTGTTGAATCAGGTCACTTACAGGCATTTTCTGCTGTTCTTGCACCTCCGGTGCTCTGCCAATTTGTCATGGCACCCTCAAACCATTAAAAAACACATCATAAAAAGCAGACTCACCAAAACCTTGTCAAATGACAAATACACTAGCAGGATACAGCAGGCCCCTCTGATGAAGGCTGGAGGAGCACAGGTGCAAGCTACTGATGAGAACAACCACCCGCTCACCTAAATGATAGAGGGGTTGGCTGCCTAGTAGCAAAAATGCATACAGGTAGGGCTTGCATAAGACGCTATTCACACAGATAAGTGTGATGCACCCTCAAACCATTGCAGCAAAATTTGAACTCCAATGTAGCGTTTTTTTCCTCCTGAGCTTTGCACTGTGTGTAGTTTTCAACCACATACTTGTGGGGGGTTTCCACTGTAAAGGCACATCAGGGGCTTTCCAAGTGCAACATGAGACCCACAGACCATTCTCTCAAAGTCTGCATTCCAAAATATCACTCCTTCCTTTCAGAGCCCTGCCATGTGTCCAAACAGTAATTTTCCCCCACATATGGGGTGTTTGCGTATTCAGCCAAAATTGCACAACAAATTTTGGGTTCCATTTTCTCTTGCTACCCTTGAGAAAATAGAAAAATGGGGAATAAAATAACATTATTGTGCGAAAAATGTGATTTCTACTATGTTATAAATTTTTGTGAAGCACCGGGGAGTTCAAGGTGGTCACCACACATCTAGATACATTCCTTGAGAGGTCTAATTCCAAAAATTGGGTCACTTGTGAGGGATTTTTACTGTTTAAGTACATCAGTTGCTCTCCAAAGGTGACATAGCGCCCGCAAATGATTCCAGACAAGTTTGCGCTCCAAAAGTCAAATGGTGCGCTTTCACTTCCCAACCCTGCCATGCACCCAAACAGTAGTTTTCCTCCACATATTGGGTATAAGCATATTGGGTATCTCAGCATATTGGGTATCTCAAGAGAAATTGCACAACAAATTTAGGGGTCCATTTTCTCCTGCTAACCATATGAAAATAAAACATTTGAGGTTAAATTACATTTTTGTGGAAAAAATGCGCTTTTTTGTTTTCACAGCCTAACGTTATAAATTTCTGTGAAACACCTTGGGGTTCACGGTGCTCACCACACATCTAGATAAGTTCCTGGAGGGGTTTAGTTTCCAAAATGAAATCACTTGGGGGGGTTTCAACCGTTTAAGCACGTCAGGAGCTTTCCAAACGCGACATGGCGTCTGCTAATGAGTACAGACAATTTTGTGTTCAAAAAGTCAAACAGTGCTCAATCTCTTCCAATCCCTGCCTTCCATCCAAACATTTCAAGACAAAAAAGTCCTCAAACAATTATTAAGCTTATATTGAAAGGGCAACACTTCATTAAAGAATGAGCTAGAAAACCATATTCCTTATGCACCATAGTCACATGGTTTAGGTGAAAAAGAAAACTTTGAAGTGACAATAAGATTTATTTTAAACCTGTATTAGTTTTTATTCAATTAAATACAATACAATTAAAAAATGTTCAGGAACAGAAATTAGCTGGAATAGTGGAGGTTAGGAAGGTTCACAGCAGGCACTTATTTGGCAGATTAATTAGGTACAGCAATAGCAGCAAAAGAACAAACAATATTTAAATATAATAAAGTGCATTGTGCAAAAAAGAATGTAGGTATTATATATATATTAAGTTATTATAAAGTGCTTTTTCACTAAAGGAACTAATGAATATTTAAACTTAACACCAGAGGGTAGTATTAGGTATAAAAAGTCTAAATATTGCTGTTTAATTATTAATTTTTAATCTCTGCCATTAAATATACGAGTCACACTGGTGTAGATCCTTATTTTAAGTCCTATCACCAACAAGTAGTCAGGCTAGAAATATTTTAAAGCCAAGTAGTCACCTGAAAGGTATACAAAAACCAATATCTTCAATAGCCCAGACCCTGCTGTGAGGGCTAGAAAGAAACACAATCACTAAGGAAACATCAAGTGTGAATGGTGACACTAAAATCCATTATTACATGAATGTTTCGGGGCTCGCTGAGTGTGCCACTGGTGCGGGAGGCAAAAGGCTTTAACAGAGACACACTCAGCGAGCACCGAAACATTCAGGGCGTCCTCAGGCGTGGGATCAAAAGCCACCGAGGGTCAGAGCGAGTCCAATCACCAGCATAGAAGGGGTGAGTCATAGAGATCCCACCAGCATCCACCAGCTGCACCCTTTGACTATTAACAGGGCACAGCGTTCATTTAGGCGAATCTGTGAAGCAAAAGAGTTCGCTTCCATTCACACTGGGTGAGGTCTAACCCACGTGTGAGCAAGCGTTCATCCGCCATTACTCAGCAGCAGGTTCCATCTCTGCATGGTGGACCCCGGGCTGTGAACGCACCTCATATCTCCTTTATATTATTTGGTGCGTTCCGCTAGCCCTAACAGTAGACATGTGTGAAATGTTATTTATTAACTATGTCATGTGACATAACTTTCTGACTTAAGGGCATAAACTTTAAAAGTTTGAAAGTTGCAAAATTTTCACCAAATGTCTGATTTTTTCACAAGTAAACACAAGTCATATCAAACAAATTTTACCACTATCATGAATTACAATATGTCATGAAAAAATAGTCTCTGGAATGCTTCAATTGATCCAACTTATTCAGAGTTAACACCACATAAAGTGACACTGGTCAGAATTGTAAAATTTGGCCTGGTCATGAAGGTGTAAGCAGGCTTGGGGGGTAAAGGGTTATGGGGTTTGACTGGCATTTTCATGTAGTCACATAATAGGCCAACTTAATGTTAATCAACCACTCTACTATCTAGCATGACTGGATGCCTCTATATATGTGGAAGTTCTAGTTGACGTGTTGTAATATATTGTCAAATTATTTTTTTTCCTACTTAATTGGAAATAGGTAATAGTTTAGTGTTAGAATGTGCTATATTATGGTTTACATATCCGTCAACATCTATTTTTACACTCTGGTTACATTTCGGTATTGTGCTATTAGTTGCTTTCAGCACATACAATAGATGATTAGTTTATTAGCCAGCATATGTTTCATTGGCATGGACATATGTTTAGATGTGTAAATGACACATCACTCAGCCAATACATTTTTTATTCACATTCACACATTTAAAAATACACAGTTGTATTAGTCACACATTATCTATATAGTTATTATTTTTTCACATCTTTATTAGCACACTTTATGTTATCCATTTTGTTATACATTTTTCATGTAATTACACTCTTACACATCCCATGAGTAGTTCAACACAGTATGTTTATACATAATACATCAGGTAGCCAAAGCAGTGGAAGGCATCATTAATATTTATGATTTTAATTAATATTATTTTTATTATTAAGTAGTATCTGTATAGATTTTTTTATGGCCATGTGGCAGTTTAAAGATCTTGTATGCTCTGCAAACAGCAGAAAAGCAACACATCACATGAGGCCTCTTTTAATACATCATTGGTTGCATTCCTACTTAATAAAAAACATGACACCTTCCTCTTTTATCACGTACCTTATGAGGAAACCAGAGTCAATGGCGCAGCCGGTCTTCTTACAGGCAAAAACACAAAATTTGGCAAGTGTTAATACCAGTTTAAGCATTTTGATTTTTATGACAGAACTGTATATCTATAGGTAGATTGTAGTGTTACACTCTGTACTCAGCACTTTATTCATTAGGCATTACTTATTTATATCACTGCCACTGATATTGTTACTCAGCTGTCTTGGCTCTCGCATCGGGCCTTGTTACTTATCTTATAGCTGACTCCCATCATTGAGACTGCCATCATTTTAGAGACAACCATCTTGGATATATCATACTTACATTTGACTTGCACCTATTTAACATATGATTAGTTATGTAGATTATTGTCATGTCACCGCATTGTTACTATTTTGCTCCTAGAGATCATAATTTTAATTTTTATTATTTTGTTAGTATTTTGTAAAAACAATATTGGCTTTCAACACTGCCTGAATCTTTCTTGGCATGCTCTTGATCAGATTGAAACATGTGTTGATCTCAGTTCTCTTCTACACTTTCCCAAAGTTGGTACATACTGGTCTACACACTTGGGTATGTATACAGTTTTTTCTTCAATTCTACCCACAAGTGTTTGATTAGCTTGAGATCTGGAGACTGTGGGGGCAATTCCAGAACCTCTACTTCACTGTCATTAAACCATTTATTCGACAGTCTTGACATATGCTTCGTGTTGCTGTCCTGTCCTGACTATTGTGACGACACAGCATTATATATTAATTAACCAGACATCTATTTTCAACAGGTCAGAAAGAATATACTGTTATCTATAGTTTGACTTTTGAATTTATGTTTTTTTCTGATTTGTCAAGAAAACAGACTCTTGCTTGTGTAAGACTGTAATATTGTTTTGTAGGTTGACATTTGATGTAACATACTGTGCTCTTATCCTGGATGACTAGTAGTGATGTTGTGCTAAGTACATATATCCATGTCCGCCAGTTTGTTGGCATTCAAAACAGAGGAGGAAAATCTATGTGAATAGATTGCATAATCAAACAATGCGAGTTGATCTTATCAGCATTAACTGTAAATACTGAATGAAGGACACTTGTTAATGATAAAAATAGGCTATATGCTGCTGTACAGAGAGAGACAGCCAGAGATTCAGCCAAAACATTAAAAGACCCAGAGACTGGACAGCAGCCACGACATCATGGCTCCATCACGAAGGACACAGATTTGTTATTTTGCAGGATGCAGGATGCCAGCTTAGGGGACCACGGCCCCAGCTGGAAGGATACAGATCTGTCCACTGACTATTGCTGAACCATGGAAATGATTGGAGAAAGCCAGGATTAAAACTTGCTGGTCGCCTGGCTCCATGAAGATGTGACCCTCCAGTCAACTGGCCTTGTACCTGAATGGACTCTCATCTTCCTAAGCTTGTTATTACTTTCTCTCTGTGCATGCCACAGGTGGGGTAGTCAGGGAAAATGAAGCCAGATTGTGACCATCTGGTCAACTGGCCCTTGTACCTGAATGGACTGTTATCTTCCTACACTTGTCTTTACCTCCTCTCTGTGTGTGTCAGAGGTGGGGTAATCGGCCCTGAAAGATCTGAAGTAACAGCTGCTTTTATCCAGGAGAGTCAGCAGAAAGGTGAGATTTGTAACGTTCACCATCTTGGGTACTGTGCTGGGACTGCTCTACGTGTTATCTGCCTGTTTTGTAGTTCATTAAAGTATTGCCACACTGTTTTACCCTCACCACGTGTTGTCTGAGTAGCATTATGCCCACAGTGAAAGGATAGCGGGCGTTTGGTGGGACAATTCCTGGTCCATGCGGTTTCGGCTAATGGACTGGGGTGCCCATTGACCCTCCCGTGTCTCCACAACTATGTCGTCCTTTTCATACCCATAGTATGTGAGTGTATGAAGTAACTTATCTTGTGGGATACTCACATGTAATTCAGTATCGAGATCACCATTGATCCTGGTCAAGTATCCAATGCCTTTGGTTGTGAAACAACCCCATATCATCAGGCTTCCTCCACCGAACTTTACATTTCCTTAATTTCTCAATACATTATCCCCTTTTTCCCTTGTTTCTTTCAGACTCATTTGCACTTATCAGAGCCTAGTCTATTGACTTTCGTGTCATCACTCCAAATCACCTGTTTCAGATCTTTAAATGTCCACTTTTCTTATGACTCAATCTAACTCTTCTTATGACAATATTGAAGTTGAGGCTTCTTCACCTTTTTTCATCCACTATTCTAGACTTGTGTAATGTGCGTCACATGGTGCTTGCATTAATGACCATGATCTTGTAAGAAGAGGAACGGGACCGGGGGTACCTTTCTTGCGCCGGGTCTGGAACTGTCAGGACTGTCACCTTTGTTGTCTGGGGGAAAGCTTAGAGACCCGGACCGACTTTTGCACTCAACAGCAGGGGGCATAGCTAGGATAAAAAGGGCAGAGTGCATGAAAAGGCAGTCAGACTTGGCGGGAGCACTCAGCGCGCAGCAGGGGAAGTTTTGGTGCTCCGTCCTCTGAGCTCTGTGACAACACAGGTCCGTGCTATATTGTCCCTCCTGCCACTTACGAAAACTGTGACCAGTGAACTGTATTTTGCCCTTTGGCTCCCACTGCTCAAGGTACCCAATGTTATGGGCCAGTAAATAACAAGTACGTGCTGACTAAGAAACACCGGGGGACTTAACGAGAACTGTTCACTCTCTCATCCGCATACTTCTGCTGAGCTTCATCAAGCCCTGGCAGTGTTGGAGACTTCTCTTCGCTTTGCAACCCAAATCCTGGACCCAGGACCCCGTGCAATATGTCGAGGACTCATCGTCACCGCCAGGAACCGGATCATCAACGCCTGCAGGAAGACACCGGATTCATCATGTGCTGACCGTGTCGGCACCACCGTTAGAACCTAAGACTCTACAGTAAGGAAGCCGTCAAACTGATAAGTTTACCCTTAATGAACAGTTGTTATACCTTTTGTCCTCATTACCTCCCTCAACACACCAGTTGTGCTCATATTACCTGCCATATACCTGCCTCTACTTTCCCCTCCCTGCATGGATTATACCCCTGTTTCAGTAAAATTAACTTTAACCTTGCTCTACCTAATGTCCGTTACTGCATTCCGCAACCTGCTCACACTCTCACTATTATGAAGCATACCAGCCACCTCCACTGCCGTTTTTGTTGCTCCAGAACTGATAGACCTTAGAATGAGCCAAATTGTTGACTCCAATATTTTGCCTGGATGTCCACCTTTTGGCTTTTGAAAGGATAGGCATAGGATATATATTTCATATTCTTCCATCTGTCATGAAACTCACATGATGCAGTTTGGCAATTTTCTTTGCCAAGAGACCGCTATTGATGAACTGGATGATGCTGTTTCTCTTTTCTTGGGAAATCTTCTTCATGGCTGCTCCTTGATTCAAACCAATGACCTTTCACTTGGAAATCAATCTAGTAATACACTGAACTATTAGATAATGTGAGAACAGGTTGTATTTATAGTATTCAGGAAGAAAAATATTTTGACGCCACCAGGAGCAAAACAGTAACAATGCAGTGACATGACAATAATCTGCATAACTAATCATATGCTAAATAGTTGCAAGTAAAATCTTTGTATGTGATATCCAAGATGATTGTCTATAAAATGATGGTGAGAAGTAGATGGGGAGATATGGAGCCTGAAAGTCAAAAGTTCAAAAACATTGTTACCCTTTTGCTCTTCACTGTACACTTCCAGAGTTTGTCTGAACAGCCATTACTCTCAGCTGGTTTATCAAATTGCTGCTTGTTCATCAACTGTCTTACTGGATCAGACTTCCTCTTAACCATTTGTCTGCTCTAAGCATAACAAACTATTCTCTCGCACTACGCCACAGCAACAATGTTCAATCTTTCTGCTTGCAAGTATCCAGTTTGCCTGTTTACCACTTCTGCCAATAGTTAATTATTTGTATGATGATTGCCTATACTAGTCACTGACCATCTGACTGTTGATGGTGTAAAACTCTGCTAATAACAAATGGTTTCCTGCAAGTCTTGGACTGACAACACATCTGCAATACCTGTATAAAGCCACACTCCTAGCTGCTTGTTTTCTAGTGATTCTTGCTCTTATTATCTGCTTGCCTACCTACATACTCTGATGTCCTGATGTTCACAGAACCATGTGCCATCTGACAAGTCCTGCCTGTTATACCTTCATCTTTGGTCTTTGTTGCTCACACTAGACAATGGCTTAGAGAATCGCACTCCCTAGGTGAGCCCATAACAATTATGCTGTTAATGTGAGTACGCATGGGTTACTTACGATTATATGACTATGCACTTATTGTCATAACTGTAGAATTCAATCTTTAATTAATTGGATCATCCTTATAAATATGTGTTTATTATCCTGTATTAGATTTAATAAAGTATATATCTCCAGTCCATCCTTAATGCAGCAGCCAGGGTCATCCACCTGGCTAATCGTTACTCGGAAGCGTCCACTCTTTGCCAGTCGTTACACTGGCTGCCCATTCATTATAGGATCCAATTCAAAGTACTTGTTCTCACCAACAAAGCTCTCCACAGTGCGGCACCCCCTTATATCTCCTCCCTCATTTTGGTCTATTGGCCTAGCCAATTGCTGCGCTTTGCAAACGACTTTCAACTAACCTCTGCACTAATCCATACCTCCCACTCCCGACACCAAGACTTCTTCCGCATTGCGCTCCTCTGGAATGCTCTATCCCAAGAAATTAGGACCAGCCACAACTTGCACAGTTTTAGGCGCTCCCTCAAAACACATTTGTTCAGAGCGGCCTATCACATTCCCTAATCAAAGTCATTTTATGTGTAAGTGTGCGTGTATAGCCCTTTCGCTATTTATATCTATCCCCCACCCCCCGAGGAAGGCTGGACCTTCATTGTAAATACATCATTGTAAACACAAAGCTGTACTTTGTATCTCCCCCACCTCATTGTAGAGTGTAAGCTCTCACGAGCAGGGTCATCATATTTTGCTTTAATCATTATATTATTGTTAACGCTGCTACTTATGACTATTGTGTTTGAAACTGTTTAACTGTAAAGCGCTGCGGAATATGTTGGCGCTATTTAAATAATGATTATTATTATTATTATATATTTTTTATGACTTTACAGTTTTTTAGGACTTGCTTACTTATTAGGTACCATATTAATTATAAGTCCATTAGATAATATGATGGAATGACAATATTGGGTGATATGATCAAATCTTTTTGGTTGGATTTACATGTGATCATATAAAAAATTGCGTATGAGAACAAAAATAGTATAGTAATCTTTATTAAAGAGAAAACAAAACAACAACAGGGGATACAATCCCTACAGTACTAAAAACACCTTAAAAAACTAGTAGCCACAAGTATGTCATACAGATGAGCCAAAAAGATGTAAGTGGCACCAGACTGAGTGAATATTTGTAACAAACAAATCAAGGAAAAAACATACACTACCCTACCATATTCAAAATGTTAGAGCCGAGTACCACGTGGTACAGATCAGGCTACACTCCTGCAATCAGGAGTCACTATGACTATACTACCACTAAGATCTTCTATAGTATATATACATAGACGCTACATAGAACGCTAAACAAGATAATGGTAGCTACATAATAACAGATAACAGATAAGGTATGGAAAATGTAGATAATAAGTACTTTACCTAAACACTCAGACAATGGTGCCACTGCCCCTACGCACGTTTCAGCGGCGTGCCTTCGTCAGGGTCATCATATTTTGCTTTAATCATTATATTATTGTTAACGCTGCTACTTATGACTATTGTGTTTGAAACTGTTTAACTGTAAAGCGCTGCGGAATATGTTGGCGCTATTTAAATAATGATTATTATTATTATTATATATTTTTTATGACTTTACAGTTTTTTAGGACTTGCTTACTTATTAGGTACCATATTAATTATAAGTCCATTAGATAATATGATGGAATGACAATATTGGGTGATATGATCAAATCTTTTTGGTTGGATTTACAGTAGATTGCTATGTTAAAAAAATAACCAACAGGACTGGTAATGTGCCATAACATTGCTAGCCTACCATAAAACATGATTGCGGTCATGTTCATATGCAGTGCACCTTTCTGTTCTTTCCTTCTGTCTGCTTTTGTCGATCAATGATATTACATACTTTCTCTATAACCACAGTATTCTACCACACCTATTTTGGGAGAGCCATGAAGCAAGAAGTAGTTATTGAACATGATTATCAGCCCTTGGAAAAAACATGCTAAAACCAAGAATACATTTACAAAGTTTTTTTAGATGGCTTTGGGTGCATAGGATATAGGAAAAATTGGGTTAAAATCACTGGTTTGCACTAGGAATTCTACATTGCTGTTCTCCTGCAGATTTGAAAACCATAGTAGGCTACCTAATGCGGATTAGCTCCATTGAGTGAGACCAATTTGGATGAGGACCAGCAGCATTTTAAACTGCAAATCCATCCATGGCAGAAACATGAAGGCCAGACTGACCCTCATATTCCTGCCATGAATTCTACCTCAAATACACATCAGAATTTTTACCCAAAGAGATGCAACATAGGTAAGCAAAAAAAACATAGTAACGCCCTTAAAGCTAAGGGTTGTATTAGGTTACTATAGGCAAGTATTTGCAGGGCATATAGGTTTTAGCTGCCATAAAGTTTTCCCGACTATCATTTTCTCACACTTTGGCTTCTCAGCCTGTACACTGGCAAATTGGAATTAAGTGTAGCTCTTCCGTGATCTTATTTTACCATTATTCCCACTGGAAAGTGATATAATTTCCAAAATAAAAATACAAGTGAGAATTGCTAAATTGTTATTATTTTTTTCGAAGCCTAAACATACACTTAAATCCAAACTAAAAGCTACACTTTTATCGTTACCACCTCTTTGTGCAGGGCAATTGTGTTTCTGAGTAAAAAGAGGGTTACCATTTCCAATTTGCTTTTGTTACCTTTTGTCTGACTCCTTATCGATTCTCACATAGAAGATTGTACTGTACTGCGGCTACCGAAGACATACCATTATGCCACTGCTGACTTTTACCGTACACAAACATGTCTGCAAAACAATCTATAGTGTGTAATATAAGCATTATTTCTCATATCCTATGACTGTACGTATTCAGGGTTTATTTAGGATTATTGTACCTGAAAGCTTTTGGTAATGGGGCAGAAGTGTATTGCTGATAAAAAACAATTCTGTTTAATAGAAACGGATTGAGCCGTAATAGTCTTGTCTTTTATGGTTTTACGTAAACCTTTTTGGTGTTATTCTGTCCTCAGTTATTGTTTTCTGTTTATTAATACTAATAAATTTTGCATGATGTTTCTCTGTTGTTAGTAAGGAATATTAAAGTTTTTCATCCCGAAGATTCAACTTTTCCTATATCAAAAAATGCTGGAAATAAGATTCTTACCATATTACCTTCACAGCAGTGGTAGAGATAAGTAATAAGAAAATAATGACCAAAACTGACGGTTACTGTGCTGTGGGAAATAATAGGCTCTAAACTGCATTTTTATTTCATCCTCAGTTTTTCTAAAGGTAAATGTGCTCATGGTGTGTTCTCTATCTAGAGGGTAAAATTAAAGCTGGCTAATATACCATTCATCAATTATAAGTGTCCCTAACAGGTCAGCACCATCATATCTTGATATTATCAACTTCAAAACGTAGCACAAAGTGAAAATGAGTTTTATGAAGTAGTAACATAGTTATTAAGGTTGAAGGAAGACTTTAAGTCCATCTAGTTCAACCCATAGCCTAACCTAACATGCCCTAACATGTTGATCCAGAGGAAGGCAAAATAAACCCATGTGGCAAAGAGTAAGCTCCACAGTGGGGGAAAAAAATCCTTCCCGACTCCACATACGGCAATCAGACTAGTTCCCTGGATCAACACCCTAACAAGGAATCTTGTCCTTGTGTAGGTTGCAAGACATCCAATATTTATTGCCGCTGTCTCATTTTGGTATTTTCTGCCCACAATCTAATGAGTATGGATGTTCTATAGTCATTAAAGCAGTAGACCCAAAGCCTAGTCAAAATTATGAATTTCTGCCCAAAATATCAAATAGCCACTACAAATAAGACTATAGCTATTTTTCTAAGGTGGCCATACCCTACCAATTTTTTGTCACTACACTCACATTTTATATTTGCCAATTGGTAGACTTCAGTCTATCATTACTTAAATCTTTTGGTTAATAAACAAACTATAGGAATGTTGCACTGGGAAATTGCAAATGCTATTTTTGAAGTTACCACAAAGATTACTATAACCCAGGGATCTTAATTACGGGTAGATTTTCTGCACTTCTGACCCAAATTTGAGCAGCAAAAAGCATTAGTAAGGATTGGTTTACACATTGGGTTTTTGCCATTTTATCCTGTTTTCAAGGCTTAAAAGCACTGCAGTTTCAGTGCCAGCAAAATGAATGAGATTTGTGAAACCTCATGCATATGCGGCTTAATTTTTCATTGCGGATTTAACAATGAATATTGTTCAAGATGGTCATGATGAGGAGATGTGCTGGAACCTGACGCTGGTGATTCATGAACAGGTGCACACCTTTTCGTGAATAAGGAGCCTCAGATAAGTGGCATAAACCTCACATAGTGCTTTGCCACAAATCCTACTCTAGATCCTGCTGCAACAAAACTTGTGGAATAGCCGCTCGTTAAAACTTTGAAGAGTGGCCGTCACTACACCTTTGTCCTACACCAGCTCCACCCACTTTGTCAGAGACGGACAAAAAAGGTATGAGAGCAGAAAAAGTCACATAATTTTAGCACCGTGAGTTGTGCCAAAATTATATGAGTTTTCAAAGCCGCCCAAACCTAGCACACAGCATCATTATTTTCAATATTTTCGTTCAGTTCTATAAAGCCCAGAGCTGCTTGGACCAAAGTCCAAAGTAATTTTCCTCCTAAATCCCTGTCTATTTGGTACCATAATGTAAACTATTTTTTAATATACCTGAATTAAAAAATTCTTATCCATACCTAACTCCACTAACTGCTTTTCCATTTTTTCACTTCCTTTTTTATGTCGCTTTGTTTGAGAACCCCAGTGCATGCTAGGATACTCAAATGAAGCATCATTAGGGGGCAAAGGCTGCGGTCACTGCCCTTTTACTGAAATGAAGAGCCATCAGTGACATTCATTTTAGGGGCTGGGCTAGTCCCTGTGTGATGTGCACAATGACAGTGCATTCTCTATTGCCGGCTCAAATAAGAAGCAATGAGCCCAAAACAGAGCACGTTGATAGAATACCCAGCTTGCAGAGACCAGTGACATCACTTGGTTGGGGGTGCTGGTCTCTGCACACCAGGTATTCTGACAAGGTGCTCTGTTTCCAGTTTGTTACTGCTCATCTGAGCCTGCAAAGAGAGCATGCTGTGATTGTGCACATCGCACATCGACTAGCCCAGCCACTGAAACGTACATCACTGATCATACTTTGTTTTAGGGCGGGAGTAGGGCATTGTCTACAGCCTCCGCCACCTAATGACGCTTTGTGTGAGTATCCCAGCATGCATTGAGATTCATAAAAGATACATTAGCAAAAAGTAAGTGAACAAAATAGAAAAGCAGATGGAGTAGTTACAGTAAGTAAGATAGGGAATTTTTTATTCAAATCTAAACTTGTGATATTCAGAAATAAGACTTTCTACAACAGCTAAAATGTCTATTCTATCAAAAGTTATCATAGGCGTATGTTATGGGCACAGCCGACAATTAATCAATTAATGAAACTTACGTACAATATATGTAATATAGAATAACATGCCAAAGAAGCAGGCATATACAAAAAAATGTATGCACCCCACAAATATCAAAATAGAAATACATTTATTTATATATTTGCTTGTAGTGTATGGTCATGTTTGCTTTTAACTATTTTTAAAATACTTTTTGAATGGTTTCTCTATGTATTTTTTGTTATTCATGATTCAAGTTACTCCACCGGTCTGTTGGCAGGCGCGTCATGTTATAATTTGATGGACATATTCAGGCTGCGTTGGGTCATTGTGCGTTTCTGAAAGATAATGCATGGTATATACTGTACTATTTGTTTTTTCTTCTTTTCAATACTACCATGCTCTTTTTGTAAATCAATGACCTAAACAGAAAAACATATTCCCATGCAGCTGACATGGCTTCCACAGTATTGTATAGCAAGTATAGCACATTTAGTTTTCGGCATATTAGATGGCAATGTAAGAACATCAGTCTAGGTATAAGTTTTTTATATTCAAGGTGACTTTGTAGTTCATTGGTTATGGAACCAACTGGCACAATGCTATTAGAGAATATGACTTTTCAATTAAGATTCAATAGTATTAGAGCCTAACAGAGATACGATTCTTACAGTTGAGGGTGCATGATTAATATTTTGTATGCTTTACAACACTATTATTTTTTATGTATCAATATATTACAACATCTTTTATTGATCTGAGATACTGGGATTTAGAAGGGCAGAAGGAAATTCAATAAAATGTGATCTATAGCACTTTCATATGGCATGTGGGCATTGCTAATGCTATTACTATTATAAAAATATCACTACTGAATCTTATTCCTGTCTGTAAGTGCAATATTTATGGAATTATTTACTTTCAAGCTGAATTTGGATGTATATTATATATAAACTATTCACAAAAGTTAGTGATATTTGGCTTTTGGGAAAAATGTATGGAAAATGTAAAAGGTTGATGCTACAGTGATATTTTATCATGAAAGTAGGGTATACCTCAGCAAAAAATGTCAAACAATGACAATGTCAGGTTTCGTCTTGGTCTCACAATGTCAAATTTTCGACTGAATAATGTGGAGGACTGGCTAAATACCAAATCTAATTGAACCATAAATTTATTGGCTGATTCATGAATCAAATACTGTACCTGTTGCGAATTTTGTCATTAAGCTCCTTGTTAGAAAACGGCAACTTGTGCAAAAATTACGGAAACAATGAACAGCTGGACATGTGCATTCAAACGTTTAGAGAAAGTCATAATAAGGTCACCTGAAAAGGTTAGAGTGCATTTTAGGTGGTGGCTAGAACTGCATGCAAGATCCCCAGGAAACAACTGTCACGGCTGTGGAAAAACTGCATGTCCTGGGTGAAAGCGGTATAAGGATGGAAAAGCGGTCAGTCAAAATGGAGGAGTTGATCAAGCACCTGAACCAAAGCAAGTAGCAGCAGCACCAGCAGCAACCCCAGCAGCAGCAACCCCAGCAGCAGCAACCCAGCAGGAGACAAATAAACTCCTGATGCAACAAATCCAACAACAGCAACGGCAGATTAAACCCCCTTTGTGGGTCAGAACATATGCACCTTACTTCCCTCTACTCTGACATATTATCTCTATGTAAGTATTCATGAATCTTCCTACTTAGGATTAGTCACAGCATCATATCTCTATGACTCAGGGCATTTAGGTAAGGTCTTTAACCTTAACTTTTGTTTGCACATTTTTTTTCACTTGTTCTCTGATGCTTGTATATGGTATATACTACATATGTGCTCTGGCCCCACTTTGCTGGAGTACTTGGTTTGTTCTGTTATAGTCCCTTCCTTTGATATTTATTTAAACCTTTTCTAATCTATATTAATAAAGTATTTATTTTATGAGACTTCATTAGCAGCCCTCTTTTTTTCCATGTTGGTTTTTTAACCTGATTATAGAGTCTCCTGAATGTTTTCCTATTTTTTGCTCAGCCTTCAGTTAGTATTCATTGTTTTTGATAGCAGTCTTACTTTGTAGCATTTTTTTCCACACCTGCCTAAAACTTTGCTCGATACAGTATATATATAATATATGTATATATCTACTCTAACAATGATTGCCGCAGTAGATACTCTAATTAGACAGTAACACACTGTAAGTGAATGGTGGGGATGAGAGCAGTGGAGGGAGAGCAGACCTTTTAACACTCAGATGAAAATGGCTTGGGAATTTACCCATATAGTTTTAATATCTGTGTAATGTTTTCTTTCATTATTTATTCATAACCTGGGTTTATTATGTTTGTTCACATGTTATTGGAAAGCATAATGTGTTCTATGTGTTTTCAGTACTATGTTGCAGCTCTCATACTGAAAGGCAGATTTTTGTCAATGAGGAATGATTATCTATTTTGACAGAGCTACCTGTTCTCTAGAAAAACGGATGGACTGCTAGTGAAATTGCACCTGTTGACTGTCTCAACATGTCTTTTATGCACATCTGCAAACTGATGCTATTAATGATTGGAGTCGGCTGAAATAAAAGTAGAAAATGATCAGGCTGGTTATCAAACAGCGTTTGTGGCAGATGGGGTGACTACAAATGTGCTCAAGGGAGCCACTAGAGGTTGTGTTTGGTCACAGAAGGAAAGCATGCTCCTCTTACGTAAACCTAATGTTGTTGTAAATACAGTAGGTGAATAATCAGCTAAACAATCAAACAATCCCACACCCTCATTAGGAGACCAATATAGGGTTCCTTTAGAAATAGGAGTGAGCTCTGTATAGCTATAGTGGTCCCCTATTGAGGGTGCGGGATTGTTTATAATATTAAGGTGCATCTAGGGATTATCAGGGGCAGCCACCGGTGAGCGGAGGCGACACAGCGCTACCCCCTTAGGGTGCCAACCTCCGCAGTCAGGCAGGCCATCATATAGGATAAAATAGGGACCTATAGTTTTTTAAGGTGTTTTTGGTTCACTGTGTGTTTTTTATGTTTGGTGTGCACTTATCACCTCCTCAGGTGTTTTTTAGTGAATCAAAATAAAGGTTATGTCTTTTAATGGGGTTTTTTCTTTATGATTTAATCTAGGAGACGGACAATATCCATGGCCCCTCCCTAGACTATTATTATCAGCCCACATCTGTCTGCATAGCCACTGATAGTTAGTAAACATAGGGGGACCCCACATCATCATCATCCCTTAGGAAGGCTAAGCAAACAGCTGTGAGCTGATATTAATAGTCTGGGAACCTTTATGGCTATTGGCCGCTTCCCAAAATATAAACATCAGCCCCCAGCCGTTGGCTTTCCCTCAGCTGTAATTTTTATCGTAGATACACTTCAACTGTGAAAGACAGAATCTAAAAATAAAAAAATTAAATTGCATTTTACTGCACTAAATAAGTAATTGATCACCTAACAACCAGCAAGAATTCTGACTCTCACAAACCTGTTAGATTTTCTTTAACTAGCCCTCCTACTCTGCACTAACTAGTTATCTATAAAACAGACACCTGTCCATACACTCAAGTCAATCACACTCCAACCTCTCCACCATCACCAATACCTAAGATCAGTCTAAGGACACCAGGAACAAAATTGTATGGTTAAACAAGGCTAGAAAAGGCTACAGGACAATAGGCAAGAAGCTTGGTGACCAGGCAGCAGCTGTTGGTACAACTATTAGAAAATGGAAAAAGCACAAAATGACTGTCAATCTTCGTCGGTCTGGGGCTCCATGCAGTATCTTGCCTTGTGGGGTAAGGATTATTCTGAAAAAGGTTAAAATTCAGCCCGGAACTACACAGGAGGACCTGGTCAATGACCTCAAGAGAGCTGGAAACATAGTCTCAAACGTCTCAGTCTCTAACACACTATGTCATCATGGATTAAAATCCAGCAAGGCACGCAAGGTCCCCCTGCTCATGCCAGCACATGTCCAGGCTTGTTTGAAGTTCGCCAATGTCCATCTGTGGTCAGATGAGACCAAAATAGAACTTTTTGGTATCAACTCCACTCACTGTATTTGGAGAAAGTAGAAGTATGAGTACAACCTCAAGAACACTGTCCCAACCATGAAGCACGGTGGGAAAAACATCCTGTGGGGGTGCTTTTCTGCAAAGGGAATAGGATGACTGCACTGCATTGAAGGGAGGATGGATGGGGTCATGTAAAGTGATATTTTGGCCAACAACCTCCTTCCCTCAGTAAGAGCATTGAAGATGGGACATGGCTGGGTCTTCCAGCATGACAATGACCCAAAACACACAGCCAGGGGAACTAAGAAATGGCTCCATAAGAAGCATTTCAAGGTCATGGCATGGCATAGCCAATCTGCAGACCTAAACCCAATAGAAAATCTTAGGAGGGAACTAAGACTCAATGTTGCTCACAGACAGCCCATCTCAACATGAAAAATCTGGAAAAGACCTGTATGAAGGAGTGGGCCAAAATCCCTGCTGTAGTGTGTGTGCAAACTTGGTCAAGAACTAAAAGAAACGTCTGATCTCTGTAATTGCAAACTAAGGTTTCTGTACCAAACAATAAGTTCTGTTTTTCTCTTGTATCAAAAACTTGTTTCATGCAATGAAATGTAAATTAATTATGCAAAACTCACACAATGTGATTTTCTGTATTTTTTTTTAAATTCTGTTTTTCATAGTTGAAGTGTACCTACAATAAAAATTACAGACCTTTCCATTCTTTGTAAATGGGAAACTTGCAAAATTGCCAGTGTATCACACACTTATTTTCCATATTGTATTTCTTTATTTTGAATGCCCTTTATTCTTGTCTTATTAAACTTTGTACTGTCTAACTTATCCATAGTGATTTCTTTTTATTCCTGGACATTTTACTACCAAAAAGGTCTGGGTCTCCATTGGTTGTTGGAAAGATTTGTTTAAAAGAGAAGCAGCCATTGATTAGGTCATTATTTGAGCTATGAGAGGCTATTGGAAATTAGGTCTTAATTAGCAATGGAAAATAATTGGGACAATGATTTCACTGCTTACCTGTCCTGTAGACTCCTGTAGACATTCTGGCAGCTTGCTGTCACGCAATGTGTAGGAAAGGCTAAGTGCAACACGGAGGGATAAAGGAAAGGGAACCAAACACTAGGGAGAGGAAAAGTGGAGACCCCTAGGCAGATCTAATATCACACTGTCTGCCCTATCATCCATATATCACCGAGCAGGATACCTAATCCCTGCCTAACCCTGGTGATAAGCCCTGCATCGGCAAGGTCAGAATGATACAAGTCAATTCCCACTACCACTAAAGACAGATGGGATACACAAACAAGGGAGAACACTTAGGTTGAATAGACTCAGAGAGAAACACGGATGTCCTTGAAAGACCAGAGAGTAAGATAGCTGCATGCTATAGCTCCAAACCGCAACAGGGAACTGGAAATAGAAATATCAAAATATCAACTCTAGTTGACACATTAGAGCCTGGGAAGGTTGCCTCTGGGTACTAAAGTCAGATGGCTGAGGAAGAAGTCTGCAAAGCAAACTGCTGAGACCTTCTGCTGTCAGATGCAAAGCAATGGTCTGCAGCCTCTAACACACCCATGACAGTATATCCCCTTCTATGAGTGACCTCCGGACACTCAGGACCAGGTTTCTCAGGATAAGAGGTGTGGAACGAACCCACCTGGGTGCGTTCACCTCTGATGCAGATGCCCACATCCTTTCCTCTTAACCATAGCCCCTAAAGTGAACCAAGTATTGTAGAGAATGACCTTTAAGGCGAAAATCTACAATCATCAAAATTTCAAACTCTAGGTTTCCATCATCGATTATTGGGGGAGGCTGTAGGGGTGGGGTCTCAAGGGGTTCCACATATCTCTTGAGCAAAGACCTGTGAAAAATGTTGTAGATGTTAAGAGTCTGAGTTAGGTCAAGACGAAATGCTGCTGGACCAATGACAGTGGCTATCTTATAGGGACCAATGAATCTGGGTCCCAACTTCCAGGGAGGAACCCTCAACCTGAAATTCCTGGTAGAGAACTACACAGAATCATTCACATTCAGATCAGGACCTGGAACGCGTTTACTGACAGTCATATGATTATACCTGTCTCTCCTCCTGACCCACTTAGGAACAGGTAGTGGCGAAACAGGTCCAAATGGACGGGTATTAGGTACTTAAGAATGTGCACAAACACTGCAGGTAGACACTTGTTCAACCACATCCCGATGCAACCACGGCCACCAAAAACTACAAGAATGGAGGTTCCTGGTTGCCTTATCATCTGGGTGGCCAGCAAGTACAGAGTCATGATATTCTCTAGTTACTTTGTGATGCAATTTAGACAACACAAACAACCTTACCAAAGGGAAGAAAGCAGGGGCGCCCCCCTGAGCTTCCAGCACCTCACCCTTCAGGTCAGTGCACAAGGCCAAAATGCCTACCCCCTTCTGCAAAATTGGGGCAGGGTCATCAAAGCCAAACAAAAATGTTGGTTAGGTCCCTGTAGATACAGCAGAAGGGGAAACGTTTAAGTAGTTACCATGAC
Source organism: Ranitomeya variabilis (assembly GCF_051348905.1). Lineage (NCBI taxonomy): Eukaryota > Metazoa > Chordata > Amphibia > Anura > Dendrobatidae > Ranitomeya > Ranitomeya variabilis. The sequence continues at coordinate 487,402,783 of NC_135234.1, read as the reverse complement.
AGTAATCTCCCCACTTTACAAACTCTCTGGATTGCCAATCCACAGTTGGATTATGCTTCACCAACCAGGGCAAACCCAGAACCATTGGAGTATGGAGAGCCTTCAGAACATAACAAGGGATTATTTCATAATGCGAAGACCCCACCTTCAGTCTTATGCTATGAACAATTTGTGTCAGTGTACTCTGTGCAAGTGGTGCTGAGTCGATGGCGCAAATAGGAATAGGTTCAGCCAAGTTAGAGCAGACAAAACCAGCAACCAGCAAACTCAGCATCCACCATACTGACTCCAGATCCACTGTCTTTAAACACAGAATTCTTTTCAGACCTGCTCTCTAGCACCACCTCTGCTGTGAGGACAAAATGAGAATTACAGGTTGAAGATGAACACACCCCTTGATTGTCAAGCTCAAGGCTCCCAATGGTTAATCAAGTCTCTTTTTGCTTTGGAATTACAGGACATGCCCCAATAAAATGTCCCTTCTTCCCACAAAAAAATACACCCTTTTTCTTGCAAATGTCGGGGGAAACATATGACGTGAACGCACCCCCCAACTGCCTGGGTTCTTCTAACTCCGCAAGTATAGGTTCAACCCCAGACCTTCCCTCCAACACTGGGATCTTGTCCTGGAAAGAGGGCTAAGAAGCAGGTGGTCTTACTCATCTGTCCCGCAGGCGTCTATCCACCCAAATAGCCAAGGACATGGCAGCCTCCAGCGATACAGGAGTTTCATACACTGCTATTGAGGCCCTGAAGAAATTGGCTTCTAAGAGCGAGTTCATTTCATTTGGTATCAGTTGATCACCTGTGGAATTCAGAGCTATAAGTCTCCATCATAGATAAGGGCAAGGGCCCTAAAAAGATCCACCACATACTGGACACATATAGAATCCTGTGGCAGAGAAAAAGACCAGGCCTGAGGTCCCCCCCCCCTTGTTGCTCCTCATCTCCAGAGGAATAAGGACAAAGTTTAAAGTACAATGTTCATGCCTCCTTAAATAGAAAAAACGTGTCCCTACCACCAGAAAACCTGTCCAAGAGGGCAATTTTGGGTTCAAGCTGGACAAGCCAACCCACCACATCCCCCACAATAGGAGCCTGCAGCCGCTGCCATTGCTAAACCTCAGAACCAAGGTCAGTCACCTCCAGTGACAAACTCTGCAGCTGCTCTGCTAGCAATGGGATCCATGAACCCAGCAAAAGGGGAAAAAAACACACAGAAAAAAACACACAAAAAAACAAGTGTCAATTATTTTTTTTTGTTTGTTTGTTTTGCAAACGTGAGAGGTGGTTGATAATGTCACGCAACATGTAGGAAAGGCTAAGTGCAACACGAAGGGATAAGGGAAAGGTAACCAAACACTAGGGAAGGGGGGAGTGGAGACCCATAGACAGATCTAACATCACCCTGTCTGACTTATCGTCAATATATAGGTTCCGCACCTATCACCGAGCAGGATACCTAATCCCTGCCTAACCCTGGCAATAAGTCCTGCAGCAGAAAGGACAGAATAATGCTAGTCAATCCCCACTACCACTAAAGACAGATGGGATACACAAACGAGGGGGAACACTTAGTTTGAGTAGACTCTGAGAGAAACACAGATGTCATTCAAGCACCAGAGAGGAAGAGAGCCGACTGCTATAGCTCCAAGCCGCAACAGGGAACTGGAAATAGAAATATTAACCACGCCTCCCAGCAGCAAGCTGAGAGTTATATATAACCTGGTCCAGCTGTGCCAACTAGAGCGGCAGGAGGTTGCCACTGGGTCATAAAGTCAAAAGGCCCAGAAAGAAAGAAGTCTGCAAAGCAAACTGCTCAGACCTTCTGCAGTCAGATGCAGAGCGCCGGTCCTCAGCCTCTGACACACCTGTCTATTGTTCTGATGCCAGTAGCTGATTTCTGCTTGTAAGCAGTGCATGGCAGTGACGTTGTGTGTTGCCTACAAGCAGAGGACAGCTTCCAGAATACTCACTGCTCTCCACGCCGGGACTATGGGCATGTGGAGCAATGCAATGAGTTTTCATTAATCTTTAATAGCAGGCACAGTAACCTCAGCCGCTGACTTGCTGCAGTGGCCCGCTACTAAAGGAAATTAATATTCACTGCTGTCCATGCCCATGGGAGTGGAGAGCAGTGAATATTCATTCCCTTAAGTAGCGGGCAAACTTCAGAGCCCAGCAGCTGCAGGAAGCCGGCTGCTGCAGCTAAGAGCGTGTCCGCTATTAAAGAGAGATGAATATTCACTACTCTCCACTCCCATGGGCATGAAGAGCAGTGAGTGTTCATTTCTCTTAAGCAGCAGGCAGCTGGCTCCTGCCTTCTGTGACCCGCTTCACACCTTTGCCACTAACCCTCTGTCTTATAGTTCGAAAAATACCAAAAATTCCGTAAATGGGACCCTCACTCGAGTATAAGCCAAGGTGGGCTTTTTCAGCATAAAAAATGTGCTGAAAAACTCAGCTTATACACAAGTATATAAGTTACATATTTTCACCTTTTACATTTTAAAGATTACAAAAAGGTGATAAAATATGTGCAACGATCAACAGACTTATTATACGTTGGAGGATTTACGTTGCAGTGTCAGCAGATGGCGCTGTTGTATCTGTTGATGCTTAATAATATGAAGCGTATCTCAACTGTTTCTGTTATGTAAACCACGACTCTGGTATAGCAGCCTTCATTGGATAAGTCTCATTTTTCTTCTCCGTTGATGATTTGTATAGTTCCCGTTTGTCACAAGTAATCTCTGGTTTCTCCCACAAATGTTTGATTGCTGTTACTTTTGCAGAAGTCGAATAAATCTGCAACAGGTTATAGGCCCAGGCATAGAAGACAGCAGGATTTAGTGAAAACAAGGAATCTTTCAGAAAGGACCATCTCTTCAAAAACCAAGTAAGGCAATGTCGCTGGCAGTTTAGAGTTGACATTTTCAGTTGCCAAACTGAATAATGATAGCTATCAGCTATGAATGTTTAAAGTAGCGATTTTACTGTCCAAAGATGATTGTGGGAGATGATTACTACAGACCCCAGGATAATGATCAGAAATGGAGAAGAAAAACAGACTCGTGAGGGCTTCTATCAGGGCTACTATCAGGGCTACTATCAGCTAACTAGTGGAGGATGATCAGCTAATGCACATAAGATGTGAAAACACAGTGAAAGGTGTGTGAAAGGAGCTGAAAAGGCTGCATGAAAGATCAAGCTTAAAAAGCAAGCTATTCCTGCTAAGGAAACTGTATAAAATGAGACTTAGCAAAGATACAGACATTGAAAACATATATATGCAATGCTGGAAGTGACTGCAAAGCTGAGGTCAGTCGGTGAAGATATTAAAGACAGCCATGTAGCAGCCATGATTAGTGTTGAGCATTCCGATACCGCAAGTATCGGGTATCGGCCGATATTCGTGGTATCGGAATTCCGATACCGAGTTCCGATACTTTCAGTATATCGGATACCGGAATCGGAAGTTCCCATAATTCAAAGAGCCAGAATTCAGCCAAAGAGGAATCATTAGAAGTGTGGGCACATCCTGTTCTGCATGGTAGGCATGTGAAGCGCCCCCAGACGCAGGGCAATGGGGTATTCGGTACCGGGTCTTTCTCTCTCGGTTCTGGGGATGTCACGGTAGCCTGACCCGGTCCGTGGGTCTGCTAAGGGGCGTCCAATTAAAGATGTAGGTGACGGTGTAGGTCGCAGTAAATAACGAGGACACAGGGTTGCAGTCTCTTTACCTCTTTACTGAAAGCTTCGACATCCGCAATCCAGAGCACTGCTAACAGGGCTGGCTGAGACCGGCCGGTCCGAAGGCACATCCAGAGTTCCCTTTGCAGGTGGAAATCAGTAGCCCTACCTACTAGCGCCTGGGTGTTCTAGCACTTCCCTGCTGAGCACCACGGGATAGTCCTCACAACTGTCGTGTATGTTTCTGTTCTTTCTCTCCATCTCCCAGATGATATGGACAGGACGCACCCGTATGACGGGGTAGGCCTGGAGTTATTTTATAGGGACCCTAGAGACGCCCCTCTCCCACAATTGCCTCCGTTGTCTTCATTAGGTGTAAAAGGTGAGACAGCCAACCTAAAGTTAACTGCCCTGCCATTGGTTCAAAGTAATGCATAGAGTCTATTACTTCCTCGGCGTTCCGGCCGCCGGCTACGCGCCTCAGTAGGATGTTGCCGATCTCGGGGCACGACTCCTACTGGTTCTATCGCCTTTGTGCTGTGATCTCGTTTCTCACTTCTCCACAATATACTTCGCTTCATGTCCTTTCTTAAGATGCCGCCGCAATGAGGTGCAGGCATGGCTCCATAACGATCTGTCCTTTGCTAGGCCTCTGTCAGGATCCCACCCCTGACAGGGACCCCCCTGAATCTTCCCAAGCAACGCTCTCCTCTCACTAGATGTTACCTGGGCAAAACCCAGTCAGCTTCTTCCTAACTTCCTATCCAACCCCCAGTTTTACCAGAGTGTGAGGAGTGGCCTAATACATAGAACCTTTAGCTCCCCCTGGTGGCCAGAGTGTGAAGTGTAATGTGTAACTGTGATACCTGGTCAGGTGAACTCTTTTAATGCAATCAGATGTACCATCACTCCCCTTAGCGGCAGAGAGACGTTACTGCAACAACCAGGTCTCTGGGGCGCTGCACATGTAACTACTGGCATGGCTGTGATTGGCTGCTGAAATGATGTCATGATGCACTAAAAAAGTCGCCACCGCCATTTTGGGTTCACTCTGCTGTGAATTCAGTTAGGGACAGGACTCTGTGTTCTGACTGAGGGCCAGTTTAGAGATAGCGATTTGCTTCATTGTGCTTTACCCAGGCTAATTTAGCAACCGCTGTGTGAGAACCTTGTTTTTGCCTTGCAGCGCTGTTCACAGCTGTCTGCAAGGTGTCTGTGTGAGTGCAGCTCACTCTGTAGTCTGTTCTGCAGCCACAGCCGGTTGTAGTCAGCTCAGGGTGCGTCACTGCCTCATACCGTTCCATTGTCCTTTTTTCAATTAGTGCAGCCTGCTGCACATTTTTTCAAATTTATCCTATTAGTGGCTTTCCATCCGTATCCTGCTAGATTGTGGAAAAACACTATATAGGATTACATAGAGGAGCTGTTTTTGGCCTTGCAGCACCGTTCACGGCTGTCTGCACGGTCTCTGTGTCTCTGTATGCTTTTAATGTCTCCTCCACCTCCTCCAATACATCCTACATTATTCTTAGTTGTTTTCCTGCATGTAGAATTAACCTACAAGGAAAGAAAGGGTTTATTTTAATTCCGATACTTTTGTCCCATTGACTTGCATTGGTATCGGGTATCGGTAATGGCGATATCCGATATTTTTTGAATATCGGCCGATCCAATCTGATACCGATACTTCTGGATATCGGAAGGTATCGCTCAACACTAGCCATGATGTTATGTTGTTTACCAGATTAATATACTGCCCTAATAAATACAATGGAGACAAGACCTGAGGTGGACCCAGGGCCGGCGTTAGCGGCAGGCAGACCATGCAGCTGCCAAGGGCCCCCGCTCCCCCAGGGGCCCCCAGCCAGTCGCCTGCTGCCAGCGCCGACTCCCCCCCAGAGCTGACTATGGGGGGACTGTATTAGATTCTATGGGGCCTACATTATATTCTATGGGGGGCTGTATTAGATTCTATGGGGGCCTACATTATATTCTATGGGGGCTGTATTAGATTCTATGGGGGCCTACATTATATTCTATTAGGGGCTGTATTAGATTCTGTGGGGGCCTACATTATGTTCTATGGGGGGCTTTATTAGATTCTGTGGGGGGTTGTATTATATTCTATGGGGGGCTGTATTATTTTCTATGAGGGCCTACATATATTCGATGGGGCCTACATTACATTTTATGGGGGGCTGTATTCTATATTCTATGGGGGAGGATTGCATCATACTCTTTGATGGGGCTACATTATATTATATGGGGAGGTGGGCTGTATTATATTTTCTGGGGGGGGCTACATTATATTCTATGTGTTAAATTTATTCTATGTATTAAATGTATTATATTCTATGAGGGGTGATTACATCATACTCTATGAGGGGGTTACATTGTATTCTATGGGGTTCTGCATTATATTCTATGGGGCTAGATTATATTGTATGGGGGGCTTCATTATACTCTATGGGGGGCTGAATTTTATTCTATGGGGGCTGCATTATACTATATGTGGGAGCTACCATATATTCTATGGAGGGGCTGCATTATACTACATGAGTGGGCTGTATTATATTCTATGGGGGGTTACATTATATTGTATGGTGGGGCTACATTATATTCTGCGGGGTGGCTGCATTATACTCTGTGGGGTGGCAGCATTATACTATATGTGGGTTGCATTATACTGTTTCGAGGACTATGGGGAATACATTATACCATATGAAGAACTCTGGGGTGCATTATACTATGGGAAGTGAATTGTACTACATGGATGAATATGGCAGTGCATTACACTACTGTATATGGAGCACTATGAGGAATGTATTATACTATATGGAGGATCACACTCGTTTAGCGGCCTGAACACAGCGCGTGTAGATACAACAGAAATGCTTCTGTGTGATGTGCAATATGTTAGCATTTGGGGCCCCATTTTAAACTTTTGCCTAGGCCCCACTTTGCCTAAAACCAGCCCTGGGTGGACCTGACGCTAGACTAACAGGTGAATATCAGAGAAGATAGGAACTTGTTCAAAGACTCTTCAGAGAATGACTGTGAAAAGGCTCCTAAAGTCATAAATAAAAGATCCCACAGTACAGAGACAAGAAAATGTTTTAGATGTAAGGAACAGGGACATTTAAAGAAAGACTGTACAATACGGAAAGCAGAACAACAGAAGTTAGCTCTGAAAAGAACTAAAGAAAAGGTGAAAACCACAATCTCTGACCCTTGGGCATTGGAATGGTAGGTTTAAAGTCACAAATAATCACTACAGGGCTGGTGCATTGACAGGAGATAAAAGTCACATAACTAGTGATAAAAGTTTTTTGACAGAACTTGACTCAAGCCACAAGGAAACAATTTTCCTTGCAGATGGAAGAAAAATAAATGCAGAAGGAATTAGACATAGAATCCTAGTCTGTCCTCATAAAAATGGGCAAAACTTAGCCATACCACTGAAGGATGTTTTGCAAGTTCTGTGTATAGAAGGATGACTGCTATCCATAAAATGCATCACAGCTAAAGGACTCATTATTAGGGTTGAGCGAAACGGGTCGGCCATTTTCAGAAGTCGCTGACTTTTGGCAAAGTCGGGTTTCATGAAACCCGACCCGACCCCTGTGTGGGGTCGGCCATGAGGTCGGCGATCTTCTGAATCTGGGATCGGAATTCCGATACCGAGTTCCGATATGTTTGCGATATCGGAAATCGGTATTGGAATCCACATTTAAGTGTAAAATAAAGAATTAAAATAAAAAATATTGATATACTCACCTCTCCGACGCAGCCTGGACATCGAGTCACGTGGGCCGCCGCGACCAATCACAAGCCGTGACATCATCGAAAGGTCCTTCACGCGCTGATTCTTAAGAAGGAAGGCTGCCGGAAAGAAGCAGGGTGCGTCCGAGGGTGAGTATATACCTAATAGGAATATACTCACCCTCGGCTTCTTTCCGGCAGCCTTCCTTCTTAAGAATCAGCGCGTGAAGGACCTTTCGATGACGTCACGGCTTGTGATTGGTCGCGGCGGCCCACGTGACCGCTCAGCGACCAATCACAAGCCGTGACGTAATTCTCATGGCCTAAATTCCTAGAATGAGGAATTTAGGACCTGAGAATTACGTCACGGCTTGTTGTGATTGGTCGCTCAGCAGTCACGTGGGCCGCCGCGACCAATCACAAGCCGTGACGTCATCGAAAGGTCTTTCAAGCGCCATTCTTAGGAACGGAAGATGCCGGTTACCAGCGGCGATGTCCAGGCTGCGTCGGAGAGGTGAGCATATCAATATTTTTTATTTTAATTCTTTATTTTACCTTTAAATATGGATCCCAGGGCCTGAAGGAGAGTTTCCTCTCCTTCAGACCCTGGGAACCATAGTATCCCATTGCACTGCATTGGGTTTCGTGTTTCGGCCGACCCCGACCCCGACTTTTTTATAGGATCGGCCGATTTCACTCGACCCGACTCTTGAGAAAGTCGGGTTTCGTGAAACCCGACCCGATCCTATAAAAATAAAAGTCGCTCAACCCTACTCATTATGAAATTCAAAGGTGATGAATATATTATCCTGGAAAGAAACAATGTAATAACCAATGCAAAAGTGAATGAGCATTTTTATCTTCTCAACACAGTGAAGGACCATGTACTGTATACATGGACACAATGACTGTATACACATGTGGCATAGGCGTTTTAGGCCATAGGCATCCAGAAAGTATAAAGGAACTGCTAAACCGAAATCTGACAAAGGAACTAATAATGCCTTCTTTCCCGATCACCATGAGATGTGAATTTTGCATCATATCCAAAGCTACAAAAGCAACTATTCCTAAAGACAGTCAGACAAGAGCCACACGACCACTTGACCTAGTATATATTGACGTATTTGAACCTATGAAAGTGCATACACCCAGAGGCAATAGTTATTTGGTGACTTTCATAGATGATTCATGATACACATTCACCTAATAAAGAATAAGAGTGAAGTTTTCAGTAAACTAGACGTTTATGTGACAAAGTCAAGTAACAAAGTCAAGTTAGCAGCTTCAGAGAGCAGCACTGCATATGATTGAACGTTAAGGAGACTTCTGATCATGCTCAGTTTGCCTCTCTGAAGCCGCATGCGTACACCTGACTTCAGAGTCTCAAAGCAGTAAGGGGAAGGAGTCACATGCATGCGCAAGGTATGTACAGCGCTGGAGATGATGCCGGCGCTAGTAGTCATTCTATCACGCCACTAATGCCCTTTCGACTAGTCAAAGGCCTCATTTACATATCATAAACGGACTTTAGAAATACTTTTTCTAAATGTCTGTTTGTGTGTAATGTAATAAATGGATTGTTAGGCAGGGAATTGGTATATGCAGGTGCAACTGCTGGTGGCTCCTGGGGCACGGGGGAACTGACAGGTTCCCTTTAAGCAAGAAGAACCACTAATCAAACAACACCATGAAGACCAAAGAGATTTCCAAGCAAGTCAGAGACAGAGTTGTTGAGAAGTACAAGTCAGGGTTGGGTTCTGAAAAATATCCCAATTTCTGATGATCTCCCGGAGCACCATCAAATCCATTATCATCAAATGGAAAGAACATGTTACCTCATCAACCCTGTCAAGAGAGGTCCACCCACCAAAACTCTTAGTCAAGGCAAGGAGAACATTATTCAGAGTGGCAGCAAAGAGACCAAAGGTAACCATGAAGGAGCTTCAGATTTCCCAAGCAGAGACTAGAGTATCTGTCCATATGACCACAATAAGCCGTACACTCCATAGAGTTGGCCTTTATGGAAGAATGAGCAGAAAAAAACTTTTACTTACACACAAATTGTAAGGCTCCTTTTGAGTTTTCCAAAAGACATGTGGAAGACTCCAAAAATGTATGGCGGAATGTGCTGTGGTCAGATGAGACCAACTTTTTGACCATCAAGAAAAACGCTTTGTCTGGCACCAAGCCAACACAGATTATCACCCAAAGAACACTATCCCTAGAGTAAAATATGGTGGTGGCACCATCATGCTGTGGGGATATTATTCGGCACCAGATACAGAGACAATAGTTTGAGTCAAGGGGAAGATAGATGGTGCAAAATACAGGGATATTCTTGAGTTTAACCTGTTTCAGTTTGTCAGTGATTTGAGACTGGGATGGAGGAGCACCTTCCAACAGGACAATGATTGTTATATCATTCTGGATTAAAACTCAATTCTTTATTTCAATTGCCAATAAAAACCATGATTACGACAACATACACATACAAATACATAAAGTGCAAGGTGCACAAGACAGACAGCACTGAAAATTAATGTGGGGTACACACCATCACTATGGGGAGGGTAAAACCCCTACAAAAAGTACCTGTGGTTCAAAAACCCCTACTTGCCAGTTTATTCAAAAATTCACTGATGTCCGGCATGTAGAAAAACCCTTCATTAAACAGTATAAGAAGGGAATGTCAATCCATGATCATACCACTTTGGTGTTACCTCCACAAATTTAAGGTAGTCCAGCTCCGGTACTCAATACGACCTGAGTCTACAATGTATCAGTACCCTCATTGGAGTGGCCTCCATAAATATAAGGGCCTTCTATCTCTATAGGGTCCAAAATATTGTCCACCATTAACACATTTATCAATAGACCCAAATATTATCCCTTGGAGTCAAGGCCAATGATAAGGTTACAATAAAAAACTTCTAGCACAAAAAGAAACTAGGTGGATAGTTAGACTTGGTACTATGTCACCAGCGGGTCTGAATGAGGCTTTAAGCTTTGCTCCCTATTTATGAGTACTTAATGGCCACACTAAGCTGAATGTGCCTGCCCTCATCAGATCACAAATGCTAAGCAGCTTGAGGCTAGGCAAGGACCAACAAGGGAGACTGGCTGGGAATCCCTGGTACCGTTTGTACTCTTTATTGTTTATTCCTTATTTGTGTGTGCCAAGGTGTCATCCTCTGCTTCCTTTTGTATTTAAATATATGACCCTTCCAGCCCTGGGCGTCCTTATCCCCTGTATGGTTCGGGATTTTTTGGTTTTAGCATTTGTTTTTATGTTTGTGTTTGTGATTTTAACCTCTGGTTTATTTACATTATTAGTGATAATAATTGATCCGAGGCCTTAAGGTTTGCCTTTTGAATATGTCCTTGGCTCCATTCAAGTAACCAGCGTGGATACCATCCAAATCAGGGGAAAGTGGACTCATCAAGACATCTGCTTCAGAGAAAATGGGACAAACATTCTTACTATGGAGACTGTTATACTGAAGCGATGCACCTTTCCCACTATAATGTGAAGCCGATGTATAGAAAACGGCTTAGTTCCACTTTGTATATTTATTTATTTACCGGTTTTTATTATGAGCTGTATTTTTGATGGGTCCTCAATTGTCCTGTATTGGTAGTAGCTATGAGTAGTGGATGTGGAGGGAGTAGCTTTTATATCTATATTGTACATCTTAGTATCTTCCCTCATCAGTGGCCGTGCGCATCGCGCTGTGATTCGTCCTGTCCCTGTGTGGACCGGCGTCTCAGGGCTCGGTGTGTGCGCTCCGGGCATTTTTTTTGCCCTGGGCGTGCGCACCTGGTCTGACGCTGAGTTTCACTGCCGGGACCTGCCGGACACAGTGCGCATGTGCCGATGGTGCCACTGTGATTGGCTGCTGTGTACCATGTGACCGGGGCCAAGGGCTATTTTAAGGTCCTGTTAGGCAGTATATGGTTATCCCCCTGAGGAAGTGGCACTGGTGGCCACGAAACGTGCGTTGGGGACCATCGCCCGACCGCCCCCTCCTACCTCTGTGTAGTGGTAAGTGCTAGCACCTTTTTTCCACCACCATACTTAATGGCATTATTATAGAATCCCACTGTTTTGGGGTGACCTTGGTTGGATAGTGTAGGTGCTTTTCCTTATGCATACCATTACAAGGGTATTTACATCTGGGGGAGTGGGGGGATGGGCGCTTTTCCAGCATTCCTGGGACATTCATCCTGTGCTCTAGTCATTAAATAATGTAATGTTTTGATATATATTTTTGTACTATTTATGGCAATTAAAGTTTTGTTTTATAAATCATTGCTCTGAATTTTTCTCCTTTTGGCACAATGATAAGGTTAACATCAGATGTGTCAAAAGCTGTGGTATAACCAAATAATGTACCTTACTCACATAACAAATGCACACTCAAAGGCTAATTATCACCACTTGTTCCTTAATCTTATTTAGAGATTGACACTACTGAGACGGTAGGCATATGGTAAAAAAACTGGAAGAATCTCACCCGCGTTCATGTCACTCAGGACACAGCATTTATCTAAGACCATGTGGTGGATCCTACCCGACCCCTTCCCGATGTGTTTCGCTCTGCTCATCAGGGCATTAACGTGGGGCCAGCATCGTGGTGTCGTTACCAAACCGCTGTCATCATGCGTGGACAATTGATCAGCCGTTCGGCCTTAAAAGCACGCCCTGCAAAATGAAGACAATTTACCTCCAGTCGCCGCTGCGCGTCACTTCCACCTCCCAAATCACGCGTATGGCCCGGAAGAATCCACAGTGAGAGGCAGTTCCAAACCGGAAGTAAAGGAGCTCCATCACCGGGTATTCTGTGGAAGGCAAGCGCCGCTATGGTAACGCTTAGCGCCATCTGTGATCTACGCATGCGTGTGAGATTTCCGACAAAAGCGTTATCCACATCTCGCCCTTTTCAGTATAGCAATATATACTGTATGAATAGATATTCCATGGGCATATAAATTCACACCCCTATAGACCATTCCAGGTCCACTCGGGCATCACTAAATTATGTGCAAGTTCTTTTATTGCGGAATCCATATATATATGGGACAAAAAGGGGGGGGGAGGTTCCGCCCAGACAAAAAAAACGGCAGAAAAAGGGGAGGGCAAATAATACCCCATTTTATTTACATCATAGACCATTCATATAGAATCGTGTGGCAGTTACGCTCAAAATCACTAGAAACCGCACGTGCGTGTCAGCTGCCGACCCATATTATAGGGGACCAAACGTATGGAAAAAAGATGGGAAAAAGAAAGAACATGTGATATAGGTAAGCCAGCACAGCCCCTAGGGTACCCTATACTACCTCAATCCTACCTCACGTGGAGGTTGGCACCCTAAACCTGCGCAATGGCGCCCCCACTCAACAACGACTGTCCCGCTCTATAGTCCCTAATTCCCCCTATCCTACAAAAAGGAAGAAAAGGAGAGTTGGTCATTCAGACCCTTTGGATGGACTTTCTGTAACCAAAATGTCCACTTGCATTCCCTTTGAAGGATCATCTTATCCCAGTCACCTCCTCTAATTTGGGGATTTATTCTGTCAATTCCTACAAACTTTACCTTATTTGCATTGCCCTGATGATGACTATTAACATGGTTATGAAAATACACGGCACTCTCTAAAAAAACTGGGTATAGGTGCTCAAGTAGGGTCTCCAGCCCGTTCAGTCAAATAAGTAGAAAAACTTGGCACTCATTTTTGAAGAAAGATGAAAGTTATTTATTTCACATCCAGATAAACAAATCAGTTGCTAAACGTTTTCGGTCCTACATGGACCTTCCTCAGAGCAAGTGAATTTATCTAGCACAAAACAAATACAATTTTTTAAGCAAAGGAAACAAAAAGTAAATAATATCCATAGATGTGTAAAATAATTACAACATGCAAGAAACATCTATAATGTTACAATTAGGTCCAAAGGATATATGATAATATGACTAGCAGCAACATAAAGGTGGTTGCAGCAGCATACATAATGTCCCAAGGGACCAGATTTATACAAATGTACAGTATTGAGTCCCATAACTAATGGAAGGTGAGAAAAAGGATATTATGGTGAAAAAGGATATACATGCTCCTTATTGGTCTAGGTCGGTGATATGGAACATATTCTTCTTGACAACTAGAAGTGCCGTGAAGCAGATATACCGTGCCTACAAAGACAATGCTGTGATAGTGTTCTGGTACAGCGTGACTTTATCCTAAAATCAGGGAGAAAGAGCATGGTGTCAAATGGTGAATCAAGAGAAGACTAAACATCAGCCACTGGAGAAATGAAGGAAAATACAGTGAATGCCAGCCAGAAAAAAGCTCACAATGCCTAATCTATTATGCTGGATTGACTGTTGTTGTGAAGTAATCACCTGGAGTGTTGAATCTGGCAGGTAATCCTTCAATGCTTGTTTTAGCCAATAATGCGGCACCTTAACCTTTATTTTCCTTCTGCAGTGTACTTTGCTATTGTATTTTGAGTGCAATTTATAACCCATGTTTTCCCTTTTTTCCTTAGAATCGCTAAAGCATCACCTTGTCTCTCTCTTTGGGCACCCCGTGCTATCCACGGGATAGTATGTAGCCTAATGTACAGCCTATTTAGTCTTTACACCACTTTCTTTTTAGGGACATGCCGCTGCAGCTCACGTAATTCTAATATACATCATACCCACTTATTTATTTACTTCTCCCTATATTTCTTCTCCTTAGTGTAGCAGTGCGGGGGCACCAGCTCCTTACATTTACATAGGGCTTCTCCGTCCTCAACATTTGGCCATAAGGGACATTGATGAGCACACAGACCTTTTAGACAGGCGCCAGCACACATCGCCACTACACACACGTGACCGCTATGACGCGCGGTATCACGTGGTGCGCCTTTTGGGTTCATAACCCGGAAGTACACGCCGCACTCACAGTGCGCTTTCCCCAGCGCCACAGCACGCCTTCAGCGCTCCAGGCACACAGCGGTAAGCTTACTGGCAGTACCCCGGACATTGCCTCTTCATTACCGGAACGTCTCATACTGATCCACCACTGTGTTTCATCATTGCAGTGCCTTAGTGTGGAATCCCGCATTGTCAAGCAACCTTGTATGCGTACATCTGCAGTCTCTCCATATCGGTAAGCTAGTACCCATGGCCACCCAGCACTGACTTTGCACAGTACTCATAGCCTCCATTCATTTTTTTTGCTTACACATGGATATTTTGCATGTCAAAAACCCTTCCCCTTTAATCATTGCAGCATTATTGGCTAAAACAAGCCTTGAAGGATTACCTGCCAGATTTAACACTCCAGGTGATTATTTCACATCAACAGTCAATCCAGCATAATAGATTAGGCATTGTGAGCTTTTTTTCCGGCTGGCATTTACTGTATCTTCCTTCATTTCTCCAGTGGCTGATGTTTTAGTCTTCTCTTGATTCACCATTTGACACCATGTTCTTTCTCCCTGATTTTAGGATAAAGTCACGCTGTACCAGAACACTATCACAGCATTGTCTTTGTAGGCACGTTATATCACCGACCAATAAGGAGCACGTATATCCTTTTTCACCACAATATCCTTTTTCTCACCTTCCATTAGTTATGGGACTCAATACTGTACATTTGTATAAACCTGGCCCCTTGGGACATTATATATGCTGCTGCAACCACCTTTATGTTGCTGCTAGTCGTTTTATCATATATCCTTTGGACCTAATTGTAACATTATAGATGTTTCTTGCACGTTGTAATTATTTTACACATCTATGGATATTATTTACTTTTTGTTTCCTTTGCTTAAAAAATTGTATTTGTTTTGTACTAGATAAATTCACTAGCTCTGAGGAAGGTCCATGTAGGACCGAAAACGTTTAGCAACTGATTTGTTTATTTGGATGTGAAATAAATAACCTTCATCTTTCTTCAAAAATGAGTGCCAAGTTTTTCTACTTATTAACATGGTCAGCAATAGAGGTATCCCTTTTATTGGCAATATCTCATATGTGTTCCCTAATTCTTCTACAAATAGGTCTTCTTTTTTTGCCTACATATTCCAAACCACATTCACATGTGGCCTTATATACCACCCCTTCAGACTGGCAATTAATTGTCTAATCACATAGGTCCTGCCTGTATTACGGCTCGTGAAAGTTTTGCTGCTCTGTAATATACTACATGCTTTACATCTGCCACATCTATAACATCCTGTAGGTTGAACTAGCCAGGATTGTGTTCTTGGGCTCTGATAATGGCTGTGGACCAACCTGTCCTTTAAGGATTTGCCCTTGCGGAAGGTAATACTGAGTGAGGGGCCCACTGCATCTCTAATATTCATGTCCATACCTAATAACTGCCAATGGCGTTGGAGAATTTCTCTTACTTCTCCTGCTCCATTCGAGAATGTCATCACAAACCGCGAGATGTGATCCTCTACATTAGATGAAGTAGGTGTAAAAAGATCTTTACGGTTTCTAGTAAGGGATGATTTATAGGCTTCTTGCAGCATCTTATCCGGGTACCCTCTCTCATGAAACCTGCCCCTTAAATCATCTGCCTGTAATTTGAAGTTCTTTAAGTTCGAGCAATTATACACATAATAAATATAAATATACAGGGATCAAATATCCTCGTGGTGGGAGCTTGGATAGCTACATAAGGGCAGGTTATAGTTATTTGCAGGGCTATGCAAATAAGATAAAGTTTGTAGGAATTGACAGAATAAATCCCCCAATTAGAGGAGGTGACAGGGATAAGATGATCCTTCAAAGGGAATGCAACTCTCCTTTTCCTCCTTTTTATAGGATAGGGGGAATTAGGGACTATAGAGAGGGACAGTAGTCATTGATTGGGGGCTCCATTGCGCAGGTTTAGGGTGCCAACCTCCACGTGAGGTAGGATTGAGGTAGTATAGGGTACCCTAGGGGCTGTGCTGGCTTACCTATATCACATGTTCTTTCTTTTTCCCCCCTTTTTTCCTTTTTCCATACGTTTGGCCCCCTATCATATGGGTCGGCAGCTGACACGCACGTGCGGTTTCTAGTGATTTTGAGCGTAACTGCCACAGGAGTCTATATGAATGGTCTATGATGTAAATAAAATGGGGGTATTATTCCCCCCCTTTTTCTGCCGGTTTTTCTGTCTGGGTGGAACCCCCCCCCCTTTTGTCCCATATACACTCACCGGCCACTTTATTAGGTACACCATGCTAGTAACGGGTTGGACCCCCTTTTGCCTTCAGAACTGCCTCAATTCTTCGTGGCATAGATTCAACAAGGTGCTGGAAGCATTCCTCAGAGATTTTGGTCCATATTGACATGATGGCATCACACAGTTGCCGCAGATTTGTCGGCTGCACATCCCAAAGATGCTCCATACAAGGCAGGATGGATCCATGCTTTCATGTTGTTTACGCCAAATTCTGACCCTACCATCCGAATGTCGCAGCAGAAATCGAGACTCATCAGACCAAGCAACGTTTTTCCAATCTTCTACTGTCCAATTTCGATGAGCTTGTACAAATTGTAGCCTCAGTTTCCTGTTCTTAGCTGAAAGGAGTGGTACCCGGTGTGGTCTTCTGCTGCTGTAGCCCATCTGTCTCAAAGTTTGACGCACTGTGCGTTCAGAGATGCTCTTAGGCCTACCTTGGTTGTAACGGGTGGCGATTTGAGTCACTGTTGCCTTTCTATCAGCTCGAACCAGTCTGCCCATTCTCCTCTGACCTCTGGCATCAACAAGGCATTTCCGCCCACAGAACTGCCGCTCACTGGATTTTTTTTCTTTTTCGGACCATTCTCTGTAAACCCTAGAGATGGTTGTGCGTGAAAATCCCAGTAGATCAGCAGTTTCTGAAATACTCAGACCAGCCCTTCTGGCACCAACAACCATGCCACGTTCAAAGGCACTCAAATCACCTTTCTTCCCCATACTAATGCTCGGTTTGAACTGCAGGAGATTGTCTTGACCGTGTCTACATGCCTAAATGCACTGAGTTGCCGCCATGTGATTGGCTGATTAGAAATTAAGTGTTAACAAGAAGTTGGACAGGTGTACCTAATAAAGTGGCCGGTGAGTGTATGTGGATTCCACGATAAAAGAACTTGTACATAATTTAGTGATGCCCAAGTGGACCTGGATTTGTCTATAGGGGTGTGAATTTATATGCCCATGGAATATCTATTCATATATATTGCTATAATGAAAAGGGCGAGATGTGGATAACGCTTTTGTCGGAAATCTCGCACGCATGCATAGATCACAGACGGTGCTTAGGGTTACCATAGCGGCACTTGCGTTCCACAGAATATCCTGTGATGGAGCTCTTTTACTTCCGGTTTGGAGCTGTGTCTCACTTGGGATACTTCCGGGCCATACGCGCATTTTGAGAGGCGGAAGTGACATGCAGCGGCGACTGGAGGTAAATTGTCTTCATTTTGCAGGGCGTGCTTTTAAGGCCGGACGGCTGATCAATTGTGCATGCATGATGACAGCGGTTTGGTAACGGCACCATGATGCTGGCCCCACGTTAATGCCCTGATGAGCAGAGCGAAACGCGTCGGGAAGGGGTCGGGTAGGATCCACCACATGGTCTTAGATAAATGCTGTGTCCTAAGTGACATGAACGTGGGTGAGATCCTTCCAATTTTTTTACCATATGCCTACCGTCTCAGTAGTGTCAATCTCTAAATAAGATTAAGGAACAAGTGGTGATAATTAGCCTTTGAGTGTGCATTTGTTATGTGAGTAAGGTACATTATTTGGTTACACCACAGCTTTTGACACATCTGATGTTAACCTTATCATTGGCCTTGACCCCAAGGGATAATATTTGGGTCTATTGATAAAGGTGTTATTGGTGGATGATATTTTGGACCCTAAGGAGATAGAAGGCCCTTATATTTATGGAGGCCACTCCAATGAGGGTACTGATACATTGTAGACTCAGGTCGTATTGAGTACCGGAGCTGGACTACCTTATATTTGTGGAGGTAACACCAAAGTGATATGATCATGGATTGACAATCCCTTCTTATACTGTTTAATGAAGGGTTTTTCTACATGCCGGACATCAGTGAATTTTTAGGCTACTTTCACACTAGCGTCGTACGACGCACGACGAATTGCGTCGTTGCGACGTACCGACGCAAGCAGTGAAAGCCCCGCACAACGGGGGCAGCGGATGCTATTTTTCAACACATCCGCTGCCCCATTGTGATGTGCGTGGAGGCGGGGGCGGAGTTCCGGCCGCTCATGCGCGGTCGGAAAAAACGGTCTCGACGCACCAAAAAAAGTTACATGCAACGTTTTTTGGTGGCGACGGACCGACGCAACACGACGCAACCGTCGCACGACGGTTGCGACGTGTGGCAATGCGTCGCACTGCATCGCTAATGCAAGTCTATGGAGAAAAAACGCATCCTGCAAGCACTTTTGCAGGATGCGTTTTTTCTACAAAACGACGCATAGCGACGTGCAGTGCACGACGCTAGTGTGAAAGTAGCGTAAACTGGCAAGTAGGGGTTTTTGAACCACAGGTACTTTCTGCAGGGGTTTTACCCTCCCCATAGTGATGGTGTGTACCCCACATTAATTTTCAGTGCTGTCTGTCTTGTGCCCCTTGCTCTTTATGTATTTGTATGTGCATGTTGTCATAATCACGGTTTTTATTGGCAATTGAAATAAAGAATTGAGTTTTAATCCAGAACGATATAATATTTACTAGCAGTTTGGATTTCACTAGTTGCTGAATTTAGGACAATGATCGAAAGCATAATGCTAAAGCAACACTCGAGTGGTTTAAGGAGAAACGTGAAATGTTTTGGAGAGGCCTTGTCAAAGCCCAGATCTTAGTCCTATTGAGAATCTATGGTCAGACTTGAAGATTGCTTTTCATCAGAGGAAACCATTGAATTTGATGGAGCTGTAGCAGTTTTGCCTTGAGAAATGGGTAAAAATACCAAAAGCAAGATGTGGAAAGCTCATAGAGACTTAGCCAAAGTGACTTGCAGCTGTAATTGCCGCAAAAGGAGGCTCTACAAAGTACTGACTTTAGAGAGGTGAATAGCTATGCACACTGAAGTTTTGAGTAATTTTTGTCCTATTTGTTGTTTGCTTCACAATAAATAGAAAAAGCAAATGTTCACAGTTGTAGCCATGTTCTTTACATGAACAGATGCAAACCCTCAAAAAAACTAGTGAAATTCCAGGTTGTGAGGTAGCAAAACTTGAAAAATGTGAAGGGGGATGAATACTTTCGCAAGCCACTGTATATGAAAAACAAAGCCTTCCTATCCATAAGCCTACAAGTTGGGAGATCTATGGTCAGTCTGGGCATTGAAGTTTGATTAAAGACCATGAATTACATCCATCTGAAACTAAAGATGGCCCTGCTTTTGTACCAGTTATCTCCTTCCTCCTAATTCACTTACAGTAAGATATTATCATTATATGTCATTTAGATATATTGTAACTGCAGCCAGGTCACCAGTTAACCCTCATCTCTACTTCAGTCACAACTAATACACAACTGTGGTCAAAACTCTTTCACTGTCTACTTGAATCAGTGTTGAGATTGTTCTAATCACAGGGCTTCTGCCTCCTCTATTCCCTATCTAATATTATAGAAAGTAGAAAAGTATTAATGCATCAACTTATAATCAGCAGGAATGGAAAATCAATTTACTAGAAAATATATTGAGTTAAAGTGGTTGTCCAAAAAATTAATAAATTAAATTTTGTACAAATATGCAGCCATTTACATCTAGAATCGAGATCTGCTCACATAACTGCAGTTTAATACAGTGTTTAGGCGATTCACCAGGGGTACACAAACACCACCATTTCTCATCTGCCTACTGCTCTAGGATGTTTGCTCTATTTGCTCAAAAGCAGAATATTCTGTTCTTGAAAATATGTTCTTCTCTTTATTTTAATTGTGAAGCCTATTTATATCTCCGCACAGAATATTAATTATTTGTAATTTACTTCCTAAATTAAATTAAAGAGGACCTGTCATCAAGTCAAAAGTAGACAGTTTTTGCTCTTATTGTACTCCCGCTGCTTCCCTGAGTCCTTTTTATTTAATCCAGAAATATGAGCTTTTAAATTTGTCGCAAATTTTAATGATCCCTTACAAGATTCCATGGGGTCGTGTATTTAGGCTGTTCTACATTATTACCCCATGAGCTAGGCCCCCTTGGACAAGACCATAAAAATTTGTGCTAAGTAAAAAAGACAAATCTCTGGGCCATATATTGCATTTTTTTTAAAGTACTCTGGGGAGCAGCTAAAATAAGAAAAGAGCAAGAACTGGTCACTTTTGCCTTTGTGACAAATCCTTTTTTAGCAATTATGGAAGCAGAGTTCATGAAAAATGTTCTACCATTTTGCTTCTGTGGAGTATTTGTAAGTATTTTAAAATCTATCACAGCTCCTATTCCTAGTTCTGATAGCTCTGCCTTCCTTTCCCTCAGAGTTAGAGATACCAGGAGGCAGGGAGTTATGCACAGAGCTAAAAATTGCGGAGAGTGAAAAGTAACTATAGTCTCAGGAAGGGCAGAGAAAATGCACTATAAATAAGGCCTCCCTCACATGTCCGTTTTTTCCAGCAACACGGATGACAAAGGCCAAGTCTATGGGTCCATGAAAAAACACGTACAACACATCGATGGCATCCGTGTGCTGTACATGTGCGGTACGTGTTTAACTGATGGTGAACACAAACACACTGATGATACACAGATGGAAAACACTGATGGCACTGGTGCCGTTTTTTTCACGTATGTGTTTTATACGGATGTGTGAAAGATGCCTAAGTAAGTGAGCACATGACAAAGAAATAAGTGCAGGATAGAAGCTGTGCTGATATAATGAAGATAGCAGAACTCTGGATACAAACAGACTCCACATCCAGCCTATTACACTGGGATCAGGCTGCAGCCATCATAACAGGGGTCTGAAAATGAATGAAGGAATGAAGATTGAAGACTGAAATTGTGTGGACTTTTATAAAATAAACAAAGCACAAACATGTTTAAAAATATTGTTTTCCATTTTATAAGTGCCCATAGCAAAAAAAGTGCAGGTTGGGGAAAACGTAGAATATAATTACCATATTATAATAAACTGTCACTTTTCTTTTAAACTTTGAACTTGAAGATAAGGCACAATCTACATGCAGAACAATGATTCCCAAACACCAGTGCTCAGGGCCCCCAATATATCATGTTTTCAGGATTTCCTTAGTATTGTACAGCAGAGAACCTTTTGCAATTTCTGATGCCCTGATAATAATTCCATCAGCTGTGCAATACAAAGGAAATCTTGAAAACATAAGGTATTGAGGGCTGTGAGAACTGGAGTTTTGGAAACATTGTGTGACACTAGTTACTACTCACACACAGACTGTGAGGTAGAGAAGTCAGACGTTCCAGAGTCAGTGCAAAGAGAGCATGTAGATAACTAAGGGAAAAGACAAAGGATCAAGGGTCAAAATACCAGGAGATAACGGATCAAGCAAAAGGACAAGACAAAGGGGTAGTCAGAACACGGTCCAAAGGATCAGGCAGCAGAAGATCAGAACTTAGAACAACAGAATCGGGCTAACACTCACCAGGAATCACAAACTATGTGTGGCGCCCCTAGGGGTATTTGCCACAAAAATAGTTATTGACACCAAATACAAATACTAGAATAGCAAGACTGCACTACCATCTCCGGCCAGAAGGGGGAGCTTCAGAGACTCCCCTTGATCTATTCTGGTCTGAGAAAAAGACTGACAGTTGGGTTAAGGAGCTGAAAGTGAGAGGTCGTATAACTGAACTCCTAACAGCCCTATGACGGATTATAGGCCCGTAATACCCATAGTAGGAAAAGAGGAATAGAGAAAAAGGACTGTCATGATTCCCCAATGGCATGGGAACATCAGAAACACAAAAATTACAGACTAGCTCTCGGGTGATGGAAACTCAAGCTGACCATGACCTAAATCTACCACACAACTAACAGTAGCCAGGGAGCATTCCTACGGCTGCCTAAATGCCACGCGCCAGCCGGAGAACTAACTACGCCTGGAAGAGGAAGGAACAGACCTGGCTTACCTCTAGTGAAATTCCCCAAAGATGATAGTAGCCCCCACATATATTAACGGTGAGTTCAGAGGAAAAGACATACACAGTATGAAGGTAGATTTAGCAAAGCGAGGTCCACTTACTAGATAGAGGAAAGATACAAAAGAGGACTTCACTGTCAGCTGAAAAACCCTTTCAAAAACCCATCCTGAAATTACTTTAAAACTCCTGTGTCAACTCATCACACAGGAGTGGCAATTTCAGTCCACAAGAGCTTCCAGTAACAGGAAATGACAAAACTGTAAACTGGACAAAAATACAAAACAATAAGGACAAGAGTCCACTTAGCTGATCAGCAGACTAGTAGCAGGAACATGCAACTGAATGACTCAGGTTACAATGATTACCGGCAAGGAAGTGACTGGAGAGCAAGGCTAAATAGGGAACTCCCAAAACTGATGGAAGCAGGTGAGCGAGGCAGAAAAGAACACACAAGTCTCCAGTACCACCAGCCACCACTAGGGGAGCCCAAAAAGCGATCACAACAGTACCCCCCCCTTAAGGAGGGGGCACCGAACCCTCACAAGAACCGCCAGGGCGACCCGGATGAGCCCTATGAAAGGCACGAACCAAATCCGAGGCATGAACATCAGAGGCAGTTACCCAAGAATTATCTTCCTGACCATAGCCCTTCCATTTAACCAGATACTGGAGTCTCCGCCTGGAAATACGGGAGTCCAAGATTTTCTCTATAACGTACTCCAATTCACCCTCAACCAGCACAGGAGCAGGAGGCTCAGCAGAAGGAACCACCGGCACCTCGTATCTCTGCAACAACGACCGGTGGAACACATTATGGATAGCAAAAGATGCCGGGAGGTCCAAACGAAAGGAAACAGGGTTAATAATCTCCAAAATCCTATAGGGACCGATAAACAGAGGCTTAAATTTAGGAGAAGAAACCCTCATTGGGACAAAACGGGAAGACAACCACACCAAGTCCCCAACACGAAGGCGAGGACCAACCCGACGCTGGCGGTTAGCAAACCGCTGAGTCCTCTCCTGGGACAAATTCAAATTGTCCACCACTTGTTCCCAAATCCGATACAACCGATCCACCACAGCATCCACTCCAGGACAATCCGAAGACTCCACCTGACCAGAAGAAAAACGGGGATGAAACCCCGAATTGCAAAAGAAAGGGGAAACCAAAGTGGCCGAACTAGCCCGATTATTAAGAGCAAACTCCGCCAACGGCAAAAAGGCAACCCAATCATCCTGATCCGCAGACACAAAACACCTCAAATACGTCTCCAAAGTCTGATTAGTTCGCTCCGTCTGGCCATTAGTCTGAGGATGGAAGGCAGACGAAAAAGACAAATCAATGCCCAACCTGGCACAGAATGCCCGCCAAAATCTAGAAACGAACTGGGTACCCCTATCAGAAACGATATTTTCAGGAATACCATGCAAGCGAACCACATTTTGAAAAAACAAAGGAACCAACTCAGACGAGGAAGGCAACTTCGGCAATGGCACCAAATGAACCATCTTAGAAAAACGGTCACACACCACCCAGATAACAGACATCCTCTGAGAGACAGGAAGATCAGAAATAAAGTCCATCGAGATGTGCGTCCAAGGCCTCTTCGGAATAGGCAAGGGCAACAACAACCCGCTAGCCCTAGAACAACAAGGCTTGGCCCGAGCACACACATCACAAGACTGCACAAAAACACGCACATCTCGAGACAGAGATGGCCACCAGAAGGATCTAGCCACCAAATCCCTGGTACCAAAAATTCCAGGATGACCCGCCAGCGTAGAAGAATGAACCTCCGAGATGACTCTACTGGTCCAATCATCAGGAACAAACAGTCTACCAGGTGGACAGCGATCAGGTCTATCCGCCTGAAACTCTTGCAAAGCACGTCGCAGATCTGGGGAAATAGCGGATAATATCACCCCATCCTTAAGGATACCTGTAGGTTCCGAATCACCAGGGGAATCAGGCTCAAAACTCCTAGAAAGGGCATCCGCCTTCACATTCTTAGAACCTGGTAGATATGAGACCACAAAATTAAACCGAGAGAAAAACAACGACCAGCGCGCCTGTCTAGGATTCAGGCGCCTGGCAGACTCAAGATAAATCAGATTCTTGTGATCAGTCAAAACCACCACCTGATGTCTAGCACCCTCAAGCCAATGACGCCACTCCTCAAATGCCCACTTCATGGCCAAAAGCTCCCGATTACCGACATCATAATTTCTTTCGGCGGCAGAAAATTTTCGAGAAAAGAACGCACAAGGTCTCATCACTGAGCAATCGGAACTCTTCTGCGACAAAACCGCCCCCGCTCCGATCTCGGAAGCATCAACCTCAACCTGAAAGGGGAGAGAGACATCGGGCTGGCGCAACACAGGGGCAGACGAAAAGCGGCGCTTAAGTTCCCGAAAGGCCTCCACAGCGGCAGAGGACCAATTGGCCACATCAGCACCCTTCTTAGTCAAATCCGTAAGAGGCTTAGCAACACCAGAAAAACCAGTTATAAATCGACGATAAAAATTAGCAAAGCCCAAGAACTTCTGAAGACCCTTTAGAGAAGTAGGCTGCGTCCAGTCACAAATAGCCCGAACCTTGACAGGGTCCATCTCAACAGAAGAAGGGGAAAAAATGTACCCCAAAAAGGAAATCTTTTGAACCCCAAAAACACACTTAGAACCCTTTACACACAGAGAATTCTCCCGCAAGACCTGAAAAACCCTCCTGACTTGCTGAACATGAGACTCCCAGACCTCAGAAAAAATCAAAATATCGTCCAAATACACAATCATAAATTTATCCAGATATTCACGGAAAATATCATGCATAAAGGACTGAAAAACTGAAGGTGCATTAGAAAGGCCGAAAGGCATTACTAAATACTCAAAGTGGCCCTCAGGCGTATTAAATGCGGTTTTCCACTCATCCCCTTGCTTAATTCGCACCAAATTATACGCCCCACGGAGATCAATCTTGGAGAACCACTTAGCCCCCCTTATGCGAGCAAACAAATCAGTAAGCAGCGGCAACGGATACTGATATTTGACAGTAATTTTATTCAGGAGTCGATAATCAATACAAGGCCTCAGCGAGCCATCCTTTTTAGAGACAAAGAAAAACCCAGCTCCTAAAGGTGATGAAGAAGGACGAATATGTCCCTTTTCCAGGGACTCCTTAACATACTCTCGCATGGCAGCATGCTCAGGTACAGATAGGTTAAACAAACGACCCTTTGGAAATTTACTGCCTGGAATCAGATCTATGGCGCAATCACACTCTCTGTGGGGAGGGAGAGAACCAATTTTAGGCTCTTCAAAAATATCCCCAAAATCCGACAAAAATGCCGGAATCTCAGAGGGAATAGATGACAAGATAGAACCCAAAGGTATGTCCCCATGAGCCCCCCGACATCCCCAGCTTAACACAGACATAGTTTTCCAGTCCAGTACTGGGTTATGAGATTGTAACCATGGTAATCCAAGCACTAACACATCATGTAAATTATGCAACACGAGGAAGCGAATCATCTCCTGATGGTCTGGAGTCATACGCATAGTCACTTGCGTACAGAACTGTGGTCTATTACAAGCCAGAGGTGTAGAATCAATACCCTTCAGAGGTATAGGAACTTCCAGAGGCTCCAAATCAAACCCACAGCGCCTGGCGAAGGACCAATCCATGAGACTCAGAGCGGCGCCAGAGTCCACATAGGCATCCACGGTAATAACTGATAATGAACAAATCAGAGTTACAGACAGAAGAAATTTAGACTGTAAAGTGCCAATAGAAACAGACTTGTCAACCTTCCTAGTACGTTTAGAGCATGCTGATATAACATGCGCGGAATCACCACAGTAGAAGCACAAGCCATTTTTGCGCCTATAATTCTGCCGCTCGCTTCTTGACAGAATTCTGTCACATTGCATTTTCTCTGGCGTCCCTTCAGAAGATACCGCCAAATGGTGCACGGGTTTGCGCTCCCGCAAACGCCGATCAATCTGAATCGCCATTGTCATGGACTCATTCAGACCTGTGGGCGTAGGAAACCCCACCATGACATCCTTAACGGCATCAGAAAGGCCCTCTCTGAAAATTGCCGCTAGGGCACACTCATTCCACTGAGTAAGCACAGACCATTTACGAAATTTTTGGCAGTATATCTCGGCTTCATCTTGCCCTTGAGACAGGACTATTAAAGCTTTTTCAGCATGAATCTCCAAATTAGGTTCCTCATACAGCAACCCTAAAGCCAGAAAAAACGCATCCACATTGAGCAACGCAGGATCCCCTAGTGTCAATGAAAATGCCCAATTTTGAGGGTCACCTCGCAGCAAAGAAATCACAATCTTAACCTGCTGAACAGGATCTCCAGAGGAGTGAGGTCTGAGAGAAAGGAATAATTTACAATTACATTTGAAATTCAGAAACCGAGATCTATCTCCGGAAAATACCTCTGGTGTAGGAATCTTAGGTTCAGAAATAGGAGTACGTATAGGAGTACACAACTAACGTATAGGAGTACACAACTAACAGTAGCCAGGGAGCATTCCTACGGCTGCCTAAATGCCACGCGCCAGCCGGAGAACTAACTACGCCTGGAAGAGGAAGGAACAGACCTGGCTTACCTCTAGTGAAATTCCCCAAAGATGATAGTAGCCCCCACATATATTAACGGTGAGTTCAGAGGAAAAGACATACACAGTATGAAGGTAGATTTAGCAAAGCGAGGTCCACTTACTAGATAGAGGAAAGATACAAAAGAGGACTTCACGGTCAGCTGAAAAACCCTTTCAAAAACCCATCCTGAAATTACTTTAAAACTCCTGTGTCAACTCATCACACAGGAGTGGCAATTTCAGTCCACAAGAGCTTCCAGTAACAGGAAATGACAAAACTGTAAACTGGACAAAAATACAAAACAATAAGGACAAGAGTCCACTTAGCTGATCAGCAGACTAGTAGCAGGAACATGCAACTGAATGACTCAGGTTACAATGATGACCGGCAAGGAAGTGACTGGAGAGCAAGGCTAAATAGGGAACTCCCAAAACTGATGGAAGCAGGTGAGCGAGGCAGAAAAGAACACACAAGTCTCCAGTACCACCAGCCACCACTAGGGGAGCCCAAAAAGCGATCACAACAAAGGACATTGTGAGAACCGGGTAGCAATAACCTCTACCCAGAATAGGCGCAGAGACGGATACCGGATCCGTGGCTATATTCATTACATATAATACAGCAACCGGAAGGAAGTGAGGCGATATCAGCTTCACCAGGGTAAGATGCAGCAACAGACACAGAGTTCAGCGGTACTCCCAGAGGGGGTAAGCCGACAAAAAGGACTCGGGTTGTCCGTCGAACCAAAGTATAGAAGAGACAGATTGGGCCGGCAGCCAGTTCACAAACAGCAGCAGGGCCATATAGAAACTGCGCATAATAAGAGGTGGAAATCCTAACAGGGTCAAAATAATTTCAGAGTTCTTAAACAGACTCCGGTGACAGTGTTGGTCACAAATCCCTTTTTGTTGAAGTAAACTGGTTAAACGTTTCAGCGCCTCAGTCTTTCATTTGGACAATAGCCATCGGCCCAGGATCGGGGTCATCACAGCTGAGAGGACCTGCTGCTGATCAAGTAAGTGTCTATTCCTTCATGATATCCCTTACATTGTGCATCGCCTGAGGCCACAGCACTGGGTCAAGCCACTAGTGACATCCCCCTCAAGAGACGGACCTCATTGATCTGGTGCTGGGTACCTCGGTCTCCCGGGCGTCACAACTGGCGTCACGAACAGGATCGGGCCAGCCCGTACACCGGGTATTGTGTGCCGTAATTGGAGTCTGAAACTGTGAAAATTTGGATGAAAAATCTTGGAAATTGACTTTGTTAAAGAAAATCCCGTTCCCCATTGAAAACTATTGAAAGTGACTTTTCTCCATTGGTTATAATGGGGTAAAAATGGCCGCCATCCCCTGATGTAATCATCTCATAACCGTTAAGCACAAAACTGTTAATCGAGCTACGTCATTACCCAAGCCCCAGTCTAACTGAAAAACTTCAAAATCCACCATCACAGAGCGTGCGGCAGTTAGAGGCAGCAGGGAGCGTGTCATTGTCATCCTGCTGCACAGAGGAACGAATCTACATTATCTAGATGGAAGCTGGGATCGGAGGGGTCTGGATTAACTAAGGGGGTACAGTATGTCGCAGCACGGAGACGCCGCAGCACCCGGCGATGCTAATGCAGCTGAAAGACAGAGTGTCGATAGAGAGCCTGGCAGCGCAGCAGTGCAAGGAGTGGCGCCCATCATGCCGGTGTTGATGCCATATACCCCGGGTGGCCCGTGGCTTCCAATGTATGAAGGTGAACCTAATACCCTTGACGGTTTCAGGGAAAAGATGCTGGCTCATTTTGATATGTTCCCCGTGGGTGAAGCTCAGCGTGTTAGTCTCCTGATGATGCAGTTAAGTGGCCATGCTAAGCGAGAAGTCACGGCATGGGCAACTGATCTAAAAGGTACTGTTGAACGCATATTTGCTGGATTAAAAGCTACATTTGAAACCACTACCAGCAGCAAAGCTAAAGTACGATTCTTTAATTGCAAACAAAAAGCTAATGAGGGCGTGAGAGAGTTTGCCTTAAACCTGCAGGAAGCCCTTAAATCACTTACACTGGCTGAACCCATTTTTAACACAGGAGCCGATAAACTGCTAAGAGATCAATTTATTGAGGGACTCTACACCCCTTCTCACCGGGGGCATGTGAGCATGCTTGTTTTTAAGAACCCTGAAACGACATTTGCCCAATTAAAGGAGAGCGCTATACGTCTCCAGCTGGCAGAGGCACCTCGGGATCAGGATCTCACACAACCCATGGCAGATGCACTTCAGCAACGGGGAATGCCAGTGACATCAGCTACGTCCGGTGCCAGTGCTAAGCCCTGGGGCCCATTACTAATGAGGCTCTTCAGCAAAAGCTTGACTCTTTAACTGATGTTGTTGCTTCAATGGCTAAAACCATGCAGGAGATGAGTGAACCCAAGATGGAGTTGGCAAACCGTAGAGAGGATGTTCCATGGATGAGGTCCCGGAGATACCCGACATGGAGAGGACGACCCCGTGACCGCTACCAACCGGATGGACAGCCCATTTGCCGCCGTTGCCAGCAGCCAGGCCACTTTGCACGAAATTGTGATTTAAACGGGAATCCCCTGGGAATGCGGGCTGCTTCGCAGGAATGAATTTTCAAGGCCCAACACCCTGGCACGACAGGTACATCGGAGGACGACCCATCATCCCTATCGTGCTGGACGGAATTCCCCTCAACGCTTTGCTGGATACAGGTTCCCAGATTTCATCTATACCATATATCCTTTATAAGAGGTACTGGGCTGAGGTAGATATTGATAAAGGACCCTCTGATGTTGAACTAGATATATGGGCCAGTAATGGTAAGTTGGTACCGAAACTAGGATTCAGGGAGATGACCATAAAGATTGGTAAAGCAGAATTGAAGAAACAGGGTATAATTGTCGTTGATGTTATTTCTGTCTTACAACAAATTGCTGAAACTGCCCGATCCTGCCAGCAGAGAGTTCTCCGGAGGGAAATAAAAGTGTTAATGTTAAGGCAACAGATAGAAGTTGCAGGTGGAGAAATTGGCAGTGTGAGGGTGAGTGATCCAACGTCTATTGTAATCCCACCAAAAACAGAAATGCTGGTATGGTGTAGAGTGGCCATTGGTACTAAAGGACGAGACTATCAAGCCTTAATAGAACCAGCGTACACCGACAGCAGGCCCACTATACTCACGGCACCAGGGGTGGTCGAGGTACACCGGGGACGGGTGCCGGTACGACTTTTGAACTGTGGAGAGGAAGAGGTCACTTTGCCAAGGTATGCTACAGTGGCAAAGTTACATACTGTTGACAACAATGCCATCACAACCGTTGAGCCCTTAGAATCGACTTGTCAGGTGGAAAATAACGGCTCAGATGGAGAATCGGAGGATTGGTGCCAACAGCTAGATGTGGGTGTAGATTCAACACCTACCCATCAAAGACAAGGGGTGTATAGATTAGTGACGGAATATGAACACGTCTTTAGTAAACACCCATTAGACTTCGGACGGATAGAAGGGGTGGAACATACAATCCCCACCGGTGACCATCCCCCGATAAAAGAAAGATAGACCCATACCGCCCGCTCACTATCAATGCGCGAAGGACATGCTGAGAGAGATGAAACAGGCCGGGGTAATAAGAGATAGTTGTAGCCCTTGGGCGGCCCCTCTGGTGATTGTCAAAAAAAAGGACGGAACCATGAGAATGTGCGTAGACTACCGGCGGATTAATAATATCACCCATAAAGACGCCTATCCCTTGCCTAGGATAGAAGAGTCCTTGACTGCTTTGAAATCTGCTAATTATTTTTCCACCTTAGACTTAACAAGCGGGTATTGGCAAGTCCCTGTGGCTGAGAGAGATAAAGAAAAAACGGCATTCACCACACCAATGGGTCTAAGCGAATTTAATCGCATGCCGTTCGGACTCTGCAACGCATCCGGTACTTTCCAGCGACTGATGGAATGTTGCCTCGGACACAAGAACTTCGAGACCGTCCTCCTGTACCTAGATGACGTGATCGTCTACTCAAAGACTTACGAACAGCACTTAACGGACCTGGCAGAGGTGTTCGAAGCCTTATCCAAGTATGGTATGAAAATCAAACCATCCAATTGTCACCTTCTCAAGCCAAAGGTACAATACTTAGGGCACATCGTGAGTTCGGAGGGAGTAGCACCGGATCCCGAGAAAATAACTGCCATAAGGGATTGGCCAAGACCTACCAATGTAAAAGAAGTGAGACAATTCTTGGGATTAGTGGGTTACTATCGTAGATTTATAAAAGGATTTACCAAATTGGCAGCGCTCTTGCAAGATACTTTGATAGGGCAGACGAAGAAACCTTCAAACCGAAACCCTCCTTTTCAGTGGAACGACGAAAGAGAAGACTCCTTTGAACAACTAAAGAAGGCACTAACCGGAGAAGAAGTTCTGGTGTACCCGGATTACCATCATCCTTTCATCCTCTACACCGATGCCAGTAATGTGGGATTGGGAGCGGTGTTGTCACAAAAGCAAGAAGGTCGGGAGAAAGTCATCGCCTTTGCAAGTAGAAAACTCCGGCCTACTGAAAGAAATTCTGAAAATTATAGCTCTTTCAAATTGGAGCTACTGGCAGTAGTTTGGGCTGTGACTGAACGTTTCAAACACTATTTGACCGGTGCAGAATTTATTGTCTATACTGACAACAATCCAATGACCCACTTAGACACGGCTAAATTAGGTGCGTTAGAACAGCGATGGATAGCCCGGTTATCTAATTACAACTTCGTGATCAAGTATCGAGCAGGTCGCAAAAATGGAAATGCCGATGCCCTATCCCGGATGCCACACTTGAGAGATGTAGAAGAAGAAACGGGGGAGCTTGAAGAAATTTAACTACCAGCCTTTCATCAGCCCAAGGTAAAACATCGTCAGTCAAATACCTATCAGAAACAGCAAGAAGTGAATTTTAATCCGTTAGCACACCATAGATGGGCGGACACCCAAGATAGCAATCCGGCTGTGAAGCTAGTGAAGGAACTATTGACTGAGCAAAGTGCATATCCCGATGAGGATGCCCCAGAAGAGACGCATCAACTCTGGAAAGAGAGAGGTAAAATGTTCCTGTATCAAGGGAAACTCTGTAGAAGATACACCAATCAGAAAACACATGAATTGGTTTGGCAGATTATCGTACCTAAACAAGATGTGAGGATGGTCCTCGAGGCTTACCACAATGGTGCTGGTCACTTTGGTTGGAAAAAGCTAGAAGTACTTCTGAGAGAAAGATTTTATTGGGTCGGGATGAGAAAATCAATCGAACAGTGGTGTAGAAACTGTGGCCCGTGCAACCTCAGAAGGAACGATCAAAAGAGCCAAAGAGCACCACCACTGCAGCCCATAATCACCAAACAACCACTTGAACTGGTAGCCATGGACCACGTGAAGTTGACACCGAGCCGGTCCGGTTACGTCTATGCCTTGACCATCGTGGATCATTATTCGCGCTTCTTGGTAGTAGTACCTGTAAAAGATCTGACTGCAAAAACAGCAGCCAAAGCGTTCCAAACGTACTTTTGTAGACCCCATGGATATCCGGAACAGGTTCTCACTGACCAGGGTACAGCCTTTGAATCAGAGATCTTCAGAGAATTCTGTAATATGTATGGTTGTAAAAAGATCCGGACGACGGCCTATCATCCGCAAACAAACGGCTTATGTGAGAAGATGAACCATATTGTGATAGACCTACTAAAGACTTTACCTGAAACGGAAAGGAATCAATGGCCAGAGAAATTGCCTGACTTGGTGGATCTGTATAATCATGTTCCGGTGAGCTCTACCAACTGCACCCCAGCTTATCTTATGCGTGCAAGACCCGGCCAATTGCCAATCGATCTAGAAATGGGAATTCTGAAACCAGACGCAGAAGTTCAAGACTCCAATTGGGATGTCGTACGGCAAAAGCAGTATCGCCAAGTACAAGAGAGTGTGTAAAGAAGCCTCCAGCAAACCAGAGAAAGACAAGAGCGAACTTTCAACCAGAATGCTCTAGCAACTCCATTAAGACCGGGTGACCAAGTACTCAAGAGGAATCGTCGAACCAATAAACTGGATAATCAGTGGGAAGCCGTACCCTACACAGTTTTACCAACAAGAATGGATAATCCTAAAATGTGTCTCATTAGCAAAAATGGAGGTTTAACATCTGTACTAGTGTCAAGAGACAATCTTAAATTATGTCCGGAAACGTTGAAAGAGCCAGAAGTTGTCCAGCCAGAAACAGAAGTTATTCATCCTATACAGGTTCAACCAGTAAAGGAAAAAGAAGAGGAAATGTATCACACCTGTATAGGAGACTTTCCCAAAACCCTACTAACATACCATGGTGCAGTAGTGATTCCCATGGTGGCCTTTTATCCAACACCGAATCCAATATTAGAAGTCCCAAGACAAGTAGAGGCTGACCCCGTACTACAAGAGGTTCCAGGTCAGGAAGAACAGATTCCTGATCAGAGTGATCCCATTCACGGTGGACTTGCCAACCCCATAGTGGTGGAATTATCTTTAGCAGAGAGGGCAGATACTATATCCGCAGTAGACAGTAGTACACCACATAAAGAGACACCGCTATTACGTAGATCCCAGCGTAGTACCCAGGGTCAATTACCGGCCAGGTATGCGGATTACCAACTATAAGACTATAGTCATTGTTATCGTTCTGTAACGTTTAAGCCCAGTACCTACAGAGACCTACCTGTATGAACTTCTTGCATATTCTTGAACTTTTTATCAGCCCAGAAACACTAAATCAAAGCTCCGGAAAGACTGCTTTGTGAACTTTGCTTCCTAGTACCTTCAAGGATAGAACTGTATTAATGGACGGTATTTGAAGTGACTTTTTACAGAATTCCATTTTTTTGGGTTTCTTTGAGTGGTTTTTGTAACTTTTCATTTTTTAAGACTCTGTACATATCAATTGTTATTTCAAAATGTTATCATCCCACAGTCCCGGAGTACTGTTCTTAACTAAGGGGGGATGTGGCGCCCCTAGGGGTATTTGCCACAAAAATAGTTATTGACACCAAATACAAATACTAGAATAGCAAGACTGCACTACCATCTCCGGCCAGAAGGGGGAGCTCCAGAGACTCCCCTTGATCTATTCTGGTCTGAGAAAAAGACTGACAGTTGGGTTAAGGAGCTGAAAGTGAGAGGTCGTATAACTGAACTCCTAACAGCCCTATGACGGATTATAGGCCCGTAATACCCATAGTAGGAAAAGAGGAATAGAGAAAAAGGACATTGTGAGAACCGGGTAGCAATAACCTCTACCCAGAATAGGCGCAGAGACGGATACCGGATCCGTGGCTATATTCATTACATATAATACAGCAACCGGAAGGAAGTGAGGTGATATCAGCTTCACCAGGGTAAGACGCAGCAACAGACACAGAGTTCAGCGGTACTCCCAGAGGGGGTAAGCCGACAAAAAGGACTCGGGTTGTCCGTCGAACCAAAGTATAGAAGAGACAGATTGGGCCGGCAGCCAGTTCACAAACAGCAGCAGGGCCATACAGAAACTGCGCATAATAAGAGGTGGAAATCCTAACAGGGTCAAAATAATTTCAGAGTTCTTAAACAGACTCCGGTGACAGTGTTGGTCACAAATCCCTTTTTGTTGAAGTAAACTGGTTAAACGTTTCAGCGCCTCAGTCTTTCATTTGGACAATAGCCATCAATCCAGGATCAGGGTCATCACAGCTGAGAGGACCTGCTGCTGATCAAGTAAGTGTCTATTCCTTCATGATATCCCTTACATTGTGCATCGCCTGAGGCCACAGCACCGAGTCAAGCCACTAGTGACATCCCCCTCAAGAGACGGACCTCATTGATCTGGTGCTGGGTACCTCGGTCTCCCGGGCGTCACATATGTATGGCAGGGATCAGGGGCAGACAGTGCAGTTAAATAGCTTGGGCATTCTCCAAAACACAGAACACCTGGAGAAAGTCCCGCACCTCCCAGTCACAGATTGGACAGCCGAGCTGTCAATCAAAGCACTGACAGCTCAAATACCTTGTCCTGGCAATGTATTTGATTATTAGGAGATGTGGGTAACCTGAGCTGTTGACTGTATATCCTGAAAAAAAACCTATAAACGGCATATAGGGTAACAGTGCGGTTTGTTCTCAACGTGATTTACTCCGACTTCTTTATCTGGAGAACCACAAGGATTACCCACATCTCCTAATACTTAAAAAGATTTGTTAGCATTCTACCTTATGAGGAGTTTTTTCATTCCTTTTGATCAACATGCATCATATTAGGTCAAAGTGGATACACAATATTCTATTTTACAGCTGTTACTTTTACACTCATTATTTTCATAGTCACTAATTGTGTGATCTAATTAATGCGATAACAATTATATACATGTTATTTATCAGTGTGATGCAATGTTTGTGGGAATGATGCCTGCAAATAACTACTGTCACACGTCAGTAAGCTTGTCACATTCCTAACTTTTTTCTAGCTTTTTATATTATTCTAATGAACAAAGATGCCACCTTGAACATTTGCTTGGTTTAAAAAAATCTTTCTAATCATTTACATCAAAAATTTTCAGTGAAAAAAAGCATGTCTGTTTTTCAATCATTCATAACAGAAATATCACATTAAAAAATAAGAAATATATTGTACAATGCTGTAATCACATAGACATATAGACAATATCTGTACTTTTCCTTAGTTCTGGTTTTCTTTTGTTAAACTGGAAACTACTGTCCTGATTTTCACAATTTTCACAATTGTTTGCTAGTCTGGACACAAATGCTTTTACTGCCATCTAGTGGACAACAGTTATAAGGTTCAATGTTCCAAAACAAACTTGTTCCTTTGTAACTAATGTAACTAATTCTATTCCAAAATTGTGCAATGTTACATTATAAACAAACACACTACAAAGTCAAATATAACAAGACATTAAATCGCTTAAATTTGTGAATTGTAAGTCTACTAAACTTTCATATAGCTCCCACAGAAATTTTTTTTATGTTTTACTGATATTAAAATGGAAAAATGAAAAAGTCAGCACTCTCAAAGGGTTAAAAATTTTGGTTTGCCTTGTCATATTCTGAGACCTGTAATTTTTCCACTTTACTATTAGCAGAACTGTTTTGTAGATTGTTTTTTGTGGTCCAGTCATTTTGATAGATACCATTTATCACGGTGACTGATGATGAGCAAACCTTCGATGAACATACTAAACCCCATTAAACTCAAAGGGAGACAAAACCAAATGTATACACAACACCTTAAGGGTATGTGCACACGTCAGGATTTCTTGCAGAAATTTCCTGAAGAAAACCGGAAACTTTCTGCAAGAAATCCGCATGCTTCTTTTTGCGTTTTTTTCCCGTTTTTTCCACGTTTTTTTTAGCATTTTGCAAGCGTAATTAGCTTGCAGAATGCTAAAGTTTTCCAAGCGATCTGTAGCATCGCTTGGAAAACTGATTGACAGGTTGGTCACACTTGTCAAACATAGTGCGTGACAAGTGTGACCAACTTTTTACTATAGATGCAGCCTATGCAGCATCAATAGTAAAAAGATATAATGTTAAAAATAATAAAATAATAAAAAAAGGTTATACTCACCCTCTGATGGCCCCCGATCTCCTCAGCTGTTGCTTTGTGTGTAGGACCTGCGATGACGTCGCGGTCACATGACCGCGACGTCACGGTCACATGACCTCAACGTCATCGCAGGTCCTTCACACAGAGCATCTATAGGAACGGAAGAGAGAGCATGCACCGATGAGAGGCGGGAAGACTCCGGGGCCATCAGAGGGTGAGTATATCACTATTTTTTATTTTAATTCTTTTTTTTTACCAATTATATGGTGCCCAGTCCGTGGAGGAGAGTCTCCTCTCCTCCACCCTGGGTACCAACCGCACATGATCTGCTTACTTCCCGCATGGTGGGCATAGCCCCATGCGGGAAGTAAGCAGATGAATGTATTCCTATGTGTGCGGAATCCCCGCGATTCCGCAAATTAATGAACATGTTGCTTTTTTTTCTGCAATGCGATTTTTTCGCAGAAAAAAATGCACCATTTTCACAAGATATACGGAATACGCTAAAAATAATGGGAGGCATATGTAAGCGTTTTTTTCACATTTTTTTCGCGATTTTATCGCATTTTTATAGCGAAAAAACGTGAAAAAAACGCAAAAAATCCTGAACGTGTGCACCTACCCTAAAGGGAACCTGTCAGCAGGATTGTGCTGAGTAACCTTAGACAGTGTCAGGTCGGCGCCATTATACTGGTTAAAATGATACCTTGGTGATGAAATCTGTCTTGTGGTTTATGTTTAATCTTTCTTTTCAGTTATGAGTTAATGATATGCTCGTGCTCCAGGGCGGGGCTGTGAGGTGGTCTTCATGTGACGCTCTGATTAGGTATTCATAATGCATACTTCTGACAGGTCCCTCAGTGACCTGCCCCCTAGTTAAAATTATGAATATTATATATACACATATTGAAAAAAAAAACTTTTGCAGGCAGGCGCTGTCATACAACTGCAATGGAGGTCTGTGCAAGCTCCACCAGATGACAATAGAGTGGAGGAAAGAGTGCAGACTCCCAGGGCAGACCTGCAATGCAGCATCAGGGTTACCACAAGGTGGCAGCAGAATCGTCAAACTAGCCAAGTCAGCAACAAGTGGTCAAAAGAAGCACCAGAGGTCTAAGCAAACATGTGGTCAGAAGCAAGCATACAGGTAAGAACCAGATGGGAGCGTGGTTTTGGGGGGAAGAAGCCAAAGGGGTAGTCAGAAACAAGCCAGGAGGTTAAAAAAACCGAAGCAAGCTAAGCGTTACCAAAAAAAAGGAGAATGGAAACACAGGTCAGGGAGCAAGTCAGGGCATACACACAACAGCAGGCACACATACAGAGAACACGATTACTAACAGAGTAACCTAGGTCAGCTGCTCAGGCTGAGGGACCAGATACTATCACCAACACCGCACCTCAGTCATATGGCAACTAAATAGCCGCCTTCACCCCAGAGAGAGGCAGATAGAATTAACCCCTGTCTGACCAGGACGGGAAAAAGACAAAACCCCATCCTGAATCATGACAGGTGCCAGCTGTGGCACCTGCACTGCAGCACAATCGCATGTGTATTGTGTATATAATTAATATGTTTGAGGGTTTTTTTTCAATATGTATATATAATATTAATTTTGTAAACTAAGGGGCAGGTCACAGAGATCAGTGTTCTGTCAGAAGCCATACTGCTGAATACCTAATCAGAGCACCACATAAAGCCTCGCCCACAGGCCCTCTCAGAGCACGAGCATATCATTAACTCAAAACTGAAAATAAAGATTAAATAATAACCACAAGATGGATTTCATCAACCAAGGTATCATTTTAATCAGTATAGTGGCGCTGACCTGACACTGTCTGTAGGTTACTGTGCACAATCCTGCTGACAGGTTCCCTTTAAGGGCTGACAAAATGATTCCGAAACAGCTAAAATTAGGCGTGGACACCATGAAAAAAGGCATCAATTGATCCACAGTAGAAATTTGCAAATGGCATAACAGCAGTCAGCCGTTGCCCATGTATGAGGTATCAGGGTCTGGGCCAGTATTTACAGCTTGGAATTGAAGTTTCAATAAGGACCTGGTGGTTAAGGGAGCAGCGTAAGCCTTCTTAGCTGGGAACCCTGATATCTCAAGCATTACCTCCAATTATTTTGTGTTTTTTTTCATCCACACTCATGAGTCGCCCGCCAGGGCCGTGGGGTACCGGGTCTGATGTTCACAGGGGGATGTCACGGTGACGACCCGGGCCGTGGCCCTGGGTGCCCATGTAAAAGGGAAATTGAATAAAGTTTATGTTCGTGACGCCACCTGTGGTATTCGGTCAGTGGGGACCGACGCTGCTTTAAGGGTTCCTCTGGGGTGATGTTATGGCAGCTAGATGGTACAACTTCCCACAGGTGAAGTATATCCCCAGGGCTCCTGGTGTGTAGATGGAGGACGGTGGGTGGCGCAGTAAAGAACAAGGACAAAGGTTTGCAGTCTCTTTACCTGGTTTACTGAAGACTTCAGGCAGCCATAGTCCAGGGCACCAGATCACAGGTACAGGCAGGGTCCAGCCGGCTTGAAAGTGAATCAAAGGGTTCCCTTTTACCAGGTGGAGTTAAAAGCCTTCCTCTAGCGCGGTGGTGTTGTAGTCCCTTACTGCCATTGGGTTGTGATAAGATCCTCACAGTTCTTCTCTGTCCCCCATATAGGATAGGACACAAACCCATATGACAGGTGATTCGGGCCTTTTTATAGGGTGTCTATCATGACCCGGGCTCTATGTGTCACTGTGCCTGCTGGGTATTAAGGCAGACAGGTAACTTGCAGTTCAGCTGTCCTGCCGGTCTCTGCTGTAAGTCTTAGAGTCCCTTACAACCTCGGTGTCCAGGCTACCAGTTATCTGTGCTTCAGAGAGCAGCTCATTAGCAGCTGTCTTCCCCTGATGTCACTCTCCTGTGCTTCGCTCTCCTTCATGCTCACTAAACGATGTTCTTTCCTTCTGTATGTCTCTTTCTCCAGGGGCTGTAGTACTTCAGACTACATGGCCCCTTCAGACCTTCTGACATTCTTTGTCGGTCTGCTCTCTTCTCTGTCTGTAACTTTCTGTCCCTTTTCCCTCCAAATCAGAATTTATAGGGGAGTTCACCCTAAACCAGGCTTAGAGCTCCCCCTTCAGGACTGGAGTGTGAACATGTTCTGTGCATTGTGATTACCTGATAGAGAGATATCCTTCATTGCTTCCAAGCATAACATCACTCTCCCAGTGAGGAAAGCAATGTCACTGTGATGACCAGGACCCTGGGGCGTCACACTCACATGGCACACACATCAGTTTCATACAGTACTATTGGTATAAAAATGTAAGGAAAGTAACATAGGACGTTGACTAATCAATGGACATACAGTAGAACCTGTTATAATGGCACAGAAGCAGTCAGCCATGTCCCATGCATGAGGTATCAGGGTCTGGCCCAGCATTTAGAGATTGGCATTGAAGTTTCATTGAGGATCTAGTGGCTAAGGGAACGGTGTAAGCCTTCTTAACTGGAAGACTTGATACCTCATGCAACACCCCTAATATTTTTTTATTATAAGTCCAGCTACATTAAAATGGCGCAAACATCAGTTTCATACAGTACTGTTGGTAGAAAAATCTAAGGAAAGTAACACAGGTAGATGACTGAAAGTATGTGCAGGCCTGCCTGTCTGAGAGCCCTACTTACACAGCAACCCACCAGATGGATACCCAACTTGGAGTTTCCATATTTCCAAAAATTGTCGCACACCACTTAGTGGCATAAATTTCCACACAGTAGAAACACTATAATAGGCCTCTGGCACACCTTCTACTACAGGCAACCCATCAGATGGAGAGCCAACTTGGCGTCTCAACATTTAAAAAAATAATTGTCACACACGACTAAAGTGGCATCAATCTCAACATAGTAGAAGCAATATGATAAGCTTTTGACACACCTTCTACTACAGACAATCCACCAGATGGAGACTCAACTTGAAGTCACTACATTTCAAAAAAATTGTAACATCAGCAGCAGCAGCAACAGCAGACACAGAAGACACCACAAAGGTGGCACAGACTGCAATAATGTGAGGTCAATGCATGACACTAAAAACTACACCATCGCCTAGTCTGCCAAGTCTGCGACTGGGGTGCAAAAATCATTGGAGATCCATGACTGGTTCATTTTCACGAAACTTAGGTGGTCTACATTTTCAGGGGACAGCCAGATGCGCTTATCCGTTAGGACACCACCAGCATCACTGAAGACACATTTTGAGAGAACGCTGGCTAACAGGCATGAAAAAAACCTCCAAGGCTTGACAGGCAAGCTCAGGCCGATCTTCCATTTTTGAAGACGAAAATGCAAAAGGGTCCAAACCCCCCCTGATGGCATTGATATTTAGCTCCAGATACTCCTGCACCATCCTCCCCAGTCATTCACAATGTGTCAGACTTGTACTCTGTTCTGCTGGTGCATGGGCTGGTCTAAAAAATGGGTGAAACAACTCACAGAAATTCCTTTTGCTACTTACACTGCTGCTGCTATGCTGTTAATATTTTTTGCGATGTTCCCTTGACGTTCCCAGGGTTGGACATCTAGAACTGGGATGCACACTGTGTGCCTCACTGCTGTCTTGGGGAAAACCACTCTTAAGAATGTCTACAAGCGTGTTTTGATACTCCAGCATGCGCGCATCGCTTTCCAGGGGAGAAACATCTGGCTAAACTTACTCTTGTACCGTGGATTTATCAGTGTGGCAATCTAGTAGTCAGCACTATTTCTTACCATAAGAATACGAGCATCATGTTGAAGATAGTGTATCAAGAAGGCGCTCATGTGTCGAGCGCTTCCATGATGTCCATGTCCATGGTGTGTTGGTGGCAGAGTAACATTAAAGGTTGCTCCCTCTGTCCACTCCCTCTGATCACAGACAAAAAAGAGAGGATCATTATCCTCTTCATCTCCTGACTCTTGAGCGACCATCACCTCGTCAACCTACATTTGTCATTAACAGCTTGTCTGGTACTATGAGCCCCCCTTGATCACTGTAAATCACCCTCCCATGGTACTCGCCTGTGCAACAACAGTAGATAAATTTAAGATATTGTTATCTCTTCTGCCTCCTCCTCTGCTTCCAATTCTTCCTCTGGGACCAGCACCTCCTCATGTAGACTATTCAAAGTGTGCTCCAGCATGTAGATGACCGGAATAGTGATGTTGATGATGGCATCATCAGCGCTAACCATCTTAGTAGCCATTTTGAAACTGTGCAGAAGTATGCAGAGGTCCTTTATCTGTGCCCACTTCGCAAGCGTGATTTGCACCACATCTGGATTGTGTTGGCCCAGGCTATGCAAAAGGACATACTGCACCAGGGCTTGTTGCTGCTGCCACAGTCGCTGCAAGATGTGCAGAATGGAATTCCATTGTGTTGGAACATCGCAAATCAAATAGTTAACCGATAGGCCGAAAAACCTCTGTGGCGATGCAAGTCAATGACCTGCATGGTGTGATGGGCAGAAGTGAGCACACAGTGACCGTGCTTTCTGCAACAGTGCATCCAGACTGGGATAGTGGTAGAGAAATTGCTGTACCACCACGTTTAGGATGTGAGCCATGCAAGACATGTGTGTAAGGTTGCCACGGTGTAGAAATGCCACCAAATTTGCACCGTTATCTCACATGGCCTTCCTTGACTCAAGGTTCAGTGGATACAGCCATTGCTCAAACTTGGCATGGATAGCTGTCCACAACTCTTGAGCTGTGTGACTGTGATCTCCAAGGCATATTTGAACACTAACTGATTACAGTGAGCCATGACTGTGCAGTACGGAGGTGGGGGGATTCTATCTGAACCAGAAGCAGTGGAGGAACTGTTAGATACAAAAGTTTGTCCTGAAAGATTTG
Source organism: Ranitomeya variabilis (assembly GCF_051348905.1). Classification (NCBI taxonomy): domain Eukaryota; kingdom Metazoa; phylum Chordata; class Amphibia; order Anura; family Dendrobatidae; genus Ranitomeya; species Ranitomeya variabilis. Next base: position 487,360,061 of record NC_135234.1, on the reverse strand, counting down.
GGGATTCAGAGACTTTTGCAGCTGCCCCTCGAGCGCGTGCCACCAGAGTCAGCCAGTGCCCAGTAAGTGAGGTCAGTGAGGCCCTTGCCTATGTTTGCTCGTCCAGCTGTCTGTGATGAAATGCGCCCTGGCCGACATAGATTTTTTCATGGAACTGGCAACATGCTGGTATAGGGCTGGCACAGCGTTCTTAGAGAAGTAATGGTGACTAGGAAACTGGTACTGGGGGACTGTGACGGCCATCAACTTTCTGAAACCATCTGTATCCTCCAGGTTGAAAGGCAGCATTTCCATGGCCAACAGATTGGAGATGGAGTTCAAGCTCTTAGCTTTGGCATGTGTAGGGGGAAACATTCTTTTATGTGACCACAACTGCAGGAATGAGGGCTGGCTGCTGTGCGGAGAGAGGGTGGAGTAGAGAGAACAGGAAAAACTTTTGAGCAGGCAGAGATTTTATAGTGGATTGAGAAAGATATGTTGTGCAGGGTGACACAAAAACAGCAGTCGTGTCCACTTCCGTAATGGCTGACAGGCTCTCATTCTCCCCGACTATAAAGGGCAAACAAGTGCAGTTTCTGGAGCCAGAGACCTGTGTGAGAAGACTTGGCATGTGATGGAGTAGAAAGAAGCAACAGATGGGGTTGTCGGGATGGCCGGTGGTTGCTGAAGCCCACTAGTCCGCATTTTAGCACAGTAAGATTCCCACAACAAGGCATGTTGATTGCGCATGTGCTGGTTCATGCATGTAGTTGTCAAATTATTAAATATTTTTGCCTCTACTGGGTATTTTTTGCAAATTTGGCAGATAGCATGAGTTGGGTAATCCTTTGCTGTCTCAAACAAGGCCCAGGTTAGGCATCCCATGCCACCCCTGCAAACTACACTCTCACAACCTGTTCTGGTAACGGTGAGAGTTGGGGCTGAGGATGCAGTGCTTTTCGTCATTGCATCACTTTGTGTCTGTGTGGGAAGCCGCAACGTAACCTCCTCGTCTTCCTCTTCTTCCACCTCCTCTGCTGAGCTACTCAGCTGCATACCTTTGCACTAAGTGGGATCTAGAACCTCATTGTTATCCTCAGTGACTGGTTTTCTCCACACATACCGCTTAGAATTATCACCAAAAGGTCTATCTTTGTCTCCTCAGACCAGAGAATCTTATTTCTCATAGTCTGGGAGTCCTTCATGTCTTTTTAGCAAACTTGATGCGGGCTTTCATATGTCTTGTACTGAGGAGAGGCTTCCGTTGTGCTCTTAGAAATCTTGAGTACTGCAGAAATTAGTTTGTAACCTTGGCCAGATATGTGCCTTGCCACAACTCTGTCTCTGAGCTCCTTGGCCAGTTCCTTTGACCTTATGATTCTCATTTAGTCTGACATGCACTGTGAGCTGTGAGGTCTTAGGCTACTTTCACACATCCGTCTTTTTGTGTCAGGCATAATCCAGCGGTGCGCCGGAATGACGGATCCGTCAAAATTAGTGACAAACTGATGCTACGGATCCGGTCTTAGGTGGATCCGCTAGTCGGATCCGGCAAAAAAACGGATCCGTCGCATCAGTTCTTCATCCGTTTTGTCCGATTTTTCATACGTTTTACAACGGATTGCGATGGATCCGGTTTTTAAAAACGCCAATGGGAGGGTCCCAAATGTGATTGGCTACTGAAAACCTATATATACTGTGTTCCTACAGCTCATCTTTGACAGATTGTAGAGGAGCAAGTGGTTGGAGAGCAAGATGGAAGGCGTTATTGCGAATATTCTGAAGATTACAGTGGACTTTACTGTGGAGGCGAATCGTTTGAGAGTGATTGTTCTGGAGAAGGAGCAAGAGAAACATCAGCGCATCATGCATCTGCACAGACTGCGTTTGTGGATCCATCCCATCACAGCACAGAGAATGACACGGGGAGTCTTTTCAACTTTATACATGGAGCTACGAGGAGACCCAGAGAAGTTTTGTAGCTATGTTCGGATGAAAGCTGAGAACTTCGACGGGTTGGTGGAACGGATTGGACATCTCATCGAAAGAAGTAATACCTATTGCCGTTTCTCCGTTCCACCTGCAGAGCGTCTGATGGTGACTCTACGGTAAGCCATTTTTATTGTATCTCCTACTGTGAAACCACACTTATAACTGTAATGTTGTTGCTGGTAGTTTTTAAATATTATTTTTTTTTGTATCTTTAACTGTTCTAGCTGACTCATAACTGTAATGTTATTACTGCTATTTTCCACTAATTTTTCCCTTTTTTTGTCACAGATTCCTCGCAACTGGAGAATCTCTTTCGTCACTCCATTTCCAGTTCTGACTTGGGATTTCCACCATATCCGGAATTGTCAAGCACACCTGCCGTGCATTGTGGGACTCTACTGTACATGCAGAATTTATACCACATCCCACAAAGGAGAGTTGGTTGGAGATCGCGGACAAATTCCTACAAATTTGTCAGTTTCCCAACTGCCTGGGAGCTGTGGACCAGAAACATATCCGCATAGTCAAACCTGCTGGACCTGGATCGGAATATTTTAACTACAAAAAATATTTCTCCATCGTGCTCATGACCATCGCAGACGCTGAATACAAATTTGTTGCGGTCGACATTGGGGCCTATGGACGCTCCAATGATTCACAAGTGTTTAAAGTGTCTGCTATGGGCAGTCATCTCTATGGAAACACCTTTGAATTTCCACCTCCAAGACCGCTTCCTCAAACCTCAGGGCCACCAATGCCATTTGTTTGTGTCGGAGATGAAGTCTTTCAACTATCGGAGCACATGCTGAAACCATACTCCAGTAGTGGATTGACGGCAACTAAACACATTTTTAATTACCGCCTAACACGCGCACGAAGAATGGTGGAGTGTGCTTTTGGGATTTTAACTGCAAAATGGAGAGTTCTCTTGACTGCGATCAACCTCAAGGCTGACACTGTTGACGAGGTGGTAAAAGCTTGTGTGGTCCTGCACAATTTTGTTATTTGCAAAGAACAGATTTCCATTGAAGATCATTCTGAAGAAACCACCTTGCATGACTATCAGAACATTACTTTTAGAAGTTCTATGGCAGTTTCAAGAATGAGGGACAAATATGCTGAATACTTCGTGTCACCTCAAGGAAGAGTAGACTGGCAGGATGAGAGAGTTTGAAAACTGTTTTGTACATTGATATCAAAATAATTTCACCTTGTGTTACCCAAAGTATTTTACCTGTTTCACCCAATGTATTGTACCTGATTGGGGTTTTCTCAATGATTATTACTTTTTATTACCCAATATTACCTTGTTTATTACCTTTTTTAACCAATGCACTGTTCATTATTGGGATTTCCCAAACGTTTATTACCTTTTTAAAACCCAAAGTATTGTACCTGTTTCACCCATACTAAACCTTATCATGTAATAAATGACACCATATTTTTTTAACCAAAAAAAGGGCTTTATTTAATAAAACTTTTAAAAAACTTTCATAAATTTAAAAACTGTGGGGTGGAGATAATACTGGAGGGGCTGTCAGATTGGGACACTTCGACAGTGGGCGTGTGGAGAGAGGATGGTGGTGGAGAAGGATCAGGAGGAAAAACAGAAGGTGAAGGTGTGGAGAAAGTAAGAGAACGGGTGGACATGAAACCAGGAGTAGTGTTTGGAATTTGGAAGATTTGAGGGGTGGAGTGGAGGGATAGGGAGGCAGAAGAAGTGGAGGGTGGAGAAGAGGTATGTGTTTGGGGCATGATGGGTGGTGTGGGAGACTGGTGGTACAGGGTACAGAGTGCAGGTTGGGCAGGGAGAGGAAGCAAAGATGTGGTAGAAAACTGGTATGGGGCAGGATGCTGGTACTGGGCAAGATGGTACTGGCCAGTTTACTGGTATTGGAAAAGGGGTGACAGAGGGACAGTGGCTGGAGGGGGGGCAGGTGCAGGAACAACTACCGGGGCAGGTGTAATTGCTTGGTCTGTAACCTGCGCTAGAGCAAACTGACAGGCTTGCATTACATGCATCTGCTGGTCAGGAGATAGCTTGTCTATGCGCTCGACAACCGCCTGGAAAAACGAATGCATTGTTTCCAGTCGTGTGGGGAACTCAATAATACTGTTGCTGAGCAAATTAAAACCTGCAGTCATTAGCTCAGACAACAGTTTCAGACAGTTCTGGAAGGCTGCATTCAGATGCAAGAACTCGGGCGCATAGCTCTGTACCTGACCCCTCTGGCGTTGCTGCTCGGAACCCACAGATGTTCTAGAGGTGGCAGCATCAGAGGGGTGGGGTAAAGGAAAAGCTATATCCTCACCAGCAGCTTCATGTAACGCAGTCGGTCACGATGCTCCAGCGCTGGTGGATGGACCAAGGGATCGCATGTGAGGGAAGGCTGTGAAGGTGCAGAGGGGTCGGGTCTGTCTAAGTGTCCCTCGGTGGTGGACTCCTGAGGGATTGCTTCTGAAGGATTCAACTTGGCAGGCTCTCGAGTGCTGCAGACAATGCTGTGGAACAAAAGAAAAAAAATTTAAATTAATATATTGTTATTGCTTGGCCCTGAAATCAAAAATAAGGTTAGACATGTAAACATGTTAAAATGGGGGGGGAATATTTACCTTCTGCTCACCATCGTTGACTTGAGGAATGATAGGGCTCGGGCATATTTATATTTGCTCCTGTGTCCTCCGGATCCACTCGCGGCCTGCATCTCTTTCTTGAATTCCTTCTTGAAGCGATCCCTGATTGACCGCCACCGCTTGACAACTCTTTCGCCGGTAAAGGGAAAGCACAAATTGGTTAGTATACAACACATTACATCCAGCAACATAACTGAACTGTAAATACTTATGTGCTTGATTCTGGGCCCGAACATCGAGATCCTCCCAGTTGTCCACAAGTTGTTGGCAGACTTCCTCCCAGAGCCAACGGGTAACACCAAGATCAGCGTTGAGGCAGTCCCCCATGTTCCACAGCGGCTCCCGCTCTTGGATTAGATCGATGAGGAGGTCGATGTTTAGACTGGCCTCCTCACTGTCAGAGTCAGGAGCCCGGTGTGAAGCCTGTTAAAGAAAAAAAACACAAAACATTAGACTCAAATCGATACTAAAAAAGTGGAGAAAAAAATAAATAAAAATACTTACTTGGTGGTGATCGCCACGACGCTCATGCCGACAACCCTGGGAGGCACTTTGAGGACCTCTGGACCGAGACCCATAATCGGAAGACTAAAATAAAAAAAAAAATAGGTGCTTGGATGTTGACTTATGTGTTGTGTCTTCACTGATGTCTGTAATGATCTGTTATGTGTTGTGTGTACTGTGATGTCTGTGATGATGTGCTTTTGCGATGCATTTAGATACTTACTACACGCTCTCCCGCTTCGGGAATCTCTCCTCCCCTTCCGTCTCCTTCTGGAAGCACCTCTGAATCTGCAGGTTCCTGTTAAGAATTAAATCATATTGTTACTAGAACATCACCCACAATAAAAAAAATATATATATACCTCTAAGCGCAGACAATGCGTGGGAGGGCTACCAGAAGAAGACATGGCTGCTGTAGGTGGCTGTAGCTTGCTGATGCTGGCTGTAGCTGGATGTGGCTTGCTGGAGCTGGCTGTGGTTGGCTGGAGCAGGCTGTGGCTGACTGGAGCTGGCTGTGGCTTGCTAAAGCTGGCTGGAGCTGGCTGTGGCTGGCTGGAGGTGGCTGTGGCTTGCTGGAGCTGGCTGTGGCTGGCTGGTGCTGGCTGGAGCTGGCTGTAGCTGGCTGTGGCTGGCACCGGTGGCAGGTTCAGCTCTGGCTCCGGTGGCAGGTTCAGCTCTGGCTCCGATGGCAGGTGTTCTCTTGCTGGCAGGTAAATGAATGAAAGAAGGCCTACTTGGCTGGCTTTATATATGTTTCCAAATTGGTGGCTGGCCAATTGTTTCTGAGCATGCTCAGTTAAAAAAAACAGAATCCAGCGCCGGATCCATCTTTTGCCGGATCCTGCACATTCTGGCGCCCATAGGCTTCCATTGTAGCAAAAAGCCGGCGCTTCCGGCTTTTTCGCCGGAGACAAAAAATGTTACTGTGTACATTTTTTCCAGATGCTGGAAATTACATTTTTTGCTGGATCCGGTGAAAACCGGTTGAAACGTAGGGTCATCCGGTGCAATCCGGCGATAATACAAGTCTATGGAGAAAAATTTGCCAGATTGAGCCTGACGCCAAAAGACGGATCTGTGAAAGTAGCCTAAGGCTACTTTCACATTTGCACTAGAATCCGCAGCGTATCATCCGCAACCGCAAACGCATGCAAAAATGCATGCAAACATCTGATAACGCAGCGTTTTTTATCCGCATCAGCTTACGCATGATGGTAAAAAAACGCAGCGTTTGCATGCGTTTTTACATGTGTTTGCGCTTTTTATGCGCATGCGTTTGATATTTCCAGGAGGGTGTGTCTTTAATGGGCATGCGCAGTCCGAAGTACGCAAGCGCATCAAACGCATGCGTACGCAAAGACATGTGTATGCGTTCCCATAGATAGTAATGTGTTATTTTGCTGCATTCCTTGCGCTAACAACCGCATACGTTTCTAGGCGGCAAATTGATGCCTCTAAAATTACTACATGTTGCGTTTACCGTGCCAAACCGCAGACGACTGTCGTAGCTGTTTTCGCTCTGACCCAGACTCAGTACGTCAGATCACCAGTGAGGCCTAATTGCGGAATTACGCCCTTAATTGACAAGCGCTTGGAGACAAAAAGACACGTCACACATATCCTGTGAGCAAGTCACTTTTATCTGATATATTAAAACCAAGGCAATGCTTTATACCATTTACACAAAATGCATTTCAATGTAACTCATGTAGCCCCCACCATCACCCAGGGTCATACTTTATTTACCACAACTCAGACCATGTTGTGGCTGACTATTGAGAACATACATGATAAGAAGTATAGTCTCCTTGAAGAGGAGACCGTCAGACTACTGCGTCAACAGATTCTAGTAATTCTAACACTTAAAGGCAAGAGGCACTTAAAGGCAAACTATTAATCCTTCTATAACAATTTCCCCCTTTTGTAAATGGTATAACCTTTGCTACGGGGTCAGCTGATGTCCACAATGGAGCTACTGTCTCATGGGTCTAGTACCCACAAGGGGGCTTTCTACCTGCTTCGCCCATCCACCCTCAGTGTGGACACTCACCTTCCCCGTCAGCAGTGGCCATACGGGGCCTATGATATACTACAGAAGGTTCAGCCTTAGATAATACATATATTAGCGCTTTTACGGCTACAAAAAACAATAAGCAAAGCAATAAAATTTGCATACAAGTCTATCAAGTCAAGTCAAAAATAATCCCTCCCTCTAGGCCGCTAAGCCAATCGGCAGGATTTAAAAAGGAGTCTCTATATTGTATTAGTCTTATTAATAACTGTAAGGAACCAAGAAAATCTGAGTCCAAGTCTCATTGTGTATGCAGTGTGGTGTTAATACCCTCCTTGGCTCCTGGGGTATGGCAAAGTACAGCATAGTCCTTGCAGATACTGGGCTGTGTGTACAGATCCAACAGTCCAGCAGTTTTTGTCCTTGTCGACATTTAAAAGTGTATTCATTGTCTCTGTAAGGTGCAAACATCCTACCACTGCCAGCAAGGTGATTGGAACAACAGTCTTTCTGCTAGTGAAAAGATCTTTTTGCAGTGACTGGCATGGATCCAGGTGGGCGCTCCCTCAAGTGAATGTGGTCAGCTGGACTTTACAACGGGCCGTCAAACCGTGGATATAGGCTCCTGTATGTATCACCTGTATTCAGCAGATGTGCGTCCGCACTGGCATTAAGATCTGGAATGGATGAAAACACATGTTTATGCACCACATTAAGTCTTTTCTGCAAGGCCTGGACATGGGCTGTTATAGCACCGTGTTGCATTTGTAGCACCTGTGGGAAGTACAGACCAGTCTCTGGCAAACTACTAAACAGGACTTCAAAAGGGGACAAGCCTGTCTTTCTATTTGGAGTGTGTCTGACTAGAAAGAGTGCAAGAGACAAGCACTCTACCCCGCTCTGTCCTGTGTCTGCCATGGCCTCTGAATTTTCAGTTTAAGTGTCCCATTTAGTCTTTCCATTTTCCCACTACTTTGTTGTCTATATGGTGCATGATATGCTTGCTGTACTCCCAGGGCCTGCATGACTTCCCTCAATATTTCTCACGTGAAGTGTGTACCCCTATCCCTCTCTGTGGTTTCTGGGACACCATACCTGCAGATCAGTTCTTTCATCAGTTTGTCTGCAGTCGCTTTAGCATTTGCACATTTTACCAGATAGGCTTCCAGCCAACCAGAGAAGTGATCTACACATTCTAGGACATTTTTCACACACTCCTACCTTGGGTAGCTGTATGTAGTCAGTCTGCAGTCTCTGAAACGGGTAGAGAGGCCTGGGTGTCGCTTTCTTAGGGATTTTTTTACTGTTTTACCAGGGTTGTGCTGTGCACAGATGAGGCATGACCGTATGAGTATTGCTGCTGCGTAACTGAAACCAGGAGCGATCCGGAAGGCATCTACCATGGACACATGTGACATTTTGAGGTGTGAGTGGGGCCAGGTGTTGCTTGCGCCATTATTAGGAACAGGGACTTTGGTATATACAATTTATCCTTATTCTCCCAAAACTCCTTTTGAGTTCAGCTCAGCTCCCATTCTCCCCCGTGTTCCTTCTCTGTTTGGGCAGCTGGAGGGATTTCAGGACATCTAGGCTCAGTGTGGCTGGAATACGCTGACTCTCCGCCACCGTCCACTGCTCCCTAGGCCGCCTTGCTGCTACTTTAGCAGCCTCGTCCGCCCTTCTGTTGCCCTCTACCTCCACAGAGTCACCGTCCATGTGTGCTGTTACCTTGACGATGCCAACCTGGACTGGTAACGTCAATGCCTCCACTAATTGTTTCACCAGCTCTGCATTTTTAATGGGCTTACCGGCTGATGTAAGAAACGTTCTGCTTCTCCAGACAGGGCGATAATCATGGGATATTCCCCATGCATAATTTGAATCTGTATAAATATTAGCGACTTTACCTGCAGCAGCTCTACACGCCTCAGTGAGTGCCTTCAACTCTGCCTCCTGCACCGACATGTGAGGAGGGAGTGGTTCAACTCGGATTACCTCATGTGAGGATACTACTGCATGTCCAGTGTAGAATCGCCCATCCTGGTGGTATCTGGAGCCATCTACAAAAATAAAAACCTCAACATATGCATTAGGAACAGGTTTTTCATGAACATATGTAAAACATACTGTCTCCTGACTCATCAGTTCCTATGCAGTCATGTTTGTGCCAGTGTACTTTTTTTTTTTTTTTTTTCTAATGCTGTCACCAATTCCCCCTTTTCTGAATCCACAAGCAGATGAGTGGCTGGATTCAGAACATTGTATCTTTTGAGGGTGACATATTCATTAAATTAGTATTAGAGCACATTCAAGTTTGATCTGTCTATCCATAGACAGGTGTTTTGGTTGAACTTGTACGAGTATGGCATTAATGTCATGTGAGGAAAAAATTGTCAAACGAAAAAGTCAGTGTGAGCTCACATGCCTAGCTGTAATACAGCAGCTCTTACAACACGGACACACGTAAGAGACCCTCTAATCACAGGGTCTAATTGTGCTGAGTAGTAAGCTATTGGTCTCTGTTTCTCTCCACGTTGTTGTGTCAGTACTGCGGTAGCATGTCCTCCCTGCTCTGTGCAAAATAAGAAAAATGGCTGATCATAGTTTGGAATGCCTAAGGCCGGGGCTTGACACAATGAGCAGCTTCAGAGAATAGAAGGAATCAATTGCTTCTTGAGTGAGATTGTAGGGGTCTGATGACAACCTGTCATAGAGTGGTTGCATCATTTGTGAAGCAGACCTTATCCAAGGCCTACAGTAGGTCACCAAACCTAGGAAAATACGTAAATGCTGGTGTGACCTGGGTAAAGGGAGATTTTGTATTGCCTGTTTCCTGTCTTTAGTCAGGTGTCTTGTACCTTCAGCAATACAATGTCCTAAAAATGTCACCTTTTGTTTGCAATACTGTAATTTGTCACGTGAGACCTTGCAACCCTTCTCTGCCATAAAAACACAGCAAGGACACTGCAGTCTGGTCCGGGCAGCAGAGCAAGAGTTCATCCACGTACTGCAATAGTACAGTCTGTGGATGAGGTGGTTGCCACTGCTCGAGAATCCCTGCCATCGCTGTTGAATGGATGGTTGGGGAGTTCTTTCCCCCTTTTGGGAGGACCGACCAACAGTATTGTTTACCTTCGTGAGCAAAAGAGAAAAGATGCTGTCAGTCAGGGTGCAGGGGTACAGAAAAGAATGCATTTGCCAAATTAATGACTGTGAAACATTTTGTGACCGTACGGTGTGCGTATTAGGGACAATTGAGATTACACTCACTGTAACATCATTAATGGCCTGTAAGTCCTGAACTATTCTGTATCGGGGGAACCCTTGAGTCACTTTTTTTTTTTTTTTCTTAATGGGATACAAAGGGGTGTTGCAGGGGGAAGATCTCTGCACCAGAACCCCTGCCTTAACGTACTCTTTAATATCCCTGCTCAGGGACATTGATTTGACTAGACTTAAGGGGGTATTGCTTTAACCGGAGAGTAGTGGTTCCTTCTTTTAATTTAATCATGACAGGGGGAATGAGCAGCCGACCCACATCACATTTTCCCCTTGCCCAAACGGTGTCTGGTACCTGACTCCTTTCCCTGTCCTCAGACATTCTGGTGTCAGGTGTTACTTTCACTACTCTTGCCATATACACCAGTTCTGCAATATTACACAAGTGTTTATATAAGTCACACATTAATGTCCAAATATTATTTATACCCGTATTTGATTGGGTAAAGTACCCTTTAAGAAAACTAAATTTGATTCACAGAATATTTTACCAAAAGAAAATTATATATATGTAAATATATATTTACGAAAGATACTGAGTTGTAAAATGGGAGAGCACAATGCCATAGGCCACAGCAAAGCACAAGCTTATTTTAAGAAGGTAGTAGCCCTATATAAATCCATAACTAACAGTTCCAAATATAAAAAGAAGGGATTTGAAAAATACCAAATATCAATACCAGTTGCTTGCAATAAGGTATAGGAAGTGGAAAGGACAAATAAACAGTGATTATGGTTTGAGCCAATATAATGAATGGCTAAAAAACTATATATCATATGAAGACAACCTAGAAATACACGGTAACTATACCACCTTGTGTAAGGAAACTACTAAACTGGCAAATGAATGGAATTAAGTGTAACTATAATAGGGCATGATTTACCTGAGGTATAATGTGCACGTGGAAGACCCTGGCGTCCCTCTGCACCAAGTGTTTATATGAAAGGGGACTTGTGACTGTAATACCCTCAGGAGAGTACTGTATGGTGGTCTAGCCAGCACTCAACTCTGCTCCCAGCAAATTCATAGGGGAAGCACCTCTTGGCTGTCTCATGATTCTAGTCTTATTTGTTTAGTCATAGGGCTTCAGTCGATTGTCCTTCTACACTCACGCATTCCACAGTGTCGTCAGTAATCATGTCTGGCATTATCAAGTCTTTGTGTACCGCAGTTCCGGCTGCTCCAGTGTCAATCAAGAATTCTGTCTCCTTCCCTCCCAGCATTGTTATGGTGGCCATCAAGGCAGGACCAGGTCCGGAGGGAACAAGAACAGGGCACACATTTGTCACTGGGTTGTCAGTTTCCTAGTCTGGTGGTGAAGAAGGTGGAAGATTGGTCTGAGTGTCCATTTTCTCCACAATTCCAGTACTTTACTGTTTCTAAGTTCTTAGGTCCCTTACTGCGTCTCTACTGTTTTCCTTGTACTCCAGCATACATGACACGTCTTATTGTCCTAGTTTGTTCAACTCCTTTACCAACTTTCAGGAGATCTTTTGGATCTACATTTCTTCATTCAGGTCTGGCTCTCTGTACTGCATCTCGTAAGTCTTTGGTCATACCGTCAATGAATGTATTTACCAATATTTTAACATCAAGTGGGTTTATGGGACTGTACCCCATGTCTGCCCATTTCAGCTGTAACTGTCCAAAGTACATCTCTACACTCTCTCCTTTTGTCACATCTGTATGTGTCTTAATTATGTGTCCTAGCATGTCACCTGCTTTTGTGCTCACTAACTCCCTAGGCCTGCCCAGGTGCACTTATACGTCCATCATATTGTCTTTATCTGAAAAATGGGAAAGGTTGGTTCTCAGGGTCAGCCAATTGTTTTGCATGTTTTAGCGTAGCTAGCTAGTCAGAGGGCCTCCAGGGATAATACTCCTGTATCTGTCTTACCCTACCTGATGTGGTTGGTTCTCTGGTGGTGGGGGTGACTAGATGACCGGTCGGAGGTGACATGACATGCTGGTCTACAGCTCCTTCCCAAAAGGATTACTGTCAGCCTACTCCCAAAAGTTAATGTCCCCACTATCCACCAACCACAATCCTGTGTCAGCTTCTTATGTCACTACATGTGATCTTGTCTGGACAGGATTCAGTGCAATTCTCTTAGGTCGGGTTGCAGCACAAATCATACAAGTCCATCTGTCTTGTCTGGGTCTCTGGTTATACAAAGGTATAACGGTAGCAGTAATGTGTCAGTCATAGTCGGACTATTAAGCATCAAAACATTCATAATACACCTTACTTTCGTCCTGCTGCACTCTCTCAGACGCCATTTATTCACTTGCTATTTTCCTCCTTTGTCTGTGCCTTTTTGAACAACCAAACATCCACTCACTGGCATTTTTGCCTTTTTCAATACTGGTTTTACATCTTTCACTGCTTCCTTTTTCCAATCTATACAGCGGTTTTTGGATCCCATTGGGGGCCCTGACTGCACACAGAATAAGTTGCCCATGGCTTCAACTTATCCGCTCAGACAACTCACCTGCAGTGTGAGTGTCAAGATTTAGAGGGAAGGTTATGCCACCTCTCACCCGGTAAACCTAAAGGATGTAACGAGAAGGCTAAAACTGCCTCTCACCCGTTAGATCAGCTGGCTAGAAAAGGAAGGCCCAGATGTGTTAGGCCTCTGACCCACTAGCTCAGTTCCATGGACGGGAAGGTTATGCCATCTCTGACCCGTAAATTCACTGTAGAAGGAAGGCCCAGCTGTGTTAGGCCTCTCACCTACTACATCAGCCGTGCAGTTGGCTACCTCCTCTGTTGATCCTCAATTTGCTATATCAATCACTCAACTTGAAGCAGGTGAATATTTTACCAATCTTTTCAATCACTTACAAGTTTTCCTCTAAAATAAGCACAGTTCTTTTTCACTTTCAATTTCAATTTCATACAGTACTTATTGCTTTAAACACAAATCTCTCAGCGTGTACTAAACCAAGGACAGAGAAATTTAGAATGCAGCTACGTGGCCCCCCTTCCTCTGGCCCACAGCGCAAAGGGGAGAAATCTCAAGCAAGTCGCGCAGGGGTCCGCTTCCCTCCTCCCATCTGGTACACAGCACTGAGATAAGAGCTCAGTGTCTTACATACACAGAAACGGATTGCAGCAGTTTTCAGACTTAATCTCTATAAAACATTCAAACATTCATCCTCTAGGAATTAAAAACAGTTTCTCTATACAGGCAAATCACTGCATAACTTGAAAAAGCTGATTCTGACCGCATCCGGCCAAAACACACATAGACACACATACATACAAGGTTCACACAGCCTGCCTATTTTGCACTTTGGAATTAACACAACTCTATATAAATAAAACTGCAGCAGTGTCCACTGACACTCTGAAAACACTTTAAGGCCAAACAACAAAAACCACAGCCTTATACAAAATACAGCTTCATATAATGTACTGCCAATCCAAAATGACCAAAATAACAACACTGCACAGAGCCTATCCCAGCTCTGTATTACACACACACTAAACAAATACATAACCAATTAGGATATTGACAAATAACACAGATAACAATTATCACAATTATCATCTTATAACTCTATTATTCAACTCTCATACGGACATAAGCAGACAAAACACAAAACTCACTGGTGATATGGATTCTTTGAACCGTGTTGGCAGCCTTTTACCCAGAGGTATGGACAGATCCAGAAGAGAGATTGCAATTGCAAACCAAATTGTAAGAATAACATTTCTCACCTTGCTGCAGCTGTTGTTTGCATGTCCAATCTCTCAGGAAGCTCCCACATACGGGTTCCGAAGAATAGGCTGGTTACACGGCCCCACGTTGGGCGCCAAACTGTCGTAGCTGTTTTCGCTCTGACCCAGACTCAGTACGTCAGATCACCAGTGAGGCCTAATTGCGGAATTACGCCCTTAATTGACAAACGCTTGGAGACAAAAAGACACGTCACACATATCCTGTGAGCAAGTCACTTTTATCTGATATATTAAAACCAAGGCAATGCTTTATACCATTTACACAAAATGCATTTCAATGTAACTCATGTAGCCCCCACCATCACCCAGGGTCATACTTTATTTACCACAACTCAGACCATGTTGTGGCTGACTATTGAGAACATACATGATAAGAAGTATAGTCTCCTTGAAGATGAGACCGTCAGACTACTGCGTCAACAGATTCTAGTAAATCTAACACTTAAAGGCAAGAGGCACTTAAAGGCAAACTATTAATCCTTCTATAACACGACGAAATGGCGCATGCGTCGTCAAACGCGGCAAAACGCAACCGATCGCAGACTCATGCATCCCTAATGTTAAATATAAGAAAACACAACACATGTGGAAAATTGCAGAAGAAACGCTGCGGACACAACCCCAAATGTGAAACCGGCCTTATATAGACAGGTGTGTGCCTTTCCAAATCAAGTCCTATCAGTTTAATTAAACACAGCTGGACTCCAATGAAGGAGTAGATCCATCTCAAGGAGGATCACAAAGAAATGGACAGCATGTGACTTAAATATGAGTGTATGAGCAAAGAGTCTGAATACTTATGACCATGTGATATTTCCGTTATTCTATTTTTAATACATTTGCAAAAATGTCTACATTTCTGGGGGGGTTCAGTCAAGATGGAGTGCAGAGTGTACATTAAAGAGAATAAAATAAACTTTTTTGAATTTACTAAATGGCTGCAATGAAACAAAGAGTGAAAAATTTAAAGGGGTCTGAATACTTTCCGTACCCACTGTATCTTTCCTCAAAAACTGCCAAAAATAAATTAGCAAAAACACATGCGACGGGTGTACCCATAGCTGTCACAATCTGTTGTAAGTACCATTTATCCAAAAATTGAAATGCATTATGAGACAGCACGAACTCCAAGGCTTCTGAAACAAAAGAAATGTATTCCTAACTTTTCTCAGTAATAGATAGAATTTTATTTATCACTTCAATGCCCTTTTTCTGTGGATTACGGGTATATAAATTTTCTACATCTATCGAAACAAGGGAAAAAGATGATTGACAGTCAATATCCTCTATTTCTTTCAAAAAATCACCTGAGTCCTTTAAAAAGAATGGAATGGATTTTAACAATGGTTTTAATAACCAATCAAGGTATTGAGAGAGTGGTTCCTTTAGTGAATAAATTCCTGAGATAATTGGGCGACCTGGCGTTTTTTTGTTTAGATTTGTGAATTTTGGGGATACTGTACCAATGCTCAGCTTTTTTCTTACAGAGGATATCTCTTTCTACATATTTTCTCAGAAATGTTCTTAATTTGTTTTTAAATTTCTGGGTAGGATCTCTACCCAGTGCAGTATAGGTAGGTTTGTCATTTAATTGCTTCAAAGCCTCAGACAAAATAATACCTTTCCAAAAGAACTAAGTTTCCCCCTTTATCCTCCCTTCTGAAAATAACATCCCATTTCTTCATTTCATTAAGTACTTTTATTGCAGCCTAGTTTATATTACTTTTTGGTTGTTTGTAAAACAACACCTCAACATCCTTTATAACCATCTCTTCAAATAAATCAATCATATTTCCAGGTGAAATACAGTGGGGAAAAAAAGTATTTGTCAGCCACCAATTCTGCAATTTCTCCCACTTAAAAAGATGAGAGAGACCTGTAATTAACATCATAGGTAGACCGCAACTATGAGAGTCAAAATTGAGAAAACAAATACAGAAAATCACCTTGTCTGATTTGGCAAGATTTTTTTTGCCAATTATATTGGAAAATTAGTATTTGGTCATTAACAAAAGTTCATCTGAATATTTTTTTCATATATCCTTTGTTGGCAATGACAGAGGTCAAACATTTTCTGTAAGTCTTCACGAGGTTGGCACACACTGTTAGTGGTATGTTGGCCCATTCCTCCATGCAGATCTCCTCTAGAGCAGGGATGTTTTGGGCCTGTCGCTGGGCAACACGGACTTTCAACTCCCTCCAAAGGTTTTCTATGGAGTTAAGATCTGGAGACTGGTTAGGCCACTACAGGACCTTCATATGCTTCTTACGAAGCCACTCCTTTGTTGCCCTGGCGGTGTGCTTGGGATCATTATTATGCTGAAAAACCCATACATGTTTCATCTTCAATGCCCTGGCTGATGGAAGGAGGTTTGCACTCAAAATCTCACAATACATGGCCCCATTCATTCTTTCATGGACACGGATCAGTCGTCGTTGTCCCTTTGCAGAAAAACCGCCCCAAAGCATGATGTTTTCAACCCCATGCTACACAGTAGGTATGGTGTTCTTTGGATGCAACTGGTAGAATCTGTTTTGTTTTTGACCATCCATGTGGTTTTCTGGCTGCTGGTCTTTTTCCCCTGGTGCTGGGTTGCCTTAGGTCAGGTGATTGTATCACCCTTTATAACCCAGCACGTGCCTCCCATTCCTTGCTGGACAACAGTGTTAATCCGCTAGAGTTCTGACTAGGTGCTTTGATAGCTTTCTGTGTTTGATATTGTGCAGTTCTGGGATCTCTGGTTCTGCTATCTTCAGTTTCTGTTTTCAGGTGGTTTCTGCAGCCATCTCTGTGTTTTCTATTAGGAGGTGACCTGTTTTTATAACCAGTCCTTAGATCTCTCAGGGACCTCCTTCCCCCCTATCTATAGGTCTTCGCTGAGATTAACCTAGGATCGTCGGTGGGTCTATTGGCAAGAAATGGGTCACCCACTCCATCGTAGGGTATCAGCCTAGTCTCAGTGCAGGGTCAGTTTTCCCCCTTCTATGCTAGTTCTGTATTGCAGTTCCGTAACAGTTTGTCCAGCCACACATATTAAAAAAAAAAAATTATCTCTCGGATTCCTTCGATATGTGCAGCGTCCAAGAACTTGCTTAATGCTTGCAATGGTTAACTTTGGAAGTAGCCAACCTGCAACAGCATGTGAGTAATTACTCTGGAGCAAGCGCGGAAGAACCTAAGGTAGGATTACCCGAGTTTTTTTCTGGTAAGCGGCAGGAATTTTTTACGTTTAAAAATGCACGTTTACTATATTTTCAGCTTAGACCCAGATCCTCAGGGAGTGAATTACAGCGTGTGGGGATTATTATGTCTTTATTGTGAAATGAACCCCAAATCTGGCCATTTTTATTACATCCTGATGATCCTTGTTTGACATCAGTAGAAGCATTTTTTTCTGTGTGGGGTTGTTATATGATGATCCTGATCGGGTCACATCAGCTGAGGCAGAGCTCAGATGGCTTAAACAAGGTTCTGTTGATGCTGAGAGGTATTGCACCCAGTTCAGACGATGGTCTGCAGAGGTCAGGTGGAATGGCCCAGCGCTCAAGAGTCAGTTTTTAGCCGGTTTGAGTGAAAGAGTTAAAGATTTGCTCATTGCATATCCTGCACCTGATACTTTGGAAACTGCTATGCAGTTAGCTATCCGTGTGGATAGAAGATTGAGAGACAGACAGAATGAAGAGAAGGCTCTTATAATGCTGAACCCCGTCTCTCAGGATAGCCCCGTCAACAGCGGGGAACCGATGCAACTTGGGTCAATGTCCTCTTGTTCCCAGGAGAGGGAAAAGAGGTTTTCTGAAGGGCTATGCTGGTATTGTGGTAAGGCTGACCATTTTATTAAGCAATGTGAGGTTCGCATAAGGAAAGAAAAAAAAAGGTCAGTAGGAGTAACACTCCAGTTTGTATTGTGATTTTACGATCCGCAGGAGTTTTTTTTCTGGTAATACCACATATCATGGTCATTCCATTGATTTTTAGGTAATGGTGGATTGTGGTTCTGCACTTAATTTGATTCATCAACAATTCCTACACAAATATAAGTTCGATTCTGAACCATTGTCATCTCCTATTCCTGTTGTGGCTATTAAAAAACAAAAGAAAGACAAAGCAGCCATAAGGTCCCATATAAAAAAACAAATTTTATTAAACAGTATTAAAACCACCAGATACAGTACAGTGATGCATAAAGGGAGGAAAAGGTGTGCTCCTAACAGCCAAACCGGGCGGGATCACCCATACTTGGCCTGCCTGAATATCACAATATGCCTCTATAATAGAAGAACCATAGCTGCTAAACATAACAGTATTGGCACAATGCCACAGCATAGGACATGGTAACACCTCAGCATGAGAACATACCTGGCAATTGCAAGACAGACAGGGTAGATAGGTGACCATCGCCGAGCTCAGGCCAAGTATGGGTGATCCCGCCCGGTTTGGCTGTTAGGAGCACACCTTTTCCTCCCTCTATGCATCACTGTACTGTATCTGGTGGTTTTAATACTGTTTAATAAAATTTGTTTTTTTTTATATGGGACCTTATGGCTGCTTTGTCTTTCTTTTATTTTTTGAGCTATGTTTGGTAGCTGGTCCCTATTGGTCCTTTACGCATATTTTATATTGATTGGCCCCATTTGTGCAGAGTTGTATTTTTGTATATTGCTTCAATATGCTTGCTTCAATAACATTTCTCTGTTGTGGCAATTGATAACACTCCTCTGGAACATGGGTGTATTTCTTGAAAGGTTACCGGGTTCCCACTTACTGTGAATATGGAACATCAGAGGTGTATAGACTTGTTTGTCCTTGCTAAATTACCTTGCCCATTCATCCTGGGTTTACCCTGGTTAAAAATGCACCAGGTCGTCTAGTACTATAAAGTCCTGGGGTCAGGGGTATTATGGTAATTGTTGTAACGTTCACATTGCTGCTGTTGTGAAGAAGGAGCTACCTGGAGCCATTTAGGATTTTTGGAGGGTATTTTCGGAGGTTGAGTCGCAAGCTCTACCACCCCATAGAGATTACGACTGCGCTATTGAATTCGTCCCAGGTGCCACACTTCCTAAGAGTCGTTTATTTAATCTGACGATTCCGGAGAGGGAGGACTTAAAGGAATACCTACAGACTAGTTTAGCTGCAGGTCATATAAGACCCTCTAAGTCCCCTGTGGCTGTAGGATTCTTTTTTGTCAAAAAGAAGGATGGGGCCTTAGGCCGTGTCTGGATTTTTGGGAGAGTAATAAGATCACTGTGTGCAATCCTTACCCGTTGCCGCTGATTCCGGATTTGTTTAACCAACTAACCAGAGCGAAGTGGTTCTCTAAGATTGACCTTCGTGGGGCATATAATTTGCTGCGTGTGAAGGAGGGCGATGAATGGAAGACAGCCTTCAATACCCCAGAAGGTAATTTTGAATGTCTGGTGATGCCTTTTGGCCTTACTAATGTGCCTGCGTTTTTTCAAAATTTCATTAATGACATTCTGAGGTCGTTGATCGGTAGGAGTGTTACTGTTTATTTGGATGATATTTTGATCTACTCGTCCGATCTGGAGTTGCATTGGCAGAGAGTCCGCAAAGCTCTACAGATTTTGAGCAAAAACTTACTCTTTGCTAAATTGGAGAAGTGCAAGTTTGCGGTACAAAAAATGAGTTTTTTGGGGTGCCTTGTCTCCAGTGATGGGTTTGAGATGGACCCGGTGAAGGTTCAGGCAGTATTGGAGTGGCCTAGGCCTGAATGTTTGAAGTTGGTTCAGAGATTTTTAGGGTTTGCTAATTATTATAGAAAATTCATAAAGAATTTTTCTGTGATCGCTAAACCTATAACTGATCTCACCAAGAAGGGTTCTAATACTGTTCAATGGTCCTCTGAGGCTGTTAAGGCTTTTGAGCATCTCAAGGAGAGGTTTAGCTCTGCTCCTGTTTTGATCCAGACAGATGAGACCAAGCCATTTGTGGTAGAGGTTGATGCCTCTTCAGTAGGGGTGGGGGCAGTTCTGTCCCAGGAGGGAGAGGATGGGGTGCATCCCTGTGCTTTCTTCTCTAAAAAATTTTCGGAGACTGAGCTCAACTATGATGTTGGGAAGAGAGAGTTGCTGGCCATTAAACTCGGGTTTGAGCATTGGCGACATTTTTTAAAGAGGGCTAGACATCCGATACAGGTTTTTACTGATCATAAGAATCTGATATATCTGGATGCTGATAAACATTTGAATGCCTATCAAGCTAGGTGGGCACTGTTTTTTGCCCGGTTTCAATACTCCGTAACATATATTCCTGGGACAAAGAATGTTAAAGCGGATGCTTTGTCTCGTAGTTTCTCTCCAGCAGTTAATACTGAGAAGGAGGAATGTATTTTGCTGAAAAGGGTGGTGGTGGCAGCATTGGGTTCTGAGTTGGAGAGACGCATACTAGAGGCCCAGAATGCTGCACCAACTAACACTCCCTATGGTAAATTATTTGTGCCTAGAGCCTTGCGGAGAGCTTTGTTTGCAGAATGTCATGAGTCTCGGTTGGCGGGTCATCCAGAGTTTTCGGAAACTAGAAAGTCCATCGGTCGAAGTTTCTGGTGGCCAGGGTGGCAAAGAGAAATCATTAAGTGGGTGCGTCAGTGTACTGTGTGTGGTAGGTCGAAGGCCTCACATGCCCCGGCTGCAGGGTTGCTGTGCCCTTTGGAGGTTCCTAGTTCGCCATGGTCACATCTTGCTATGGATTTTATCACCGATCTGCCGGTCTCTGAGGATTTTTCTGTCATCTGGGTTGTTGTGGACCGGTTTAGTAAGATGTGTCATCTGGCCACATTCAATAAATTACCCTGCGCCAAGATTCTAGCTAAGGCATTTGTGAAAGAGATTGTCAGGCTCCATGGGATTCCCACAGACGTTGTTTCCGATAGAGGACCACAGTTTGTGGCTCGCTTTTGGCGTGCTTTTTGTGACAGATAAAAGGTTCATTTGTCATTTTCGTCAGGTTATGATCCGGAGTCCAATGGACAGACCGAAAGGAAGAACCAGAACGTCGAGCAGTTTCTGAGATGTTTTGTAGCAGACAACCAGGAGATGTGGTCGGAATATCTACCACTAGCTGAGTTTGCTCTTAATCATACAACTTCCTCGGCTGGGTGTTCTTCTTTTTTTTGCTGTACAGGGAGGCATCCATCTTTTGGTCTATTTTCTAAGATTGGGCAGCGGTGCCTGTGGAGGAGAGTTTTTCTGGAAATTTGGACAGGGTTTGGACCAATGTATGCCATAATCTGAAGGAGGCAAATAGGAGGTCAAAGAAATATTTTGACAAGAAAAGAAAGGAGGCGTTGTTTGCAGTTGGGGACATGGTCTGGTTGTCCTCTAGGAATCTGCGTTTGAAGATCCCTTCTAAAAAACTGGGACCTAAGTTTGTAGGACCCTTCAAAGTGGTTCAGGTTGTCAGCTCGGCAGCGGTGAGATTAGACATCCCATCGTCTTGGAGAATTAATTCAGTTTTTCATGTATCTTTACTGAGGAAAGTTGACACACCAGATAAGGAGGCGATGCCGACTGTTCCCCCAATTGATGAGGACGGTGAGTTTGAGATTTCACGCATTTTAGATTCCAGGTGGCACAGAGGAAGGTTGCAGTATCTTGTGTCCTGGAAGGGTTTCGGTCCCGAGGATAATTCCTGGGTGAAAGCTGAGGATGTCTCACCCTCAAGGCTGATTAAGGCTTTTCACAGGAGATTTCCGAATAAGGCTTGGCCAAGAGGATCCGGACGATCCTCGTAAAAGGGGAGGTACTGTTAGAATCTGTTTTGTTTTTGACCATCTTGTTGTGGTCTTCTGGCTGCTGGTCTTTTTCCCCTGGTGCTGGGTTGCCTTAGATCAGGTGATTGCATCACCCTTTATTACCCAACACATGCCTCCCATTCCTTGCTGGACAAAGTGTTAATCCGCTAGAGTTCTGGCTAGGTGCTTTGATAGCTTTCTGTGTTTGATATTGTGCAGTTCTGGGATCTCTGGTTCTGCTATCTTTAGTTTCTGTTTTCAGTTGGTTTCTGCAGCTGTCTCTGTGTTTTCTATTAGGAGGTGACCTGTTTTTATAACCAGTCCTTAGATCTCTCAGGGACCTCCTTCCCCCTATCTATAGGTCTTCGCTGAGATTAACCTAGGATCGTCGGTGGGTCTATTGGCAAGGAATGGGTCGCCCACTCCATCATAGGGTATCAGCCTAGTCTCAGTGCAGGGTTAGTTTTCCCCTTTCTATCCTAGTTCTGTGTTGCAGTTCCGTAACAGCAACTTCTGCCTTCTGTCTCCTCCAAACACGACGAGTTTGTTTCTACCAAACAGTTCTACTTTGGTTTCATCAGCACATATGACATTCTCCCAATACTCTTTTGGATAATCCAAATGGTCTCTATCAAACTTCAGATGGGCCCGGACATGTACTGGCTTAAGCAGGGGGACATGTCTGGGACGGCGGGATCTGAGTCCCCGGCAACGTAGTGTGTTACTGATTGTAGCCTTTGTTACGGTGGTCCTAGCTCTATGCAGGTCATTCACTTGGTCCCCCCCTGTGGTTCTTGGATTTTTGCTCACTATTCTTGTGATCATTTTGACCCCACGGGGTTAGATCTTGCGTGCAGCCCCAGATCGAGGGAGATTATCAGTGGTCTTGTATGTCTTCCATTTTCTTATTATTGCTCCCACAGTTGTTTTCATAACAGCAAGCTGCTTGCCTATTGCAGATTCAGTCTTCTCAGCCTGGTGCAAGGCTACAAGTTTGTTTCTGGTGTCCTTCAACAGCTCTTTGGTCTTCACTATAGTGGAGTTTGGAGTGTGACTGAGGTTGTTGACACCATACCTACTGTGAAGCATGGGGGTGGAAACATCATGCTTTGGGGCTTTTTCTCTGCAAAGGGACCAGGACGACTGATCCCTGTACATGAAAGAATGAATGGGGTCGTGTATCGTGAGATTTTGAGTGTAAACCTCCTTCCATCAGCAGCGCCAGGTATTGATGCGAGAGACTCACAAGTGTGACCCCAGCTGTATAAACATATTTATCCGATATTTAAAAAAAAAAATGGGGAAGAGAAAGGAAGAAAAGAGTTCATAAGCCAAAGTACTTAACATCTCATTCATTTGAACGCATAAAGTTCAATATCGTGGTTTAGGCCTCTTGGGGCCAAGGAGTTTAGTGAGAAAATCCATCTTGATTCTGCTTTAGACATTTGGCCCAAATAATCACCTCCCCTCCATTGTTTTTGAACAATATTAATGCCATAAAAACTAAGTCCCTTATAGGATTGAATCATGAAGCTGTAGTGTTGCAGGAACAAGTGAATCATGAAGATATAATCCAGCTCAGAAAGGTCCATTAAAAAAAAAATTTAAAATCTTTATTAGAAAAATATCTTTCAGAAAAAAGTTACATAGCTTAAAAAATCACAACCTCCATATGGGAATGTAATGTGGGCACACGCATTTCGAACAACAGTTCTTAGTCTTAGTCTGCCCACATTATATTCCCATATGGAGGTTGTGATTTTTTAAGATATGTAACTTTTTTATCAAAGATATTTTTCTAATAAAGATTAAAAAAAAAAAATTTATGGACCTTTCTGAGCTGCATTATACCTTCATGATTCACTTGTTCCTGCTACACTGCAGCTTCTGTGCTTTGATACTGGGACCGATAGATGGGTGAGCTGACTTTTTTTCTATATTTTTCCTTATAGGATTGGTTATGAATCTTCTTAAAATGCAGGGCTAAAAGGTGACCTAAAAAATCCTTTTTTGATATTATTAATATGTCCCTTTATCCTTGCGGACAGCATTGGTTCTGCTCACATAGATTCTTTCACATGGGCATTCTATGACACAGAACTATTGAGGAAATATTGGTAGGGGAGAAGTGAAGGCCATTATCATTTTGATTCAAATCTTTAAGAAAACCAGATAGAGTATCCTGGGAACCTTCCCATATAAAGAGAACACCATGTCCATTTCTAATTGCAATTGTTAATTATTAATTAATTGACATGTAAAACTGAAACAGATCATCCACCAAGCTGTAGCATAGCAAAAATATAAAAGCCAGACCAAATGTCTAACCCATTTTTTTCAGTCAGCTTTTTCAAGGGGTTTCTCACTTGGGCTGCAATGCACATCGTTAATGAGAGTCGTGTTGACAGCTGACAGCATGAGGCTTAGTGATGTTAAAATCAGACCAAATGGAAGGTGAAAGAATGAAGACAAAAGCTAAAGGATTACCACAGGTTGTGGGAAAGGTATGGAAGGGCTGAGCATAGGTGAGTATGAAATACCCCCAAGGGACTAGTAGGTGGAAGGTGATACAGGCACTAGCAGGGGTGGAATGGTATGGCTGATATGTGAGGTGGCCAGGGGGATGTAGTCTTGGCAAGGGGCTGTTGTGTTCCCACACCCTGCCACCCCGCAAAGAAAACCTAATGTCCTGTATGATGTGTGGTGTGGCAGTATTGCACAAAACTCACCTGTGCGTTTGCAGATCCTGCTAATCCCATAGCCTCAGCTTTCCTTCTCAATGCTAGCTAGCCTCTACTGCATCCTGATAGTTCATTTGTTTGGAGGCCTAGGTAGGTAAACATCTCTGCCTTTTTGCTAGTATTCTTTTCTGCAAAGGGGGATCGACCCCATTAGGGTCTCAGTCCCGTAATCCAACAGGGAATGCACAACCATGCAAAAGAACTTGTAGGGGGGAAAGTAAACAACATAACTCCTGTTAATCAAACTTCGACCACTCTGGCCAATATCAGCTGTCCCCGGTTATTCAGGGGCTCCTGCCCTTAGGGACGCAGAACAGTCACATTTTTCTTTCCTCATGCAACTAGCACATTATCAACAATTTTACTCACCTTTACTCAACATTGTCCTTGCGACTGACATAATGGGCCGCTCCAACACACTGCACATTAATTAAAGTACGGCCTAAGGATCTGCCGGAGGAGGACTTTCCACTGCCTTTCCTTCTCCTTCCTCCGGTAGACAATTGAACGGTGATCTTGGAGCCACCCACTCCGGTACCCTGGCTGCTGCCACCACTTCACTCGGTGGCATTATCACTCTTGGGGTTGTAAGGTTCTCAGATATAGGGGTAGCCACCTGAGCTGTGGCCGTCAAAGGCCTCTCTTGCCTGCCGCTCTTCCACACTTGAAATCATGGTGACCACGAAGGCGTATGGTCCCCTGGCCCCTCCTCTTTTGTAAAGGCCCCCCGGTAGCACTCCTGCAGGGGACCCTCATACCAAATGGACCCGGCATTCACATAAACTTTCTCACCGGTCCCGGTCTTGGAGGAACCCGTATCCTTTAGAGGAGTTGAAGTATTTTATGAGTCCGCATGTTACCCAGCCGG
Source organism: Ranitomeya variabilis (assembly GCF_051348905.1). Lineage (NCBI taxonomy): Eukaryota > Metazoa > Chordata > Amphibia > Anura > Dendrobatidae > Ranitomeya > Ranitomeya variabilis. The sequence goes on along the minus strand of NC_135234.1, from coordinate 487,334,553 downwards.
CCATGGCTCTGCCTCACTAACGCTGCAGCTCTTGCCTAATGAGCCGCTCCCACCACTTCTTCTCTTCCATAAGGATTCATCCGCTTTTCAAAACGTGAGGACTCAAGGGGTTGTTGTGTTCCCACACCCTGCCGCCCCACAAAGACATAATGTTCTGTCTGATGTGTGGTGTGGGAGTATTGTACAAAACTCACATTTGTGTTTATAGATCCTGCTGATTCCATGGTCCCGTCTCTGGACGATATCACACACTGAGGAACAGACACCGTATTCTGCTTTAACAGTATAACAACACTTGATAACAAATAATCCATGGCAGTTTCAACACAAGTTCATGTTTTCAGCCTGAGCTTTCCCTTTCAATGCTGGCTCCTCTAGCCTCTGAGATGCTCTTCCTGGATATGTGAACCCATAGTTAGCCTGAGCTTTCCTTGTCAATGCTGGCTCCTCTAGCCTCTGAGATGCTCTTCCTGGATATGTGAACCCATAGTTAGCCTGAGCTTTCCTTGTCAATGCTGGCTCCTCTAGCCTCTGAGATGCTCTTCCTGGATATGTGAACCCATAGTTAGCCTGAGCTTTCCTTGTCAATGCTGGTTCCTCTAGCCTCTGAGATGCTCTTCCTGGATATGTGAACCCATAGTTAGCCTGAGCTTTCCTTGTCAATGCTGGCTCCTCTAGCCTCTGAGATGCTCTTCCTGGATATGTGAACCCATAGTTAGCCTGAGCTTTCCTTGTCAATGCTGGTTCCTCTAGCCTCTGAGATGCTCTTCCTGGCTCTGCAGTCACATTTTCTGACTGAGCTTTCCTTTTCAATGCTGGCTCTTCTAGCCTCTGAGATGCTCATCCTGGCTCTGGGGTCCCCATATTTGTGAGCCCACTTTCCCGTACTGGTTCCCACTCCAGCTCCCCTACACTGGGATATGAAAAAGGCTCCTCTGTCCTTATTCGAGCCTTAGGCCCCGGATTCTCTAAGGGATACTATTGTACCAAGTGGCTGCCAACCTCATTCTCTTTTCATAAGCGTTCTGTGCCTTTCTGCACTGTGTGGCCCTCTGGCCTTTTCTGCTCTCTCCTGAATCATTCTCCAGCACTTTCTTAAAATTACAACTATAACACATTACACTACTGTACACAGCTCTCCCTGACTGACTGAGAATCAGGAAGTGTCCCACTGACAGATTCACTCACTCTTACCCTTCCCAACTTGGAAATCCCCTTATTTCCTTAACTATTCCTATACTGGGACCCTAGTTTTCCTGATTCTATTTTTCCCCACTATACTAAACCCAATCCTATCCTAATTTATAGCAACCTTCTTGTCTTATGCTTTACATCTTTCCCTAATCTTGTAACAATATCAAGACACATAAAATTAAATGTAAAATCCTTATACAATATAACATCTACAATATTAGTAAGGTACACATAAGCATAATTTACATTACCCCACATTAATTGTATGTACACTAACACTAGGGAGAGATGCTCATAACAACTTCTGTCACACTCTTAGAGATACACAGATTGGCATGGCAAGTGCAGGTGGGTCTGGCTGATATACAGATGGGCAGAGCAAGCACTGGTGGATTCTGCTGATGTACATACTGGTATGGCAAGTGCAGATGGGTCCAGCTTATATACAGACTGGCACGGCAAGTACTGGCGGATCTGGCTGATGTACAGACTGGCACTTCAGTTGTTGATGGATCCGGCTGATGTACAGACTGGCACGGCAAGTACTGGAAGATCCAGCTCATGTACAGACTGGTACAGCAGGTGCTGGCGGATCCAACTGATGTACAGACTGACATGGCAGATGCTGGCAGGTCCAACTGTAATACAAACTAACAATGCAAGTACTGACAAGGAGGTAAGGTATGGACAGACACTAGTGGAAACTAGCAGACTGGGACCTTAGACTGATACAGGTACTGGCAAAGGCGGACTGGTATGGCTGATACACAGGTTGGCACAGCAAGTGCTGGCGGATCGCGCTTATGTACAGACTGGCACAGCAGATGTAGGTGGGACTGGCTGATATACAGAGTGGCACGGCAAGTGCAGGTGGGTCTGGCTGATATACTGAGTGGCACAGCAAATACTGGTCGATTCGGCTGATGTACAGACTGGCACGGCAGGTGCAGGCATGTCTGGCTGATATACAGACTGACACGGGAAGTGCAGGCGGATCCAGCTGATGTACAGACTGGCACATCAGGTGCTTGTGGATCCAGCTAATATACGGACAGGCACAGCAGGTGCTGGCGGATCCATCTGATGAACAGACTGGCACGGCAGGTGCAGGCAAAACCGGCTGATATACAGACTGGTACAGAAGGTGCTGGTGGATCCGACTGATATAAAGACTGGTACGGCAGGTGCAAGTGTCTCCCATCTATTGGCTTGGGACACTTTCAGATGGCGCAAGTGGCCCCTTCAAGGAGTGGAGAGCGCGCACCCTAAGCACAGTGCCAGGGGATCTGCATACCGTGCGTGTACCCCTGGGCAGCAGCAGTTAAGGAATGAAGAGAGAGAGCTGAAGTCACAGTGGTGAGTGAGCCGGCGTCCCTGCCGGGGGAAGGGGCAGCGTGCACAGAAGCCAGTGCTACATAATGACTGTCTATAGTTCAGCAAAATGGTGGCCGATGCCAATTCAATTTGCCTTAGAGAAGGACATCATGGTTGGAAGAATAGAAGGAACAAGTCAAAAAGGAAGATCAGCAACTCAATAGCTTAAAGGGAACCTGTCACCCCCCTGGCGTTTGTAACTAAAAGAGCCACTTGTGCTGCACTAATGCTGCATTCTGACAAGGTGGCTCTTTTAGTTCGGGTCCCTGGCACTGTTGCGATAATCGCTTTTGAAATGTGTCCCTCATACCTGTGAAATCATCTGGGGGCAGGTCTTTCCCCCTAATTCAGACGCCTCACATCCGTCACTCATGGTCTCTGCGCGACGGGCGCCGCCTCCTTCTCCTTCAGTAGCGTCCCCGGTGCCTGCGCTGTTATTTTTTTTTTTTCGGGCATGGGCAGTTGCACTGCCCTTCGAACTTACAGAGCAGGTGCCAGGGACGCTACTGAAGGAAGAGGTGGTGGCGCCCGGAGCGCAGAGGCCCTGAGTGACAGATGTGAGGCGTCTGGATTAGGGGGAAAGACCTGCCCCCCGGACGATTTCACATTATCGCAGCAGTGCCAGGGACCTAAACTAAAAGAGCCACCTTGTCAGAATGCAGCATTAGTGCTGCACAAGGTGGCTCTTTTAGTTACAAACGCCAGGGGGGGGTGACAGGTTCCCTTTAATACAATCAAGATGATGGCGGGAAAGTACCTGGTGGACCTATCTAGGCTTGCACAAGATCGATCTTCATACAGCGTTCATCATTCAAGTCGCCATGGCTCAGATCGAACTGAAGGCCGTTAAGTAATAAATAAGATTCACTCATCTCAAATGCAAATTTCTGATTTGGGATTGAAAAAAAAAAAAAACAATAATAGAGGTGCAATACCAAAACGTTCCACATGAGGGCGATCTGTGACTACTTTTACATTGCTTTCTACTGCACGTTTTTAAATTTGGCAGAAAAAAAGTATCATTATTGCAAAAAGATTTAAATCAATGCTTTGCTTTTATAACAGATACATTTTCATGGAACAGTTTGCATAAAATATATTTGCACTGTCCCACATGTGAAAACCAGACACATAAGCACCGCAACATCTACATTAAAGGGAACTTCAATCTCCCCTGAACCGCAACTATGGGTCTATTCCACAGTATTTCTGCATTCTAACTACTCCATTATTGTGTCTATGTGATCTCTATAGGCTTTTAAAATCAAGTTTTATTCAGCATTCGCTGTATACACGTCTCAGGACTAGTCCAGCAGTGCATTGATTTGTACAGACTAGTCCTACCTCCCATCTTGTAAACACTCCTCTTTGTACATGACTTACATAATTTGGAAGAATGACGTAACAATTGGCTTTTCCAAATCTCGCATATCGAATTGACGTTTGGCATCCCTGGGAAGAATGCTGAAGCTTGGGACACACAGCCAGCTTCAGTGTGCATGGCTTTTGGATATGGGATGGACCCCACTCCATCTTAAAACCACCATAACTACTGTAAACCTAGGTACTAAAATAAATACACAAAACACATTATTTTGGTTGTCAAAATGGACACAGCTTTTATTCAAATCACAGGATTAAATAATCACAGTAAGAGTCAGGTGGAGTGCTAGTACATTGGGATTCACAAGTACTGCGATATCCCCAGCTGTCTGACATACAGCACCAGGACAGACAGCCATAAAGGGGTGGCACGCACTGGCTTGCCATTCAAGCAGAGCCAGTAAACTTTCAGGGCACCAATGACCCTATTATCCTCACTCCTGTGCTTAACCACTGTGCCCGCCCCTGATTGATGTTACCATTACAACGTCCTTGAGGCTGGCGACCAAAGCCGAGCCTGCTCACCACCATGAGGTTTTACATCCTCTATTAGTTAAAATGAGTCCACTTTAACTTGTCAGCAACTTCCACCTGACTCCTAAACCGCAAAGCCGTGATGGGTTATAAATTCCAAGTCTCATTTGTCACTTTTCTTTTTTTTTTTTTTTTTAAATAATTAAATCATTTTTGTAAACTTAAAAACTAGAAGTCCCTGCAAAAGCATTAAGGCGACTAAACTTGGCAAACCTCCGACTCACAAAGAGTTATCCTACAGCGCTCAGGAGAGGAAAAATCCCCTGTGGAGGAAACCTCCAGGGAACCATGGCTTAAGGATTGCCCTTCCCTTGGGCTTAGAAGGTTACCACAAATAATAACTCTTTATAGCCAATATACAATTGAACCTGGTACAAGATATACAATGACAAATTCAAAAATACAATAAATCATCTATCATTATACAAGCAATGATTAAAAAGTTTTAGGACAGAGATGATAAACAGGGCGGGAGGGCGGGTAATGTCTCCTGCTGTCCATCCTGTGAGAGAAAGAGGGAGAGACAGAGTTGCCTCCCCTATATAAGCCCCACCCTCCTCACAGTAATACATCAGGCACAAACATCTAAACTCCTTCCTCTTAAAGCAACAACACTCTTGTTTAAAATCTACACCGCAATACAAACAAAAGCTGCAGGAGTTCTCGGTCAACCCATCCCCAAGTCATGTCCACCTCCGTCTAGTCTCCGGTGGTTTCTTTATGAAGGAGGTAGAACAGCATGCACATTTGCATGATTTGCAAGGAGCCGATGGTAACGTTCCTCTTGAAAATTATGCAAATCATGCTCAGAGTGATGTGCTTACAGTATGGGAGGCAGGACTAATCCAGGGAAATCAACAACCCCAATGGACTAGTACTGATACATTTACATACCATGAACACAAAATAAAATTTGATTTTGAAAGTACATAAAGTCACAAGAAGGGGGTAGTTTGAATACAGAAACCGGAGTAGAGCTGTGGTATAGACGCTGACACATTCACCACCTCAGCCGCTCAGTCATGACCTCTTTTTCGGATCTCACCATGTCTCCTGTGTCCCAGGGCCTGAGACATCACCTACGCACCTGATGCGTCCCCAGCCAATGGCTGGGAGGCACTTAGTACTTAAAGCACCTTCACCTATTGAAAGGTGTCTGAGCAACATTAGTGACTTTATTGTTTTCCAACATACAAGTCCGCTGTCAGGTCACTGTTACTGCATCTGTACTGTATCCTAGTACCTGTGCCATTCCTGTCTGTTCCTGTACCAGTACTGTTACCTACAGTCTGAACCTGCACTTGCTACCATCCTGTCTGAACCAGTACCTAGACTTGCAGAAAATCAACTGCATACAAAGGATTTCAGATTGATGTTGGTTTATTTAACACAATAGTACAGGACAGCGTCGGACTAGAGCACCTTGGGCCCACCAGAGAAAATCATTCTTGGAGTCCACTATGTAGCTACATAGAAATAAATTCAAGACTATCAAAGTGTAGTAAAACATGCTAATATCACGGTATAATATAAGGTAGTACACGTCATAATTATGTAGCAGGTGTTGGGGTAGCCCCCTCATAGAATATAATCTAGCCTCCCTCATGGAATATAATGTAACCTCTCTCATAGGGTATAACACAGCACCCCACAAAATATAATGCAACCCCTCATAAGGTATAATACAGCCCCCAAAGAATATAATGTAGCACCTTTATATGGCATAATGCAGCCCCCCTCATATAGTATAATGCAGCCTCTCCACAGAACATAATGTAGCCCCCTCAGAGTATAATGCAACCTCCTCATAAGGCAGCCCCCCATAGAATATACTGTAGCCCCCTCATAGGGCATAATGCAGCTCCTCTCGTATAGTATGATGTAGCCCCTTCAGAGAATAAGGCAGCCCCCACATATAATATAATACAGCCCCTCAAAAGAATATATTGTAGCCCACTCAGCATATAATGCAACCCCCAATAAGGCAGTTCCCCATAGAATATACTGTAGCCCCCTCATACGGCATAATGCAGCTCCCCTCATATAGTATGATGTAGCCTGTTGTGAATTAGACTTTTTTGGCTCCCTCTTGTGGTCACTAGTGATATGACTCTGGGATTGTCTTTCCTCAGTTTGGCACCCACCTGGGTCGTTAGTCCAGGGGTGTTGCTATATAAACTTCCTGGTTTCTCAGTCCAGTGCCTGGCATCGTTGTAATCAGTTCCTTTCTGTTTGCTCCTGTCTGCTGGTCTTGGATCTTGCAAAATTAAGCTAAGTCCTGCTTCCTTGTTTTTTGGTTATTTGCTTTGCTCTTATTTTTTGTCCAGCTTGTACTAAATGTGATTCCTGTTTTTGCTGGAAGCTCTAGGGGGCTGGTGTTCTCCCCCCGGGCCGTTAGACGGTTCGGGGGTTCTTGAATATCCAGCGTGGAAATTTTGATAGGGTTTTTGCTGACCATATAAGTCATCTTACTATATTCTGCTATTAGTCAGTGGGCCTCTCTTTGCTAAATATCTAGTTCATTCTTACGTTTGTCTTTTCTCCTTACCTCACCGTTATTATTTGTTGGGGGCTTGTATCCAACTTTTGGGGTCTTTTCTCTGGAGGCAAGAAAGGTCTATCTTTTCCCTTTTAGGGTTAGTTAGTTCTCCGGCTGGCGCGAGACGTCTAGAACCAACGTAGGCACGTTCCCCGGCTGCTGCTATTTGTGGTGCTAGGATTAGATATATGGTCAGCCCAGTTACCACTGCCCTATGAGCTGGTTTTTTGTGTTTGCAGACTTGGTATGTACTTTTGAGACCCTCTGCCATTGGGGTCATAACAGTAGCCCCCTGAGAGAATAATGCAGCCCCCCACAGAATTATAATGTAGCCCCCTCATACGGTATAATGCAGCCCCCCTCCACCACCATCATTGTTCTCCCCCTCCATCTCCATCATTGCACTCATCACCACCTCCATCATTGCCTTTTCACCCACCACCTCCATCATTGCCTTCTCCCCCACCACTACCATCTTTGTCCTTTACACCACAACTATCATTGCTTTCTCCCCCACCACCTCATCATTGCCCATTCCAACACCTTCATCATTGCTTCCCCCACCACCATCATCATTGTCCTTTCCACCACAGGTATCATTGCCTTCTCCCCCACCACCCCATCATTGCCCATTCCACCACCACCATCATTGCCTTCTCCCCCATTGCCTCCCCCACCTCCATCATCATCATTGCCTCCACCACCATCATCATTGCCACCACCATCATCATCATTGCCTCCCCCACCACCATCATCATTGCCTCCACCACCATCATCATTGCCTCCACTACCACCATCATTGCCTCCCCCCACCATCATTGCCTTCTCCTCCACCACCCCATCATTGCCTCCCAAACCACCATCATTGCCTCCCCCTCCACCTTCATTACCTCCTCCACCACCATCATCATTGCCTCCACCACCATCATTGCCTCCCCGCCACCATCATTGCCTCCCCCACCACCATCATCATTGCCTCCATCACCACCATCATTGCCTCCCCAACCAAAATCATCATTGCCTCCACCACCATCATCATTGCCTTCACCACCATCCCATCATTGCCTCCCCCACCACCACCATCATTGCCTCCCCCACCACCATCATCATAGCCTTCCCCATCACCATCATCATAGCCTTCCCCATCACCATCATCATTGCCGTCCCCCCACAACCATCACTATTGCCTTCCCCCCACCACCACCATCATTGCCTTCTCCCCCACCACCCCCATCATTGCCAATCTCCAATACACACACACAACACCACTATCACACATACAGCATCACACACAGACAGCACTGCACCACTCTCTCTCACACACACACAGAAAGCACCGCATCACATACACACAGCCACAGACGTGCAGGCAGACACGCACAGACACACAGCATCTACTCACCTCTCTGCACGTCCCCCACAGCACATTCCGGCAGCTTCCTCTCTGAAATAGCTGTGCAGAATGATGACGTCATCCAGCTGCTCTGAGTCAGACAGGAAGTGATGGGCAGCGGGCAGGAAGGAAGATGGTGTCGGATCACTGTAGCTCCGCTCCTGTCCCAAGCTCCGGGACTCCAATTCAACAGCACCAGCGGGCAGTTTTAGCCTCAGCCTGTGGCTAACGCTGCCCGCTATTACAGTGAAATTAATATTCACCCCTCTCCACGCCCATGGGGGCGTGGGGAAGCGTAAATATTCATTTCACTTTAGCAGCATTGTACTTGGGTTTACCAGTTCAACATTCACCCCCTCATCAATGCTGAGTGCGCTCCATATTTCTCTATGAACCAGTACCTATACCCTGAGTCCATCCTGCCTGATCCTGCCATTCGGTTCTGCCTCAGCTCTGAGCCAGTCCTATCGTCCTGAATCCGTCCTGTCTGAACCAGCTGCAATATCTGTTCTGGCCGTGATCCTATTCCTGCCCTTTCAGCTACTCCAAGTCTGCACCTTCAGCGCATCCCCCTTGGAGTCAGCTGCTACAGTTCTGGAGTCTGTCATGGAGTGGTACCTGGCAAACACCTCTGGATCAAGTCTAACAACACCATCAGGGGCTCTAGTGAAGAACCAGGTGGTGACCTAGTTACGCCCCTCCAAGCTTTCCTTAATCCATAGCGCAGTGAGTTCACACCCACCAGCTTGACTGATCCGAAAGGATCGACCTTCCAGAAATTTGCAGATCCCACGAATTTGAAAACTCTGCAATTGGATACGTAAGAATAAAAAAATAAAAGCCCAGCTCCATTTTACAAAATGCTAAAGAATCAGGCTAATGATAAAAGATGGGGGCTGGCTTTTACAAAATAGAGATAGGAGGTCAGTGGGCACAGCTCATTCCACATAGGGATATAAAAAAAAGCCTAATCTGATTGTGGTGTACTACTTCAGTTCTGAAACAATGAAAGTGTAAATGATAAAACTCATTCTGTGAATAATAGTCCAAAGACTGAAGTGATATAGGGATAGTCAAGCAATGTGACTGTAAATTGATTGATCTGAGATATACTGCAGTAACAGCACTTTAATAACAGCCTTTTATTATTTACACACTGCAAACAAGGAGGGCTGTATTAAACCTTCCAGTGCTAATTTTGCTACCAAGCCAAAACCTTGAAACTAATGGTACCGTCACACTTGCGACTTTGCAGCGAGAACGACGACGATCCGTGACGTTGCAGCGTCCTGGATAGCGATCTCGTTGTGTTTGACACGCAGCAGCGATCTGGATCCCGCTGTGATATCGCTGGTCGGAGCTAGAAGTCCAGAACTTTGTTTCGTCGCTGATCACCCGCTGTCATCGCTGGATCGGTGTGTGTGACACCGATCCAGCGATGTGTTCACTTGTAACCAGGGTAAATATTGGTTTACTAAGCGCAGGGCCGCGCTTAGTAACCCGATATTTACCCTGGTTACCATTGTAAAAGTAAAAAAAAAACACTACATACTCACATTCTGATGTCTGTCATGTCCCCCGCCGGCGGCTTCCCTGCACTGAATGTGTCAGCGCCGGCCGGCCATAAAGCAGAGCACAGCGGTGACGTCACCGCTGTGCTCTGCTCTGCTTTTCTAATAATGACGCTTTTTACCCTTTGATGATTATTTTGCTTTTTCAGCTGATTCATTCTAGCTTTCCTGACTCTGCAGCTAGCCTTTAGGTGCCCCGATTCCTTGCAGACTAAACACTTATGTGTTTCTTTCAAATGACTTTTAGATCTTGGGTTTTTAAAGCTGATTCTGCTTTGAATAGCATACTGCTGCTTACGCTGTCTTTTATTTAACTCATCTACAAGCTTTTCTCTGATATACTGCAATGTAAGCTCATAATCTGGCCGCACATCTAGTGCAGTTACAAGTGTGTCATAGATTTCTGGTAGACTGCTTAGTAGTAAAGCACATGCATGCAAATCCTTTAGATCTTCCACAATGCTACACAGTTTCTAGAGTATTTCTTATGTAATCCTGCATATCTTGGCCCTTACATAGCTTAAATTGGTGCAGCCTCTTCGTTAAATAGAGCTTATTGCTGAGATTTATACTTTCTGCAGTTTTTCCCATATTTCTTTTGCAGTTTCACATTTACATACATGCACAATCTGATCGTCATCCATACTGAGGATTTAGTTCTTTGTGTTTTTTGATCCTTCTCTACCCAGTCTTCCGGTAATGGTTGAGGTCTAGACTCATTTGTGTATTTTTATGTGCCTTCTCTTAACAGCAGCATCTTTATCTTGAATTTCCAGGATTTGTAGTTTTGCTTAGTCAGATTCGGCACTGTCAACTTCACAGAGTTGCTGCTGGCTGCCATCTTTGCTTCTTCTTAGTACAAGTGAGTGTTGTTCTCTGTCCTCTGGGCTGTTCTCTGGGTCTTTGAGTTTCTGGGTTTCTGCGTCTCTGGGCACATAACCTGTTGGCATCAGATTAATCCCTGTACTGTTCAGCCGTTTATATTTATTCAGGAACAAAGATAACACAGTTTACAACTGGTATTTCTTATAACTTCTAACTAAGAAGTCAGTACATAGCCATTGCCTTACTGTATGTTAGGGTACTCAATTCCCCATTCTTTTCCTTCTTGATCAAAAAATCCAAAAATAGCAACCTCTCTGTACTCATCAAATGTATGTTCAAATTATCTTGATTTAGTCTGCTAAAAAAACTTTCAATTGACCCAAATCACCTTTCTAGATGACTAGGATGGCATCTATATACCGCATCCATAGCGAAACATGTTCACTCCTCAGGATTGGTGTATCACTGAGTATTTGTTAGCAGACAAAATAAAAATAATTTGAATACCCAAACATACAGAAAAACAATGGCTATGAAATAATTTCTTAGGTGGGAGAGTAATCATCCCATTCAACTAACCCTGCTGTGGAACCATGAAAAAAATCACTACTTTGGTACCATGGGGTCTATATGACCCCAGGCTCAAAATTGTCATATTTCATTAAAATGAACATGCTGACTGTTCAGAATAATCAAGTTTTATTCTGTCATCATTTCAGAACACAGTTATTAAATCAAATGTACCTTTGAAGTGATTTATTTGTCATCATCAAACACAAACTGAAATTTATACCAAAATGCTTCACTAATAACTAAAAGTATTCAAATTCAATAAAGAAGCACAATAACTGCAACTCTCTGGATTTTAGTAAAAACATAATGACAGCGAATTATCTGGCAATAAATTTAGCCCTTGCATTCACTGCACGTCATAGTGCCATGTTCTTTACAAATGAACTTCTTGCAGTCATTGCAAACAAATCTCGTCTTTTTGTCCTTCGATTGAGGACAAACATAGCACCGTTTGCAATGTCCGTTAACACTGCTGGTGTCACTTGGAAGTGACTAGCCATTGTTTATTTACAATTATATTACAAAACCTGTGAAAAAACAGAAAATATAAAAAAAAAAAAAAAAAAGTCAGACAATAAAGGTACTATGGGGTCAGGAGAGTCCCAAACACAGAAAATTGAAAATAACTTTGAAATAAAATTGAAAAAAAAAAATCTAAATATCATCAACACAAGCAGAAATATGTTACTTGAAAATACATAGAAGGTCAATGTCTGAGATTGACCAGTTATAGAAATATTTCAATTTATTCAGCGCTGGGTCTATATGACCCCATGGTTCCAGAGCAGGGTTAAAAAGAGGGATCCCAAAGGGTCAGTTTATGAGGATCCACAGAAATTGCTCAGAAAACAACAGCTTTGAGCAATAGGCTTTGCACTTAAGTGATAGGTTCCTAGAGAGAGGCTATTATAAAAAAGTGATATCTCAAGCATATCACGATACATGATGTAAGGATCAGAAAGGCTTACTGAACTCGGTTCCTAAATCTACTGATGTAAACAACACGTGCAGATTTATCACCCTCTTTTCAAATAAATCAGAAAATGTTAGGCACATAGTTCGAAGACATTGGCCTGTCTTAAAGATGGATGATGCAGTTCCATCACCCAGAGTAAGACCTTTAAAAGTAATGTTACAGGTGAAACCTTCTTTATCAGGTCATTCATCATCAACTGTCAATCTAAAAGTGTGCTATACAAAGCTACATGTCAATGTGTGATAGAATATATTGGGATGACCAAAAGGGAGTTCAAAAGGAGAGTGGAAGAACACGTACAAGATATTATTAACAGAAGAGACACACCAGTAGCCAGACATGTGAATGTTATGCATCAGGGCCAGACAGCAGCAATCAGATTTATGGGGATGGATCATTTCATGGCCCCACACATAGGAGGGGACTGGGAAAAGTAAACACTTAAGAAATAAACCAGATGACTTCATCATCTGTTTACTACCTCACCACTTGGTTTGAATGAACAAATTTCATTCAAATGTTTTCTCTAAGAAGTAGGACATTATAGGGATACTTGCAACAGGGACAGTCGACGTCGCGTGGGGTTGCCATTTGCCCAGGTCTAAGCTGCCAACCTCCATATTGGGTAGGTGACAGACAAGATGAGCAAATAACAGGGTATCTCTTAGGCACATAGTAAGCTCATCCTGCTTTTGGGCCCCTGTCCCTACCCGTAGCCTTAAATCTCAGATGCCATCTTAAAACCCCATGCCCTTTCCCCCTTTTCCCCCTTTTCCACCCCCCATCTTCTTACAAAATACTTCCCCAACAGCCAACTCATATCCCAAAATCCATTTTCTTGAAAGTTAGCAATAATAGCCTTTCATTTCTGTCGTTGCCTAACTTGTAACAAATGTGTTATGTTCAGAATCACCTTGGCCTCACTATCAATTGGATGTATTGTGCTATAATAATTTCCCTGTCATCATTTCTTGATAGGGTTGGGAGATCTGGAATGCTTAAAATGTTTCTGAGGAAGCCACGATCTCTGCTATAATGCTATAAGATTGTCTTCCTCATCAACTTTATTACATATATCACCAAGATGATGAAGGAGACAATGAATGGACACTTGCCATGAGACTGTGTCCTATGGGAAGTAATGTGGGTGTGACTGAAGTCTTATGCCAGCCCACTGTCCTGCCCCCCCCCCCCAGTTTACCTTAACAGCACACGGATGTGGTAAACTATAGCCATACATCCCCTCCGGGTCTGTGCGTTCCACTTGCCTGATGTGATGTCACACCATTGGTATGCTTTCCATTGTCCGGACATGGCAATTCGGAAGTGAAGCAGCCTCGACTTATTGCATGGTATTCTTGATTATAGGCACACAATTAACGCAACTTGACTGCATAGAAGGTTGGAACAGAACAAGCGGAGGCAGTTTGGTGTTGGCATGAAATTATTTTAGCCCATAATTTTAAAAATATGAATTGGATACGAGAGGAAACTTGTTGGGAGCTATTTACCTCTGGATAAGAACGAAGAATATGAAGCACCTTTGAGGATGACTATCGGACCAATACGGGATGGGATGAATAACCATTTCTTACATATGGGTGAGATTGTTACATTTTATTTCTTGACGATTCTCACAATACAGTAAGGTCTGTTAAGTAAATTTGTCCCCCCCCCTCCTTTCATGTACATTTACCCTATAGGGCATCACCACCTTAGAGGAAGAATAGATAGGTTGCTGCCACAGTAGGTTATTGTATACCTTAAAATGTGAGACAGCAAATCTGCATGGTGCGGAATATCTCTTGAATGTCCATGGCATTATCTCAGAAACAGGATTGCTGTCATGGGTTGCTAATTACCACCTCAGTAGGCAAATATATACCTGAGCGGTGAGGCAGTTTATTCTGATTCTGTGTGATCGTTATATGTTGAGTGTCACTGTCTATTGCAGTCACACTTTGTGTCAAAAGAGGCATTGTTTTAGGTGTATGTTAGAGTAATATTAAAAGTTATGTTTTAATGATCCATCACTGCAGGCATTCAACAAATTAACAAACATCGATTGTTCAATTAACCTGTGTATTTGTCCTATAGACTAGTAAATCGCAGGGGGCTGATGCAATACCTAATCAGCAGGCATTCCACAGATTAACATACAGCAAGAGTCGACGTAGAGGCTCATATGAACAATGGCATATGTACCTTGACATACTGAACAATACGTCTGGCATAATTAAGAATAAACACTGTGTCGCCACATGGATATTTCATGCAGAAAAATCCATGGAAAAACCTCTATCTAATACTCGTTTGCTTACAATAGGTCTCTATAATGGATGGATCCTATCCTATCCTAACTATGCCAACCGTCAGGTGCAGAGGTGTAGCTATGGTTTTGGTTCAGGGGAGCGAAACTTCTTAGTGGGCCCCTAACCAGGTAACCTTGATTACAACTGGGTGGCACACCCTAATAGTGGAGAAGAACCTCAGCAGATAACAGCGATGTTGCTGAAAATAATCTCTATATAAAGTCCAACATTGATATTACCGCCATATGGTCAGTGGTAGATACCAGTCCTACAGAACATATGAGAGATTACAGCACAGTTACAGATGCTGACTTACAGCTGATGTTCATTCTTATGGAATCGTTCACTTTTCATGTCTTTTCCATCTGGCCCAGACTGCCATAACAACTTCTTCCAGCCAAGATTTGGCTGCAGTGATTACAACAAAGACACATTTCAAGTCTCATATTTTCAGCACCGTCCCCAATGGGACTATTCCCAACCTGCACAAACTCCTCATCCTGCTGATATCCCAATACTGAGCAGCTGCTGCCGTATGTGTCCCCATTACTGCACCTACTGTGTGGTTCTCTGTGCCCTCTAAATTCTTAAGCAACCCTATAGAATATACAGTAGTAATGCTGGGTGGAAGTGCCCTAGAAAACAGTGCCTACATTTTGCCCCCTCGAAAGTAAAGTAATAATACCTTCTATGTGCCACTTTAACAGTCACAGTAACCTGAGTTCCCCTTTAACTCCTATAACAATAAGAGTCCACTTTAAATTTACTGATTTCCCTAGTCTCCGCCCCTGTACAGCTCCAATATACACAGTATTATGCTCTCTTATACACAGTATAATTCCCCCTCACTGTATGGTACCACCCACAAAGTATACTGACCCCTTAGTAGCCCCCAAACTGTTTGATGGATCCAGCACTGCATGATGGCCCCTCACTGTAATCTCCACACTGCATGATGGCCCCCTACATAGCCTCTATATAGTATAATGCACCAGGTAGTCCTGAGTATAGTATAATGCACTCCCCATAGGCCTCATTATACTGTAGTATAATGTACTCCTCATAGGCCTCTATAGTATAATGCATTCTCATAGGCATACTCTATATACAGCTCTGGCAAAAGAGACATTGGCATTAAGAGACCACTGCAAATTGTTCAGCTTGTCTGATTTTTCTCTTTATAGGTATATTTTTGAGTAAAACGTAGATTGTTCTTTTAGTCTTTAAACTTCGGACAGCATGTCTCCGAATTTCCAAGCAATCAATTTTGTATTTTTTTTTCTGAAAAGGAGAAATAGTCAAAATTAAAAACAAACAAACAGTGCTTTCAGACCTGGAGGAAAAGTGAAAAGGCACACAATCCAAGCTGCTTGAAGTCTAGTGTGAAGTTTCCACAACTAGTGATGGTTTGGGGATCATGCCATCTGCTGATGTAGGTCCACTGTGTTTTAGCAAGACCAAAGTCAGCGCAGCCCTCTGCCAGGAAATTTTAGAGCACTTCATGCTTCCCTCTGCCGACAAGCTTTTTGGAGATGGAAATTTCACTCTCCAGCAGGACTTGGCATCTGTCCACACTGCGAAAAGTACCAATACCTGTTTTAAAACAACAGTATCACTGTGCTTGATTGGCCAGCAAACTCGCCTAACCTTAACCGTATAGAGAATCTATGGGTTATTGCCAAGAGGAAGATGAGAGACACCAGAACCAACAATGCAGATGATCTGAAGGATGCTAGCAAAGCAACCTGGCCTTCATAACACCTCAGGAATGACACAGGCTGATCACCTCCATGCCACGCCACATACCGTACAGAGCAAAAGTTTGGACACACCTTCTCATTTAAAGATTTTTCTGTATTTTCATGACTATGAAAATTGTAAATCCACACTGAGGCATCAAAACTATGAATTAACACATGTGGAATTATATAGTTAGCCAAATAGGGTGAAACAACTGAAAATATGTCTCATATTCTAGGTTCTTCAAAGTAGCCACCTTTTGTTTTAATGACTGCTTTGCACACTCTTGGCATTCTCTTGATGAGCTTCAAGAGGTAGTCACTGGAAATGGTCTTCCAACAATCTTGAAGGAGTTCCCAGAGATGCTTAGCCTTTGTTGGCCCTTTTGCCTTCACTCTGCGGTCCAGCTCACCCTAAACCATCTCGATTGGGTTCAGGTCTGGTGACTGTGGAGGCCAGGTCATCTGGTGTAGCACCTCATCACTCTCCTTCTTGGTCAAATTGCCCTTAAACAACCTGGGGGTGTGTTTGGGGACATTGTCCTGTTGAAAAATAAATAATGGTCCAACTAAATGCAAACCGGATGGAATAGCATGCTGCTGCAAGATGCTGTGTTAGCCATGCTGGTTCAGTATGTCTTCAATTTTGAATAAATCCCCTACAGTGTCACCAGCAAAGCACCCCCACACCACCACACCTCCTCCTCCATGCTTCACGGTGGTAACCAGGCATGTAGAGTCAATCCGTTCACCTTTTCTGTGTCGCACATAGACACTGTGGTTGGAACCAAAGATCTCAAATTTGGACTCATCAGACCAAACCACAGATTTCCACTGGTCTAATGTCCTTTCCTTGTGTTCTTTAGCCCAAACAAGTCTCTTCTGCTTGTTGCCTGTCCTTAGCAGTGGTTTCCTAGCAGCTATTTTACCATGAAGGCCTGCTGCACAAAGTCTCCTCTTAACAGATGTGTAGAGATGTGTCTACTGCTAGAACTCTGTGTGGCATTGACCTGGTCTCTAATCTGAGCTGCTGTTAACCTGCGATTTCTGAGGCTGGTGACTCGGATAAACTTATCCTCAGAAGCAGAGGTGACTCTTGGTCTTCCTTTCCTGGGGCGGTCCTCATGTGAGCCAGTTTCTTTGTAGCGCTTGATGGTTTTTGCAACTACCCTTGGGGACACTTTCAAAGTTTTCCCAATTTTTCGGACTGACTTACCTTCATTTCTTAAAGTAATGATGGCCACTCGTTTTTCTTTACTTAGAATTTGTATTATGGCAAGAAAAAAGCAGCTAACAGTCTATTCAGTAGGACTATCAGCTGTGTATCCACCAGACTTCTGCACAACACAACGGATGGTCCCAACCCCATTTATAAGGCAAAAAATCCCACTTATTAAATATGACAGGGCACACCTGTGAAGTGAAAACCATTTCCGGTGACTGCCTCTTAAAGCTCATCAAGAGAATGCCAAGAGTGTGCAAAGCAGTCATCAAAGCAAAAGGTGGCTACTTTGAAGAACCTATAATATAAGACATATTTTCAGTTGTTTGACACTTTTTTGTTAAGTATATAATTCCACATTTGTTAATTCATAGTTTTGATGCTTTCAGTGTGAATTTACAATTTTCATAGTCATGAAAATACAGAAAAATCTTTAAATGAGAAGGTGTGTCCAAACTTTTGCTCTGTACTGTAGATGCAGTAAATGATGCAAAAGGAGCCCGGACCAAGTATTGAGTGCATTTACTGAACATGCAATTCAGTAGGCCAACATTTCAGATTTTAAAATCATTTTTCAAGCTGGTGTTATAAAGTATTGTAATTTACTGAGATAATGACTTTTGGGTCTTCATTGGCTGTAAGCCATAATCATCAACATTAACAGAAATAAACACTTGAAATAGATCACTCTGTTTGTAATGACTCTATATAATATATGAGTTTCACTTTTTGTATTGAAGAACTGAAATAAATTAACTATTTGATGATATTCTAATTTTGTGAAAAGCACCTGTATGTAGATGTCAGGTGTTTGACATTGGTGACAGTATTTCAAGAATGCAGATCTTCTGGTGCAGCAAGATAGCAAGGTACGCCCATTCCTGCAAGCATTCTTCCATCACAAAGAGTTTTTAAGAAAGAAAACGTATTAATGCACTAGAAACATTACTTCGCATCTACTGTTTTTTCTGTTCTTAAACTCATAAAAGAAACAATAAAAATTTCTGAATTTAATGTTTTGTTTTTATTTACAAGAGTCTTTTTGGCATCTTTATTTTGTCTTAAGTGTTTAATCTGACTTGCAAAGAAGCCTAGAGGAAAGACAAAAGAAAATTGTCATACCTAAAGCATTCTGTGCTTTGGAAATGAAAGCACTCATCTTAAGACTAGGTGCGCACCACCATATTTTCCATGCCAGTGTGATCCAACAAAACATTGTATCACACTTAGACAAATGGTATTTTATGTCCTCAGGAAAAAGTCACAACAAGTCCTACTGTTTAATCCAACATTCGGATCACACTTGGCCATGCAAGTCAATGAGTGCATGTAAAACAGCAGACATCTAGGTGCAATCTGATTTCTGCACACTAACAGAATATAGAAGATGGAAAAATTGTATTCTCCATCTTCTCACAATGTGCTCTGATTCTCTAATGAGAGAGAATTGGATTATGGGGCCCCACAGCAAAAGTCCTTATATGATCCCCCTCTTCTGACAT
Source organism: Ranitomeya variabilis (assembly GCF_051348905.1). Classification (NCBI taxonomy): domain Eukaryota; kingdom Metazoa; phylum Chordata; class Amphibia; order Anura; family Dendrobatidae; genus Ranitomeya; species Ranitomeya variabilis. The sequence continues at coordinate 487,315,416 of NC_135234.1, read as the reverse complement.
CCCCAACAAAAATATTGGGAAAAGTATGCTGGCTGGTGGCTCCCAACATTTGAAAACAGGGAGAGGGTCATGTATTGTGGCACTTACACAGTAATTATTCCACTACTGTCCTTTTTAGTGTTCTCATATACTATGATTAGTGATGAGCGAATATACTCGTTACTCAAGATTTCCCGAGCACACTCGGGTGTCATCCGAGTATTTTTTAGTGCTCGGAGATTTCGTTTTCATCACCTCAGCTGAATGATTTACATCTCTTAGCCAGCTTGATTACATGTGGGGATTCCCTAGCAACCAGGCAACCCTCACATGTACTTATGCTGGCTAACAGATGTAAATCATTCAGCTGCGGCGATGAAAACTAAATCTCCGAGCACTAAAAAATACTCAGAGGACACCCGAGCGTGCTCGGGAAATCTCAAGTATATTCGCTCATCACTAACTATGAAACCTATTTCATAGCTTTCATCATGTATGATGCCTCAGTAAAAAGCCCTCAACACACATACAATATGATATTCCCACAGAGAATTCCCCCACACAATTTGTCCCCACAGTACCCCACATGTACAGTAAGATGACTCCACAATGCTCCTACCAAAGTATGATGCTGTCACACTATCCCCAACAAACATAATCCTTTCCACAGCATGATGACTCTAAAGTGTCTTTCATGTAGTTTGATGTTCCCATCGTGTCTTCACGCACAGTACCATCGCCTCCACATCCCCCACACACAGTATGATGGCCCCAACAGTCCCCCCATACAGTATCATAGCCATACCAGGTCTACTCACCTACTCAGTGTTATGGCTGCTACTGTTTGACATTGAATATGATGGCCCCCACAGTCCCTCCACATAGTATGTTGGCCTTCAAGGATTCAATGGATGAAGAAATCCATCTTGTGGTTCTTGTGTAATCAGTGTTAGAAGTTGTCAGTTAATGAGATGCTCGTGGGCGGGACCATAGGCAGAGTCTTATCTTCCTGCTCTATCATGCTCTAAGCCAGAGATACTAAGGAAAGACCTGCTGGTACCATAGCATTGTTTTCTCTCACAGGTTACAGGTGCTCCAGGAACTACTTTGGGTGTGAAATGTGACACTTTCCTTTTGATATGGTCCTGGTGATCGATCCTTCTGTAACTGGGCACTATTTTCTCCATTGAAGCCATTAGTTAATTTACCAGTTTCTTCTGGTTAGGACACTGTTATTGACCTGCCTGTCTCTCACAGGTATGAGGCTCCCTCTACACTCCACTTCCTCACCTGACACACTTCCTGCTTCTTGTCAGCAAGCTGTAGCCTAGAAAGAACTAGTCCAAGTGCACACAAATCAGAGGGGAGCATTGTCTTTTAAAGTCACAGTGTAATTCATTTCTTAGCAGGTGCTGGCCCCCTACATGCCTTCCCACTTAAGGGTGTCTGTCCTTGGCCTTGCTGAATAGTCCAGGGAGAAGGATAAAAGACTTTATGCAGCTGTTCATGCTATTCATGTCTAAAGTTCTGGCATCAGATTCCTCATTTTCAGCTTGTACTTTGTACACCGAGCCATTGGGGTACACTCTCTTGATCACTTTGTATGGTTGCAGCTCCCAACATTCACTCAGTTTGCCTATGGGGTGTATGGTGAGGTCACAACCTCAGCACTGATGACAAACTCTTCAACTGTGGCCTTCAGCCACGGGCAATATGTGTGATGCTGCAGTCACTGGTAGGTCTTTCCCGGTCTTAAGTGGGCTCCGAATTCCTGAGCTTCTTTGGTAATTTCTCATGCCGGGGATTACTAGTTGCCATCTTGCCTCCAAATCACCAGGCTATTGCCACTTACGGTATAGAACAGCTCCTTGAACTTCCAACCTATCCCACTGATGCAGCATGGACTTTATCTCGGTATCTAAGTCAGCACTTTATTCCTTGTAGGGTACTTTTCCTCATCTACCCAGCCTTTCACTTGCTGCAACCTTGCAACTTCATCTTGTACTCAACCCCGTTTTTCGTTAGTTCTCACTAGTGACTGAGGTAGAGAGCAAGCCACTCTACTTGACTGTGCCACTACTGCCAGGGGGTGTGAATATTCTCTTCTACCGGGTGTTCATTGAAGTCCCTTTCTGGACTTTTGAGAGTTATACTTGACAGTCCATCAGCATTGGTATTCTCCCTGACAGAATGGTAACGGATCAATTCAAGAAGTCAAAAAGAGAAGTTGTTTTAGACGAGCTACCCAATGCTTTTCCAGGGCTCCCAGCTTAGTCTTCAGATAGGCCAGTGGTTTGTTGTCAGCCCGCACAAGGATCTTCGCCCCCTTCATGTATTCTGCAAACTTCTGCATCATGGGCCATACTACAGTAAAGAGTTCCAGCCGGAAGGGGCTGTAACGCTGGGGATTTAACTCCGTATCCCATAGGGATCTGCTGGCATAGGTGATAACCCTTTCGCCCCCATCCTGAATCTGCTAAAGGACTGCCCCGAGTCCATAGAGACTGTCATCAGTGTATAAGAGGAACGGCCTATTAAAATCAGCAAAAGCCAGGATGTAGGCCAATGTCAGCCTTCTTTCAGAGTCCAGAAGGCTTCCACCTGTTTCTGTTTCCAGGAGATGCTTTGATTCTTCGGTACTCCAGCTGTCCCTTTTAGCAGCTCATTCAGAGGGTCCGCTATTTATGCATAGTCTGTGATGAACCGCAGATAATACCCACCAATCCAAGGAAGGCCTTCAACTCTGGCAGGTTTCTGGGCACTGGCCATTGTTGCATCGTAGCTACTTTATCTTGGGAAGGCAGGACTCTGTCCTGGGACACCTTATGACCCAGGTACTCAATCTCCTTTTTGAAAAGATGACACTTGTTTGGCTTTACCTTCAGGTGATGGGCCCGTAAACACCTGAGCACATGCCCAAGTCTATTCAGGTGTTCCTGAAAGATAGCGGAGAACAAAATTATATCATTAAGATATATCAGAGTAGCTTCAAAGTTCAAGTCACCCAGGCATTTTTCCATCAGCTGTAATAATTATAGGGGATAACTCAGGAGACTCTTTGCGTGGAACAAGACAACTACAGGACACAGTTTTATAAGTGGTAAAGTCTATATTATCACACAGTGATTCAAACAGGTGCAGAGAGAAACTCAAGTCCACAACACTTGGTGTAAATATTAAACGCAGCTTAGCAGTCTATAGGGAACTTCAGAGGAAAATGCAATCACGCAGAAAGTCTATGAAGCACAGTTATTCTTGAGGATACTTGTTATGAATAAGTCCTTGTTTTAGTCCAAACACAGATAGATATGCTTATAAGGCAGTTCAAGCAATGTCTTATCTCAACCAGGAAGGCCTGGGTGATAATCTCAGGTTTAAGCAGAGCAGCAACAGCTTACATGTCCAGCAAATGCAGAAGGAAGTAAACACGAGCAGCAGATGAAGGAGGATTACTGGAAACTGGTGTATGCAGCAGGAACTCAGAGCGGAGTAGCAGGATAACCACACAGGTTCACAGGAGCAGGTATATAGCCAGGGAGCTGGATGCAAGGCAGAATACTCTAGCACAGACTGAAGGCTGGGGTGGAGTTTTATAGCAGGAAGACACAGTGCACATGAGACCAAAGATGCCATCTTGGAAAAGGGCAGTAATGCACAAAAGGTAATCAAAAAGGTTCAGAGTCCTGACATTACTCCCTCCTTAGAAGCGGCCTCAGGACGATCCTGGACCTGGTTTCTCAGGGAATCTCTGATGAAAACAAGAAATCTTCTGTTGGGCATTGATGTTTTCCACAGGTTCCCAAGAGTCTTCCTCAGGGGGATATCCTTGCCATCTTATCAGATATTGGAGCCGATTCCTGCGAATCCTGGAATCAATAATTTCCTCCACCACAAATTGTTCTTGCCCATCAATCACCACAGGCTGCGGAGGTGGCACAACATGTCCCTGGAAGGTATTAGGAGATACAGGCTTTAGTAAAGATACATGAAAAACTGGGTGTACCTTCATAGTCCTAGGCAGCTTCAGCCGGCAGGCCACAGAGCTCACAATACCGTTGCTCTTGAAGGGGCCAATGAATTTCTGTCCAAGTTTTTGTGAAGGAACATTTAACTTCAGATTCTTAGTTGCTAACCACACGGAATCTCCTACCTTGAACATGGGTGCAGGTTTACGGAATCTATCAGCCGATCTCTTATAACGTTCTTGAGCTGTGGTCAGTAGTGTTGAGCATTCCGATACCGCAAGTATCGGGTATCGGCCGATACTTAGCGGTATCGGAATTCCGATACCGAGATCCGATACTTGCCGCGTATCGGATACCGGAATCGGAAGTTCCCAGGATTCAAACTGCACAAATTTGCACGAAATCAGCCAATGAGAATGATTCCAAGTGTGGGCACATCCTGTTCAGCATGGAGGGCATGAAACTACTGGCAAGGCTGTGATTGGCTGCTGAAATGATGTCATGATGCAGTTTAAAAGTCGCTGGCGCCATTTTTCGCTCACTCTGCTGTGAATTCAGTTAGTGACAGGACGCTGTTTGCTGACTGAGGGCCAGTTTAGAGATAGCGATTTGCTTCTTTGTGCTTTTCCAAGGCTAATTTAGCAACCGCTGTGTTCACCTACTAATCACCTTGCTTTTGCCTTGCAGCGCTGTTTTCACAGCGATCTGCAAGGTCTGTGTGTGTGTGTGTGTGAGTGCAGCCCACTCTCTAGTCTGAGTGCAGCCATAGGCCATCCATAGCTGGTTGTATTCAGTTCAGGGAGGGTGGTTCATTGCCTCATACTGTTCTTTTTTTTTTTTTTCAAGTAGTGTAGTCTGCTGCTCATTTTTTGTAATAATTCCTATTAGTGACTTTCCACCCGTATCCAGCTAACTTGTGGAAAAACACTACATAGGATAAAGTAGAGGAGGTTTTTTGGGCCTTGCAGCGCCGTTTACGGCTGTCTGCACGGTCTCCGTGTGACTGCAGCTCGCCCTGTAGTCTGTGAGCAGCCATAGCCTGGTTGTATCCAGCTCAGGGTTTTTCACTGCGTCATACCGTCAAATCAATTTTCCTTTTGTTTTAAGTAGTGCAGGCTGCTGCACATTTTTTCAAAAAATTCCTATTAGTGTCTTTCCACCCGTATCCAGCTAACTTGTGGAAAAACACTACATAGGATAAAGTAGAGGAGGTTTTTTGGGCCTTGCAGCGCCGTTTACGGCTGTCTGCACGGTCTCCGTGTGACTACAGCTCGCCCTGTAGTCTGTGAGCAGCCATAGCCTGGTTGTATCCAGCTCAGGGTTCTTCACTGCGTCATACCGTAAAATCAATTTTCCTTTTGTTTTAAGTAGTGCAGGCTGCTGCACATTTTTTCAAAAAATTCCTATTAGTGTCTTTCCACCCGTATCCAGCTAACTTGTGGAAAAATACTACATAGGATAAAGTAGAGGAGGTTTTTTGGGCCTTGCAGCGCCGTTTACGGCTGTCTGCACGGTCTCCGTGTGACTGCAGCTCGCCCTGTAGTCTGTGAGCAGCCATAGCCTGGTTGTATCCAGCTCAGGGTTCTTCACTGCATCATACCATAAAATCAATTTTCCTTTTGTTTTAAGTAGTGCAGGCTGCTGCACATTTTTTAAAAAAATTCCTATTAGTGTCTTTCCACCCGTATCCAGCTAACTTGTGGAAAAACACTACATAGGATAAAGTAGAGGAGGTTTTTTGGGCCTTGCAGCGCCGTTTACGGCTGTCTGCACGGTCTCCGTGTGACTGCAGCTCGCCCTGTAGTCTGTGAGCAGCCATAGCCTGGTTGTATCCAGCTCAGGGTTCTTCACTGCGTCATACCGTAAAATCAATTTTCCTTTTGTTTTAAATAGTGCAGGCTGCTGCACATTTTTTCAAAAAATTCCTATTAGTGTCTTTCCACCCGTATCCAGCTAACTTGTGGAAAAACACTACATAGGATAAAGTAGAGAAGGTTTTTTGGGCCTTGCAGCGCCGTTTACGGCTGTCTGCACGGTCTCCGTGTGACTGCAGCTCTCTCTGTTGTCAGTAGGGTTGAGCGAAACGGGTCGGCAATTTTCAGAAGTCGCCGACTTTTGGCAAAGTCGGGTTTCATGAAACCCGACCCGACCCCTGTGTGGGGTCGGCCATGAAGTCGGCGATCTTCTGAATCTGGAATCGGAATTCCGATACCGATTCCCGATATGTTTAAGATATCGGGAATTGGTATCGGAATTCAGATTTAAGTGTAAAATAAAGAATTAAAATAAAAAATATCGCTATACTTACCCTCTGATGCGCCCTGGTACTAAGCGGGAACCTTCCTTCCTTAGAATCAGCCTTCCAGGACCTTGCGGTGACGTCGCGGTGACGTCACGGCTTGTGATTGGTTGCGCGGCCGCCCATGTGACCGCTCGCGCGACCAATCAAAAGCCGCGACGTCACCGTGACGTCACCGAAGGTCCTGGAAGGGCTGATTCTTAGGAAGGAAGGCTGCCGGAAAGAAGCAGGGCGCGTCCGAGGGTGAGTATATACCTAATAGGAATATACTCACCCTCAGCTTCTTTCCGGCAGCCTTCCTTCCCAAGAATCAGCCCTTCCAGGACCTTCGGTGACGTCACGGTGACGTCGCGGCTTGTGATTGGTCGCGCGAGCGGTCACATGGGCGGCCGCACGACCAATCACAAGCTGCGACGTCACCGCGACGTCACCGCAAGGTCCTGGAAGGCTGATTCTAAGGAAGGAAGGTTCCCGCTTAGTACCAGGGCGCATCAGATGGTAAGTATGGCGATATTTTTTATTTTAATTCTTTATTTTACACTTAAATATGGATCCCAGGGCCTGAAGGAGAGTTTCTGCTCCTTCAGACCCTGGGAACCATTGGAAACCCAATGCACTGCATTGGGTTTCGAGTTTCGGCCGACCCCGACCCTGACTTTTTTATAGGATCGGCCGATTTCACTCGACCCGACTTTTGAAAAAGTCGCGTTTCGTGAAACCCGACCCGATCCTATAAATGTAAAGGTCACTCAACCCTAGTTGTCAGTTCAGCCCCCAAAAAATAAATAAATAATAAAGTTCACCAAACACACCACTTTACATTTGGGTAGGCCACATTAGCTCATATTAAAGTCTAGTCCACACTTTAGAAAATTAGTGTTTCCTATACCTGTTAGGACTCGGAGCTGTTCAGGAATAAGCACACAAAGCCGTTAGTACTTTTCTGCTTATCTTTATCAGTCAACCAAGATGAAGAAGGCAGGGAGTAAGGCACGTGGGCGTGGGTGCGGAGCAGGGAGAGGACGTGGGGATTCTGTGCCTGCTGCGGGCACCGGTGACTCCTCAGCACCCAGTTTCACCAGGGAACAGTCCTTCATGCGCAGCTTTGTCGCAGAGCGCCGTACACCGCTGCTGCGTGAAGACCAAATTGAAGCCATTGTCGGATGGATGGCAGCTAACGCATCGACTTCAATTAGTGCCACATCCTCTCAGACACAGAGCATTGGAGAGCAGCCATCTGTCTCTTCACCACCTGCCAAATTGGCCAGGCAGACAGAGAGCCCAGGACAGGAGCCGTCTCTACTTCTGTTTTCTGAATCTCTTGGCTTGGAAACAGGGGGCCAGCCAAGCAGCATTGGAGAAATGGAAGAAGAGGGAGGGTGCAGTGATGCCCAACAGCTTTTTCTCTCTGAGTCTGAAGAGGCGGGTGGGCCAGTGCCTCCAGTCACCACATCGCAGGCCGCATCCGCTGATGATGACACTCAGGTGCCACTTTCTGGTGTGTGCTCTGCTGCTGAGACTACCCAGGAGGAGCAGTTGGTGGCAGAGGGTAGTGTAGATGATGAGGTCCTTGACCCATCGTGGCGTGAGGGACAGGAAGGTGGTGGGAGCAGCTCCGAGGAAGAGATTCCTAGAAAGGACCAAAGAGGTAGAGGGAGGGGGAAGACTGCGCAGCCTGTAGCCTCCACTTTGGCACCCGTTAGGAGCATGTCTGTTCCAAAAGCCAAAAAGGGCGCTCCCAAGACTTGCAGTGTCTGGCCCTTTTTTGACACAGTTGCAGATGACATTTGCTATGTCAAATGCAAGGTGTGTCATCACAAAGTCAAAAGAGGTCGAAATGTCAGCAACCTCAATACCTCCAACATGTGGAAACATGTGCGCAACAGACACGCGGCGGAGTTAGAAAAACACACTGAAGAGCTAGGCCAACCAACAGCGGCAGCTACCACCTCTTCATCTCGTGTTGCCTCTTCCTCCAGCTCACACGCAGCTGGTTCGGCTTCCTCCCAGGATCGCCGTGGAAGAACCTCTGGCCCTGTTGTCCAGAGACCCACTGTAATTCCACCCGCAGCACCACTTTCCCAGTCATCCACACACTCCCAGCCCAGTCTACAGCCATCGGTAGTACAGGCATGGGAGAAAAGGCGGCCTTTCTCGTCAAACCACCCACGAGCACAGGCTCTGACTGCAGGCATTGCCAAACTTCTGTCACTGGAAATGTGGAAATGCTGTCATTCAGGCTGGTGGAGACTGACAGCTTCCGTGACTTGATGTCATTGGCAGTCCCACAGTACAATGTGCCCAGCCGCTTTTACTTCAGCAGGCAAGCTGTCCCTGCCCTGCACAAGCATGTGGAGGGACACATAAAACACGCGCTACTGAACGCCGTCAGTAGCAAGGTCCACCTCACCACCGATGCGTGGACCAGTCAACATGGACAGGGGCGATACCTTTCCCTCACTGCCCATTGGGTTAATGTCGTTGAGCCGGGTACAGATCGTGCGAGTGGCGCAGGACGTGTCCTGCCCACTCCAAGGATTGCAGGAATCCATTCTGTACGCATTGACTCCTCCTCTTACACCAGTTCCTCAGAATCATCGCTGCAGGAGCCGTCACAGTCCACCTCCACATGGACCCGTGATGAACGTTTACCTGTTACGACCGACATGAGCACAGCCATGGCCAAACGTCAACAGGCCGTCTTGAAATTAATTTCTTTGGGGAATCGAAGCCACACAGCGCAGGAGCTCTGGAATGCCATCAAGCAGGAGAGCGATGTGTGGTTTGTGGCAGCGAATCTCCAGCCAGGCATGGTAGTGTGTGATAATGGCCGAAATCTGGTGGCAGCTCTGGGCCTTGGCAACCTCACTCACATCCCATGTCTGGCACATGTGCTCAATTTGGTTGTGCAGAGTTTTTTGAGGGACTATCCGGATCTTGATGCACTGCTGCACAAGGTCCGCCTAGAGTGTGCTCACTTGCGGCGTTCCAGCACGGCAAAATCGCGCATTGCGGCTCTGCAGCGCCGACACCGCCTGCCGGAACATCGCATCATATGTGACCTACCTACCAGGTGGAATTCCACGTTACATATGTTGGAGCGGTTGTGTGAGCAGCAGCAAGCTGTGATGGAGTACCAGCTGCATCAGGCGCAAAGAAGTCGCACTCCGCGCCGTTCAGACTTCACAACCACAGAGTGGGCCACTATGAAGGACGTCTGCCAGGTTTTGCGTCCCTTCGATTATTCCATGCGGATGGCGAGTGCAGATGATGCACTAGTCAGCATGACTGTCCCCCTTATCTGCCTGCTTGAAAAATCACTGCAAGCGCTAAGGGATGATGTTGTGGAAGAGGTGGAGGATGAGGATTCACCATTTCCATCATCTTCTGGACAGTCAGCGCCACGTGGTTCCTCACAAACGCGTAGGCAGGGGACACTTTGTGAGGAGGATGAGGAGGAGTCAATGGAGGAGGAAGACATCCATCCAGAGGAGGGAGTTATACAATTGTCCAGTACTCAGTGTGTACAGCGAGGGTGGGGTGATGACGAGCGGGCAGAGATCACGCCTCCAGCAGGGGACAGCGTTTCTTGGCCAGTTGGCAGTCTGCAGCACATGGTGGATTACATGCTGCAGTGCCTGAGAAACGACCGCCGCATCGCCCACATTCTCAACATGTCTGATTATTGGGTGTTCACCCTCCTCGATCCTCGCTACCGGGACAACGTAGAAAGCCTCATCACACCGTTGAACCGGGAGCGAAAAATGCGGGAGTACCAAGACACACTGGTGAATTCCATCATCTTCTCCATTCCAACTGAGAGAAGTGCTGCTAGTGCATTACAAAGCAGCTCAGTGCGTCCAGGCAGTGGAGGAGGCTCTGCACAAAGAGGGAGCAGAAGCAGTGCCTCTGCCCAAGGCAAGACCAGTATGGCCCAACTGTGGCACAGTTTTGTGTGCCCACCACAAAAGTCTACACCATCACAGACGGCTCCAGTCAGCAGGAGGCAACGGTTCCGTCAGATGGTGACAGACTACATGTCTTGCCCTCTTGCTGTACTCCCAGACGGCTCTTCCCCTTTCAAGTTTTGGGTCTCAAAGCTGGATACATGGCCAGAGCTAAGCCAGTATGCATTGGAGGTGCTGGCTTGCCCTGCGGCTAGTGTATTATCGGAAAGCGTCTTTAGTGCTGCAGGTGGTGTACTAACTGACCGTCGCATGCGACTATCCTCCGATAACGTTGACCGGCTTACTTTCCTGAAAATGAACAAGGCCTGGATCTCGCAGGAATTTGCCACTCCTCTTCCTGATTAAATAATTAGGTGACTGTCTACAGTATCCAGGTCTCCTGTTGTGTTCATCTTTCTACCACCTGAACTTTAATTCCTGGGCTCCAACACCGCCAGTTGAGGCTCAGAAGTGCTGTCTGCACAGTCAAAACATACGACCCAGTGTTCTTGGGTTTCAGTAACGTCAGCTGATCCCCAGCTGTGTAGCCGGCAATGTGTCCTGCGACCGCCACGCTGACACAACAACTGAAATGTAAGGGAACCTGTCCCCCCCCCTCAAGGCGTTTGTTACTGAAAGAGCCATCTTGTGCAGCAGTAATGCTGCACAAGGAAAAGGTAGCTATTTTTGTTTAGCTCCTTGCACACGCAGAACTTAACACTTATAAAATGTGTCCACTGACACCGTAAAACCGTCCCGGAGGTGGGACTTTCCTTCGTAATATGACGCAGCACAGCTGTCATTCCTACCCCCTTGGCGCCGTGCCCCGGCTCCTCAGCGTTGTTTGATTCTGTCCCGGAGCCTGCGCTGTTATGTTATCCCTTGGCCAGGCACACTTAGCGCTGCCCCTTTTCTGACATCATTTGGTGTCAGGCTGACTGCGCCTGTGCGGCCGCACTGGCCGAGAGCCCGCCTCGCAGTGTCTTCTGATTTAATCCCACTGGGGGCCTGAGATCCATGGACATGCGCAGTGCATATCTGAACCTCCGCCTCACACTCATCTCCCTACGCCTTCTTCAGACTGTGCGCCGTCAGTTGATCCCTAATAGCATGCCACGGCCGTGACGCCGCACAGTCTGAAGAAGCCGTAGGGAGGGGAGTGAGAGGCGAGGATATGCACTGCGCATGGCCACAGATCCCAGGCTTGCGGTGGGATTACATTAGACGACACTGCGAGGCGGGCTCTCGGCCAGCGCGGCCGCACAGGCGCAGCCAGCCTGACACCAAATGATGTCAGAAGATGGGCAGCGCTAAGTGTGCCTGGCCAAGGGATAACATAACAGCGCAGGCTCCGGGACTGAATCAAACAACGCTGAGGAGCCGGGGCACGGCGCCAAGGGGGTAGGAATGACAGCTGTGCTGCGTCATATTACGAAGGAAAGTCCCACCTCCGGGACGGTCTCACGGTATCAGGGGACACATTTTATAAGTGTTTAGTTCTGTGTTTGCAAGGAGCATAATGAAAAGAGCCACCTTTTCCTTTTGCATCCTTTGTGCTGCACAAGCTGGCTCTTTCAGCTACAAACGCCTTGGGGGGGGTTAAAGGTTCCCTTTTGACTTTCTCCAATCAGGCTTCGGCCTACACTGTGTTCCTCTGCTCCTCCTGCTGTCCCTGGGCTCCAACACCGCTAGTTGTTGCCTGGTAGTGCTGTACGCACAGTCAACAGTCGCTCCTCTGTTATTGGGGTTCAGTAACGTCAGCTGTTCCCCAGCTGTGTGTGTGGCAATCCCTCCTCTCTCCTCCACCTCCTCCTCCTGCTGTCCCTGGGCTCCAACACCGCTAGTTGTTGCCTGGTAGTGCTGTACGCACAGTCAACAGTCGCTCCTCTGTTATTGGGGTTCAGTAACGTCAGCTGTTCCCCAGCTGTGTGTGTGGCAATCCCTCCTCTCTCCTCCACCTCCTCCTCCTGCTGTCCCTGGGCTCCAACACCGCTAGTTGTTGCCTGGTAGTGCTGTACGCACAGTCAACAGTCGCTCCTCTGTTATTGGGGTTCAGTAACGTCAGCTGTTCCCCAGCTGTGTGTGTGGCAATCCCTCCTCTCTCCTCCACCTCCTCCTCCTGCTGTCCCTGTGCTCCAACACCGCTAGTTGTTGCCTGGTAGTGCTGTACGCACAGTCAACAGTCGCTCCTCTGTTATTGGGGTTCAGTAACGTCAGCTGTTCCCCAGCTGTGTGTGTGGCAATCCCTCCTCTCTCCTCCACCTCCTCCTCCTGCTGTCCCTGGGCTCCAACACCGCTAGTTGTTGCCTGGTAGTGCTGTACGCACAGTCAACAGTCGCTCCTCTGTTATTGGGGTTCAGTAACGTCAGCTGTTCCCCAGCTGTGTGTGTGGCAATCCCTCCTCTCTCCTCCACCTCCTCCTCCTGCTGTCCCTGAACTCCAACACCGCTAGTTGTTGCCTGGTAGTGCTGTACGCACAGTCAACAGTCGCTCCTCTGTTATTGGGGTTCAGTAACGTCAGCTGTTCCCCAGCTGTGTGTGTGGCAATCCCTCCTCTCTCCTCCACCTCCTCCTCCTCCTTCTGTCCCTGGGCTCCAACACCGCTAGTTGTTGTCCGGAAGTGCTGTCCGCACAGTCCACAGTTGCTCCTCTGTTATTGGAGTTCAGTAACGTCAGCTGTTCCCCAGCTGTGTGTGTGGCAATCCCTCCTCTCTCCTCCACCTCCTCCTCCTGCTGTCCCTGGGCTCCAACACCGCTAGTTGTTGCCTGGTAGCGCTGTACGCACAGTCCACAGTCGCTCCTCTGTTATTGGGGTTCAGTAACGTCAGCTGTTCCCCAGCTGTGTGTGTGGCAATCCCTCCTCTCTCCTCCACCTCCTCCTCCTGCTGTCCCTGGGCTCCAACACCGCTAGTTGTTGTCCAGAAGTGCTGTCCACACAGAGCCAAACACCTCGCCAATGTGTTAGTGGGGTTCAGTAATGCCTGCTGTTCCCCTGCTGTGTATACGGCAACGTGTCATGCGACCGCCACGCAGGCACAGCAACTTAAATTTAAGGGAACCTGTCCCCCCCCCCAAGGCGATTGTTACTGAAAGAGCCACCTTGTTCAGCAGTAATAATGATGCAAAAGGAAAAAGCTCTTTTTGTGGTGCTCCTTGCACACGCTGAACTTGACACTTATGAAATGTGTCCCCTCACACCGTTAAACCGTCCGGTCGGAGGGACTTTCCTTTGTCATGTGACGCAGCACAGCTGTCATTCTTACCCCCTTGGCGCCGTGCGCCGCCTCCTCAGCGTTGTTTGAATCTGTCCCGGAGCCTGCGCTGTTATGTTAGCCCTTGTCCATGCACACATTTTGTGCTGCCCATCTTCTGACATCATTTGGTGTCAGGCTGGCTGCGCCTGTGCGGCCGCGCTGGACGAGATCCCGCCTCGTAGTGTCTTCTGATTTAATCCCACTGCGGGCCTGTGATCCATGGACATGCGCAGTGCATATCTTAACCTCCGCCTCTCTCTCATCTCCCTCAGCCTTCTTCAGACTGTGCGCCGTCAGCTGATCCCTAATAGCATGCCACGGCCATGACGCCGCACAGTCTGAAGAAGCTGGAAGGAGGGGAGTGAGAGGCAAGGATATGCACTGCGCATGCCCATGGATCACAGGTCCGCAGAGTGATTACATTAGATGACACAGCAAGGCGGGATCGTGGCCAGCGCAGCCGCACAGGCGCAGCCAGCCTGACACCAAATGATGTCAGAAGATGGGCAGCGCAAAATGTGTGCATGGACAAGGGCTAACATAACAGCGCAGGCTCCGGGACAGATTCAAACAACGCTGAGGAGGCGGCGCACGGCGCCAAGGGGGTAAGAATGACAGCTGTGCTGCGTCACATGACAAAGGAAGGGTCCCTCCGACCGGACGGTTTAACGGTGTGAGGGGACACATTTCATAAGTGTCAAGTTCAGCGTTTGCAAGGACCATAATTAAAAGAGCTAAGTTTACTTTTTCCAGCATTAGTGCTGTACAATATGGCTCTTTCAGCTACAAACCCCTGGGGGGGGGTTAAAGGTCCCCTTTCAACTTGCTCCAGTGCAGGCTTCGGCCTACACTATGCTCCTCCCGCTGACCCTGGGCTCTAACACCGCCAGTTGGCACCCAGATGTGCCTCGCTGCACAGAGAAAAACACCAGCCAATGTGTCAGTGGGGTTCAGCAACACCAGCTGTACCCCTGCTGTGTAGCCGGCAACGCGTCCTGCAACAGCCACGCAGACACAACAGACCTAAAGCTGCCGCCAGTGCAGGCTTCGGCCTACACTCTGCTCCCTCTACTCCTCCTGCTGACCCTGGGCTCTAACACCGCCAGTTGGGGCCCGGTACTGCTAGCTGCACAGAGAAAAACACCAGCCAATGTGTCAGTGGGGTTCAGCACCGCCAGCTGTTCCCCTGCTGTGTAGCCGGCAACGTGTCCTGCAACAGCCACGCAGACACAAGAACTGAAATTGAAGGGAACCTGTCCCCCCTCCCCCAGGTGTTTGTATGTTTTACAGCCACCTTGTACAGCAGTAATGCTGCATGTGTGCAAGGTGGCTCATAAACTTATTCTCCTTGCACACGTGGAACAGAACACGTCTACAATGTGTCCCCTGAGACCATTAAAACGTCCCTGAGGTGTTACTTTCCTTTGTAATGACACGCAACAACCCCCTTGGTAGCACAGCCCTTCTTCTGACATCATTGTTTGGCTGGCTGCGCCTCTGCGGCCGCCCTGCCCAACACAACGCCCCTCGGTGTCTTATTTATTTTGACTGCGAGGGTGTGATTGACGGGCATGAGCAGTGCATATCTTCGCCAGGCTGTCACTCAGCTCCTTCCGCCTTCTTCAGACTTTGCGGCTTCATGGCCGTGGCATGCGATAAGGGATCAGCTGACGCCGCACAGTCTGTAGCAGGTGTAAGGACACGAGCGAAAGGCGAACATATGTACTGCACCAGGCCATGAATCCCAGCCCCGCAGTGTGAAACACTGTAAAGACACTGCGGGGCTGGGATTCATGGGCATCGCGAACTGCACCAGCCGACATGAAATGATGTCAGAAGACGGGCAGCGCATGGCCAAGGGATAACGCAACAACGCAGACTCCTGTACAGCAAAATGCGATGCTCAGGAGGCCGCGCCCAGCACCAAGGTGGTATTTTTGCCAGCTGTGCTGCGTCTCATTACAAAGGGAACTCCCGCCTCCAAGACAGATTGACTGTATAAGGGCCAAAATGTTGTACGTGTTTCATTCAGCTTGTGCAAGGAACAAAATTAAAAGAGCAACCTGTGACTTGTGCGGCACTACTGCTGCATAAGGCGTGGCTCTTCTAGTTTGTAACACCTGGGGGGGTTAAAGGTTACCTTTAAAATTGGTTCAATTAGGCTTCGGCCTACACTCTGCTCCCTCTCCTCCTGCTGACCCTGGGCTCTAACACCGCCAGTTGGGGCCCGGTACTGCTAGCTACACAGAGAAAAACACCAGCCAATGTGTCAGTGGAGTTCAGCACCGCCAGCTGTTCCCCTGCTGTGTAGCCAGCATCGTGACCTGCAACAGCCACGCAGACACAAAGCTGCCGCCAGTGCAGGCTTCGGCCTACACTCTGCTCCCTCTCCTCCTGCTGACCCTGGGCTCTAACACCGCCAGTTGGGGCCCGGTACTGCTAGCTGCACAGAGAAAAACACCAGCCAATGTGTCAGTGGGGTTCAGCACCGCCAGCTGTTCCCCTGCTGTGTAGCCGGCAACGTGTCCTGCAACAGCCACGCAGACACAACAGACCTACAAATGCCTCCAGTGCAGGCTTCAGCCTACACTCTGCTCCCCCTGATGACCCTTTGCTCCAACACCGCTAGTTGGGGCTCTAGGAAGACAAGCTTGAATAGGTCCCCATCCTGGTTCCAGCACCGTTATCTGGTTCCGGGCAGAGCCTTTGGCTTAGGTGCCTCCCTCTGGGTATCCAAGTTCCACCAACGTCAGGTGGTCCTTGGTAGTGCTTTCAGGCACGGGTACCTCCTGCTTAGTAACCGGGTTCCAGTAACGTCAGCTGGTCCTCGGTAGTTCCATTGGCTCTTGGACCTTCGGCTACCCATCCAGGTTCCAGTACCGTCAGCTGGTTCTCGGCAGTGTCTTTTGCTCTTGTACCTTGTGCTCCCCATCCTGGTTCCAATACCGTCAGCTGGTTCCGGGCAGAGCCTTTGGCTTAGGTGCCTCCCTCTGGGTATCTGAGTTCCACCAACGTCAGGTGGTCCTTGGTAGTGCTTTCAGCACGGGTACCTCCTGCTTAGTAACCGGGTTCCAGTAACGTCAGCTGGTCTTCGGTAGTTCCATTGGCTCTTGGACCTTTGGCTACCCATCCGGGTTCCAGTACCGTCAGCTGGTTCTCGGCAGTGTCTTTTGCTCTTGTACCTTCTGCTCCCCATCCTGGTTCCAGTACCGTCAGCTGGTTCCGGGCAGAGCCTTTGGCTTAGGTGCCTCCCTCTGGGTATCCGAGTTCCACCAACGTCAGGTGGTCCTTGGTAGTGCTTTCAGGCACGGGTACCTCCTGCTTAGTAACCGGGTTCCAGTAACGTCAGCTGGTCCTCGGTAGTTCCATTGGCTCTTGGACCTTCGGGTAGCCATCCGAGTTCCAGTTCCATCAGCTGTTTCTCGGCATTTTCTCAGCCTTCTTGTACCTTCTGCTACATTTCCAAGTTCAAGACCCTAAAGACGACGACCCGGAAGACCACCCCTAAGATGACGATGACACCAGAGACGACAACCACTGAGATGACGACGACCCTGGAGACGATGACCCTGAAGACCACCCCGATGACGACGACCCCGGAGACGATGACCCTGGAGACGACGACGACCTGGAAGACCGAGAAGCAGAAGAACAAGAGGCTGCAGAACAAAGAGCAGAAGAACATTAAGCATAAGACTAAATATCAGAGCAAAAGATATTATCTAAATTATAAGCAGAAGAAGACTAAGCAGTGTATGGGGGTGAGTCCGTTCCTCCTCGTGGTGCCCCTGGACAAAGCCTGATGCTGCAGGCCAAACTGAACGCGGACAAATGTAACTGTTTTGTGACAGGCAGAACGGAAGGTGTAATCTTCAAACTTTTATAGATAACAACTACGGGAATGCCTGTCACAAATAAGAATATGATGAAGAAGTTGAATATGAAGAAGATAATTGTAAAATAAAAAGAATATGAACAATGTAACAAAAAAAATAATAGGTAGAAGATGAAGAAGAAGATGAATAAGGTGAAGAAGTTGATGTCAAAGAAGCTGATGATGAGGATAATGTAGAAGAAAGTGTGGGAGAAGTAAAAAAGAAGGTGAAGGGCGTGGAAGTAGTGAAACATCAATATCTGACAAAATAAAAAAAAAATTAACATAGTCAAAATCTTTCTAACGCCGAACGTCATAAAAAACAAAACAAAATCCTGCTATTCTATTAGATTGGGCTAGACCTCTGTGCCTTTAATGTCTCCGCCACCTCCCCCAATACATCCTACATTATTCTTAGTTGTTTTCCTTCATGTAGAATGAACCTACAAGTTAAGAAAGGGTTTATTTTAATTCCGATATTTTCGTCCCATTCACTTGCATTGGGATCGGGTATCGGTATCGGATTAGATCCGATATTTTGACGGTATCGGCCGATACTTTCCGATACCGATACTTTCCGATATCTGAAGGTATCGCTCAACACTAGTGGTCAGGGATTCCTTCAGAACCTCCAGATTTTGCCTCATCGCAGTCAGCTTTTCCTCCACTGCCGGAACTGGAGAATTAATTGGAGACCTAGGTAAGATACACGGATGATAACCCAGATTGGCAAAGAAAGGTGTAAATTTAGTGGAGGCGCTCTGAGAATTGTTATATGAAAATTCGGTTAACGGCAGCAACTCCAACCAATCATCCTGGAGATGGCTGACATAGCATCTTAGATATTGTTCCAGCGTCAGGTTGGTCCGCTCAGTCTGACCATTTGTCTGGGGATGGTAAGCGGAAGAGAGACAGACATTAATATTGAGTGCAGAGCAAAACCCCTTATAATAATAATAATAATAATAATTTTATTTATATACCGCCAACATATTCCGCAGCGCTTTACAAATTATAGAGGGGACTTGTACAGACAATAGACATTACAGCATAACGGAAATCACAGTTCAAAACAGATACCAGTAGGAATGAGGGCCCTGCTCGCAAGCTTACAAACTATGAGGAAAAGGGGAGACACGAGAGGTGGATGGTAACAATTGCTTTAGTTATTTGGACCAGCCATAGTGTAAGGCTCGGGTGTTCATGTAAAGCTGCATGAACCAGTTAACTGCCTAAGTATGTAGCAGTACAGACACAGAGTGCTATTGACTGCATAAAGTGTATGAGAACATGATGCGAGGAACCTGATTATGTTTTTTTTTTTTTTTATTAAGCCACACAGGGATAGTTAGGTTAATGCTTTGAGGCGGTAGGCCAATCTGAACAAATTAGTTTTTAGGGCGCGCTTAAAACTGTGGGGATTGGGGATTAATCGTATTAACCTAGGTAGTGCATTCCAAAGAATCGGCGCAGCACGTGTAAAGTCTTGGAGATGGGAATGGGAGGTTCTGATTATTGAGGATGCTAACCTGAGGTCATTAGCGGAGCGGAGGGCACGGGTAGGGTGGTAGACTGAGACCAGAGAGGAGATGTAGGGTGGTGCTGAGCCATGGAGTGCTTTGTGGATGAGGGTAGTAGTTTTGTACTGGATTCTGGAGTGGATGGGTAGCCAGTGTAATGACTGGCACAAGGTAGAGGCATCGGTGTAACGGTTGGTGAGGAATATGATCCTGGCAGCAGCATTCAGGACAGATTGGAGCGGGGAGAGTTTGGTAAGAGGGAGGCCGATTAGCAGAGAGTTACAATAGTCCAGACGAGAATGAATAAGTGAGACAGTAAGAGTTTTTGCAGAGTCGAAAGTAAGAAAAGGGCGAATTCTAGAAATATTTTTGAGATGCAGATAAGAAGAGCGAGACAGTGATTGGATGTGGGGGGTGAATGAAAGCTCGGAATCAAGGATGACCCCAAGGCAGCGGGCATGTTGCTTGGGAGTAATGGTGGAACCGCACACGGAGATGGCAATGTCAGGCAAAGGTAGGTTAGTAGAGGGAGAGAACACGAGGAGTTCAGTTTTTGACACTTTCAGTTTCAGATAGAGGGAGGACATGATGTTAGAGACAGCGGTAAGACAATCACTGGTGTTTTCTAAGAAGGTCGGAGTGAAAGCAGGAGAAGAGGTGTATAATTGGGTGTCGTCAGCATAGAGATGGTACTGGAAACCAAATCTACTGATTGTTTGTCCAATAGGGGAAGTATACAAAGAGAAGAGGAGTGGGCCTAGGACTGATCCTTGAGGAACCCCAACAGTAAGGGGAAGGGGAGAGGAGGAGGAACCAGAAAAACATACAGTGAAGGATCGGTCAGATAGATAGGAGGAGAACCAAGAGAGAACGGTGTCCTTGATGCCGATGGAGCAGAGCATAGTGAGGAGGAGCTGATGATCCACAGTGTCGAATGCTGCGGAAAGATCCAAGAGAATTAGCATGGAGTAGTGACCATTAGATTTAGCTGTTAGTAGGTCATTAGAGACTTTAGTGAGGGCAGTTTCAGTAGAGTGTAAAGAGCGGAAGCCAGATTGAAGAGGGTCAAGAAGAGAGTTATCTGAGAGATAGCGGGTAAGACGGGAGTGGACCAGGCGTTCCAGGAGTTTAGAGATGAAGGGAAGATTAGAGACAGGTCTATAATTAGCGGCACAGTTTTGGTCAAGGGAGGGTTTTTTAAGTAATGGATGTATGATGGCATGCTTAAATGAGGAGGGAAAAATACCGGAAGTGAGGAAAAGGTTGAATATTTTTGTTATGTGAGAGGTGACAGCTGGGGAAAGGGACTGGAGGAGATGTGATGGAATGGGGTCACTGGTTCAAGTGGTTGGACGAGAAGATGCAAGGAGCCTGCTTACTTCTTCTTCTGTAACTGGTTCAAAGTCAGAGAGTGAACTAGATGCAGTGGGGGAGGGAGGACAGTGCCTGGTATGAAGAGATTGGGAGATGATTTCCTGTCGAATGTAGTCAATTTTTTCTTTGAAGTAATTGGCCAGATCGTCAGCGCGGAGATCTGTGGTTGGGGCCTGCTCTCTTGGGTTGAGTAGGGACTGGAAAGTGTCGAAGAGACGTTTAGGGTTATTGGACAGTGAGGTGATGAGGGTGTTGAAATAGGTTTGTTTGGAGAGGTGAAGGGCAGAGTTGTATGTTTTTAGCATGAACTTATAATGGATGAAATCTTCGGGTAGATTAGATTTTCTCCACAGACGTTCGGCGCACCTGGAGCACCGCTGCAGGAAACGTGTTTGCAGCGTGTGCCACGGTTGTCGCCGTCTGTGTCGAGTTGCTCTATGTATAGGAGGAGCAGTTTCATCCAGGGCACTTTGCAGGGTTTCATTGTAATGCTTCAGAGCAGAATCAGGACATGAGATGGAGGAGATTGGGGCCAATAAGGACTGCAAGTTCGTCATAAGTTTCTGGGTGTTAATGGCCTGTATGTTTCTATAAGTGTGGAAAGTGGGGGTGACCTGAGCGGGATGGCAGTTCTTGATAGAGAATGAAAGAAGGTTGTGGTCAGAGAGCGGGAGAGGGGAGTTTGTGAAATCATCCACTGAGCAAAGTCGGGAGAAGACCAAGTCAAGGGAGTTTCCATCTTCATGCGTTGGAGAGTTAGTATGCTGCGAGAGGCCGAAAGAGGAGGTTAGAGATAAAAGGTGAGAAGCAGATGGGGAGAGGGGAGAAGCAATGGGGATGTTGAAAAATGACCCATGATAAGGGTGGGGGTGTCACAGGAGAGAAAGTGTGGAAGCCAGGGGGCAAAATGATACAGGAACTGATGAGAGGGGCCAGGAGGAATCTTGAAGTGAACTGTACTCCACGGTCAGAGATGATCTCATCCGGGACCCCATGCAACCGAAAGACATTCTGTATAACCAAGTTCACTTTAGCTGAGGGGAGGCCGATGCACGGAACAAAATGAGCAGCTTTAGTCAGGCGATCAACTACCACCATGATTGTATTCATGCCCCCCGATGTAGGCAGCTCCATAATAAAGTCCATTGATATAGACCCCCAAGGGTGGGACGGAACAGGTAATGGTTGTAGAAGACCCGTAGGTGCCACATGAGGAGTCTTGTAACGAGCACATACCACGCAAGAGAGAACATAGTCCTTGGTAACCTTCAGGCAAGCTGGCCACCAGAAGAATCGGCTCAGGAACTCTTGTGTCTTCTGTACCCCCTGGTGACCAGCCAACTTGGAGTCATGTACCAACTTTAGGGTCTGCAGACGAACGACCTCAGGGACGTAGATACGTTGATCTCTGAACCACATGTCACCCTTAAAGACAAGATTAATATCCACAGGTGGGTTGGCCAGAAATACATCACCGTCATAAGCCTCCCTGCACTCCTTCCACAAGTCCTGATCGTGGATAACTCCGATGAAATTGGCATCAGATAGAATGGTCTTGGACGGGGCTCCAG
Source organism: Ranitomeya variabilis (assembly GCF_051348905.1). Lineage (NCBI taxonomy): Eukaryota > Metazoa > Chordata > Amphibia > Anura > Dendrobatidae > Ranitomeya > Ranitomeya variabilis. The sequence goes on along the minus strand of NC_135234.1, from coordinate 487,293,633 downwards.
GTACGGAATCCGCAGCATGGATTCGGGATAAAGCATCAGCCTTCCCATTACGAGAAGCTGGACGGTACGAGATAACAGTTAAATTGATTTAAAAATAAGTTCCCACGAGCCTGACGAGGAGAAAGACATCTAGCGGATCTAAGGAACTCTAAATTGTGATGGTCAGTTAGCACTATGATCTGTTATGCATCCCCTTGCAGATGATGCCTCCATTCTTTGAAAGCCGAAATAACAGCCAGCAATTCCTTGTCTCCCACGTCGTAATTCTTCTCTGCTGAGGTTAGTCTACGGGAAAAGAAAGCACAAGGATGTAGCAGACCCTTCTCTCCAGTTCTTTGGGAGAGAATAGCCCCCAAAGCATTATCAGAAGCGTCCACCTCCACAATGAAAGAAAGTGTTGGATCTGGGTGTATCAACAGTGGTGCTGAGGTGAAACAGCTCTTAAGCCGATCAAAAGCTTCTTGAGCATGTGATGACCACTTAAAGGGCTTTTCCTTCTTTGTCAAGGAAGTAATGGGACGGACAATATCAGAAAAATTTCGAATGAAGCGTCTGTAGAAATTTGCAAAACCAATAAAACGTTGGACCTCCTTAACGTTCTTGGGTACAGGCCAGTCAAGGATAGCCTGAATCTTACCAGATTCCATGTTCAGCCCCTGGGAAGAGATGATATATCCTAAGAACTGTATCTCAGAACGATGGAACTCACATTTCTCCTGCTTAATATACAGATGGTTCTCTTTCAGACATCTTAAAACAGTTTTGACATGTTCTTCATGTTCCTGTAGAGAGTCAGAAAAGATTAGTATATCGTCTAAATAGATCACCACAAACTGGTCCAACAAATCTCTGAAAATGTCATTTGCAAGGTGTTGAAACGTTGCAGGGTCGTTACAAAGCCCGAAGGGCATCACAAGATATTCAAAGTGTCCATACCGGCATCTGAATGCTGTCTTCCACTCATCCCCTGGACAAATACGCACCAAATTATAAGCCCCATGAAGATCCAGTTTAAAGAACACCTTAGCATGGCGGAGTCTTTCCAGTAATTCGGGAATCAGAGGCAAAGGGTAACGGTTTCGTATGGTTACCTTATTAAGTTCCCGATAGTCAACACATGGTCTCAGGGTCCCATCCTTCTTTTTTACAAAAAATATAGGTGCCCCTGCTGGTGAGGAAGAAGAACGTATGAAGCCTTTGGCCAGATTTTCATCAATATACTCCTTTAATGCTTGAAGCTCAGGTGCCGCCAAAGGGTATACGTTACCAAAGGAATAGCTGCCCCAGGACGCAGCTCAATGGGACAGTCATAATGCCTGTTTGGAGGAAGCTGATCTGCATTTTTCTTGTCACAGATGTCAGAGAACTCTTTAAATGCTGAAGCTAAAGTAAATACCTGTACATGTGGTTCCGTAGCCGTGGACTCAGGGACAGCTTCTGTTAATGCTGAGTTGCTTCTTATTGGAAAGATAATCTCCTTGGTCTCCCAGTTGATAATTGGGTTCTGAGAACGCAACCAAGGAATGCCTAAAATCACAGGACAATGAGGAGAAGAAATTAGCAAGAAAAAAAGTTGCTCTTGATGATTAGGCTCCAACAAAATTTCAAGGGGTACGGTCTCCTGATCCACAGGCCCAGAGATTAAAGTTGACCCATCCACCGTTTCCATGGTAATTGGAGAGGCTCTTTGCTGAATTTCAATACCATGTACCTTGGCAAATGCGATATCCATGAAATTGCCACCTGCACCAGAGTCAATCATAGCTGCACTGGAAATCCACTGTCCTGAACACAGGATCTTAATAGGGAGAGAACAATGAGAGTTCTTCTCCTTCAGCTCCTTGGGGGGTGAAGTCATAGAAAGTGAATGGAATACAGCGTTTAAAGGCAGGCTACATTCAGAGATGTCAAATTCATCATCACAGTTGTCATATTCTCCTACCGCTGCTAGCACCTTGTTAGGTCGCTTGGGACACTTGGGACAGTTGATTAAAAGTGGTCAGACTGACCGCAGTAGAAACAGACTTTCACGAAGGTGATGCTCCCGGCGCTCATTAACCTCGCGCCTCTGAACGGAATCAATTTGCATGGGCACCTCCTCCACCTCCCAAGAGGTTTTACCTGCAGGCTCTTTGGAAGGAAGGGAAAAGTTAGAAATACGGTTATATGCAGCAAACTTCTCCTGCCTACGCTCAGTAAGGCGAATGTCTATGTGCACACAATGCTGTATAAATGTCCCTGGCTCTTGTGGTGACTCAGAGCAAGCTAGTTCATCTTTTACAATACTAGACAGACCCCTTTTAAAAATAGGCAATTGTGCATAACTGTCCCAATTGGTATCTACCGCTAATCTCCTGAATTCAGTGGCATACTCAATAACAGAACATTTAGCCTGGCGTAAAGACAATAAAACAGATTCAGCTGTTGCACGGCGATTAGGATCATCAAACATTAATGCCATAGCGGCCAAGAAATCATCCAAGTTATTTAACCGTGGGTCACGAGACTCAATCATCGGATTCGCCCAGGCGAGCGCCCGTGAGGTCAGCAGCATTATTACATACAATACTTTGGATCTATCAGTAGGAAAACGGTCAGCATGCACATCAAAATATAGCATACATTGATTCACAAAGCCACGAAATTTGTCGCGATCACAATTAAATCTGAATGGGGGCAACTTAGGTGGGCTAGCTGGTGGCGGTTGCCAAGAGGGTAAAGTCGCTTGTGCAGCTATTTGCGTGCTTATGTCCTGAAAAGCCCTTCCATACTGGGACTCTATGCCAGCAAGTTTGTTTTCCTGGGCTGCCATGCGGGTGCTTAAGTCCTGCAAAGTTTGTCCAAACACTTGTTGATTGTGTTCAATGCTTCCAAACTTCTTTTGCAGACCTTCCACATCTTTCTGCAGTGATCTAATTATGGAAAACACCTGCTCTAATCTGCTTTCTGCAGTCATTGTTCCAGCAGTCTCCTCTTTTTGGGCTAGAGTATCCTGTAATAAATATAGGGGATAACTCAGGAGACTCTTTGCATTTAACAAGACAACTACAGGACACAGTTTTATAAGTGGTAAAGTCTATATTATCACACGGTGATTCAAACAGGTGCAGAGAGAAACTCAAGTCCACAACACTTGGTGTAAATATTAAACGCAGCTTAGCAGTCTATAGGGAACTTCAGAGGAAAATGCAATCATGCAGAAAGTCTATGAAGCACAGTTATTCTTGAGGATACTTGACACAAATAATTCCTTGTTTTAGTCCAAACACAGATAGATATGCTTATAAGGCAGTTCAAGCAATGTCTTATCTCAACCAGGAAGGCCTGGGTGATAATCTCAGGTTTAAGCAGAGCAGCAACAGCTTACATGTCAAGCAAATGCAGATGGAAGTAAACACGAGCAGCAGATGAAGGAGGATTACTGGAAACTGGTGTATGCAGCAGGAACTCAGAGCGGAGTAGCAGGATAACCACACAGGTTCACAGGAGCAGGTATATAGCCAGGGAGTCACCAGAGTCAGGAGCTGGATGCAAGGCAGAATACTCTAGCACAGACTGAAGGCTGGGGTGGAGTTTTATAGCAGGAAGACACAGTGCACATGAGACAGTAATGCACAAAAGGTAATAAAAAATGTTCAGAGTCCTGACATCAGCCACCGAAACGTACCCTGTCTATTGGATAGTCCGAATGACATTCTGTTAAATTTAAATAGTCCCATGAGGAGTATTAACGCTATCTTTGCCTTGTTTTTTTGCTGTCACGGGTACATGCCAGTATCCACTAGCTAGATTTAGAGTAGAGAAGTATTTAGCCTTCCCTATGTCCATCAAGGACTCTTTGACCCGGGGCTGGGGGTATGAGTCTTGCACAGTACATACATTCAACCACCGGTAGTCCTCGCAAAAATGAATGTCTCGGTCCTTCTTGACAAGCATCACTGGGGCTGCCCATGGAGTCTGACTTCATCACCACTCCAGAATCCAACATCTGTTTCACCTCCTGGTACAGCTTGGAAGATATGTGTCGATTTCTTTCTCACATTGGAGAAGTCTCCCCCCTTATTATCTCTTGGGTGATGGCATCTGTGCAGCCAAAGTCATCGGCGTGGCAGGCAAATGAGGCCTGATTCTCTCATGGCATTGATTCAACTGTTTGAATACGATCTGGATTGACAGCTTTCACATCCACCATCATTTGGGCCAAGATGGCTTGTCCATTCCATTCTGGAGTCAGGTCCAGAGGCCCTCGTAGAAGAGGGGTACTGTAACAGTGTTGAGCTGTCTGTGCTGTGATTGACAGCTCAGTAGTCCAGCCTGGTGCAGGGGGGTGCTAAGCAGCCTGTGTTTTTATTGGCAGGTTGGCTATCCAATCTGAGTCTGGGAGGTGTGAGCTCTCGTCAGGTGTTCCTGGTTCCCTTGATTGTACAGCTATTTAACTGAGCTGGCAGTCTCAGATAGCTGTCATCCGTAGCTTTACGTAGCTAAGTGTGGTTGGTTTACTCTGTACCTTGTATTTTGCTTAATGTTGTATTGATGCCTCACCTTGGAACATATTCTGACCATCTATTTGTTTAACCCCCTTTGCTCTGATCCGCTATCCTCCAGATATTTTGACCTCGGACCATTACCTGATTACAACTTTGTTTCTTCCTTCTGTTTATTACATACCCTCCTGGATACTGTGGCTGTGCTGTAGCAGTTTTCAGCAATCGCTGAGCGCTGTTACTGAGCAAGCACGGGCGGTGCCATCTCGGAGGAATTTTTTTTTCTTCTCTAGTATAATGGCGCCGACCTGACACTGTCTGTAGGTTACTGTGCACAATCCTGCTGACAGGTTCCCTTTAAATAGAAAAAAGAAACTAAAATGACTCTGATGACCTAACCTCAATTACCCCTTCCTTGTGAAATAGCCCCTCAATGGAACACTGCATTAATCACAATCAATCTATGAATCTTCCCCACTAAGAGGTTAAATCAACCCAAAATGACATGTTTCTGTCCACACTAACGGGGAATAAAACAAGAGAAAAATATTGGGAAGTATATAAAACCTGTTGTCTGCAACTGTCACGCCGCCTTCATATACTTACCTGTCCGGCTGGCGCGCTCCCGATGCTCCCTCCTGCGCTCTGTCTTCCTGCTTCACCGGCGCTCGTCCCTTTGCCGGTCCGCGCATGCGCAGACGCGCTCCCCTCGTCGCTAGGGCTTCTGGGAGGTCGTGACCCGGTGGCTCCGCCTCCAATATGGCGGCGCCCGTCGGGCACTTCTTCCCAGCGTCTGCACTGCTCTGACACCTTTGCATCTATAGCGTTCACTGGCCTTACGCCAGTGTCTTCTTAGGTTCCTAGGCTCCATTTCTCATTTGCTAATCTGTGACTCTGCCTGTCTGTGTTGCTGCTGTGTCCCTGCCAGCCCTGTGTTCCTGCCAGTCCAGTGTTCCTGCCGTGTCCTAGCCTGTCCTGTGTTCCTGCCGTGTTCCTGCCAGTCCTGTGTTCCTGCCAGTCCTGTGAGTTCCTGCTGTGTCCTAGCCAGTCCTGTGTTCCTTCCGAGTTCCTGCCAGTCCAGTGTTCCTGCCAGTCCTGTGTTCCTGCCGTGTTCCAGTCAGTCCTGTGTTCCTGCCGTGTTCCTGCCTATCCCATGTTCCTGCTGTGTTCCTGCCAGTCCTGTGCTCCTGCCTGTCCTGTGGTCCCGTTCCTGCCAGTCCAGTGTTCCAGCCGTGTCTTACCGCTCCTGCGTGTTTGCCTTTCCTGCCAGTCTTGAGTCTCCTTGGTTCCCTCGTCTTCCATCATACCGGTCAGTACTTTGTCTTAGCTTCTGCCATCTGTTCTGTACTTCCGCCATTCTTGTCTCTTCAGTAGCTCTGTCTCTTCCCCGTCCTTCGTTGAGTATTTGGGCTATCACCAGTCGTCCCTTTGGCTCCGGCAGTTGCGGCTTCATCCTCCTTGGGTCTGTCCCAAACTCTCCCTGTATAGGGGGAGGCCTCATCTGGTTCACTCATCCTCGGGGGCTCTGAAGCCGGGACCCAGAGGGTCCACTACCTCAGCCCTGATAGCATCTGCTAGCAGACTTTAAAAAAGTGTGTCCTGTAAGTAAGCAAGGACATGTTAGGGAACCTGATATTACAGTCTCATGACAGTTTGATAAGCACAGTAATACAGGAGGGCGTTAATGGAAGCAGGAAATTAAACTTCTACAAGAATACAAGGATTGAAAATGGAACCTACATATTGACTGTGCTTTCCTTGTGCCATCAAGTGGGAAAGAGGTAAGAGTTGTGAGGTGGACCAGGGTAAGCAATGTTTCATGTATCTAAAACCACCCAACTATGCCTCCTCGCGCACTGTCAATGAAAGAGTAGCATTCCATATTTTCTGGGAGATCTAGAGAACCACTTCTAGAGTGCTGGCAAAGTGTATTATATCACTCCAGAGATAGAAAAAAGGGTATTGCTGGCTGTTATAATAAACACAGTGAGTTCTCTTGCTATGTGTCTACTAGTTTAAGGGAAACGGGGTCAAAAGAAACACTTATGATAATGTGGATATACATTTGATTAGTAGATTTTGGGTAGATTGGTGAGCATATGGATTTATCTGTAGCAGTGTTAGAGCAGTGAACACAATACTGAGTGTTATCTATTCCACCGTATGTTTAGTAGACAATATGGCACCCATACAATTTGATCTTGTGGTAGGACAGGAAGCCACAGATTCCCACCGTCTTGGAGGTTGCAATCTTCTGTAAGTACCACATCAGCATCGTGGCGCAGGCAATTCTATTTTCTTGATTTGGTCCACTCTTGCGTGCAGGGCCGTATTTAGGGTTTCTACTGCCCTAGGCACTTTTAGTGCTGCCTCCCCCTTTGGTGAGTATGACACTATCGGCAGTGACTTTAGCAAGAATCGCTGATGTGAAAGTCGCCTTTTGCAGCAGATCCATCAGTTTTTCTGCATGTGCCGCGTAACGGATCACTTACAGCAACACTGCGTTCGGCCTCATTCATTCCCTATGGGATTTGCGGCACTTGCCATGATCTGGCAAATGCGGTACCATACCTCCCAACTTTTGAAGAAGGGAAGGAGGTATAAAGTGTGTGGCGCGCGTATCGCGCCGCAGCAAATTTTAGGCCACGCCTCTGACCACACCCATTTCACAACTAGTCACACCCATATCCACGTCCCAACCACAGCCATTTAGCACTGCTGATCACACTGTTTTATATACAATAATTATAAACGAAACAATATGGCCACAGTGCTCCATACTGCATAATGGCCACACATGATGCTCCATACTGTATAATGACGACACATGATGCTCCATACTGTATAATGGCCACAAATGATGCTCAATACTGTATAATGGCCACACGTGATGCTCCATACTGTATAATGGCCATTGGCCACACAGTGCTCCATACTGTATAACGGCCACACATGATGCTCCATACTGTATAACGGCCACACATGATGCTCCATACTGTATAACGGCCACACATGATGCTCAATACTGTATAATGGCCACACATGATGCTCAATACTGTATAACGGCCACACATGATGCTCCATACTGTATAATGGCCACACACAGTTCTCCATACTGTATAATGACCCCCCTCCTGTATGCATGGCTCATATTCCCCCCCGTATGCATGGCTCATATTCCCCCCCTGTATGCATGGCTCATACCCCCCCCCCCCCTGTATGCATGGCTCATACTCCCCCCCCTGTATGCATGGCTCATATTCACCCCCCCCGTATGCATGGCTCATATTCCACCTCCCCCCTGTATGCATGGCTCATCTCTCCACCCCCCCTGTATGCATGGCTCATAATTCCCCCCCCTGTATGTATTGCGGATGGCTCATATTCCCCCGTATGCATGGCTCATAATCCCCCCCCCCTGTATGTATGGCTGATGGCTCATATTCCCCCGTATGCATGGCTCATAATTCCCCCCCCCGTATGTATGGCTGATGGCTCATATTCCCCTGTATGCATGGCTCATAATTCCCCCCCCCTGTATGCATGGCTGATGGCTCATATTCCCCCGTATGCATGGCTCATAATTCCCCCCCCTGTATGCATGGCTGATGGCTCATATTCCCCTGTATGCATGGCTCATAATTCCCCCCCCATATGCATGGCTGATGGCTCATATTCCCCTGTATGCATGGCTCATAATTCCCCCCCCCCCCCCGTATGCATGGCTGATGGCTTATAATTCCCCCCCCCCATATGCATGGCTGATGGCTCATATTCCCCTGTATGCATGGCTCATAATTCCCCCCCCCCATATGCATGGCTGATGGCTCATATTCCCCTGTATGCATGGCTCTTAATTCCCCCCCCGTATGCATGGCTGATGGCTCATAATTCCCCCCCCCCCGTATGCATGGCTGATGGCTCATATTCCCCTGTATGCATGGCTCATAATTCCCCCCCCCGTATGCATGGCTGATGGCTCATAATTCCCCCCCCCCCGTATGCATGGCTGATGGCTCATATTCCCCTGTATGCATGGCTCATAATTTCCCCCCCCTGTATGCATGGCTGATGGCTCATAATTCCCCCCCCCCGTATGCATGGCTGATGGCTCATATTCCCCTGTATGCATGGCTCATAATTCCCCCCCCATATGCACTCTCCACCCCCTCCCCCGCTCCTTCTCCCATCTTGCATGGCTCGGGCGGCTTACCTTCCTCCTTCACCCCCCGCCCCCCGTCCCTCATACTCACCTGTCTGCTGTCCCATACACCGCGCGGCTGCACTGACATCCTCCCTCTGGCTCTGTCCCGCCGCAGCGCCTTCTTCCTGAGTGAGCGGTCATGTGGTACCGCTGATTAAGGTCATGAATATGCACATATTCATGACCTTAATGAGCGGTACCACGTGACCGCTCACTCAGGATGCGCTACAGACGCTGAGACCAGGCATCGCTGGAGCAGGGTGAGTACCGTCTTCAAGGAGGGTAGGTGGGACTCGGAGGCGGGCGGGGGCGGGAGGTGGGGGGGCTGGGCGGTCGGTCGCGTTTGTGACCCGGGACTTAAAAAAAAAAAAACTTGCTCAGGTGCCGCCCCCCGCAATGTCGCCGCCCTAGGCACGTGCCCTCGAGTGCCTAGTGGCAAATACGGCCCTGTTTGCGTGTAGAACTGAAGAGGATTCAGTGGCTGTGAATACTTGTGAATGAGATTAGGGTAGTATAACCTATATTTTCTCCAACAAGATGAAGCTAGAAAGTGGCACTCACAACTGATGAAGCTATCATTATTTATTCATTATATGTGGTCATGAGTAGCCTACAGTATGTTTATTCTCATGAACATGTGTAAGGAGGTGGCGGGGACCCTCATGTACCTTCTCTCTTCTTAACGCTGTTTACCTGCATCACATGTGGCACTCTGATGTTTTATTAATGTTTTTCTATTGTGTGCACCGTCGTGTAAATGTATTTGTCATGTGTTGCACATAGGCTTAGGGATAGATTAGCCCCTTCACCCCGAAGCCTGTTTTCACCTAAGTGAAAGGGCCAATTTTTACAATTCTGACCACTGTCACTTTATGAAGTCATAACTCTGAAACGCTTCAACGGATCCTGGTGATTCTGACAATGTTTTCTAGCGACATATTGTACTTTATGATAGTGGTAAAACTTCTTCGATATGACTTTCATTTATTTGTGAAAAAAACAAAAATTTGTCGAAAATTATGAAAATTTAGCAATTTTCAAACTTTTAGTTTTTATGCCCTTAAATTAGAGAGTTATATCACATAATATAGTTAATAAACAACATTTCACACATGTCTGCTTTACATCAGCACAATTTTGGAAACATAATTTTTTTTTTAGGGAGTTATAAGGGTTAAAAGTTGACTAGTAATTTCTCATTTTTGCAACAAAATTTGCAAAACCATTTTTTTTACGGACCACCTCACACTTGAAGTGACTTTGAGTGGTCTATATGACAGAAAATGCCCAAAAGTGACACCATTCTAAAAACTGCACCCCTCAAGGTACTCAAAACCACATTCAAAAAGTTTATTAACCCTTCAGGTGCTTCACAGGAATTTTTGGAATGTTTAAAAAAAATTGAACATTTAACTTTTTTTCACAAAATTTTTACTTCAGATCCAATTTGTTTTATTTTACCAAGGGTAACAGGAGAAATTGGACCACAAAAGTCGTTGTACGATTTGTCCTGAGTATACCGATACCCCACATGTTGGGGTAAACCATTGATTGGGCACATGGCAGAGCTCGGAAGGGAAGGAGCGCCATTTGACTTTTCAATGCAAGATTTGCTGGAATTGAGATCGGAGCCCATGTCGCGATTGGAGAGCCCCTGACGTGCCTAAACAGTGGAAACCCCCACAAGTGACACCATTTTGGAAAGTAGACCCTCTAAGGAACTAATCTAGATGTGTGGTGAGCACTTTGAACCTCCAAGTGCTTCACAGAAGTTTATAATGTAGAGCCGTAAAAAAAATTCATATTAATTTTCACAAAAAATTATATTTTTTCCCCAAATTTTTTATTTTCCCAAGGGTAACAGGATAAATTGGACCCCAAAACTTGTTGTGCAATTTGTCCTGAGTACGCTGATACTTCATATATGGGGATAAACCACTGTTTGAGCACATGGCAGAGCTCGGAAGGGAAGGAGTGCCGTTTGACTTTTCAATGCAAAATTGGCTGGAATTGAGATCGGAACCCATGTTGCATTTGGAGAGCCCCTGACGTGCCTCAACAGTGGAAACCCCCCACAAGTGACCCCATTTTGGAAAGAAGACCCACTAAGGAACTTATCTAGATGTGTGGTGAGCACTTTTAACCCCCAATTGTTGCACTAAAGTTTAGAATGTAGCGCTGTGAAAATTAAAAAATCATTTTTTCTTTCCACAAAATGAGGTTTTAGCCCGCAATTTTTTTTTCCAAGGGTAACCGGAGAAATTGGACCACAAAAGTTATTGTCCAATTTGTCCTGAGTACGCTGATACCCCATACATGGGGGAGAACCACTGTTTGGGCGCACAGCAGAGCTCGGAAGGGAAGGAGCGCCGTTTGAAATGCAGACTTAGATGGATTAGTCTGCAGGTGTCATGTTGCATTTGCAGAGCCCCTGATGTACCTAAACAGTAGAAACCCCCCACAAGTGACCCCATATTGGAAACTAGACCCCCCAAGGAACTTATCTAGATGTGTTGTGAGAACTTTGAACCAACAAGTGTTTCACTACAGTTTATAACGCAGAGCCGTGAAAATAAAAAATATTTTTTTCCACGAAAATGATATTTTAGCCCCCACGTTTTTATTTTCCCAAGGGTAACAGGACAAATTGAACCCCAAAAGTTGTTGTCCAACTTGTCCTGAGAACGCTGATACCCCATATGTTGGGGGGAACCACTGTTTGGGCACATGGCAGAGCTCGGAAGGGAAGGAGCGCGGTTTGAAATGCAGACTTAGATGGATTGGTCTGCAGGCGTCATGTTGCATTTGCAGAGCCCCTGATGTACCTAAACAGTAGAAACCCCCCACAAGTGACCCCATATTGGAAACTAGACCCCCCAAGGAACTTATCTAGATGTGAGGTGAGAACTTTGAACCAACAAGTGTTTCACTACAGTTTATAATGCTGAGCCGTGAAAATAAAAATATTTTTTTTCTATGAAAATGATATTTTAGCCCCCACGTTTTTATTTTCCCAAGGGTAACAGGACAAATTGGACCCCAAAAGTTGTTGTCCAACTTGTCCTGAGAAAGCTGATACCCCATATGTGGGGGGGAACCACTGTTTGGGTGCACAGGAGAACTCGGAAGGGAAGGAGCACTGTTTTAGTTTTTCAAAGCAGAATTGGCTGGAATTGAGATCGGACGCCATGTCGCGTTTGGAGAGCCCCTGATGTGCCTAAACAGTGGAAACTCCCCAATTCTAACTGAAACCCTAACCCCAACCCTAACCCCAGCCCTAACCCTAGCCCTAACCCCAACCCCAGCCCTAAACCTAGCCCTAACCCCAACCCCAACCCTAACCCTAGCCCTAACCCTAGTCCTAACCCTAGCCCTAACCCTTGCCCTAACCCTAATGGGAAAATAGAAATAAATACATTTTTTAAAATTTTATTATTTTTCCCTAACTAAGGGGGTGATGAAGGGGGGTTTGATTTACTTTTATAGCGTTTTTTTGGCGGATTTTTAGGGTTGGCAGCCATCACACACTAAAAGACGCTTTTTATTGCAAAAAATAGTTTTTGCATCACCACATTTTAAGAGCTATAATTTATCCATATTTTGGCCCACAGAGTCATATGAGATCTTGTTTTTTGCGGGACGAGTTGACCTTTTTATTGGTACCATTTTCGGGCACATAACATTGTTTGATCGCTTTTTATTCCGATTTTTGGGAGGCAGAATGAACAAAAACCAGCAATTCTTGAAATTCTTTTAGGGGGGGCGTTTATACCGTTCCATGTGTGGTAAAATTGATAAAGCAGCTTTATTCTTCAGGTCAGTATGATTACAGCGATACCTCATTTATGTAATTTTTTTTATGTTTTGGCGCTTTTACACAATAAAAACTATTTTATATAAAAAAATAATTGTTTTTGCATCACTTTATTCTGAGAGCTATAACTTTTTTATTTTTCTGCTGATGATGCTGTATGGCGGCTTTTTTTGCGGGATAAGATGACGTTTTCAGCGGTACCATGGTTATTTATATCCGTCTTTTTGATCGCGTGTTATTCTACTTTTTGTTCGCCTGTTTGATAATAAAGTGTTGTTTTTTGCCTTCTTTTTTATTTTTATTTTTTGCGGTGTTCACTGAAGGGGTTAACTAGTGGGATAGTTTTATAGAGCGGGTCGTTACGGACGCGGCGATACCAAATATGTGTACTTTTATTGTTTTTTTTAATTTACATAAATAAATGGATTTACTGGGAAATGTTTTTTTTTTCTTTATTTGGGGATTTTTTTCATTTTTTTTTATACATTCTATTTTTTTTTTTTTTACTTTCTACCATTGTCCCAGGGTGGGACATCACTGTATTAGATCAGATCGTTGATCTGACAGTGTGCATAGCAAGGCAAGTTTAGGTGGCTTTTCGGCGCCTGCTCTCAGCAACTCTCAGCAGGCGCCGGCTAGCCTGGTCATTTCAAGACCCGGAAGGAGTCCCACGGCCATCTTGGATCCGGGGACTCCTTCCGGATCACTGGAGCAATGCGATCTCATCGCGTTGCTCCGGTGGGAGAGCGCAGGGAGCCCCCGTCCCTGCGCGATCCCCCTCCTCTCCATCAGAGGGGTTAAATGCCCGCAATCGGCGCTAGCGCCAATCGTGGGCATTGCTGCGGGGTGTCAGCTGTCATATACAGCTGACACCCGCACCCGATCACCGCGGCGCTCAGCGCGAGACCGCGGTGATCGGTGCGCCGTACTAGTACTGCGGCTGGCACAAATGCAGTGCCGGCAGCGCAGTACTAGTACGGCGCATGTCGCGAAGGGGTTAGGAAGTAGTGCAGGGCTATAGAGGATTAGAATAGAGTAGGCATAATAGAGATAGAGAATAGGATAGATAAGAGTGTTAGGTTAGGCACAGGCAGCAAGGGGTTATTCAGTGGGGAGAAGTTAGAACAGAGCAGCACAGAGCAAGAAGGGGGTGTAGGACAGATACTTCCCGGTTCTGTCAGATGCCTGGGCAACCTACCCAAGGGCAGGATGTATGCATTAGACAGTGGCAAGCTGTGGGGATATTTCTGAAAACAGCAGTAAGGGGCCACAGGCTGGAGAAAAGTATAAACGGGCACGAGCTCAGTGGAATCATCCCCAGGAAGGATTTGAGGTCTAAGACCAGGGCGGGAGCAGCTGATATGGCGTTCACGGCACCTTTCCCTAATGGAACCGGATGAGAGGCTGACAGGGAGCTGGTGACATGGACAGTACAGATGGGACATGGATTGTCCAAAGATGCTGCCAGATAAAAGGAATGAACAGACGGGACACAGATTGTCCAATGAAACGGCTGGGATTGCCGGGCAGTTGGAGGTGCTGGAGGGAACAGGATCTGTCTGGATGACAGGGAAAACGCAGGATGTGAGACTCTGTGAGAATTGTGCTGTCAAAGAGCTGTGTGCTCATGTTATTAGTAAACTTGAATTGTTGGAATAGAACTGTGACTCTGTGGTATTTCCTGGAACCTGGAAGTCAGAAGCTGGAGTGACAGAGACCAGGAGGACTCCAGCAACGGAAGTGAGTACTTTGCTGCACACACACAGCAGAAAAGACTCTGTATTTCATCGATAGAGGCCAGGTTGTGGGGACCCTACAGCCTGTTGCCACAACTACCACTCTGGCCACCTTAGGCTGGTTTCACATTAGCGTTTCCCTGATCTGCGGACGGCTGCGGACTTCCTCCGTGAAGCCCCGCCCTCGGCCGCACCTCCGCCGCTAGCTCCGCCTACTTCTGCATGCCGCCCGCATGCGGCCTGCGTACCTATCTTTAACATTAGGTACGCAGGTCGTGCGGCTGTATGCGGAGGCTGCCGCATGCGTCGTTTTGACAATGCGGATTAAAAAAAAATGCTACAGGCTGCGTCCTACGCTGGTCGCCGCATCGTCAAAACGACGCATGCGGCAGCCTCCGCATACAGCCGCGCGACCTGCGTACCTAATGTTAAAGATAGGTACGCAGGCCGCATGCGGGTGGCATGCAGAAGTAGGCAGCGCTAGCGGCGGAGGTGCGGCCGAGGGCGGGGCTTCACGGAGGAAGTCCGCAGCCATCCGCAGATCAGGGAAACACTAATGTGAAACCAGCCTTACACATGCATGATGAATAAATAATTGATTTTAATGATGAGTGCTGTTTTCTACTTTTTTTGTAGAAGAGGATTGATATGGATCTTTATAAATTAAGCACCACAGCCACCTATGAAAGTTTTTGGATGGCATAGGCAAGACATTGGCATGGGCGGGCTGCTACATATAGTATAGAGTAGAAGCAGTTAAAGGGGTGTACGGTCCAAATCTATAAGTCTGCAGTCACATTGTGCGCTGTGGAGATTCGGCGGTTTCTGAGCACTGGAGGGTATGTATGCGCTATACATACTCCCAACCAGAGTCCATCCGGTGGGGGCGGCCACACTCTCTAGTCGTCCACGCCTATTGGACGGCCACAACTCTAGTTGGGGCACAGCATCACTCCATACACATGTATTGAGCAAGGCCATTCCCCTAAGGTGACGCGGCTGTGTAGTGGGCATGACCAACTAGAGGGCACAGCCTTGCTCCATACAAATGCCCATTGGACGCACTATTGCCGAGTGTATGTATGACGCATACATACCCTCCGGTCCCGACTCAGAAACCGGAAAATCCCCACAGCGCACAGTGCGTGAGCTGGAGGGATTCATAATGCAGACTTATCAATTTGGACTAGACATCCCCTTTAATAGTTGCATATGTAAAAATCTGCAACAATGTGCTTGGTTAGTCGAAGCTTGGAAAAACCCTAATTGGCTTGGAATTGTACATTGGTGAATACAGTAAGTCTGGTACCAACTCTCCAAGACAAATAACAACCGATTCATCAAATAGCTTGTGCCAGAATTTTGTTGTGAAACTGTTTGAAATTTCACAAATTGTTTGCGCAACTGATCGCTAATGAATTTGGCATCTCCTAATGAATTTGGCACATTTTTCTCAAGGTTAAGCTAGATTAACACATTGAAAGCTGTCCAATTTTTTCTCGGGCTGCACTTGGACCCATAGAGTAGAATGGATGTATTCACACATTCGTTAAAATTTTGGATCTGGGTGTGAGATCTGTGAAACTGGGAACATGTCATATTCTCATCTGATTTGCAGAACAAACTCAGACATTTAATCCTATGAGGATCTGTGAGTCTCAGATGAAAATCAATAGGCTCCCGATTTGCTTCCATTTTGGATCTGTGTCTCATCTATCTGTTTCTTAGCAATAATCTTGAGTAAAAATATGTGTCCTTCCAATTGTTTTTTTATTTGCTTGGAGGCAAGCACACATTTTCACTGAAAAAAAAACGGAAACAACCATGATGCAACTATGATGACACCTGAGAAAAAATGCGGTCCAGTTCTCTCAGATGGTAACATTCACATAAATGTATGGATAAGGCCTTTCTGGAATTGGCTCTATAGTTTTGTGTTATTTTTTTCTGTCCTATAAGATATGCCTTCATTTTCATGCATTTTACAAATGTTTCTGTAGACCTCTCTATGGAAAAAAATGTAAAAATACCACATCTACATCATGTTACATTTATAAACAATACCAAGGACCTCAAAACGTATGAATAGTGTGATAGTTTCCCATTTTCCTATTGACTTACAGCCAACATCTAGCCTCAGCTTTCTTACCATATGGCACAAAACTCTATAAATGTGCTACAGCAATAGCCATAGCATAAGGAAAGTCCCTAACAGTTTAGATTAAAGCTGTAAGCGTTTAGTCACATCTCTTTGATGCACCTACTTACACCATTTTGCAACACACTTTACTCTTGGCACGTGTGGCGTTGTTGGCATACCACTGAAAAATTAACATGCGCCGCACCTCCAAAAAATCATACACTGATCTAATGCCAATGTGGTTGGCATTCTTGCTCACAGGCCTTAGGCAGCACACGTAACGATCCACCCAAACTGTGCATGAAACAACTGGCCTGGGGATCCTGTATATTCAAGTTTTGCTCAGATTTTCACGTAAAGTTGTTTCATCTTTTTGGACCTCTACCAGACAGACAGTGATGGCATATCCCTAACAATATGCAACTAATGAATGTGAGGAATAGCAGTGATCCAAAAGTTAAAACCACTTTAACTTTTCTAGGACAAAGATCAAACCAAGACCACTGAAGAAAGGTAGTAATATTCATACCAGTGTCTGCAGTAGTTGCCATCAGCATGTGTAGCTTGCATCCTGAGTAAGTGGTGGCACGTATCCAGTGCATGGGTGGCACATGTAAAACATATGTCCTGCATTTAAGTAGTGTAAGTGGAGCATATGCCCAAAATGTGAGCATTGCATGCGAGTCATGTGTTCACTGTATGAGTGGTGTATATGTGTACATATCTGAAGCGTGTGAGTGATGCATGTCACGATGTATGCAACATATAAGGCCACGGGCACAAGTTGAGTATTTTCTACCTCAGTACCTGTAAACCAAAACCAGGAGTGGGTGAGAAATACAGAAGTGGTGACGTGTTTCTATTATACTTTTCCTCTGAGGCTGGCGTCACACTGTCGTAGAATACGGACGAGTGCTATGTGAGAAAACATCGCATAGCAATCGGCCCAGTGTTAATCTATGGGGCAGCTCACATCAGCGTTTATTTTCTCGGGCGCATTCAGCGTGCCTATAAAATCGCAGCATGCTGCAATTGTCACTGAGACTCGGCCGAGACTCACCAATGCAATACTATGGGTTCAACAAAAAATTTGCAAAGCACTCGGACCATGCGAGTGCTGTCCGATTTTATGGGAGTCCTTTGAAAAGCCGTTGATTCATGTGCTGCTTAAAATTACACTGACAGGTTAGAGTAGAATAGATATGTACACATAGAATACATAGATATATAGATGTCGGGGACACACATATATACACTGCTCAAAAAAATAAAGGGAACACTTAAACAACAGAATATAACTCCAAGTAAATCAAACTTCTGTGAAATCAAACTGTCCACTTAGGAAGCAACACTGTTTGACAATCAATTTCACATGCTTTTGTGCAAATGGAATAGACAACAGATGGAAATTATTGGCAATTATCAAGACACACTAAATAAAGGAGTGGTTCTGCAGGTGGGGACCACAGACCACATCTCAGTACCAATGCTTTCTGGCTGATGTTTTGGTCACTTTTGAATGTTGGTTATGCTTTTACACTTGTGGTAGCATGAGACGGACTCTACAACCCACACAAGTGGCTCAGGTAGGCAGCTCATCCAGGATGGCACATCAATGCGAGCTGTGGCAAGATGGTTTGCTGTTTCTGTCAGCGTAGTGTCCAGAGGCTGGAGGCTATACCAGGAGACAGGCCAGTACACCAGGAGACATGGAGGGGGCCGTAGGAGGGCAACAGCCTAGCAGCAGGACCGCTACCTCAGCCTTTGTGCAAGGAGGAACAGGAGGAGCACTGCCAGAGCCCTGCAAAATGACCACCAGCAGGCCACAAATGTGCACGTGTCTGCACAAATGGTTAGAAACCAACTCCATGAGAATGGTCTGAGTGCCCGATGTCCACAGATGGGGGTTGTACTCACAGCCCAACACCGTGCAGGATGCTTGGCATTTGCCACAGAACACCAGGATTGATAAATTCACCACTGGCGCCCTGTGCTCTTCACAGATGAAAGCAGGTTCACACTGAGCACATGTGACAGACGTGACAGAGTCTGGAGACGCCGTGGAGAGTGATCTGCTGCCTGCAACATCCTTCAGCATGACCGGTTTGGCAGTGGGTTAGTAATGGTGTGGGGTGGCATTTCTTTGAAGGGCCGCACAGCCCTCCATGTGCTCACCAGAGGTAGCCTGACTGCCATTAGGTACCGAGATGAGATCCTCAGACCTCTTGTGAGACCATATGCTGGTGCGGTTGGCCCTCGGTTCTTCCTAATGCAGGACAATGCCAGACCTCATGTGGCTTGAGTGTGTCAGCAGTTCCTGCAAGATGAAGGCATTGAAGCTATGGACTGAGCCGCCCATTCCCCAGACCTGAATCTGATTGAACACATCTGGAACATCATGTTTCGCACCATCCACCAACGTCACATTGCACCACAGACTGCCCAGGAGTTGGCGGATGCTTTAGTCCAGGTCTGGGAGGATATCCCTCAGGAGACCATCCACCGTCTCATCAGGAGCATGCCTAGGAGTTGTAGGGAGGTCATACAGGCACGTGGAGGCCACACACGCTACTGAGCATCATTTCCTTGTCTTGAGGAATTTACACTGAAGTTGGATGAGCCTGTAACTTCATTTTCCACTTTGATTTTGAGCATCATTCCAACTCCAGACCTCCGTGGGATATCGGTTGTGATTTACGTTGATAATTTTTAGGTTTTATTGTTCTCAACACATTCCACTATGTAATGAATAAAGATTTACAACTGGAATGTTTCATTAAGTGATATCTAGGATGTGGTATTTTAGTGTTCCCTTTATTTTTTTGAGCATTGTGTATATGTGAGTCACTAACATCTATATATCTATGTGTTCTGTGTGCATATATCTATTCTATCTATTCTCTTCTAACCTGTCTCTGTGATTTTTCTGTACACGGCACATGAATTGCTGGCTTTTATTCTATCTATCTATCTATCTATCTATCTATCTATCTATCTATCTTCTAACAACAAGAAAAAGGGAACAGCACAAAAATACTTATCTTCGGGTGCAAGGCCCCCAGACAACCAGTCCACCGATCATCCAAGTTTACAAAATTTCAAAGAAAGAGGCAGCACTCCATTATTCCAATTCAAAAACGTGCAGGGTTTAATTTACCCACATATTCAGGCAACGTTTCAGCTCCTAATGAGCTTTTCTCAAATTTTTTATCTATCTATCTATCTGTGTAAATGACATAGAGAATTGCTATATGTAAAAGCTCATGTTAAAATAGCATTCAATCGGATAGCAATCACACTGCATTAGAATGTAAATTGGATCCTAGGTGTGAAAAATCGGATTGTACATGCATGACAATCGCATTATACCATGAGACTGTTGGCAGGGAGACTCGGACCGGTTTTTCAAATGTTTAGTCTGACTCCAGCCTAAGACTGAGACATAGCATCCGAATTCCATTTGCCGGTGGGTTCGGACATAAGCTCATAGGGGGCCAACGAACGGGTGCCAGAATGTTGTGTGTAAGCACCCTAAGAGATTACAACTTGATGTTTTTAGCCACAATATCATACTTAACACTAAACTCATTCCTCTTGTTTACAGTATAAAAGGCGCATGGTTCAAAATGTATATAAATGCACCGCTTTATTATCTAGGCTTCATTCTAGAAACATCTTTCATTACATATAGTAACAGCTATGGCATTTATGTTCAGATACATTGCCTAAATTACATTAAAACTACTCATTCTGTATTTTCTAGATTTAAAGAAGCTTTTACAGTATAGCAACCATATACTTGTAGGGATGTTTGAACTGTTTTACTGCAGGTTGGCAATGAGAAGTAAAGTCCACTTTCCTAATACTGGCTGTCTGGTAATGACATATTGTATTGTGAAGGATGACAACATAACTACCCAACTGACTGCAATGTTATTTGTGATCTTTGAATCTTTTTTTTTTTGTGCTATAATAATTTAACCCATAATTTTGTGACATGTGGCTACATATCAGTAAGTGTGCACTCATCGGGTCAGAGCATTTTAGGGCCAAGTAGGGCAGGATTCACTGGATTGCCCATATTATGACAGCTATCCTGATGTTAGGAGGGGAGTATGGGATTCATAAGGGGAGTATAGAATACATTCAAGGTAAGTGTGAAATGGTTCTTAACCCCTTAAGAACATCCGCCGTATGGAGCAAATTGGTAGCGGGTGGATTGTCCCACTCTTAACCATATCATTGAATTTTATGTTGTATTTTAGATTTTATATATTATAGTTTATATATTTTTTAAGTGCAAGTGCTGCATGGAAAACTATTTGGACAGGTGGGCCAGGTCTCTGCCTGCCTATGTGTATAGTTGGAGACCATGGGCATGGAGGGCAATGCATATTCATTTTTCTGGCATCCTGGTATAAATGGCCCCATCCTGTTCCTGGTATGATTGGTCCCATCCTTTTTCTTTAGTAATTGTCCCCATCCCGTTCCTGGTATGCATGGCCCCATCAGGAAAAATAAAAAAAAAACATTTCACTCACCTACACGGCGCTCCCTCGCAGCGTCCTGCGCCGGTGCCAGCAGCTGCTTAATGCTTCTAATTTCTCTTAAGTGTCGGCACATGTGACCGCCGGCCACAGCAGGAAGCCGGCGGCTGACACTGTGCGCTACTGAATAGGAATGGATACTCACCGCTCTATGCTATGAACGGTCCCGGTGAGTATTCTGGCAGCTGTGCTCTGCTTGTGAGCAGCACATGATGTCCCTGCCATGTGCTGCTTACAAGCACTAAGCAGCTGCTGGCACCGGAGCAGGACGCTGCAAGGGAGCACCGTGTAGGTGAGTGTAATGGTTTCAGGTTTTTTTTTTATTTTTCCTGATGGAGCCATGCATACCAGGAACAGGATGGGGCCAATTAAAAAAGAAAAAGGATGGGACCAATCATACCAGGAATGGGATGGGGTCAATTATAAAAGAAAAAGGATGGGACCAATCATACCAGGAACGGGATGGGGCCAATTATAAAAGAAAAAGGATGGAACCAATCATACCAGGAATGGGATGGGGCCATTTATACCAGAAAAAGGATGGGGCCAATCATACCAGGAACGGGATGGGGACAATTATACCAGAATAAGGATGGGACCAATCGAACCAGGACCGTGATGGGGCCAATCATACCAGGACTGGGATGGGGTCGTGCATACCAGGAACGGGATGGTGCCAATCATACCAGGATAAGGAAGGGGCCATGCACACCAGGATAGGGATGGGGGAGCCATGCATACCAGGATAGGGATGAGGGGCAATGTGTGTCAGAATGGGGATGAGGGGACCATATACAGTGTGTCCATAAGTCATGGTGCACTTTTGGCCAGTCACTGGAGAGCAACAAAAGACAATAGAAATGTGAAATCTGCTCCAAATAAAAGAAAAACTCTCCCAGTTTCATACACATTCAGTGGAGTTCGATGAGGGCTCCATTTGTTGCCCTACACACATCCAAATGATAGTAAAGTTCTTGCCACACTCGGGTAAGGACGTCTGGTGTAACAAAGTGAATAACGTCTGTGATTCTCTGTTTTAAGTGATTAATGTCGTTGATTCATTCAATGTGCACATGTTGCTTCATGTAACCCGAAGAGTAAAAGTCTAAGCGCGTCAGATTCGGGGATCGTGGTAGCCATGGCTTGACAGAACCCCTGCCTATCCACTGCCGGGGGAATGTTCTATCCAGAAACTCATAAACAATGGTGGCGTAGTGTGGAGGAGCGCCGTCCTGTTGAAAGATGACACCTTCTGGAAATTGTGGTACTGCAATTCCAACATGTCAAGATACAGTACAGACCAAAAGTTTGGACACATCTTCTCATTTAAAGATTTTTCTGTATTTTCATGACTATGAAAATTGTAAATTCAAGCTGAAGGCATCAAAACTAAGAATTAACACATGTGGAATTATATACTTAACAAAAAAGTGTGAAACAGCTGAAAATATGTCCTATATTCTAGGTTCTTCAAAGTAGCCACCTTTTGCTTTGATGACTGCTTTGCACACTCTTGGCATTCTCTTGATGAGCTTCAATAGGTAGTCACCGGGAATGGTTTTCACTTCACAGGTGTGCCCTGTCAGGTTTAATAAGTGGGATTTCTTGCCTTATAAATGGGGTTGGGACCATCAGTTGTGTTGAGCAGAAGTCTTGTGGATACACAGCTGATAGTCCTACTGGCCATCATTACTTTAAGAAATGAAGGTCAGTCAGTCTGAAAAATTGGGAAAACTTTGAAAGTGTCCCCAAGTGCAGTTGCAAAAACCATCAAGCACTACAAAGAAACTGGCTCACATGAGGACCACCCCAGGAAAGGAAGACCAAGAGTCACCTCTGCTTCTGAGGATAAGTTTATCTGAGTCACCAGACTCAGAAATCGCAGGTTAACAGCAGCTCAGATTAGAGACCAGGTCAATGCCACACAGAGTTCTAGCAGCAGACACATCTTTACAACAACTGTTAAGAGGAGATTTTGTGCAGCAGGCCTTCATGGTAAAATAGCTGCTAGGAAACCACTGCTAAGGACAGGCAACAAGCAGAAGAGACTTGTTGGGGCTATAGAACACAAGGAATGGACATTAGACCAGTGGAAATCTGTGTTTTGGTCTGATGAGTCCAAATTTGAGATCTTTGGTTCCAACCACAGTGTCTATGTGCGACACAGAAAAGGTGAACGGATTGACTCTACATGCCTGGTTACCACCGTGAAGCATGGAGGAGGAGGTGTGGTGGTGTGGGGGTGCTTTGCTGGTGACACTGTAAGGGATTTATTCAAAATTGAAGACATACTGAACCAGCATGGCTAACACAGCATCTTGCAGCAGCATGCTATTCCATCCGGTTTGCGTTTAGTTGGACCATTATTTATTTTTCAACAGGACAATGTCCCCAAACACACCCCCAGGTTGTTTAAGGGCAATTTGACCAAGAAGAAGAGTGATGGGGTGCTACGCCATATGACCTGGCCTCCACAGTAACCAGACCTTAACCCAATCAAGATGGTTTGGGATGAGCTGGACCGCAGAGTGAAGGCAAAAGGGCCAAGCGCTAAGCATCTATGGGAACTCCTTCAAGATTGTTGGAAGACCATTCCCGGTGACTACCTCTTGAAGCTCATCAAGAGAATGCCAAGAGTGTGCAAAGCAGTCATCAAAGCAAAAGGTGGCTACTTTGAAGAATAAGACATATTTTCAGTTGTTTCACACTTTTTTGTTAAGTATATAATTCCACGTGTGTTAATTCATAGTTTTGATGCCTTCAGTGTGAATGTACAATTTTCATAGTCATGAAAATACAGAAAAATCTTTAAATGAGAAGGTGTGTCCAAACTTTTGGTCTGTACTGTATGTGTTTGCCGTCACAGACTGCCGTGCAAAAAAAATGGACCTATCACCTTATCATGCATCAGGCCACACTACACGTTCACTTTAGGGGTGTTACATTTGTACTCAACATAGGTATGAGGATGTTCAGGAGCCCATATTCAGACGTTATGGCAATGGACATGTGCACAGTTATGGAGGGTCGCCTCATCGCTAAACACAATCTTCAGCAAAAATCTTGCATCATTGTCGATCTCACAGAACACACTGAACTTTCCTCTGTATAGTCCACATCTTGACTGGCATAGAAAACCACACAGCTGGCATAAGCTTGTGGTTGCATGATGTCACAGACCTGGCAGTTTATTAATCAGAGTTCAGTTTATCAGGGGTTAATCTGACTGGGGGCTCAGCAACAGCTTAAATGAGTTTGTATTGTTTGATTGGTTCTTGTTATCTCTCCTCATGAACATGTTTGATATGATTGGGCCAGAGAAAGGGCACCAAAAGTGCACCATGACTTTACGGACACACTGTATACCAGGATAGGGGATATTACAGTACAGAATTGACAATTTTTTTGCTTCAATTTTTTTCTCTAATTTCCTCCTCTAAAACCTGTGGTCCGTGCATCTTATAGTCTGAAAAATACGGTACTTTATATTTTTGATAGATCAGGCTATTCTGAACACAGCGATACCAAATATCTGTATGCTTTTTAATTGTTTTATTTTGAATGGGGAAAAAAGGGGTTGATTTGAACGTTCATGCTTTTTTAATATTTTTTAAAACATTTTTTCTTACTTTTTACTTGCTTCAATAGTCTCCTTAGGTGACTTGAAGATCCGATCATCTTATTGCCTGTGCTACACATAACAGGGATTCAGCCCTGCTATGTGTAGCATAAATCCTGACCTCCTATGAACGCTGCTCACAATGATTTACAATGACAGGCATGGGGGTCTGAAGCAGGCCCCAGCTGTCATGACAACCCATCGGCGTCCTGCGATTAAATGACAGGGGCGCTGATTGGGGTATCTTATGACATGCATCCAACTCAATCAAGTTAAATGCCACTGTCAGAGATTGACAGCGGCATTTAACTTGTTAACAGCCACTGTTGGATCATGGATAGACCCACGGCTGTTAGAAGTGACATGACAAATGAACAGATCAGCCGTCATGTGCAGGGAAAGATGTAGGCTCAACGTAGCTGTACGTTCAAGGTCATGAAGACACAGGCATGCAGGCTTTTCCAAATTCATCTTTATGCAGAGCGGTTGCAGAGTAAAAAAAACTATTGTTTTCTGTTGCTAAACGTGATACAGCACACCATATCCCACCTTGTCATTTAGTGGCAGTGAAATTCATCTGTGTGCATAGCTGTTGCAGAGTAAAAAAAACTATTTTTTTCAGTTGATAACCTGATTCAGCACACCATATCTCACCTTGGCATTTAGTGGCGGTGAGATTCATCTTTTTGCAGAGCTGTTGCAGAGTAAAAAAATATTTTTTCAATTGCTAACGTGATTCAGCACGCCATGTCACAGCTTGTTATTTAGTGGTGGTGAAATTCATCTTGGTGCAGAGCTGTTGCAGAGTGAAAAAAAGTATTTTTTTTCTGGTACAAACGTAATACAGCATGCCATATCCCACCTTCTGGTTTTGTGGTGGTGAAATTCATATTTGTACAGAGCTGTTGCAGAGTAAACAAAAAATATTTTTGTCTGCTGCTAAACATGCACAGCACATTTGGTCATTTAGTGGAGGTGAATTTCATCTGTGTGCAGAGCTGTTGCAGAGTAAGAGAAAGAAACTTCATCCTCACTGAATTTCATCTCACTCAGCCAAACCAAACCTCCACTTTGCACTGACGAGGTGCAGTACCCGGAACACAGTGTCTGCAAATTGAGATTCTGGTTTGGCTTTTATCCCAAGTCATGTGACAAGGCTCGTTAAAGGGTCAACATTGACTATTAGGATTGCTAGTTACAATAGGTGGCACTAGAGTTCTAGTCCTCTTCCTCTCTGAAGAGACAATTTGCATATTTCCCAGAGGAGCATTGCGGCTTTAAGTCTCCTCATCTCGACATGCTTAACATGTCACTCTCCGCAAGGAGAAATGATACTTCTTGGATCCTCACTGAAAACATTATTTCTTCTGTTACTAACCTGATACAGCAGGGGAGATTTCAGTTTGGAGCATATATTCTTTGTTATACAGGCCTCATCCACACTAAAAAAAAATGCTTTCTTCTGATACTAATGTGATACAGTAGAGGAGATCTCAGTTTGAAATTGTTTGGGTGCAGATATTGTTGATAATTGGTTTTCTAAATATCATGCTACCTAAAGCAGGCTACATTTCATAATTTCATTTTTTGGAGCAGATATTGTTCTCCATACAGGGGTACACATGATCAAATATTAATTTGTTCTGTTACTATCGTACTCTAAAAAGTTGACTGCATCTGAGGTTGTGATTCTTTTGTGCTGAGATTCTGCTGTATCAAAGGCTCATTCACAGTAAAAAAAAAAATCGAATTTCTTCTGTTACTTCTGTGCTACATAAAGCAGGCCACATTTAACCTTGTTTTGGGCAGGTATTGTGCTCCAGACAGGAGTCCGCATTTAACAATATAAATTCTTTGTGCTAATAGTGTGGTCCTAAAACTATGCCACATTTAAGCATTGGACAGGGCTTGGAGCAGTATTTCTTGCTAAAAGTTTGATCAGTAACTGGTGGATCAAACTGGCAAATTAATGTCTTTTTTCTAACATTGTACTTCTTTTGAACAATGTATATACTTAATGCAATCATTGCTTGTGTTCACAATAAAGGAAAATAATTACAAGTACTACTTTGCCAGTATGAGTTGCAACATACATGAAATAATCAAATAAGCATACCACAGACATACAATATTTGTCTGAATTTGATGTAACTATTTAATGGTAAATGTATCCTTTAAGTATCCAGATTATCTTGATGGTATGAGTCAATATTTCTGTAAAAAGTTTGTTTATTAATCTTTTAAAGACATAGCATTTTTATTGTGTTTTCAAGAGCCATAGCTGATCAATTTTTCATTCAACATAGTCATATGAGGGCTTTTTCTGTGGGATGAGATATACTTTTATAGTGCCATATTGGGGCACATATATATTTTTGGATGGATGTGAAAACAGTTTTTATGAAAATTATTCTTTTTACAGTGTTTACCATGTTTTATAAGTGACACATTGCACAGTTCTGGGGTTCAAATTCCACCAAGAACAACATCTGCATGAAGGTCGCACTGGTAGGGAATTTAGATTGTGAACCCCAATGGAGATGATGATGATGATGATGATGATGATGATGATGAAATCTGCAGGTTGCTGTGGAAATTAATGGTGCTATATAAGTCAGTGACGTAAATTAAAAACTTTTAATTTATGCTTCCTAGTTTTGAGGAATAAAATCCATCTTTGTGTTATGCAATGAAATCTAACTTTGTATAGTGTTTGTGTTTTTGCATCTCTGTATTCTGAGCGCCAAAGCATTTTTATTTTTCAGTCAACTTTGTTGAATGAGGGCTTGTTTTTTGGAGGATAAGTTGCCATTTCCACTATTATAATTTCTGGACACATCACAAAATATCAGCAACCCGATAAGCTGACAGCATTAAAGGGACACTGTCACCTGAATTTGGAGGGAACAATCTTTAGACCTAGGGGCGGGGTTTTCGGGTGTTTGATGCACCCTTTCCTTACCCGCTGGCTGCATGCTGGCTGCAATATTGGATTGAAGTTCATTCTCTGTCCTCCGTAAAACATGCCTGCACAAGGCAATCTTGCCTTGTGCAGGCATGTACTACGGAGGACAGAGAATGAACTTCAATCCAATACTGCAGCCAATATGCAGCCGGTGGGTAAGGAAAGGGTGCATCAAACACCCGAAAACCCCGCCCCTAGGTCTAAAGATTGTTCCCTCCAAATTCAGGTGACAGTGTCCCTTTAAAGGGTTTGAACAGTGTGGATCATTATTTCCACTAGTACACGGTGCACCGTTACGCCTTATAATTTGCATTTTGAGCATTCTCTCTGCAACAAAACAAAAACTGAAAAAGACCCCTTGAAATGTGACTTTTATTAAGAAGTTTAAAAAGTATCGCAAGTGTAGGTTAAGGGGATATTACACATACAATACCAAACAAGAAAATATATATATGAAAAAAATTATGAAAAAATTGGGATAACGGGGAGCAGAAACCCCCAAGGGAGCACAAGCAAATCACAGTGTGTGGGCTAATATGCCCTAGAATTCCCTAATAAATGCCCTATCAGTGGAGGTTGGCACCCTTATTTTCTATGGTATGGTGCCCCCACTCATCGACGGCTAACCGATGGGTGGTACTGGGATCTTACATTTTTAATTTTGGGTGACACTCTGGTTTAGGATTAGATTAATCCATTTATATGCTACATTTGTTTAGGCTATCTCATCAGAATGCCCCTTTTTTGATCTCTTCAACTACTTGTGGACACGGTGACTATATGGAGTGTGGCGCCACTGAGAGTCCAGTCATCACAGAGGTACTGCATCTCATCCAGAGGTGTGGTATCCCACTCTCAGGTATGGAGTGGGGCACTACCCAGGACTCTAACACTCACACCCAACACACTATTTCAGTCGGGGCACCTGGGCGTACCCTTAGGGAGGATGGCCTCATCCCAGGCTGGATAGGACAGGGTGGTGGGAGTGGGTGGGGGAGGTAGGAAAAAGGGGAGGAGCTTAGAAGGTGGGAGGACAGTGTTCAGGAGCAGTTAGTCTTGGGAGACCGAAGGAAGAGGAGTGAAGAGTGTAGCTGTGGAGAGAAGTGTGAGAGAGACAGAAGGAAACTCCCATGGAGGACAGAAGGGGTCCTAGGGGCATGGGAAGTACAGAAGCCACCCATGGGGCCTGCATCCAAGGTTCAGCTAAGAAACTGGAGGCTGTGACGTCTGTAAGAGTCACAGCCACATCCAGGGCCGTATTTCCCACTAGGCACTTGAGGGCACGTGCCTAGGGTGGGACAATGCGGGGGGCGGCACCTGAGCAAAGTTGTTTTTTTTTATTATTTTTTTTTATTTAAGTCGTGGGTCACCTCCCAACCTACCACCCCCCAGCCCCGCCCGCCTAACTCCCACCCACCCTCCTTGAAGACGATACTCACCCTGCTCCAGCGATGCCTGGTCTCAGCATCTGCAGCTCGTCCTGAGTGAGCGGTCACATGGTACCGCTCATTAAGGTCATGAATATGCGCATATTCATGACCTTAATGAGCGGTATCACATGACCGCTCACGTAGGAAGAAGGTGCTGCACCGGGAGTCGGGACAGAGCCAGAGGGATGTCGGCGTGGCTGCGCGGTGTGGGAGAGGTGAGTATGAGGGACAGGGGACGGGGGGATGAAGGAGGACGGTAAGTGGCGCCATGCAAAATGGGAGCGGGAGCGGGGGGGTTGAGAGATGGGCCATGCATACAAGGGGGGAATATGAGCCATGCATACAGGGAGGGAATATGAGCCATGCATACAGGGGGGAATATGAGCCATGCATACAGGTGGGGGAATATGAGCCATGCATACAGGGGGGGAATGTGAGCCATGAATTCAGGGGGGGGAAATATGAGCCATGCATACAGGGGGGGGAATATGAGCCATGCATACAGGGGGGAATATGAGCCATGCATACAGGAGGGTGGAGGGAATATGAGCCATGCATACAGGGGGGAATATGAGCCATGCATACAGGGGGGAATATGAGCCATGCATACAGGGGGGAATATGAGCCATGCATACAGGGGGGGAATATGAGCCATGCATACAGGGGGGGAATATGAGCCATGCATACAGGAGGGGGGAATATGAGCCATGCATACAGGGGGGGAATATGAGCTATGCATACAGGGGGGAATATGAGCCATGCATACAGGGGGGGAATATGAGCCATGCATACAGGAGGGGGAATATGAGCCATGCATACAGGAGGGGGAATATGAGCCATGCATACAGGAGGAGGGGAATATGAGCCATGCATACAGGGGGGAATATGAGCCATGCACACAGGAGGGGAGAATATGAGCCATGCATACAGGAGGGGGGATATGAGCCATGCATATGGGATGGGAGGGAGATGAGCCATGCATACAGGAGGGGGGTCATTATACAGTATGGAGCATCATGTGTGGCCATTATACAGTATTGAGCATCATGTGGCATCATTATACAGTATAGAGAATTGTGTGGCCATTATACAGTATGGAGCATCATGTGGGATCATTATACAGTATGGAGCATCATGTGTGGCTGTTATACAGTATGGAGCATCATGTGTGGCCATTATACAGTATTGAGCATCATGTGGGATCATTATACAGTATGGAGAACTTTGTGTGGCCATTATACATTATGGAGCATCATGTGTGGCCGTTATACAGTATGGAGCACTGTGTTGCCGAACTGTGTGTGGCCATTATACAGTATGGAGCATCATGTGTGGCCATTATACAGTATTGAGCATCATGTGTGGCCATTATACAGTAATGAGCATCATGTGGGATCATTATACAGTATGAAGCATCATGTGTGGCCATTTGTTATGGACCTGGTGGTTAGGAACACCCGAAGTGACCTGATGGTTAAAACAGAAACCCTGGGACAAGCTCTGAGGAGGTGGTAACTCTACTGACCGCAATCCCTAATCCTATCACACACACTAGAAATAGCCGTGGAGCGTACCTAACTCTCCCTGGACGCCTCTTCACAGCCTAAGCGCTAACTACCCCTAAAGATAGAAATAGCAGCCTACCTTGCCTCAGAGAAATTCCCCAAAGTAAAGGTAGCCTCCCACAAATATTAACTGTGAGTTAAGAGGGAAGTGACAAACACAAGAATGAAACAGATTTTAGCAAAGGAGGCCGAATCTTCTCTAGATAGACAGAGGGTAGGAAAGGGAACTATGCGGTCAGTATAAAAAACTACAAAAACCACGCAGAGTGTGCAAAAAGACCTCCACACCGACTCACGGTGTGGAGGTGCAGCTCTGCACCTCCAGAGCTTCCAGCTAGCAAGGAAATATCATAATAGCAAGCTGGACTAGAAACATAGCATGTACTGAAAAATATATTCAAAAACCAATGAACAGCAAATGACTAGCAAGGACTTAGCTTCTGCTGGAGTAGACAGGTCATCTGAGAATTCCAAGAGAGATCTGAACCAGTACTGAGACATTGACAGCTGGCATGAACTAACGACCTGGGCAGAGTTAAATAGGGAAGCCAGCAGAAGCAATAAACGAGGGCAGCTGAGAAAGCCAACCTCAAAGATCAGCAGTTCCACTCAAAGCCATCAGAGGGTGTCCAAGGACAGAACTCACCAAAGTACCATTCACGACCACAGGAGGGAGCCCGACCACAGGAGGGAGCCCGAGAACGGAATTCACAACAGTACCCCCCCCCCCCTTGAGGAGGGGTCACCGAACCCTCACCAGAGCCCCCAGGCCGATCAGGACGAGCCAAATGAAAGGCACGAACCAAATCGGCAGCATGGACATCGGAGGCAACAACCCAGGAATTATCCTCCTGACCATAGTCCTTCCATTTAACCAGGTACTGAAGCTTCCGTCTCGAAATACGAGAATCTAAAATCTTCTCCACCACATACTCCAACTCCCCCTCAACCAACACCGGAGCAGGAGGATCAACGGAAGGAACCATAGGCGACACATATCTCCGCAACAACGACCTATGGAACACATTATGGATGGCAAAAGAAGTTGGAAGGGCCAAACGAAACGACACAGGATTGATAATTTCAGAAATCTTATAAGGACCAATGAAACGAGGCTTGAACTTAGGAGAAGAAACCTTCATAGGAACATAACGAGAAGACAACCAAACCAAATCCCCAACACGAAGTCGGGGACCAACACAGCGACGGCAGTTAGCAAAACGTTGCGCCTTCTCCTGAGACAACGTCAAATTGTCCACCACGTGAGTCCAAATTTGTTGCAACCTGTCCACCACAGAATTCACACCAGGACAGTCAGAAGGCTCAACCTGCCCTGAAGAAAAACGAGGATGAAAACCAGAATTACAAAAAAAAGGCGAAACCAAAGTAGCAGACCTAGCCCGATTATTAAGGGCGAACTCGGCCAATGGCAAGAAGGTCACCCAATCATCCTGATCAGCAGAAACAAAGCATCTCAGATAGGTTTCCAAGGTCTGATTGGTTCGTTCGGTTTGGCCATTTGTCTGAGGATGGAACGCTGAAGAAAAAGACAAATCAATGCCCATCTTAGCACAAAAGGACCGCCAAAACCTAGAAACAAATTGGGAACCTCTGTCCGACACAATGTTCTCCGGAATGCCATGCAAAGGAACCACATGCTGAAAAAATAATGGAACCAAATAAGAGGAGGAAGGCAATTTAGGTAAGGGTACCAAATGGACCATCTTAGAAAACCGATCACAAACCACCCAGATGACAGACATCCTTTGAGAGACAGGAAGATCAGAAATAAAATCCATGGAAATATGTGTCCAGGGCCTCTTTGGGACAGGCAAAGGCAAAAGCAACCCACTGGCACGAGAACAGCAAGGTTTGGCCCGAGCACAAGTCCCACAGGACTGCACAAAAGAACGCACATCCCGTGACAAGGAAGGCCACCAAAAGGACCTGGCAACCAAATCTCTGGTACCAAAAATCCCAGGATGACCAGCCAACACTGAACAATGAACCTCAGAGATAACCCTACTAGTCCATTTATCAGGGACAAACAATTTCTCCACTGGACAGCGGTCAGGTCTATCAGCCTGAAACTCCTGCAGCACCCGCCGCAAATTAGGGGAGATGGCAGACAGAATCACCCCCTCTTTAAGAATACCAGCCGGCTCAGGGACTCCCGGAGAATCATGCAAAAAACTCCTAGAAAGGGCATCAGCCTTCACATTCTTAGATCCCGGAAGGTATGAGACCACAAAATCGAAACGCGA
The DNA here is from genome assembly GCF_051348905.1 of Ranitomeya variabilis. Lineage (NCBI taxonomy): Eukaryota > Metazoa > Chordata > Amphibia > Anura > Dendrobatidae > Ranitomeya > Ranitomeya variabilis. The sequence continues at coordinate 487,260,865 of NC_135234.1, read as the reverse complement.
GAAAAACAGTGACCATTGAGCCTGTCTAGGGTTCAACCGCTTGGCGGACTCGAGGTAAGTCAGATTCTTGTGATCAGCCAGGACCACCACGCGATGTTTGGCTCCCTCAAGCCAATGTCGCCACTCCTCAAATGCCCACTTCATAGCCAACAACTCCCGATTGCCGACATCATAATTACGCTCGGCAGGCGAAAACTTTCTAGAAAAGAAAGCACATGGCTTCATCAAGGAGCCATCAGAACTTCTCTGAGACAAAACAGCCCCTGCCCCAATCTCAGAAGCATCAACCTTGACCTGAAAAGGGAGCAAAACATCTGGCTGACGCAACACAGGGGCCGAAGTAAAACGACGTTTAAGCTCCTGAAAGGCCTCAACGGCCGCAGGGGACCAATTCACCACATCTAGAAAAATTAGCGATGAAGCGACGGTAAAAATTAGCAAAGCCCAGGAACTTCTGAAGACTCTTCACAGACGTAGGTTGAGTCCAATCATAAATGGCCTGAACTTTAACAGGATCCATCTCGATAGTAGAAGGGGAAAAAATGAAGCCCAAAAAGGAAACCTTCTGAACTCCAAAGAGGCATTTAGAGCCCTTCACAAACAACGCATTAGCACGAAGGACCTGGAACACCATCCTGACCTGCCTTACATGAGACTCCCAATCATCCGAAAAGACCAAAATATCATCCAAATATACGATCATGAACCTATCCAGATACTTCCGGAAGATGTCGTGCATAAAGGACTGAAACACAGATGGAGCATTAGAAAGCCCGAATGGCATCACCAGGTACTCAAAATGGCCCTCGGGCATATTAAATGCTGTTTTCCATTCATCACCCTGTTTAATACGCACAAGATTATACGCCCCTCGAAGGTCAATCTTGGTAAACCAACTAGCCCCCTTAATCCGAGCAAACAAATCAGACAACAGAGTCAAAGGGTATTGAAATTTGACCGTGATTTTATTGAGAAGGCGGTAATCTATACAGGGTCTCAGAGAGCCATCCTTCTTGGCCACAAAAAAGAACCCTGCTCCCAACGACGACGAAGACGGGCGAATATGTCCTTTCTCCAAGGCTCCTTTACATAACTCCGCATAGCGGCATGTTCTGGCACAGATAAATTGAACAGTCGGCCCTTAGGGAACTTACTACCAGGAATCAAATTAATAGCGCAATCACAGTCCCTATGAGGAGGTAGGGCACTGGACTTGGGCTCATCAGATACATTCTGGTAATCCGACAAAAACTCAGGGACTTCAGAAGGAGTGGAAGAAGAAATTGACATCAAAGGAACATCACCATGTATCCCTTGACAACCCCAACTAGACACAGACATTGATTTCCAATCCAGTACTGGATTATGAACCTGTAACCATGGCAAACCCAACACGACAACATCATGCAAATTATGCAACACCAAAAAGCGAATATTTTCCTGATGTGCGGGAGCCATGTACATGGTCAGCTGAGTCCAGTACTGAGGTTTATTCTTGGCCAATGGCGTAGCATCAATCCCCCTTAAGGGAATAGGACTCTGCAAAGGCTCCAAGGAAAAACCACAGCGCCTGGCAAACTCCAAGTCCATCAAGTTCAGGGCAGCGCCCGAATCCACAAATGCCATAACAGAGTAGGATGACAGTGAGCAAATCAGAGTAACAGATAAGAGAAATTTAGGCTGCAAAGTACTAATGGTGACAGACCTAGCGAACCTCTTAGTGCGCTTAGGACAATCAGAGATAGCATGAGAGGAGTCACCACAGTAAAACACACAGTCCATTCTGACGTCTGTGTTCTTGCCGTTCAGCTCTGGTCAAAGTCCTATCACATTGCATAGGCTCAGGCCTCCGCTCAGAGGACACCGCCAAATGGTGCACAACTTTGCGCTCGCGCAAATGCCGATCAATCTGAATGGCCAAAGACATAGACTCAATCAGACCAGCAGGCGTGGGGAACCCCACCATAACATCCTTAAGGGCTTCAGAAAGACCCTTTCTGAAAATTGCTGCCAGGGCACACTCATTCCATTGAGTAAGCACAGACGACTTTCTAAACTTCTGGCAATATACTTCTGCTTCATCCTGACCCTGACATAGAGTCAGCAAGATCTTTTCTGCCTGATCCACAGAATTAGGTTCGTCATAAAGCAATCCAAGCGCTAGAAAAAATGCATCCACATTAAGCAATGCAGGATTTCCTGGCTCAAGGGAGAATGCCCAGTCTTGCGGGTCACCACGCAACAAAGAAATAACAATCTTTACTTGCTGAATGGGATCACCAGAGGAGCGGGGCTTCAGAGCAAGAAACAGTCTGCAATTATTTTTGAAATTCAAAAATTTAGATCTATCCCCAGAAAACAAATCAGGAATTGGAATTCTAGGCTCTAACATCGGATTCTGAACGACATAATCTTGAATATTCTGTACCCTAGCAGTGAGTTGATCCACACAAGAGGACAAACCTTGAATATCCATATCTACACCTGAGTCCTGAACCACCCAGAGGTTAAGGGGAAAAGAAAGACAAAACAAGCTGCAAAGAAAAAAAAATTGACTCAGAACTTCTCTTATCCCTCTTTTGAGATGCATTAACACTTTGCTGGCCAGCTGTACTGTTATGGACCTGGTGGTTAGGAGCACCCGAAGTGACCTGATGGTTAAAACAGAAACCCTGGGACAAGCTCTGAGGAGGTGGTAACTCTACTGACCACAATCCCTAATCCTATCACTATCACTATCCTATCACGGCTAGAAATAGCCGTGGAGCGTACCTAACTCTCCCTAGACGCCACTTCACAGCCTAAGCGCTAACTACCCCTAAAGATAGAAATAGCAGCCTACCTTGCCTCAGAGAAATTCCCCAAAGTAAAGGTAGCCCCCCACAAATATTAACTGTGAGTTAAGAGGGAAGTGACAAACACAAGAATGAAACAGATTTTAGCAAAGGAGGCCGAATCTTCTCTAGATAGACAGAGGATAGGAAAGGGTACTATGCGGTCAGTATAAAAAACTACAAAAAACACGCAGAGTGTGCAAAAAGACCTCCACACCGACTCACGGTGTGGAGGTGCAGCTCTGCACCCCCAGAGCTTCCAGCTAGCAAGGAAATATCATAATAGCAAGCTGGACTAGTAACATAGCATGTACTGAAAAATATATTCAAAAACCAATGAACAGCAAATGACTAGCAAGGACTTAGCTTCTGCTGGAGTAGACAGGTCATCTAAGAATTCCAAGAGAGATCTGAACCAGTACTGAGACATTGACAGCTGGCATGAACTAACGACCTGGGCAGAGTTAAATAGGGAAGCCAGCAGAAGCAATAAACGAGGGCAGCTGAGAAAGCCAACCTCAAAGATCAGCAGTTCCACTCAAAGCCACCAGAGGGTGTCCAAGGACAGAACTCACCAAAGTACCATTCACGACCACAGGAGGGAGCCTGAGAACGGAATTCACAACAGCCGTTATACAGTATGCAGCATCATGTGTGGCCATTATACAATATTGAGCATCATGTGGGATCATTATACAGTATGTAGAACTTTGTGTGGCCATTATACATTATGGAGCATCATGTGTGGCCGTTATACAGTATGGAGTACTGTGTGGCCATTATACAGTATGGAGCACTGTGTGGCCATTATACAGTATGGAGAACTATGTGTGGCCATTATACAGTATGGAGCATCATGTGTGGCCATTATACAGTATTGAGCATCATGTGTGGCCATTATACAGTATGGAGCACTGTGTGGCCATTATACAGTATGGATCATCATGTGTGGCCATTATACAGTACTGAGCATCATGTGTGGCCATTATACAGTATGGAGCACTGTGTGGCCATTTTTTTGTTTATAATTATTGTATATGAAACAGCGTGATCAGCAGTGCTAAACGGCTGTGGTTGGGACGTGGATATGGGTGTGACTAGTTGTGAAATGGGTGTGGTCAGAGGCGTGGCCTAAAATTTGCCGTGGCGCACTACGCGTGACGCAAACTTTATACCTCCTTCCCTTCATCAAGTGTTGGGGAGTATGGTACCGCATTTGCCAGATCATGGCAAGTGCTGCAAATCCCATAGGGAATGAATGAGGCCGAACACAGTGCTGCTGTAAGTGATCTGTTATGCGGCAGATGCAGAAAAACTGCCCGATCTGCTGCAAAAGGCTACTTTCACATCAACCATTCTTGCCAAAGTCACTGCCGATAGTGTCATACTCACCAAAGGGGGAGGCAGCACTAAAAGTGCCTTGGGCAGCAGAAACTCTAAATATGGCCCTGGCCACATCCACCCATAACTGGCTAAAAAGGCAGTTGTATAGAATCCAGGGGACTCAGAGGACGTCACCTGACTAGGTTCGTGGCTGCTGGCTTAGGACATTGTGGGTGAGGCGCTGGGCAGTAGAGTTGGAAGCCAGCGTAGTGAGATGACCAGGAAAAGACGTAAGAGAGGAGTCCTGGAAAAGTGCACCTCAATTTACCTGGGAGTTTGATGGGCCACTGACCTTAAGGACACAGCACCCAGCTGGCATTTGCGGACTGGAGAACTGTGAGTAAAAGTGGAAACTGCACATTGCTGTGTCCTTTGAGTTATTGCTGCGTCACCTGCCCGGCATAACCACAACCACCATCTTAACACTTAACCCTACAACTGCCCTGGGGCTAGCTCTACCCATGGAGAGCTGAACCATCTTTGCTGCACCACCATTGCCCCAGAGGATCTGACTGCAGCGTCAGCTATTATAGCCAAACACAACGGGTGGCGTCATGAACAATTCCCCAATAAACTTTATTTCCCCCTTTATTTCAGCATTTTTGCATGGACGCCCAGGGCCACGGACAGGGTCACTGCTGCCGTGACCGTCCCATTTAAGAACTGCCGTGTTGGACCCAGTACCAAGTTCCCCACGTCCCTATGGGGCGCTCCAGATGTTCATATCCTCCGCTTCCATACCCAGTGATTGACTAGTGACCAGCATATTACACTCACCTCCTAGGATGCTGGAAAGGATATTTATCCACCTGCTGCCTAATATACAATTTACACCATTTCACACAAGGTATGGTTGTTGGTCACATTATCTATTTTTGTGATACTGCAATTTCTTTTTACCATTCATTACCTGGCCGATCTCTTATACATAACCATTTTTGCTGATTGTTCTTGCTGCGTACTAGGTTAAGGGTACCTTAGGGTTTTATGGTTAGCTGCCGATGAGTGGGGGCACCATACCGTGGAAACTAAGAGTGCCAACCTCCACTGATGGGTAGGGCATCCATTAGGGAATTCTAGGGCATACTAGCCCATACACTGTGATTCGACTGTGCTTCCTTGGGAGTTTCTGCTCATTTATAACCACATTTTTTTCATTTCTTTGATAATTTCATAATTTTTTTCATATATATATCTTCTTATTTGGTATTGTATGTGTTATATCCACCTAACCTGTACCTGCGATATTTTTTTAATTTCTTAATAAAAGTTACATTTTAAGGGTTTTTTTTCTGTTTGTGATTTGTTGCTTAATTGGGACCTCACCCTATAGCTTTTCTGACCTTAGTGAGCATTCTCGCTGCCCTTGATTGACAGTGCTTGCCTGCCCAGAATGAGTGCTACCTGTAACCAAACTGCAGCAACATGCACATAGTGTCAGTGTTGGTGCGGGTGCACTCTGTTGATCCCTGGCTCCTCTTTGAAGTCGCTCAGTCATAACACTTCTGGGTGAATCAGCTAGTAAGGCATGAACTGTCTGCATGCCATTGTGCTCCTGAAGTGTCAGTGTGCACGTGCAGGAATACAGAGTACGTTCAGGCAGTGCTCACTCTGGGCAAGCGAGTGCTGTCAATCAGGTAAAGTGCCTGATATGCAAAGTGGAGGACATAACAGTACACTGAGGCCTTGGCCTCACCAAGGGTACAAAAAACACACCCTTACTTTATAATAAATAAAAGCCAATTTCTCTGCCACTAAAACACTAAAATCTAAGCTCTTCCTGTGATTTTTATAGGGGCTAAGCACAATATATAAATGCTTAAGTAGTTTATTTTACATTTTTGGGGTACCAATTCTCTTTAAGGTTGTGTGCACCCACTTAAATAGTGATACAGCAACTTACCACTACTTAAAGGGAACCTGTCACCAGCAAAAATGTTATTAACCTGCAGGCATTGGCTTAATCTGCAGGTCAATTACGTTATTAACCTGCCCAGCGCCTACATGTAGCTGAACAGCATTCGGGGTTCAGTCTTGGAGGCTGCACCGCTGCTGATTCAGTCACCACTCTGACTATACAGAGTGGCCGTAACTGCGCCCTCGGCACTGACTGACAGCCGGCCTCAATGCAGAGCCAGTGTCAGGGCCGCGGGCACAGTAACAGATGCCGCTATGCATACTCAGAGTGGTGACTGAACCAGCGCCGGTGCCACCCTCATGACTGAAGCCAGAATAAATTAATTCCGACCCTCCGCTGTATTCGTCTACGTATGGGCACCGGGCAGCATAATGACGCTGTTAACTTGCAGATTAATCACATATCTGCAGGTTAGTAGCATTATTTTTTGCTGACAGGTTCCCTTTAAACAGGAAAAATAATTACAATGGAAAATACTATACCTATTGTATGAAGAGCATAATTTATTATACATGTCTAGATATAAAAGCTGTTACTAAACTGGCTCTTCCAGATGCCTTCACATACACAAACCCAGGTCAGAGACAGACATACCGCATGTGTCGCCAGTTTAGCAGCACATACACACATGGGGAAGAAGGAGCCAGCAAGGCTGACAAGTGCCAATGCTTGTCTGTTTCTTCAGGGTCGTATCTATCGCCTTACACATTTTGTGTAACTACACCGGACGCCACTGTGTTCAACATCTCCCCATGTAGACAGGGAGGAAGGGCCCTCCTAGCTCTACACCTTGGCAAAAGTGGTAATGCATGTATAATCTGTAAACCCAAAGAGTAGATATACCTCCAAAGATTAAATTTTATTAAACACTAAAAACATACATAGGGCAGTGAAAATGCATGTGATGCCAGAGGCTGCCAAACATTGCTGCAGGGATCCATACAAACAGAGGAAATGAGATACAGAAAGTAATAAATAATTGCATAAAGATGTACCCTGTAAGTGATGAGGGAGTACCTAGGTAGACTTGTCCTAGAGTAAACACATGAAGGGCATGTACAATTAAAGGTGAGTAAACTTACATGTAAAGCAGTGTTGTAAGAGGGATGCCTGCCGCCCCAACGCACGGTCTGTAGGAACTTCTTCAGGAAGTTAATGTGTATATTTTGTATATGTATGGCTATTGGGAATATTCATGCTAATGTGCAAACAGTGGCTTGTGAAAGTATTCATTCTCTTGGCATTGTTCGTGCTTTGCTACCTCATCACTTGGAATTTCACAGGTTTTTTTTACATAAGTTCATGTAAAGAATACACATACAACTGTGAACTTTTGGATTTCTTTTTATTGTGACGCAAACAACAAATCGGACAACTTAACTGAAAACTTCAGTGTGCATAACTATTCACCCCCCATCCCACCCCAAAGTCAGTACTTTGTAGAACCTCCTTTTGCGGAAATTACAGCGGAAATGACATCTGCAAGTCGCTTTGGACAAGTCTCCATGAGTTTCCACATCTTGCCACTGGGATTTTGCCCATTCCTCCAGCTTCTGTGGCGATAGTCCCTCACGGGCCTGCCCCTAACTCTCCCTGTATAGGGGGCGGTCCACCAGGTTAGCTCGTCCGTGAGGGGTTCATCGTCGTGGTCCAGAGGGTCCACTTTACGTTATTTTTCTCGTGCAGCATCACAGTATCTACTGGCCATGGATCCCGCTGGTGCCTCCGCTACCCAAAAGGAGTTACTTTTTTTGCAAGAGAACCAGACTAGGATCATGTCCTTTTTAAAGAATATGGAGTCTCGTCTTGCGGCCTTACAGTCCTCTGACCCTTCTAATTCCTCCCAGCTGGCGACTCTGCAGCAGGAGCTTAGCCAACAACGGGACACTCAGGCTCATATTCTGAATTTTATGGCCTCTGTCAACAATCGACTTCTCTCCCTTCAGGGTGCCGCTTTGGCTCCTACCCAGGTCTCCGCTCCGCAGCCCTCGCCTCGTTTGGCCAGACCCCCCCGCTATAGTGGAGATCCTAAATTTTGTCGTGGGTTTCTTAATTAATGTCAATTACACTTTGAGTTGTCTCCGCTGCTATACCCGACAGATCGAGCAAAGGTAGCTTTTGGGGTTTCTCATCTAGAAGGCGAGGCTTTGGCCTGGGTAAGCCCCCTCTGGGAGAGAGATGATCCGGTGGTTTCCCAACTCAGTTTTTTTTTAGATACCTTTCGCAAGGTATTTGATGAACCCGGTTGTCTGGTTTCTACCACAGAGTCTCTTTTCAACCTTCACCAGGGTACCCTTACTGTGGCTCAGTACGCCATCCGCTTCCGGACGCTGTCTTCTGATTTAGGGTGGAACAATGAAGCATTGGTTGGGGCGTTTTGGCGAGGTCTAGCTTCTCGAATTAAAGATGAGCTGGTGGGGCGTGATACTCCTACTACTTTGGATGATCTTATTTTTTTGGCTACTCGCATTGATTTGTGGTTCCAAGAGCGCTCTCGTTAGGCTGTCAGAGAGAGAAGGTCTCCTCCTCCGGTCTCTGCTAATCGGGGTGCTCCTTTTTCTCAAACCACTACTGTTTCTTCCTCTTCATCTCCTGAGCCCATGCAGGTGGATCGTCTTAAGTCCGCTGAACTTCGCCGTAAGGAGAGAATTGCACAGGGCTTATGCTTCTATTGTGGCAGTGCCTCCCATCTTCTTCGTTCCTGTCCTCTGAAGCCGGGAAACGCCTCCGCCTAGGACAGGTAAGGGAGGTCTTCCTAGGTAGTGATGATTCCTCTCCCCCTCTAATTTTGTCTGTTATTTTACAGACTCTAGTCGCTTCTCTCTGGAGGCTTACATAGATTCTGGGGCGGCTGAGAATTTTGTTCAACTTAAGACTGTTAAGAGACTTGGAATTCCTGTCAGGTCCTTGGAGATTCCTAGACAAATAGCTTCTGTCGATGGTCAGCCTTTGCGGGAGTCCGTTACTTTAGTCACCGAGGAAGTTGAGATTCAAATTGGAGCTCTTCATCATGAGAAGTTGACTTTTTATGTTCTACCTTCTTTGTCCCATCCGATTCTTTTAGGACTTCTTGGCTAAGGAATCATGAACCAACCCTCAAATGGCGATCTGGAGACGTTCTTTCCTGGGGACAGTCTTGCCTGAACAGATGCCTTCTTCCCGTCAAGCCTACTTGTACCTCTCCATCAGCTCCAGGACTGGCAAATCTGCCCTCAGTCTATTCTTCATTTTCGGACGTCTTCGACAAGAAAGAGGCTGAGGTTTTACCACCGCATCGTCCTTATGACTGCCCGATTGACCTCGTTCCTGGTTCCACTCCTCCCAGAGGTCGTATATATCCTCTGTCACCCTCCAAGACTTTAGCCATGACCGAGTATGTCCAAGAAAATCTGGCCAGAGGCTTTATTCAAAAGTCTCCCTCACCCGCGGGGGCGGGTTTCTTTTTTGTTAAGAAGAAGGATGGTTCCCTTCGACCCTGTATTGATTATCGAGGCCTCAATAACATCACAATTAAAAATAAGTATCCACTTCCTCTCATCCCGGAACTCTTCGACCGTCTTCGGGGAGCACGCGTCTTCACTAAATTGGATTTCAGAGGCGCATATAATTTGATCCGAATCCGTGCGGGAGACGAATGGAAGACTGCATTTAACACTCGTGACGGCCATTATGAGTATTTGGTAATGCCTTTTGGCCTATGTAATGCTCCTGCAGTCTTTCAAGAGTTGGTGAACGACGTTTTTTGGGATCTTCTTTACACCTGTGTTGTGGTATATTTGGACGACATTCTTGTATTTTCTCCGGATCTACTTTCTCATCGTAGGGATGTCAAGCAAGTTCTTCTACGTCTAAGAAAAAATCGTCTGTATGCAAAGCTTGAAAAATGTGCCTTCGAACAATCCTCTCTGCCGTTCTTGGGTTTCGTCATCTCTGACTCTGGGCTGCGTATGGATCCTGATAAAGTCTCAGCCGTGCTCAATTGGCCTCGTCCACTCGGAGTGAAAGCAATCCAGCTTTTTCTTGGATTCGCGAACTACTATCGGCAGTTCATTCCTCACTTCTCCTCCCTGTCGGCTCCTATCTCCTCTCTGACTAAGAAGGGTGCCGATCCTCATCATTGGCCAACTGAGGCTGAAGAGGCTTTCCTCTCTATCAAAAAAGCTTTCGCCTCGGCTCCTGTACTTCATCGCCCTGAAGCTAGCAAACCCTTCTTCCTAGAGGTCGACGCTTCTGCTATCGGAGCTGGAGCTGTGCTTTCTCAAAAGTCCTCTTCTGGTCATCTTGTGCCTTGTGGTTTCTTCTCTAAGATCTTCTCGTCTTCTGAAAGGAATTATTCCATAGGCGACAGAGAACTTTTGGCCATCAAACTGGCATTGGAGGAGTGGAGGTATCTGCTGGAGGGAGACCTACATTCCTTTGTAATTTATACGGACCACAAGAATTTGGCGTACATCCGTTCGGCACACCGATTAAACCCTCGACAGGCCAGGTGGGCTTTGTTCTTCGCTCGGTTCGATTTCGAACTTCGCTTTCTGCCGGGAGAGAGAAACTTCGAGGCCGACGCTCTATCCAGGTCCTTCTCGCCGGTGGATACTGTGGAGGAGACCACGCACGTCATTGACCCGACCAGAGTCATCACGGTTGCTCCAATCGCTTTGTCCTCGTTACCACTGGGTAAGACCTTTGTCTCGGAGAGGAACAGGAGACGTGTTCTATCTTGGGGACATGCCTCTAAACTGGCGGGTCATGTCGGTGTCAAGAAGACCTTCAATCTCTTATCCCGCTATTACTGGTGGCCAACTCTCTCTAAGGATGTCCAAGGATTTGTTGAGTCATGTCCTTCATGTGCTAAGAACAAGGTACCAAGGCACTTGCCTTCTGGTCTTCTGCATCTTCTTCCTGTGCCTTCTTCTCCGTGGCAACATATTGCAGTAGATTTTATCACTGATCTTCCCAGTTCTTCCGGTTGCTCCGTCATCCTCGTGGTCGTAGATCGCTTTTCCAAAATGGCTCATTTCATTCCCCTCTCTGGTCTACCTTCGGCTCCGGTGTTGGCGAAGATTTTTGTTCAGCATATCTTTCGCATTAATGGTCTGCCTCAGCATATCGTTTCTGATCGAGGAGTTCAGTTCACCGCTCGATTCTGGAGGTCTCTCTGCAAGTCCATGAACATCTCGCTAGACTTTTCTTCGGCCTATCATCCTTAGTCCAACGGTCAAGTGGAACGTACTAACCAAATTCTGGTGACATATCTTCGGCATTTCTCCAACGCCCATCAAAATGATTGGACTGACTTACTACTGTGGGCTGAATTTTCCTATAATAATCACACCAGCGAAGCTCCTACCAAGTCTCCTTTTTTCATCGTGTACGGACATCATCCTGGACTTCCTCTACCGGTTCCTCCTGTCTCTTCTGTGCCAGCGGCGGATCTTCTGTCTAGGGAATTCTCCAGGATCTGGCAGGAGACCAAGTCTGCTCTCGAATCAGCGCAGCTTAGGATGAAGAGACATGCAGATAAAAGACGCCTTGATTCTCCTAAATTCCTTCCAGTGGATAAGGTCTGGCTTTCGTCGAAATTTATTCGCCTTAAAATCCCTTCGCACAAATTAGGTCCTCGCTACATTGGCCCTTTCTAAGTTCTGGCTCGTATTAATGATGTGTCTTACAAGCTAAAGTTACCACTCTCTCTTCGTATTCGCAATTCCATTCATGTCTCCCTCCTCAAACCTGTAGTTTTCAATCAATTTCATGCCTCGACCTTGTCTTCTCCTTCCCCTGTATCTACGGATAATGTCTTCGAGATAAAGGATATTTTGACTATGAAGAGACATAGGGGTAAAACTTTGTTTCTGGTGGACTGGAGGGGTTTTGGTCCTGAGGAGAGGTCCTGGGAGCCTCAGGAGAACATTCAGGCTCCTCGTATTTTAGCTAGGTTTCTTTCCAGCCTTAAGAAGGGAGGGGGACGTAAGGACGGGGGTACTGTCACGCTGCTGCCGCCACCTCTCCATACTCACCAGTCTTCGGCGTTCCGGCACGCCTCCTCTCCTGTGGTGTCCTCTTCTCTGCGCTCGCTCCCGGCCGCTCCTGCCAGTCAGGCGCGCGCGCACACTAGTTTCTTTACTGCGCGTGTGTACCGTTGATCTTCTCTGCCAGCGCTCCTTCCTCTCCTCTCGATCGTCCTGGAGGATCTTCACCCGGAATTGCTCCCTCGCGTCGATACGTAAGCAGCCCTCCTCCTTTCCTCGGTGCCAGTAGATCATTTGTGTTCCACATATGCTCCTGGTCCCAAGCTTCTTTCGCGTAGTCCTTCCTCCTCCTGATCTTGTTCCTCTGCCTTCGGCGCCATACCTGCGTCTCTGCCTATTCCCCCTGGGTTCCTCCGTGCCTGGTCTCCTTCTGTCCTGTACCCCCTGTCCAGTGCCTCTTTGGGTCTCTGCTAGACCTTCCCGTTTTCCTCTATCCTTGTGGCCCGGCTCCTTTATGGTCCTGTGTCCCTGCAGCCACTGCCTATACAGTTCAGCTTCTCTGCACCCCTGACCTCTCTCCCTTGTCTCTACCTAACTCGCTCCGTGTCCCTCCAGGTTTTCCTTTTAGCACCACTACGTCTTTTGGTCCTTTTTTGTATAGCCTTTCAGCTTCCGTGGCGATAGTCCCTCACGGGCCTGCCCCTAACTCTCCCTGTATAGGAGGCGGTCCACCAGGTCAGCTCGTTCTTGAGGGGTTCGTCGTCGCGGTCCAGAGGGTCCACTTTACGTTATTTTTCTCGTGCAGCATCACAAGTACAATATGTCACGAAAAAACAATCTCAGAATCAGTGGGTACGTTGAAGCGTTCCAGAGCTATAACCTTATAAATTGACAGTGGTCAGAATTGTAAAAATTGGCTTGGTCATTATGTACCAAATTGGCTCTGTCACAAAGGGGTTAATAGTAGTGAGCAGAACTAAGTATACTGACATAATAATAATATTATTAATAATAATAATTTTTTATTTATATAGTGCCAACATATTCTGCAGCACTTTACATTGTAGAGGGGACTTGTACAGACAATAGACATTACAGCTAGTGATAAGCAAATATATTAGTTACTCGAGATTTCCCGAGCACGCTCGGGTGTCCTCCGAGTATTTTTTAGTGCTCGGAGATTTAGTTTTCCTCACCTCAGCTGAATGATTTACATCTCTTAGCCAGCTTGATTACATGTGGGGATTCCCTAACAACCAGGTAACCTCCACATGTACTTATGCTGGCTAACAGATGTAAATCATTCAGCTGAGGTGAGGAAAGCTAAATCTCCGAGCACTAAAAAATACTCAGAGGACACCCGAGTGTGCTCGGGAAATCTCAAGTAACGAGTATATTCGCTCATCACTAATTACAGCATAACAATAAACACAGATCAAAACAGATACCAAGAGGAATGAGGGCCCTGCTCGCAAGCTTACAAACTATGAGGAAAAAGGGGAGACATGAGAGGTGGATGGTAACAATTGCTTTCATTGTTCGGACCAGCCATAGTGTAAGAATCAGGTGTTCATGTAAAGCTGCATGAACCAGTTAACAGCCTAAATATGTAACAGTACAGACACAGAGGGCTATTAAATGAATAAAGCATAAGAGAACGTGATGCGAGGAACCTGATTATGGTTTAAGTTTTTTGAATGGGCCACACAGGGATAGTTAGGTTAATGCGTTGAGGCGGTAGGCCAGTCTGAACAAATGCGTTTTTAGGGCATGCTTAAAACTGGGGATTGGGGATTAATCGTATTAACCTGGGTAGTGCATTCCAAAGAATTGGTGCAGCACGTGAAAAATCTTTTAGACGGGAGTGGGAGGTTCTGATTATTGAGGATGCTATCCTCAGGTCATTTGCAGAATGGAGAGTACGGGTAGGGTGGTAGGCTGAGCCCAGCGAGGAGATGTAGGGTGGTGCTGAGCCATGGAGCGCTTTGTTGATAAGGGTAATAAGTTTGTACAGGATTCTGGAGTGGATGGGTAACCAGTGTAATGACTGGCACAAGGTAGAGGCATAGGAATAACGGTTGGTGAGGAATATGATCCTGGCTGCAGCATTCAAGACAGATTGGAGTGGGGAGAGTTTGGTAAGAGGGAGGCCGATTAGTAGAGAGTTACAATAGTCCAGACAAGAATGAATAAGAGAAACAGTATGAGTTTTTGCAGAGTTACAAGCAAATAAAAAGGTCGAATTCTAGAAATGTTTTTGAGGTGCAGATAACAAGAGCGAGCCAGTGATCAGATGTGGGGGGTGAACGAAAGCTGGGAATCAAGTATGACCCCAAGGCAGCGGGCATGTTGCTTGGGAGTAATGGTGGAACCACACACGGAGATGGCAATGTCAGACAAAGGTAAGTTAGTAGAGGGAGAAAACACGAGGAGTTCAGTTTTTGACAGGTTTAGTTTCAGATAGAGGGAGGACATGATGTTGCAGACAGCGGTAAGACAATCACTGGTGTTTTCTAAAAAGGCAGGAGTGATATCAGGAGCAGAGGTGTTTAATTGGGTGTCATCAGCGTAGAGATGGTACTGGAACCCAAATCTACTGATTGCTTGTCCAATAGGGGCAGTATACAAAGAGAAGAAGAGGGGGCCTAGGACTGATCCTTGAGGAACCCCAACAGTAAGGGGAAGATGAGAGGGGGAGGAACCAGCAAAAGATACAGTGAAAGAGCGGTCGGAGAGATAGGAGGAGAACCAGTAGAGAATGGTCTCCTTAAGGCTGATGGAGCTGAGCATAGTGAGGAGGAGGTGATGATCCAGTGTCAAATGCTGCGAACAGATCCAAGAGAATTAGCATGGAGTAGTGACCATTAGATTTAGCTGTTAGTAAATCATTAGAGACTTTAGAGAGTGCAGTTTCAATAGAGTGTAAAGAGCGGAAACCAGATTGAAGAGGGTCGAGAAGAGAGTTATCTGGGAGATAGCGGATAAGACGGGAGTGGACCAGGCGTTCGAGGAGTTTAGAGATGAAGGGAAGATTAGAGACAGGTCTATAGTTAGCGGCACAGTTTTGGTCGAAGGATGGTTTTTTAAGTAATGGATGTATGATGGAATGCTTAAATGAGGAGGGAAAGATACCGGAAGAGAGAGGTTAAATATTTTTGTTAGGTGAGAGGTGACAGCAGGGGAAAGGGACTGGAGGAGATGTGACAGAATGGGGTCATTGGTGGAAGTTGTCAGGCGAGACGATGCAAGGAGCCTGATTACTTCTTCTTCTGTGACTGGTTCAAAGTCAAAGAGTGAGCTAGATGCAGTGGGGGAGGGAGGGCAGTGCATGATATGAGGAGATTGGGAGATAATTTCCTGTCGGATATGGTCAATTTTTTCTTTGAACTAATTGGCCAGATCATCATCGCAGAGATCCATGGCTGGGGCCTGCACTCTTGGGTTGAGTAGGGAATGAAAAGTGTCAAAGAGATGTTTAGGGTTATTGGACAGTGAGGTGATGAGGGTGTTGAAATAGGTTTGTTTGGAGAGGTGAAGGGCAGAGTTGTATGTTTTAAGCATAAACTTATAATGGATGAAATCTTCGGGTAGATTAGATTTTCTCCACAGGCGTTCGGCCCACCTGGAGCAGCTTTCATTGTAATGCTTCAGTGCAGAATCAGGACATGAGAGGGAGAAGATAGGGGCCAATGAGGACTGCAAGTTCGTCATAAGTTTCTGGGTGTTAATGGCCTGTATGTTTCTATAAGTGTGGAAAGTGGGGGTGACCTGAGCGGGATGGCAGTTCTTGATAGAGAATGAAAGAAGGTTGTGGTCAGAGAGCGGGAGAGGGGAGTTTGTGAAATCATCCACTGAGCAAAGTCGGGAGAAGACCAAGTCGAGGGAGTTTTCGTCTTCTTGAGTTGAAGTGTTAGTATGCTGCGAGAGGCCAAAAGAGGAGGTTAGAGATAAAAGGTGAGAAGCAGATGGGGAGAGGGGAAAAGCAATGGGGATGTTGAAATCACCCATGATGAGGGTTGGGATATCACAGGAGAGAAAGTGTGGAAGCCAGGTGGCAAAGTGATCCAGGAACTAATGGGAGGGGCCCAGAGGACGATACACCACCGCCACTCTCATGGAGAAGGGGATGTAGAGTCTGAGACCACATGGACCTCAAAAGAAGGGAAGACAAGTGAGGGTACTTAGGGGGTAACCTGAAACTACATTTGGGTGATAGGAGCAGACCAACGCCTCTACCTGCTTTGTTGTCCGATCTTGGGGTATGAGAAAAGTGAGGTCCACCATATGAGAGAGCAGAAGCAGCAGTGGTGTCTGACTGCTGGATCCAGGTTTCAGTAAGAGCTAGAAGGTTAAGAGAATCAGAAAGGAAGAAGTCATGGATAGTGTTGAGCATTCCGATACCGCAAGTATCGGGTATCGGCCGATACTTGCGGGTATCGGAATTCCGATACCGAGATCCGATACTTTTGTGGTATCGGGTATCGGTATCGAAACAACATTAATGTGTAAAATAAAGAATTAAAATAAAAAATATTGCTATGCTCACCTCTCCGACGCAGCCTGGACCTCACCGAGGGAACCGGCAGCGTTCTTTGCTTAAAATGCGCGCGTTTACTTCCTTCCGTGACGTCACGGCTTGTGATTGGTCGCGTGCCGCCCATGTGGCCGCGACGCGACCAATCACAGCAAGCCGTGATGTAATTTTCAGGTTCTCAATGCCTAATTCTAGGCATTCAGGATTTTAAAATTACGTTCCGGCTTGTGATTGGTCGCGGTCACATGGGCGACGCAACCAATCACAAGCCGTGACGTCACGGGAGGCAGGAAACGCGCGCATTTTAAAATTACGTCACGGCTTGTGACTGGTTGCGTGCCGCCCATGTGACCGCGACGTGACCAATCACAGCAAGCCGTGACGTAATTTCAGGTCCTGAATGCAGAATTAGGCATACAGGACCTGAAATTACGTCACGGCTTGCTGTGATTGGTCGCGTCGCGGTCACATGGGCGGCACGCAACCAATCACAAGCCGTGACGTAATTTTAAAATGCGCGCGTTTCCTGCCTCCCGTGACGTCACGGCTTGTGATTGGTCGCGTCGCCCATGTGACCGCGACGCGACCAATCACAAGCCGGAACGTAATTTTAAAATCCTGAATGCCTAGAATTAGGCATTGAGGACCTGAAAATTACGTCACGGCTTGCTGTGATTGGTCGCGTCACGGCCACATGGGCGGCACGCGACCAATCACAAGCCGTGACGTCACGGAAGGAAGTAAACGCGCACATTTTAAGCAAAGAACGTTGCCAGTTCCCTCGGTGAGGTCCAGGCTGCGTCGGAGAGGTGAGTATAGCAATATTTTTTATTTTAATTCTTTATTTTACACATTAATATGGATCCCAGGGCCTGAAGGAGAGTTTCCTCTCCTTCAGACCCTGGGAACCATCAGGGATACCGTCCGATACTTGAGTCCCATTGACTTGTATTGGTATCGGGTATCGGTATCGGATTAGATCCGATACTATGCCGGTATCGGCCGATACTTTCCGATACCGATACTTTCAAGTATCGGACGGTATCGCTCAACACTAGTCATGGATGAAGGAGAGTTTATTAC
The DNA here is from genome assembly GCF_051348905.1 of Ranitomeya variabilis. NCBI lineage: Eukaryota > Metazoa > Chordata > Amphibia > Anura > Dendrobatidae > Ranitomeya > Ranitomeya variabilis. Next base: position 487,243,144 of record NC_135234.1, on the reverse strand, counting down.
ACACTAAGCGAGAATTCCAAAGGGCACAATTGAAACAGACAGAAGGCAAGCAGGGAATATTAATCAGGTTAGAGGGGTTTCTGTGTGTAGTAGTTGGGAGGTTTGACTTGCTATAACATGGGGGGCCAGGGTTGGGAGAGATGTCTCCTGCGACTAGGAGAAGGAGGATAGAAAGAGTGAGCAGATGGTTAAGTGATTTGTGAGAGCGTCTCTTGTATTGGATGGTGAGACTGAATGGATCTGCGCTGTTTAGCAATGTGAACAGAGCGTGAGTGCTATACATAGGAGAGGAAAGGACAGAGGGGCCGATATGGATGGAGTGTAAAGAGTTAATGCAAGGGCGGTGAATGTGAGTGAATGCAGCAGCCAGGATATAGATTAGACATATGCATATAGAGAATATTTGTTGTGTTCCAAATGTACAGGGAATAGATTTATTCCATTGTCTTACCTGTCTCCTGACTGTCTCTTTGCCATGTTGTAACTGACATCCCCCTATATACCATTTGAACACTTATCCAGCCCCTTCTATATATATTGTATGAGCCCCACACAGTCTCCCAATGTCCAGCATATAAGCCCCACACAGCCTCCCCATGTCCAGTATATGATCCCCACACAGTCTTCCCATGTCCAGCATATGAGGCCCCTATAAACTATTTGAACACTTATCCAGCCCCTTCTATATATATTGTATGAGCCCCACACAGTCTCCCAATGTCCAGCATATAAGCTCCACACAGCCTCCCCATGTCCAGCATATGATCCCCACACAGTCTTCCCATGTCCAGCATATGAGGCCCCTATATACCATTTGAACACTTATCCAGCCCCTTCTATATATATCGTATGAGCCCCACACAGTCTCCCAATGTCCAGCATATAAGCCCCACACAGACTCCCCATGTCCAGCATATGATCTCCACACAGTCTTCCCATGTCCAACATATGAGGCCCACATAGCCTCCCCATATCCAGCATATGAGCACCACACAACCTTTCCATGGCCAGCATATGAGCCCCACACAGCCTCCCCATGACCAGCATGAGAGCCCCATACAGCCTCCTCATGGCCAGCATATGAGCCCCACACAGCCTCCCCATTGCCAGCATGAGAGCCCCATACAGCCTTCCCATGTCCAGCATATGAGGCCCACATAGCCTCCCCATGTCCAGCATATGAGACCCACATAGCCTCCCCATATCCAGCATATGAGCACCACGCAGCCTTCCCATGGCCAGCATATGAGCCCCACACAGCCTCCCCATGGCCAGCATGAGAGCCCCATACAGCCTCCTCATGGCCAGCTTATGAGCCTCACACAGCCTCCCCATGGCCAGCATGAGAGCCCCATTGCCTCCCAGTGTAAGGTGGACAATGACACCGCGTGTACCTGCTTGCCTGGGATGGGACTGTCGAGGCTGCATCCCCTGTTTCCGAGGGAAGCAATAGCAAGCCAGACATTCCTCCTGCCCAGGGGAGCCGGGAGATAAAAGGATAAAGTGCATGCAGCAGAGTAGTTTGGAACCAACCCAGGGCCGCACCGCACTCTGCTTCCCGTTCCCCCACCGATACCGACGCAGCAGTTGCCCCCATCGACTGCAAAGGGACCGCACCAGAGAAGCAGAGAACCTGGGAGTGCTGCAGCAATCCATAGAGAGAGGGACTGCTGCGCTCATGGAAGCTGTGTGTTCTGCAGCAGCCAGGGAGAGAAGTGCTCCGTCCTGGGAGCACGAGCCACGTGCAGGTCAGCGTCCGTTGTCTCCCGCAGCCAGCTGTGGGGACCAAAGAGAAGGAAACAAGCAGTGTGAGCCCGGTGATTACCAAAAAACAAGGCACCGTACGGCCCGTGTCCGTGAGTATAGTGCATGTGCCACACAAGAGTGACCGGGAACTGGGCAGACATTTGCACCCTGAATTTTCCAGTATATATTTGCCAAGCCACATTGGGCTCGTACAGGACTATCGCCCGCGCCCAAGCACTGCCACCACCACTGCTGACAGACACTGCAAGGAGAGACATGCAGGGTGCCCGTTGGTCACCATAGAGAAAGGTGTTGAACGTACCGGGCTACTGAGTACTGTGTGCGTACTGCCAGAGCGAGATAGGGTGCAGGACTGCTTGTTGCTGCCCATGTAGGGGGTGTGAAAGTATTGTTGCTCCCTCTTCTCCCCAACCCCTTTAAAAATGTAAATATTGTATATTATTAATGTGTTCATACATGGTGGTAATGCTACACATAAAGTGTATTACCACCGTGTACAAGAGCATTGCTATGCCTTCCGTATATTGCTCTGTATATTTATGTAATGCCATTGATTGCTATGCACTTGCACATATAGTTTATAGGGAAAGTTTGTCCCTGGGCCCAGTATAGTGTTAGGGGCGTAGTGTCCATAGTTGGCCACTAGAGGTGGGCACTACAGTATATAGTTAGAGTAGGAGGGGCACAGTGAAATAAGTTAGAGATTCCTGGTTAAGTCAGTTGGGGACTGGACGCCAGTGCAGCTCACGGGGCTGCTTGGTCAGGAGTCGCTGTGCCCCATAACGTTATAAGAAAAAGGGCCCAGCACAGTGCGGCTGACTAAAAAATTCCTCTAAGAGGAAAGAAGCATGGAAGTGCTGCGGGCACAGCTAAAGGAGTCTGTCCCCTTAGAGAGAAAGGATAATTGTTCAGAAAGACAATTTAAGCAAGATGTGGCAGATCTTTGCCTGGGCGGTAGTACTTAGAACCAGGGTGAAGTAGTGTAGGACTGCCCCATGTGAGGCAAGAATTCCGGATGGAATAGATTCTGGGGACCGGAAGATTCGGTTTGACCTGGGGCTGAGCATAGAGAAGGAAAGGACAGAACAGGGGCAGAAGAAAAGGAACTGAATGCGATACCCAAAGTGCCTGTATTTGAACGGACTGTGCTGAGTAAACAAGTTGTTATTGAAGTTAAGCCGGGATGTGTCTCCTTTATTGCGGAACCGTCTGTGAGAAATACTGTACATCCCCGTAACGGGCAAGTCCAGATGGTGCAGAGAGTCAACACAGAGGTAACGCAGCAGAGAAATGTGAACTTTTACAGGGAAGGTACCAGGGAGTGATCCAATGTTTGCTATTGGCCATGGCTCCATCCCTGGCTCTCCCATCCTACACCCACATTGCCGAACGTTTCCACACCATTCAACCAGGACACTGACAGTACTGCGGCTTTGTCTGCATTGGCGGCAGCCACTTATAGACTAGGGGCCCAGCGGAAGGGACCGGACACGACCACTGCCGCCAGAAGACAGAGACCACCGTTACCAGCAGGACCATCTTGGACAAGCACCGGACCAGCTGTTGTCGGCGATACCGACTTTCAAGCAGCATCTACAGTCAGTGAAACTTTTGACACGATAGGTGTACAAAGGAAGTGCCGTTAATGAACCTACTGTTTTTCAACCCTGCATATCCTTTTGCAATTGAACCGTTCAATCTGCCATTTAACTGTTTATTTCCCCATTTAAACTGTTTGCCTCCATGCATGGAGTATCCCCCTGTTCAAGTAAAATTGTTAACCCTTGCTCTGCTTCCTGTCCGTCACTGCATCTTGCAACCTGCTCACATCCATGTCCAGCATATGAGCCCCACACAGCCTCCCCATGTCCAGCTTATGAGCCCCACACAGCCTCCCCATGTCCAGCTTATGAGCCCCACACAACTTCCCCAGGTCCAGCAAATGAGCCCCACATAGCCTCCCCATGTCCAGCATGTGAGCCCCACACAGCCTCGACTTGGCCAGCATATGATCCCCACACAGCCCCTCATAGCCAGCATATAAGCCTTACACAGTCTCCCCATGGCCAGAATAAGAGCCCCATAGCCTCCCCGTGTCCATGATGAGACCCCAAAAGCCTCTCCATGTACAGCCAAACCTCCCATACACATAAATAACGGGAAAAAACACCATATACTCACCTCGGTCCCGCTCCCCAGGCGCTTTGCTTCTGTTCCTGTATCCGTGTTGCCGATGTGCTGACTCGACGCAGTACACAGCTGATGCGATGAAATCGCATCAGATGTTTCACACACCCCTCCTCCACCAATGCAGTCAGCATGGATGGAGAGTGACTGCGGAGACAGTGAGCTGGCAGGCATGGTGTGGACCACTGTTTCAGCTCCCGGCTGTCTCGGTCCGCAGGCCGGACTGGAACAGAAAAAGAGAGGTGGATGTGGCCCGCGGGCCAAACTTTGCCCAGGTCTGCTATATAAAGTATACTGTATATGCAGGTAAATAGCATTTGAGGACAGATTGCTTTTAAGTTTCACTGATTGTTTACACATCCTATTTTACTATTATCACAAATTACAAAAGATTCTTGCTCTATTTTACACTGTAGTATTACAAAGACCACACTAGCTTTACAAATTCTATTGTGCAATGATTTGTCACTGTACAGTCCTACAAAATACACCGTAGCAAAAAGTTATAAAAACTTACATTTGTTAAGAAGTCATTGCGTGATGCAATAATAAAAAAATTCCAAATTCTAATTATTGGTACATAATAACACTTTCAATACCTATGATTCACTCACTGAGTTGTCAACAGACGTAACACAAGTACTGTGAAAAAGAAATCCAAACCTACAAGGCCCTGTGTGAAAAAGTGATTGCCCCCTAAACCTAATATTGGCTGGGCCACCCTTAGCAGCAGCAACTGCAATCAAGCGTTTGCGATCACTGGCAATGAGTGTTTTACAACTATCTAGAGGAATTTCGGCCCACTAATCTTTGCAGTATTATTGTAATTCAGCCACACTGGAGGGTTTCCGAGCATGAACTTGCTTTTTAAGTTCATGCCACAGCATCTTTGTCATGACTCTTTTGTCGGGTATCCTGGGGCCAGGGTCTCCTTCCTGGGCCTAGCTATTACTGTTGCCCGGATTACTTCTAATGGTGAAGATGCTGGTGCCATGTACCTTGCTGAGCTCCTTAAGCCACCTTCAGTCTGTTCCATTCCCCCACCTAGGGAAGAGGGGCGTAGTAGTGTATGGTTATATACCAAACAGACTAACAAGGTAATACGAACAGGGACAAAGGAAACTATGAATCATACAAAAATGCACTCGCAAACAACAGAGGGAGACAACGGGGAGTGAAGAATAGGAAAAACCAATGTAGGAGAAGAAGACTATTTGCACAAAACAAAAAGTTACCAACAGTCTTAGATAAATCAACCAAATTACTTCTCAAACAACACACCACTAACTCCTGAACCATTCAGCAATTAAGCTAAGTTTGGGAATGCTTACTTGCCAGGGTCCAATTTTTATAAGAGAGGGGAGTGGCCAACAGTGAACAGTTCAGAGCCTAAGGCAGGTAAACCTGCACCGTTTAATATGAAGGTGAAGTGCTTCAAGTCAGTGTAGAGTAGGAGAAATCCGACGGCCCTGTCTTCTGGCTCCTCTCTGTCATGACAATGCCATGACAGTATTCCCCGTTCTACGAGGGACCTCGGGAACCTCAGGGCCGTGTTTATCAGGGTGTGCCGCGTGAAAAGACCGAATCAACCTGACCGGAAGGACATCAGATACTGGTACCCACATCCTCTCTTCAAGACCGTAATACTTCCAGTGTATCAGATACCAAAGAGACCAAGCAAGAATAAACAATCTTAGCTATCTAAAATTTCAAATTTCCATCAACAATGACCAGAGATGGCAGTAGCGGTGATGGTATAGAGGATGCAACATATTTTTTGAGTAGAGACCAGTAAAAGCCATTATGAATCCTAAAGGTGACAGCATAGCAAAGCGGAATGCTACAGGATTTACTACAGCCACAATTTTATAAGGACCGATGAACCTGGGACCCAGTTTCAAAGAGGGAACCTTCAACTTAATGTCCCTTGAGGACAACCACACTAAATCATCAAGACACAGGTCCAGACAAATCAAACGACTTCGATCAGCCACACTCTTATATTTGGACCCCATCTTCTTCAAATTATTAAGAACCCCCTTCCACACAGATGTAATAGGTGATTAAAAATGATCTTCTTCAGGTTTTCCTGATGAACAATTCCTATTAAACGAGCTGAACCGAGGATGAAACCTGTATGCTCCGAAGAATGAGGACTTACCAATAGACTCATGACAACAGTTATTCACCACAAATTCAGCTATAGGTAAGTAAGTAACCCAATCCTCCTGATTCTCAGACACAAAACATCTAAAATAAGTTTCACGACTCTGTTGTCGTGTGTCCCGAGACCAGGGCTCCTTACCTGTCCCCCCCACTAGGGGTGCCCTAGCCCACCCTGTTCCCTGGATTACTTCTGATGGTGAAGAAGCCAGGGCCACATACCTTGCCCTAGATTCTGAATCCACCCTCAGTCTGTACCCTTCCCCCACCCAGGGAAGAAAGAAGTAGTAGTGTACCCTAATACACCAACCAGACTAACAAGGTAATACGAACAGGGACAACGGAAAATACCAAACATACAAATATACTCACACATACAACAGAGGAATGCACAAGGAAGTGGAGGATATGGTTAAACCAAAGTAGAAGAAGAAAGGCAATTATCACAAACTCAAAACCTAGCAAAAGCCACAAATAAATCCATAAAACGTCTTACTCATATAATAACCAACAACAACTCCAGCCATGCAGCATAAGCTATCCTCTGACAATGAATGCTAGTCAGGGCCCAGCTTATATAGGAGATGGGAGTGGCTAACAGTACACAGCTGAGAGCCTTAATGCAGGAAAGCTACCAGGAGCTCTTAACTGAGCAGATTAACCCCTGCACTTCTAAAATACATTTACTCCGTTTAATATGAAGGTGAAGTGCTTCTAATCAGTGCAGGACTAGGAGAAATCAGACAGAAAAAATATTGGTAGGAATCCCATGTAATTTTACAATCTCTCTGATAAAAATTTGCAAGCAGGTATTGGTATTAGGTACAGCAGGCAGGGCAATGAAATGTGACATCTTACTGAATCTGTCCTCCACCACCAAAATGACAGTATTACCTAATGACACATCTAGATCAGTGATGAAATCTACTGATAAATGAGTCCAAGGTCTACTGGTAATCACCAATGGTTGAAGAGACCCAGACAGATGAGTATGAGAGGTCTTTGAACGTGCACAAACACTGCAGGTGGCTACATACTCCCAAACATCCTGATGCACCCCAGAGCACCAAAAATGCCATGTAGGAAGATCTGTGGTAGCTTTACTACCAGAATTTCCAGCCAAGACCAAATTATGATGTTCACTAAGAACACTAAGACAAAGATTCACAGGTACAGTTCACCTAATGGACAGGCAGCAGGGGCATCCCCCTGAGCCTCTACAAACTCCTTCTCAAGATTGGAGCATATAGACACAATAACCCCCCCTTTTTGTAATTTAGGAACCGGTTCACAATTATATACACCCCCAGTAAAACAATGAGATAAGGCATCCGCCTTAATATTCTTGTTCCCTGACCTATATGTAACAAAAAAAGTTAAATCCGGTGAAGAATAATACCCATCTTGCCTGTCTAGGTGTTAAACGTTTTGCAGACTCTAGATATACAAGGCTCTTATGATCCGTGATTTTCATAACCGGATGAACTGCCCCCATCCAGAAAATGACGCCACTCTTCCAAGGTCCACTTGATAGGCAAGAGTTCTGTGTTACCAATGTCATAGTTTCTCCCAGCAGCTGGCAGTTTTTTAGTAAAATATGCACACGGACGCCATTTACCAGGAGATGCACCCTGAGACAATACAGCCCACACCCCCACTTCAGATGTGTCAACTTCCTACAATAAATGGCTGATTGACGTAATGCTGTACGAAAAGCGGCGCAGATGCAAAACACTCCTTCAAGGTATTGAATGCCTCCCTGGCCGGACTGGACCATTTGGAAAAGTCAGTCCCTTTCCTGGGCTGAGGAATGGCCACTAGCGAAAAGTTTTTGATGAACTTACGGTAGAAGTTGGCGAAACCCAAAAACCTTCGTAAGCCTTTAAGTTCTCAGGACGATCCCAGTACCGCCTGGACTTTTGTCGGATCCATGCGAAAACCGGTTGACAATAAAACATAGCCAGAAAAGGGATCTCCTCAACCGAGAACATACATTTCTCTGGTTTGACAACTAATTTATTGTCTCTAAGCATCTGTAAGACCTGCCTTACATATACCTAATGTGACTCAAGGTCAGGTAAATAAATTAATATGTCATCAGAACAGATCACAACAAATCTAGCTGCCAGGTGACTAAAAATGTAATTTAAAATGTGCTGAAAGATGGTGAGCGCATTAGTCAACTCACATGACATCACAAGATTCTCACAGTATCTATCAGGTGTATTGATGGCTGTTTTTCACTCAGTCCCCACTTTAGTACGAATGAGATTATACGTGCCCCTGAGATCCAGTTTAGACAACCATTTTGCATCTACATTTTGGTTAAAGTGGTCCAAGATGAGAGGGAGAGGGTATGGATCCCAGACCGTGATCTGATTGAGTTCACAGAGATCTAGGCAGGGGCATAACCCCCGATTTTTTTCTTCATGAATAAAAACCCTGCAGCAACAGGAGATGAAGATGGTCTGATATGAACCTTTGCCAAACTTTCCATGATATAGTCCTTCATCGCCTGCCTCTCCGGACCACAAATATTATATAGTCTGCTTTTTGGCAGCTTGGCCCCAGGAATAAGAATAATGGCGCAATCATAAGGACGATGGGGAGGAACTACTTGATAACCCTGCTCCGAAAACACATCCCCAAAGTCAGATAGGTATTTAGGCATAGATTGAGTATCCACCCTGGCTAGCCGGGTGCCCAAGCAGTGTCCTTGACATTACTTGCTCCACTTTACCATGATGAAATAAGTACTGAGAATATCACCAATTTTCTAAGTAAATATATTTCAAAAGGTGCTATTGACATGCAATTCTCACCAGATGTCGGTAACTACCCATCCAGTCCACACAGGCAAAGAAACCAAACTATAGATGTTCTTTAATTAAGTTATGTGTAATAATGAGAAATGGCACAGGGAAACAGTATTGAGCCACTCTGTGGAGATCTCAAGTACGCAGTTCATGCTAGACAGCCTGGGAATTTACAGGAACTGGAGGATTTTTGCCACGAAGAGTGGGCAGCTTTACCATCTGAGAAACTAGAGAACCTCATCCACAACTACCACAAAAGACCTCAAGCTGTCATTGATGTTAGAGGGGGCAATGCACGGTATTAAAAAATGAGGTATATGAACTTTTGATCAGGGTCATTTGGATGTTTTGGGTTGTCATTATGATTTAAAAAGAGAATACACAGTAGGTTGACAATAAATGGCTTAATCCAACCACTAACCATGAGCGGAGAAAAAGTTTTGGTGTCATCATTCATATTCTGTGAAAAGAGGCCAAGAAAGCAAAAATTCTACTGGGATATGTAAACTTTTGGGCACAACTATATACACCGTATATTCAATAGATAGGTAGACAGATAGAATATATAAGCCGGCAATTCATGTGCCCCATACTGTAAAATCACAGAGTGACAGGTTAGAATAGAATAGATAGAATAGATATATACACAATAGAATACATGGATATATAGATGTCAGTGACACACATATATATATATATATATATATATATATATATATACTGTATATATATATATATATCTATAATATAACACTGGGAGCGTCACTCTGTCCGAAGCCTTTATAGACTGCGCAAGCGCAAGCGCCGGCGCAGTCTGGACCCCACAGAGTGACGCTCCCAGGAGATCGCGGTATGCGTAAGCGCTGAACGCACACCGCGATCTCCAACGGAGAAGCAGGGACGAGCCAGGAGGGTGAGTATGCAATACTTACCTGTCCTGTTCCACCAACGCGATTCCGGGCCATGAATGTCCCCCTGCTCCCGGAATCGGCGCCTGCGCAGTCCGCGCTTTCCGGCGCCATTTTCTTGAACACACACTGCGTGTCTTCAAGAAAATGGCGCCGGAAAGCGCGGACGCCTGTGACGTTCAGTTCAGAGGGCGCGATGACGCGCTTAATGCGCGCCGCCCTCTGACTGAACAGTCACAGCCAGAGGACCAGGAAGACGGAGCGGTGGAACGGGGGACAGGTAAATATAGCAAGTGCCGGGGGCCTGAGCTAGCGGCGACTCCGGCACCTGACCCCCACAGCGCGCCGGTGTCCCCGCCTGCTCAGGCCCCCAGCACAGCCGCCCGCACTCACCACCGCCACGCACAGCCGCCCGCACTCACCACCGCCACGCACAGCCGCCCGCACTCACCACCGCCACGCACAGCCGCCCGCACTCACCACCGCCACGCACAGCCGCCCGCACTCAGCACAGCCGCCCGCACTCAGCACAGCCGCCCGCACTCACCACCGCCACGCACAGCCGCCCGCACTCACCACCGCCACGCACAGCCGCCCGCACTCAGCACAGCCGCCCGCACTCAGCACAGCCGCCCGCACTCAGCACAGCCGCCCGCACTCACCACCGCCACGCACAGCCGCAAGCACTTACCACCGCCACGCACAGCCGCCCGCCCTCACCACCGCCACACACAGCCGCCCGCACTCACCACCGCCATGCACAGCCGCCCGCACTCACCACCGCCACGCACAGCCGCCCGCACTCAGCACAGCCGCCCGCACTCAGCACAGCCGCCCGCACTCAGCACCGCCACGCACAGCCACCCGCACTCACCACCGCCACGCACAGCCGCCCGCACTCAGCACAGCCGCCCGCACTCAGCACAGCCGCCCGCACTCAGCACAGCCGCCCGCACTCACCACCGCCACGCACAGCCGCCCGCACTCACCACCGCCATACACAGCCGCCTGCACTCACCACAGCCACGCACAGCCGCCCGCACTCACCGCAGCCACGCACAGCCGCCCGCACTCACCACAGCCGTGCACAGCCGCCCGCACTCAGCACAGCCGCCCGCACTCACCACAGACGCCCGCACTCAGCACAGACGCCCGCACTCAGCACAGACGCCCGCACTCAGCACAGACGCCCGCACTCAGCACAGCCACACTCGGGCAGTAGAGCCGGAGAGAGAAAGATGGGAGCAACATATGGCAGAATGGAAACAGGAACAGGCAGAATGGGTGCAGCACATTACAACAGAATGGGGGCACAGGATGGGAGCAGCACATATAGTTACATATATATAGTTATTAAGTTTGAAGGAAGACTTTAAGTCCATCTAGTTCAACCCATAGCCTAGCATGCCCTAACATGTTGATCCAGGGGAAGGCAAAAAAACCCATGTGGTAAGAGTAAGCTCCATCATGGGGAAAAAAATTCCTTCCCAACCCCACATACGGCAATCAGACTAGTTCCCTGGATCAACGCCTTATCAAGGAATCTAATATATATACCCTGTAATATTATACTTTTCCAGAAAGGTATCCAGTCCCCTCTTAAATTGAAGCAATGAGTCACTCATTACAACATCATGCGGCAGAGAGTTCCATAGTCTCACTGCTCTTACAGTAAAGAATCCGCGTCTGTTATTATGCTTAAACCTTTTTTCCTCCAGACGTAGAGGATGCCCCCTTGTCCCTGTCACCGGTCTATGATTAAAAAGATCAGCAGAAAGGTCTTTGTACTGTCCCCTCATATATTTATACATTAACATAAGATCACGCCTTAGTCTTCGTTTTTCCAAACTAAATAGCCCCAAGTGTAATAACCTATCTTGGTATGGCAGACCCCCCAGTCCTCTAATAACCTTGGTTGCTCTTCTCTGCACCCGCTCCAGTTCAGCTATGTCTTTCTTATACACCGGAGACCAGAACTGTGCACAGTATTCTAAGTGTGGTCGCACTAGTGACTTGTATAGAGGTAAAATTATGTTCTCCTCATGAGCATCTATGCCTCTTTTAATACATCCCATTATTTTATTTGCCTTTGTAGCAGCTGCCTGACACTGGCCACTGAATATGAGTTTGTCATCCACCCATACACCCAGGTCTTTTTCATTGACAGTTTTGCCCAGAGTTTTAGAATTAAGCACATAGTTATACATCTTATTACTTCTACCCAAGTGCATGACCTTACATTTATCCCCATTAAAGCTCATTTGCCATTTATCAGCCCAAGCTTCTAGTTTACATAAATCAGCCTGTAATATAAAATTGTCCTCCCCTGTATTGATTACCCTGCAGAGTTTAGTGTCATCTGCAAATATTGAAATTCTACTCTGAATGCCCCCTACAAGGTCATTAATAAATATGTTAAAAAGAAGAGGGCCCAATACTGACCCCTGTGGTACCCCACTACTAACCGTGACCCAGTCCAAGTGTGCTCCATTAATAACCACCCTTTGTTTCCTATCCCTGAGCCAACTCTCAACCCACTTGCACATATTTTCCCCTATCCCCATTATTCTCATTTTATGTATCAACCTTTTGTGTGGCACCGTATCAAAAGCTTTTGAAAAGTCCATATACACTACATCTACTGGGTTCCCTTGGTCCAGTCCGGAACTTACCTCCTCATAGAAATTGATCAGATTAGTCTGACATGATCGGTCCCTAGTAAACCCGTGCTGATACTGGGTCATGAGGTTATTCCTCTTCAGATACTCCAGTATAGCATCCCTTAGAATGCCTTCCAGGATTTTACCCACAGTAGAGGTTAAACTTACTGGCCTATAATTTCCGAGTTCAGTTTTTGTCCCCTTTTTGAATATTGGCACCACATTTGCTATACGCCAGTCCTGTGGTACAGACCCTGTTATTATGGACTCTTTAAAGATTAAAAATAATGGTCTATCAATGACTGTACTTAATTCCTGCAGTACTCGGGGGTGTATCCCATCCGGGCCCGGAGATTTGTCAATTTTTGTGATTTTTAGAGGCCGCCGTACTTCCTGCTGGGTTAAGCAGGTAACATTAAATTGGGAATTATTATCACTAGTCATATTGGCTGCCATGGGATTTTCTTTTGTAAATACTGATGAAAAAAAGTCATTTAGCATATTGGCTTTTTCCTCATCCTCATCCACCATTTCACCCAGACTATTTTTAAGGGGGCCAACACTATCATTTTTTAGTTTCTTACTATTTATGTAGTTAAAGAATATTTTGGGGTTATTTTTGCTCTCTCTAGCAATGAGTCTCTCTGTCTCAATCTTTGCTGCCTTGATTTGCTTTTTACATAATTTATTTATTTTTTTGTATTTATTTAATGCCTCCTCACTACCTACTTCCTTTAATTCTCTAAATGCTTTCTTTTTGTCCCTTATTGCGCCCCTTACAGCTTTATTTAGCCATATTGGTTTCCTCCTATTTCTAGTATGTTTATTCCCATACGGTATATACTGTGCACAGATCCTATCCAGGATGCTAATAAATGTCTCCCATTTTCTTTGTGTACTTTTATGTCTCAGGATATCGTCCCAGTTAATTGCACCAAGATCCTCTCTCATCCGTTGGAAATTTGCCCTCCTGAAGTTTAGTGTCCTTGTCACCCCTCTACAACACATCTTATTAAAGGAGACATGAAAACTTATTATTTTGTGATCACTATTCCCCAAGTGACCCCCAACCCTTATATTTGATATGCGGTCTGGCCTGTTGGTTAATATTAGGTCTAGCAGTGCCCCCCTCCTTGTTGGGTCCTGAACCAGTTGTGAAAGGTAATTGTCTCTCATAGTTGTCAAAAACCGATTACCTTTACTGGAACTGCAGGTTTCTGTTCCCCAATCTATTTCAGGGTAGTTAAAGTCCCCCATAATAATGACTTCTCCTTGAGTCGCAGTTTCATCTATTTGCTTTACAAGGATATTCTCCATTCCTTCCATTATTTTTGGAGATTTATAACAAACCCCTATCAGTAATTTATTATTTTTTCCCCCTCCCCTTATCTCCACCCACAGGGACTCTACATTTTCATTAGATTCACCTATATTATCACGCAGGATGGGTTTTAAGGTCGATTTTACAAACAGACACACCCCACCCCCTCGCTTATCTGTACGGTCATTTCTGAAAAGGCTATAGCCCTGCAAGTTAACAGCCCAGTCATGGCTCTCATCCAGCCACGTCTCAGATATCCCCACCATGTCATAATTATGCTCCAACAACATTAGTTCTAATTCGTCCATTTTGTTGGCGAGGCTTCTGGCATTAGTATACATGCACTTGATGTTCCTCTCTGTACCTCTATTCTTTCTTAAATTACTAACTGTTCTAACCCCACCCCCCATGCCTCCGCCACCCCCAACTTCCTTATTTGTGCCCAGGTCTCTATCTGCACTATCTTCCCCACCTATAAAATGAATACCCTCCCCCCCATTCCCTAGTTTAAACACTCCTCCAACCTTCTAACCATTTTCTCCCCCAGCACAGCTGCACCTTCCCCATTGAGGTGCAGCCCATCCCTAGCGTAGAGCCTGTAGCCAACTGAGAAGTCGGCCCAGTTCTGCAGGAACCCAAACCCCTCCTTCCTACACCAATTCTTGAGCCACTTATTAACCTCCCTAATCTCCCGTTGCCTCTCTGGCGTGGCACGTGGTACAGGCAGTATTTCAGAAAATACCACGTTGGAGGTCCTTGCTTTCAGCTTGCAGCCTAATTCCCTGAAATCATCTTTAAGGACCTTCCACCTACCTCTAACTTTGTCATTTGTGCCAATGTGCACCATGACCGCTGGGTCCTCACCAGCCCCTCCCAGTAATCTGTCCACCCGATCAGCGATGTGTCGGACTCGAGCGCCAGGTAGGCAGCACACCGTTCGACGATCCCTGTCTTTGTGACAGATTGCCCTATCTGTTCCCCTAATAATTGAGTCCCCCACTACCAGCACCTGTCTGGCCTGCCCTGCTCTCCTATTTCCCTCCTTACTGCAGCAGTCACTCCTCCGGCTTTCAGAGGACATGCCTGGCTGCAGCAGTGCTACCCCTGTACTGGCACCCCCCTCATCTGCCAACTTAGCAAACTTATTGGGGTGTGAAAGATCAGGACTAGCCTCCCTGGCACTCTTCCCTCTACCCCACTTCCTAACTGTCACCCAGCTAACTGTCTCACTGTCCTGCAGCTCCATCCTACCATCCCCCTCCTCATCTATCCCATTGAGCGTCTGCTCTGTGAGCAGAAGACTCCTCTCCATATTGTCTATGGATCTCAGTGTTGCCAGCTGCACATTTAGATCCAGTATCTGGGTTTCCAAATGCACAACGTGCTCACATCTCGCACAGTAGTATGCACCCTCGACCGCTGATCAAGGACTGCATACATGTGGCAAGATGTGCACTGGATGGCATTAACAATTGTGGAGCACATTTCCTAATGGGGATTGCACCAGACAGAAACGTTAAATAAAAATAAATACAAAGTATTAATTAACACTTGGAACAGCAATTCCTCCCTTGGAAACTCCCTGATTCCAAAGTCACTGAGTCACAAGTCACACTTACCGCCATCCACACTTACACTCAGGTCACACTCAGCTCGCTCACACTCGCTATGCTGAAGATTTAAAGATTTTTTTTTTTTCCCTCTATCTCCCTTCAACAACAAGCCACCTTGCTGTTCAAATGCACTTCCAAAAAGGACTTGAACCCCAAACAGCTGCCCCTTATAAACCCTTGATTATGACCGCCCACTCTAAGTTAACCCCTTGTGAATATAGCTACTCCCAATTCAACAACTCACACAAATTCACACAGGTATTTGTTAAAGGCCTTCCAAATACCTCTTCACTGAGTCACAAGTCACACTTACCGCCGTCCACACTTACGCTCAGGTCACACTCAGCTCGCTCACACTCGCTATGCTGAAGATTTAAAGATTTTTTATTTATTTATTTATTTTTTTCCCTCTATTTCCCTTCAACAACAAGCCACCTTGCTGTTCAAATGCACTTCGATGACAGAATGGGGGCACAGGATGCGAGCAGCACATGACAGAATGATTGCGCACGATGGGAGCAGCACATGACAGGATGGGGGTGCAGGATGGGAGCACATGACAGGATGGGGCGCAGGATGGGAGCATCACATGACAGAATGGGGGCACAGGATGGGAGCATCACATGACAGAATGGGGGCACAGGATGGGAGCATCACATGACAGAATGGGGGCACAGGATGGGAGCAGCACATGACAGAATGGGGGCACACACATGACAGGATGGGGGTGTAGGATGGAGCAGCATATGACAGGATGGGGGCGCAGGATGGGAGCACATGACAGGATGGGGATGCAGGATGGAGCAGCACATGACAGGATGGGGGCGCAGGATGGGAGCACATGACAGGATGGGGATGCAGGATGGAGCAGCACATGACAGGATGGGGATGCAGGATGGAGCAGCACATGACAGGATGGGAGAGCAAGATGAGAGCAGCACATGCCAGGATGGAGGCCATATACCAATATAAATGCTCGCCACCCGGGCGTAGAACGGGTTCAATAGCTAGTATATATATATATATATATATATATATATATATATATATATGTGTGTGTGTGTACACATATTAGATAGGTAGAAAAAAGCCGACAGGATAGAAGAGGTGGATTACATACAGTACAAATAGAATAGGTAGATATACAGATGACAGTGACAAATACAATTAGTATAGTGACAGTGATCTATATGTCTACCTATTCTATTTGTATTTACTGTGTGTAATCCATCTATTCTATCCCGTCGGCTCCTGCTGTGAGTTTACAGTACACTGCAGATGAATTGCCGGCTCTTCTTCTATCTACGTAATATATATACATACTGTATATGTATGTGTGTCACTGATATCTACTTTATATACAGTCATATGAAAAAGTTTGGGCACCCCTATTAATCTTAAGCTTAATGTTTTATAAAAATTGTTTTTTTGCAACAGCTATTTCAGTTTCATATATCTAATAACTGTTGGACACAGTAATGTTTCTGCCTTGAAATGAGGTTTATTGTACTAACAGAAAATGTGCAATCTGCATTCAAACAAAATTTGACAGGTGCATAAGTATGGGCACCCTTATCATTTTCTTGGTTTAAATACTCCTACCTACTTTTTACTGACATACTAAAGCAATTTTTTTGGTTTTGTAACCTCATTGAGCTTTGAACTTCATAGCTAGGTGTATGCAATCATGAGAAAAGCTACTTAAAGTGGCCACTTGCAAGTTGTTCTCCTGTTTGAATCTCCTCTGAAGAGTGGCATCATGGGCTCCTCAAAACAACTGTCAAATGATCTGAAAACAAAGATTATTCAACATAGTTGTTCAGGGGAAGGATACAAAAATCTTTCTCAGAGATTTAACCTGTCAATTTCCACTGTGAGGAACATAGTAAGGAAATGGAAGAACACAGGTACAGTTCTTGTTAAGGCCAGAAGTGGCAGGCCAAGAAAAACATCAGAAAGGCAGAGAAGAAGAATGGTGAGATCAGTCAAGGACAATCCTCAGGCCACCTCCAGAGATCTGCAGCATCAACTTGCTGAAGATGGTGTCACTGTGCATCGGTCAACTATACAACGCACTTTGCACAAGGAGAAGCTGTATGGGAGAGTGATGCAAAAGAAGCCGTTTCTGCAAGCACGCCACAAACA
This sequence comes from Ranitomeya variabilis, assembly GCF_051348905.1. Classification (NCBI taxonomy): domain Eukaryota; kingdom Metazoa; phylum Chordata; class Amphibia; order Anura; family Dendrobatidae; genus Ranitomeya; species Ranitomeya variabilis. Next base: position 487,225,564 of record NC_135234.1, on the reverse strand, counting down.
GAGTCGGCTGAGGTATGCAAAAGCACATTTGGAGAGCCAATTTATTTTTGGAAGAAGGTCCTTATGGACTGATGACACTAATATTGAGTTGTTTGGTCATACAAAAAGGCGTTATGCATGGTGGCAAAAAAACACAGTGCGTTGTATAGTTGACCGATGCACAGTGACACCATCTGCAGCAAGTTGATGCTGCAGCTCTCTGGAGATGGTCTGAGGATTGTCCTTGACTGATCTCACCATTCTTCTTCTCTGCCTTTCTGATGTTTTTCTTGGCCTGCCACTTCTGGCCTTAACAAGAACTGTACCTGTGTTCTTCCATTTCCTTACTATGTTCCTCACAGTGGAAATTGACAGGTTAAATCTCTGAGAAAGATTTTTGTATCCTTCCCCTGAACAACTATGTTGAATAATCTTTGTTTTCAGATCATTTGACAGTTGTTTTGAGGAGCCCATGATGCCACTCTTCAGAGGAGATTCAAACAGGAGAACAACTTGCAAGTGGCCACTTTAAGTAGCTTTTCTCATGATTGCATACACCTAGCTATGAAGTTCAAAGCTCAATGAGGTTACAAAACCAAAAAAAGTGCTTTAGTAAGTCAGTAAAAAGTAGGTAGGAGTATTTAAAACAAGAAAATGATAAGGGTGCCCATACTTATGCACCTGTCAAATTTTGTTTGAATGCAGATTGCACATTTTCTGTTAGTACAATAAACCTCATTTCAAGGCAGAAACATTACTGTGTCCAACAGTTATTAGATATATGAAACTGAAATAGCTGTTGCAAAAAAAACAATTTTTATGAAACATTAAGCTTAAGATTAATAGGGGTGCCCAAACTTTTTCATATGACTGTATCTATGTATTCTATGTGTATATATCTATTCTAACTATTCTATTATAACCTGTCACTCTGTGATTTTACTGTACACAACAGATGAATTGCCGGCTTTTCAATGGACACCGATGCGTAAAAATCGGACAGCACTCGCATGGTCCGAGTGCTGTGTGATTTTTTTCCCACATCCATAGGCTTGCATTGGCGAGTCTCATCCGAGATAAGCAGCAAATCGCAGCATGCTGTGATTCTTTTCTCAACCCGATATCAGCTGAGACAAAAATTGCCGATAAGATGTAAGCCATTGAATAACATTGGTCTGAGTGCAATCCGATTTTTTATCCGATTGCACTCATCCATTTTTCTCACAAATGAGTGTGAGCCCTTAGACTGCATTCATCAGCTATCACGAATGAAGTAGAGAGATGTAAAAACTCTTGCGCTAAGAAATGCATGAACATTACGCAATGTAAAAGTATTTGCCTATGATATCTTCCAATACAGTCAGCAGGAACAGAATTGTGTGAAAGGAGATTCATAGCTGCTCATAATTGTACATCTAGCATCTTGCCAGAGCTTCTTTTGCAGAAAATAACAAACTACACAACCCCATCAGGCACCAATCCAGAATTATTGTTCCATCATTTCTTATATAGGAACAGGGCTGTCACTAGAAATTACGGGGCCCCATACTGGCAACATTTTCGGGGCCCCCTTGAGACTTCGCCCAGGCTCCATCCCAGCCCCGCCTCCAAGCTCCACCCCTCGACCTGTCCACAGTTCCACTGCTCTCTCTTGGTAAAACTCCACTTCTCGCCTATCACACATTAACAGTTCCCATCACCAGATCACACATATAGCCGGCAGGTTTTATTTTGGACATTTTTTAAGCCGCTACCATAACATGGTAGACACTTTTGGCCGGGCCCTACTCTACTGTAACCTATTAAATATTTGTTAAAATATGCAATACAATTTAGGTATATTTTTATTTATTTTTCAATTTTTAAAATGACCAATAATATCACATACAAGGAAAAAATACCGCTACACCATGACCAGACCACATATTACCACCACAGTGATCGAATAATATCACATACAAGGAACAAATACCACAACACCATGATCAGACACCATATTATTACCACATAGTGACCAAATAGCACATACAAGAGACAAATACCACCGCACCATGACCAGACCACATATTACCACCAGTGACCGAATAATATCACATACAAGGAACAAATACCACCGCACCATGACCAGACCACATATTACCACCACAGTGATCAAATAATATCACATACAAGGAACAAATACTACAACAATATTACCAGACCACATATTACCACGACAAAGTGACCAAATAGCGCATACAAGGAACAAATACCGCAACAACATGTCCAGACCACATATTACCACCACATAGTGACTGAATACTACAATACTGATCAGTAAAAAAAACACAATACTATCACCATCAGTGCCATTATACACAGGAGCTCTGTACTTAATATGCAGTGTCTGTGTACAGGTAATACAGGTGATATTATACACAGGAGCTCTGTATATAAAGTATAGGTAATACAGTGATCACTGGTGACATTATACACAGGATCTCTGTATATAGTATACAGTGTATAGTGTCAGTGTATAGGTAACACACTGACTCACCAGTGGCGTCTCTAGGTGAAGTCCTTCATCTTTTATCTTTCATCCAGCACAGACCGCCATCACTTCTTCCAGCCAGGGCTCATCTCTGCAGGAAATAACACAGTTATCTCAAGCTCCGCTTGCAGAACACATTACTTAATTTTTCCCAACTTCTACATTACACCACATGAAGAAAAAGAGGCAACATAGTGTCACTCTACACAGTAACAGGGCCGCCCCCCCATTTAAAACAGTGTCCTCAAAAAATAAAATAAATACACTGCAGTAATAAAATACATTAATTAGCCCCTATGGTAATAATATTCCCCATCCTGGGCCCCGTGTGTCTCATTCCTGGCATCAGCCTTATGTTCTCCCATCCTGCCCTCATGAGTTTCCATTCTGCCCCATATGATCTCCCCATCCTACCCCATCTGTCTCCATCGTATCCATCCTGCCCCATGATCCTGCACAATCTGTCTCCAATCCTGCCCCATCTGTCTCTAATCCTGCCCCCCAGTGTCTCCAATCATGCCCCCATGTCTTTCATCCTGCCCTGTGTCTCCATTCTGCCCCCTATGTCTCCAATCATGCCCCCATGTCTGCAATCCTGCCTCCTGTGTCTCCATTCTGCCCCATCTGGCTCCAATCCTACCCCATCTGTCTCCAGTCATGACCCTAATGTCTCCAGTCATGCCCACAGTGTCTCCAGTCATGCCCCCAGTGTCTCCAGTCATGCCCCCAGTGTCTCTAGTCATGCCCCCCATGTCTTTCATCCTGCCCCCTGTGTCTCTAATCATGCCCCTTATCTCCATTCTGCCCCGTGTCTCGCATTCTGCCCCAATGTCCAGCACTCTGACCCCGTGTCCAGCATTCTGCCCCACGTGTCCAGCATTCTGCCCCGTGTTCAGCATTCTGCCCCCTTGTCTCACAGTCTGCCCCCGTGTCCAGCATTCTGCCCCTGTGTCCAGCATTCTGCCCCCGTGTCTCACAGTCTGCCCCTGTGTCCAGCATTCTGCCCCTGCACGTCCAGCATTCGGCTCCAGTGTCCAGCATTCTGCCCCTGTGTCCAGCATTCTGCCCCTGTGTCCAGCATTCTGCCCCGTGTCTCAGTCTGCCCCTGAGTCCAGCATTCTGCCCCGTGTCTCAGTCTGCCCCTGTTTCCAGCATTCTGCCCCGTGTCCAGCATTCTGCCCCGTGTCCAGCATTCTTCCCCTGTGTCCAGCATTCTGCCCCTGTGTCCAGCATTCTGCCCCTGTGTCCAGAATTCTGCCCCCAGTGTGTCCAGTATTTTGCCCCTGTGTCCAGCATTCTGCCCCGTGTCCAGCATTCTGCCCCTGTGTCCAGCATTCTGCCCCTGTGTCCAGCATTCTGCCCCTGTGTCCAGCGTTCTGCCCCCATGTCCAGCGTTCTGCCCCTGTGTCCAGCGTTCTGCCCCCGTGTCCAGCGTTCTGCCCCCGTGTCCAGCATTCTGCCCCCCCGTCTCACAGTCTGCCCCGGGCCCCCTGGATCGCCGCTCTCAATAAATAATTTTAAAAAAAATGAGTTCTTCTTACCTGGCCGCGCTCCTGCGGAGAAGCACTCTCCACTCAGCAGAAGCGCGCACTCGCCGGCGGCTGACAATGACGTCAGATGCCGGCGACGTGCGCGCTGCGGCTGACGTCAGCTGCCAGCCTCCGATTGGCTGGCGGCTCTTAACTATTCACGTGCGGGCCCGCACAACAATAGCGTTAAACTGCCGCAGCGCCGCTAAGGGCCCAGTTTAGCCTGCCGGTAGGGGCCTGGTGAGCAGATGAGACGGGGCCCGTTGCGGGCCCCACTCTGCCCACCGGGCTCCATACGCCAGTCAGGGCAGTAATGCCCTGATGGCGGCCCTGTATAAGAACAGGGTTCTTGCTCTTGTCCTTTTGTCATAAGTAAATCCATGGGTTACTGAGGAAATCCTAGGATTGCATGTACTAGTACTGAGTAATTCCTCATCTTGCTATCTATAGAAACTGTATGTCACATATTGCAGGGTTTTTTCAATGTGGTTATTTCAAACTTCTTCAAATTAGCACTTCTTTATTAAGGGGCATTTCCCAAAATATTTACTTACTTTTCTATAAATCATCATGCATACATATTAATAATACTTTAGAAATCTTCCACCAGGTCTGTAGTATTTATTGTAGGTGAACTTCAACAGAGAGACAGAATCTAAAAATAAAAAACAGAAAATCACATTGTATGATAAAAAAAAAAAAAAATTGCAATTTATTGCATGAAATAAGTATTTGATCACCTACCAATCAGCAAGAATTCTGTCTCTTACAGGCCTCTTGGTATTTCTTTAAGAAGCCCTCCTACTCTGCACTCATTACCTGTATTAATTGTACCCGTTTGAACTTGTCACCTGTATAAAAGATACCTGTCCACACACTCAATCAATCACACTCCAACTTCTCCACCATGGACAAGACCAAAGCTGTCTAAGGATACCAGGACAAAATTATAACCTGCACAAGGTTGGGATGGGCTACATGACAACCGGCAAGAAGCTTGGTGAGAAGGCAACAATTGTTGGCACAATTATTAAAAAATGGAAGAAACACAAGATGACTGTCAATCTTCCTCGGTCTGTGGCTCAATGCAAGATCTCGCCTCGTGGGGTAATTATAATTCTGAGAAAGGTAAGTAATCAGCAAAGAACTACATGGGAGAACCTGGTCAATGACCTGAAGAGACCTGGGACCACAGTCTCAACATTACCATTAGTAACACACTGCGTCATCATGGATTGAAATCGTGCAGTGCATTGCTCATACCAGCACATGTCCAGGCCAATTTGAAGTTTGCCAATAACCATCTGGATGATCCAGAGGAGTCATGGGAGAAGGTCATGTGGTCACATGAGACCAAAATAGAACTTTTTGGTATCAACTCCACTCACTGTGTTTGGAGGAAGAAGAAGGAGGAGTACAACCCCATCCACACCGTGGCAACCATGAAGCATGGTGGGGGAAACATCATACTTTGGGGGTGCTTTTCTGCAAAGGGGACAGGACGACTGCATAGTCTTGAAGGGAGGATGGATAGAGTTATGTATCGCGAGATTTTGGCTAATAACCTCCTTCCCTCAGTAAGAGCATTGGAGATGGGTCGTGGCTGGGTCTTTCATAATGACAATACCCAAACCACACAGCCAGGGCAACTAAGGAGTGGCTACGTAACAAGCATTTCAAGGTCCTGGAGTGGTCTAGCCAGTCTCCAGACCTGAACCCAATAGAAAATCTTTGGAGGGAGCTGAAACTCAATGTTGCCCAGTGACAGCCACGAAATCTGAAAGATCTGGAGAAGATCTGGATGGAGAAATGAGCCAAAATCCCTGCGGCAGTGTTGTCAGTGTGTGCAAACTTGGTCAAGAACTACAGGAAACATCTGATCTCTGTAAATGCAAACAAAGGTTTCTGTACCAAATATTAAGTTATATTTTTTTATTCTATCAATACTTATTTCATGCAATAAAATGCAAATTACTTATGCAAAAATCATATAAAGTGATTTTCTGGATTTTTTTTTAAAGATTCTCACAGTTGAAGTGTACCTACGATAAAAATTACAGATCTCTCCATTCTTTGCAGATGGAAAAACTTGCAGAATTAGTAGTGCTTCAAATACTTATTTTCCCCACTGCATATATGACCATTAATTAGCCTGTAAAAGGGTACATAAGAGCCAAAATCTTTGCATAATACATTGGCAGTGAACAATGTGGCGCCCCTAGGGGTATTTGCCACAAAAATAGTTATTGACACCAAATACAAATATTAAAATAGCAAGACTGCACTACCATCTTCGGCCAGAAGGGGGAGCTCCAGAGACTCCCCATGATCTATTCTGGTCTGAGAAAAGGACTGGCAGTTGGGTTGAGGAGCTGAAAGTGAGAGGTCGTATAACTGAACTCCTAACAGCCCTATGACGGATTATAGGCCCGTAATACCCATAGTAGGAAAAGAGGAATAGAGAAAAAGGACATTGTGAGAACCGGGTAGCAATAATTTCTACCCAAAATAGGCGCAGAGACGGATACCGGATCCGTGGCTATATTCGTTATATATAATACAGCAACCGTAAGAAAGTGAGGTGATATCAGCTTCACCAGGGTAAGACGCAGCAACAGACACAGAGTTCAGCGGTACTCCCAAAGGGGGTAAGCCGACAAAAAGGACTCGGGTTGTCCGTCGAACCAGAGCACAGAAGAGACAGATTGGGTCGGCAGCCAGTTCACATACAGCAGCAGGGCCATACAGAAACTGCGCATAATAAGAGATGGAAATCCTGACAGGGTCAAAGTAATTCAGAGTTCTTATACAGACTCCGGTGACAGTATTGGTTGCAAATCCCTTTTTGTTGAAGTAAACTGGTTAAACGTTTCAGCGCCTCAGTCTTTCATTTGGACAATAGCCATCGATCCAGGATCGGGGTCATCACAGCTGAGAGGACCTGCTGCTGATCAAGTAAGTGTCTGTTCCTTCATGATATCCCTTGCACTGTGCATCGCACAGTCTCCAGCAAACCAGAGAAAGACAAGAGCGAACTTTCAACCAGAATGCTCTAGCAACTCCATTAAGACCGGGTGACCAAGTACTCAAGAGGAATCGTCGAACCAATAAACTGGATAATCAATGGGAAGCCGTACCCTACACAGTTTTACCAACAAGAATGGATAATCCTAAAATGTGTCTCATTAGCAAAAACGGAGGTTTAACATCTGTACTAGTGTCAAGAGACAATCTTAAATTATGTCCGGAAACGTTGAAAGAGCCAGAAGTTGTCCAGCCAGAATCAGAAGTTATTCAACCTATACAGGTTCAACCAGTAAAGGAAAAAGAGGAGGAAATGTATCACACCTGTATAGGAGACTTTCCCAAAACCCTACTAACATACCATGGTGCAGTAGTGGTTCCCATGGTGGCCTTTTATCCAACACCGAACCCAATATTAGAAGTCCCAAGACAGGAAGAGGCTGACCCCGTACTACAAGAGGTTCCAGGTCAGGAAGAACAGATTCCTGATCAGAGTGATCCCATTCACGGTGGACTTGCCAACCCCATAGTGGTGGAATTATCTATAGCAGAGAGGGCAGATACTATATCCGCAGTAGACAGTAGTACACCACATAAAGAGACACCGCTATTACGTAGATCCCAGCGTAGTACCCAGGGTCAATTACCGGCCAGGTATGCGGATTACCAACTATAAGACTATAGTCATTGTTATCGTTCTGTAACGTTTAAGCCCAGTACCTACAGAGACTTACCTGTATGAACTTCTTGCATATTCTTGAACTTTTATCAGCCCGGAAACACTAAATAAAAGCTCCGGAAAGACTGCTTTGTGAACTTTGCTTCCTAGTACCTTCAAAGATAAAACTGTATTAATGGACGCTATTTGAAGTGACTTTTTACAGAATTCCATTTTTTTTGTTTCTTTGAGTGGTTTTTGTAACTTTTCATTTTTAAGACTCTGTACATATCAATTGTTATTTCAAAATGTTATCGTCCCACAGTCCCGGAGTACTGTTCTTAACTAAGGGGGAATGTGGCGCCCCTAGGGGTATTTGCCACAAAAATAGTTATTGACACCAAATACAAATATTAAAATAGCAAGACTGCACTACCATCTTCGGCCAGAAGGGGGAGCTCCAGAGACTCCCCTTGATCTATTCTGGTCTGAGAAAAGGACTGGCAGTTGGGTTGAGGAGCTGAAAGTGAGAGGTCGTATAACTGAACTCCTAACAGCCCTATGACGGATTATAGGCCCGTAATACCCATAGTAGGAAAAGAGGAATAGAGAAAAAGGACATTGTGAGAACCGGGTAGCAATAATTTCTACCCAAAATAGGCGCAGAGACGGATACCGAATCCGTGGCTATATTCGTTATATATAATACAGCAACCGGAAGAAAGTGAGGTGATATCAGCTTCACCAGGGTAAGACGCAGCAACAGACACAGAGTTCAGCGGTACTCCCAAAGGGGGTAAGCCGACAAAAAGGACTCGGGTTGTCCGTCGAACCAGAGCACAGAAGAGACAGATTGGGTCGGCAGCCAGTTCACATACAGCAGCAGGGCCATACAGAAACTGCGCATAATAAGAGATGGAAATCCTGACAGGGTCAAAGTAATTCAGAGTTCTTATACAGACTCCGGTGACAGTATTGGTTGCAAATCCCTTTTTGTTGAAGTAAACTGGTTAAACGTTTCAGCGCCTCAGTCTTTCATTTGGACAATAGCCATCAATCCAGGATCGGGGTCATCACAGCTGAGAGGACCTGCTGCTGATCAAGTAAGTGTCTGTTCCTTCATGATATCCCATGCACTGTGCATCGCCTGAGGCCACAGCACCGGGTCAAGCCACTAGTGACATCCCCCTCAAGAGACGGACCTCCTTGATCTGGTGCTGGGTACCTCGGTCTCCCGGGCATCACAACACAATAAATCTTAAATGCAATCAGTTCCTTACAAGTTGTAACTTTGCTTTCTTATATCATCTGAAAAGACAGGGCACAAAGGTCATGAAGAAATGTGAACCAAAACAAATAAAAGTACACTTTTTTTGTGGATTCAAAAATGTGTTCCTTGATTTGCTCTTCTACGTTGATGACAAAAATAATGGCTATCACTGAGTATAAGCGGACTGATAACATCTATTATGGTATAGTAGCTTGCCTAATAGAACCCCACCTGTAGTATTGTAAGGAGATTGACATGCTGCCCACGTTTCCGCTTTGTAGAAACAAGTTTATTGTTGTAACATGTTATGTGACGCAATGTGAACTGTGATGTATAGCGTGAATTTTGATGTGCATTAAAGGTATTAGTGATATTGATAATATGCGTAGTTTGACATTATGGATAGTAAGAGTTAATGTTTGGAACTAGCCTGGGGTGAGAGGGGCTAAGTTCAAATGAAAGTGACAATTTCCTGTCAGAGTTTCAGATAGGGCCTGAAGTGCATATAAATATGACCTGAGGCGCATTGTGAGCAGTGCAGCGTTCTGGGGTGTCCCAAAAGTGATAGGAGACCAAAGGAAAGGGGATAGCCATATCCGGAACATAAGTGACTAAGAGACAGAGTGATTGATCAAATACGAGTCCAGGAAGAGAACGCCAGGTAGAAAGGCCCAGAGTTCATAACTCTTGACGGTAACGGGCCTAGACAGGACTGAGTATGTGAGACGAATAGAAAATCCCAGGTGGGAGATCCAGAGCGTGAGAGAGCATGAACCTAAGTCCAGCCATATCAGCAAAAACGCAGAACTGTGGGATGAGTAAAGGACTCTAGCTAAGCAGGACTGTAAAGTTGAGCTGGGTTGTGGGAAAGTAGTGAGAAACAGTGGAAACAAAGGACCAGTAGAGAAAGTAAAAAGGAAAAGGAAAGAAAGGAGAACAATAGAAGAAAGGGGAAGTAATCAGTGTAAAATGCTTTGAGTTGTAAAGGAAATGCTCATAAGATTGTGTGCGAGCTATTCCCTGTACATATTCCCTACCAAGATCCTGTTCAGTAAAGAATGTATTGCTAAATGGTGGGCTCCTTCATTGAACTGTGAAACATCTGGTCCTGGCAAACCAGCAACATCGGTTACATGCAACCTGCACGTGCGCAGCGCCTACACAACACAATACTCGTCCACACACCCAGCCAGTACCCCCACTTTCATGTAACATGCCGGGGCGCAACAGACGAGTACCTCACCCATGGCTACCGTCCCACGCATTGTTACAGTATCACAGCAGCTTATTTGATAGTCATATCACAACTCACTTGTAAAGTCACAGAAAATGACTAGACTGAATGTGATATAATGGCACAGCAGCTCACCTATTTGTGATGTCATTGTATCTTGCTTGTATGGAACTCGTTTATTTACTCGTCGTAGCAGTCTGGGGAAGATGTTGGCAAAAATTAAACAACTACAATTCGATAAAACAGCAATTGTGAGTCACAGGGCTGAACTATGCTGTTTTATTATCTGCCAATATAGAACTGGTATTTACCACTATATGGGCAGTGTATGTTGGTATAATACAAAACTTTACCACAAATGCTATCCCTACGATGTTATAGCCCTGCCACTTTTTGGGACTACATTTACATCGCCGAGTGTAAAGTACCTATATGGGTATCCTGTGGCACTTTATGCATTCTATAGCATATACTGTATTATATCTATAATACACTGGAGTAATTCTGAATCTATGTAGTATATAAAAAACACTATATTGTGGGGTATGGGGTTTGGAATTTTTAAAGAAGAAACAAACATACTCAACAATCCTGCATGCATGGCAAAGATTCAATAGTCCGTTTAGAAAAGTTTCCTATGAATATTTTGGATTCAATATGTAGAAAAAGTAGCATTTCCCACAAAATTTGTCTCTATTTTCTTTGGTTACCGAATCTGGACATTAAACTGATAGGTTGCACAAGGTTAATCTACAAAATTTGCAGCAGCTTTCAATAATATAAAACAACAAATAGCAGTTTGATTGTGCTTTTAGATCATCTTGCTCATTCCGTGAGCCTTAAAAAATAGGTTAAAACAATATGGTGAGACTATATTAAGTTATTTAAAATGTGTTGTACCAAAATCCAACTGAATCCAAACTCCTTAGGCCGGGGTCACACTAGAGAGGAATACGGACGAGGGAGAGGCGCAAAAACAACGCATTGCACACGGACCAATGTTTCTCTATGGGGCAGCTCCCATCAGCCATATATTTCTCGGCCATATTTTACGTGCGTAGAAAATCGCAGCATGCTGCTTTTGTCAGCATCTTGCTCAAAAAATCCACCAATGAAAGTCTATGGGAGCGAGAAAAATACGGATTACACACGGACCATGCTTGTCACTTGCGAGAAATATGCACCGGTGTTCTATAGAAAAGCCAGTAATTCAGTGCGGTGTACAGTAAAATCACACAGACCGGTTAGAATAGAATAGATCAAATAAATGTCTACACATAGTATAGATATTTATACAGTATATATATATATATATGTATATATACTGTATGTCATTGACACACACACATATATATATATATTCATATTTCATACAAAGCTGGATAGCAGAAAAGCCGGTAATTCAATTGCCGGCTTTTGCTATCTCCTTATCAAACCCAACAGGATATGAGACATGGTTTGCATACAGTAAACCATTTCATATCCCTTATTTTTTACATATTCCTCACTAATAATGTTAGTAGTTTGTGTGTGCAAAATATGGGAGCTCTAGGTGTTAAAATAAAGGGTTAAATCACGGAAAGAACTGGCGTGGGCTCCCGCGCTATTTTCTCCACCAGAGTGGGAAAGCCAGTGACTGAGGGCAGATATTAATAGCTTAGAGAGGGTCCATGGTTATAGGACCCCCTGGCTAAAAACATCTGCCCCCAGCCACCCCAGAAAAGGCACATCTGTAAGATGCGCCTATTCTGGCACTTAGCCACTCTCTTCCCACTGCCGAGTAGTGGTGGGATATGGGGTAATAAGGGGTTAATGTCACCTTGCTAATGTAGGGTAACATTAAGCCAGGTTAATAATGGAGAGATGTCAACAAGACACCTATCAATTATTAATCCAATAGTAATAAAGGGTTAAATAAACACACACACATTATGAATAAAGCATTTTAATGAAATAAATAAACACATGTGGTTTTAATATCTTTATTGTACTCTCAATTCAACTGAGGACCCTCGTCTTCTGAAAAAAAGGAAAAACAAAAAAACAACAATATCCCATTCCTGTCCGCCGCACAGTCATGTCCTACGATGTAAATCCATCTGAAGGGGTTAAATAATTTTATAACCAGGAGCCTGCTAATGCAGCTGCCCCTGGCTGTAAAAACTGGGGAATGAATGGAATGCAGCTTCGTTGACTTGTGGTGCTGCGCAGGGGGGTGGCATAAACTCATATGAACTCTAGCGTGAGAAATGTGATGCAGCGATGTCCTTGCTGTGCAGTGAATAGGCAGTGAGCCATATAAAGTTCAAACAAAGTCTTGTTTATTTCACAGCATACTCACAAACCGGAAAAATAAGCAAACAAGTCTTTCAGTATGCATCCAGGAAAAGATAACGACAGTCCACAGTCCGTTGCCGTGAACGTAATACACCACCGTGTACGCTGGGGTGTCAGGCTTTTTAGGCTATGCCTGGCCCGTGTTGCACCACACGGACAGAGCTCCTCATAAAGCTCCTGCTAGGTCTGACTCCCAGACCAACACTGACACACCCAAACTCTCTTGCAGGGTTTTTTTTTTCTTTGCTCCAGATTCTATGGCCATGGGCCACTATAAGATCTGGGCTGGAGGAAACGGACCGGCCCCACTGCCTTCCTGCAGTCCGTTTCAAAAATAAAAGCCCATACCGGTTTTCCTGAATAATTTCTGGGTCAAATAACTTGATCCAGTTCACACTCACTTTTATTCTTCCCTGTGTCTCACAGGCAAACCTGCTGTGAGCACAGGGCACTCCAGCGGATCTAATATGCTTCTAAGCACATCCTGGGGGATACATAGCGACCCTCGCATATGACACCGGTCACTGCCTTACATACCCCCCCCTCTGTTCAGACTTGTGGGGTTGAACATTTGTCAGCATACATGGTGCCCGTGACAGGGCATCCGCATTTCCCTGTGATTTCCCAGCCCGATGTTCCACAGAGAAGCTGAAGTTTTGTAGGGACAAGAACCATCTGGTGACTCGGGCATTCCTCTCTTTTGCATTTCTCATCCAGACAAGGGGTGAATGGTCTGTTACCAACCGAAACTGACGCCCGAGCAAATAGTAGCGTAGGGACTCCAAGGCCCATTTAATCGCCAAGCACTCCTTCTCCACTACGCTATAATTTTTCTCTGCCGGGGTCAGTTTCCTGCTTAAATAGGTGACTGGATGCTCATCCCCGTTCACCTCTTGCGACAGCACCGCTCCTAAGCCTACCTCTGAGGCATCGGTTTGCACAATAAAGGTTTTCTTGAAGTCGGGGCTGATGAGGACCAGCTGTCCACACAACGCTGACTTCAGAGACTGGAAAGCTTCCTCTGCTTGAGGTTTCCACTTGACCATAACCGTTTTCTTCCCTTTTAACAAGTCCATTAGGGAAGCCGATTTACCAGCAAAATTGGGTATAAATCGACGGTAATACCCAATGATGCCAAGGAATGCCCTCACTTGTTTGGTACTTAAGGGCTTGGGCCAGTTTTGAATGGCCTCAATTTTGTTCACTTGAGGTTTGATCACCCCTCGGCCGATCACGTATCCTAAGTACCGGGCTTCCGTGAGACCTATTGCGCATTTCTTTGGGTTTGCTGTTAACCCTGCGGCTCTAAGAGACTCCAGCACTGCTTGTACCTGGGACAGATGGGTATCCCAGTCGGTACTAAAGATGACTATGTCATCCAAATAGGCCGACGCGTAATCTCTATGTGGCGCTAACACAATGTCCATCAGCCTCTGGAATGTGGCCGGAGCCCCATGTAACCCAAAAGGTAAGACAACGTATTGAAAGAGACCCTCTGGGGTTATAAAGGCAGTCTTTTCTTTCGCTGACTCTGTTAAGGGAACCTGCCAGTAACCTTTCGTGAGATCCAGCGTGGTGAAGTACTGTGCCTTCCCCAGTCTCTGAATTAGCTCGTCCACCCGTGGCATGGGATACAGGTCAAATTTTGACACTTCATTTAACTTCCTAAAGTCATTACAGAAGCGTAATGACCCATCAGGTTTTGGTATTAGTACAATGGGGCTAGCCCACTCACTTCGGGACTCCTCAATGACTCCCAACTGAAGCATTTGCTTTACCTCAGCCGCGATGGCTTGCCTTCGGGCTTCTGGCACTCGGTAGGGTTTCATTCGCACCTTTACCCGGCTTAGTGACAATGTCATGCTGAATCACTGAGGTTCGCCCCGGCAGCTCTGAGAATACATCCATATTCTGCTGTACCAAAGCTCGAGCCTCCCGCCGCTGCTGTTTTGTGAGGTCACCATTGATTTTTACCTCACACCCGGCTGTGTCCTTGGCGAGTGCCAGAGGGACCTCCGATTGTATGACCGTAGTTGCTTCTGTGACCAAACATTCTCGGTCCTTCCAGGCCTTTAGCAGGTTTACATGGTACAGCTGCTCGGGTTTTCTTTTCCCGGGTTGGTACACTTTGTAATTCACTTCCCCCACCTTCCCCCGTATCTCATAAGGCCCTTGCCACTTGGCCATGAGTTTACTCTCTGGGGTGGGTACTAGTACCAACACCCGGTCTCCTTCTTTAAAGGTCCTGACCGTGGCCCTTTTATTATATGTACGGCTCTGGGCGGCCTGGGCATCCAGCAGATGCTCCTTTACTATGGGTTGCATGACCGCAATCCGATCCTGCATACTTGCCACATACTCGATTACACTTTTATGTGGAGTGGGCTCCTGTTCCCACGTCTCTTTGGCTACATCCAGCAGTCCCCTCGGGTGTCTGCCATACTATAGCTCAAATGGGGAGAACCCCGTGGACGCCTGCGGTACCTCGCGTATGGCGAACATTAAATATGGCAATAACATATCCCAATCTTTCCCATCCTTGGTGACCACCTTTTTAAGCATGGCCTTGAGGGTCTTATTAAACCTCTCGACCAACCCATCGGTTTGTGGATGGTACACTGACGTACGTAACTGTTTAATTTGGAGCAATTTACATAGCTCCTTAGTCACTTTAGACATAAAAGGGGTTCCCTGATCTGTAAGGATCTCCTTGGGAAGCCCCAGGCGACAAAACATGGCAAACAGTTCACGGGCTATGAGTTTAGCCGAAGTGTGCCGGAGCGGTATCGCCTCTGGATACCGGGTGGCGTAGTCTACGACTACTAATATGTGCTGGTGGCCCCGGGCGGATTTTACTATTGGTCCTACCAGATCCATCGCTATCCGCTCAAAAGGTACCTCTATGATGGGCAGAGGCACTAATGGGCTCCGGTAGTTCGTGGTGGGTGAGGTTAGTTGACACTCAGGACATGTGTCACAGTACTTTGTAACCTCAGCGTAGACACCAGGCCAAAAAAACCTCTGTAATATGCGCTCTAACGTCTTTTTGGCCCCCAAGTGCCCCCCCAACATGTGAGTGTGAGCCATGTCGAGCACCGCCCGACGATAGGGTTGGGGCACTACCAGTTGTTCCACCACCTCATCCCGGATTTTATCAATTCTGTACAGTAACTCCTGGTTGATCATCATCCGGGGAAACTCCTTTTCTGCACCAGGTTGTTGGGCCACCCCATTCACCTCGATTACTCTTTCCCTTGCCCGGGTCAGAGTGGGTTCCTGGAGCTGGGCAGTCCCGCACTTACCAGGAGACACCTCCAGCTCAGGAATTGGTGGATTCTCCTCCACCTCTCCTGCCAATACCTCTAGGGGAAACCTATCGGGATTACACACTGTCCCTATGGTGGCGACCCCTACGGCAGGTATCCCTGACTCGGGATCTTCAGGTTCTGTACCTGGAATGCTTTTTACCCTGAGAGGGTTAACTCTGTTCTCCCAGAGGGACCAGAACAGGGGCAAGTCTCTACCGATCACAGTCCCATACGGAAGAGTCTTTACCACGCCCACCACATGTTTTATCTCTCCACATGGGGTGGAGAAAGTGACCTCCGCAGTCGGGTACTCTCGGAGGTCCCCATGTATGCACACTACCCCCACCTTTCGTCCTTTAGGACTGTCCCCAGCAATCAGGGACCCGTGTACCAGGGTCACCAAGCTCCCTGAGTCCAAGAGAGCATCCGTCTGGTACCCGTTAACGAGTACTCTACACAGCTGAGGTTCGGTACCGGCAGGGTCTGTAGTAGCAATGCAGACTGGCGGGGCATACATAGACACGGGTATACCCGCAGTCCATGGGTTCTGTTGTAAGGGGGCAATTAGCAACCACATGTCCAGGTTCTTGGCATCGCCAACATGTAATGACTGTGGCACGAGGTAACCTTGAGGCCAGTTTAGGGGACACAGGTCTGTGGTCACTCTCTTTCCGAGACAACCCCTCAGCACGGACTCGGTCCGGTTTTGTCCCAGTGGAGGGCCATGGACTTTTCTCAGACTCCTGAGCTGGCGGAGCCTTACGTGACAGCCGAAGCGGAGCAGTGTCCCATATAAAGTCCTGGGTGGCCTTATATCGCTCTATCAGACCTACAACTTGGTCTAGGGTACCCGGGTCCCCTTGACCCACCCAACGCTGTATGGCTGCTGGCAGAGTCCTCACCAGTCGGTCGACCACCACCCTCTCCACTATCTGACTTGTGGTTAAAGTCTCAGGTTGGAGCCACCGTTTCACAAGCTGCAGTAAGTCAAAAATCTGAGACCGGGCAGGCTGGGCTTCCACAAAAGACCAAGAAAACACCAGTTGAGCTCTCACATAAGTATTAACCCCCAGTCAGGCAAGGATCTCACCTTTTAGCTTGGAATAGTCCTGGGCATCCTCCTGACTGAGGTCAAAGTAGGCCTTTAGCGCATCACCCCTCAGGAACGGAGCCACAACTTCAGCCCACTGTGCTGCTGGCAGTTTCTCCCACTCTGCCGTGTGCTCATAGACGGTGAGGAAAGCTTCCACGTCATCTTCCGGACTCAATTTCCTCAAAGCGGAGCGGACCTTGTCTCGGGCATCGCGACGTTCCGGGGTCGGTGCTGGAGGTGCCTCACGCAGAGCTGTAATTTGCTGCAGCAACAGGTTATTAGTTTGTTGCTGTTGTTGCTGTGTGAGGACCAGCTGCCTCAGAATCTCCTCCATTTTTTCTGTAGGCCTGAATTGTAATGTAGCAGGCTTAATAACAGACATGCAAATGGTGTTGGGGTATGCCTTAATTCACACTGCTCCGCATTCTCCAACCAAATGTGATGCAGCGATGTCCTTGCTGTGCAGTGAATAGGCAGTGACCCATATAAAGTTCAAACAAAGTCTTGTTTATTTCACAGCATACTCACAAACCGGAAAAATAAGCAAACAAGTCCTTCAGTATGCAGCCAGGAAAAGATAACGACAGTCCAAAGTCCGTTGCCGTGAACGTAATACACCACCGTTTACGCTGGGGTGTCAGGCTTTTTAGGCTATGCCTGGCCCGTGTTGCACCACACGGACAGAGCTCCTCATAAAGCTCCTGCTAGGTCTGACTCCCAGACCAACACTGACACACCCAAACTCTCTTGCAGGGTTTTTTTTTTCCTTGCTCCAGATTCTATGGCCATGGGCCACTATAAGATCTGGGCTGGAGGAAACGGACCGGCCCCACTGCCTTCCTGCAGTCCGTTTCAAAAATAAAAGCCCATACCGGTTTTCCTGAATAATTTCTGGGTCAAATAACTTGATCCAGTTCACACTCACTTTTATTCTTCCCTGTGTCTCACAGGCAAACCTGCTGTGAGCACAGGGCACTCCAGCGGATCTAATATGCTTCTAAGCACATCCTGGGGGATACATAGCGACCCTCGCATATGACACCGGTCACTGCCTTACAGAAAATATTCAGAAAACTTCCCACGCTTCCTCACTGACATATATATGTATATATATATATATATATATATATATATATATATATATATATATATACACTCACTGGCCACTTTATTAGGTACACCTGTCCAACTTCTTCTTAACACTTAATTTCTAATCAGCCAATCACATGGCGGCAACTCAGTGCATTTAGGCATGTAGACATGGTCAAGACAATCTCCTGCAGTTCAAACCGAGCATCAGTATGGGGAAGAAAGGTGATTTGAGTGCCTTTGAACGTGGCATGGTTGTTGGTGCCAGAAGGGCTGGTCTGAGTATTTCAGAAACTGCTGATCTACTGGGATTTTCACGCACAACCATCTCTAGGGTTTACAGAGAATGGTCCGAAAAAGAAAAAAAATCCAGTGAGCGGCAGTTCTGTGGGCGGAAATGCCTTGTTGATGCCAGAGGTCAGAGGAGAATGGGCAGACTGGTTCGAGCTGATAGAAAGGCAACAGTGACTCAAATCGCCACCCGTTACAACCAAGGTAGGCCTAAGAGCATCTCTGAACGCACAGTGCGTCGAACTTTGAGGCAGATGGGCTACAGCAGCAGAAGACCACACCGGGTACCACTCCTTTCAGCTAAGAACAGGAAACTGAGGCTACAATTTGTACAAGCTCATCGAAATTGGACAGTAGAAGATTGGAAAAACGTTGCTTGGTCTGATGAGTCTCGATTTCTGCTGCGACATTTGGATGGTAGGGTCAGAATTTGGCGTAAACAACATGAAAGCATGGATCCATCCTGCCTTGTATGGAGCATCTTTGGGATGTGCAGCCGACAAATCTGCGGCAACTGTGTGATGCCATCATGTCAATATGGACCAAAATCTCTGAGGAATGCTTCCAGCACCTTGTTGAATCTATGCCACGAAGAATTGAGGCAGTTCTGAAGGCAAAAGGGGGTCCAACCCGTTACTAGCATGGTGTACCTAATAAAGTGGCCGGTGAGTGTATATATAGACTGTATATATGTTTTCACGAATATTTGAGCCCATGGATCCATTATATGTCCATTTTGCAAGCCGGCGAGAAAATCTCGCCTTACGGATGCCATATGGAGGTTTACATGCGCAAAATACGCAGCCACACCTTGCAAACGGATGACATACGGATCACTGTTCAGGGAGCATTTCTGCGTATTTGGTCTGTAAAAAACAGACTGTATTTTTATACATTAGGTGTGACTCCAGCCTTATAGTAAACCAGGAGTCCCCAATCTGTGGCTCCGAAGCCATAGGTGGTTTGTGGACCTGTGATGTGTGGCTCACAGTTGTCTGCCAAGACTGTGCACCAAATTTAATAGACAGCTATAAAGTCAGGTCTACAGATGGTGAATTTTGTGAATAGTCATGCTCATGCATGAAAGAGCAAATATGGATGCATATATATTAGCCTTGGAAGTGGAAAGATAAATTAAGTATGGAAAGCTGGAGATGGAATGACACTACCTGTCAGAGGAGGTGCTTGAAGCTCAATGTGATAGCGTGGTGGTTGCCTCTGATACAAGAATTCTGGATGATGTTAAGGTGGAAACCACTGGATGTAAGTATACTGCCTCAGCTTGATTTTTGTGGGGAAGTTTTGGCTATCATCATAGTGGTAATGGTCTCTAGGTGCCAGTAGTGTGAGGTCTGTAAGGAGCCTGGAGTTGGGTGGCTCTGGATGTGGCTCTCAACCCTCTATTTGAGCTGAATGTGGCTCTTTAGGTAAGAAAGGTTGAAGACCACTGCACTAGAGGGTTAGGCATAGGTACCAATGCAAAATGGTTGCCTAAATAAAATGTTAATATGCAAATTGCCTCAATGATAACATATGTAAGCAAGTATCTGACTTATTGTCATAGCATAGCACGTGTCCAATATCTCTCATCACTCCCAACACTCAAGTAATGAAGTATCATGTTGTAAAAGAAAATTCAGAATGTGGGAGAACAAAGTCTAAAAAAAAGGTTTCACGAGAACGGTATGAGAATATACATGTAATCCTGCAATTACTCATAAAGTACTACTCATGATGGCCACTTAATAACAGGGATTTAGGACTGCAGAACAGGTTCAGTAATTATAAGTCATAAATAATGAATTGTAAAAGCTTCAGTAACCTCAATAACATACTGGTACATTCATCAGGTACTAGTGTGATTTACTTCAAACACATCTTTCTCCATATCGATCAAAATAAGGTAGTTCACCTTTCTAACAGTGGAAAATATTGTTGAAAAAACTAATTTCACAACATGAAGCAATCACTATGTGGAACTTTCTCATAACGTGGTTTTGGGTAATTTTTTTCCATCTGTTTTTAACTGTTTTGTCTTTCAAACATATGTTCTCAAGTAAAACACTGTTTCGGTGGCAAATAACTTTTATTACTGCACGTCTAAAAATCTTATTTCTGCTACCAATAAGGTAGATAAGATGATAAATCACAATAAAATGCTCTAAAGACACTTGTGCCAAGGCCCAATTTGGTGCTCGGATTATCTGGGTACTCGGATATGCTCGGCACTTGACAAGCATTGGCTGGTGTTTATGTAAGGGGGTTGCGGTAGCTATCCTGAACCCCTAGGTATTTCCCGGTGTACCAAATGTATATATATATACAGTACAGACCAAAAGTTTGGACACACCTCATTTAAAGATTTTTCTGTATTTTCATGACAACGGGTATCCGTGACTCCTGCGAGCTGTAATATAAACCTTTTTTACCTTACCTTATGACACCCCCGGGATAACGGCCACCTCCCCTTTTCATGCGGCCCAAGAATACCCCCTATTAAAACACACGACAAATGGGTTGGATTAATTGGCCACAGCAGCCGTTTATTTAACATTTAACATACAAAATGGTATAACAATAAACCCTGGAAGTGGATGATCCTCGAAGCCCGAAAAAACTGTATAAATGTTTTGCCAACCGTCCCACCTATTTTGGCCTTATATCCGCCTTACCCCCAGCCGCTATGCACCAGCTCGGAGGCAAACTCCACCTGCCAGGCCAAAACCGCACACCTGCTTGTGGGTCCCCTAATAATCCCCTCCACGGAATTATCGATACCACTTTTCCGATTTCAAATCACCCCGGGGAGTCCAGGACCTATTGAGATCCCCCCCCCATCAAACCGCCATTTTCCACCTCCACCAACTTCGAGGACCACCACCACCTGCCATGCTGCCGCGACATAATATTTTCAATATAAAACTGTACATAAGTATATACATAGTGTTAAGAAACTAAGCACTAACTTCATACTACCCATCACTAAATCTAAACTTTAAAAAACCGTAGTTACAAAAAAGGGAGGGTGGGTGGGAGCTTCTCTTCTCTGGCTGGTGAGTACCCAAAATGGTTGCCTCCTTCACGTAGCCACTACCTTTTATAAGGTCCCTCCCCCTTGCCCTGTGTCCGAACCCTCCGTCCTTTCAAATTCAAAAAACTCCGTCCCTCCCCTCGGCTCCTGTTAACCCTATAACCCCCAACCTTCTTATGAGCTCCCTATTGTCCCACGTCACCCTGTCATGGCGGCCTCCCCTGAGGGCCGGAGGCCCAGTACGGCCTTTCTTGACAACGGGTATCCGTGACTCCTGCGAGCTGTAATATAAACCTTTTTTACCTTACCTTATGACACCCCCGGGATAACGGCCACCTCCCCTTTTCATGCGGCCCAAGAATACCCCCTATTAAAACACACGACAAATGGGTTGGATTAATTGGCCACAGCAGCCGTTTATTTAACATTTAACATACAAAATGGTATAACAATAAACCCTGGAAGTGGATGATCCTCGAAGCCCGAAAAAACTGTATAAATGTTTTGCCAACCGTCCCACCTATTTTGGCCTTATATCCGCCTTACCCCCAGCCGCTATGCACCAGCTCGGAGGCAAACTCCACCTGCCAGGCCAAAACCGCACACCTGCTTGTGGGTCCCCTAATAATCCCCTCCACGGAATTATCGATACCACTTTTCCGATTTCAAATCACCCCGGGGAGTCCAGGACCTATTGAGATCCCCCCCCCATCAAACCGCCATTTTCCACCTCCACCAACTTCGAGGACCACCACCACCTGCCACAAACATAAATGCACTAACCCCTTAGCCATTTATGTCCCTCCAAACCTTCAAAGCTGTTTCGATGCCCTCCTGGATCGCCAAACACCACATATCAGTACCCACTGCATTTAAATGCACCCCATCCAACCTCCAATACCCTCCGGTGCCGGATTCAAGATTTATGTGCCGCACCACTACCGCTCCGTTCCTTGCCATGAACCGCGAAACAGCTTTGTTCACCTTGATTCTCGCTTTGTTTATCCCTTCTGGTGACCTAGCTCCCCGCCAAACTTTCCGCGGGACGATGTCCGACCAGACCGCCAGAACCCTTGGAAACATTGCCCACAACCTCAACATGTCGAACTTAATGTCCTTTATAAGTTCTCTGCACGGCCTCTTCCCCAAGTCATTACCCCCCAGGTGGATAACTACAATTTGTGGAACCTGATCCCAACGCACGAAACGATGAAACTCGGGCAAAAATTGACTCCAAGTCATCCCCCTTTTTCCGATCCATCTCAGTGACGCGACGTCCCGTGAAAACCCCAATTGCCGGCCATCTGGACGAACCGCTGCCCGCTCCGCCGCCCAGAACACAAATGAGTGTCCCATTATCCACACCAGCAATTTTCCATGTTCTGTAAGAGAATAAACAATACATCGATCAAGATGAGAAAATCCCGCCGAGCGCATGCCCCCATGAAATTAAACCAGATCCGGGCGAACATAAGACCGGAATCTTTCTGATTCCCACCGCCCAATTCTTTTAACCACTTCCTCCCCTAAACCTCTTCTGGCTGCTTCTGTTGCAGCCCCTATCCGAAATGAGTGGCCACTGTATTTACTGGGCGAAATTCCCCCGGACATTAAACACTTCCGAAACACAGAAACAAACTGGAAGCGTGACAAGAAAGAACCATCCGCATGAACCAACAGTGGATCGGATAATACACCCCCCCTACTCATCAATTTATCCACGCAGGTTACCGGGCACAATGAACAATTTGGAACCTGAAATAACACTAATTTGCAACCCTTTCCAAACACGTCCGTTTTTGATGACCTAATAAACACCACCACCTTGTCAAAAGTAACATCAACGTCCTCTCTCCGCAAACCCCCACCTTTATATCTGGAGGGGCTGACCAGCTCCCCCAAGCGAAGTGCTCCAAAAAACGCCAATGAAAACGCCGCCTGAAATAAAGTCACCTCCCAATCCGAAAAACAAACAACCCGTAATTGCCTACCAATTGTTAACAATACCTCAAAAGAGACCGGGCGTCTGCAGTCGAACGACTTCTGCCCTTTTTTTAAACCCTTTACCACTTGCATCACCATGAAAGACTTCGTCTCGTCCTGTAAACCTCTAGCCTTAAAGCCGAACGCTAATCCAGCTAGAAACTTATTCACTTTAGACACCGACCAACCCGACTCCCACACATGACCTACTAGCAACAACAATCTGCCCTCGTCGTTTATGCCGGACCCGTAAAACCCCTTCCAATCTTCCCATGTCCTCCAGGCCTGCTCATACTGCAGCCAAGACCTGTCTGATAGTGATCTAGCAAATAGATTCCTCACGGCCCTAAAGGCAGGTTCCACAGCTCCACTGGACACTCCCGGCACGCTGAGTCGAAGTAAGGCCTCGGCCCCTGAAAATGATCCCACTGTGAATGGAAAAGGACATCATCAGCATTAGTAGGCCCGGTTGACTTACAATCCGCTACTATCCACAAATTAAGCCTTAGGCCCAAAAAGACCAGGTGCTGCAGTACCCTAACAACTTCCGAAGACGCCGCAGATAACGTATTGATGGTTTCCACAACACTCGTATGCTCGCAAGAAAAACAGATCTTCTTATTCCTCACTGTCTCGCCCCACACCGACAACGCCACCACTCGAGGAAATAACTGTAGCAGTACCCGATTTTGTAACAAACCTCGTTCACGCCAATTTAGTGGCCACTCCGCCACCACTGTCTGACCGCGATATCTCAGATTGAAACCACGCTTTTCCATCACAGTAATGAAAAAACCTAGATCAACTGCATTCTCAACTGACTGAATCCAAATGGATTTGCCATTGTATTCCTCTAAGAAAAGAGCCCACACCTTCAAATCCTGTTTCAACTCCTTAGTCAATCTGATGAAATGCAATGGAGACTTTACTCCCGCCGTCGCTAATGATAAACGCCGACAAAATGCACGGCCCATTGGCATAATTCTGCAAGCAAAATTCAACTTGCCCAACAAAGATTGCAAATCGTGTAACGTTATCTTGCGCCGCGTGATTGCCTTTTCAACTTCCTCCCGAAAAGCAACCAACTTATCATCAGGCAATCTACATTCCATAGCCACGGAATCAATCTCTATGCCTAGGAAGCTTAGCAACGTCACTGGCCCTACAGTTTTTTCAGCTGCCAATGGAACACCAAAACCGTTTGCCACTCTTTCCATTGTATGCAATAGAATCGAACAAGCCGCAGACTGTGGCGGGCCTACAAACAAGAAATCATCGAGATAATGTAGACAAGAATTTAAACCAGATACATCCTTAACAACCCATTCTAGGAATGTACTAAACGTTTCAAAATAGGCGCATGATAGTGAACAGCCCATTGGAAGACAACGATCAATGAAAAAACCTCCATCCCAAAAACAACCTAGCAGGTGCATACTCTCAGGGTGCACTGGTAACAGGCGAAACGCCGCCTCGATATCTGTTTTTGCCATCAAAGCTCCCCTACCACACAGCCGTATTAAATTCATTGCTACATCAAAGGACGTGTAAGACACCGCACACAGTTGAGGATCAATGCCGTCGTTCACTGACAGACCCTTTGGGAAGGATAAATGATGAATAAGCCTAAATTTATTAGGCTCTTTTTTCGGAACCACTCCCAGCGGTGACACTCTCAAATTACTAATCGGAGCTGTTGCAAAAGGTCCGGCCATCCTACCTAGATCAATTTCCTTTTTTAGTTTTTCAGACACAACGCTAGGAAATTGCAAAGCCGATTTTAAATTTTTTCTCGACAGACAAACATCCTGTTCAACAAACGGAATTTTAAAACCATAACGAAAACCTTCCTTTAAAAGTGACGCTGCCGATGCATCAGGGTATCTATTTAGATACGCTTCCATCGCGTCCAGCCGTACCGGTGTCTCCCCTTTTTTCAACACCATCTCCCCCTCTTGCTTTTCCCCCCCTGAAACACCTCGACGCCCCATGTGTACCCCCACAACTTGAGCATTCATGTTTGAACTTACACTTGCTCCCAAACCTACATGCCCCTTCATTAAAGGAGAAACACAGTCCCTTCTGCATTGCGACCGAGTGTCCTGACTGTCCTGAACTCCCGGCGCCCCCCTGAAATGGCTGAGAACCCTGGTTCGCTCTAACCGGTGCCGTCAGTCTCATCCATAACGCTATATCCTTATGTTCCCAACGCATGCTCGGTCGTACCGCTTTACGCTGCCTGAACTGCTCGTCGTACCTTAACCATCCGACACCGCCATACACCCTGTAAGCCTCTCCAATTGCGTCCATATAACAAAAAAGTCCCGAACAATTCTCGGGCGCCTTCTCGCCTATTACACTCGCCAATATAGCAAACGCTTGCAGCCAATTAGCAAATGTACGAGGGATCAGACGGTACCTCCTCCTCTCCTCGTCTTCTTTTTTGGAGTCATCTCTCCTTAACCTATCCAGATTAAATTTTTCCAATGGCAATAACGAAAAAATATCCACATAATCCCCCTTCCAGATCTTTTCTTTCACCTCTACCTTCAAGTGTGACCCCAGCGGCCCCTCAAAACAAACATACACCTCAGTCCTAGCGGAATCATCCAAACGCACCGACTCCTCATTTTCTTTATCTTTATCAGCCCCTTCACTGCGGTCTCCCACGTCGCCTGACCCTGACCCCCTTTCTGCTTCACTGCTGCCCCCCCCAGACGCAGCTAGGACCGCTGCACTTTGTCCGCCACACTGTGACACAACCTCGGACCTTGATGACCCCCCTATCCCCGCTGGCCCTTCCGCGCTTCCTAGCCACGCCAACGCCGGTGACCCCCCACCTAAAGGGCCCCCATACCACAATCTAGCTAAATCCCTAAGGCCATGTAATATCAATCCCATCCCCCCGCTAGCCCCCCCCATAAATGACTCCCGTTCCCTACTATCACTGGGAGCTACAAAGGGGTTAAAATTGGTAAAGTGCTGGCTCTCACCTGGCTGCCTGGGCGCTGTGAACCCAGCAGCCGCAGATCCTGAGTCCTGTTGCAGGCGTGTCGATCCCGGGTTGGTTCTGTCCGCTGGTGGCTCCGCAGCTCCCGGGTCAACCTGCCTCACCGGCTGCCCACCGCCAGAAGCAGGCGAACCGGCAAGAATCGCAGGGCCCCTCGGAGCTGCCGCCGTGATCTGTGAAGCGCCGCCATCCTGGGGAGGTCCCCACAGCGCGCCGCCATCTTGGAGAAGTCCCGGGTGCTGTTGCGCAGGCGCCGGGTCCCAGAAGCCGGCGCCATCTTGCCGGAGACCTTCTCCACGAGGCACCGCACTTCCTGGAACGGCGCCATCTTGGATGAAGTCCTGGGCGAGCTGCGGCGTCCCTTGGGTGGCTGCTTCCCTCCGGAGCTGCTGTAATAAGGCCTCTACGTCCATCGCCTGGGTACTGCGGAGCTTCTCTTCTCTGGCTGGTGAGTACCCAAAATGGTTGCCTCCTTCACGTAGCCACTACCTTTTATAAGGTCCCTCCCCCTTGCCCTGTGTCCGAACCCTCCGTCCTTTCAAATTCAAAAAACTCCGTCCCTCCCCTCGGCTCCTGTTAACCCTATAACCCCCAACCTTCTTATGAGCTCCCTATTGTCCCACGTCACCCTGTCATGGCGGCCTCCCCTGAGGGCCGGAGGCCCAGTACGGCCTTTCTTGACTATGAAAATTGTACATTCACACTGAAGGCATCAAAACTATGAATTAACACATGTGGAATTATATACTTAACAAAAAAGTGTGAAACAACTGAAATTATGTCTTATATTCTAGGTTCTTCAAAGTAGCCACCTTTTGTTTTGATGACTGCTTTGCATACTCTTGTCATTCTCTTAATAAGCTTCAAGAGGTAGTCAGCCTGTTACACAGCCAATAAACATGCAGGGATTGCCTGATTGCCTGACAGTCACTGTAATCCTGTAGCCATCTTGGTAGTGGCATTACTGTGATTGACTGGCCGCGTTCCCGCATCAGAGTTTACAAAAAGGACAGGCACCACCACGCTCAGCTCACTGATGCTATTGCGCAGCTCAGAATCAGTTTTGATTGGAGGAAGAGAGCAGTTATCCAGGCCTGTGTGTCCACAGTTTAACTAATCAGAGTTTGTCAGTGTTGATACTGGTGCTGTTGCTGAACCTTCATACTAACAGTCCTTCTAAGGTCTAATTCCGTGCTTGGCTGTTTGTATGAGATACAATCTGCATTTAGCCTAAGCACAGTTGTAGTAGCAGGAAGAGTGGCAGAATACAGCCTCAAGCAATAAAAAAAAATTCTGGTTTTAATTCGTCGTCCAGAGTTTAACGTGTTTAGTGTTACATTACGGTGGTATGAAACTGCCAAAAAACGTTAAAAATTTTTTTCTGGATTCAATTAGTCATCCATACAGTTTAATGTTCTTTGTGTAAAATTGCAGTGGTTTAAAAATTTTAAAAAATGCTTAGCCTGCTACAGTTGACCCACTGTTTTGGTTCATTAAAAAAATTTAGTTTCAATTAATAAAGGAAACTTGGTTTCCAGAGACCTAGCAATTAGAAATGCGAAAGGCATGCTGTAAGGGATGGGGAAATGAAATGCTGATATACACAGAAGCTGAAGATGTGGGGCAGGTGCTACTACGTCTGTTGGAGCACAAGAAACACGCCCATCCACAACACATAGTTTCCTGTCTCACTTTGCAAGGAGGCATAGGACATCACTTCTGAAGCCACACCAGTATGAACAGGTGGTCAGTTGGATAGCAGATAATACTTCCAGCATGTACCAGCATGTGTCCAGGAACATCACCAGGGCCGGACTGGCCATCTGCCAACTCTGGCAAATGCCAGAAGGGCCTGTCTGGTTGTGGGCTGCCTTGTCTGCAGCGTTGGTAACAGAATCTGTGTTCTCAAGACACCCATACTGTTAAGAGTTGTGATGGAGCACAAAGTCACTGACTCAGTCACTTACGCCAGCAGGCCACTGGTATCATTAGAAATATTGGTCTTGTAGTAAATCTTTCTTTCCTCTATCCAAAGTAATTTTAGTAATACATCCCATCTGGTGCTTAGGGACGGAGACATCATGGGCCTGTGTGATTTCAAATGCCAGGGCTGAATTTCAGCCCCAGTCCTTCCTGAATATCACCCATGCCCTTGCCATCGCATTTACTGGGATTGTACACTTAACGACTGATAAGTGGACAAGCACTTGTGATGCTACATTTCCCTGATGGCACACTGGATGGAGACTGGGGCCAAATCCCACCCTGGCATGGCACATGTGCTACTGATGCCAAAGATTGCTGGCTCTACTTTTATCAAGGTTTCCTCCACCTCCTACACCAGGTACTGCACCCATACTTCTTCTCCTCATCCTCCATGAATATGCAGCGCCCCAGGGTCCTGGTCATTGCAGTAATATTATTCTCCTCTAGGGGGAGTGATGTTATGTCTGAAGGCAATAAAGGAGAGCACTTTATCAGGTAAGGCTACGTTCACATTTGCGTTGCATCGGGCGCAGCCGCGGCGACGCATGCATCATGCGCCCCTATATTTAACATGGGGGGCGCATGGACATGCGTTGCACTTGCGTTTTGTGACGCATGCGTCACTGTGGTGCATGCGTCAGGGCGCAGAGGACTCTGCAAGATGCAGTTTTTTCTGCGCCAAAAACCATGCAAAAGTGGACGCATGAGTCACAAAACGCTGCGTTGTGCATGCGTTTACATTTGCATTGTGCGTTGCGTCGCCGACGCAGCACCGCACAACGCAAATGTGAACGTAGCCTAACACAATGCATGCAACATGTTCACACTCCAGGCCAGAAGGGGGAGCTGTAAGCCTGTTTAAGGTGAACTCCCCTATAAAACATCCTGATCTGGAGGGAAAAGGAGTTCAGAGTTCAGTTCCTGTCAGGAAGACAGAGAGAGAGGAAGGAGTGGAGTCCTGGAGCCTGTACCTCCAGCTCATTATCAGTGTGCCAAAGACATGTTGCGAGAGATGAAGGAGGCTGGGGTAGTTAGAGACAGTTGTAGCCCCTGGGCAGCTCCATTAGTCCTCGTCAGAAAGAAAGACGGCACAATGAGGATGTGTGTAGATTATAGGCAGATAAACCGCAGTACACACAAAGATGCATACCCATTGCCCAGAATAGAAGAGTCCTTAGCTGCTTTAAAATCTGCTAACTACTTCTCTACCTTGGATCTCACCAGTGTAAGAGCTTACATTTATTCTGCCTCCTGTAGCGATGTTTCGCCGTCGGGCGAAAGAACTCCTGACACAGGCAGGTTCACACCCTGGCCCAGATGATCCACAAGAGACGCAACAACTGTGGAAAGAGAAAGGCAAATTATTTATCTATGATGGTAAGCTGTGCCAAAGAAGCATCAACCCATGCACTCATGAGTTGGTATGGCACTTCAAGTGCTTGATAAAGGTCTGTTGACCGAAACATCGCTACAGGAGGCAGAATAAATGTAAGCTCCTATTTTTTCACCATCCATTGTGGCGCTGTCTTTTTGTTCTTTACTTCAGAGACTGGCAGGACAGCTAATTTCAAGTTACCTATCCGCACCTACACCCAGGAGGCACGGTGGCACCTCTTGGAGGCTGGGGCTTGCTAGAGTCCCTGTTAAAAGCCTCAGGCCACCAGTCATATGGGTTTTTCCTATCCTTACCATCAGGGGGACAGAGAGAAAGAGACATAACATCTAGAACACCAACATCAGTTGTGAGGACCTTACCGAGATGCTCAGCAGGGAGGTACTACAACATCCAGGCGCTAGATTTCCATCTGGATAAGGGGACTCTGGATTTGCCTTCAGACCGGCCGGACTCTGCCTACCCTGTAGTCGGTACCCTGGACTGTGGATGCTGAAGCCTTCAGTAAAGGTAAAGAGACTGCAACCTTGTGTCCTCGTTCTTCACTTCGCCTTTCACCATCCACCACCTACACACTGGGAAGCCCTGGGGATACACTTCACCTGTGGGAAGGTATACCATCTAGCTGCCATCACATCACCCCAGCGGACCCCTAAGCAGCGTCAGTCACCCTGACGGAATACCACAGGTGGCGTCACGAACATTATCCCTTTAACCCCTTCCCGACATGCGCCGTACTAGTACTGCGCTGCCGGCACTGCATTACTGACAGCCGCAGTACTAGTACGGCGCCCCGATCACCGCGGTCTCGCGCTGAGAGCCGCGGTGATCGGGTGCGGGTGTCAGCTGTATATGACAGCTGACACCCCGCAGCAATGCCCACGATTGGCGCTATCGCCGATCGCGGGCATTTAACCCCTCTGATGCCGCTGTCAATAGTGACAGCGGCATAGAGGGGGATCGCGCAGGGACGGGGGCTCCCTGCGCTCTCCCACCGGAGCAGCGCGATGAGATCGTGCTGCTCCGGTGACCTGGAAGGAGTCCCCGGATCCAAGATGGCCGCGGGACTCCTTCCGGGTCATGAGATGACCCTGCTTGCCGGCGTCTGCTGAGAATTCCTCATAGCAGGCGCCGGCAAGCCTCTGCAATGTGCCTGTCAGATCGATACAAAAGTACACATATTTAGTATCGCCGCGTCCATAACGACCCCACCTATAAAACTATATCACTAGTTAACCCCTTCAGTGAACACCGTAAAAAAAAAATAAAAAAAACGAGGCAAAAAACAATGCTTTATTCTCATACCGCCAAACAAAAAGTGGAATAACACGCGATCAAAAAGACGGATATAAATAAGCATGGTACCGCTGAAAGCGTCATCTTGTCCTGCAAAAAAAAAGCCACCATACAGCATCATCAGCAGAAAAATAAAAAAGTTATAGCTCTCAGAATAAAGCGATGCAAAAACAATTATTTTTTTATATAAAATAGTTTTTATTGTGTAAAAGCGCCAAAACATAAAAAAATTACATAAATGAGGTATCGCTGTAATCGTACTGACCAGAAGAATAAAACTGCTTTATCCTTTTTACCAAACACGGAACGGTATAAACGCCCCCCCTAAAAGAATTTCAGGAATTGCTGATTTTTGTTCATTCCGCCTACCAAAAATCGGAATAAAAAGCGATCAAAAAATGTCATGTACCCGAAAATGGTACCAATAAAAATGTCAACTCGTCCCGCAAAAAACAAGATCTCACATGACTCTGTGGACCAAAATATGGAAAAATTGTAGCTCTCAAAATGTGGTGATGCAAAAACTATTTTTTGCAATAAAAAGCGTCTTTTAGTGTGTGATGGCTGCCAACCATAAAAATCCGCCCAAAAAACGCTATAAAAGTAAATCAAATCCCCCTTCATCACCCCCTTAGTTAGGGAAAAATAATACAATTTAAAAAAATATATTTATTTCCATTTTCCCGTTAGGCTACTTTCACACTAGCGTCGGTACGGGGCCGTTGCGCTGCGTCGGCCCGACATACCGACGCATAATGTGCAAGCGCCGCACAACGGGGGCAGCGGATGCTGTTTTTCCACGCATCCGCTGCCCCATTGTGAGGTGCGGGGAGGTGGGGGCGGAGTTCCAGCCGCGCTTGCGCGGTCGGAAATGGTGGACCGTCGGCGCAAAAAAAGTTACATGTAACGTTTTTTGCTGCTGGCGGTCCGCCACAACACGACGCAACTGTCGCACGACGCTTGCAACGTGTGTCAATATGTCGCTAATGTTAGTCTATGGGGAAAAAACGCATCCTGCAGATGACTTTGCAGGATGCGTTTTTTCGCCAAAACGACGCATTGTGACGTATGCAAAAAAACGCTAGTGTGAAAGTAGCGCTAGGGTTAGGACTAGGGTTAGGGCTAGGGTTAGGGTTGGGGTTAGGGCTAGGGTTAGGGCTAGGGTTAGGGCTGGGGTTAGGGTTGGGGTTAGGGTTTCAGTTAGAATTGGGGAGTTTTCACTGTTTAGGCACATCAGGGGCTCTCCAAACGCGACATGGCGTCCGATCTCAACGCGTTTGTTTGCGTTAAAAACGCATGCGTTTTTATAGAAAAAAACCAGAACACACACTGAAAAGTCACCCACCACCATCAAGGTGATAAAGGGATCCAAACCCTAACCCTACCCCTAAACTCACCCCTAACCGTTTAATGAACATTTTCTGACAGTCATAGTGCCACGTATTTCAGTGCCACGTATTTCAGTGCCACGATATTTCAGTGCCACGATATTTCAGTGCCACGTCTTTCAGTGCCACGATATTTCAGTGCCACGTATTTCAGTGCCACGATATTTCAGTGCCACGTATTTCAGTGCCACGTCTTTCAGTGCCACGATATTTCAGTGCCACGTATTTAAGTGCCACGATATTTCAGTGAAATACGTGGCACTGAAATATCGTGGCATTTACGTGAAATATGTGGCACTTATATACATGGCACTTATATACGTGGCACTTATATACGTGGCACTTATATACGTGGCACTTATATACGTGGCACTTATAAACGTGGCACTTAAATACGTGGCCACTGAAATATCGTGGCACTTATATACGTATATACATATATACGTATATAAACGTATTTCAGTGCCACGTATTTCAGTGCCACGTATTTCAGTGCCACGTATTTCAGGTTAGGGGTAGGGTTAGGGTTTTTTGGTTTTTTCTCGTTTTCTTGTGTTTTTCTATAAAAACGCATGCGTCTAAAAAACGCATGCGTTTTACCGCGTTTACATGCGTTTTTTCACACATGCGTTTTTAAAAAAAAAACGCATGCAGATAAAAGCGCAAGTGTGAAACCAGCCTTACCCTTGGGAAAATAAAAACATGGGGGCTAAAATATAATTTTCGTGGAAAAAAATATATTTTTTATTTTCGCGGCTCTGCGTTATAAACTGTAGTGAAACACTTGGGGGTTCAAAGTTCTCACAACACATCTAGATAAGTTCCGTGGGGGGTCTAGTTTCCAATATGGGGTCACTTGTGGGGGGTTTCTACTGTTTAGGTACATCAGGGGCTCTGCAAATGCAACATGACACCTGCAGACCAATCCATCTAAGTCTGCATTTCAAACGGCGCTCCTTCCCTTCCGAGCTCTGCCGTGCGCCCAAACAATGGTTCCCCCCAATGTATGGGGTATCAGCGTATTCAGGACAAATTGGACAATAACTTTTGTGGTCCAATTTCTCCTGTTACCCTTGGGGAAAAAATTACGGGCTAAAACATCATTTAGTGGAAAGAAAAAATGATTTTTTAATTTTCATAGCGCAACATTCTAAACTTTAGTGAAACAATTGGGGGTTAAAAGTGCTCACCACACATCTAGATAAGTTCCTTAGGGGGTCTTCTTTCCAAAATGGTGTCACTTGTGGGGGTTTCCACTGTTTAGGCACGTCAGGGGCTCTCCAAACATGACATGGGTTCCGATCTCAATTCCAGCCAATTTTGCATTGAAAAGTCAAATGGCGCTCCTTCCCTTCCGAGCTCTGCCATGCGCCCAAACAGTGGTTTATCCCCATATATGAAGTATCAGCGTACTCAGGAAAAATTGCACAACAACTTTTGGGGTCCAATTTATCCTGCTACCCTTGGGAAAATAAAAAATTTGGGGCAAAAAGATCATTTTTTGTGAAAATTAATATTAATTTTTTTTACGGCTCTACATTATAAACTTCTGTGAAGCACTTGGAGGTTCAAAGTGCTCACCACACATCTAGATTAGTTCCTTAGAGGGTCTACTTTCCAAAATGGTGTCACTTGTGGGGGTTTCCACTGTTTAGGCACGTCAGGGGCTCTCCAAACACGACATGGGTTCCGATCTCAATTCCAGCCAATTTTGCATTGAAAAGTCAAATGGCGCTCCTTCCCTTCCGAGCTCTGCCATGTGCCCAATCAATGGTTTACCCCAACATGTGGGGTATCGGCGTACTCAGGACAAATTGTACAACGACTTTTTTGGTCCAATTTGGTAAAAATTTTGTGAAAAAAAGTTTAATGTTCAATTTTTTTTAAACATTCCAAAAATTCCTGTGAAGCACCTGAAGAGTTAATAAACTTTTTGAATGTGTTTTTGAGTACTTTGAGGGGTGCAGTTTTTAGAATGGTGTCACTTTTGGGCATTTTCTGTCATATAGACCCCTCAAAGTCACTTCAAGTGTGAGGTGGTCCGTAAAAAAAATGGTTTTGCAAATTTTGTTGCAAAAATGAGAAATCGCTTTTCAACTTTTAACCCTTATAACTCCCTAACAAAAAAAAATTATGTTTCCAAAATTGTGCTGATGTAAAGCAGACATGTGGGAAATGTTGTTTATTAACTATATTATGTGATATAACTCTCTAATTTAAGGGCATAAAACCGAAAAATTTGAAAAATGCGAAATTTTCATAATTTTCGACAAATTTCTGTTTTTTTCACAAATAAATGCAAGTCATATCGAAGAAGTTTTACCACTATCATAAAGTACAATATGTCACGAGAAAAAAATCTCAGAATCACCAGGATCCGTTGAAGCGTTTCAGAGTTATGACCTCATAAAGTGACAGTGGTCAGAATTGTAAAAATTGGCCGTGTCAGTTAGGTGAAAACAGGCTTCGGGGTGAAGGGGTTAAAGACCTTTCCCTTTTACAACGGACATCCCTAGGGCCACGGACCGGGTCAGCCACCGTGACATCCCCCTTGAGAACCGAAGGACCCGGTACCGAGTACCCCATAGCCCTATTGGGGGCGCTCCAACTTCACAGCCCATAGAAGGGAGGAAAAGGTACAGATTGTGGCTGGAGTGCAGGGCGCACCGCAGACATAGAATTTTGGCATCACAACTGACGGGAGAGGGATAGTATTATAATGAAGACTGGAGGCAGGCATTTCTTCCAAAAACCATATACCCCAGAGCCTGGAAGAAATCCTCCTTACCTGTCACCCATGTCCAGCACCATGCGCACCCACGCAGGAACCTCGCACACCTAGACACCCACACACTCTCTGACTCTATCCTACCACTGTCCTCTATATCCTCACTCCACGACACAGACACTGCCACTGCTTTCTACAATGCCACTCTTGCATCAGCTATTGACACAGTTGCCCCTGTCATGCATAGCAGAGTGCGACGAACCAATAGACAACCCTGGCACAATAACATCACTAAAAAGCTTCGGCAAGCATCCAGAATTGCAGAACGGCGTTGGAAGAAAACGCATTCACAAGATGATTTCACTGCACTCAAACAAGCAACACTGGCAAGCAAATCAGCTCTCACCTCTGCTAAACAGGCCTACTTCACAACCCTCGTATCTTCCTTATCCCACAACCCCAAACAGTTGTTCAACACTTTTAACTCCCTCCTCCGCCCACCACTGCCCCCTCCGACTTCCCTAATCGTTGCCGAGGACTTTGCCATGCACTTCAAAAATAAGATAGACCACACAAGGCAAGTCTTTGTTGTCAAACCACCACAACCCCTTTGTATGAGAGACCAATGCCCAAACCCCATAACTTCACTCTCCAAAATCTCTGAAGGGGAGCTTGCTCATCTTCTCTCCAAATCGCACCTCACCACTTGTGCACTTGATCCCATCCCATCCCACCTCCTCCCCAACCTCAACACCACACTAATCCCATCCCTAACCCATCTCTTCAACCTTTCACTAACTTCTGGTACCTTCCCCTCTGCCTTCAAACATGCCACAATCACACCTATCCTCAAAAAGCCATCCCTTGACCCAAGCGCTACGTCCAGCTATCGCCCCATATCTTTGCTCCCATTTGCATCCAAACTCCTTGAGCAGCACGTCCATGCTGAACTTTCCTCTCACTTTGCATCTAACTCTCTCTTCGACAACCTACAATCTGGCTTCTGTCCCCACCATTCCACTGAGACTGCCCTGACCAAAATTACTAATGACTTACTTACAGCCAAAGCTAACAGACAATTCTCTATACTCCTCCTCCTAGACTTGTCCTCTGCCTTCGACACAGTTGACCACTGCCTCCTACTACAGATCCTCTCTTCCTTTGGGGTCAAAGACATTGCCCTATCTTGGATCTCCTCATACCTTGCCAACCGCACATTTAGCGTTTCCTTCTCACATACTACCTCTTCATCTCGCCCCCTCTCAGTTGGTGTCCCTCAAGGCTCTGTCCTAGGACCCTTACTCTTCTCAATATATACACTCGGCCTGGGACAACTCATAAGGTCCTACGGCTTCCAGTACCATCTATATGCCGATGACACTCAGATCTACCTCTCTGGCCCAGATGTCACCTCTCTGATCTCCAGAATCCCAGAGTGTCTATCAGCCATATCCTCCTTCTTCTCCTCTCGCTTCCTCAAGCTCAATGTGGACAAATCTGAACTAATTATCTTTCCTCCATCTCGCATATCTTCCCTACCTGATCTATCTATTAAAATAAATGAAATCACACTTTCCCCTGTCCCCAAAATCCGCTGCCTCGGAGTAACCCTTGACTCTGCCCTGTCCTTCAAACCGCACATCCAAGCTCTCGCCACCTCCTGTCGCCTCCAGCTCAAAAATATTTCCAGAATCCGTCCTTTCCTCAACCCACACTCTACCAAAATGCTCGTGCATGCCCTAGTCATCTCCCGCCTCGACTACTGCAACATACTCCTCTGTGGCCTACCTTCTAACACTCTTGCACCCCTCCAGTCCATCCTTAACTCTGCTGCCCGACTAATTAATCTCTCTCCTCGCTACACTCCTGCTTCCCCTCTTTGCAAATCCATTCACTGGCTCCCAATTTCTCAGCGTATCCAGTTTAAATTACTAACACTGACCTACAAAGCCATCCATAATCTTTCTCCTCCGTATATTTCCACACTAATCTCTCAATATCTTCCCTCACGTAATCTCCGGTCCTCCCAAGACCTCCTCCTCTCCTCCATGCTTATTCGCTCCTCACCCAATCGCATCCAAGACTTCTCCCGAATATCACCCATCCTCTGGAATTCAGTGCCCCAACACATCCGGTTATCCACTACTTTTGGATCCTTCAAAAGAAACCTGAAAACCCATCTCTTCAAAGAAGCTTACAGCCTGTAAAGACCACACGGCCACCTCAACACTATTGGAGCTACTGCAACCCTCGACCTACTGTCTCCTTCCCCATAATCCTGTAGAATGTAAGCCCGCAAGGGCAGGGTCCTCTTCCCTCTGTACCAGCTTGTCGTTGTTAGTTTTGTTTACTGTAAGTGATATTTGTATTTTGATGTAACCCCTTCTGATGTACAGCACCATGGAATTAATGGTGCTATATAAATAAATAATAATAATAATAATAATTAGCATAAAGAAAGAAAATAAGATTTCTCAACAACAAGACTGCTAATATGAGGCTAACAGGTAGGACTAGTTTAACATTTGTATCACCTGTATGCCCATATTAATAGGTCATATACGTGCAGGGATGACAGATTCTCTTTAAATTGGAGTGCAAGTGTGACACCATTGTTCTCAGCAGCAATCTAGGAGTCAGAAATGCTTCCTGGGATCTTCCTCATGCTGTTCTTCTTCTATTCAGCACTTTTTCAATCCATTTCAACATTTTCACTGACTCCCAGACCTCCTTGTATGGTCTACGGTAAAAATGCTTGGATTTCCCATTGACTTCCATAATACTCGTTACTCGAAATGAACATCCAAGCATTAGGAATTGCTCCGTTCGAGTAATGAGCATCCGAGCATTTTAATGCTTGCTCATCCCTACTAATGGGCAGAGGATCTGACACCATAAGAAACTCTAACAAAACCATAGAAGACAATTGTGAGTGTTTCTCTTTAAATCAACCTGTATTATTATTGATAATATTGTAGTAATTCTTAAGGTTTAGCTACCAGACCTCAATTGTCCTAGTATACATAAGCTTGGCATATTAAAAAACTTCGAAGCAGAGCACAACTCAAATTACAACATAACATCACAGGTCACAGAAACTTTATGAAGAAATGCAGTGCTACTGTTATTAATCTTTTTATACACACACGTTTTCAATATTGTTGGTACCACTCGTTTATTGACAGAAAAACCCACAATGGTCACAGAAATAACTTGAATCTGACAAAAGTAATAATAAATAAAGACAATCTATGAAAATTATCAAATGAAAGTCAGACACTGCTTTTCAACCATGCTTCCACATAATTTTTTAAAACATAAAACTCATGAAATAGGCCTGGACAGAAATGATGGTATCCCTGAAAATAATGTACAAAACAGACATGTTAAATCAAGGTGTGTCCACTAACTAGCATCACAGGTGTCTACAATCTTGGAATCAGTGAGTGGCCTGTATATAGGGCTACAGATACTCACTGTGCTGTTTGGTGACATGGTGTGTACCACACTCAACATGGACCAGAGGAAGCAAAGGAAAGAGTTGTCTCAGGAGATTAGAAAGAAAATTACAGACAAACATGTTAAAGGTAAAAGTTATAAGACCATCCCCAAGCAGCTTGATGTTCCTGTGACTACAGTTGCACATATTATTCAGAAATTTAAGATCCATGGGACTATAGCCAACCTCCGTGGACGTGGCAAATCCAAGAGACAGATAATAAGAATGGTAACAAAAGAGCCCAGAAAAACTACTAAACAGATTAAAGGTGAACTTCAAACTCAAGGAACATCAGTGTCAGATCGCACCATCCGTTGTTGTATGAGCCAAAGTGGATATCATGGGAGATGACCAAGGAGGACACCATTGTTGAAAACAAATCATGAAAAAGCCAGACTGGAATTTGCCAAACTACATGTTGACAAGCCACAAAGCTTCTGGGAGAATGTCCTATGGACAGATGAGACAAAAATGGAACTTTTTGGCAAGGCACATCAGCTCCATGTTCACAGATGGAAAAATGAAGCATATCAAGAAAAGAACACTGTCCCTACTGTGAAACATGGAGGAGGCTCTGTTATGTTCTGGGGTTGCTTTGCTGCATCTGGCACAGACTGTCTAGAATCTGTGCACGGTACAATGAAATCTTAATACTATCAAGGGATCCTAGAGAGAAATGTACTGCCCAGTGTCAGAAAGCTTGGTCTCAGTCGCAGGTCATGGGTCTTACAACAGGATAATGACCCAAAACACACAGCTAAAAACAACAAAAAATGGCTAAGAGGAAAACATTGGACTATTCTGAAGTGGCCTTCTATGAGCCCTCACCTAAATCATATTGAGCATCTTTTGAAAGAGCTGAAACATGCCGTCTGGAAAAGACAACATTCAAACATGAGACAACTGGAGCAGTTTCTGGGTGAGTGGGCCAAAATACCTGTCGAAAGGTGCAGAAATCTTATTGATAGTTACAGGAATTGTTTGATTGCAGTGATTGCCTCAAAAGGTTGTGCAACAAAATATTAAGCTAAGGGTACCATGATTTCTGTCCAGGCCTATTTCAGGAGTTTTATTTTTTTTTTATTCTGTGGAAGCATGGTTGAAAAGCAATGTCTGACTTTCATTTGTTCATTGTCATATATTTTTTATTACTTTTGTCAGATTCAAGCTATTTCTGTGACCATTGTGGGTTTTTCTGTGATTAAACGAGGGGTATCAACAATTTTGACCACGTGTATGTTTTTCTATTTACACAGTATCATATAAGTATATGGAGAGTATCCCTATTGTAGAGCTCTACAGAATTAGATACAATTGGTAAAAGAGCCCTGTCCAAACAAACTTATTATTCAATGGTATCTATAACAAGTAAATATGAGCCATGATTTAGGCCAGGACTGTATAAAAATAACGATATGAGCCATGATTTAGGCCAGGACTGTGTAACAATAACGATTATGTAATATCTAGGTATATGATAGTCATGCTTTTCTTGTCTGTTTCTAACTTTATTGGCTTCTGTTACTGACAGTGTAGAATTATTATTTATGCTATAAACGAGGTAGGTAAAAGGGTAAATCACAGTATAATTATTCGCCATTCGCACCCCTTCCCAGCGCCGCCCGCTCACTTCGTATTTTGCCCTGCTCCACCCAGTACCTGTCCATCTCCCTGAGCTGCCTTGTGCTATCTTTCAGCTCAGTTGTTTGTGAGTCATAGTGCGGCCGTGCTCTGCAGGAATTTGTGTCCATTCTGTCCTGCAGAGATCTGCTTCCCTGGCCTATCACCTGCCAGCATGTGATGTATCAGGCTACACCACCCTCCGTTCCTCACCTCAACTTAGGTTCTAGTAGCTCTGTCTCTAGTTCCTGTATTGGCGTATTCTGGTTTTGTCACACCTGTTATCGACATGGTTTGCCTTCTCGTTTATTCTGATCTCTCCGCTCCTGACCTCAGCTATGAATTCTGATCCTGTGATGCTTCCTCTGACCTTGGACAGTCTGACTACACTTTTGTCTCGCCCATCTGTACTTCGCACCCGAGTCTCTGACTAACCATCTGTTGTAGACTTGGGGACTGCCCTGGAGTGGTACCTGGTGTCTATTGGTGGCCCAGTCTATCCTCACCATCAGAGGCTCTAGTGATTACTGGGCCAACACTCAGTCATGCCCCTCCAGTGTAAGCTCGACACACCACCATTACACATTGACGTAAAAATAAGGAAATCACCCTGTTTGAACTATCATTGCTTGTCATGATGCTATTGATGGGGAACTGACGAATACCCCTGGAATGTCCTCCTGTCCCGACTAGACTATATTTCTTATACTGGTGCATGGCAGCTATGAGATTCGCCAAATTCGTTAACAGATGTGGGTCTCTTAATAAATTTAGTGCATTTTAATCCAGGACCCACTTCAGCAAGATTGATGTATAAAATGTCTGTCTTGATGAATTTGGGTCTTAGCATTCCTAGACATTCATATACCCTAAGGGATAATTCATGACTGCATATTTCCTTTCAGCAGTTTTGTAAAACTCTTGACAAAAAAAATAAATAACATGCATGATCTCACACTTTAAAGGGAATCTGTCAACAGGTGTTTGCTATGCAATTTGACAGTAGCATGAGGTAGGGACAGGGACTCTAATTCCAGTGATGTGACACTAAGTTTACTGGGTGCAGCAGTTATCATAGAGTCACAGTTTTCTCTACTGCAGATTTATCAGAGCTCAGTTGCTGAGCTGTGTATAACCCCAACCACACCACAGCTTTCTGTGTATGTTTTATAGTGAGAGAAAGCTGCTAATCAGTGCTGGAGATGGGGTTTAGACTACCCTGCATGAAGCCAGTTGTCCTGTAGTAATAATCTCCTGCTGATAAACATTGAAAATGTAAACATTTTTTTTTTAGATCTGACTTTTGCTAAAAAAAAAAAAAGTTTATTCCTGTAAAAAAAAAATTTTGATTGTCGACAGGTACTCTCCATACTCACTCAGTACACTCACTCCATACTCACTCCATACTCCATATCACTCAGTGACCAAATCCTTTCAAGATTTATACCACTGGGAGCAGCAATCTCAGTGCCACATATCTACCATCAAGCAATTTCCCTACTGGCTGCATAGAATATAACTAAATATTTATTGGACATGAAGGAGTTATTTTAGGAGTTTAGCTATGAAGTGCTGTTTGGATATGTGCCCCGGTTGATGTGCTCAATCTCATCCCGATTTCCACTACAAGCCTGTAAAGTTATTTTTCCTTTGAGAGAGCACAATATTAAATCTTGGACCCAGTAGAAGAAAAGTCTATATTTAAAAACAATTTGATGTGAATAAGTTCGTTTTTTGTAGCTTTTTTAATTATTTCAGGTTTCTAAAGATGCAAAGTGGTTAAAAAAAATTACCTGACCATTCTTCAAGGGCTTCCACACCAGAACAATAGACACTAGTGAAGCACCCCAGGAGTCCGGTTGCCACAGAGGGTGATGTCATGCCTGGAAGCAAGGAGGGGTCTACTTACCAGGCAACACTAGCATCCAACACTTTTTCCTTACTCCTGACCAGAAGGGGGAGCTCTAACACCTGACTTCAGGGGAGCTTCCCTATAAGTTCTGGCTGGAGACAGAGTTAGTCAGTCTGCGGGAGAGAGTGAAAGGAGAGGAGAGAAGTCGAGGAGAACCTGGAGAGTGGAGCTGTAACCAAGCTCACCCCAGAGCTGAGCTCTAGAAACCAGACACCGGAGTCTGTGGTTGCATGGGTACTGAAGTCCCGGCAGCTAAATCCAGAGGACAGGAGACTGCAGGTCTCCTGGCCCTTCTATCACCCAGCGACACAGCAGTACACCAGAGCCCGAAGCCGCCACGAAGGAGCGACACCTGTAATAGGCTCACGCGGCCTGCCATGCAGGTAATGTTTTATTCTAACTGTCAGAAAGTGAGAGGAACTTGAGCAGAGCTTAAAGCAGCAAGGACCTAACAGGACAGCGCAGTAGGAAGATGTCTGAACTCACCTGGCTAGGTGGATCCTAAATTGCTTACAGGTTGCCCTGATCTCCATTACCATCTGTTACCTGTGCCCCTGACTGCACCTTCAGCCATCGAGTAAAGGTAAAGAAAACTGCAGCCCTTGTGTCCTCCAGTCATTTCTCACACCCTCCGTCCTGCATCCCAAAGTCCACGATCCCTTACAACAATACCGGTATCCCTTGGGCCCTGCTCCACCTGTGGGGAGCAGAACCATCCCAGCTGCATCACCATCGGCCCCAGCAGTCCCATTAAGCAGCGGCAGCCATCCATTGCCGAACACCACAGGTGGCGTCACGTTAAGTCCCCTATAAACTTTCCCTCATTATTTTATTGCACGTCCAGGGCCACGGACCAACCCCCTGAAGAATTGCCGACCCGGACCGAGTACCCCGCGGCTCTAGCGGGTGTCACACTAGCGTGTACTGAATCATCTTCCTCCTAAAAATCTTGGCAGATTCACACACATTTAAAAGATGTCTTATGCACGTACACTAGGAACAAACACACATCACCTGATATGCTTCATCCAATAAGCATTGAAGGTTCTACAGTTTTTTGTGTTGGAGAATATGCATAAAAAATACACTTTTGCCTAATAACTATGCACATGAAATAGTCAGCCAAACACACTTGAGTTGACTGTTTCAATTTACCGTACTTATGAGTGCTTGGCTCTTCCAATGTTCATGTGTTTTGAAAAAGGAGAGAGGAGTCAGCCACATTCAAACATTTTCGACAGCAATTTATCTTCCATGAAATCAGTCTGGACATTTCCCCTGCATTTACTAGTGTCTTCATTGTTTTACCAGAAATGTCATGTAAGTCCATGAGAAAAGCATCTAACTATTTCAGGTCATCAGTGCTTTCTTTGACTTACTGCTACATCCACACTTTTTTTTTCGCTTTGTTCAGCTTTATTGCGTGCTTTTTCCACTTGTTTCCAGACTTTTTTTATTGGTTTAGCCAGACATGGCTTCTTTTTCTATCGTACTTCTCTGTCTCTTATTACTTCCCTCCCTTAGTTGCTATAAAGCATATGAGCCTACAGTAACCATTGACCATTCTCTCGCCTAAGCTCCAACCTCCCACACTTCCCATTCAGTAAATGTTTTGTCTGTCACGGTAAATAATTTCCTTTTCAACATATATACATATACTGTATATGTTGCAAAAGGTTGTGTGGATATTGCAATGTAAGCATGCAACTTAAAAATGCCTCAATGTAAAACAAACATAGAACAAATCCACAATATATGAAATAAATGTCTGAGAGGCGGTGGTCCTACCTCTAGTGAAGTGATCGGTAGGCTTACAATTTGCAGTTAATTTGCTTTTTCTTACGAAAAAAATTTCAGCCTTCAAGATAATCAGGCAGCCCTCAAGTGGTGTATCTTGAAACTTGTTGGCACCATTCATCAGGGCCACTAGTATAGGTCTTCTCATGTGAATCAAAGGGACCTTTTAAGGCCCCTAGACTCCAGAGACTAGGTGCAACAACAACCTCTGTACCCCCTATAGTTAAGCCCTTGGGCACTTAGTAAAACCTGGACCTCCCAGGTGAGTAAAGTCCATGGCAAGGTTAAAAGTATTGCTCATTTTATCTTATATTTGTCTCCTGATATTTGAATACCATTAAAATAAGCAGAAATTGAGTCATAAAAGAATGCTGCAGTCAGAGATGGACCTGGGAACAACAGTGATTAGCATCTGATCACTGCTGTCATAACTGCCTCCTCAGCTATGCCTCATCATCAACTGAGAGGCCCCTTACCCGAGTAGCCCACCTGGCAATCTGAAAAGCACTTTCAACTGTAAGCTTGACGTGGTAAGGTATGTTAGTTATTAGGCTTTCCATAGATTGCAAAAACAAAATCTTACCCAGGTTTACATTTACGCATTTAGGATAGGAGTCACATTTTTTTCAGATTTTTCTTAC
Source organism: Ranitomeya variabilis (assembly GCF_051348905.1). Taxonomy (NCBI): domain Eukaryota; kingdom Metazoa; phylum Chordata; class Amphibia; order Anura; family Dendrobatidae; genus Ranitomeya; species Ranitomeya variabilis. The sequence continues at coordinate 487,180,938 of NC_135234.1, read as the reverse complement.
TTGTGTGTTTTGCTTTTATAAAATGATGTGGTCAAATGCTGGCTGTCAATCAATTAAAAAATATAAGACATACTATAAACGGTCATAGCATAACTGCGGACACAATGAAGCTATAACACAAAACCCTTATGCCATTGAACTAGATGAATGCACAACTCAATACATCAACATCAAGCAACCATATAGAAGACCAACAAAGTATATGTGCCATTAAAAGAACAAATTATTGTATATACTGTATATTAAAATAACATAAAAGTACAAGTAGGATACCAGAGGCTACTGAGTTTATTAAACCAACAAATAAATCTTTATTAAGTAAATACATAAAAAAAATAATGCCATAAAAACAAGTGCTGCTTATTAAATGCGGGAACACATATGTACACTATAACCATCAGGTATACATAACATACATCAGCGCAATTAGTAACCTATTTGGGTACTAAAGTGACTGTTTCAATATATTATTATTATTTATTATTATAGCGCCATTTATTCCATGGTGCTTTACATGTGAGGAGGGGTGTACATAATAAAAAACAAGTACAATAATCTTAACCCCTTCATGACCCAGCCTATTTTGACCTTAATGACCTGGCCATTTTTTGCAATTCCCACCAGTGTCCCTTTATGAGGTAATAACTCAGGAAGGCTCCTAGCAATTCTGAGACTGTTCTTTTGTGACATATTGGGCTTCATGTTAGTAGTAAATTTAGGTCGATAATTTTTGCATTTATTTGTGAAAAAATCGGAAAATTTACGAAAATTTTGAAAATTTCACAATTTTCGAATTGTGAATTTTTATTCTGTTCAACCAGAAAGTTATGTGACAAAAAATAGTTAATAAATAACATTACCCACATGTCTACTTTACATCAGCACAATTTTGGAAACAAAATTTTTTTTGCAAAACAAAATTTACAAAACCATTTTTTTTAGGGACCACCTCACATTTGAAGTTAGTTTGAGGGTTCTATATGGCTGAAAATACCCATAAGTGACACCATTCTAAAAACTGCACCCCTCAAGGTGCTCAAAACCACATTCAAGAAGTTTATTAACCCTTCAGGTGTTTCACAGCAGCAGAAGCAACATGGAAGGAAAAAATGAACATTTAACTTTTTAGTCACAAAAATGATTTTTAGCAACAATTTTTTTATTTTCCCAAGGGTAAAAGGAGAAACTGGACCCCAAAGTTATTGTACAATTTGTCCTGAGCACACCGATACCCCATATGTGGGGGAAAACCACTGTTTGGGCGTACGACAGGGCTCGGAAAGGAAGGAGCGCCATATGACTTTTTGAAAGAAAAATTGGCTCCATTCTTTAGCGGACACAATGTCGTGTTTGGAGAGCCCCTGTGTGCCTAAACATTGGAGCTCCCCCACAAGTGACCCCATTTTGGAAAATAGACCCCCCAAGGAACTTATCTAGATGCATAGTGAGCACTTTGAACCCCCAGATGCTTCACAAATTGATCCATAAAAATTAAAAAGTACTTTTTTTTCACAAAAAAATTATTTTAGCCTCAATTTTTTCATTTTTACATGGGCAACAGGATAAAATGGATCATAAAGTTTGTTGGGAAATTTCTCCTGAGTACACTGATACCTCATTTGTGGTCTGAAACCACTGTTTGGGCGCACGGCAGGGCTCGGAAGGAAAGGAGCGCCATTTGACTTTTTGAATGAAAAATTAGCTCCAATCGTTAGCGAACACCATGTCGGGTTTGGAGAGCCCCTGTGTGCCTAAACATTAGAGCTCCCCCACAAGTGACCCCATTTTGGAAACTAGACCTCCCAAGGAACTAATCTAGATGTGCGATGAGCACTTTGAACCCCCAAGTGCCTCACAGAAGTTTATAAAATAAAAAATCATTTTTATTTCCTCAAAAATTATTTTTTAGTCCGCAATTTTTTATTTTCACAAGAGTAACAGGAGAAATTGGACCCCAAAAGTTGTTGTCCAGTTTGTCCTGAGTACGCTGATACCCCATATGTGGGGGGAACCACTGTTTGGGCACACGTCGGGGCTCGGAAGGGAAATAGTGACTTTTGGAATGCGGACTTTGATGGAATGGTTCTGCGGGCATCATGTTACGTTTGCAGAGCCCCTGATGTGCCTAAACAGTAGAAACACCCCACAAGTGACCCCATTTTGGAAACTAGACCCCTCAAGGAACTTATCTAGATGTGTGGTGAGCACTTTCAACCCCCAAGTGCTTCACAGAAGTTTATAATGCAGAGCTGTGCAAATAAAAAATCATTTTTCTTTCCTCAAAAATTATTTTTTAGCAAGCAATTTTTAATTTTCACAAGGGTAACAGGAGAAATTGGACCCCAAAAGTTGTTGTTCAGTTTGCCCTGAGTACACTGATATCCCATATGTGGGGGGGAACCACTGTTTGGGCACACATCAGGGCTTGGAAGGGAAGTAGGACGTTTTGGAATGCAGGCAGACTTTGATGGAATGGTCTGCGGGCATCATGTTACCTTTGCAGAGCCCCTGATGTGCCTAAACAGTGGAAACCCACCACAAGTGACCCCATTTTGGAAACTAGACCCCCCCAAGGAACTTATCTAGATGCGTGGTGAGCACTTTAAACCCCAAGTGCTTCACAGAAGCTTATAACTCAGAGCCGTGAAAATAAAAAATAATTTTTCTTTCCTCAAAAATTATTTTTTAGCAAACAATTTTTTATTTTCACAAGGGTAACAGGAGAAATTAGACCCCAAAAGTTGTTGTGCAATTTTTCCTGAGTACGCTTGTGTCCCATATGTTTGGGTGAACCACTGTTTGGGCACACGTCGGGGCTCGGAAGGGAGGGAGCACCATTTGACTTTTTGAAAGCAAGATTGGCTGGAATCAATGGTGGCGCCATGTCATGTTTGGAGACCCCTGATGTGCCTAAACAGTGAAAACCCCTCAGTTCTAAATCCAACACTAACCCCAACACACCCCTACCCTAATCCCAACTCTAGCCATAACCCTAATCACAACTTTAACCCCAACACACCCCTAACCACAACCCTAACCCCAACACACCCCTAACCCTAATCCCAACCCTAACCCTAACCACAACCCTAACCCCAACACACCCCTACCCCTAATTCCAACCCTAACTCTAATTCCAACCCTAAGGCTATGTGCCCACATTGCGAATTCGTGTGAGGATTTTTCCGCACAGTTTTTGAGATCTCCGCAGGTAAAACGCACTGTGTTTTACCTGCGGATTTACCGTGGATTTCCAGTATTTTTTGTGCGAATTTCACCTACGGATTCCTATTGAGGAACAAGTGTAAAACGCTACGGAATCTGCACAAAGAATTGACATGCTGCGAAAAATACCATGCAGCGTTTCCGCACGGTATTTTCCGCACCATGGGCACAGCGGATTTGGTTTTCCATAGGTTTACATGGTACTGTAAACGTGATGGAAAACTGCTACGAATCCGCAGTGGCCAATCCGCTGCGGATCCGCAGCCAAATCCGCACCGCATGCACATAGCCTAATTCTAACCCTAATTCTAACCCTAACCCTAATTGCAACCCTAACCCTAATTCTAACCCTAATTGCAACCCTAACCCTAATTGCAACCCTAACCCTAATTCTAACCGTAACCCTAATTGCAACCCTAACCCTAATTCTACCCCTACCCCTAACCCTAATTGCAACCCTAACCCTAATTGCAACCCTAACACTAATTGCAACCCTAATTCTAACCCTAACCCTAATTGCAACCCAACCCTAGTTCTAACCCTAACCCTAATTCTAACCCTAACCCTAATTCTAACCCTATCCCTAATTCTAACCCTAACCCTAGTTCTAACCCTAACCCTAATTCTAACCCTAACCCTAGTTCTAACCCTAACCCTAGTTCTAACGCTAACCCTAGTGGAAAAATAAAAGTAAATATATTTTCTTTATTTTATTATGTTCCCTACCTATGGAGGTGATAAAGGGGGGGGTTATTTTGATCGCTGTGATAGAACCCGTAATGAATCTGCCGGCCAGCAGAATTGGCAGGCGCACTGCGCATGGGCCCACCATTTTGGAAGATGGCGGTGCCCATGAAAAAGACGGAAGGACACCGGGAGGGACACCGGAGCTTGGTAAGTATGCAGGGGTGGGATCGGACCACGGGGGCGGATATGGCTGGATTGTAATATTTCACCAATCTTTATTGGTGAAATATTACGATTGCTCTGATTGAAAGTGAAAGTGAAACATCTCTTTCAATAGCCAATCAGAGCGATAGTAGCCCGGGCTCAAGTACCACTCCCCCTGTCCCTGCATGTCGGGTGAAATTACAGTTAACCCTTTCACCCAACATGCAGGAGCTCGATCCGACCATGACACATATGCTGCATCACAGGTCGGATTGGCACAGGTTTTCTTGGCGCATTCGCTGTGTTAAAGGTCGGGAAGGGGTTAAACACCTCAAGTCACGACTGGTACAGGAGGAGAGAGGACCCTGCCCGCGAGGGCTCGCAATCTTCAAGCATTTAATGTTGTAACCTTACAGGGTATATTTAGGCAGTTACATGTAATGCTGCTGGTTATGTGAGGCCGCACCAACTCGTATTTCCCACCTTTCTTTCACAGAGCCTTAATCGAAAAGTGGGCAGAGAAAAGTACTTACACACAAAAATTGTAAGGCTCATTTTGAGTTTGCCAAAAAGAAACCTGCAGGAGGCTCCCCAAATGTATAGTGGAAGGTACTGTGATCAGATGAAACCGAAATTGAACTTTTTGGCCACCAAGGTAAATGCTGTCTGGCCCCAAACCATCAAGCTCATCACCCCAAGTACACCATTGCCACAGTGAAATATGGTGATGGAAGCATCATGCTGTGGGGATGTTTTTGGGCAGCAGGGACGGGTAAAATGGTCCTAGTCGAAGGGAAGATGAATGGTGTGACATACAAGGATATTCTTGAGCAAAATCTGTTTCGGTCTGTCTATGATTTGAGACTGGTACGGAGGTTCACCTTCCAACAAGACAATGACCCATAGCATACTACTAAAGCAACAATTGAGTGATTTAAAGGGAAACGTGTAAATGTTTTAAAGTGGCTTAGTCAAAGCCCAGACTTTAATCCAATTGAGAATCTGTGGTCAGACTTGAAGATTGCTGTTCACCAGACTTCAACTAGCTAGAGCAGTTTTGCTTTGAACATTGGGCATAAATCCCAGTAGCAAGAAGGGGAAAGCTCATAGAGACTTATTCAAAGTGACGTTCAGCTGTAATTCCTGCAAAAGGAGGCTTTACAGAGCAAAAGGAGGCTTTAATGCTGACTTTGGGGGTTAATAGTTATGCATACTGAAGTTTTCAGCTACTTTGCCCTATTTGTTGTTTGTTTCACAATAAAAACAAAACCTAATGGTCACAGTTGTTTCACAATAAAAACAAAACCTAATGGTCACAGTTGTAGGCATGTTCTTTATATGAACTGATGCAAACCTTTAAAAAAACTGTGAAATTCCAGGTTGTGAAGTATTAAAACATGAAAAATGACAATGGGGTGAATACATTCACAAGCCACTGTAGACCGGCACTACTACTACTTTGCCTCACTGCTTGCAGCGCTGTTCTTCATCCTGGTGAGGGGCCTCGGGAATGATAGCTGTTTGTGAATGGTGTCCAAGTAACAGGACTCATGGACTCATGGAGTTTGGTCACTCTGGTAAGGGCCACACTTACACACACACATCAGTTGGTCCCTGAGAAGGAAATGGAGGTAATGTGCATGCAAGGAAATGCCAAGAACTTTCCCATGACCGAGGTAGAAATATGCACAGAATGTGGTTCTGTGCCCCACAAAGAGGGAGTGATCGGGGACTTGATGTATTCTATTGTTATCGGTCAAGATTTTCCTTTGTTCTGGGTCTTATGGGCTAAAGCTGTATCACTTAGTAATCCAGTATGCCACCAGAAGTCGGCTATGGTAGCAAGGTCACATGATGCAAATGGTGAATTTCCTTTATGGTGAATTTCCTTTCATTGTACTGACTAGAAAAGAGGATGAGGAGGCATTCCCTCGGGCCATTATTCCTTACCAGAAGGAGTCCAGGTACAATTTTGGAACTGCCCAGCTCAGAGACTTAACAGTACAAGATACTGAGGAATATTTAAGTGTGTTAAATGGGGTTCTCCAGGAGCCGTGAGCCAAGTCATTTTCCACAATTGGCCAGGCATAATGATCTGCTGTGTCAATGAACCAAGATAAAGGGATAGGTAAAGGATGCCTCCTCAAGGCCCAAAAGGCAAATATCAGGGGGTATAATTGTTCAGCTCGATCGAGATAATTTAAGCCTGGGGATCGGGTACCTGTGTTAGTGTCCACAGTGGAGGGCAAGTGCTTTACCAAGTAGCAAGGACTCTATGAGTTGGTGGAAAAGGTGGGAGAGGTCAACTATAAAATACACCGACCAGGGAAAAGAAAGCCCTTCCCAATAAATTATTACAACTTATTAAAAACCTGGAAGAATAGGGACCCACTAGAAATCCCTTCCTGCCTCAGTAAGAAGCCAATATTTAGAGCGTCAAAAGTGGCAAAATTAACACTCAAAAATTGGTACCCAAAGTAGGGGCAGGTCCTTGGAGCTACTAGGTCACTCTCGTGTCATTAAGCATGATCTTCCCGGTAGGCACAATTTAAAGCCCTGTGGGCTTTGTGAGTTGGCAGTTGGTGCCCAGTGCCCGGCCCCTGGCTTTGGGCAGAGGATGATGGTATATAAGAAAACCAGGTAGGACTGGGTTAAATTGTAGCACTCCAGGTCTCAAATGGCTAGCTTTGACTAAGAACCCAGATATGTGTTCACCTCTCTCTCTGTCAGCTGGGGAAGCTGAGCAGAGTGGGTTGTGTTGGGACAGGGGAGAGACAAATCTCTGAAAGTAATCTGCACAATGCCATATGCACCAAACTGTAATCATCAGTGGTTACATTGAAAAATAACTGTTTTGTTTGACAAAACATGTTGAGTGGAACTGATACCATAAAGTTATATTTTGGTCTCATCTGACCACATGACCTTCTCCCTTGCCTCCTCTGGATCATCCAGATGGTCATTGGTGAACTTCAAATGAGCCTGGACATGTGCTGACTTGAGCAGGGGGACTTTGCATGCTCTGTAGGATTTTAATCCATGACAACGTAGTGTGTTACTAACCTCAATGTTTAAGACTATAGTCCCAGCTCTGTTTAGGTCAGTGACCAAGTACTCCCATGTAGTTCTGGACTGATTCCTGACCTTTCTCAGATTCATCCTTACCTCACGAGACGAGACCTTGCATGGAGCCCCAGACTGAGGAATATTGACAGTCATCTTGTGCTTCTTAAATGTTATAGTAATTGTGCCAACACTTGCCTTCTTACCAAGCTGCTTGCCTATTGTCCTATAGTCCATCCCAGCCTTGTGCAGGTCTACAATTTTGTACCTGTGTCATTAGACAGCTCTTTGCTCTTGGCCATGGTGGAGAGGTTGGAGTGTGATTGATTGAGTGTGTGGACAGGTGTCTTTTATACAGGTCACAAATTCAAATAGGTGCAATTAATACAGGTAATGAGTGCAGAAGGAGGGTATGTGAGGTATGTGAGAGCCAGAATTCTTGCTGGATGGTATGGGATCAAATACTTATTTCATGCAATAAAATGCTATTTATTTAAAAATCAAACAATGTGATTTTCTGGTTTTTATTTATAGATTCTGCCTCTCACAGTTGAAGTGTACCTACGATAAAAATTACAGACGTTATGGTATGAAATACTTATTTTCCCCACTGTGTATATGTATATATATATATATACAGTATATATATATATATAGTATGATTTACTAAATAGAAGGGTTTTTTTACCAAACTTGGCTTGTAAAGAAAAAATCTTTACATTTATCAAAACCAAGAGAAAAAGATTTACACATTTACACATGCTACATCTTCCAGCAATGTAGTTCAGTATCTTCTTCCTTCTTAACTATCTATCTCACTCTCATTTACCCATCTTTGTATCTTCAGTGATTTCTTCCACACACCTTATTTCCAGATTTTCCAATAAATATTGAATGACAAGTTAGGCACGTGTCCTCCTCTATCCTGTTTCTCATATGTCTACTTAAGCACCTCACATAAAGACAATGGAATAATTAGTTTAGCCAGATAAATTATTTCCTGGCAGAGTTATGTACACAACACTAGATTAACATTTATTCAGCTGAATTTCTTAATCAAATATTTACGTTGAAGAATATATTGTGTTTCCTTTGCCTTTTCTTCCTCCAAGAAGGCTACTAGTGCTCTGCAGAAACACTAATAAAGGTTTTTTTTTCCACTCTAAACATTGAATTGTTGATGCAATGCATTTTCTGCAAAGCCCAGCATTTTGTCTTTGCATGTAGTTTTTCTAGGTCGGAACACCACTAAATGGGTTAACAGGAACCAGATGCGACTTCTTGAAACCTTAAGTATATAACATCATATATTTAAACTCAGTATTTCTGTTCCATATTAATAAAAAAACATTGCATGAGATCTCCTAAAAATAGAGATCACTAGATTGCCGAGGCATGTAAAAACTTGAGAACTTGAACAGTTATTAAGTAGATTGTATATGCATTTATTGACTTTTTATGTAGTTTTTAAGCAGTGTCATTTTCTGCATCATGAATAGAGATGAGCGAACATCGTCTGCTCCCTCCTTATTCGGCAAGCTATAATGCTTACCGAAGAAGCTGCAGCGGGAACCCGGATAACTGGAGCGCTCCCAATAATCAGCTGTTCGGCGCCGCAGCTTCATGTGTCGCGGCTGTGTGACAGTCACAATACATGCATGGAGAGCCTGTTTGTGGTGACTGTCACATAGCCACGACACATGCAGCTGCGGCACCGAACAGCTGATTATTGGGAGCGCTCCAGGTATCCGGGCTCCCGATACAGCTTCTTCGGTAAGCATTATAGCTTGCCGAATGTGGGGGGAGATGACAATGTTCGCACATCTCTAATCATGAACTCATCAGAATTTAATTTAGAAAGATAAATGATCTATGATAACATCTGTAAAGCGCTGTGGAATTAATGGCGCTATGTGAGGAAAAAGAAGAGAAAAATATAATGCCATTGAAGCTTTGTATTTCATTCTATATACTCGAGTATAAGCTGAGATTTGAAGCCCATTTTTTTTAGGCTGAAAGTGCACCTCTTGGCTTATACTCGAGTCATTGTCCCTGGGGGGTCAGCGGGGGAGGGGTAGCGGCGACTGTGACATACTCACCTGCTCCTGGCGAGGTCCCTGCATCTCCGGTCTCCGGGCGCTGACAGCTTCATCCTGGGTTGAGCGGTCACATGGTACCGCTCATTACAGTAATGAATATGGACCCGACTCCACTCCCATAGGGGTGGAGCTGCATATTCATTACTGTAATGAGCGGTACCATGTGACCGCTCAATGCTGGAAGAAGCTGTCAGCGCCCGGAGACCGAAGATGCAGGGACCTCGCCAGGAGCAGGTGAGTATAATGGGGAGGGGGAGCGCTGCGCGATATTCAGCTCTCCTGGTTCCGACGCCGCTTCATCTTCCGCATCCTCTGCAGTGACACTCAGGTCAGAGGGCTCGATGACGTGGTTAGTCCGCTCCCTCTGCCTGAACATTAGTGCACAGGATGCGGAAGACTCAGCGATGCCGGAACGAGGACAGGTGAATATAGCTAGTGCGGGGCCTGAGCGACGAGAGGTGAGTATGTGATTTTTTTTTTAATCGCAGCAACAGCATATGGGGTAAATATCTCTATGGAGCTTCTTATGGGGCCATAATCAGCATTTGTGGAGCATTATATGGGGCAAATATCTCTATGGAGCATCTTATGGGGCCATATTCAACGTTTGTGCAGCATTATATGGGGCATATTTTAATATGGAGCATCTTATGGGGCCATAATCAATATATGTGCAGCATTATATGGGACAAATATCTCTATGGAGCATCTTATGGGGCCATAATCAACATTTGTGCAGCATTATATTGGGCAAATGTCTCTATGGAGCATCTTATGGGGTCATTATTAACCTTTGTGCAGCATTATATGGGGCATATTTTAATATGGAGCATCTTATGGGGCCCATCATGAACTGTATGGAGCATTATATGGGGCTCCTGATTCAATATGGATATTCAAAAACACTTAACCTACTGATATCTCAATTAATTTTACTTTTATTGGTACCTATTTTTATTTTTGAAATTTACCAGTAGCTGCTGCATTTCCCACCCTAGGCTTATACTCAAGTCATTACGTTTTCCCAGTTTTTTGTGGCAAAATTAGGGGGGTCGGCTTATACTTGGGACGGCTTATACTAGAGTATATATGGTAAGTAATAAAATGAACACTAATTTAGTAGTACAAGCATGTCTGGATTTTCACAAAATATTATGGTTTTATTAGGGTTGGAGGCTAAATAATCAGAAGCAATATTTCTGCATTTGTAAGATGTTCTCATCTGGAAGCATTACTTCTACTTAGCAAAGGTATTTAAGAAGGATAACACTGAACAGGTTCTATCTACCTCTCCTGTCCATCAGGGGAATGCTTCTTTGACCCATCAGTGTCATGACCTCAATATTATGCTTGCGAATCGCTTCTGATCCTAAGGTTTATAATGTACCCCCATCACAGCAGTCCTCTATGGCATTGCAAGCAGGGTTAATCACTTATAGGGAAAAACAATAGTGCAAAAAGCAAATAGCATGAGATGGACCAAGAGACAAGGGATCAAATATAATTTCCTTCCTTCTCAAAATTGTACACATACAGTGTGTGGTAGATCGGCTCACTCAGCTGCACACAGAGGCAGACACAGGAACGCTATCTCTAAAATTCTCTCACTGGTTTATTAACCCCTTTACCCCCGAGGGTGGATTGCACGTTAATGACCAGGCCAATTTTTACAATTCTGACCACTGACACTTAATGAGGTAATACAATTATATGAAAAAGTTTGGGCACCCCAATTAATCTTAAGCTTAATGTTTTATAAAAATTGTTGTTTTTTTTTGCAAAACCAAAAAAAGTGCTTTAGTAAGTCAGTAAAAAGTAGGTAGGAGTATTTAAAACAAGAAAATGATAAGGGTGCCCATACTTATGCACCTGTCAAATTTAGTTTGAATGCAGATTGCACATTTTCTGTTAGTACAATAAACGTCATTTCAAGGCAGAAACATTACTGTGTCAAACAGTTATTAGATATATGAAACTGAAATAGCTGTTGCAAAAAAAACAATTTTTATAAAACATTAAGCTTAAGATTAATAGGGGTGCCCAAACTTTTTCATATAACTGTAACTCTGGAACGCTTCCATGGATCCTGGTGATTCTGACACTGTCGTACTTCATGATAGTGGTAACATTTATTTGATATGATTTGTGTTTATTGTGGAAAAAACAGAAATCTGGCGAAAATTTAGAAAATTTCGCAATTTTCCAACTTTGAATTTTCATGCCCTTAAATCACATAGGTATTTCACACAAAATACTTAATAAGTAACATTTCCCACATGTCTACTTTACATCAGCACATTCTTGGAACCAAATTTTTTTGTTAGGGAGTTAAAAGGGTTAAAAGTTAAACAGCGATTTCTCATTTTTACAACACCATTTTTTTTTTAGGGACCACATCACATTTGAAGTCACTTTGAGGGGTCTATATGATAGAAAATACCCAAAAATGACACCATTCTAAAAACTGCTCCCCTCAAGGTGCTCAAAACCACATTCAAGAAGTTTATTACCCCTTCAGGTGCTTCACAGGAATTTTTGGAATGTTTAAAAAACATGAACATTTAACTTTTTTTCACAAAAAAATTACTTTAGATCCAATTTGTTTTATTTTACCAAGGGTAACAGGAGAAATTGGACCCCAAAAGTTGTTGTATAATTTGTCGTGAGTGTGTCGATTCCCCATATGTGGGGGTAAACCACTGTTTGAGGGCACAGCAGAGCCATTTGACTTTTCAATGCAAAATTGGCTGGAATTGGAGAGCCCCTGATGTGCTTGAACAGTGGAAACCCCCCACAAGTGACAACATTTTGGAACATTGACCCCCTAAGGAACTTATCTAGATCTTTGGTGAGCACTTTGAACCCCAAGTGCTTCACAGACGTTTATAATGTAGAGCCATAAAGATAAAAATTCATATTTTTTTCACAAAAATTATCTTTTTGCCTCCAATTTTTTATTTTCCCAAGGGTAACAGGAGAAATTGGACCCCAAAAGTTGTTGTCCAATTTGTCCTGAGTACGCTCATACCCCATATGTGGGAGAAAACTAATGTTTGGGCGCACGTCGGGGATCACAAGGGAAGTAGTGGTGATTTTAATGCAGACTTTGATGGAATGGTCTGCGGGCATCACGTTGCATTTGCAGAGCCACTGATGTGCCTAAACAGTAGAAACCCCCCCACAAGTGACCCCATTTTGGAAACTAGACCCCCCCAAGGAACTTATCTAGATGTGTTGTGAGAACTTTGAACCCCCAGTTGTTTCACTAAAGCAGAGCCGTGAAAATAAAAGATCCTTTTTTTTCCCACAAAAATGATTTGTTAGCCCCCAAATGTTTATTTTCACAAGGGTAACAGGAGAAATTGTACCCCAAAAGTTGTTGTGCAATTTGTCCTGAGTACGCTGATACCCCATATGTGGGGGTAAACCACTGTTTGGGCGCACGGCAGAGCTCGGAAAGAAAAGGAGCACCGTTTTACTTTTTCAATGCAGAATTGGCTGGAATTGAGATCAGATGCCATGTCTCATTTGGAGAGCCCCTGATGTGCCTAAACATTGGAAACCCCCCAATTCTAACTCCAACCCTAACCCCAACACACCCCTAATACCAACCCTAACCATAACCACACCCCTACCTTCAACACACCCCTAACCCTAATCCCAACCCTAATCACAACTCTAACTCCAATGCACCTCTAAGCCCAACACACCCCTAACCTTAACCACACCCCTAACCATGACACACCGCTAACCCTAATCCCAACCCTAACCCTAATCCCAACCATAAACGTAATCCAAACCCTAACCCCAACTCTAACCCCAACCCTAGCTTTAGCCTCAACCCTAACTTTAGACGCAACCCTAACCCTAACTTTAGCCCCAACCCTAACTTAAACCCTAACCCTAACTTTAGCCCCAACTCTAGCCCTAACATTAGCCCTAACCCTAACCCTAATGGGAAAATGGAAATAAATACTTTTTTAAATTTTATTATTTTTCCCTAACTAAGAGGGTGATAAAGCGGGGTTTGATTTACTATTTATAGCGGGTTTTTATGTTTGGCAGCTGTCACGCTAAAACATGCTTTTTATTGCAAAAAAATAGTTTTTGCATCACCACATTATGAGAGCTATAATTTTTCTATATTTTGGCCCGCAGTTATGCGAGGTCTTGTTTTTTGCGGGACGAGTTGATGTTTTTATTGGTACCATTTTCGGACACATGACATTTTTTGATCGCTTTTTATTCCGATTTTTGTGAGGCAGAATGAACAAAAACCAGCAATTCATGAATTTCTTTTGGGTGGGGCGTTTATACCGTTCGGTGCCCGGTAAAATTGATAAGACAGTTTTATTCTTCGGGTCAGTATGATTACAGTGATACCTCATTTATATAATTTTTTTATGTTTTGACACTTTTATACAATAAAAACTATTTTATATAAAAAATAATTGTTTTTGCATCGCTTTATTCTGAGAGCTATAATTTTTTATTTTTTCGCTCATGACGCTGTACGCTCATTTTTTGCGGGACAAGATGATGTTTTCAGCTGTACCATGTTTATTTATATCCATCTTTTTGATCGCGTGTTATTCCACTTTTTGGTTCGGCGGTATGATGATAAAGCATTTGTTTTTTATTTATTTTTTTACGGTGTTCATTGAAGGGGTTAACTAGTTTGACAGTTTTATAGGTTGAGATGTTACGGACGTGGCTATACTAAATATGTGTACTTTTATTGTTTGGTTTAATTATTTACATAAAGAAATGTATTTTTTGGAAAAAAATAGGAATTTAGGAATTAAAAAAAATATATTTTTACACATGTTAATTTTTTCTTTTTTTACTTTGTCCTAGGTTGGGACATTACTATATAGTGTCAGATCGCTGATCTGACACTTTGCAGAGTACTGTGTCAGATCAGCGATCTGACAGTCAATGCAGGAGGCTTGCCGATGCCTGCACTCAGAAGGAATTATCAAGCCACCTCCCTGCAGGACCCGGAAGGACCCCGCGGCCATCTTGGATCCAGTGGTCTGCATGGAGGAGGCCCTCGGAACAACGCCATCACATCTCAGGGAAGCAAGCAGGGAGCCCCCTCCCTGAGCGATGCTTCTCTATGCCACCAGAACGCTGCAATCTCATTTGTCCATGACCACTCATGGCACATAGTGCCGGGTGTCAGCTGTGATAATCAGCTGACACCTGGCCGGGGTAGGCCGCGCTCCCCCCGTGATTGTGGCTGATCCCGTATGACTTACTATCCCGTCGATGGTCATACGGGCCCGGGTGACTTAGTTGGGTTAGTACGTCTGATGTCAGAAAGAGGTTAAAGGTACTGCATAAGCCAGTGCAGAGATAGCAAAAATAAACATGGCCTTTCTGGCCTAAGGAAAAACAAAACATAACATACAGCACAGAAAACAAACATACACTGGTTCAGCTTTCCTTATCAGGGCACATAGCGCTGGAGTTCCTCTCTCCAGGCCTCCCGAACACTGAATGCCTCAGAAAGCTGACTATTTACTTCCTAACCCCCCACACTGCGGAGGAGATATGGTGAACAGCTTCACGCCCACTCTTCAGCTACTCACTTAAAAACCTAGCCCTTAAAATGGCCAATTAACCTCTCTCAATACTTAGTGGGCTGGAGCAAACTTACAGATTTCAAATCACTGAAGCTAATAGCTTCAGTGAAACGTATCTCCCCTCCAGCACTTTGCCAGTGACTTTGTCACATATACCCCTCCCCCCTCTGCCAAAGGCACCTTTATTCACTAAACAGGGAAGTCTGGACAGGACACCTGCATTACCATGCAGCTTCCACATGAAAACAAAAATCCTGAAGAGCTAGAAATGACCTAGTTACCCAGGCATTCTTCCTCTTCCTTTCCCTCATCCATCTTAGGGGTGGATGACCTGATACTAGCCTGAACTTCTGGCCTTACAGGTAGCTCCTCAGTAGGGCAATTGCCCATTTGATGGACAAGCACTCTTTCTCTGCGATGGCATAGTTCTTTTCACAGGAGGAGAGTTTCCTGCTCAGATATAGCACTGGTTGTTCATCTCCATCTTTTTTCTGGGACAAAACAGCTCCCAAACAAACCTTGGAGGTGTCTGTCTGGACCACAAACTCCTTAGTGAAGTCAGGTGCGACCAAGACTGCCTGTTTACATAGAGCAAACTTCAATTCCAGGAAAATCATCTCGGCTTCAGAGGACCATTTGGTCATTGATGTCTTTGTCCCCTTAAGAAGATCAGTCAGGGGGCGGATATCATGGCAAATTTAAGAATAAATTGCTGAAAGTAAACTCTAACCCGCTTCTTGCAGACCAGTTGTGTCTAATTCTGAATGGCCTCTACCTTATTCACTTGCAGCTTGATTTTGCCATGTCTGACTATATAACCCAAGTATTTTGCCTCTTCTCCCCATGGCACAATTCTTTCGGTTTGTGGTGAACCCTGCCATCTTTATTACATTCAGTACCGCCTGGACCTTCTGGGCTAAAGATTAGAGATGAGCGAATATTTCAATGTTCGAATTACAATCGCCGAATTTGCAATATTCACCTCAATTAATTTGTACACTGTTTGCCAAACATAACCGAACACCATTCATGTCAATGGGAGACAAAAACAAAGGCATGCACAACACCTTATAATGGCTACAAATGCTGCCAAAACACATCAAATAAAGGACAGACACCAGGAAAGTGGCATCATCCACAGTACAAATTGTAGCATGGCACTGCAGCAATCAGCCAGGCATGAGATATCAGGGCCTGGGACAGCAATTACTGCTTTCAATTGAGTGTCATAGTAAGACAAGGTGGGTAAGGGATCGGTGTATGCCTCCTTTTCTGGGAGCCCTGATACCACATGCAACACCTCTACCTGCTTTCATGCTGAGCCACACTCAGGTGGCACAAATATCAATTTCGTAGACTACCATTGTCAGCAAAATTTCAGGATAGTAACATGGGTAGTTGAGTCCAAGAAAGTGGAGGCCTGACGGTCTTTGAGGCCTACTGCTACAGGCAACACGCATGAAGGAGACCCAACCAGGAGTGTTCACATTCCCAAAAATTATTGGCAGACACCACCAAAGTGGCATCAATTTCACCACAGTAGAAATAGTATAACAGGGACCGACAGGTCTTCCACTACACCTAATCCAGCAGATGGACACCCAACCAGGAGTGTTCAGATTTCCAAAAATTATTGGCAGACACCACCAAAGTGTCATCAATTTCACCACACTAGAAATAGTACAATAGGGACCAAGAGGTGTTCCACTACGCCCAATCCAGCAGATGGACACCCAAACAGGAATGTTCACATTTAAACAAATGAGCGATGAGCGCCTTACATCACAGAAGTGGCATAAATTTCACGAGTTTAGAAATAGTATAATAGGGACTGACAGGTCTTCCACTACATCCAATCCAGCAGATGGACACCCAACCAGGAGTGTTCACATTTCCAAAAATTATTGGCAGACAATACCAAAGTGGCATCAATTTCACCACAGCAGAAATAGTATAATAGGGAATGACAGGTCTTTCACTGCACCCAATCCAGCAGATGGATACCCAACCAGGAGATTTAAAAAAAAAAAAAGAGGGCCTAACACCGCCAAAGTGGAATAAATGTCACGAGAATAGAAATAGTATAATTGGGACCGACACATCTTCCACTACAGCTAACTCAGCAGATGTAGCTCAACCATGACTGTTCACATTTCCACAAATTTGTGTTAACATCAGCAGCAGGCACAGAAGCCACACTAAAGATATTATAGAGTGCAGTTATGTAACATTATTGCATCACACTAAAAAATGCAATATCAGCTAGTCTGTACAGTCTGTGATTAGGGTGCAAAAGTCCTTGGAGATCCATGACTTGTTCATATTGATGAAAGTTAGGCAGTCAATGCTTTCAGGGGACAGCTGGCTGCCCTTATCCGTCAGGACACCACCAGCAATGCTGAAGACACGATCTGAGAGACCGCTGGTTGCTGGGCACAATAACACCTCCAAGGCGTGTGAGGTGGGCTCAGGCCACTCATCCATTTTGGAAGACCAAAATGTGAAAGGGTCCAAACCCTCGCTGATGGTATTCATATTCAGTTCTAGATATCCTGGCACTTTCCTCTACATTCGTTCACCATGTGGAAGGCTTGGACTCTGTTGTGCTGGTGCATGAGCTGTTCTAAAAAAAAGTGTCAAAAGACTCAAAGCAATTGCTTCTTCAATTTATGCTATGCTGCTGCTGCTGCTAATGTTTTGGTATTGACGAATTGACGTGCTGAAGGTTAGAAGTCCAGAGCTGCTATGCCAACTGTGTGCTTCACTGCTGTCTTGAGGAAAAGCTCTCTTAAGGTTGTGTAAAAGCATGTTTCGATACTCGAGCATTTGCAGGTCCCTTTCCATGACGGGAAGCATCTGACAAAATTTGGTTTTATAACGTGGATCTACCAGAGTGACAAACCAAGAACCAAAACCAAACACCAAAGCAACGGATGCACCGAGAAGACCAAATTGGATCAATAATATTCCTTTATTAATGTAATATCTAGCAGCGATACAAAATGTTTAATATTAAAATACAAAAATTACAATATCTCATACAACAAAAGTGTGCAGTACGGACAGCATATAACAGTAAATATACGGATACCCACATGCACACTGGAATCACATATGTCTCTGTGCAAGGTAAATATTCCCCCCATATAGGGGTATATTAATTCACTGGGAGATAAGTAAAACAAAGTGAAATATAATAAAAACTCCAAGATTTTGTGCAATATCTGCAAAAAGTGCTTTAAAGTGCAATGAAAAGAGAAGTTGTTATTGGATATCAGGGTTTTATCAGACCCTGCACAGTGCTAAAAAATATACAAAGTGCTAAGTGCTGAATATAAAAAATCCCAGGAACCAATATATATAGTAGATATTACCGTTCCGTCCCGAATACACGCACACACCCAGAGTGACAAACCAGTAGTCAGCAGTATTCCTAATCATAACTATACGGGGATCATGTTGCAGCAAGAAGGCACTCATATGTCGGGCTCTACCATGAGGTCCAAACCCATGCTGTGTTGGTGGTTTGGTAATAATGAGGCTTCTTTCTTCCATCCCTTCCCGCCAACCACAAACAACAGAGAGGGGAGGATTATCCTCTTCATCTTACAGTTGCTCGTCCATCACATCTTCCTCCTCCATTTGTTCCTCGGATCTGGAACTTTGATAACAGTTTGTCTGTTATCACAGCTCCCCTCGATTGCAGTAATCCATCCTCCCTTGGCACCCGCCTGTGTGACGACATTCTGTAACTTAGAGATCCCTTCCGCATCCTCCTCTGCTACCTCCTCTTCTTCTGGGACCACCATCTCCTCCTGCAGGCTATTTAACCCCTTCACCCCCAAGGGTGGTTTGCACGTTAATGACCGGGCCAATTTTTACAATTCTGACCACTGTCCCTTTATGAGGTTATAACTCTGGAACGCTTCAACGGATCTTGGCGATTCTGACATTGTTTTCTCGTGACATATCGTACTTCATGATAGTGGTAAAATTTCTTCCATATAAGTTGCGTTTATTTGTTAAAAAAACGAATATTTGGCGAAAATTTTGAAAATTTCGCAATTTTCCAACTTTTAATTTTTATGCCCTTAAATCACAGACATATGTCACGCAAAATACTTAATAAGTAACATTTACCACATGTCTACTTTACATCAGCACAATTTTGGAACCAAAATTTTTTTTTGTGACGGAGTTATAAGGGTTAAAAGTTGACCAGCAATTTCTCATTTTTACAACACCATTTTTTTTTAGGGACCACATCTCATTTGAAGTCATTTTGAGGGGTCTATATGATAGAAAATACCCAAGTGTGACACCATTCTAAAAACTGCACCCCTCAAGGTACTCAAAACCACTTTCAAGAAGTTTATTAACCCTTCAGGTGTTTCACAGGAATTTTTGGAATGTTTAAATAAAAATGAACATTTAACTTTTTTTCACACAAAATGTATTTCAGATCCAATTTGTTTTATTTTACCAAGGGTAACAGGAGAAAATAGACCCCAAAATTTGTTGTACAATTTGTCCTGAGTATGCTGATACCCCATATGTGGGGGTAATCCACTGTTTGGGCGCATGGCAGAGCTCGGAAGGAAAGGAGCGCCATTTGACTTTTCAATGCAAAATTGACTGGAATTGAGATGGGACGCCATGTTGCATTTGGAGAGCCCCTGATGTGCCTAAACATTGAAACCCCCCACAAGTGACACCATTTTGGAAAGTAGACCCCCTAAGGAACTTATCTAGATGTGTGGTGAGCACTTTGACCCAACAAGTGCTTCACAGAAGTTTATAATGCAGAGCGGTAAAAATAAAAAATCATATTTTTTCACAAAAATGATATTTTCGCCCCCAATTTTTTATTTTTCCAAGGGTAAGAGAAGAAATTGGACCCCAAAAATTGTTGTGCAATTTGTCCTGAGTACGCTGATACCCCATATGTGGGTGTAAACCATTGTTTGGGCGCAGGGCAGAGCTCGGAAGGGAAGGAGCGCCATTTGACTTTTCAATGCAAAATTGACAGGAATTGAGATGGGACGCCATGTTGCATTTGGAGAGCCCCTGATGTGCCTAAACATTGAAACCCCCCACAAGTGACACCATTTTGGAAAGTAGACCCCCTAAGAAACTTATCTAGATGTGTGGTGAGCACTTTGACCCAACAAGTGCTTCACAGAAGTTTATAATGCAGAGCCGTAAAAATAAAAAATCATATTTTTTCACAAAAATGATCTTTTCGCCCCCAATTTTTTATTTTCCCAAGGGTAAGAGAAGAAATTGGACCCCAAAAATTGTTGTGCAATTTGTCCTGAGTACGCTGATACCCCATATGTGGGTGTAAACCATTGTTTGGGCGCAGAGCAGAGCTCGGAAGGGAAGGAGCGCCATTTGACTTTTCAATGCAAAATTGACTGGAATTGAGATGGGATGTCATGTTGCGTTTGGAGAGCTCCTGATGTGCCTAAACATTGAAACCCCCCACAAGTGACACCATTTTGGAAAGTAGACCCCCTAAGGAACTTATCGAGATGTGTGGTGAGCACTTTGACCCAACAAGTGCTTCACAGAAGTTTATAATGCAGAGCCGTAAAAATAAAAAATCATATTTTTTCACAAAAATGATCTTTTCGCCCCCATTTTTTTATTTCCCCAAGGGTAAGAGAAGAAATTAGAGCACAAAAGTTGTTGTGCAATTTGTCCTGAGTACGACGATACCCCATATGTGGGGGTAAACCACTGTTTGGGCGCATAGCAGAGCTCGGAAGGGAAGGAGCGCTATTTTACTTTTCAATGCAAAATTGACTGGAATTAAGATGGGATGCCATGTTGCGTTTGCAGAGCCCCTGATGTGCCTAAACATTAAAAACCCCCACAAGTGACACCATTTTGGAAAGTAGACCCCCTAAGGAACTTATCTAGATGTGTTTTGAGAGCTTTGAACCCCCAAGTGTTTCACTACAGTTTATAACGCAGAGCCGTGAAAATAAATTCTTTTTTTTTTTCACAAAAATGATTTTTTAGCCCCCAGTTTTGTATTTTCACAAGGGTAACAGGATAAATTGGACCCCAAAATTTGTTGTCCAATTTGTCCTGAGTATGCTGATACCCGATATGTGGGGGGGAACCACTGTTTGGGCGCATGACAGAGCTCGGAAGGGAAGGAGCGCCATTTGGAATGCAGACTTAAATGGATTGGTCTGCAGGCGTCACGTTGCATTTGCAGAGCCCCTGATGTACCCAAACAGTACAAACCCCCCACACGTGACCCCATATTGGAAACTAGACCCCCCAAGGAACTTATCTAGATGTGTTGTGAGAACTTTGAACCCCCAAGTGTTTCACTACAGTTTATAACGCAGAGCCGTGAAAATAAATTCTTTTTTTTTTTCACAAAAATGATTTTTTAGCCCCCAGTTTTGTATTTTCACAAGGGTAACAGGATAAATTGGACCCCAAAATTTGTTGTCCAATTTGTCCTGAGTATGCTGATACCCGATATGTGGGGGGGAACCACTGTTTGGGCGCATGACAGAGCTCGGAAGGGAAGGAGCGCCATTTGGAATGCAGACTTAAATGGATTGGTCTGCAGGCGTCACGTTGCATTTGCAGAGCCCCTGATGTACGCAAACAGTACAAACCCCCCACAAGTGACCCCATATCGGAAATTAGACCCCCCAAGGAACTTATCTAGATGTGTTGTGAGAACTTTGAACCCCCAAGTGTTTCACTACAGTTTACAACGCAGAGCCGTGAAAATAAAAAATCCTTTTTTTCCCACAAAACTTATTTTTTGGCCCCCAGTTTTGTATTTTCCCAAGGGTAGCAGGAGAAATTGGACCCCAAAAGATGATGTCCAATTTGTCCTGAGTACGCTGATACCCCATATGTTGGGGTAAACCCCTGTTTGGGCACACGGGAGAGCTCGGAAGGGAAGGAGCACTGTTTTCCTTTTTCAACGCAGAATTGGCTGGAATTCAGATCGGATGCCATATCCCGTTTGGAAAGCCCCTGATGTGCCCGAACAGTGGAAACCCCCCAATTATAACTGAAACCCTAATCCAAACACACCCCTTACCCTAATCCCAACATTAACCCTAACCACTCCTCTAACCCAGACACACCCAACCCTATTCCCAACCGTAAATGTAATCCAAACCCTAACCCTATCTTTAGACCCAACCCTAACTGTAGCCCCAACCCTAGCCCCAACCCTAGCCCTAACCCTAGCAATAACCCTAGCCCTAACTCTAGTCCTAACTCTAGCCCTAACCCTAACCCTAATGGGAAAATGGAAATAAATACATTTTTTAATTTTTTTATTTTTCCCTAACTAAGGAGGTGATGAAGGGGGGTTTGATTTACTTTTATAGCGGGTTTTTTAGCGGATGTTTATGATTGGCAGCCGTCACACACTGAAAGACGCTTTTCATTGCAAAAAATATTTTTTGCGTTACCACATTTTGAGAGCTGTAATTTTTCCATATTTGAGTCCACAGAGTCATGTGAGATCTTGTTTTTTGCGGGATGCGTTGACGTTTTTATTGGTAACATTTTCGGACACGTGACATTTTTTGATCGCTTTTTATTCCGATTTTTGTGAGGCAGAGTGATCAAAAACCAGCTATTCATTAATTTCTTTTTGGGGAGGCGTTTATACCGTTCCGCGTTTGGTAAAATTGATAAAGCAGTTTTATTCGTCGGGTCAGTACGATTACAGCGATATCTCATTTATATCATTTTTTTAATGTTTTGGCGCTTTTATACGATAAAAACTATTTTATAGAAAAAATAATTATTTTGGTATCGCTTTATTCTCAGGACTATAACTTTTTTATTTTTTTGCTGATGATGCTGTATGGCGGCTCGTTTTTTGCGGGACAAGATGACGTTTTCAGCGGTACCATGGTTATTTATATCAGTCTTTTTGATCGCTTGTTATTCCACTTTTTGTTCGGCGGTATGATAATAAAGCGTTGTTTTTTGCCTCGTTTTTTTTTTTTTTTTCTTACGGTGTTTACTGAAGGGGTTAACTAGTGGGCCAGTTTTATAGGTCGGGTCGTTACGGACGCGGCGATACTAAATATGTGTACTTTTATTGTTTTTTTTATTTTATTTAGATAAAGAAATGTATTTATGGGAATAATATATTTTTTTTTTTTCATTATTTTGGAATATTTTTTTTTTTTTTTTTTTTTACACATTTGGAAATTTTTTTTTTTACTTTGCCCCAGGGGGGGACAATACAGATCGGTGATCTGTCAGTTTGCATAGCACTCTGACAGATCACCGATCTGAGAGACGTGCAGGCTGCTTCACAGTGCCTGCTCTGAGCAGGCTTCTGTGAAGCCACCTCCCTCCCTGCAGGACCCGGATCCGCGGCCATCTTGGATCCGGGTCTGGAGCAGGCAGGGAGGGAGGTAAGACCCTCGCAGCAACGCGATCACATCGCGTTGCTGCGGGGGGCTCAGGGAAGCCCGCAGGGAGCCCCCTCCCTGCGCGATGCTTCCCTGCACCGCCGGCACATCGCGATCATGTTTGATCGCGGTGTGCCGGGGGTTAATGTGCCGGGGGCGGTCCGTGACCGCTCCTGGCACATAGTGCCGGATGTCAGCTGCTATATGCAGCTGACACCCGGCCGCGATCGGCCGCGCTCCCCCCGTGAGCGCGGCCGATCGCGTATGACGTACTATTCCGTCCTTGGGAAGTAGGGCCCACCCCACATGGACGGAATAGTACGTCTAATGACAGAAAGGGGTTAAAGTCTGTTCCAGCATATAGATGACCGGAATAGTGATGCTGATGATGGCGGCGTCAGCGCTAACCATCTTAGTAGCCATTTTGAAACTGTGCAGAAGGGCGCATGGGTCCTTAATCTGTGCCCACTCCGTAAATGTGATATGTGCCACGTCCATACTGCATTGGCTCAGGCTATATGACATGACATACTGCATCAGGGCACGTTGTTGCTGCCACAGTTGCTGCAACATGTGCAGAGTGGAATTCCACTGTGTCGGCACATCGCATATCAACCTGTTAACTGGCATGGCAAAGACCTCTGTATCGATTTCAAGTTGATGACCTCAAACTGCGTCAACTGGGTGCGAACGGCGGAAATGTGCACACAATTTACATGCTTTCTGGAGCAGCTCACCCAGGCCAGGATAGTGGCGGAGAATACGTTGTACCACCGGGTTGAGGACATGAGCCATGCAAGGCACATGTGTGAGCTTTCCTCGCCGTAGGGCCACCATCAGGTTTGCACCATTAAAGGACATGACCTTCCCTAGATGCAGGTTCAGTGGAGACAGCCATTGATCAAACTCAGCCTGGAGAGCTATCCATAACTCTTCAGCTGCATGACTGCGATCTCCATGGCATATCAATTTTAATACTGCCTGATTGTGGTGAGCCCTAGCTGCGCAGTACGGAGGTGGTGGGGATTCGCTCTGCACTGTTGGAATGCATGTCTTATTAAGATAGAGGTTGAGGATGCAGATGGAGGCCCCTGGAGGAGATAGAGTAGAAGGCAGAAGCAGTGGAAGAAGTGTTAAAGGGCACCTGTCACCTCGTTTTTTCAGTATGAGATAAAAATACTGTTAAATAGGGCCTGAGCTGTGCATTACAATAGTGTATTTTGTGGACCCCGATTCCCCACCTATGCTGCCGAAATACGTTACCAAAGTAGTCGTTTTCGCCTGTCAATCAGGCTGGTCTGGTCAAAAGGGCGTGGTGTCTTCCCCCAGATCTTGCTTAGTTTTCCGTTGGTGGCGTAGTGGTGTGCGCATGCCCAAGGTCCCAAATCCACGTCACAGGGAGTGAAAAGATCGCGATGTGTGCTATTTCATTGGTGATTGGTGGGCGCGGCCATCTTCCTTTGGCCGCGTGTGCGCAGAAGCAGCGCTCTGCTGGCCGCGGCTTCAGGAAAATGGCCGCCGCGATCTCCATCTGCGCACGCGCGGCATCCCGCGGCCATTTTCCTGAAGCCGCGGCCAGCAGAGCGCCGCTTCTGCGCACGTGCGGCCAAAGGAAGATGGCCGCGCCCACCGATCACCAATGAAATAAAGCACATCGCGATCTTTTCACTCCCTGTGACGTGGATTTGGGACCTTGGGCATGCGCACACCACTACGCCACCAACGGAAAACTAAGCAAGATCTGGGGGAAGACACCATGCCCTTTTGACCAGACCAGCCTGATTGACAGGCGAAAACGACTACTTTGGTAACGTATTTCGGCAGCATAGGTTGGGAATCGGGGTCCACAAAATACACTGTTGTAATGCACAGCTCAGGCCCTATTTAACAGTATTTTTATCTGAGAAAACTGAGGTGACAGGTTCCCTTTAAATGTAGAGATTTGTCCTGCAAGCTTTTGGGATTTCAAGACTTGTGAAGCAGCACATGACCTCACAGCCACCAGAGTTACCCAGTGCCTAGTCAGCGAGATGTAATGCCCTTGGCCATGCTTCCTCGTCCAAGTGTCTGTGGTGAAAAGCACCCGGGCAGAGATTTAGTCAAGGAATGGGTGATGTTGTCTGCGACATGCTGGTGTAGCGCAGGCACAGCTTTCTTAGAAAAGTAATGGCGACTGGGCAATTGGTACTGGGGGACTGCGACGGCCATCAGCTTTCAGAAACCGTCTGTTCCTACCAGGTGGAAAGGCTCTTAGCTTTGTCATGTATAGGAGGAAGCAATCTTATACTTGACCACAACTGCGGAACCTTGGGCTGGCTGCAATGCTGAGAAAGGGTGGAGTACAGTGAACTGGACAAACTGCTGGACCGTGAGAGAGGTGCAGGCGGAGATGTTACGGTGGATTGAGAAAGTTTTGGTGTGCTCGTTCTCTGAGTTTGGTCAAAAACAGCAGGCATGTCCACTTCCATTACAGCTGACGGCAGACTCTCAAGTCAGCGTAACGGGAGTGGGTAAAGAACCCGAGGTTCTGCAGTCGAAGGCCTGCATCTCAATAGTTGGCACAGTAACAGGAGGTGGAAGCAGCAAATGCGATTGATAGGGCGGCTGATGATTGTTGAGGTCTGCTGGTCCACTGATTTGCGCAGTGGGATACCCACAATAAAGCATGTTGATTGCGCATATAAAGGTTCATACATGTAGTAGTCAAATTATTGCACGTTTTACCTCAACTCAGTTTTTTTGCAAAGTTGGCAGATTACGTGAGTTGGCTCGTCCTTTGGAGTGTCAAAAAAGGTCCAGGCTAAGCAACCCCTGCCACCCCTGTGAGCTGCAGACCCGTGGATGCTGCTGGTCACAGTAACAGATGTGGCTGCGGATGCATTGCTCGTCGTGGCTGCATCACTACGTGTCTGTGACATACGGCGCAACGTAACCTCCTCGTCTTCCTCCTCAGATGACCTACCCAGCTGTGTGCCTCTATGTTTACATCAACTGAGATCTAACACCTCATCATCATCATCCTCTGTGTTATCACATTCCTTGCCCTTGGATTCACCCTCCTCCTCTTCCTGCCCTGAGAGCACAGTACAGTCCACGTGAGCCTCAGATATCACTTGTCTTATCTATTACATTATTTCTGTGCCCTGTTGTGTGTAAATATGTGATTTCTCATATTTTGTATTAGTCTATGCCTGATGAAGAGACCTGAGTAGTCTCGAAAGCTTGCAATTTTTTACCATCTTTTCAGTTAGCCATTAAAAGATATCAACCACTGAGGACTCTCAAATCTAAATATTTTTCTACTCAGAGATAATATTTTTTCCACTGCCTTTTAGAAGATGACTTCTGAATGTTGTTATGATTGCTATGGGAAAAGCATGCATTTTCTAAATAATTTTTGGTATACAAGAAAATAGGAATCATAGAAGTAGTTATAATCCATTCCTGATACCTTCTACATTCTCTGATCTAATTTCTGTTTTCCCCATTGTCCTTTACATTTCAGTTCTCTCTTTAGTCTGTGAATATCTGTTCTTTCCTTTTCCATTGTACTTCCATTTTAGAACTATTGTACAGTATATAAAGGGAGAGATTAAATAAGCAATATGTGCGAAGATTGCGTCACAAATGGTGCCAAATGTTTGACAGTTGGTAAATCTGCCAAATTTGTGCAACATATTGTAATATATAAGCAATTATTGCATAAAATTGAACATGTCTAATTGAGACTCACCAAATTTCCTTGTATATTTTGCTTCTTTGTGAGGTGATCACTGGCATGTTTACACAGATCGATAATCAGAAATGAACGTTTTTATGAACACTCATTCACTAACAGCCGGCTCGACTAAATGTACCTATAGCCCCTGCTCTAATGTGACATTGTAAGATGAAAAATCGGGTGCAACATGGAATATTTGTTTTATTAGAATAGAAATGAGGATTAAGAAACTGTTCATCTATAGTGTTGAGCATTCCGATACCGCAAGTATCGGGTATCGGCCGATACTTGCGGGTATCGGAATTCCGATACCGAGATCCGATACTTTTGTGGTATCGGGAATCGGTATCGGGATTAATATCAATGTGTAAAAGAAAGAATTAAAATAAAAAATAGGGATATACTCACCTCTCCGACGCAGCCTGGACTTTACCGCCGTAACCGGGAGCCGTTGTACCTAAAAATGCGCGCTTGAAGGCCCTTAGATGACGTCACGGCGCTCTGACCGTAGCGTGACCGCTACGCGACCAATCACAAAGCAGTGACGTCACCAAAGGTCTTTCAAGCGCTGGAAATACCTTAGGTGACGTCACTGCTTTGTGATTGGTCGCGTAGGGGTCACGCGACCGCTACGCGACCAATCAGAAGCTGCGGACGTCTTCTAAGGTATTTCAAGCGCTTGAAAGACCTTAAGTGACGTCACTGCTTTGTGATTGGTCGCGTAGCGGTCACGCGACCGCTACGGACCAATCAGAGCGCCGTGACG
Organism: Ranitomeya variabilis; assembly: GCF_051348905.1. NCBI lineage: Eukaryota > Metazoa > Chordata > Amphibia > Anura > Dendrobatidae > Ranitomeya > Ranitomeya variabilis. The sequence goes on along the minus strand of NC_135234.1, from coordinate 487,153,168 downwards.
TCATCTAAGGCCCTTCAAGTGCGCATTCTTAGGTACAACGGCTCCCGGTTACGGCGATAAAGTCCAGGCTGCGTCGGAGGGTGAGTATATCCCTATTTTTTATTTTAATTCTTTCTTTTACACATTGATATGGATCCCAGGGCCTGAAGGAGAGTTTCCTCTCCTTCAGACCCTGGGAACCATACAGGATACCGTCCGATACTTGGTGTCCCATTGACTTGTATTGGTATCGGGTATCGGTATCGGATTAGATCCGATACTTTGCCGGTATCGGCCGATACTTTCCGATACCGATACTTTCAAGTATCGGACGGTATCGCTCAACACTAGTCATCTACAAAAGTTGAGCTTCCACAGACAACTCTGTTAATATTACAGAATGTATATACCAGGCAATTACTTGACTGCTGCTCCAACCACTGAGCCAGAGAAGTAGACACTAAATAATGAAGTAAATCATGGAGAAAAGTAGTGGTTTAATCCGGGCGCTCCCAGCACAATTTAGGATGGGAAAAAATTGAGGCAATGTGAAAAAGGTGAAATGGTTATTGAACTACGGTCCTTCCCATTCTATATTGTGATGGCAGTGCCCAGACTAAACTGCAAGTTTTTTCCATGATTTACTTCACTAAAGTGATATTGGGCATAAGGAGACACAACTACGCTCTGAACAGACAACCAAATGTAATACAGTCATGGCCGAAAGTGTTGGCACCCTTGAAATGGTTACAGAATATGAAGTACCGGTATTTCTCCCAGAAAATGATTGCAATTACACATGTTTTGTTAAACACATGTTTATTTCTGTTCCTCCCATCTTCTGATCTCCAACGCTTGCGCTCAAATGCTAGAGCCTATCACCCTGAGATGGGACTTTTGGTTCTGATAAGGGCTGGGAGGGTTTTGCATAAGTGCCCCAAAGATCTTGACATAATGACGGCATGATATGAGTGGACCTTGTGACTTTGTGGACAGAACCGTCCTTGGTGTCATCAGAGCTCAAAGACAAAATGTGATGAGGACAGGAGTGGTGACGTTGAGAAGTGGAGTGGCTGAAGTGGTGAGTGGTAAGGTGAAGTATTTGTTTTACTTTTTAAACTTTTGTTGTCCCTTCAGAAAGATGGTAGCTAGTGGCCACCAGTAGGGTTGAGCGACCTTAGCTTTTTTAGGATCGAGGTGGGTTTTGTGAAACCCGACCTTCTCGGATGTCGGATCGTATGGAATCGGCCGATTCTACTGTAAAGTCGGGTTCCGGACCCGGAACACGAAACCCAATGTATGTCAATGAAATTATTTTTTTAATCTCTCTCTCTCTCTCTCTCTCTCTCTCTCTCTCTCTCTCTCTCTCTCTCTCTCTCTCTCTCTCTCTCTCTCTCTCTCTCTCTCTCTCTCTCTCTCTCTCTCTCTCTCTCTCTCTCTCTCTCTCTCTCTCTCTCTCTCTCTCTCTCTCTCTCTCTCTCTCTCTCTCTCTCTCCTCCGTGCAAGGCATATGTTATTTTTGGACTCCGGAAATTACTACGTCCGAAAACGTAACATAGCACTATGATGCCGCAGGAGCCGGAACCTATGTCATCACGCTGCCCACAATTAATTGGCTCAAAAAAATGGCGGGGAAGGCGTCATTCGAAACGCGACTTTGGCGCCAAGTTCGCGTTCCACGTGGCCGACCCACACTGGGATCGGATCGGGTTTCATGAGACGCCGACTTTGCCAAAAGTCGGCGACTTATGAAAATGAACGACCCGTTTCGCTCAACCCTAGCCACCAGGCCACCATTTTTTTGAATCTGCATGAAAAAAATTACAAAGAAAAAAGGAATCACATTTTGGCGAATGCAGGTTTTCGTAAAATTCTAGTAGCATTCAATGCTCAATTTAAAGTAAGATCGCGCATTTGGGCATTCCCAAAATAGAATATGATTCGCCCAAAAATGCCTCCATGCACAGTTTGTTATTGGCACAGTGAATTTCCCACACAATTTGATCCCAAAGTACCTCCCATATGCAGAATATGATGATCCCACAGACCCCCAAAACAAAATTATGTCACTACATTTCCACTACACATTTCCTCAGACCCTACACTGCATAATGGCCCCACTAACCCCATACAATATAATGGCCACCACAGCCCCCACACACAGTATGAAGACCCCACAGTGCCCCCACACTTTTTGTTGCTCCCACAATTCTCTCGCACACATTACATGGCTCCAAACTGCATGATCTCCACACAATATGATTCCCCTACAGCTCCTCTACACAGCATGATGGCCCTAACATACAGCCCACACAGTATGGTAAGCCCTCACAATAGCTTTTACAACACCCACAAAGTATGATGATCCCCACAGACACCCACACCTTATGATGCCCCCACAGCTCCCCCTCACAGTATGATGTCCTGAAGACACATCACACATAGTATGATGCCCCCCCATATTGACCCACACAGTGTGATTCCCCGAAAGCTACCCACACATAGTATGATGAGCCCCACAACCTACCATACAGTAGGAGGGCTCTAAAGCTCTCCCACACACAGTATAATGTTTCCACAGCTCCTTCCTTCCTGCAAGATGATGACACCAAAGTATGATGCCCCCACAGTCCCACACACATAGTTTTATATCCATAAAATCATGTGGTAATTTCCTGAAGGAGTCATATGCACTCCGAAACGCGTAGAATTGTTGGCCTAATGCATATTGATCTGTATGTATTGCAACAACTATTGTTTGTTTAATATGATGTGATTTTTATGTCTGCATGCATATTGTTCATCTGTTAACAAAGTTTAAAAAAAGAGTCCTCATGTACAGACAGGATGCTCCTCCTCCTCCTTCCCTGTGAGCACATTTCTTGTGTGTGGAATTGAAACTGAAAGTAACAGCATATCTCTCTCTCAGAAACCAGATTGATCCTGTTCTCATGTTGTATGCTGAATGTTCTTAGTTCTTAATAAATGAACATTCTCTGTTGCTCGTTGTGGACATCACGCTGATTAACCCGCTGCTAACAGGTTATGGGCCCAGAAGTCAAGGCAATCCCAAACCTGCAGAGCACAGAGATAGAAAGACAACAGCAAACTGAGAAGAAGTAAAATGGCCGCCAGCAGCAACTCAACAAAGTTTACAGTGCCAAGCCTGAATAACCAGAACTACCAATCCTGGAAATTCAAGGTGAAGATGCTGCTGATAAAAGAAGGTACGTGGAAATACACTCAGGACCCTAAGCCTGACCCAGTACCACAGGAATGGCTAGAAATGGATCAGAAAGCACAGAGCACCATATCACTCAGTATAGAGGAGGATCAGATTGTGCATGTGTGCAAGTGTGAATCTGCAAAGGAAACGTGGGAGCAGCTGCAGAAAGTACATGAGAGAATAAATTTAAGTAATAAACTCTATCTAATGAGAAAGCTGTACCAGTCTAAGCTGCACAATGACCAGGACATGCAGGACTACATTAGAAATACTCTAGAGACTGTAGAGCGCCTGCGAGGCATTGGGGAAGATATGAAGGACTTCCATGTAGCAGCACTATTACTTAGTGGTCTCCCAGAAAGCTATGATACGCTTGTAACAGCATTAGATGCACGCCCAGATGATGAGCTTACATTGGAGTACGTCAGAGGAAAGCTTGTAGATGAATATAAGAGAATAGCTGAAAATGTGAGCAGCAAAACATGTAACAAGGAAACTGCTTTGCAAACACATGATGTGCCCACCAGCAAAATCCACCCTAAAGAGACACGTGAATGTTTTGTATGCAAGAAGCCAGGTCATTTAAAGGCTGAATGCAGAGTCTGGAAAGCTAAAATGAATCAGCTGAAAAAGCAAAACAGTCAACAGAGAGTTAAGAGTGCTGTATCTGAAAGCAATGATTCAGTGAATACTGAAGCTGCATTCACATCAGTCAATGCATTTAAATCAAAGTGCAAAGATTAATTCAATTTTGGATCAGTTCGGGAATGACGGAGGCCAAAGGTGTATCAACGCCAATGGAATCATCCTACCTGAAACTGGAAGAAGGTGACCTGTTGCCTAACAATGAGAAATATCGACAGGCAGTGGGGGCACTTCTATATATCTCAACTATGACTCGACCGGATATTACAACAGCAGTTGGAATATTGTGCAGATATGTGGAGAAACCGCGCCAAAAGGACTGGAATGCCGTTAAAAGAGTTCTCCAATATTTAAAAGGGACACAAGGTGTAAATTTTAAAATATCTGCAGCAGGAAATCTAAAACTCACCAGCTATGTTGACTCAGATTGGGCTGGTGATTCGCAAGATCATAAATCCACAAGCGGATACGTATTTAAACTTGGAGAAAGTTCAATCTCCTGGTCTAGTAGAAAACAAGTATCTGTTGCTTTGTCATCTACAGAAGCTGAGTATGTGTCCGCAGCCTATGCAAGTCAGGAGATCATTTGGCTAAGACAACTGATGGATGATCTTGGTAAACCGTTAACTCAGCCAACAGTGATGTATGAGGACAACCAAGGATGCATTAAACTTGCATGCAGTGAAAAGATCAGTGCTAGAACTAAGCACATCGACGTCAGATGTCATCATCTACGTGACTTAATAGACCGTGGCATAATTCAGTTTGTTTATTGTGAAACTGATAAAATGTTAGCTGATATTTTGACCAAGCCATTGCCACGACCTAGGTTCCAAGAATTAAGAACCACTATGGGACTGACAGAATAAGTAGTTGTTGAGTGGGAGTGTTGGCCTAATGCATATTGATCTGTATGTATTGCAACAACTATTGTTTGTTTAATATGATGTGATTTTTATGTCTGCATGCATATTGTTCATCTGTTAACAAAGTTAAAAAAAAAAAAAAAGAGTCCTCATGTATAGACAGGATGCTCCTCCTCCTCCTTCCCTGTGAGCACATTTCTTGTGTGTGGAATTGAAACTGAAAGTAACAGCATATCTCTCTCTCAGAAACCAGATTGATCCTGTTCTCATGTTGTATGCTGAATGTTCTTAGTTCTTAATAAATGAACATTCTCTGTTGCTCGTTGTGGACATCACGCTGATTAACCCGCTGCTAACAAGAATAAACCACTGTTCAATTGTACATTTTGACTGTTTCTGGATGAGCTGGCAACATGGATCATAACCCACAAATCCTCATATTCAGCAATTGATGCGTCAAACGTAAAGATACCAAATGTAAATTTTTGGTGAAGAATCAACAACAAGTGGAACACAATTGTGAAGTTGAACAAAATTTATTGGTTATTTTAAACTTTTGTGGAAATTCAAAAACTGAAAAGTGGGGCGTGCAATATTATTTGGCCCCTTTGTTGTGCCATCTTTTGCTGCTATTACAGCTGCAAGTCGCTTGGGGTATGTCTCTATCAGTTTTGTACATCGAGAGACTGAAATTCTTGCCCATTCTTCCTTGGCAAACAGCTCAAGCTCAGTGAGGTTTGATGGAGATCGTTTATGAACAGCAGTTTTCAGCTCTTTCCACAGATTCTCGATTGGATTGAGGTCTGGACTTTGACTTGGCCATTCTAACACTTGGATATGTTTATTTGTGAACCATTCCACTGTAGATTTTGCTTTATGTTTGGGATCATTGTCTTGTTGGAAGACAAATCTCCGTCCCAGTCTCAGTTCTTTTGCAGGATCCAACAGGTTTTCTTCAAGAATGGTCCTGTATTTGGCTCCAACCATCTTCCCATCAATTTTAACCATCTTCCCTGTTCCTGCTGAAGAAAAGCAGGCCCAAACCATGATGCTGACACCACCATGTTTGACAGTGGGGATGGTGTGTTCAGGGTGATGAACTTTGTTGCCTTTATGCCAAACATATCGCTTGGCATTGTTGCCAAAAAGTTCGATTTTGGTTTCATCTGACCAGAGCACCTTCTTCCACATGTTTGGTGTGTCTCCCAGGTGGCTTGTTGCAAACTTTAAACAACACTTTTTATGGATATCTTTGAGAAATGGCTTTCTTCTTGCCACTCTTCCATAATCGCCAGATTTGTGCAGTATACGACTGATTGTTGTCCTATGGACAGGCTGTCCCACCTCAGCTGTAGATCTCAGCAGTTCATCCAGAGTGATCATGGGCCTCTTCTCTGCATCTCTGATCAGTCTTCTCCTTGTTTGAGATGAAAGTTTAGAGGGACGGCCGGGTCTTGATAGATTTGCAGTGGTATGATACTCCTTCCATTTCAAAATGATCGCTTGCACAGTGCTCCTTAGGATGTTTAAAGTTTTGGAAATCACTTTGTATCCAAATCTGGCTTCAAACTTCTCCACAACAGTATCGCGGACCTGCCTGTTGTGTTCCTTGGTCTTCATGATGCTCTCTGTGCTTCAAACAGAACCCTGAGACTATCACAGAGCAGATGCATTTATACGGAGACTTGATTAAACACAGATGGATTATATTTATCATCATTAGGCATTTAGGACAACGTTGGATCATTCAGAGATCCACAAAGAACTTCTGGAGTGAGTTTGCTGCACTGAAAGTAAAGGGGTCGAATAATATTGCACTCCCCACTTTCCAGTTTTTAAATTTCCAAAAAAGTTTAAAATAACCAATAAATTTCGTTCAACTTCACAATTGTGTTCCACTTGTTGTTGATTCTTCACCAACAATTTACATTTGGTATCTTTATGTTTGACGCATGATATGTGGGAAAAGGTTGAAAAGTTCCAGGGGGCCGAGTAGTTTCGCAAGGCACTGTAATTAAGCTTAAGCTCTCCACATAGTGTATGGCGTCCCTGCAGTCCCTCACTCGGTATAATTGCCCATTCACACTGTATGATGGTTTCCACAGCCCTCCCACATAGTATGATAGTCCCCATAGCCCTCACATACAGATTATGATGTCTGCACACACCACCACACAGAATAATGGCTCCCACAGTCACTCACAAAGAATTGTGGTTTCCATAGCCCCACCAGAAAGTATGAAGCCCAACACAGCTCCCCAACAGGAAATTGACCCCAAAACTCCCTACACACTGTAAAATATTCCCACAGAACCCCACTCACTATGAAGGTATCGCAGCCTCCAATTTAGTGTGATAGTTCCGACACACCTCCCACACATAGTATGATGCCCACAAAGCACTCCACACACAGTATGATGCTCCTACAGACCCCCTTACACATTATGATGCCACAAAACTCCCCACTCCTAGTATGATGCCTTCATAGACACCCACACAAATTATGATGCCCTCAAAAAGTTCCATACAGTGTATGATGACCCCCACAGCCCTCCTACTCACGTTATGATTTCCGACACAGCACTACCACATATTGTATAATACCCCCACAGCTTCCCATAAAAGTACTTTGCTGTTCCGGTCATTGAACTGTGCAAAATGAGGCACCATGCAGCAAGCAATATCTAGTGATATTATCACGTTCACTTTTCTGAGACTTCTATGCTAAATGGGCCACTCCGTCTCCAACTTATGGGCCCTATAGTGGCCACATGGTCTGCTGCTATTAGCGGTTCACCACTGCATGAGAAAAAGTATACAGATGTTAAAGTACATATGGAATCATATTTTACAAATCATACTGCATACACTATTAAATACAGCTCTGGTAAAAAAAATAAGAGACCACTGGAAAATGTTCAGTTTGTCTGATTATTCTCTTTATAGGTATATTTTTGAATAAAATGTAAATTGTTTTTTTATTCTATAAACTTCTGACAACATGTCTCCGAATTTTCAAGCAATAAATTTTGTATTTTTTTTTCTGACAAAGAAAAATGGTCAAAATATAAAAAAAACAGTACTTTCAGACCTCAAATAATGCAAAGAAAACAAGTTCATAATCATTTATAAACAACAATACTAATGTTTTAACTCAGGAAGAATTCAGAAATCAATATTTTGCATAATACCTATGATTTTTAATCACAGCTTTCAGGCGTCTTGGCATGCTTTCCATCAGTCTTTCACACTGCTTCTGGCCCAAAAAATTAAGAAGTTCTTTGTTTGATGGCTTGTGACTATCCATCATCCTCTTGATTACATTCCAGAGGTTTTCAATGGGATTCAGGTCTGGATATTGGGCTGCCCTTGACAGGGTATTGATATGGTGGTCTCTTAATTTTTGCCAGAGCTGTATATCTTATAAACCTGATGGCACTATTCTACTTATTCTGAAAATCTATATTAGGCTGCCGTCACACTAGCAGTATTTGGTTAGAAATTTACATCAGTATTTGTGAGCCAAAACCAGGAGTGGGTGATAAATGCAGAAGTGGTGCATATGTTTCTATTATACTTTTCCTCTAATTGTTCCACTCCTGGTTTTGGCTTACACATACTGATGTAAAATACTGACCAAATACTGATAGTGTGACGGCAGCCTTAGTATGTATAATTCTTTTTAATAGTTTCCCACCCTAATATGAAAATTAGCTCTAGCTGGAGATATGATATGCTCATTTTAATTTCAGGAAGGATTAAGAAGTCATTCATTTGTGGATTTTCAAATAGCTCTTTTTAATAATTATGCAACTTGCATTGTGAAATCTGATCATCAATCCGCATTATTCTGTCAAATGCATGCTGAAATGAAACTCCTTGAAATGCTCAGAATGCCCTAACATTTATGCAGGATTTTTCTGCAACATGCAAATGGAGTTTCAAAACACCCATTCACATTGTACAGGTTAATTTAGATGTGGCCTCCCAATGCAAACAATGCTTTTAGATCCATATCAAGCATCTACCAGGTACTCAGGTAGCAGCTTGAGTGTCCATTGCTCCTCAGTAAATGTTCAGTATGCGCAGACATGACAAAAACAAGATTTATGGCTAATAGGAAGTACCTAAGAAACGTAAATCTGGCAGCCAAGTTGTTTGCTTAGAATTACCATCTAAACTGAGTGTACTTGTATAGACCAGGATACAGCGAAGCCGTGAACTAGTTAAGCAGCCAACACCAAACTTGCCAGATGAACTTTTACTGACGAATTTAAATGCTTTTCCAACAACTGAAAAAATGAAACAAGTTGTTAGGTGTCGAGTTCTCGCCGCTGCACAGGAGGAATCTTGAACCATGTCCTCTGCCGTCTCCCGTTCTTCCCCAGCTACAGTGGAGTATGCTCAGCAGAAATGTTGGTCCCAGCATCTGGCTCAAGCTGATACTGTGCATCTGGTTACAGCTGCCGCCCCAGGTTCAGCCTTTGTAACCAGCATTGATCAGCTGCGAGCAGACGTTCCAGGGTCTAAGTCCTGCTTTTCTTCGACTGAGCATGCCTGTGGGACGACCTCTCATTGGAGGCCGGAGGTCACATGCTCAGGTCCTGTAGCGGCTCTGATTGGACCACTAGGAAGGTCCTGGAAGGCTACATCTATAAAAGGCTCGCATGGCCGCTCGGCCATGCGCTAGTATAAAACTGAAATCGTGTGTGTGTGGATGTATGACTGTTTCTGGTGAAAGCTGCTTAATCGTGCCCCTCCCTAGTGTTGCTGATTGTTATTGGATGATTGAGCTACCTAGCGCCAGACTGTGCCATCCAGCACAAAGCATGAGCTTACAGCGTCTTTTAGCAGCAACTGCCAGTGCGGCAACCAGTGCGCTTTCCTGACCCTAGTTAGGGTGGATAGTGGCGTCCACCAGAGCGGCGCTGTATGCACTCTGTGCGGTAAATGTTCAGTTATTTCTGTCCTAACTACCGGTTAGTGTAGGGTGGGAATTCCTACTTGGACTCAGCATCTGACTCAGGGCATCTTCAGGAGTGGGCTCAAAAGCCACTGAGGGTCAGAGCGAGTCCAATCACCAGTTTAGTGGGGGTGAACTATAGAGATCCCACCAGCGTCTTTCAGCTGCACCCTGTGACTACTTACAGGGTGCAGCATTTATTTGGCGACTGTGAAGCAACAGAATTCGCTTCCATTCACACTGGGTGAGGTCTAACCCACGTGTGAGCAAGCGTTCATCTGCCATTACTCAGCAGCAGGTTCCATCTCTGCACAGTGGACCCCGGGCTGCGAACGCACCTCATATCTCCCTTTATATTATTTGGTTCGTTCCGCTAGCCCTAACACAAGTTTACTCACACACACCAGCCAGGACTGACAAGGACCACTGCGATGCACCATTCAGAAGGCCTGGAAGTAGTTACTACTATGTCAAATTTATCTAGTCATGCACCCACCTAGTGCGTAGAGTGTTTACCTGAGACTATGGAACAATCACATGAATGTCAGGGATGTGGATGGCCTTTTGGTGATGCAGCACAGCAGCTCACAAACGTCACGGTATGATTCTAAACTCACGTCTCCCCATTGATGGGTAAACAAGTACTGTGTAGGTGGTATACCGGTACCATGTGATACTCTACTCCCTCCATGTAAATGTTACCTTTATGTAAAACCGATATATATATATATATATATATATATATATATATATATATATATATGTTTATATGTTTTGCTGATACATAATGATGAGCATAGGGAAGGTGTAGTACCCTGTTCGGCCCACTAGATGAGGCCCATGACACCATATTATAATAAGTGATGTAACTAGTTAACTTAGGAGGGGTTAGCTGGGGGATAAGGCAGAACGAGGCTGCTGGATGGCTCGGGTTCAAAGCAAACCCGAGCTGTCTGCGCTCCCTAGCCCCTCTGCTCTAGCTAGGGAGCGCAGGAAGCTCGGGTAGGCTTTGAGCCCAAGCAATCCAGCAGCCTCGTAATGTTTAAGGGAAGGACCCAGCCATCCAGGGCTCGGTGGACAGAAGTGCAGCTGAACCAGCACAGGGTTCAGCAGTGGTGAAGCAGAAGTAGCAGTGGGCCCACAGCAGTACGGGGTGTTGTGAATTCTGTTCTCGAGCTCCCTCCTGTGGTTATGAATGGTACTTCGGTGAGTTCTGTTCATGGACTCCCTCTGGTGGCTGTGAGTGGAGCTGCTGGTTCTGAGATTCCTTCTCCAGCTGATCTCGTTCAGGCCTTGGCTGGCTGCTCTATTTAACTCCACTCAGAGCTTTACTTGATGCCAGCTGTCAATGTCCTAGTACTGGTTCAGTTCTCTTGGATCTTTCAGATGACCTGTCCATTTCAGCAAAAGCTAAGTCCCTGCTAGCTTATTTGTTACCACTGTGTTTTTGTCCAGCTTGCTATTATGATTTAATCTTGTTAGCTGGAAGCTCTGGGATGCAGAGTGGCACCACCGCGCCGTGAGTCGGTGCGGTGGTTTCTTTTGCACACTCTGCATGGTTTATTGTTAGTTTTTTATGCTGACCGCAAAGATACCTTTTATATCCTCTGTCTGTTTAGTTAGTCTGGCTTCCTATGCTGAAATCTATTTCATTCCTGTGTTTGTAACTTCCATCTTAACTCACAGTCAATATATGTGGGGGCTGCCTATTTCTTTGGGGAATTTCTCTGAGGCAAGGTAGGCTGTATTTTCTATCTTTAGGGGTAGTTAGCTCTTAGGCTGTGAAGAGGCGTCTAGGCAGAGTCAGGAACGCTCCACGGCTATTTCTAGTTGTTGTGATAGGATTAGGGGTTGCGGTCAGCAGAGCTCCCACTTCCCAGAGCTTGTCCCGTATTGCTGGTTTGCTCATCTGGTCATTTCTAGTGCTCCTAACCACCAGCCAAACATAACAGTACAGCTGGCCTACAAAGTGTTAATGCATCTTAATAGAGGGATAAGAGAAGTTCTGAGACCATTTTTTTTTCTCTGCAGTGTGTTTTGTATTTCTTTTCCCCTTAACCTCTGGGTGGTTCAGGACACAGGTGTAGATATGGACATTCAAGGTCTGTCCTCTTGTGTGGATCAACTCACTGCAAGGGTACAAAGCATTCAAGATTATGTAGTTCAGAACCCGATGTTAGAACCCAGAATTCCAATTCCTGATTTGTTTTCTGGGGATAGATCTAAGTTCCTGAATTTCAAAAGTAATTGTAGACTAATTTTTTTGCTTTGAAACCCCGCTCCTCTGGTGATCCCATTCAGCAAGTAAAAATCATTATTTCTTTGCTACGTGGCGACCCTCAAGACTGGGCATTTTCCCTTGCGCCAGAAGATCCTGCATTGCGTAATGTAGATGCGTTTTTTCTGGCGCTTGGATCGCTTTATGATGAACCAGATTCAGTGGATCAGGCAGAGAAAATTTTGCTGGCTTTGTGTCAGGGTCAGGATGAAGCGGAGGTATATTGTCAGAAGTTCAGAAAGTGGTCTGTGCTTACTCAGTGGAATGAGTGTGCCTTAGCGGCAATTTTCAGAAAGGGTCTTTCTGAAGCCCTTAAGGATGTTATGGTGGGATTCCCCACGCCTGCTGGTCTGAATGAGTCTATGTCCTTGGCCATTCAGATCGATAGACGCTTACGTGAGCGCAAAAATGTGCACCATTTGGCGGTGTTTTCTGAGCAGAAGCTTGAGCCAATGCAATGTAATAGGACCTTGACCAGAGCTGAACGGCAAGAATACAGACGTCAGAATGGGCTGTGTTTTTACTGTGGTGACTCCACTCATGCTATCTCTGATTGTCCTAAGCGCACTAAACGGTTCACTAGGTCTGCCACCATTGGTACTGTACAGCCAAAATTTCTTTTGTCCGTTACTCTGATTTGCTCTTTGTCGTCCTATTCTGTTATGGCATTTGTGGATTCAGGCGCTGCCCTGAATTTGATGGACTTGGAGTTTGCCAGGCGCTGTGGTTTTTTCTTGGAGCCCTTGCAGTATCCTATTCCATTGAGAGGAATTGATGCTACACCTTTGGTCAGTACTGGACTCAATTGACCGTGTGCATGGCTCCTGCACATCAGGAGGATATTCGCTTTTTGGTGTTGCATAATCTGCATGATGTGGTCGTTTTGGGTTTGTCATGGCTACAGGTCCATAATCCTGTATTGGATTGGAAATCAATGTCTGTATCCAGTTGGGGTTGTCAAGGGGTACATGGGGATGTCCCATTGTTGTCTATTTCGTCTTCCCATCCTTCTGAAGTCCCTGAGTTCTTGTCAGATTACCGGGATGTATTTGATGAGCCCAAATCCAGTGCCCTACCTCCTCATAGGGATTGCAATTGTGCTATTAATTTGATTCCTGGTAGTAAGTTTCCGAAGGGCCGACTGTTCAATTTATCTGTGCCAGAACACGCTGCAATGCGGAGTTATATAAAGGAGTCTTTGGAGAAAGGGCATATTCGCCCGTCGTCGTCACCATTGGGAGCAGGGTTCTTTTTTGTGGCCAAGAAGGATGGTTCTCTGAGACCTTGTATTGATTACCGCCTTCTTAATAAAATCACCGTTAAATTTCAGTACCCTTTGCCGCTACTGTCTGATTTGTTTGCTCGGATTAAGGGGGCTAACTGGTTCACCAAGATAGATCTTCGAGGGGCGTATAACCTTGTGCGTATTAAACAGGGCGATGAATGGAAAACAGCATTTAATACGCCCGAGGGCCATTTTGAGTACTTGGTGATGCCATTCGGGCTTTCTAATGCTCCATCTGTGTTTCAGTCCTTTATGCATGACATCTTCCGAAAGTACCTGGATAGATTCATGATTGTATATTTGGATGATATTTTGGTCTTTTCGGACGATTGGGAGTCTCATGTGAAGCAGGTCAGAATGGTGTTCCAGGTCCTTCGTGCTCATTCCTTGTTTGTGAAGGGGTCTAAATGTCTCTTTGGAGTTCAGAAGGTTTCATTTTTGGGCTTCATTTTTTCCCCTTCTACTATTGAGATGGACCCTGTTAAAGTTCAGGCCATTTATGATTGGACTCAGCCTACTTCTGTAAAGAGCCTTCAGAAATTTCTGGGCTTTGCTAATTTTTACCATCGCTTCATCACTAATTTTTCTAGTGTTGTTAAACCATTGACTGATTTGACCAAGAAAGGTGCTGATGGGGTCAATTGGTCCTCTGCGGCCGTTGAGGCTTTTCAGGAGCTGAAGCATCGTTTTTCTTCTGCCCCTGTGTTGTGTCAGCCAGATGTTTCGCTCCCGTTTCAGGTCGAGGTGGATGCTTCTGAGATTGGAGCAGGGGCTGTTTTCTCTCAAAGAGGTTCTGATGGCTCTGTGATGAAGCCATGTGCTTTCTTTTCTAGAAAGTTTTCGCCTGCTGAGCGCAATTATGATGTGGGTAATCGAGAGTTGTTGGCTATGAAGTGGGCGTTTGAGGAGTGGCGACATTGGCTTGAAGGAGCCAAACATCGCGTGGTGGTCTTGACGGATCACAAGAATCTGACTTATCTCCAGTCTGCCAAGCGGTTGAATCCTAGACAGGCTCGATGGTCGCTGTTTTTCTCCCGCTTCAATTTTGTGGTTTCGTACCTTCCGGGTTCTAAGAATGTGAAGGCTGATGCCCTTTCAAGGAGTTTTGTGCCTGATTCTCCGGGAGTTCCTGAGCCGGCTGGTATTCTCAAAGAAGGGGTAATTTTGTCTGCCATCTCCCCTGACTTGCGGCGGGTGCTGCAGGAGTTTCACGCTGATAGACCTGACCGTTGCCCAGCGGAGAAGCTGTTTGTCCCTGATAGATGGACTAGTAGAGTTATCTCTGAGGTTCATTGTTCAGTGTTGGCTGGTCATCTTGGAATCTTTGGTACCAGAGATTTGGTGGCTAGATCCTTTTGGTGGTCTTCCTTGTCACGAGATGTGCGTTCCTTTGTGCAGTCCTGTGGGACTTGTGCTCGGGCTAAGCCCTGCTGTTCTCGTGCCAGTGGGTTGCTTTTGCCCTTGCCGGTCCCGAAAAGGCCTTGGACGCACATTTCCATGGATTTTATTTCGGATCTCCCTGTCTCTCAGAGGATGTCAGTTATCTGGGTGGTTTGTGATCGCTTCTCTAAGATGGTCCATTTTGTACCTTTGCCTAAATTGCCTTCCTCCTCTGATTTGGTTCCATTGTTTTTCCAGCATGTGGTTCGTTTACATGGCATTCCGGAGAACATCGTGTCGGACAGAGGTTCCCAGTTTGTTTCAAGATTTTGGCGGTCCTTTTGTGCTAAGATGGGCATTGATTTGTCTTTTTCTTCAGCTTTCCATCCTCAGACAAATGGCCAAACCGAACGAACCAATCAGACTTTGGAAACATATCTGAGATGTTTTGTTTCTGCTGATCAGGACGATTGGGTGTCCTTCTTGCCTTTGGCTGAGTTCGCCCTTAATAATCGGGCCAGCTCGGCCACTTTGGTTTTGCCTTTTTTCTGTAATTCTGGTTTCCACCCTCGTTTTTCTTCAGGGCAGGTTGAGTGTCATGATCTCAATGGCAAGAGAACATAGCATAAGCATATATAGGAACTAGCTCTTGGAAGATGGGAACTGAGCTGACCATGAACTAAACCTAACGCACAACTAGCAGTGGCCGGGTAGCATGCCTACGTTGATTCTAGATGCCCAGCCCAGCCGGAGGACTAAATAAAGCTAGCAGAGGAAAATATTAGTCCTAGCTCACCTCTAGAGAAATACCCCGAAAGGAGACAGAGGCCCCCCACATGTATTGGCGGTGAGTTGAGATGAAATAACAAACGTAGTATGAAAATAGGTTTAGCAAATTTGAGGTCCACTTACTACATAGCAGAAGACAGAAAGGACACTTTCATGGTCAGCTGAAAACCCTATCAAAAACACCATCCAGAAATTACTTTAAAACTCTGGCATTAACTCATAACACCAGAGTGGCAATTCCCGTTCACAAGAGCTTTCCAGACACAGTAACGAAACTACAGCTGTGAACTGGAACAAAATGCAAAAACAAACATGGACAAGAGTCCAACTTATCTAGTAGTTGTCTAGGAGCAGGAACAAGCACAGAGAGGCTTCTGAAAACATTGTTGACCGGCAAGCAACTAACAGAGCAGCAAGGTTATATAGCGACTCCCACATCTTGATGGGAACAGGTGAACAGAGAAGATGAAGACACCAGTTCAATTCCACCAGTAGCCACCGGGGGAGCCCAGAATCCAAATTCACAACAGTACCCCCCCCTCAAGGAGGGGGCACCGAACCCTCACCAGAACCACCAGGGCGATCAGGATGGGCCCTATGAAAGGCACGAACCAGATCGGAGGCATGAACATCAGATGCATTCACCCAAGAATTATCCTCCTGGCCGTATCCCTTCCACTTGACCAGATACTGGAGTCTCCGTCTGGAAACACGAGAGTCCAAGATTTTCTCCACAACGTACTCCAACTCACCCTCAACCAACACCGGAGCAGGAGGCTCAACGGAAGGCACAACCGGTACCTCATACCTGCGCAATAATGACCGATGAAAAACGTTATGAATAGAAAAGGATGCAGGGAGGTCCAAACGGAAGGAAACAGGGTTAAGAATCTCCAATATCTTATACGGGCCGATAAACCGAGGCTTAAACTTAGGAGAAGAGACCCTCATAGGGACAAAACGAGAAGACAACCACACCAAATCCCCAACAGAAAGCCGAGGACCAACACGACGGTGGCGGTTGGCAAAAAGCTGAGTCTTCTCCTGGGACAACCTCAAATTGTCCACCACCTGCCCCCAGATCTGATGCAATCTCTCCACCACAGCATCCACTCCAGGACAATCCGAAGATTCCACCTGACCAGAGGAAAATCGAGGATGAAACCCCGAATTACAGAAAAACGGGGACACCAAAGTGGCAGAGCTGGCCCGATTATTGAGAGCGAACTCCGCCAATGGCAAAAAAGCAACCCAATCATCCTGGTCAGCAGACACAAAACACCTCAGATATGTCTCCAGGGTCTGATTAATCCGCTCGGTCTGGCCATTCGTCTGAGGATGGAAAGCGGACGAAAAAGACAAATCCATGCCCATCCTAGCACAGAATGCCCGCCAAAATCTAGACACGAATTGGGTCCCTCTGTCAGAAACGATATTCTCAGGAATACCATGCAAACGAACAACATTTTGAAAAAACAGAGGAACCAACTCGGAAGAAGAAGGTAACTTGGGCAGAGGAACCAAATGGACCATCTTAGAAAAACGGTCACACACCACCCAGATGACAGACATCTTCTGAGAAACAGGCAGATCTGAAATAAAATCCATCGAGATGTGCGTCCAAGGCCTCTTAGGAATAGGCAAGGGCAACAATAATCCACTAGCCCGAGAACAACAAGGCTTGGCCCGAGCACAAACGTCACAAGACTGCACAAAGCCTCGCACATCTCGTGACAGGGAAGGCCACCAGAAGGACCTTGCCACCAAATCCCTGGTACCAAAAATGCCAGGATGACCTGCCAACGCAGAAGAATGAACCTCAGAGATGACTCTACTGGTCCAATCATCAGGAACAAACAGTTTATCAGGTGGGCAACGATCAGGTCTCTCCGCCTGAAACTCCTGCAAGGCCCGCCGCAGGTCTGGAGAAACGGCTGACAATACCACTCCATCCTTAAGGATACCTGTGGGCTCAGAGTTACCAGGCGAGTCAGGCTCAAAACTCCTAGAAAGGGCATCCGCCTTAACATTCTTAGAACCCGGTAGGTATGACACCACAAAATTAAACCGAGAGAAAAATAATGACCAGCGCGCCTGTCTAGGATTCAGGCGCCTGGCGGTCTCAAGATAAATCAAATTTTTGTGGTCAGTCAATACCACCACCTGATGTCTGGCCCCCTCAAGCCAATGGCGCCACTCCTCAAAAGCCCACTTCATGGCCAAAAGCTCCCGATTCCCAACATCATAATTCCGCTCAGCGGGCGAAAACTTACGGGAAAAGAAGGCACAAGGCCTCATCACGGAGCAGTCAGAACTTTTCTGCGACAACACTGCCCCAGCTCCGATCTCAGAAGCGTCGACCTCAACCTGAAAAGGTAGAGCAACATCAGGCTGACGCAACACAGGGGCAGAGGAAAAACGGCGCTTAAGCTCCCGAAAGGCCTCCACAGCATCAGGGGACCAATCAGCAACATCAGCACCCTTCTTAGTCAAATCGGTCAATGGCTTAGCAATATCCGAAAAACCAGCAATAAATCGACGATAAAAGTTAGCAAAGCCCAAAAATTTCTGAAGACTCTTAAGAGAAGAGGGCTGCGTCCAATCACAAATAGCTTGAACCTTGACAGGATCCATTTCAATGGAAGAGGGGGAAAAAATATATCCCAAAAAGGAAATCCTCTGTACCCCAAAAACACACTTAGAACCCTTCACACACAAAGAATTAGACCGCAAAACCTGAAAAACCCTCCTGACTTGCTGGACATGAGAGTCCCAGTCATCCGAAAAAATCAGAATATCATCCAGATACACAATCATAAATTTATCCAAATAATCGCGAAAAATATCATGCATAAAGGACTGGAAAACTGACGGAGCATTAGAAAGACCAAAAGGCATCACTAAATACTCAAAGTGGCCCTCGGGCGTATTAAATGCGGTTTTCCACTCATCCCCCTGCCTGATTCGCACCAAATTATACGCCCCACGAAGGTCAATCTTAGAGAACCACTTGGCCCCCTTTATGCGAGCAAACAAATCAGTCAGCAACGGCAATGGGTATTGATATTTAACAGTGATTTTATTCAAAAGCCGATAATCAATACATGGTCTCAAAGAGCCGTCTTTTTTTGACACAAAGAAAAAACCGGCTCCTAAGGGAGATGACGATGGACGAATATGTCCCTTTTCCAAGGACTCCTTTATATATTCTCGCATAGCAGCATGTTCAGGCACAGACAGATTAAATAAACGACCCTTTGGGTATTTACTACCCGGGATTAAATCTATGGCACAATCGCACTCTCGGTGCGGAGGTAACGAACCAAGCTTGGATTCTTCAAAGACGTCACGATAGTCAGACAGGAACTCAGGAATTTCAGAGGGAATGGATGATAAAATGGAAACCACAGGTACATCCCCATGAGCCCCCTTACATCCCCAGCTCAACACAGACATAGCTCTCCAGTCGAGGACTGGGTTGTGAGATTGCAGCCAAGGCAATCCTAGCACCAAATCATCATGTAGATTATACAGCACCAGAAAGCGAATAATCTCCTGGTGATCCGGATTAATACGCATAGTCACTTGTGTCCAGTATTGTGGTTTATTATTAGCCAATGGGGTGGAGTCAATCCCCTTCAGAGGAATAGAAGTCTCCAAAGGCTCTAAATCATACCCACAGCGTTTGGCAAAGGACCAATCCATAAGACTCAAAGCGGCGCCAGAGTCGACATAGGCGTCCGTGGTAATAGATGACAAAGAGCAAATCAGGGTCACAGATAGAATAAATTTAGACGGTAAGGTGCAAATGGAAACAGATTTACCAAGCTTTTTAGTGCGCTTAGAGCATGCTGATATAACATGAGTAGAATCACCACAATAGAAACACAACCCATTTTTCCGTCTAAAATTCTGCCGCTCGCTTCGGGACAGAATTCTATCACACTGCATACTCTCTGGCGACTTCTCAGTGGACACCGCCAGATGGTGCACTGGTTTGCGCTCCCGCAAACGCCTATCGATCTGAATAGCCATTGTCATGGACTCATTCAGACCCGCAGGCACAGGGAACCCCACCATAACATCCTTAATGGCATCAGAGAGACCCTCTCTGAAAGTCGCCGCCAGGGCGCACTCATTCCACTGAGTAAGCACAGACCATTTACGGAATCTTTGGCAGTAAATTTCCGCTTCATCTTGCCCCTGAGATAGGGACATCAAAGTTTTTTCTGCCTGAAGCTCCAAATGAGGTTCGTCATAAAGCAACCCCAAGGCCAGAAAAAACGCATCCACATTGAGCAACAGGATCCCCTGGTGTCAATGAAAAAGCCCAGTCTTGAGGGTCGCCCCGGAGCAAGGAAATCACAATCCTGACCTGCTGTGCAGGGTCTCCAGCAGAGCGAGATTTCAGAGACAAAAATAATTTGCAATTATTTCGAAAATTCTGAAACCCGGATCTATTCCCCGAGAAAAATTCCGGCAAAGGAATTCTCGGCTCAGATACAGGTGCATGACAAACAAAATCTTGCAAATTTTGTACCTTCGTGGCGAGATTATTCAAACCTGCAGTTACACTCTGAAGATCCATTACAAACAGGTGGACACAGAGCCATTCAAGGGTTAAGAGGAGGTAAGAAGCAGCTAGACAGAAATTAAGGGCTAGGCAGCAAAACTCTGAGGGGAAAAAAAAAAAAAAATTTCCCTTCAACACTTCTTTTTCTCCTGCTTCAGCCCAAACAATTAACACTTTGCGGGCCGGTCAAACTGTCATGATCTCAATGGCAAGAGAACATAGCATAAGCATATATAGGAACTAGCTCTTGGAAGATGGGAACTGAGCTGACCATGAACTAAACCTAACGCACAACTAGCAGTGGCCGGGTAGCATGCCTACGTTGATTCTAGATGCCCAGCCCAGCCGGAGGACTAAATAAAGCTAGCAGAGGAAAATATTAGTCCTAGCTCACCTCTAGAGAAATACCCCGAAAGGAGACAGAGGCCCCCCACATGTATTGGCGGTGAGTTGAGATGAAATAACAAACGTAGTATGAAAATAGGTTTAGCAAATTTGAGGTCCACTTACTACATAGCAGAAGACAGAAAGGACACTTTCATGGTCAGCTGAAAACCCTATCAAAAACACCATCCAGAAATTACTTTAAAACTCTGGCATTAACTCATAACACCAGAGTGGCAATTCCCGTTCACAAGAGCTTTCCAGACACAGTAACGAAACTACAGCTGTGAACTGGAACAAAATGCAAAAACAAACATGGACAAGAGTCCAACTTATCTAGTAGTTGTCTAGGAGCAGGAACAAGCACAGAGAGGCTTCTGAAAACATTGTTGACCGGCAAGCAACTAACAGAGCAGCAAGGTTATATAGCGACTCCCACATCTTGATGGGAACAGGTGAACAGAGAAGATGAAGACACCAGTTCAATTCCACCAGTAGCCACCGGGGGAGCCCAGAATCCAAATTCACAACAGTTGAGCCTTCGGACTGTCCTGGTGTGGATTCCGTGGTGGACAGGTTGCAGCAAATTTGGACTCACGTAGTGGACAATTTGACATTGTCCCAGGAGAAAGCTCAACGTTTCGCTAACCGCCGTCGCTGTGTTGGTCCCCGACTTCGTGTTTGGGATTTGTTTTGGTTGTCGTCTCGTTTTGTTCCTATGAAGGTTTCGTCTCCTAAGTTTAAGCCTCGTTTCATTGGTCCTTATAAGATTTCTGAAATTATTAATCCTGCGTCATTTCGTTTGGACCTTCCAGCTTCTTTCGCCATCCATAATGTGTTCCATAGGTCGTTGTTGCGGAGATATGTGTCTACTATGGTTCCCTCCGTTGATCCTCCTGCCCCGGTGTTGGTTGAGGGGGAGTTGGAGTATGTGGTGGAGAAGATTTTGGATTCTCGTATTTTGAGACGGAAACTTCAGTACCTAGTCAAGTGGAAAGGGTATGGTCAGGAGGATAATTCCTGGGTAGTTGCCTCTGATGTTCATGCTACCGATCTTGTTTGTGCCTTTCATTTGGCTCGTCCGGAGCGGCCTGGAGGCTCTGGTGAGGGTTCGGTGACCCCTCCTCAAGGGGGGGGTACTGTTGTGAAATCTGTTCTCGAGCTCCCTCCTGTGGTTATGAATGGTACTTCGGTGAGTTCTGTTCATGGACTCCCTCTGGTGGCTGTGAGTGGAGCTGCTGGTTCTGAGATTCCTTCTCCAGCTGATCTCGTTCAGGCCTTGGCTGGCTGCTCTATTTAACTCCACTCAGAGCTTTACTTGATGCCAGCTGTCAATGTCCTAGCACTGGTTCAGTTCTCTTGAATCTTTCAGATGACCTGTCCATTTCAGCAAAAGCTAAGTCCCTGCTAGCTTATTTGTTACCACTGTGTTTTTGTCCAGCTTGCTATTATGATTTAATCTTGTTAGCTGGAAGCTCTGGGATGCAGAGTGGCACCATCGCGCCGTGAGTCGGTGCGGTGGTTTCTTTTGCACACTCTGCGTGGTTTATTGTTAGTTTTTTATGCTGACCGCAAAGATACCTTTTCTATCCTCTGTGTGTTTAGTTAGTCTGGCCTCCTATGCTGAAATCTATTTCATTCCTGTGTTTGTAACTTCCATCTTAACTCACAGTCAATATATGTGGGGGCTGCCTATTTCTTTGGGGAATTTCTCTGAGGCAAGGTAGGCTGTATTTTCTATCTTTAGGGGTAGTTAGCTCTTAGGCTGTGAAGAGGTGTCTAGGCAGAGTTAGGAACGCTCCACGGCTATTTCTAGTTGTTGTGATAGGATTAGGGGTTGCGGTCAGCAGAGCTCCCACTTCCCAGAGCTCGTCCCGTATTGCTAGTTTGCTCATCTGGTCATTTCTAGTGCTCCTAACCACCAGCCAAACATAACAACGGGGATGCAGGTCGCTCAATATGTGGCAGATCATCGCATGGGCTGACACCCTCAGATCCAGGGCGCAACTTACGATGGAATCCCCAAGCGCAAAGAATCTGGACAGGGAGGACGCTGCGTTACCGCAAGAGGTGGCACGTACTGAAAGGGCCAAGGAAAGAGTGCAGGGAAAGTGGAAAGTGTGAGCCGAAAGGAACCCTTTGCAAATGTGTCTGTTAAAGAAGTGCTGTGCAAAGAAGAAAGTAAAGTTTTATGTTTCAAGTTGCAACTGGACTGTGTCTCTGTTTGTACACAAACGACCAGAGGGGACCTTAGGCAATGGAGAGAAGTCCCAGACGGTGCAACCAATAAAGAGGCAAGTATATTGACCATGGGACGTTATCTGCATGTGATGGGAGACATGGGCGTGCAAGACCTGCTAATCTCAGCCACGACTACGGCCCTGGCTCTCCCTCACAACTGCTCAGCCTTAAGTGCAGATAAATTCACATCAACGAGTTATTTACTGTGGTGTTCACTTTAAAGGGAACCTGTCATCCCCAAAATCGACAGTGAGCTAAGCCCACCAGCATCAGGGGCTTATCTACAGCATTCTGTAATGCTGTAGATAAGCCCCCGATGTATCCTAAAAGATGAGAAAAAGAGGTTAGATTAAACTCACCTCGGCGGGCGGTCGGACCCGATGGCCGTCGCGGTTCGGTCCGGGGCCTCCCATCTTCATAGGATGACGTCCTCTTCTGGTCTTCACACTGCGGCTCCGGTGCAGGCATACTTTGTCTGCCCTGTTGAGGGCAGAGCAAAGTACTGCAGTGCGCAGGCGCCGGGAAAGATCAGAGAGGCCCGGCGCCTGCGCACTGCAGTACTTTGCTCTGCCCTCAACAGGGCAAAGTACGCCTGCGCCGAAGCCGCAGCATGAAGACAAGAGGACGTCATCTGATGAAGATAGGAGGCGCCGGACCGGACCGCGACGCGCATCGTAACGGATTGGGACCGCCCCTGGGTGAGTATAATATAACCTCTTTTTCTCATCTTTTAGGATACATTGGGGGCTTATCTACAGCATTCCAGAATGCTGTAGATAAGCCCCTGATGCTGGTGGGCTTAGCTCACCCTCGATTTTTGGGGCGACAGGTTCCCTTTCAGAACCACATGAGCATGATGCAGTTTCTCACCTTCGCTTTATAGGAGGATTTGTGGGTTACATCCGTGCTGCCAGCTCATCCAAAACAGACAAAATGTACAATTGAACAGTGGTTTATTCTAAGGTGTCGACCAGTGGATCTGCAGCAGCCGGCACTATATGCTTATGAATCTTTTACATCAGGTGAGCAGTTACATCACTGGCGAATCTTCTATTAAATTGTGAGATAAGACACTATCTGCACTTTTTCTTTCCTACAAGGTATATTACTAGTTTTTCACCTTAGTATACTCCGGTAGATTCTGCTTTACTGCTGTAGTCCCTATAAAGCACTGGTGCTGTCAAGTACCTGTATCTGCATGTCTAAGTTTAGCCCCAAACTATTGCTGTAGTCCCTATAAAGCACTGGTGCTGTCAAGTACCTGTATCTGCATGTCTAAGTTTAGCCCCAAACTAACTGCGTGTGTACATGCTCTCCACTGTGATCCCTGCGGGGGGCCTGAGCTCAGGACTTACTGACCTGGGCCTAATGGCTGTAACGCTGCAGAGTTTCGTCCGCCCTACCGACGACTGCGTGAACAGAGGATGGTGAGTCTCCAGCCAACGCATATTACCATGGCTGACTTGCTGTAGGACTCTCGAGCTGCATCTTTGATACCGGCTCCCGGGGATTTTGGCTCCCCTCTCTCATGCTGATGTCGTCACTGCAAATTTCTATCCTGTCAGTGGAACTGGAATGGAATTGGATCCTCTTATCTGGTGTGGTCTTCGTCTCCCTAGAACACACGGCTACACAGATGGCACTGGATGAAGATGCAGCACGTCCTCCTTCTTCTACCTTTCACCTTGTTTTTCCCTATATGGCCACAATCAGCCCTATCCTGTGATGCACTTTCTAGTTGCTTGTACTGCACCCCCTGCCTGGGCTCCGTCTGGTGCTTTCAAACTGCAGTCCAAAGTGGAACAGAGTCCATTTAAAATGGCACAAGTCTCTGTCAACAGAGAAGCTGTTTTTACATCTTGCAGCGGTGCCGATTGGGAGAAAGTGCCTCCTCCCTCTCCCAACCTTCTAAATGCTGTGATCGCTATTGATCAAGGCATCTAGGGGGTTAAATGACCAGGGGCGGTCCAAGCACCATCCCTGGCTGTGACAGCTGGAGCTCGGCAATCAATTGAGCTGAGCTCCCGGCAGCGATTGTGCAGGCACAGCACCTGTGCTCCGCACGCACGCCCGTACATACCTATGCCTGCGCTATTTATCAGGTACCCATTCCTGATCATGACGTATAGGTACGTCAAATGTCATGAACGGGTGAAAGATTGCATTCCCATGAACATATTTTCGATCCATATGAGCAACAAAGTAATTTTAGCATATCTACTAGTGCACATGGGCGATTTTTCAAGTTTACCTGAAAAAAATCCCAGAATCTGATTTGATTTGGGTTATGGATCTGACCAGTGCAAGTAATTTTGGGGAAGCTCCTGCATCCATCCACTAATGTATGCAGAAGAGTCTGACCCTGAAGGGGTTTTTGCATTTAAAAAAAATGGATAAAATTGCAAAGTGCTTGTAAAAACTAGTCTCTTTTATTAAAATCCTCTCTGTTCTCAAAAACAAACACATTTTTAATACTATAATGTGCTGTTCGTTGCCTAGGTTACTGGTCACCTTTGTAGTCTATCACTGGTGGCTAGTCGCCTAGAAATGCAGAGCTTACAAGATCCTTGCTACAGAGTTTGAAAGATCCGCTTTAAATGGATCCAGATGGCTTCAGTGCCACTGCACTCCGTAGATGCTGCAGGGCCAAAACTGCCTCTACTTGCAACATGAGACAAAATGCAGTTCAGCCCAAGGGCTAAACCAGGACCCTTGTCCATACTGTCAGTCATTCATAAGTGTATAACCCAAGATGGTTTTCTGCTCTGCTGAAGACAAAAAAACACACTAAAATAGTTGTCTGTAGGGTGAAATAAAAAAAATATACCTTTGTTGCTAAGATTTCGTTTTTATGGAATTCACTGTGTGGTAAAAAACACACGATGACTTAAATTTGAGGGCCAGTGTGATTATAGTAATACTAGATTTATATAGTTTTTATGTTTCATTAGCTTAAGGCTAGTTTCACATTTGCATTTAAAACGCATCCGCAAGTGGTGGAAAAAACGCATATAAACACGTACAAACGCGGTGTTTTTTAGACGCATGCGGTAACGCATGTGGTTAAAAAAACGCCGCGTTTGTACGCGTTTATATGCGTTTTTTCCTGCGTTTGCGTTTTTGGTGCGCATGATGTGAAATTTCACAAGAGAAAAATCTAGACAACCAGACACCGCCAATGGGACTACAGAGGGCGTGTATTATGGAATCTCTATATATAGACCCTTGAACAGCTGAAATGTTCAGATTTTGCTCCTGTATGCTGTGTCATAATGGATCTTCGCATGGAGAGCTTTTATTACAACCTGGATTTAAGCATCAAGCTGTTTCTTGCCTGTGCATTTGCTTGGGAGCAAGACAGAAATCGCGAAAGATGGAGAAGGAGACAACGTAGGCGTTTTTGGAGACACCACATTATCGAACTACGTGAGAGCTGTGGAGCCTATCACACACTGTATGCCGAGCTTAATGCCAACCTGGAGAAATTCCATGAATATACAAGGATGTCGCAAGACTCGTTCCGGGATTTGCTTGCTCGTGTCCAAGGAGCCATATGGAGACAGGACACCCAGCTCCATAGAGCGATTCCACCGGAGGAACATCTGCTGGTTACATTAAGGTACGTTCCAAATCTAAAACAATGACAGTACAAATTTTGTGTTTTCTGACATGTATGTTTTGGGTATTTTCCTTTCTTTCTTTAGCATAACCACACCATAAATAGAATACTTTGTAATTTTTGGGGGGTTTCTTTTTCTTACAGATTTCTGGCAACCGGAGAGAGTTTATCATCCCTCCACTTCCAATACCGGCTTGGAATATCCAACCCAACATTGAACTGGATGAACCAGTTGCACACCCACTGCCCGATTTGCAGCATCACCCGCTGCGGTCAACTGCAGCAGTTGGTCAAATGCGGGACCAATTTGCTGCCTTTTTTGATTCAGATATTGGACGTGTGTCATGGCAGGACAATGTTGTGTAAATGTCCTGTTGTAATTCGATCTGTACCAGTAATTTTCTGCAATGATAATAATATTTCTCATTAATAAACTTTATTTTTGGTTGTGTTGACCGTGTCTCCTATGTATTTCCTCTACAAACCAAAGCTGTCCTAAAACTAGCAGTATTTGGTCTGTATTTAATATCAGTATTTG
Organism: Ranitomeya variabilis; assembly: GCF_051348905.1. Taxonomy (NCBI): domain Eukaryota; kingdom Metazoa; phylum Chordata; class Amphibia; order Anura; family Dendrobatidae; genus Ranitomeya; species Ranitomeya variabilis. Next base: position 487,126,402 of record NC_135234.1, on the reverse strand, counting down.
TAATCCAAAACCAGGAGTGGGTGATAGAGGCAGAGGTGATAGTTATTATATTAATATCAGAATTTAGTGGAAACTCCTTGTTTTGGCTTACAAATACTGATAAAAAAAACACTGGCCACATACTGCTAGTGTTATGGCAGCCATGTTGCTTTATTTAAGCTTGTTGACGTTATTGCGTCCTGATTCTGTTCTGCTTTATCCATCGGACACAGACTGAAGAGACAATGACTGTCACACTAAAGAGATCTATACTCATCAAGTCAGGTGTCAGAAATAATGAATTCATGATGGACATATAAGCTTCATGATTTCACTACTTCTGACACCTGTGCAGGTGAGCATAGATATGCAGTGTGTGACCACCATCGTCCCTTCAATTTGTGTGTAATAGATTATGTACAAAGAAGAGAAAATGGTGGTTATACAAGGTAGTTCTATACTCACCAGGTCAGGTGTCCCAACTAATGAGTTTTTTGACACCTGACCTGTTCAGTAGAGTTCTGCACTGTATTTCCACCATTTTCTCTTCAGACTGCCACACTAGTCACAGACTAAGCAGAAAGAAGAGATTATGGAGATAATACATCTAATATTTTTGGGCCCACCTCATATCTGTATACTAAAGACACACAAAGCTGCAGTCTTTTTTTTTATAACTACTGGAGATATGATGTGGCCCAAAAAGTAAGTGTGTGGCGAAGGTTCTTAGTTGGCGCATGGTGTGTGTTGCCAGCGGCGATAGATACAATAAACCAAACCTAATTTGGGCAAATCAAATTGTATTTATTTTTTTACAACCAAAAAACTTTATTTAACTGCGCCGGCTTGGGGTAGAGTGATGTAAACGTGGAGTGTGAAACACTGAGGCCTGGCTAACCGTGGACGACACAGAGGTGGCAGGAGAAGGGGCAATGAAACTACTGGGGTCTGGTAGTTCGGGGATGGGGCTTGACACATGAGAGGCTTGAGACGCACAGGAAGGGTGAGACAAACCTAACATTACAGACACATTGGGAGGTGAAGGGGGAGGAATGCTAAGAGTCCTCTGGTTTTTTTTTGTGTTTTTTTTGGTTTGCCTGGTTGTGGGAGGTTTTGGTGGGCTCATATGGCGTGGCGTGGTGGTGGGTGACCTTTCAGGGTCCGGCTGCACTGTGTCAGAGTCCATTGTGCTTGTAGATCGTGCAGCCATGCCAGAGTCCATAGTGCTCGTAGAGCGTGCAGCCATGCCAGAGTCCATGCTGCTCGTAGAGTGTGCAGCCATGCCAGAGTCCATAGCGCTCGTAGAGCGTGCAGCCATGCCAGAGTCCATAGTGCTCGTAGAGTGTGCAGCCATGCCAGAGTCCATAGCGCTCGTAGAGCGGAAGGCCATGCCAGAGTCCATAGCGCTTGTAGAGTGGAAGGCCATGCCAGGGTCCTGCTGCATCGTGGTGGTGGCGGTACGGAAGGCCATGCCAGGGTCCTGCTGCATCGTGGTGGTGGCAGTACGGAAAGCCATGCCAGGGTCCTGCTGCATCGTGGTGGTGGCAGTACGGAAGGCCATGCCAGGGTCCTGCTGCATCGTGGTGTCAGTGGAGGAGGTCCAAGCAGGAGCAGCGGTTATCATGGTGGTGGCGGTGGGATGTCCAACTGCACTCGGCATGGTGGTGGTGCTGTAGTGGTGTCCGGCTGTGGAAGGAATTGAGGTGGCCGTGCAGTGGTATGCAGCAGAGGTCGGCCTTGAGGTCAATCGTGACAGTGAAGGCACAGGTGGATATGCTGACACTGTCTGCTGGAAATACCGACTCTGCTGCATAGCCTGCACATAAGCAACATTGCAGGCCTGCATGACACTCAGCTGGAGATCAGGAGTAAGGTGTTCTGACATGCCCTGCTCAATTTGGTTAAAAAAATGATGTGCTGGCCTCTGGAGGTCGGCTTTCACTTGGTCAAGGCTTTTGCTGACCTCCTGGATACGTGCATTCAAGAAACTATGTGAAACATCCATTCGGTCACCCAAAGCCTTGATTGCTTCGTGTATAACCGAGCTTAAGTGCAAAAACTCAGGCACGAGTGACCTGTCTGAAGCCCTCTGCCGCTGCCAGGAGGAGCCCAAAAAAAAGGGGCAGTGGAAGAGGACTGTGAAAGGGGAAGACCTGATGGACCAGCTCCCTGGTCTCCAGTTAGTGTGGAAGGCCCACTTGCTGCTGCACTGCTGGATGGCTGGGACGGATCCGTGGCTGTTGGATGAAGGACCACTCCAGAACCTGGGCCAACAGTAGTGCTGTATGTGCTGTGAAAAAAGGAAAAAGAAAATTAATACCAAATATTAACCAGACGCAAAATCCTGTGGAATATAAAAATACAGATTATGGCAATACAATACAACCTGATGCACGTGATACTTACATTCTCTGGGCAAGGACCGGTCTTAAAAATGCCAGAACTTGATGGTATTTGTATCTTCTGATCCTTGCTCCTGAACCACTGGGAACACAGCTCTCTTGACGCAGGTCCTTGTTGAAGCGGTCCTTCATCGAACGCCAACGTGTTTTGACTTTGGCCACTGTTAAAAAAAATTGTGTTCAGAAAAAGGACTTTTGGCCGTGCTCACACAACTGTGTGTGATGACAGAAACTCCTGAGAGTTTCTTTCATCACACACAGTCGAATGAGCACGGCCAAGGTCTCTGCTGCTTCACACTGCAGCGCAATACTTACCAAATGCATTTCGGACCCGTGTCGGGGCGTTGTCCCAGCCATCCCACATCTCTTTGGCCAACTCATTCCATAAGCGCCGGATCGTGACGTTGTTTGAGTGCAGTGGATCCCGGGTGTCCCACAACGGTACTCGCTCCTTGACCAGCGAGATGAGGAGGTCATTCTCAATAAGATCATCCTCCCGTTGTGAAACCTAAAAATTAAATAAAGTCATTAAAGTTTGCTCAATTAACATAAGGAAAAGAAAGAAAAAAGATGCTGAGAAATGGCATGAATAGGAAAGTCAACATACAAAAGGATTCCAGAAGAAAAAAGTTAAGAAATACGAATGGAAAGAAAGGAAGATTCAAGATAACAGTCAGCCTTGTATACGTACCCGCTGCTGTCTTTCCACCCGACCTTGACTCCGCTGCTCCTGTCCTGTCTCTGCCGCAGTAGAAGAGCTCTAAAAAAAAGAAAAATTCAAATTGTCACATGTGTAGATGTGACAGTGAATACTTACCAATCTGACGAGGCAAGTACTCACCTCACTGACATGCTCGACTTCAGGCGGCCCAGGAAGAAACTCCTCATGGGAAGAATCCGAAGAAGACATTCTGATGCATGTGGAAAGAAAGAAATGGCAGAAATTAGGACATGTAGAGAAAGAAAATAGAAAATAAAGGCATTGGCTAGAATATACTCACATTGTTCAGAGGCTTGTTTTCTCCAAGGTGCTGTGGTCTGTCTGCTCTGCTTGGCTGTCTACTGAGAAGTGACCTGCAACTGTCCACACCCTCCCTTTATCACCTTGTATGTGGGGGTGGCTTATCAGTGTCTAGACATGTTTTTCTCTTGTGGAACGCATGCGTTCATGAACGCAACCAAACGCATGTGCTTGTAAACGCATGCGTTCATATAGACAGCAATGCGTTTTTTTGTCGCAATCCTTGTGCAATCGACCGCATGCGTTTCCAGGTGGCAAATTGACGCCTCTAAAAATTACTACATGTTGCATTTCCGCGCCAAGCCGCAAACGACGAAACGACGCATGCGTCGTCAAAGGCGGCAAAACACGAAAAAGCAAAAACGCATGCGTCCCTAATGTTACATATAGGAATACAAAAAGCATGCGGATATATGCGGTACAAACGCTGCGGTCACAACCGCAAATGTGAAACCAGCCTTAGAAACTAGAAAATGTTTGAGTATAGTAAATTTCTGTTTTTTAGTCCCACTAGTGTTTAACCTGTAACCCCTTACCAGTACAATACACTAAATTCCTTGAAGTGTTTTAATGACTCCCACTCCCACCAAACGTTTTATTGCCTAAACCTGTGTAAATATATATGTAGATAATATACACATCTTTCCAGATTTCCAGTTCCGGTCCTCTTCTCATTCACGTATAGGCTATTCTGACTAGCCAACTCACACTGGGGTTTACAATATAAGTCTCTATGGCCCTGTACTGATGCTCCATAGACTTACAGTACACTATAAAAGCAACTTGCAGCTCACACATAGACTCCTGCGTGAGTGGGAATAGCCATCAAGTGACCCAGAAAAAGACAGCACTGGAAAAAGTGATGGAGGCGCTCACATATTACCACACTTACACTGCACTACATAAACATTTACATAGGATTAGGCACTATGAAATCTTGATTGTGGTAGACTTAATTGGAGTACAATTATGGCAGACACCACTTTTATTAGACCCTTGCTGCTATGCAGCGTATTACCACCCAAGGATCTCATTGTGGGAGGGTGAATGAGGTGATATACAGTAGGTAGGTCCTCTCTTGTCTAAAACTACAGGGTGGAACATGGAAAAATAGCCTGCTGAATTTCATGCATAACTTCAGCCGTCCTGACCGATAGGGGCCTCGGCTTCTTCATGTTTGCCACAGAGCCGGTTTGATGCCATTTCTGAACCAGGCTCTGTATACAGCGTTTAGCTGGTGGCTTTGTTCCTGGATACTTGTCAGCAAAGGCCTCTAGTGTTTCCTTAAATGATAAGCTTTGCACATAGCATTCCGCAATCACTATTGAGCTTGTCCCATATACACCCACCCAAACACAACTATACAGTACAGACCAAATGTTTGGACACATCTTCTCATTTAAAGATTTTTCTGTATTTTCATGACTATGAAAATTGTACATTCACACTGAAGGCATCAAAACTATGAATTAACACATGTGGAATTATATACTTAACAAAAAAGTGTGAAACAACTGAAATTATGTCTAATATTCTAGGTTCTTCAAAGTAGCCACCTTTTGAACCCAATCGAGATGGTTTGGGGTGAGCTGAACCGCAGAGTGAAGGCAAAAGGGCCAACAAGTGCTAAGCATCTCTGGGAACTCCTTCAAGATTGTCTGAAGACTATTCCCGATGACTACATAAGAAGCTCATCAAAAGAATGCCAAGAGTGTGCAAAGCAGTCATCAAAGCAAAAGGTGGCTACTTTGAAGAAACTAGAACATAAGACATAATTTCAGTTGTTTCACACTTTTTTGTTAAGTATATAATTCCACATGTTAATTCATAGTTTTGATGCCTTCAGTGTGAATGTACAATTTTCATAGTCATGAAAATACAGAAAAATCTTTAAATGAGAAGGTGTGTCCAAACGTTTGGTCTGTACTGTACATATATGGCAGATGTCTTGAAGGTTTGAAGGAGCAGATGGAACATATTTCACAGGGGATCACCGATTAAAATATTAGTGTCAATTTGTCATCAATATTTCTGTCAGTTTTAATCAGTTTTGGAGCCCAATACACAGATTAAAATCATTATCAGTGGGATGAGTTTAGCGTTCATGTGTATGGCGGAGTCGGGAGAGACAATGGCTGGCCCCAATAGCATTCACCTAACTGAGATGTATAATGTATGGGCACCTTAAGGCCTGCTCATCCTTAGTATCTGGCTTTTTTATAATATAGAAACTTGATATTTATGATGACAGTTGTGTAAGGAATCCATTGACTTTTATCAAGTCTATTAGTTTCTATAGTAACTATATAAAATAATATGACAGCAGACTACCTACTTTATTTTGACTATCAAAATACCTGAAGCAAACAAAACGAGAGAAAAAAAACACAATAAAAGTATAAAAAGTAGTGTGAACAGAGCCTTAAAATACATACATATTAATGTGTTAACTGAGGAACATATCTTTTTCCATTTTACGTTAGAAATGTTATCTGCTCATAATATATGATGTAAGCGACATTTAATCTAGATAGAAAGGTGTTTTTCTCAGATCTTTTAGAGAGTTTTCCTTGTACACACTTGTCATGTTAGGTACACCTACCTGATAAAGATTTTAGTCAATCTGCTATAACTTGTAGAGGAAAATGTTTAGGCTGCAAAGGAAAAAAAAGCAGGTGGAAACTCAAAGAACTGCACTTTGCATTAGCCACAAGAAACTTAAAGGCCTTGTTTGACGTAGAGCTTATAATCCTGGTCAACAAATGTCACAATGGTAAATCTGTCCTCCAACCAGAACATAATGACTGCTATTATGTATCTACTTTGCCCTGGTAACTTCATACTGACACATATCATTAATTGTGCTAGTGTATCTCTGAAAGCTGTCAATGTTCCAGTATTTATGCTCTAGCATAGAGCAGTGACCTACTTAAGTCATTTACTTTCATTGTTGCTTAGATATTGCAGTAAGACATGAGTTACAACATGTTGCATAACAGTCTTTGTTTCAAGCATTTATACCTGAGCCGGTCTACTTGTGAAGAAGCATGCAATGAACCAGAAAAAGAGAGATTACATTGGGATAGGCCACCTACAGTACATAACATATCTTTCATCTTAAAACCTGTAATGTTTCAAAGAACAGGAATTAAATATTTGGAAAGACTCTTTCACATTGAACATGCATTCTGATCTGCAAACATAATTCAGAATCTGCTATACTGAGATCAATCAATCAGATTAATATATAGGCTTGTAGGAATATATCTGTATCAACAGTATCTGTTTAATAAAATCTCTTCTATTTTTAAGAGTCCAGTAGACGGCCCTAATCAGAGAAGCGTCCAGTAGGCGGTCCTAATCAGAGAAGTGTCCAGTAGGCAGTCCTAATCAGAGACGTGTCCAGTAGGCAGTCCTAACACTGACAACTGGCTCTGGGAGAACACATATACAGGCAAGGCAATCAATCACTGATTAAAACCACCCAGTTGACTGCTAAACCTACATAAACAAATTTCAATTAGAAAAATCCAACCTTTTCCCAAATACCTTTATGTCAATCTGCCCAGCTTCTCTTGTTCTACAAAATGAAACCTAAAATTGAACTGCATTTTTCAAACTAACAGTTCCCCTTTACAGCAACATATGCAAAATAATTTTTTCCATAAAAATAACATATTTGATTCATTCTTTTTCTGCTTTAAAAGAAGTCCTTAACATTTCCATAATACTGAATAATGAAAGTGAAAAAGAAAAAAAATATATAAAACTGGAAAAAAAACTCAATTTTTTTGGAACATGAAAGAAACTTTAAAAACCTTTTGCTGTACCTCAGCCTGCATTTTTCAAGTCCACTTACCCAGAGAATTAGACAGCTATTATTATTATTATTATTATTATTATTTATTTAGGCCACATTCACACGTTCAGTATTTGATCAGTACTGTACCTCAGCATGTGTAAGCCAAAATCAGGAGTGGAATAATCAGAGGAAAAAATATCATAGAAACATATGCAAGTGGAGCACAATTGTGAAGTTGAACGAAATTTATTGGTTATTTTAAATTTTTGTGGAAATTCAAAAACTGAAAAGTGGGGAGTGCAATATTATTCGGCCCCTTTACTTTCAGTGCAGCAATCTCACTCCTGAAGTTCATTGTGGATCCCTGAATGATCCAATGTTGTGCTAAATGCCTAATGATGATAAATATAATCCACCTGTGTGTAATCAAGTCTCCGTATAAATGCACCTGCTCTGTGATAGTCTCAGGGTTCTGTTTGAAGCACAGAGAGCATCATGAAGACCAAGGAACACAACAGGCAGGTCCGTGATACTGTTGTGGAGAAGTTTAACCTCTTTCTGACCTCGGACGGGATAGTACGTCCGAGGTCAGATACCGCGCTTTGATGCAGGGCTCTGGCGGTTAGCCCGCATCAAAGCCAGGACATGTTAGCTGTTTTGAACAGCTGACATGTGCCCGCAATAGCTGCGGGTGAAATCGCGATTCACCTGCCGCTATTAACTAATTAAATGCCGCTGTCAAACGCAGACAGCGGCATTTAACCGGAGCTTCCGGCCGGGCGGCCGGAAATGAGCGCATCGCCGACCCCCGTCACATGATCGGAGGTCGGCGATGCTTCTGAATAGTAACCATAGAGGTCCTTGAGACCTCTATGGTTACTGATCGCCGGTAGCTATGAGCGCCACCCTGTGGTTGGCGCTCACAGCACACCTGCATTTCTGCTACATAGCAGCGAACATCAGATCGCTGCTATGTAGCAGAGCCGATCGTGTTGTGCCAGCTTCTAGACTCCCATGGAGGCTATTGAAGCATGGCAAAAGTAAAAAAAAACAAGTAAAAAAAAAATGTGAAAAAAATAAAAAATATATAAAAGTTTAAATCACCCCCTTTTCGCCCCATTCAAAATAAATCAATAAAAAAATAATCAAACCTACACATATTTGGTATCGCCGCGTTCAGAATCGCCCGATCTATCAATAAAAAAAAGCATTAACCTGATCGCTAAACGGCGTAACGAGAAAAAAATTTGAAACGCCAGAATTAAGTTTTTTTGGTCGCCGCGACATTGCATTAAAATGCAATAACGGGCGATCAAAAGAACGTATCTGCACCAAAATGGTATAATTAAAAATGCCAGCTCGGCACGCAAAAATAAGCCCTCAACCGACCCTAGATCATGAAAAATGGAGACGCTACGAGTATCGGAAAATGGCGCAATTATTTTTTTTTTTAGCAAAGTTTGGAATTTTTTTCACCACTTAGATAAAAAATAACCTAGTCAAGTTAGGTGTCTATGAACTCGTACTGACCTGGAGAATCATAAAGGCAGGTCAGTTTTAGCATTTAGTGAACCTAGCAAAAAAGCCAAACAAAAAACAAGTGTGGGACTGCACTTTTTTTGCCATTTCACCGCACTTGGAATTTTTTTCCCGTTTTCTAGTACATGACATGGTAAAACCAATGATGTCGTTCAAAAGGACAACTCGTCCTGCAAAAAATAAGCCCTCACAAGGCCAAATTGACGGAAAAATAGAAAATTTATGGCTCTGGGAAGGAGGGGAGCAAAAAACGAACACGGAAAAATAGAAAATCCCAAGGTCATGAAGGGGTTAAACATCCCAAGGAGCACTGTGCAAGCGATCATATTGAAATGGAAGGAGTATCATATAACTGCAAATCTACCAAGACCCGGCCGTCCCTCTAAACTTTCATCTCAAACAAGGAGAAGACTGATCAGAGATGCAGCCAAGAGGCCCATGATCACTCTGGATGAACTGTAGAGATCTACAGCTGAGGTGGGACAGTGTGTCCATAGGACAACAATCAGTTGTACACTGCACAAATCTGGCCTTTATGGAAGAGTGGCAAGAAGAAGCTATTTCTCAAAGATATCCATAAAAAGTGTTGTTTAATGTTTGCAACAAGCCACCTGGGAGACACACCAAACATGTGGAAGAAGGTGCTCTGGTCAGATGAAACCAAAATCGAACTTTTTGGCAACAATGCCAAACGATATGTTTGGCATAAAAGCAACACAGCTCATCACCCTGAACACACCATCCCCACTGTCAAACATGGTGGTGGCACCATCGTGGTTTGGGCCTGTTTTTCTTCAGCAGGGACAGGGAAGATGGTTAAAATTGATGGGAAGATGGATGGATCCAAATACAGGACCATTCTTGAAGAAAACCTATTGGAGTCTGCAAAAGACCTGAGACTGGGACGGAGATTTGTCTTCCAACAAGACAATGATCCCAAACATGAAGCAAAATCTACAATGGAATGGTTCACAAATAAACGTATCCAGGTGTTAGAATGGCCAAGTCAAAGTCCAGACCTCAATCCAGTCGATAATCTGTGGAAAGAGCTGAAAACTGCTGTTCACAAACGATCTCCATCAAACCTCACTGAGCTCGAGCTGTTTGCCAAGAAAGAATGGGCAAGAATTTCAGTCTCTCGATGTACAAAACTGATAAAGACATACCCCAATTGACTTGCAGCTGTAATCGCAGCAAAAGGTGGCGCAACAAAGTATTAAGTTAAAGGGGCCAAATAATATTGCACGCCCCACTTTTCAGTTTTTGAATTTCCACAAAAATTTAAAATAACCAATAAATTTCAATCAACTTCACAAATGTGTTCCATTTGTTGTTGACTCTTCATCAAAAATGTACATTTGGTATCTTTAAGTTTGAAGCATGATATGTGGAAAAAGGTTGAAAAGTTCCAGGGGGCCGAATACTTTCGCAAGGCACTGTATATACATAAACAACAGAATATAACTCTAAGTAAATCAAACTTCTGTGAAATCAAACTGTCCACTTAGGAAGCAACACTGTTTGACAATCAATTTCACATGCTGTTGTGCAAACAGAATAGACAACAGATGGAAATTATTGGCAATTATCAAGACATACTCAATAAAGAAATGGTTCTGCAGGTGGGACCACAGACCACAGCTCAGTACCAATGCTTTCTGGCTGATGTTTAGTCACTTTTGAATGCTGGTTGTGCTTTCACACTCATGCTAGCATGAGACAGACTCTACAACCCACACAAGTGGCTCAGGTAGTGCAGCTCATCCAGGATGGCACATCAATGCGAGCTGTGGCAAGAAGGTTTGCTGTGTCTGTCAGCATACTGTCCAGAGGCTGGAGGCACTACCAGGAGACAGGCCACTACACCAGGAGACGTGGAGGGGGCCGTAGGAGGGCAACAACCCAGTAGCAGGACCGTTACCTCAGCCTTGGTGCAAGGAGGAACAGGAGGAGCAATGCCAGAGCCCTGCAAAATGACCTCCAGCAGGCCACAAATGTGCATGTGTCTGCACAAATGGATAGAAACCGACTCCATGAGGATGGTCTGAGTGCCCGACGTCCACAGATGGGAGTTGTGCTCACAGCCCAACACCATGCAGGATGCTTGGCATTGGCCACAGAACTCCACGATTGGTCAATTCGCCACTGGAGTCCTGTGCTCTTCACAGATGAAAGCAGGTTCACACTGAGCACATGTGACAGACGTGACAGAGTCTGGAGATGCCGTGGAGAGTGATCTGCTGCCTGCAACATCCTTCAGTGTGACCGGTTTGGCAGTGGGTCAGTAATGGTGTGTGGCATTTCTTTGGAGGGCCGCACAGCCCTCCATGTGCTCGCCAGAGGTAGCCTGACAGCCATTAGGTACTGAGATGAGAACCTCAGACCTCTTGTGAGACCATATGCTGGTGCGGTTGTCCTTGGGTTCCTGCTAATGCAGGACAATGCCAGACCTCATGTGGCTGGAGTATGTCAGCAGTTCCTGCAAGATGAAGGCATTGAAACTATGGACTGACCCGCCCGTTCCCCAGACCTGAATCCGATTGAACACATAGAATCAGAGTCATAGCATGATAGAGTTGGAAGGGACCTCATGGGTCATCTGGTCCAACCCCCTGCTCAAAGCAGGATTCACTAAGTCATCCCAGACACATGTCTGTCCAGCCTCTGTTTGAAAACTTCCATGGAAGCCTGTTCCACTCATTGATCACCCTAACTGTCAAAAAGTTTTTTCTAATATCTAATCTATGTCTCCCCCCATTCAGTTTCATCCCATTGCTTCTAGTCTTTCCTTGTGAAAATGAGAATAAAGATGATCCTTCTACAATGTGACAGCCCTTGAGATATTTGTAGACAGCTATTAAGTCTCCTCTCAGTCTTCTTTTTGGAAGCTAAACATTCCCAAATCCTGCAACCATTCCACATAGGACATGGTTTGCAGACCGGTCACCATTCTGGTCGCTCTTCTCTGAACTTGCTCCAGTTTGTTGATGTATTTTTTTAAATGTGGTGCCCAAAACTGGACACAGTATTCCAGATGAGCTCTGACCAAAGAGGAGTAAAGGGCAATAATGACTTCACGTGATCTAGACTGTATGCTTCTGTTAATACATATCAGAATTGCATTTGCCTTTTTTGCTGCTGCATCACACTATTGACTCATGTTCAGTTTATGATTTATTAGTATACCCAAGTCTTTTTCACATGTGCTGTTGCTTAGCCCTATGCCTCCCATTCTGTAAATTATTTTTTCATTTTTATTGCCCAGACATCTGGGACATCATGTCTCTCACCATCCTCCAACGTCACGTTGCACCACAGAATGTCCAGGAGTTGGCGGATGCTTTATTCCAGGTCTGGGAGGAGATCCCTCAGGAGACAATCTGCCGCCTCATCAGGAGCATGCCCAGGCGTTGTAGGTCATACAGGCACCTGGAGGCCACACACACTACTGAGCATCATTTCCTTGTCTTGAGGCATTTCCACTGAAGTTGGATTAGCCTGTAACTTAATTTTCCACTTTGATTTTGAGCATCATTCCAACTCCAGACCTCCATGGGATATTAGTTGTGATTTACATTTATTTACAAAAACGTGTGAAACAACTGAAAATATGTCTTATATTCTAGGTTCTTCAAAGTAGCCTCCTTTTGCGTTGATGATTGCTTTGCACACTCTTGGCATTCTCTTGATGAGCTTCAAGAGGTAGTCACTGGGAATGGTCTTCCAACAATCTTGAAAGAGTTCCCAGAGATGCTTAGCACTTGTTGGCCCTTTTGCCTTCACTCTGCGGTCCAGCTCACCCCAAACCATCTCGATTGGGTTCAGGTCTGGTGACCCCATCACTCTCCCTTTTGGTCAAAAAGCCCTTACACAGCCTGGAGGTGTGTTTGGGGTCATTGTCCTGTTGAAAAATAAATGATGGTCCAACTAAATGCAAACCGGATGGAATAGCATGCCACTGCAAGATGCTGTGTTAGCCATGCTGGTTCAGTATGCCTTCAATTTTGAATAAATCCCCAACAGTGTTACCAGCAAAGCACCCCCACACCATCACACCTCCTCCTCCATGCTTCACGGTGGGAACCAGGCATGCAGAGTCCATCCGTTCACATTTTCTGCGTCGCACAAAGACACGATGGTTGGAACCAAAGATCTCAAATTTGGACTCATCAGACCAAAGCACAGATTTCCACTGGTCTAATGTCCATTCCTTGTGTTCTTTAGCCCAAACAAGTCTCTTCTGCTTGTTGCCTGTCCTTAGCAGTGGTTTCCTAACAGCTGTTTTACCGTGAAGGCCTGGTGCACAAAGTCTCCTCTTAACAGTTATTGTAGAGATGTGTCTGCTGCTAGAACTCTGTGTGGCATTGACCTGGTCTCTAATGTGAGCTGCTGTTAACCTGTGATTTCTGAGGCTGGTGACTCGGATAAACTTATCCTCAGAAGCAGAGCTGTTATGATCCGGTGACCTTGGAGCCGCATGAGAGACTTTCTCAGGAGTAGGTGGTACCTGTACTGACCGCAAACCTTAAACTAACACCGCAACTAGAAGTAGCCGTGGGGTGTACCTAACACGTCCTAGACACCTCGACACAGCCGGAGGGCTAAATACCCCTATAGATGGAAATGGGAATTCTATCTTGCCTCAGAGCAGAACCCCAAAGGATAGGCAGTCCCCCACAAATATTGACTGTGAGTATAAGAGGAAAGACACACGCAGGCAGAAAAACAGGATTTAGCAAAAGAGGCACTTCTAGCTAAATAGAAAAGGATAGGACAGAATTCTAAGCGGTCAGTATAAAAATCCTAAAAATATCCACAGCAGATAATACAAATATTCTACATCTAACTAAAGACATAGAAAGTATATCTGCATCTCCTGAGAATCCAGCATGACTGAAAAATCCAAACAAAGTCTAAGCTGGACAAAAACACAATGAATTGCACTGAATTGCAAAGCACACTGCATGTGTGCACAGAGACAAAAACCAGACACTTATCTTAGCTGAATTTGGCAGCAGGGCATGAGGAACCAGAGAGAGATGCAATCCCTCCAAGTACAATGGACAACTGGCACAGACTCATGGATCCTGCACACCTAAATACCTAATAGAGCTGCAATCAGCAGACACACCTGCCCTGGATTACAACCCCAAGACAACTGCACTACCACCAACAACCACCGGAGGGAGCCCAAGAGCAGAATTCACAACAGTACCCCCCCCCCTTGAAGAGGGGTCACCGAACCCTCACCAGAGCCCCCAGGCCGATCAGGACGAGCCAGATGAAAGGCACGGACCAAATCAGCAGCATGGACATCAGAGGCAAAAACCCAAGAATTATCCTCCTGGCCATAACCCTTCCATTTGACAAGGTACTGAAGCCTCCGCCTTGAAAAGCGAGAATCCAAAATCTTCTCAACCACATACTCCAACTCCCCATCAACCAACACAGGAGCAGGAGGATCAACAGAGGGAACAACGGGCACCACATATTTCCGCAATAAAGCTCTATGGAAAACATTATGGATGGCAAAAGAGGCCGGAAGGGCCAAACGAAAAGACACCGGATTGATAATCTCAGAAATCCTATAAGGACCAATAAACCGAGGCTTAAACTTAGGGAAAGAAACCTTCATAGGAACATGACAGGAAGACAACCAGACCAAATCCCCAACCCGAAGCCGGGAACCAACACACCGATGACGGTTAGCAAAACACTGAGCCTCCTCCTGAGACAACACCAAATTGTCCACCACATGAGCCCAAATCTGCTGCAACCTGTCAACCACAGAATCCACACCAGGACAATCAGAAGGTTCAACTTGCCCCGAAGAAAAACGAGGATGAAAACCAAAATTACAAAAGAAGGGCGAAACCAAGGTAGCCGAACTAGCCCGATTATTAAGGGCGAACTCGGCCAATGGCAAGAAAGCCACCCAATCATCCTGATCAGCAGACACAAAGCATCTCAAATAAGTTTCCAAAGTCTGATTAGTTCGCTCGGTCTGGCCATTTGTCTGAGGATGAAATGCGGAAGAAAAAGACAAATCAATGCCCAGCCTAGCACAAAAGGCCCGCCAAAACCTAGAAACAAACTGGGAACCTCTGTCGGACGCAATATTCTCCGGAACACCATGCAAACGAACCACATGCTGAAAAAAACAACGGAACCAAATCAGAAGAGGAAGGCAATTTAGGCAAAGGCACCAAATGAACCATCTTAGAAAACCGGTCACAAACCACCCAGATAACCGACATCCTCTGGGAAACCGGAAGATCTGAAATAAAATCCATAGAAATAAGCGTCCAGGGCCTCTCAGGGACCGGCAAAGGCAAAAGCAACCCACTAGCACGGGAACAACAAGGCTTGGCCCGCGCACAAGTCCCACAGGACTGCACAAAAGAACGCACATCACGCGACAAAGAAGGCCACCAAAAGGACCTACCAACCAAATCTCTCGTACCAAAAATACCAGGATGGCCAGCCAACACAGAACAATGAACCTCAGAAATCACTCTACTAGTCCATCTATCAGGAACAAACAGTTTCCCCACTGGACAGCGGTCAGGTTTGTCAGCCTGAAATTCCTGCAGAACCCGTCGCAAATCAGGGGAAATGGCAGAAAGGACCACCCCTTCCTTCAGAATGCCGACCGGCTCAAGTACCTCAGGAGAATCAGGCAAAAAACTCCTAGAGAGGGCATCAGCCTTAATATTCTTAGAACCCGGAAGATACGAGACCACGAAATCAAAACGGGAGAAAAACAGGGACCATCGAGCCTGTCTAGGATTCAGCCGTTTGGCAGATTCGAGGTAAATCAGATTTTTATGATCGGTCAAGACCACAATACGGTGCTTGGCTCCCTCAAGCCAATGTCGCCATTCCTCAAACGCCCACTTCATAGCCAACAACTCCCGATTGCCGACATCATAATTGCGTTCAGCAGGCGAAAACTTACGGGAAAAGAAGGCACACGGTTTCATCAAGGAACCATCAGAATTCCTCTGAGACAAAACAGCCCCTGTCCCAATCTCAGAAGCGTCAACCTCAACCTGAAACGGAAGAGAAACATCTGGCTGACGCAACACCGGGGCAGAAGTAAATCGGCGTTTAAGCTCCTGAAAGGCAGAGACAGCCGCAGAGGACCAATTCGTTACATCAGCGCCTTTCTTTGTTAAATCGGTCAGGGGTTTAACCACACTGGAGAAGTTAGCAATGAAACGGCGATAAAAATTAGCAAAGCCCAAAAATTTCTGAAGGCTCTTCACAGATGTGGGCTGAATCCAATCATGAATGGCCTAAACCTTAACCGGATCCATCTCTATAGATGAGGGAGAAAAAATGAAGCCCAAAAAAGAAACCTTCTGCACTCCAAAGAGACACTTAGACCCCTTCACAAACAAGCATTATCACGAAGGATCTGAAATACCATCCTGACCTGTTTCACATGAGACTCCCAATCATCGCAAAAAATTAAGATGTCATCCAAATATACAATCATGAATTTATCAAGATAATTCCGGAAGATATCATGCATGAAGGACTTAAAAACAGATGGAGCATTAGAGAGCCCGAATGGCATCACAAGGTATTCAAAATGGCCTTCGGGCATATTAAACGCAGTTTTCCATTCGTCACCCTGCTTAATACGAACAAGATTATATGCCCCCCGAAGGTCAATTTTAGTAAACCAACTAGCCCCCTTAATCCTGGCAAACAAATCGGAAAGCAAAGGTAAAGGGTATTGAAACTTGACCGTGATCTTATTCAAGAGGCAATAATCAATACAGGGTCTCAAGGAGCCATCCTTCTTAGCAACAAAAAAAAATCCCGCTCCCAACGGTGAAGAAGATGGCCAAATATGCCCTTTCTCCAAAGACTCCTTAACATAACTCCGCATGGCGGTATGTTCCGGCACAGACAGGTTGAAAAGTCGGCCCTTAGGAAACTTACAGCCTGGAATCAAGTCAATAGCACAATCACAGGCCCTATGCGGTGGAAGGGAACTGGACTTGGGCTCATCGCATACATCCTGAAAATCAGACAAAAACTCTGGAACTTCAGAAGAGGAGGAAGAGGAGATTGACATCACAGGAACGTCATTATGAACCCCCTAACATCCCCAACTAGTCACAGACATAGACTTCCAATCCAACACAGGATTATGTATCTGCAACCATGGAAAACCCAGCACAATAGCATCATGCAAATTATGCAACACCAGAAAACGACAATCTTCCTGATGGGCTGGCGCCATGCACATGGTCACCTGTGTCCAAAACTGGGGTTTATTTTTAGCCAAAGGTGTAGCATCAATGCCCCTTAAAGGAATAGGGTTCTGCAAAGACTGCAAGGGGAAACCACAACGCCTGGCAAATTCAAAGTCCATTAAGTTCAAAGCGGCGCCTGAATCCACAAACGCCATGACAGAAAATGACGACAATGAACAGATCAAGGTCACAGATAACAGAAATTTAGGTTGTACAGTTCCGATGGTAACTGAACTAGCGATTCTCTTTGTACGCTTTGGGCAGACTGAAATGACATGAGAAGCATCGCCACAATAAAAACACAACCTATTCTGATGTCTGAATCCTTGTTGTTCCGTTCTAGACAGAATCCTATCACACTGCATAGGCTCAGGCATCTGCTCTGAGGACAACACCACAGCGCGCACAGTTCTGCGCTCCCGCAAGCGCCGATCAATCTGAATGGCCAGAGACATAGAATCACTCAGACCAACAGGCGTGGGAAACCCCACCATAACATCTTTAACAGATTCAGAAAGACCCTTTCTGAAAATTGCCGCCAAAGCATCCTCATTCCATTTAGTCAGCACAGACCATTTTCTAAATTTCTGACAATACAATTCTGCCGCTTCTGGACCCTGAAACAGGGCCAACAAGGTCTTCTCCGCTTGATCCACAGAATTTGGTTCATCATATAATAATCTTAGAGCCTGAAAAAAGGCATCTACATTAAGCAAGGCCGGATTCCCAGATTCCAGGGAAAATGCCCAATCCTGAGGGTCGCCACGCAGCAGGGAGATGACAATTTTAACCTGCTGAATGGGATCACCAGAGGAACGAGGTTTCAGAGCAAAAAACAGTTTACAGCTGTTTTTAAAACTCAAAAATTTGGACCTGTCCCCAAAAAACAAATCAGGAGTAGGAATCCTAGGCTCTAAAAGCGGAGTCTGAACAATATAATCAGAAATACCCTGTACCCTAGCAGCAAGCTGGTCTACACGAGAAACTAATCACTGAACATCCATGCTAGCACAAGACTCCTCAGTCACCCAGAGGAAAAGAGGGAAGAAAAGACAAAGCAGGCTACAGAAAGAAAAATGGCTCTTTCTTCCCTTCTTCTGAGATGCATTTAACTCATTGTTGGCCAGTTGTACTGTTATGATCCGGTGACCTTGGAGCCGCATGAGAGACTTTCTCAGGAGTAGGTGGTACCTGTACTGACCGCAAACTCTAAACTAACACCGTAACTAGAAGTAGCCGTGGGGTGTACCTAACACGTCCTAGACACCTCGACACAGCCGGAGGACTAAATACCCCTATAGATGGAAATGGGAATTCTATCTTGCCTCAGAGCAGAACCCCAAAGGATAGGCAGCCCCCCACAAATATTGACTGTGAGTATAAGAGGAAAGACACACGCAGGCAGAAAAACAGGATTTAGCAAAAGAGGCACTTCTAGCTAAATAGAAAAGGATAGGACAGAATTCTAAGCGGTCAGTATAAAAATCCTAAAAATATCCACAGCAGATAATACAAATATTCTACATCTAACTAAAGACATAGAAAGTATATCTACATCTCCTGAGAATCCAGCATGACTGAAAAATCCAAACAAAGTCTAAGCTGGACAAAAACACAATGAATTGCACTAAATTGCAAAGCACACGGCATGTGTGCACAGAGACAAAAACCAGACACTTATCTTAGCTGAATTTGGCAGCAATGCTTGAGGAACCAGAGAGAGAGATGCAATCCCTCCAAGTACAATGGTCAACTGGCACAGACTCATGGATCCTGCACACCTAAATACCTAATAGAGCTGCAATCAGCAGAAACACCTGCCCTGGATTACAACCCCAAGACAACTGCACTACCACCAACAACCACCGGAGGGAGCCCAAGAGCAGAATTCACATCACAGAGGTGACTCTTGGTCTTCCTTTCCTGGGGCAGTCCTCATGTGAGCCAGTATCTTTGTAGCACTTGATGGTTTTTGCAACTGCACTTGGGGACACTTTCAAAGTTTTCCCAATTTTTTGGACTGACTGACCTTCATTTCTGAAAGTAATGATGGCCACTCATTTTTCTTTACTTATCTGCATTTTTCTTGCCATAATACAAATTCTAACAGTCTATTCAGTAGGACTATCAGGTGTGTATCCACCAGACATCTGCACAACACAACTGATCGTCCCAACCCCATTTATAAGGCAAGAAATCCCACTTATTAAACCTGACAGAGCACACCTGTGAAGTGAAAACCATTCCCGGTCACACCTGTGAAGTGAAAACCATTCCTGGTGACTACCTCTTGAAGCTCATCAAGAGAATGCCAAGAGTGGGCAAAGCAGTCATCAAAGCAAAAGGTGGCTACTTTGAAGAACCTAGAATATAAGACATAATTTCAGTTGTTTCACACATTTTTGTTAAGTATATAATTCCACATGTGTTAATACATAGTTTTGATGCCTTCAATGTGAATGCAAAATTTTCATAGTCATGAAAATACAGAAAAATCTTTAAATGAGAAAGTGTGTCCAAACGTTTGGTCTGTACTGTATGTATATATATATATATATATATATATATATATATATATATATATATATATATAGATGAGTCGCCCGCCAGGGCCATGGGGTACTCAGTACCGGGTCCTGAGTTCACAGGGGGATGTCACAGTGGCTGCCCGGTCCGTGGCCCTGGGTGCCCATGTAAAAGGGGAAAAGGTCTTTAAAAGGGAATAAAGTTTATATTCGTGACGCCACCTGTGCTGATGCTGCTTTAAGGGGTCCTCTGGGGTGATGTTATGGCAGCTAGATGGTATAACTTCCCACAGGTGAAGTGTATCCCCAGGGCTCCCGTGCTGTAGATGGAAGATGGTGAGAAGTGCAGTAAAGAACGAGGACACAAGGTTGCAATCTCTTTACCTTGGTTTACTGATGACTTCAGCATCCACAGTCCAGAGCACCAGATCACAGGTCAAGCAGGGTCCGGCCGGCTTGAAGGCAATTTAGGAGTCCCCTTACCCAGGTGGAAATCAAAAGCCTTCCTTTAGCGCCGTGGTGGTGTAGTCCCTTACTGCTTAAAGCTTCACTTAAGGTCCTCACAGATGTTATCTCTCTTTCTGTCCCCCAGGTAGGAAAGGACATAACCCGTATGACTGGTGGCTTGAGGCTGTTTATAGGGACTCTAGCATGCCGCGGCCTCTGAGGGGTGCCACAGTGCCTCCTGGGTGTTAGGTCGGACAGGTAATGTAGAGTTCAGCTGTCCTGCCGGTCTCTGATGTAAGTCGTAGAGGGCCTTACCATCCTCAGTGTTCTGGCTACCGGTTTCTGCGCCTCAGAAGGAGGCAGCCTGCTCGGGGCTGGTCTCCCTCTGATATCCTCTCCTGTGCTTTGCTTTCCTGCACGCTCTCTGCATCAATTTGGCTTTCTGTATGTTTCTTTCCAGGATTTGCTGCACCGAGGCTACGCAGCTCCGTAATACCTTCTGGTGCCCAGACTGATCCAGTCTGTTACCTGGCAAGTACTGTTCTCACTGAACAATGTTCTTTCCTTCTCAGTTTCCTCTTTCTGCTCAGCTATTCTCCTATCATACCAGCTCCGCCTCAGTTGATGTTCCACGACAAGCTCCCTTCTGGCAGTCTCTCTCTAGCACATCTTTCTGCTTCCTTCCCCTCTGTCTCTCTGACAGGAACTAACTAACTCTCCCTACAGATTACCAGTTATATATATATGGGGAGTCACCTAGCAAGTAGGATCAAAAGCTCCCCCTGGTGGCCTGGAGTGTGAATGTGTTGCATGTTTGTGGCACCTGGCTGCAGTTATCCCTTCTTGCCTTCAAGCGTAACATCACTCTCCTCATGAGGAAAGCAATGCTACTGTGATGACCAGGACTCTGGGGCGCCACACTCCCCCCATTAAATCCAGTACTCCCGGACTGGAAAAAGAAGAACAACAATACAGATTAGCAAAACAGACATACAAATTTTTTTGGGAATGCTATAAACTAATAAAACTAGTTAATACTAATTAATAATGGAACTGGAGCTTCCCATTATGGGAGGTGAGGACACTTGAACGTTACATGAACTATTTACATGGTGGATCCACTTTTAAGAATAGAACAATTTAATAGAACAATATAACAATTAACTAACTATGAAAAACAATTACCCGCTACGGGTATTGTTATGACCCCAATGGCAGAGGGTCTCAAAAGTACATACCAAGTCTGCAAACACAAAAAAACAGCTCATAGGGCAGTGGTAACTGGGCTGACCATATATCTAATCCTAGCACCACAAATAGCAGCAGCCGGGGAACGTGCCTACGTTGGTTCTAGACGTCTCGCGCCAGCCGGAGAACTAACTAACCCTAGAAGGGAAAAGATAGACCTTTCTTGCCTCCAGAGAAAAGACCCCAAAAGTTGGATACAAGCCCCCAACAAATAATAACGGTGAGGTAAGGAGAAAAGACAAACGTAAGAATGAACTAGATATTTAGCAAAGAGAGGCCCACTGACTAATAGCAGAATATAGTAAGATGACTTATATGGTCAGCAAAAACCCTATCAAAATTTCCACGCTGGATATTCAAGAACCCCCGAACCGTCTAACGGCCCGGGGGGAGAACACCAGCCCCCTAGAGCTTCCAGCAAAATCAGGAATCACATTTAGTACAAGCTGGACAAAAAATAAGAGCAAAGCAAATAACCAAAAAACAAGGAAGCAGGACTTAGCTTAATTTTGCAAGATCCAAGACCAGCAGACAGGAGCAAACAGAAAGGAACTGATTACAACGATGCCAGGCACAGGACTGAGAAACCAGGAAGTTTATATAGCAACACCCCTGGACTAACGACCCAGGTGGGTGCCAAACTGAGGAAAGACAATCCCAGAGTCATATCACTAGTGACCACAAGAGGGAGCCAAAAAAGTCTAATTCACAACAGTACCCCCCCTTTAAGGAGGGGTCACCGAACCCTCACCAAGACCACCAGGGCGATCAGGATGAGCAGCGTGAAAGGCACGAACTAAATCGGCCGCATGCACATCAGAGGCAACCACCCAGGAATTATCCTCCTGACCATAGCCCTTCCACTTGACCAGATACTGAAGCCTCCGCTTGGAGAGACGAGAATCCAAGATCTTTTCCACCACGTACTCCAACTCGCCCTCAACCAACACCGGAGCAGGAGGCTCAACAGAAGGAACCACAGGTACAACGTACCGCCGCAACAAAGACCTATGGAACACGTTGTGAATGGCAAACGACACCGGAAGATCCAAGCGAAAGGACACAGGATTAAGGATTTCCAATATCTTGTAAGGACCGATGAAGCGAGGCTTAAATTTAGGAGAGGAGACCTTCATAGGAACAAATCGAGAAGACAGCCATACCAAATCCCCAACACGAAGTCGGGGACCCACACCGCGGCGGCGGTTGGCAAAACGCTGAGCCTTCTCCTGTGACAACTTCAAGTTGTCCACCACATGATTCCAGATCCGCTGCAACCTATCCACCACGGAATCTACCCCAGGACAGTCAGAAGGCTCCACATGTCCCGAGGAAAAACGAGGATGGAAACCAGAGTTGCAAAAAAAAGGCGAAACCAAAGTAGCGGAACTAGCCCGATTATTAAGGGCAAACTCAGCCAACGGCAAGAAGGTCACCCAATCATCCTGATCTGCAGAAACAAAACACCTCAAATAAGCCTCCAGAGTCTGATTAGTTCGCTCCGTTTGTCCATTAGTCTGAGGATGAAAGGCAGACGAAAACGACAAAATCAATGCCCATCTTAGCACAAAAGGATCGCCAGAACCTGGAAACAAACTGGGATCCTCTGTCAGACACAATATTCTCAGGAATGCCGTGTAAACGAACCACATTCTGAAAGAACAAAGGAACCAGATCGGAAGAGGAAGGCAGCTTAGGCAAAGATACCAAATGGACCATCTTGGAAAAGCGATCACATACCACCCAGATGACAGACATGCCCTGAGACACCGGAAGATCTGAAATGAAATCCATGGAAATGTGTGTCCAAGGCCTCTTCGGGACAGGCAAGGGCAAGAGCAACCCGCTGGCACGAGAACAGCAAGGCTTAGCTCGAGCACAAGTCCCACAGGACTGCACAAATGACCGCACATCCCGTGACAAGGAAGGCCACCAAAAGGACCTAGCCACCAGATCTCTGGTGCCAAAAATTCCCGGATGCCCTGCCAACACCGAGGAATGAACCTCGGAAATGACTCTGCTGGTCCACTTATCAGGAACAAACAGTCTGTCAGGTGGACAAGAGTCAGGTCTACCAGCCTGAAATCTCTGCAACACACGTCGCAAATCCGGAGAAATGGCTGACAGGATAACTCCCTCTTTGAGAATACCAACTGGTTCTGTGACTCCAGGAGAGTCAGGCACAAAGCTCCTTGAAAGAGCATCAGCCTTCACATTCTTTGAACCTGGTAAATACGAGACCACAAAGTCAAAACGGGAGAAAAACAATGACCAGCGGGCCTGTCTAGGATTCAGGCGTTTAGCAGACTCGAGATACATCAGATTTTTGTGATCAGTCAAGACCACCACACGATGCTTAGCACCCTCGAGCCAATGACGCCACTCCTCAAATGCCCACTTCATGGCCAACAACTCCCGATTGCCAACATCATAATTCCGCTCAGCAGGCGAAAACTTCCTAGAGAAAAAAGCACATGGTCTCATTACAGAGCAACCAGGGCCTCTCTGCGACAAAACGGCCCCTGCCCCAATCTCAGAAGCATCCACTTCAACCTGAAAGGGAAGTGAGACATCAGGCTGGCACAAAACAGGCGCCGAAGTAAACCGGCGCTTCAACTCTTGAAAGGCTTCCACGGCTGCAGGAGCCCAGTTAGCAACATCAGAACCTTTCTTGGTCATATCCGTCAAAGGTTTAACAACGCTAGAAAAATTAGCGATAAAATGACGGTAGAAGTTAGCAAAACCCAAGAACTTCTGAAGACTCTTAACTGACGTGGGTTGAGTCCAATCATGAATAGCTCGGACCTTGACTGGGTCCATCTCCACCGCAGAAGGGGAAAAAATAAAACCCAAAAAGGGAACCTTCTGTACTCCAAAGAGACACTTTGAGCCCTTAACAAACAAAGCATTCTCACGCAAAACCTGAAACACCATCCTGACCTGCTCTACATGCGAGTCCCAATCATCAGAAAAAAACAGAATATCATCCAGATAAACAATCATAAATTTATCCAGATACTTCCGGAAAATATCATGCATAAAGGACTGAAACACTGAAGGAGCATTAGAGAGCCCGAAAGGCATCACCAAGTACTCAAAATGACCTTCGGGCGTATTAAATGCAGTTTTCCATTCATCTCCTTGCTTAATGCGCACAAGGTTGTACGCACCACGAAGATCTATCTTGGTGAACCACTTGGCACCTTTAATCCGGGCAAACAAGTCCGACAACAGAGGCAAAGGATACTGAAATTTAACAGTGATTTTATTCAGAAGCCGATAGTCAATACAAGGTCTCAAAGATCCGTCCTTCTTGGCCACAAAAAAGAATCCCGCACCAAGAGGGGAAGAGGATGGACGGATATGCCCCTTCTCCAGAGATTCCTTGATATACGAACGCATTGCGGTATGCTCAGGTACAGACAGATTAAATAATCTTCCCTTAGGAAATTTATTACCTGGAATCAAATCTATAGCGCAGTCACAGTCCCTATGAGGAGGAAGAGCACTGGACCTGGACTCGCTGAATACATCCTGGTAATCAGACAAATACTCAGGAACTTCCGAAGGAGTAGAGGAAGCAATAGACACCGGCGGGGAATCACCATGAATTCCCTGACAGCCCCAACTTGACACAGACATTGCCTTCCAATCCAAGACTGGATTATGGGTCTGTAACCATGGCAGACCCAAAACGACCAAATCATGCATTTTATGCAGAACAAGAAAACGAATCACCTCCCGATGTTCAGGAGTCATGCACATGGTTACCTGTGTCCAAAACTGCAGTTTATTTTCCGCCAATGACGTAGCATCAATACCTCTAAGAGGGATAGGATTTACCAACGGCTCAAGAACAAAACCACAGCGCTTGGCAAACGACAGATCCATAAGACTCAGGGCAGCACCTGAATCCACAAACGCCATAACAGGGTAGGAGGACAATGAGCAAATTAAAGTCACAGACAAAATAAACTTAGGTTGCAAATTACCAATGGCGACAGGACTAACAACCCTAGTTAGGCGTTTAGAGCATGCTGATATAACATGTGTAGAATCACCACAGTAAAAACACAACCCATTCTGATGTCTATGATTTTTCCGTTCATTTCTAGTCTGAATTCTACCACATTGCATTAAATCAGGTGTTTGTTCAGACAACACCACCAGAGGATTCGCGGCTTTGCGCTCCCGCAAACGCCGGTCAATTTGAATAGCCAGCGCCATGGAATCATTCAGACCTGTAGGAATGGAGAAACCCACCATCACATTCTTAATGGCTTCAGAAAGGCCATTTCTGAAATTTGCGGCCAGAGCACACTCATTCCACTGAGTAAGCACGGACCATTTCCGAAATTTTTGGCAATACACTTCAGCTTCATCCTGACCCTGAGAAATAGCCATCAAGGCTTTTTCTGCCTGAATTTCAAGATTGGGTTCCTCGTAAAGCAATCCGAGCGCCAGAAAAAACACATCAATATTTGCCAATGCCGGATCTCCTGGCGCTAGCGAGAAGGCCCAATCCTGAGGGTCGCCCCGTAAGAAAGAGATAACAATTTTTACTTGCTGAGCTGAGTCTCCAGATGAACGGGGTCTCAGAGATAGAAACAATTTACAATTATTCCTGAAATTCCTAAACTTAAATCGGTCTCCAGAGAACAGTTCAGGAATAGGTATTTTAGGTTCAGACATTGGACTACTGGTAACAAAATCTTGTATGCCCTGCACACGAGCAGCAAGCTGATCCACACTTGTAATCAAAGTCTGGACATTCATGTCTGCAGCAAGCACAAGCCACTCAGAGGTAAAGGGGAGGAAAAAAGAGAGGAAAGAAAAAAAAAACAAAAACTCAGACTTTCCTTTCTTGTAATCCCACTTCTGCAATGCATTAAACGTTCAACCTTGGCCTGGCATACTGTTATGACCCCAATGGCAGAGGGTCTCAAAAGTACATACCAAGTCTGCAAACACAAAAAAACAGCTCATAGGGCAGTGGTAACTGGGCTGACCATATATCTAATCCTAGCACCACAAATAGCAGCAGCCGGGGAACGTGCCTACGTTGGTTCTAGACGTCTCGCGCCAGCCGGAGAACTAACTAACCCTAGAAGGGAAAAGATAGACCTTTCTTGCCTCCAGAGAAAAGACCCCAAAAGTTGGATACAAGTCCCCAACAAATAATAACGGTGAGGTAAGGAAAAAAGACAAACGTAAGAATGAACTAGATATTTAGCAAAGAGAGGCCCACTGACTAATAGCAGAATATAGTAAGATGCCTTATATGGTCAGCAAAAACCCTATCAAAATTTCCACGCTGGATATTCAAGAACCCCCGAACCGTCTAACGGCCCAGGGGGAGAACACCAGCCCCCTAGAGCTTCCAGCAAAATCAGGAATCACATTTAGTACAAGCTGGACAAAAAATAAGAGCAAAGCAAATAACCAAAAAACAAGGAAGCAGGACTTAGCTTAATTTTGCAAGATCCAAGACCAGCAGACAGGAGCAAACAGAAAGGAACTGATTACAACGATGCCAGGCACAGGACTGAGAAACCAGGAAGTTTATATAGCAACACCCCTGGACTAACGACCCAGGTGGGTGCCAAACTGAGGAAAGACAATCCCAGAGTCATATCACTAGTGACCACAAGAGGGAGCCAAAAAAGTCTAATTCACAACAGGGTATACTATCCTAAGGCTTCAAAGTGCAAAACAAGCATTTTCTTTATCCAAATGCAGATCTGTCAACTAACCCCCACGGGCTCACTGTATCTTGTTCATTTTATTCAAAAGTGCATCATGAGATATCTTTCTAACTATCTGTATACAATATTATCTAACTCCAACTCTCAATTTTATTATTATTCACTATATTAACTCTGTAATATATTAACCTTCTATCATGCAACATACAATTCTAACTGGGAAAGTGCAACAAGTCAACATTCCCTTTATGGGTGCAAACAGTATTTAAGTCTTTCAATACTGAGGTAGTACAATTAATACTCAAGTCAATCAAAAAGTTTGCTACAGCAGCAACGATGCGAGGGACCTGTCATTAACCCCCAACGTTGGGTTGGGCGGGCTACAAGGCGTGTATCCAGACCTGGAATCCTGCCTCGCCAAATTAGTTTTTCTTCAGGTCTCTGGAAAAACAAAGCAACTTTCATAGAAATGTTAGAAGCAGTCTTTTTAAAACTTCTTTGTAAAACCAGTAGGAAGCACCTTTAAGAAGGTGCAAACTATGTACAATGGAAAGTTTGCGAGTCATTCATTGTTCATGACTCAATTGTCTTTAAACAAAATGTAACTTTTGTAAACAGAGGATCCCTTTAAATGTAGGACCCCTTTAAGTAGAGACCCTTATCGGGTTTAACCCTTTAAGCCCCAAGGGTGGTTTGCACGTTAATGACCGGGCCAATTTTTACAATTCTGACCACTGTCCCTTTATGAGGTTATAACTCTGGAAATCTTCAACGGATCTTGGCGATACTGACATTGTTTTCTCGTGACATTTTGTACTTCATGATAGTGATAAAATTTCTTCAATATAACTTGCGTTTATATGTGAAAAAAATGGAAATTTGGCGAAAATTTTGCAATTTTCCAACTTTTAATTTTTATGCCCTTAAATCACAGAGATATGTCACACAAAATCACATCAATTTACATCAGCACAATTTTGGAACCAAAATTTATTTTAGGTAGGGAGTTATAAGGGTTAAAAGTTGACCAACAATTTCTCATTTTTAGAACGCCAATATTTTTTAGGGACCACATCACATTTGAAGTCATTTTGAGGGGTCTATATGATAGAAAATAACCAAGTGTGACACCACTCTAAAAACTGCACCCCTCAAGGTGCTCAAAACCACATTCAAGAAGTTTATTAAACCTTCAGGTGTTTTACAGGAATTTTTGGAATTTTTTAAAAAAAATTAACATTTAACTTTTTTTCACAAAAAAATTTACTTCAGCTCCAATTTGTTTCATTTTACCAAAAGTAACAGGAGAAAATGGACCACAAAAGTTGTTGTCCAATTGGTCCTGAGTAGGCTGATACCCCATATGTTGGGGTAAACCACTGTTTGGGTGCATGGCAGAGCTCGGAAGGGAAGGAGCGCCGTTTGACTTTTCAATGCAGAATTGGTTGGAATTGAGATTGGACGTCATGTCGCGTTTCAAGAGCCCTGATGTGCCTAAACAGTGGAAACCCCCCAATTCTAACTGAAAACCTATCCCAAACACACCCCTAATCCCAACCATAACTCTAACCACACCCCTAACCGACACACCTCTACCCTAATCCCAACCGTAAATGTAATCCAAACCCTAACCCTAACTTTAGCCCCAACCCTAACTTTAACCCCAACCCTAACTCTAACTTTTGCCCCAACCCTAACTGTAACCCTAACCTTAACTTTAGCCCCAGCCCTAACCCTAACTTTAGCTCCAGCCCTAACCCTAACTTTAGCCCCAACCCTAACTGTAGCCCTAACCCTAGCCCCAACCCTAGCCCTAACCCTAGCCCCAACCCTAACCCCAACCCTAACCCTAGACCCAACCCTAACCCTAGCCCTGACCCTAGCCCTAACCCTAAGCCTAACCCTAGCTTTAACCCTAGCCCTAACCCTAACCCTTGCCCTAACCCCAACCCTAAGCCTAGCCCTCACCCTAGCCCTAACCCTAGCCCTATCCCTAACCCTAGCCCTAACCCTAGCCCTAACCCTAGCCCTAACCCTAGCCCTAACCCTAGCCATAACCCTAACCCCAGCCCTAATGGGAAAATGGAAATACATTTTTTAAATTTTTTTATGTTTCCCTAACTAAGGGGGTGATAAAGGGGGGTTTGATTTACTTTTTTATAGGGGTTTTTTTAGCGGATTTTTATGATTGGCAGCTGTCACACACTAAAAGACGCTTTTTATTGCAAAAAATATTTTTTGCGTTACCACATTTTGAGACCTATGATTTTTCCATATTTTGGTCCACAGAGTCATGTGAGGTCTTGTTTTTTGCGGGAAGAGTTGACATTTTTATTGGTACCATTTTTGGGCATATGACATTTTTTGATCGCTTTTTATTCCGATTTTTGTGAGGCAGAATGACCAAAAAACAGCTATTCATTAATTTCTTTTGGGGGGGGCGTTTATACCGTTTCACGTTTGGTAAAATGGATAAAGCAGTTTAATTTTTCGGGTCAGTACGATTACAGCGATACCTCATTTATATCATTTTTTTATGTTTTGGCGCTTTTATACGATAAAAACTATTTTATAGAAAAAATAATTATTTTTGCATCGCTTTATTCTGAGACCTATAACTTTTTTATTTTTTTGCTGATGATGCTGTATGGTGGTTCGTTTTTTGCGGGACAAGATGTTGTTTTCAGTGGTACCATGGTTATTTATGTCCGTCATTTTGATTGTGTGTTATTCCACTTTTTATTCGGCGGTATGATAATAAAGCGTTGGTTTTTGGCTAGTTTTTTTTTTTTTACGGTGTTCACTGAAGGGGTTAACTAGTGGGACAGCTTTATAGTTCGGCTCATTACGGACGCGGCGATACTAAATATGTGTACTTTTATTTTATTTTTTTATTTAGATAAAGAAATGTATTTATGGGAACCATATTTTTTTTTCTATATTTAGGAATTTTTTTTTTATTTTTTTTTACACATTTAAATTTTTTTTTTGTTTTTACTTTTTTACTTTGTCCCAGGGGGGACATCACTGTATAGTGACAGATCGCTGATCTGACACTTTGCAGAGCACTGTGTCAGATCAGCGATCTGACATGCAGGGCTCCTGGCTTACCAGCACCTGCTGAGCACGTGCTTGGTAAGCCACCTCCCTGCAGGACCCGGAAGTAGCCCCCCCGTCATTTTGGATCCGGGGCCTGCAGGGAGGAGATGCTCGGTACAAGGTGAGCACATCGCCTTGTACCGATCGTCTCAGGGAAGCCCGCAGGGAGCCCCCTCCCTGCGCGATGCTTCCCTTTACCGCCGGTACACTGCGATCATGTTTGATCGCAGTGTGCCGGGGGTTAATGTGCCGGGGGCGGTCCGTGACCGCTCCTGGCACATAGTGCCGGATGTCAGCTGCGATAGTCAGCTGACACCCTGCCGCGCTCACCCCGTGAGCGCGGCCAATCGCATATGACGTACTATCCCGTCACTGGGAAACAAGTCCCAGGTCACCTTGACAGGATAGTACGTCATATGGGATTAAGGGGTTAATGAACTTTTTGTAGCAGCAAAGAGTTAAGTTAACTATTTACAGTCATGTTCAGAGTTGTTCTATTTTACTTTGGCTGTGGTAGTTTCCATGGTAACACCTGTGGAATTTGGCGGTCCCCACGTATCACATACAGTGCGTTTATGCTCTGAATAGGCATCTGGGTGCCCACTGAGGTTTGTCCAATTGTGGTCTGTGTGGCCTTTGTGCACATGGTGATCTGTGCAGGTGTCGCCTGGCCAGGTAGGGGCGATAGTGGGTAGCGTGGAGTCGCTGGTGGTGATGACTCACGGCCAGGAGCTGGGGATTTAGTGATCTTTGATACACACTTGTGCACGTGTAGGGCGTACCACCCTTTGTCTCCCCAGTGTCTAGTGTAGGTGACGCGGTCATCGGGGTAGAGATCCCTGTCCGGGTGTCCCTCCATTAGATGAGCGTCCACATCCCACCTGGTAACAAATACCTCTGGGTACAGGTCAGGTTCCTTAATAAAACCCCACCCAGATTTAAGATGGAATGCCACTACAGTTCCTCATCTCCACGGGCTCTGGTCCTCATAGCTTCCCTTCATGGCCCGGGCTTTAGCCTGCAGATCTTTCTCCTTTGCGGCTTGGCATCTGAGGGCCTGCTCCCTTTCCTCCTGCTCTTGTTGGAGCGCCTGCTGCCGACGATACTTCTCTTGGCTTACGATCTCCACCTGCTCTCCTTCTGCTTGGGCCTCCCCGGGGAACCCAATCGGGTCGGTACTGGTGTGCTTCCACCGGAAGGTTATCCATTTGC
The DNA here is from genome assembly GCF_051348905.1 of Ranitomeya variabilis. Taxonomy (NCBI): domain Eukaryota; kingdom Metazoa; phylum Chordata; class Amphibia; order Anura; family Dendrobatidae; genus Ranitomeya; species Ranitomeya variabilis. The sequence continues at coordinate 487,095,153 of NC_135234.1, read as the reverse complement.
CCTGGATGTCTAGGGTCTTTCGTGTTGGCTGCAGCAGGAAGTCAGGGGTTCTTAAAGTCTCTCAGGGCCGTTCCCACTCTAAGAGGTTGCACACCCGGCCGGGTTTTGGTGGTGGCGGGGAGTCTATGGGCACTAAGAGGGTGTCCTTGGCTACCGGGGCATGGTTGGTGTTCCTACCTGCTGCAGCGGCGTCTCCGGTGCCGGTCCCTTCTGCTGCAGGCTTAGGCTCCTGGGGTTGGCTGCGCTGCTGCTCACTGACATTTGCGGCTGCGCGGTACCACAAATGCTGGAGCTGATGGCACAGCTCCTCCACATCTGCGCCGAGAACCTCCGGGTCCAACAATGACGACGGGGTCCTTTGCTCCTCTAATTGGTCGAAGTAGCTGCGGGCTTCCTCCCCCTCCTCCGGGTGACCTCCACTCGCCATCTTGCCAACCAGGTCTGCTTCAGCGTCTTCCTGTTCTGGGCGGTTCCTGCTCCTTCCCCCTCCATCTCAGACCACAAAGTGGATCCATTTGGTTGATGGGCATATCTTTCGGACATAGTAGTACCTGTGGGGGACGGCTACTACATTAACGTCGTTTTTCCATGCTACGCCCACGACAACATGCCCCATTCCTACTGCACGCCACATGGTGCTGTAATGGCGACAATTTTGGCCATCTTTTCACAACAAACAGTCTCACAATAAAGCACAGTTCTGGCACAGTCTTTTAGGCGCACAAGACCCGATTTGTTGGGTCAGTCCATCCTGTTTGTGACTCCAAAAAGTTGACGTGCCCACAGGGCCATGGGGTACTCGGTACCGGGTCCTGAGTTCACAGGGGAATGTCATGGTGGCTGCCCGGTCCGTGGCCCTGGGCACCCATCTAAAAGGGGGAAAGGTCTTTAAAAGGGAATAAAGTTTATGTTCGTGACACCACCTGTGGTATTCGGTCAGTGGGGATCGACGCTGCTTTAATGGGTCCTCTGGGGTGATGTTATGGCAGCTAGATGGTATAACTTCCCACAGGTGAAGTGTATCCCCAGGGCTCCCATAGATAGAAGATGGTACGAAGTGCAGTAAAGAACAAGGACAAAAGGTTGCAGTCTCTTTACTTTGGTTTACTGAAGACTTCAGCATCCACAGTCCAGAGCACCAGATCACAGGGTAGGCAGGGTCCGGCCGGCTTGAAGGCAAGTTAGGAGTCCCCTTACTCAGGTGGAAATCAAAAGCCTTCATTAAGCTCCATGGTGATGTAGTCCCTTACTACTTAAAGCTTCACATAAGGTCCTCACAGATGTTATCTCTCTCTCTGTCCCCCGGGTAGGATAGGACATAACCCATATGACTGGTGGCATGAGGCTGTTTATAGGGACTCTAGCACGCCCCGCCCTCTGAGGGGTGCTACCGTGCCTCCTGAGTGTTCGGTCGGACAAGTAACATAAAGTTCAGCTGTCCTGCCGGTCTCTGATGTAAGCCGTAGAGGGCCTTTCGATCCTCAGTGTTCTGGCTACCGGTTTCTGCGTCTCAGAAGGAGGCAGCCTGCTCGGGGCTGGTGTCCCTCTGATATCCTCTCCTGTGCTTTGCTTTCCTGCACGCTCTCTGCATCAATTTGGCTTTCTGTATGTTTCTTTCCAGGATTTGCTGCACTGAGGCTACGCAGCTCGGTAATACCTTCTGCTGCCCAGACTGATCCAGTCTGTTACCTGGCAAGTACTGTTCTCACTGAACAATGTTCTTTCCTTCTCAGTTTCCTCTTTCTGCTCAGCTATTCTCCTATCATACCAGCTCCGCCTCAGTTGATGTTCCACGACAAGCTCCCTTCTGGCAGTCTCTCTCTAGCACATCTTTCTGCTTCCTTCCCCTCTGTCTCTCTGACAGGAACTAACTAACTCTCCCTACAGACTACCAGTTATATATATATGGGGAATCACCTAGCAAGTAGGATCAAAAGCTCCCCCTGGTGGCCTGGAGTGTGAATGTGTTGCATGTTTGTGGTACCTGGTTGCAGTTATCCCTTCTTGCCTTCAAGCGTAATATCACTCTCCCCTTGAGTAAAGCAATGCTACTGTGATGACCAGGACCCTGGGGTGCCACATATACCCTCCATTCTGGTATTTATGACCCTCATCCTGGTATATATATATATCCCATCCTAGTATATGCCCCTTATCCTGGGCCCCATCTTGGTATATAAAGTTAAAACCTGAAGTTTACATACACTATATAAAAAGACACATATGCATGTTTTTCTCAATATTTGACATGAAATCAAAATAAACCTTTCCCGATTTAGGTCAATTAAGAATACAATAATTATTAATATTTGCCAAATTCCAGAATAATGGAAGAGAGAAAATGTTTTATGGCATTTTTATTACTTACTGCAAAGTCAAAAGTTTTCATATATTTCATTAGTATTTGGTACCATTGCCCTTAAACTGAATGACTTGGGTAAAACGTTTGGGATATCCTTCCACAAGCTTCCAAAAACATGTCATCATTATATGGGCAGTCCAGAATTGTTTAAAGGCATAGTAATTAGTGATGAGCGAGTGTACTTGTTGCTCGGGTTTTCCCGAGCACGCACGGGTGACCTCCGAGTATTTGTTAGTGTTTGGAGATTTAGTTTTCCTCACCGCAGCTGAATGATTTACAGCTACTACCCAGCCTGAGTACATGTGGGGGTTGCCTGGTTGCTAGGGAATTCCCACATTTAATCAAACTGTCTTACAGTCACAAATCATCCAGTTGCTGCGAGGAAAACAAAATCTCTGAGCAATGAGTACAACGAGCAAATATTCGGAGATCACCCGAGCGTGCTCGGGAAAACCCGAGCAACGAGTACACTCACTCATCACTAAGGGTATGTGTCCACCGTCCGTAATGACGGCGCTTTGGACGGAGCGGAAAACTCGCTCCGCCTAAAGTGCCGCCCCCTTCTATACGCACAGTGAATCCGGATGTGTTCATTGCACACATCCGGAATCTCCGCACCCCATTCATAGGGCCCTGTGATTTACATTGCGGCGACGAAGTGTGGCCGCAAGGTAAACAGGCATGCTGCATTCTAAAAAGACGCGCCGCATGTCCGTAAAAAAAAGGCCGCCGGATGCATGTTCGCACCCATAGTGGAGACGGGATTTCATAAAATCCCCTCCACTATGCTGTAACATCTGGACGCTGCGGGTTGAACGCTGCGGTTGTACACAGCGTTCAATCCGCAGCTGTTCCGGATGTAATCCGGCCGATGGAAACATACCCTATTTGTAATCTTAGTGTATGTAAACTTTTGACTTTGCAGTAAGTAATAAAAATGTCTTAAAACATTCTCTCTCTCTCATTATTCTGGCATTAGGCAAATATGGTATGGTGCATTAGACATACTGTAGACAAACCAGCTCTGGATGCTGGCATGAAACACCACACAGCAGGCATCGCCATGCATGAGCCCTCCAAACCATAGTACGTATAATTAACCACATGAAGGTGGTTTGCAGAAATGTTGCAATGTCTTGCATCACCCTCTAGTATTGTTAAATTAATCCACAATTCAGCCTTTGTGTTAGTACTTGACTGTCACGTACATATTATTGTGTACCGAAACTTGTTTGACTAGTTTCCACCTGGAAAGAGCGAGCCAATCCTGACATTGACTGATAAAATGTGACCTTGATATATTGTCTAAAAGAACAGCAATAACTACAAACATTCTCCGCTCCTAAACAGTACACAAACACTGATGCTATCAAAGACATAGTAACACTGCTAGAAAAACTACGATAAGTACTTGCATGAACAACATCTATAGATGAGAGGATTAATAATAATACATAATAATAATAATAAGCTGAGAATATAGTACATCAATGGAAACATATACTGTATCTTGATGCTTCACAAAGTGGGGGGATCCAATGGTGTCTTCTGTCCTAAATGCAATTATTCTTCAGCCAATATCCTACATATGATACCATTGGTGCAGCCCACGGGGGCCCAAAAGATAGTGGGGCCCAAGTTTACATCCAAAACAGCTGTAATTGCGCGTTATAATGAGCTATTGGGTTGAAAGGTAAGGAGCCCATTTACTGTTCTAGGACAGAGGCCCACTTGTTTCTGTGTCCTCTCATGGGTGTGAGCATGCTCTATTATACAAATGTTTTATAGGAAATACAGGTGCATCTCACAAAATTAGAATATCATCAAAAAGTTAATTTATTTCAGTTCTTCAATACAAAAAGTGAAACTCATATATTAGATAGTAATTGCAAACAGAGTGAGCTATTACAAGTGTTTATTTCTGCTACTGTTGATGATTATATGGCTTACAGCCAAAGAAAACCCCAAAGTCATTATCTGAGTAAATTAGAATACTATATAACACCAGCTTGAGTAAATGATTTTAAAATCCGAAATGTTGGCCTAATCAAATGTATGTTCAGTAAATGCACTCAGTACTTGGTCGGAGCTCATTTTGCATCAATTACTGCATCATTGCGACGTGACATGGAGACGATCAGCCTGTGGCACTGCTGAGGTGTTATGGAAGCCCAGGTTGCTTTGATAGCAGCATTCAGCTCATCTGTATTGTGGGATCTGGTATCTCTCCTCTTCCTCTTTACAATACCCCATAGATTCTCTATGGGATTAAGGTCAGATGAGTTTGCAGGCCAATCAAGCACACTGATACTGTTGTTTTTAAACCAGGTATTGGTTCTTTTGGCAGTGTGGACAGGTGCCAAGTCCTGCTGGAGAATGGAATTTCCATCTCCAGAAAGCTTGTAGGCAGAGGGATGCATGAAGTGCTCTAAAATTTCCTGGTAGATGGCTGCGGTGACTTTGGTCTTGATAAAACACAGTGGACCTACACCAGCAGATAACATGGCTCCCCAAACCATCACTGGTTGTGGAAACTTCACACTAGACCTCAAACAGCTTGGATAATCTAGCTCTCCACTCTTCCTCCAGACTCTGGTACCTTGATTTCCAAGGTCTAGTTTGAAGTATCCACAATATACAGAGTATATATAGTCTGCAAACTATTCTAGGAAAATCTGCGCTCCAAGAGGAAAATAGCGCTCCGTCACTCCCGAATCTCTCCGTATGGCTAAGCAGTACTGTACAGCCACATATGGGGTATTTCTACATTCAGCAAATTTTGGTGCCATTTTTACCATTTTCCCAGTATGAAAATGTAAAATTTGGGACCAACACACCATTTTGGTGGTAAAAATGTAAATTATTTTTTATTTACTGCCCAATGTTATAACATTACTGTGACACACCATCGGTGTCAAGATGATCACTGTACCCCTAGAATAATGAATTGAGAGATTTTGTTTGTAAAATGGAGTCATTTATGGGGGTTAGGCTGTTGTGTCAACTCAGGGGCTCTGCCAATGTAACATGGCACCCTCAAACCAGGGCAGCAAAATCTGCACTGTAATTTTGCACTTCTTCCCTTCTGAGCTTTGCACTGTGCCTCAAAAGTAGTTTTCAACCACATACAGAATATCGGTGAACTCAGGAGAAATTACACAACAAATTTTGGGGTCCTTTTTCTCCTGTTACCCTTATGAAAATACAAAATTTGGGGCTAAAATAAATTTTTTTGTGGGAAAAATTAGATTTTTTTTATTTTCATGGCTCAACGTTATAAACTTCTGTGAAGAACCTGGGGGTTCAAGGAGCTCACCACACATCTAGATAAGTTCCCTGAGGGGTCTAGTTTTCAATATAATATGGTATAGCTTGTGGGTGGTTTCCACTGTTTCGGCACATCAGGGGTTCTCCAAACGTGACATGCCATCTGCTAATTATTCCTGCAAATTTTACATTCAAAAAGTCAAATGGCGCTCCTTCCCTTCTGAGCCCTGTCATGCACCCAAACAGTGGTTTTCCCCCACATATTGGGTATCAGCATGCTCAGGAGAAATTGCACTACAAAATGTATGGTGCAATTTCTCCAGTTACCCTTCTGAAAATGCAAAGTTTGGAGGTAAGAATCTTTTTTGTGGGAAAGATGTGATTTTTTTAATTTTTACGGCTCAACCATATAAACTTCAATGAAGCACCTTGGGTTTCAAGGTGTTCAATACACATCTAGATAAGTTCCATGAGGGGTCTAGTTTCCAAAATGGCGTCACTTGTGGGGAGTTTCCACTGTTTAGACACAGCAAGGACTCTCCAAACGCAACATGGCATCCGCTAATTATTCCAGCAAATGTTACATTCAAAAAGTGAAATGGCACTACTTCCCTTCAGAGTTCTGCCGTGCGCCCAAACAGTGGTTTTCCCCCACATATGGGGTATCAGCATGCTCAGGAGAAATTGCACAACAAATTGTGTGGTGCAATTTCTCCAGTTACCCTTATGATAATAAAAAAAATTGGGCCTAAAATTTTGTGTAAAAAAGTTGTTTATTTTTTCTTTCCACATTCCATAAATTGCTGTGAAGCACCTAAAGGGTTAATACATTTCTGGAAAGTGGTTTTGAGTACCTTGAGGGCTTCAGTTTTTAGAATGGTGTCACGTTTGGGCCTTTTCTGTCATATAGGCCCCCAAAGTAACTTCAAATGTGATATGATAGAATGTAAGTCCGCAAGGACAGCGTCCTCTCCCCTTTGTACCAGTCTGTCACTGTAAACTTGTTTACTGTAAACGATATCTATAACTCTGTATGTAACCCCTTTCTCATGTACAGCACCATGGAATTAATGGCGCTTTATAAATAAATAATAATAATAATGTAGTCCCTAAAAAAATAGTTTTGTAAATTTTGTTGTAAAAATGAGAAATCGATGGTCAACTTTTAACCCTAATAATTTCCTAATAAAAAACATAATGCTTCAAAAATTGTGGTGCTGTAAAGCAGACATGTGGGAAAAGTTATTTATTAACTATTTTGTGTGACATGATGCTCTGATTTAAAGTGCGTAAAAATTAAAAGTTTGAAAATTGCTAAGTTTTCTAAATTTTCACCAGATTTCCAATATTTTCACAAATAAACGCAAGTTAGATCAAAGAAATGTTACCACTATCATGAAGTACAATAAGTAAAAAAAACAGTCTTAGAATCAGTAGACTCCTTTGAAGCGTTCCAGAGTTATGACCTCATGAAGTGACACTAATCAAAATTGAAAAAATTGTTCTGGTCAGGAAGTTGAAAACCAGTTTTGGGGTAAAGGGGTTAAACAACAGCTGCTGCAGGTCACTTCCTCTGAAATAGGTCTTTCTTCACCTTGACAATAAAATGACTCCAGATTCCTTGAATGCCATTTTAAGAAATGTTTTCAGACTACTGAAGTATTAAAATATTTTTCCTTAAAGGGGTTGTGCTACAAACAAAGTACATTTTAATCAATAGAATTGCGTCACACTGCACGGACTGGCCTGGCACCTCTCCTGACCTGAGTAAGACAGCGTGATGGATTACCATGCAGCTGTCAAGCTCAGGTCAGGAGAGCCGGCAGCCAGTTAGAGGTTTAGGCCGGCGTCACACTGGCGAGTTTTACGGACGTAAGAGCGCAGAAATTACGTCCGTAAAACTCGCAAAATAAACGGCACAATTATTCTCAATGGGGCTGCTCCTATTAGCCGTATATTACGGTTCAGTATTATACGGCTTTCTACGGCCGTACAAAATCGCAGCATGCTGCGTTTGTCAGCGCATTGCGCTAATAATACGCCAATGAAAGTCTATGGGGGCGAGAAAAATACGGATTCCACACGGACCTGCAGTGTGACTTGCGAGAAATACGCAGCGGTGTTAGTGAAAAGTCGGTAATTCAATTGCCGGCTTTTTCCTTCTCCTTCACAAACCCGACAGGATATGAGACATGGTTTACATACAGTAAACCATCTCATATCCCCATTTTTTTTGCATATTCCACACTACTAATGTTAGTAGTGTGTATGTGCAAAATTTCAGCGCTGTAGCTGCTAAAATAAAGGGTTAAATGGCGGAAAAAATTGGCGTGGGCTCCCGCGCAATTTTCTCCGCCAGAATGGTAAAGCCAGTGACTGAGGGCAGATATTAATAGCCAGGAGAGGGTCCATGGTTATTGGCCCCCCCGTGGCTAAAAACATCTGCCCCCAGCCACCCCAGAAAAGGCACATCTGGAAGATGCGCCTATTCTGGCACTTGGCCACTCTCTTCCCACTCCCTGTAGCGGTGGGATATGGGGTAATGAAGGGTTAATGTCACCTTGCTATTGTAAGGTGACATTAAGCCAGATTAATATTGGAGAGGCGTCAATTCTGACACCTATCCATTATTAATCCACTTGTTGGAAAGGGTTAAAAAACACACACACACATGATTTAAAAGTAGTTTAATGCAATAAACACAGCGGTTGTTGTAATAATTTATTGTTCTCTCAATCCATCAGGAACACCCTCGCTTGGAAAAATAATAAACGCACAAGATACATACCTTCTGGTGAACCGTCTCGTCCCACGAAGTAATCCATCTGAAGGGGTTAACTAATATTACAGGCACGAGCTGCGATAAACCACTCGCTCGTACCTGTAATCCCCGGGTGCTGAAAGGAAAGCAGGATCTGTACTTACATTGAGTCGCGGTGAGGCACCCTCTGGTGGATGTTCTCATGAACTGCAGCCTGGGAACTTTTTCCCACGCTCCAGGTCATATGAGGACATCCACCAGGGGGCGCATCACCGCGACTGAAGGAAATGTAGGTCAATGATCTACATTTCATTAATTCGCCGGGGATTACAGGCACGGAGCACAGCTGCATTTAGCAGGGCTCCTGCCTGTAATATTAGTTAACCCCTTCAGATGGATTACTTCGTGGGACGAGACGGTTCACCAGAAGGTATGTATCTTGTGCGTTTATTATTTTTCCAAGCGAGGGTGTTCCTGATGGATTGAGAGAACAATAAATTATTACAACAACCGCTGTGTTTATTTCATTAAACTACTTTTAAATCATGTGTGTGTGTGTGTGTGTTTTTTAACCCTTTCCAACAATTGGATTAATAATGGATAGGTGTCATAATTGACCCCTCTCCATTATTAATCTGGCTTAATGTCACCTTACAATAGCAAGGTGGCATTAACCCTTCATTACCCCATATCCCACCGCTACAGGGAGTGGGAAGAGAGTGGCCAAGTGCCAGAATAGGCGCATCTTCCAGATGTGCTTTTTCTGGGGTGGCTGGGGGCAGATGTTTTTAGCCACGGGGGGCCAATAACCATGGACCCTCTCCTGGCTATTAATATCTGCCCTCAGTCACTGGCTTTACCATTCTGGCGGAGAAAATTGCGCGGGAGCCCACGCCAATTTTTTCCGCCATTTAACCCTTTATTTCAGCAGCTACAGCGCTGAAATTTTGCACATACACACTACTAACATTAGTAGTGTGGAATATGCAAAAAAAAGGGGATATGAGATGGTTTACTGTATGTAAACCATGTCTCATATCCTGTCGGGTTTGTGCAGGAGAAATGAAAAGCCGGCAATTGAATTACCGACTTTTCACTAACAGCGCTGAATGAAATCTAAATACAGAATATATATATATATATGTGTCTCAATGACATATATATATATATATATATATATATATATATATATATATATATATACTGTATATATGTTTTCCCGAACATTTGAGCACATAAATCCATTAGATGTCGGTTTTGCAAGCCTGCGCGAAAATCTCGCAGTACGGATGCCATACGGATTACATACGGAGGATGCCATGCGCAAAATACGCTGACACACCCTGACTACGGATCAATATTTTGGGAACATTTCTCCGTATTACGGCCGTAGTACGGACGTATAATACGTGGCGTATTGTCTTACGCCAAGTGTGAGGCCGGCCTTACCATGCGATTCTTGCACGAGAAATACGGCAGTCTGTCTCTGCCCTAAGTGTCCTAATGTCCTCAATCTAATATATAAAGCTGAATGTGTGTGTGTGTGTATGTATGTATGTATGTATGTATGTCCGGGATTGGCATCTGAACCGTCGCAGCTACAGCCACAAAATTTTGCACAGTCACACGTCTGGACCCCGAGAGCGTCATAGGCTATGTTGTGAGGTGAAATTTTAACCCCGCGCTTTCCAATTCACCAAACAATTTTGCCCCTATCTACATAATGGGGAAAAAGTGAAAGGAAAAGTGTTGGAGGCGTCGCAGCTACAGGCACAAAAATTTGCACAGTCACACGTCTGGACCCCGAGAGCGTCATAGGCTATGTTGTGAGGTGAAATTTTAACCCCGCGCTTTCCAATTCACCAAACATTTTTGCCCCTATCTACATAATGGGGAAAATATGAAAGGAAAAGTGTTGGAGGCAAATTAACAGCTGCCAGATGTGAACAAGGGGGACTTAAAGAATGAGAGTGATGGCGCCAAAGAGTATATACTGTACAGTTGCTAAGGTGGGGCCCCGACATGGGATAATCACCACACCACCACGGGGATATGAACACACACACAAAATGCGCCACACACTACCACGTGCTCGAACACATATACCACCCTCAGCGCACATTTCACCACACATACACCAACCTCACCACATAAAAGTAGAAACACAAAAGTCGCCGCTCAAAACTCGCCACGCGCAAAAATCTCCACATGCAAAATTCGCCACACGTGCAAAACTCACCTCATGGAAAACTCGCCACACGCAAAACTTGCACACGCAGAAAAATTGCCACACGCAGAAAAATTGCCACATACACAAAAGTTGCAACACATGCAAAAGTTGCCTCACACAAAACTTGCACATACTCAAAAGGCACCACACATAAAACTCGCCACGCGCAAAACTCGCCATGCGCAAAACTTGCTGCACACAACTTGCTACACTAACCTGTCACATGCAACTCGACACACAAAAAGTTGCTACACACATGTCGCCACACAAAACTCATCTCACAAAAGTCCCTACATGCATGTCGCCACACGCAACTCAACACACACAACTTGACACACGAAACTCGCCCTAAAACACACACAAGTCTGGTATTATCCTTCAAAAATAAAAATCTGATTAATAAGCAGACAAACTACAAGAGCAACAAATGTACCATATAGGAATCCGGCAGCTGTCAGTCACATGACCAGTCTATTATGTGTATGTGTGAGCTAATATATACTGCCAGGGGGAGGGCTTACTGTTGGCTGGGGATTTATCAGGCTGCCATTTTAGCTTACAAATACTGAGGTAAAAATACTGACCAAATAACGTGTGAACGAGGGCTAATACAGGAGGAGATGACATACAGTTATATACTATATACAGGAGGAGATGACACACAGGTATATACTATTTACAGGGGAGATGACACACAGGTATATGCTATATACAGGAGGAGATGACACACAGATATATACTATATACAGGAGAGATGACACACAGGTATATACTATATAGAGGAGGAGATGACATACAGGTACATACTACATACAGGAGGAGATGACATACAGGTATATACTATATACAGGAGGAGATGACACACAGGTATATACTATATACAGGAGCAGATTACCTACAGGTATATAGTATATACAGGAGGAGATGACATACAGGTATATGCTATGTATAGGAGGAGATGACATACAGGTATATACTATATACAGAAGGAGATGACACACAGATATATACTATATATAGGTGAGATGACACACAGGTATATACTATATACAGGAGATTACATACAGGTATATCTAATATATAAAGCTGAATGTGTGTATGTATGTATGTGTGTATGTCCGGGATTGGCATCTGCACCGTCGCAGCTACAGCCACAAAATTTTGCACAGTCACACGTCTGGACCCCGAGAGCGTCATAGGCTATGTTGTGAGGTGAAATTTTAACCCCGCGCATTCCAATTCACCAAACAATTTTGCCCCTATCTACATAATGGGGAAAAAGTGAAGGGAAAAGTGTTGGAGGAAAATTGACAGCTGCCAGATGTGAACAATGAGGACTTAAAGAATGAGAGCGATGGTGCCAAAGAGTATATACCGTACAGTTGCTAAGGTGGGGCCCCGACATGGGATACTCACCACACACTGGGATGTGAACACAAACACAAAATGCGCCACACACTACCACGTGCTTGAACACATATACCACCCTCAGCACACATTTCACCACACACACACCAACCTCGCCACATAAAAGTCGAAACACAAAAGTCACCACTCAAAACTCGCAACGCGCAAAACTCGCTACATGCAAAACTCGCCATATGCAAAACTAGGCTCACGCAAAACTCGCCACACGTGCAAAACTCACCTCATGGAAAACTCACCTCATGCAAAACTTGCACACACAGAAAAATTGCCACATGTACAAAAGTTGCACCACATGCAAAAGTTGCCTCACATAAAACTTGCACATACTCAAAACGCACCACACATAAAACTCGCCACGCGCAAAACTCGCCATGCACAAATCTTGCTGCACACAACTTGCTACACTAACCTGTCACATGCAACTCGACACACAAAATGTTGCTACACGCATGTCACCACACAAAACTCATCTCACAAAAGTCGCTACATGCATGTCGCCACACGCAACTCAACACACACAACTTGACACATGAAACTCACCCTAAAACACACACAAGTCTGGTATTGTCCTTCAAAAATAAAAATCTGATTAATAAGCAGACAAACTACAAGAGCAACAAATGTACCATATAGGAAATACGGCAGCTGTCAGTCACATGGCCTGTCTATTATGTGTATGTGTGAGCTAATATATACTGCCAGGGGGGAGGGCTTCCTGTTGGCTGGGGATTTATCAGGCTGCCAATAGCAACCAATCACAGCTCAGCTTCTATTTTGCTACAGTTAATTAACCTGAGCTCTGATTGGTTAATATAGGCAACAAAGACATTCTCAGTATAACAAAGCTAATATATGTTGTGAAATGCTTCTATTAGCTTAGTTTTTGCCTTTTAATAATTACATTTCTATCTATTTGTTTTGTGGTTTTTGTGTGCAGAATAAATTTTTGTTAACACATTCTATTTTGCTAACAGCAGTCATTAACCCGGGCGAAGCCGGGTAGTACAGCTAGTCTCTAATAAAAGTCTCTCTGTCTCTTTTCTTTCTCTATGGCATTGCCGCAAAGTGTTTTTTCTCCTAATAACCATAACCCGTCCCTATCTGATAATACTTTGTGTCCTCTACATGTACCTTAGAAAGGCATTGTGTCATTTGTATCATTGTGACCAATTTTTATCTATAGGCTCACCCCTTATATTATTTCCTTTTACGTAGATAGGTGTCAGATGCGAAAAAGACTAACAAACCCACTCTGACTAAGGAATGAAATATATAGAAAATAGCAGCTGGATACGATACATCATAGGCAAAACCTGTTTTGTAAGGGTGGTAATACAGTAATGTGATGATTTCAGTTTAGTTTGATTGATTGATGAGTTGAAGAAAAAAATAAATTTTAGTAGATTGATTTTTTTCTTTTTCTTTAGTAACAATGCACAAAAAAAAAGTTATTTTGTATTTGCTACCAACTGTATTTATATCTGTGTGCTCCGTAGATCTGCTCATAGTGGAAAAAGGGACCTAATAGTATAAAAATAAGTAATTTGCTTATAACTTGTTTTTTGTTCATAATTTTCTAACTACTCCTAAATAACACTAATACTTTGCTCATACTTTCCATATAATACAGCAGCTAACCCTGGTGATCAGTTACTAAAGCCTGGGTAAGCTGCAGATGACCACACATTTCTCCTGCATTGGATGCAGCAGGAGAAATGAGGCATAACATGGTGCCCATTTACATGTAATTGGGACTATGACATTGCAAGTGAATACCTGTTAGGTGCTTATGACATGTGAGAAGGAAGTCTGGGGTTAGAAAACACGGCTGTCGAAGCTCTTTCACCTTTCAACATGGGTCCATCCAACCTTCCAATCGCCATTTTGTCTTTGGTGGCTTTATGGTTTCTGGATCCCACCATATAGTCCTTTAACAGTGCCGGTATACAGCCTCCTTCCTGTGGTGATGGGCAGAGATGGGACAAGCTATTTTATCGTCTTTTGTAGAGAAGGCAAATTTCACCACCCACACACCATAAACACACACTCACGCACACACCAGGTAATCTCCCAATGTTAATGTCAGCCATGGGGCTCTATTCACCTGACCAAACTCAAAGTCCGTTTGGTCCCAGTTAGGTTGATATATGTTACATATTTTCATGGCCTATTGCCGCAATTACAGTATATTCACTGCAAAATGTCGTGGTTTTTGTGAAACTATGGCCGAACTGTGTCATTTTGCTGCCAGTTATCTGCATTTTGATCACACTATAAAGTGGTTGCAGATAAATGATCCTGGGAGATATACTGTATATGCCATTTTCCTCCATCGGGGCTTACTAGATACAGCAAACTAGCTCATGAACTGTGTGTTTGTGGAGGATGCAGAGCGATGGTTTTGGTCACATGCCCCTACTTCTGCGGCCACTTCAAGGATGGTAGAAGCATGTGGTCAGAAAGCTAAGCTAGTAAGAGGACATCCCTTCACAGACAGAGAAAATGGAAGAGGGCTTTGAAAAGTACATATTAGCAAATTGCCTCTAATCATAAAGTGGACAATGCCTTTAACCCCTTTGCACATTTGGGAGTAAGTGTTCATCCTGAGATAGGGTGCTCGTGTATGGCAGAGGCTCAGGACCTGAGCTCCCTCCACACGTACCACATGCCAACTATAGTAAATTACCAACGTCTTTATCTGACAGCGGCGGCTGGGGCTTAGGTCTGGGGCATATGTGCCCTTTATTTATGGAGCATTACATGGGGCCCATAATACACTGGAGCATCATATATGGGGCACATTATATATGGAGCATTATATGGGGCCCATCATACACTGGAGCATCATATATGGGGTGCATCATATATGGGTCTATTATATATGAAGCATTATATGGGACCCGTCATATACTGGAGCATCACATATGGGGCCCATCATATACTGGAGCATATACGGAGCATTACATGGGGCCTATTCTGTATGGAGCAATATATGAGGCTCATTATACTGTATGGAACAATATATGGGGACTATTACATACTGTATGGAGCAATATATGGGGCTCATTATTCTGTATGAAGCAATATATGGGGCTCATTATAGTTTATGGAGCAATATATGAGCTCATTATAGTGTATGGAGCATTATACGGGGCTCATTATTCTGTATGGAGCCCTGTTGTGAATTTGCTTTTTGCTCCCTCTAGTGGTTACTAGTTTTTTGACTCTGGTTTTTCTGTCATTCCTTTTATCCGCACCTGGGTCGTTAGTTAGGGGTGTTGCTATATAAGCTCCCTGGACCTTCAGTTCAATGCCTGGCAACGTAGTTATCAGAGCTAGTCTGCTGTGCTCTTGTCTACTGATCCTGGTTCCAGTTATATCAGCTAAGTCTGCCTTTTGCTTTTTGCTATTTGTTTTGGTTTTGTATTTTTGTCCAGCTTGTTCCAAATCTATATCCTGACCTTTGCTGGAAGCTCTAGGGGGCTGGTGTTCTCCCCCCGGACCGTTAGACGGTTCGGGGGTTCTTGAATTTCCAGTGTGGATTTTGATAGGGTTTTTGTTGACCATATAAGTTACCTTTCTTAATTCTGCTATCAGTAAGCGGGCCTCTCTGTGCTAAACCTGGTTCATTTCTGTGTTTGTCATTTCCTCTTACCTCACCATCATTATTTGTGGGGGGCTTCTATCCAGCTTTGGGGTCCCCTTCTCTGGAGGCAAGAAAGGTCTTTGTTTTCCTCTACTAGGGGTAGCTAGATTCTCCGGCTGGCGCGTGTCATCTAGAATCAACGTAGGTATGATCCCCGGCTACTTCTAGTGTTGGCGTTAGGAGTAGATATATGGTCAACCCAGTTACCACTGCCCTATGAGCTGGATTTTTGTATTCTGCAGACTTCCACGTTCCTCTGAGACCCTCGCCATTGGGGTCATAACAGTTTGCCAGGCCGGTATTAAATGTTTAATGCATTGCAGAAGAGGGATTATAAGAAAGAAGATTCTGAGTTTTTTTTTTTTTTCCTTCCCCTTTACCTCAGAGTGGCTATGCTTGCTGCAGACATGAATGTCCAGACCTTGATTACAAGTGTGGACCAGCTGGCTACTCGTGTGCAGGGCATACAAGACTATGTTATCAGAAATCCTAGGTCAGAACCTAAAATACCGATTCCTGAACTGTTTTCCGGAGACAGGTTTAAGTTTAGGAATTTCGTGAATAATTGTAAATTGTTTTTGTCCCTGAGACCCTGTTCATCAGGAGATTCTGCTCAGCAAGTAAAAATTGTTATTTCGTTCTTACGGGGCGACCCTCAGGATTGGGCTTTTTCGCTGGCGCCAGGAGATCCGGCATTGGCTGATCTTGATGCGTTTTTTCTGGCGCTCGGTTTACTTTATGAGGAACCCAATCTTGAGATTCAGGCAGAAAAGGCCTTGCTGTCTATGTCTCAGGGGCAGGACGAGGCTGAAGTGTATTGCCAAAAATTTCGGAAATGGTCCGTGCTGACACATTGGAACGAGTGTGCACTGGCCGCTAATTTTAGAAATGGCCTTTCTGAAGCCATTAAGAATGTTATGGTGGGTTTTCCCATTCCCACAGGTCTGAATGATACTATGGCACTGGCTATTCAAATTGACCGGCGGTTGCGGGAGCGCAAAACCGCAAATTCCCTCATGGTGTTGTCTGAACAGACACCTAATTCGGTGCAATGTGATAGAAAAACCGCAAATTCCCTCATGGTGTTGTCTGAACAGACACCTGATTTAATGCAATGTGATAGAATCCTGACTAGAAATGAGCGGAAAATTCATAGACGCCGGAATGGCTTGTGCTACTACTGTGGTGATTCTACACATGTTATCTCAGCATGCTCTAAACGTATAGCTAAGGTTGTTAGTCCTGTCACCGTTGGTAATTTGCAACCTAAATTTATTCTGTCTGTAACTTTGATTTGCTCACTGTCATCTTATCCTGTCATGGCGTTTGTAGATTCAGGTGCTGCCCTGAGTCTCATGGATCTCTCATTTGCTAAGCGCTGTGGATTTACTCTTGAACCATTAGAAAATCCTATTCCTCTTAGGGGTATTGATGCTACACCATTGGCAGCAAATAAACCGCAGTATTGGACTCAGGTTACCATGTGCATGACTCCTGAACACCGCGAGGTGATACGTTTCCTGGTTTTACATAAAATGCATGATTTGGTCGTTTTAGGGCTGCCATGGTTACAGACCCATAATCCAGTCCTGGACTGGAAGGCTATGTCAGTCTCAAGTTGGGGCTGTCGTGGTATTCATGAGGATTCCCTGCCTGTGTCTATTGCTTCTTCTACGCCTTCGGAAGTTCCGGAGTATTTGTCTGATTATCAGGATGTCTTCAGTGAGTCTGAGTCCAGTGCACTGCCTCCTCATAGGGACTGTGACTGTGCTATAGATTTGATCCCAGGCAGTAAATTTCCTAAGGGAAGACTGTTTAATCTGTCGGTACCTGAACATACCGCTATGCATTCATATATCAAGGAGTCTCTGGAAAAAGGACATATTCGTCCGTCTTCTTCCCCTCTTGGTGCGGGATTCTTTTTTGTGGCAAAAAAGGACGGATCTTTGAGACCTTGTATTGATTATCGGCTTTTAAATAAGATCACTGTCAAATTTCAGTATCCTTTACCGCTGTTGTCTGACTTGTTTGCCCGGATTAAGGGTGCCAAGTGGTTCACCAAGATAGACCTTCGTGGTGCGTACAACCTTGTGCGCATTAAGCAAGGTGATGAATGGAAAACCGCATTCAATACGCCCGAAGGTCATTTTGAGTACTTGGTGATGCCTTTTGGGCTCTCCAATGCGCCTTCAGTTTTTCAGTCCTTTATGCATGACATTTTCCGGAAGTATCTGGATAAATTTTTGATTGTTTATCTGGATGATATTTTGGTTTTTTCTGATAATTGGGATTCGCATGTGGAGCAGGTCAGGTTGGTCTTTAAAATTTTGCGTGAAAATTCTTTGTTTGTCAAGGGCTCAAAGTGTCTCTTTGGTGTACAGAAGGTTCCCTTTTTGGGGTTCATTTTTTCCCCTTCTGCTGTGGAGATGGACCCAGTCAAGGTCCGAGCTATTCTTGATTGGACTCAGCCCTCGTCAGTTAAGAGTCTTCAGAAGTTCTTGGGCTTCGCTAACTTCTACCGTCGTTTTATCGCTAATTTTTCTAGCATTGTGAAACCTTTGACGGATATGACCAAGAAGGGCTCCGATGTAGCTAACTGGGCTCCTGCTGCCGTGGAGGCTTTCCAGGAGTTGAAACGCCGGTTTACTTCGGCGCCTGTTTTGTGCCAGCCTGACGTCTCACTTCCCTTTCAGGTTGAGGTGGATGCTTCGGAGATTGGGGCAGGGGCCGTTTTGTCGCAGAGAGGCCCTGGTTGCTCTGTTATGAAGCCTTGTGCCTTTTTCTCTAGGAAATTTTCGCCTGCCGAGCGAAATTATGATGTGGGCAATCGGGAGTTGTTGGCCATGAAATGGGCATTTGAGGAGTGGCGTCATTGGCTCGAGGGTGCTAAGCATCGTGTGGTGGTCTTGACTGATCACAAAAATCTGATGTATCTCGAGTCTGCTAAACGCCTTAATCCGAGACAGGCCCGCTGGTCATTGTTTTTCTCCCGCTTTGATTTTGTTGTCTCGTATTTACCAGGTTCAAAGAATGTGAAGGCCGATGCTCTTTCTAGGAGCTTTGTGCCTGATGCTCCTGGAGTCGCTGATCCTGTTGGTATTCTTAAAGATGGAGTTATCTTGTCAGCTATTTCTCCGGATCTGCGACGTGTGTTGCAGAGATTTCAGGCTGATAGGCCTGAGTCTTGTCCACCTGACAGACTGTTTGTCCCGGATAAGTGGACCAGCAGAGTCATTTCCGAGGTTCATTCCTCGGTGTTGGCAGGTCACCCGGGAATTTTTGGCACCAGAGATCTGGTGGCCAGGTCCTTTTGGTGGCCTTCCTTGTCAAGGGATGTGCGGTCATTTGTGCAGTCCTGTGGGACTTGTGCTCGAGCTAAGCCTTGCTGTTCTCGTGCCAGCGGTTTGCTCTTGCCCTTGCCTGTCCCGAAGAGACCTTGGACACATATCTCCATGGATTTCATTTCTGATCTTCCGCTATCTCAGGGCATGTCCGTTATCTGGGTGATATGTGATCGCTTCTCCAAGATGGTCCATTTGGTTCCTTTGCCTAAGCTGCCTTCCTCTTCCGATCTGGTTCCTGTGTTTTTCCAGAACGTGGTTCGTTTGCACGGCATCCCTGAGAATATTGTGTCAGACAGAGGATCCCAGTTCGTTTCCAGGTTCTGGCGATCCTTTTGTAGTAGGATGGGCATTGATTTGTCGTTTTCGTCTGCTTTCCATCCTCAGACTAATGGACAGACGGAGCGAACCAATCAGACTTTGGAGGCTTATTTGAGGTGTTTTGTCTCTGCTGATCAGGACGATTGGGTGACATTCTTGCCGTTGGCTGAGTTTGCCCTTAATAATCGGGCTAGTTCCGCCACCTTGGTTTCGCCTTTTTTCTGCAACTCTGGTTTCCATCCTCGCTTTTCTTCGGGTCATGTGGAGCCTTCTGACTGTCCTGGGGTGGATTCTGTGGTGGATAGGTTGCAGCAGATCTGGAATCATGTGGTGGACAACTTGAAGTTGTCACAGGAGAAGGCTCAGCGCTTTGCCAACCGCCGCCGCGGTGTGGGTCCCCGACTACGCGTTGGGGATTTGGTGTGGCTTTCTTCCCGCTTTGTTCCTATGAAGGTCTCCTCTCCCAAATTTAAACCTCGTTTTATTGGGCCTTACAAGATATTGGAAATCCTTAATCCTGTATCTTTTCGTCTGAATCTTCCTGTGTCGTTTGCTATTCACAATGTATTTCATAGGTCCTTGTTGCGGCGGTACATTGTGCCTGTAGTTCCTTCTGCTGAGCCTCCTGCTCCGGTGTTGGTTGAGGGCGAGTTGGAGTACGTGGTGGAGAAGATCTTGGATTCTCGCCTCTCCAGGCGGAGGCTTCAGTACCTGGTCAAGTGGAAGGGCTATGGTCAGGAGGATAATTCCTGGGTGGTCGCCTCTGATGTTCATGCGGCCGATTTAGTTCGTGCCTTTCATGCCGCTCATCCTGATCGCCCTGGTGGTCGTGGTGAGGGTTCGGTGACCCCTCACTAAGGGGGGGGTACTGTTGTGAATTTGCTTTTTGCTCCCTCTAGTGGTTACTAGTTTTTTGACTCTGGTTTTTCTGTCATTCCTTTTATCCGCACCTGGGTCGTTAGTTAGGGGTGTTGCTATATAAGCTCCCTGGACCTTCAGTTCAATGCCTGGCAACGTAGTTATCAGAGCTAGTCTGCTGTGCTCTTGTCTACTGATCCTGGTTCCAGTTATATCAGCTAAGTCTGCCTTTTGCTTTTTGCTATTTGTTTTGGTTTTGTATTTTTGTCCAGCTTGTTCCAAATCTATATCCTGACCTTTGCTGGAAGCTCTAGGGGGCTGGTGTTCTCCCCCCGGACCGTTAGACGGTTCGGGGGTTCTTGAATTTCCAGTGTGGATTTTGATAGGGTTATTGTTGACCATATAAGTTACCTTTCTTAATTCTGCTATCAGTAAGCGGGCCTCTCTGTGCTAAACCTGGTTCATTTCTGTGTTTGTCATTTCCTCTTACCTCACCGTCATTATTTGTGGGGGGCTTCTATCCAGCTTTGGGGTCCCCTTCTCTGGAGGCAAGAAAGGTCTTTGTTTTCCTCTACTAGGGGTAGCTAGATTCTCCGGCTGGCGCGTGTCATCTAGAATCAACGTAGGTATGATCCCCGGCTACTTCTAGTGTTGGCGTTAGGAGTAGATATATGGTCAACCCAGTTACCACTGCCCTATGAGCTGGATTTTTGTATTCTGCAGACTTCCACGTTCCTCTGAGACCCTCGCCATTGGGGTCATAACAGAGCCCTATGTGTTGCCATAATACTGTGAGGAGGACTATACTGTCTGGATTTTGAGCTATTGTAGAATTTAGAATAGATATCACTTATGAAATGTAAGAAGTGAAATCTTTGGAATTGTACTACATCTATATTTCTCTGCCGTATCTGTAATAGAGTGCATGTTTGAGTATGTCACCACGGAACAGACAGACCAACTGTTGAGGGGAATTTATTAACAGGAGTAAAGGCCCCGTCTCACATAGCGATTTACCAACGATCACGACCAGCGATACGACCTGGCCGTGATCGTTGGTAAGTCGTTGTGTGGTCGCTGGGGATCTGTCACACAGACAGCTCTCTCCAGCGACCAACGATCAGGGGAACGACTTCGGCATCGTTGAAACTGTCTTCAACGATGCCGAAGTCCCCCTGCAGCACCCGGGTAACCAGGGTAAATATCGGGTTACTAAGCGCAGGGCCGCGCTTAGTAACCCGATGTTTACCCTGGTTACCGAAAAAAAAAAACAGTACATACTCGCCTTTCGGTGTCCCTTGCCGTCTGCTTCCTGCTCTGACTGAGCCGCCGTACAGTGAGAGCAGAGCGCAGCGGTGACGTCACTGCTGTGCTCTCACTGTACGGCGGCACTCAGTCAGAGCAGGAAGCAGACGCCGGGGGACCTGACGGACATCAGATGGTGAGTATGTACTGTTTGTTTTTTTTTACATTTACGCTGGTAACCAGGGTAAACATCGGGTTACTAAGCGCGGCCCTGCGCTTAGTAACCCGATGTTTACCCTGGTTACCAGTAAAGACATCGCTGGATCGGTGTCACACACACCGATTCAGCGATGTCAGCGGGACCTCAACGACCAAAAACAGGTCCAGGCCATTCCGACACGACCAGCGATCTCACAGCAGGGGCCTGGTCGCTGGTACGTGTCACACATAGCGAGATCGCTACTGAGGTCGCTGTTGCGTCACAAAACTAGTGACTCAGCAGCGATCTCGCTAGCGATCTCGCTAAGTGAGACGGGGCCTTAAGATTCTCCTCGCAGAGAGTAAACAGGGGGTTAATAAAGATAAATCAAACAGTAAACAGTTATGTGGAATCAAAAGGGTTAACGACTGTTCTTGTAACTTATCAGTCCAGGGAGGTCCTGACTAGAGGGTCCTAATTCCAACGTGGGTACAGTCACCAGCAGCGCTTGAGATCCTGAAGTCTCTCCTCTGTCTCATGAGAACTGGAGACTCCAGGGTTAAGTCTTTTGCAGTCTTTTCTTCCAGTGAAGCTGAAAGCAGGAAGTAACACAGCCACTCTGCTGCCAGTCTCTGTATATCAGGCTGGCAGGCTTTCTGCAGTTGCAATGCTACACACACACTGAGCAGTTTACTAGTCACACTCAGAGGTCCTGTCTTGTCACTGCGGTCACCGGGGCTGCGCACTCTGGTCACTGTCAGGGGATATGTCTTCTCTGATTACGGAGGCTTCCAAGTCCACACTCTCACATCCAGCCTTCACTACGGCTGGTATCTCAGCCTCAGTGCACTTACAGGGAGCACTCTCTTTCGGGGAGCGCGGCGCTGCAGCCTGCTCTCTGTCTGGCACGCTGTCCTCTCTGTCTCGCACGCTCTGCTCTCCCTCTCTTTTCTGACCACACCCCCCTCTCTTCCTCTCTGCTCCCAGCAGTCACATGGTCTCTTCTGTCCAGGGCAGAAAGTCTTCCCCCCGAAAACCCAGCTGTCTGACTAAGTGGTTCCAGGTAAGGAGCAGGGAAAGCAACCTCCTTACATTTCCCCTCTCTTGAAGCTCGCCATTCCACGGGCGAGGACTCTTCATGCTTCTCTTTGTTCTTTTGAGGGGAGTCAGATACCTGCAATTCTCGCTTCTCCTTCTGCCTTTCTTCTTGCACATACTGCCAAACTAAATGGTCTAAGAGCTGTTCATCAGTCAGGTTGAGATATGCTTTCTCTGCTTCGTCAACAACTGCTGTCCTCTTCTTCTTTTGCTTCTTCTTCCTGGCCTTGCCAAAAGCAGGTGTTTGTGTAGGGGCTTCTTGCTCGGGCTCCTCAGTCTGGGGGCTAAGTACAAGCAATTCTTCTCCATAGCTCCCCCTCTCTTTGACAGGAGCATTCTTGTCAAAACTAGAGTCAGATGAATTATGATCATGCAGGTCGGACTCTTCGTCATCCATGCCGGGCTCTGCGGGCATCACTCCACAGGGCTTCTCAGGCACACTCCCTGTCTCACACAGCTGTTTCATTTCCTCTGTTCGATCAGGATCCTGTGAGCTGACAGCCAGCACAATCTTCACCTCAGGGGACGATATTAGTGGTTCCTCCTTCTCATCGACGAGGGCTTCAAAAACGAGTGCCGCAGGAACACTTGGCACTTTCTCTCCTTCTTCGGGAACTTGTGCTGGGCAAGGTAGTAAAGCACTTAAGTGGTCTTCTCGAGTGGATGTCCCTTTCTTCCCTCCGGGCTGAGTCTCACAGACAGAACCTTCAGACCCAAGCTGGAGTTCCACCAGGCTCGCCTTCACACGTCGGGACAGCGCAGTCATTCCACCAGAGATGCTTAACACCTTCTCCACCTCTCCTTGGCATCCGGCATTGTGGTACTGTCTTGCTCTAGGTGGAACTCTTCTCTTTTTGCCATACCATTCCCTCCAGGGACAACAATCCCTCCAGTTAGCAGGACCTTCAGAGGGGTGAACGGATCTCGGCCACCGCTTTTCTCGGGTAGGGCAATCTCTTCTGCATGCCCAGCACTCACGTCTGCATCTGTCTGGAGGGCGCTTTCGTTCGGATCGTCGATCTCGGCAGGAGACATCTCTCATCTGCGGTTGCTCTTCACTCCAGGATACAGAGTTACACTCTGGAGCCGCCACTGAAGCCTTCTTCATGCTGCACACCTCTCCTCTATCTCCCTCTGGCTGCTTTCGCATGTTACCTCGGGATATGCCGCTGATCCCCAAGACTGCAGTAAGGGCTCTCCCCAGACTCTCAATCTCTTCCCAGATTCTTCTTATCTTCAACCGGGAATCCCGGGTCCATGTCATCTCCTCTTCATTCTGACTGGGTGCACCGCAATGGTAGCATGCAGGCAGTCTTCTTCGCCGAGCGGCACTAGTCTCACTTTGAGAGTCGGTCTCTCTTTCTCACACCGGA
This sequence comes from Ranitomeya variabilis, assembly GCF_051348905.1. NCBI lineage: Eukaryota > Metazoa > Chordata > Amphibia > Anura > Dendrobatidae > Ranitomeya > Ranitomeya variabilis. Next base: position 487,071,024 of record NC_135234.1, on the reverse strand, counting down.
GGGCTGTACTCTGCAGCAGGGGTCTTCTTATATTCAGCCACTTCCTCACGGACCTGCTTAACCTCCTTCTTCAGGTCTTCTACCAATTGAGGGGCAGTTACCTCCCCACTCCATACCTTCCCCACTGGCAGTACCACCCCTTGCTCTTGCTCGCGCGTGCGTGCCTCACTCCCAACCTCAGAGAAAGTCATATCTGGCTTTATGCGCATGTGCTCTCGCAGGGCCTGTTTCATCAACACATCTCGCAAGCCTGTCACCAGTTGGTCTCCCAGCACAACGTCAATTGCCCCCACACCTACGCCGTCCTTCCGTATGATGGCAGTATGAAGCTCCTGCAGTGCATTCATATATTGCGTCACAGTCTCCCACCCTCTTTGTACCCGGCGAAACAGTCGCATGCGCAGCTCCCCTACGTCAGTGGGGTCCCCATGCATCTCCTCAAGTATACATAGTACTTTGTCCAGGGTATCTCTCGCCTGAGGGGGTCTGAGCATAACAGAGTCCCGTGCATCCCCCTCTAGGGCCATCACAGCTATTTCCGCCTGCAGAGCCGGCGTCATAGGATGCATCTGCATCATCCCTCGGATGCGCTCCATCCAACTCTACAACATGACATCGCTCCCCGAGAATTTTGGCAGGTTAACCAACATGGCTCCCAGAGAGATGCTAGACCAGGGGCCTCCCCCAACTGCTTGGTCTGCCCTTTCCACGCTACCGTGTGACATCCTGCCAACTACGCCAAGTGTAATAGAGTGCAGGGTTGAGTATGTCACCACGGAACAGATAGACCAACTGTTGAGGAGAATTTATTAACAGGAGTAAGATTCTCCTCGCAGGGAGTAAACAGGGGGTTAATAAAGATAAATCAAACAGTAAACAGTTAAGTGGAATCAAAAGGGTTAACGAGTGTTCTTGTAACTTATCAGTCCAGGGAGGTCCTGACTGGAGGGTCCTAATTCCAATGTGGGTACAGTCACCAGCAGCGCTTGAGATCCTGAAGTCTCTCCTCTGTCTCCTGGGAACTGGAGACTCCGGGGTTAAGTCTATTCTTCCAGTGAAGCTGAAAGCAGGAAGTAACACAGCCACTCTGCTGTGAGTCTCTGTATATCAGGCTGGCAGGCTTTCTGCAGTAGCAATGCTACATACACACTGAGCAGTTTACTTGTCACACTCAGGGGTCCTGTCTTGTCACTGCGGTCACCGGGGCTGGGCGCTCAGGTCATTGTCAGGGGATATGTCTTCTCTGATTACGGAGGCTTCCAAGTCCACACTCTCACATCCAGCCTTCACTAAGGCTGGTATCTCAGCCTCAGTGCCCTCACGGGGAGCACTCTCTTTCGGGGAGCGCGGCGCTGCAGCCTGCTCTTTGTCTGGCGCGCTGTCCCCTCTGTCTCGCGCGCTCTGCTCTCCCTCTCTTTTCTGACCACACACCCCCCCTCTCTTCCTCTCTGCCCCCAGCAGTCACATGGTCTCTTCTGTCCAGGGCAGAAAGTCTTCCCCCCGAAAACCCAGCTGTCTGACTAAGTGGTCCAGGTAAGGAGCAGGGAAAGCAACCTCCTTACATATCTGTGCATCATGAATTGTATGTGCTAAAGGGGTCTACTGAGACTCTTTCATCCAGGGCCCATGAAAACCTGGAGCTGGCCCTGCACCAAACAAGCCCTCACCCAGCTGCATTCACAGAAAAAGAAAACAGAATATCAATCTTTTTTTTTTAAACCACTTAAATAAAAACAAAACTATTCAATCTTGGTATTGCATACTGACCTGGTGAATCATGTTAACAGGTAATTTCAATTCCAAATACAATTCAATTCCAAATACATTAAATACCGTAAAAACAAGATCCAAAAACAATAGTGGAATTGCATTTTTTTCATCCTATTTGGATTTTTTTATACCTGTTTTAAGTACATTTTATGTTATAGTTAGTGGTGTCCAACTACAACTTGTCCTGCAAATAATATGACTATATCAACAGAGAAATAGAAAGTTATGGCTCTTGAAAGAAGAGGAAGAAAAAACAAAGCGCAAAAGGATAAAATTGCTGAGCCCTTAAAGATGAATGGATTCCTTGCCACAAATGTGTATTATTCATTGCTCAAATAACATTTTTGAAGTACATCTAAATCAACATAAAAAGATATGTACTGATACAGATGTAAAAGATGTTACATAGTTCCATGGCTCTGTAAGATGAAAAAAGACACGTTCATGAAGTTCAACCTTCCTCCACCAATTGTACATTTGATCACTAATTTAACTATAACCAACAATGTTATGTGTATTGAGGGAATCGTCCATCCCTTTTTTAAAAGCTGTTATAGTGTCTGCCATTACTACCGCTTGTGGTAGGGCATTCCACAGTCTGACTGCTCTAACTGTAAAGAACCCTTTCCTATATAGCTGTCTGTATCACCTTTCCTCCAACCATAATGAGTGCCCCCTGGTCCTTAGTATGGCCTTTGGAAGGAATAAGTCATGCACAAGTCCTTTTTACTGACCACACACATATTTATACATGTGTAAGGAGAAGACCCGGACCAGGCCTACCTACTCCGTGACGGATCTGGAACTGTCGAGGCTGTCACCCAGGTTTCACGGGGGAAAGCTTAAATACCCGGACCGACCTCTGCAAATAAGAGTAGGGGGCGTGGTTAAGATACAAGGGCCACAGTGTGCGGCAAATCAGTTAGTTGCCGTGGGAACGTGCATCACACAGGAGGACAGTGTCAGGGCTTCTGCGGGGGGGGGGGGGGGGGGGGGGCAACTGCCAGAGCGGGCAAAAACCAGCAGAGACTGCCAACAACGACGTACCTGGTCCCCGCTGACATCGCTAACCGTGAATGACAGGACGCCCAGTCAGGACATAAGCCTGCGCACGTACCGACGGGAGAATTAGGACACCCGCTGTGAGTGGTTTCCCTTTGTACCTGAATCGAGTTGCTCATTGTCCCTGTACGCTGACAGGGGGAAAGACTGTGCTCTGTCCGGCTCATCGTTTCATGACACACCGATCACCGACCGGACCACAAGGAATCACCGTCGCCGCCAGGACCCAAGATGTCATCCTTTCCAGGACTACACTGGACCATGAGGAATCACCGCCACCGCCAGTATCCAGGACGCCATCTTTTCCAGGACCATACTGGACCCCTTATTCGCCACTGCTTTGGCACCAATGTCCACATCCTGAACTAACCGCATTCTGAAGTCGTCAGACTGATAAGTTTGCTATCCTAGAACTTCCTACCCTATGCTTCACACCCGCTTCCCCTGTGTTCCTTTATGCTGTTTTATCTGTTTTCTCCCTGCGAAGAGTATATCTGTTAAATTAAACCCCACATTAACACTTGCTCTGCCTCCGACCCGTTACTGCATCTTCCTACCTACTCACACTTGTAAATGAGATCTCCTCTGAGGCATCTTTTTTCTAGACTAAACAAGCCCAACTTTTCCAACCTCTCATCATATGAGAGGCCTTCCATCCCTTGTAATAATCTAGTTGCCCGCCTTTGAACTGAATCTAACTTCTAAATATCCTTTTTAAAATGTGGAGCCCAAAACTGGATCCCATATTCTAGATGTGGCCTCACCAGTGATTTATAAAGGGGTAATCATATATTGGGATCTCTGGATTTTATCTATCTTTTATACATCCTAAAATCTTGTTTGTTTTTGTGGCTGCTGCTTGACATTGAGTACTGCTGCTTAGCTTACTTGTAACCAGAAAACCCAAGTCCTTCTCCTGTTCTGTAGTCCCAAGTAGACTCCCATTTCATGTATATGCAGCTATATAGCCCACTGCTGACTATATACCATTTAGAGAATGTACCATTTATGATGACTCTTTGTTTCCTGTCATTTAGCAGATTCCATACTCATCTGAATATAGTTTCCCCTAGTCCTTTCTTCTTTAGCTTCAGTATAAGACTGTTATGTGGTACAGTATCAAATACCTTTGCAAAGTCCAGATAAATCACATCAGCCGCATTACCAACATTCAGATTTGCACTTACAGTGGAGAAAAAAGTATTTAGTCAGCCACCAATTGTGCAAGTTCTCCCAATTAAAAAGATGTGAGAGTCCTGTAATAGAAATCATAGGTAGACCACAACTATGAGACTCAAAATGAGAAAACAAATCCAGAAAATCACCTTGTCTGATTTGACAAGATTTATTTTGCAAATTATGGTGTAAAATAAGTATTTGGTCATTAACAAAAGTTAATCTCAATATTTTGTTATATCCTTTTTTGGCAATGACAGAGGTCAAACCTTTTCTGTAAGTCTTCACAAAGTTGGCACAGACTGTTGGTGGTATGTTGTCCCATTCCTCTATGCAGAGCTCCCCTAGAGCAGTGATGCTTTGGGCCTGTCGCTGGGCAACATGGACTTTCAACTCCCTCCAAAGGTTTTCCATGGGGTTGAGATTTGGAGACTGGCTAGGCCACTCCATAACCTTCATATGCTTCTTACGAAGCCACTCCTTCATTGCCCTGGCGGTGTGCTTGGGATCATTATCATGCTGAAAGACCCATCCTCATTTCATCTTCAATGTCCTTGCTGATGGAAGGAGGTTTACACTCAAAATCTTACAATACATGGCCCCATTCATTCTTTCATGTACACGGATCCGTCATCCTGGTCACTTTGCAGAGAAACAGCCTCAAAGCATGATGTTGCCACCCCCATGCTTCACAGTAGGTGTGGTGTTCTTTGGATGCAACTCAGCATTCTGTCTCCTCCAAACACGACAAGTTTTGTTTCTACCAAACAGTTCTACTTTGGTTTCATCAGACCATATGACATTCTCCCAATACTCTTCTGGATAATCTGAATGCTCTCTAGCATACTTCATACGGGCCCGGACATGTACTGGCTTAAGCAGGGGGACACGTTTGGTACAGCAGGATCTGAGTCCCTGGCGGCATAGTGTGTTACTGATGGTAGCCTTTGTTACGGTGGTCCCAGCTCTATGCTAGTCCTTCACTAGGTCCCCCCATGTTTTTCAGGGATTTTTGCTCACCGTTCTTGTGATCATTTTGACCCCACAGGGTGAGATCTTGCATGGAGTGCCAGATCGAGTGAGATTATCAGTGTTCTTGTATGACTTCCATTTTCTTATTATTGCTCCTATAGTTGATTTCATCACACCAAGCTGCTTGCCTATTGCAGATTCAGTCTTCCCAACCTGGTGCAGGGCTACAATTTTGTTTCTGGTGTCCTTCGACAGCTCTTTGGTCTTCATCATAGTGGAGTTTGGAGTGTGACTGTTTGAGGATGTGGACAGGTGTCTTTTATACTGATAACAAGTTCAAACAGGTGCCATTACTACAGGTAATGAGTGGAGGACAGAGGAGCCTCTTAAAGAAGAAGTTAAATGTCTGTGAGAGCCAGAAATCTTACATGTTTTTAGGTGACCAAATACTTATATTCCACCAAAATATGCAAAATAAATCTTGCCAAATCAGATAAGTTGAATTTCTGGATTTGCTTTCTCAATTTTGACTCTCATAGTTGTGGTCATCCTATGACGTCAATTACAGGCCTCTCTCATTGTTAAGGCTGCGACCGCAGATGCAGCCAAACCGACACCTCCACGTCACCAGACCATGACGACGTGGGGCAAGCGTCCCAAGTGGGAACGGAATGTGGACCCACTGGACCACATAGTTACCTGGACCTACCCAGAGTAGGGAAAGGCAGCGAGCAGGGTCTGTGGCAGCTGAGCATGTGGTCAAGATGGTGATATGCAGAACTAGATTACACCGCACAACTTCAGGTATGAAGAAACAAAGTTTACTTAAATGAAATCATAGTACATAAACAAAACATAATGATGTCAGGATCCCGATTCCACACATCAAGGAAGGGTACACATCTCAGGATAATAGACGAAGGCAGGAGGACATCACGGGTTGATGCAGTCCAGGGTTATCTGGCATGGGCATACTAGGACGGCCTCTCTCTCAGGCTTCAGGCGCAGCACAGGCTCAGCAGGGGAACATCAGACACGGACCTCGGACAGACTTCAGACGATGACAGAGGTAATCATGGGTTGATGCAGTCCAGGGTCATCTGGCATGGGCATACTAGGACAGTCTCATCAGACACTGATCCCGGATAGACGTCATCACAGGGTGGACCCTGGGGAACCGGTGGAATATCAGGACACAGGCTGGACATCAGGACACAGCCTGGACATCAGGACACAGGCTGGATATCAGGACGTCGGACCCAGATTGGATATCAGGTCATAGGACACAGGCAGGACATCGGAACACAGACAGGGCAACAGGACATCAGGACTTAGGCTAGACTTCAGGAAATCAGGAATCAGGCAGGGCAACAGGACATCAGGAACACCGGAAAGACATCTGGGACACAGGCATGGCAGCCCAGGGCATCAGAGAGACATCTGGGACACAGGTGTGGCAGCCCAGGGCATCGGTTACATCAGGACATCAGGGACACTGGATAGACATCTGGGACACAGGTGTGGCAGCCCAGGGCATCGGAGAGACATCTGGGACACAGTCGTGGCAGCCCAGGGCATCGGTTACATCAGGACATCAGGGACACCGGATAGACATCTGGGACACAGGTGTGGCAGCCCAGGGCATCGGAGAGACATCTGGGACACATGCGTGGCAGCCCAGAGCATCAGTAACATGAGGTCACCAGGGACACCGGACAGACATCTGGGACACTGGCGTGGTAGCCCAGGTCATCAGCTGGGACATGGATGGCACAGGACCAGGCAGCGGTGGTCATAAGGCTCCTAGCTACGGCCGTCAGGCTCCGGGCATCGGACCTAGGAAGGAACTCAAGCAGGATGGTGCAAGCACCGCCGGTCTGGACGGAGTTAGCACCACATAGCAGGCTGAGCACAGCATAGTAAATGCTCAGCAAAAACACCAGACTCCATCTTTAACCCCTTCACGTCGCAGCCCTTTTTCGTTTTTGCGTTTTTGTTTTTTGCTCCCCTCCTTCCCAGAGCCATAACTTTTTTATTTTTCCATCAATATGATCATGTGAGGGTTTATTTTTTGCAGGACGAGTTGTACTTTTGAACGACACCATTGATTTTACCATGTCTTGTACTAGAAAATGGTAAAAAAATTCCAAGTGTGGTGAAATTGCAAAAAAGTGCAATCCCACACTTGTTTTTTGTTTGGCTTTTTTGCTAGGTTCACTAAATGCTAAAACTGACCTGCCACTGTGATTCTCTAGGTCATTACGAGTTCATAGACACCTAACATGTCTAGGTTATTTTTTATCTAAGTGGTGAAAAAAATTTCAAAACTTTGCTAAAAAAAAAAAAATTGCGCCATTTTCCAATACCCGTATCATCTACATTTTTCGTGATATGGGGTTGGGTGAGGGCTTATTTTTTGTGTGCCAAACTGATGTTTTTAATGATACCACTTTTGTGCAGATACGTTCTTTTGATCGCCCGTTATTGCATTTTAATGCAATGTCGCAGCGACCAAAAAACGTAATTCTGGCGTTTCTAATTTTTTTTCTCGCTACGCTGTTTAGCGATCAGGTTAATGCTTTTTTTTATTGATAGATCAGGCAATTCTGAACGCGGCGATACCAAATATGTGTAGGTTTGATTTTTTTTTTATTGTTTTATTTTGGATGGGAGGAAAGGGGGGTGATTTAAACTTTCATATTTTTTTTTTATTTTTTTCATATTTTTAAAAACATTTTTTTTTACTTTTGCCATTCTTCAATAGCCTCCATGGGAGGCTAGAAGCTGGCACAACTTGATCGGCTCAGCTACATAGCAGCGATCATCAGATCGCTGCTATGTACCTGAATTGCAGGCTTGCTATGAGCTCCGACCACAGGGACCTCTATGGTTACTATCCTGATGCATCGCTGACACCCGATCATGTGACGGGGGTCGGTGATGCGCTCATTTCCGGCCGCGCGTCTGGAAGCGGTAGTTAAATGCTGCTGTCAGCGTTTGACAGTGGCATTTAACTGTTTAATAGCGGCAGGGGGATCGCGATTTCACCTGCCGCCATTGCGCGCACATGTCAGCTGTACATAACAGCTGACATGTCGCGACTTTGATGTGAGCTCAGCGCCGGAGCCTACATCAAAGAGGGAGACACAACATGCACCGTACTAGTACGGGGCATGTCGTGAAGGGGTTAAAAATGAGCCCAGGAAGTTCATAGTCACTGGGTACAGGGTGCCAGACACAAAAGGACTTCAGGAACATAACACAGAGGACACAGTTCAGACAGAGTCAATTACTGGATATGCAGCCTCCATGATAGGCGGATCTGGGTACTCTGCCCCCAGAACAGGCAGAAAAACAAGACACAAACGGATCTGGGTATTCTGCCCCCAGAGCAGGCAGAAAAACAAGATACTAACGGATCTAGGTACTCTGCCCCCAGAGCAGGCGGAAAAACAAGATACTAACGGATCTGGGTACTCTGCCCCCAGAACAGGCAGAAAAAGAAGATACCAACGGACCTGGGTACTCTGCCCCCAGAACAGGTGGAAAGACAAGATACTAACGGATCTGGGTACTCTGCCCCAGAACAGGTGGAAAACAGGCATCGGTTGTCCCAGAACATACTGCAGACAGAACGGGAGCTGGATACTTCACACAAAAGGCAAGACTCAGAAAAACAATGCAATGCTCTGGCCACGCCCAACAGGAAAGAGGAAGATTATATAGGAGATGCCCCTCAGCAATAGGCTGAGGAAGAAACACAGGTGCACACTCAAACCCTAATATAAGCAGGGTAGGTGTGGCCGCGCGCACCCTAAGCAAAAACAGAAACCATTACAGCACAGACAGCACAGGAACTGTGGCTTAGGGCGCCTGGCAGCGACTGCTAGCCTGAACACACGTGGAAAGTCATGAACTGACTGCAGAGGACCTTGCAACCCGCAGATAGCTTCCACAGCGGCAGCCAGGGACGGCACATGCGGGTGGTCATGCAGCAGAGCAAAGACATCACAGCACATGTACAGCTACGCAGCGGCGCAGGGAACTGAGCCTCATCCATACAAGTAACAGACTATAGTATCCCTGCAAGTCAGGGGGAGAGGAGCAAAGGGTTAAAGCAGAGACATGCAGAGTAACGTCGAAGAAACAAGGTATAAACCCACCGGCGTTACACTCATCTTTTTAAGTGGGAGAACTTGCACATTTGGTGGCTGACTAAAAACTTTTTTTCCCCACTGTACCTCCTCATAGAAACCCAACATGTTGGTTAGACACGACCTATCTTCCATGAATCTGTTCTGTTGTCATATATTATATTATTCTCTGCAATATATGTCTGCAGGTAATCTCTAATGATGCCATCAAAACTATGCCAACTACTGAGGTCAGGCTTACTGGTTGGTAGTTACCTGGCCATCTTCCCATCCTGTGGCACCACCCATGTTACAAGAGAGTCTAAGAATATGACATACAGTGGTCTGTCAATACCTGTGCTAAATTCCCTTTGTATCTGTGGAAGAATGCCATCTGGGCTAAAGGATTTGTCAATATTTAATTTGCTCAGACGAAGTTGTACTTGTGACGTGAGTCACTATAGACTTACTGGAAAATTAAAGGGAGGTGAAATGACACAAAGTCAGGTCCAGGTACAACAAGGGGTAGTCAGAGATGAAATCCAATTCACGAGCCAAGGTCAGTAAAACCAGGAAGGCAATATAGTTTACAGGGAGCAGGCAAAAGAGAAGTCAGGTCACAAGCAAAGAGTCTAAGTTCAGGAAGTGAATAAAGTCAGGCTGGGTCAGGCACAGAGCTCAGAGGGATTAGACAGCAGCAAGTGTATGACTGACAATGGATGGAGGAGCTAGCATGCTTAATTAGAGGACTAATCAAGAGAGTGTATGACTGACACTGGATGGAGGAGCTAGCATGCTTAATTAGAGGACTAATCAAGAGAAGTGAACACAAGTGATTGCAGCCCAGACCCAGCACAGCCAAAACAGTCTGACAGCCTCCACACAATAGTAACATAGCAGACAAGGACAGTGTGGAGATCATGACAGTACTTCTTTTTATGTTAAACTAATTATTTCATGTGGTGATCTTTCATTTTTGGGTTGATGAAAGATTACTGGAACAGACAGTTCATTGGTGAACATGTATGAAAAGTCCCTGTTAATATCTCAACCTTTTATTTGTCCTCTATAATTATCTTGTTATTATCGTCTTTTAAGGTGGACGATTGCAACTGTTTTTTTCCTTTTGGCTCTAATGTATTTATAAAAAAAATTTTGGATTTATTTTAATGTTGCTGGTGATTTGTTTCTCTGTAGATAACTTTGCTAGATTGATTTCTTTTTTGCATTTCTTATTTAGATCTTTATACTTATGAAATGCTATTTTTGTATTTTCAGCCTTCAGGATTCTGAATGACCTTTGTTTTTGTCTTATTAAACTTTGTACTGTCTTATTTTTCCATAATGGTTTCTTTTTTTCTTTGACATTTTATTACCAGAGGGTATAACTTTTCTACCTGATTCTAGCAGTATTTCCTTAAAAATTCCCCATTTATTTTCAGTATCCTCAGTTACCATGACATGATCCCAGTCTACTCAATTAAGCTCTTGCCTTAATTTGTTGAAATCAGCTTTGCTTAAGTTCCATATTTTTGCAGTTCCCTTTTTGAATGTTTGATTGAAAATTACATTGAAACTTACCATATTGTGGTCACTGCTTCCAAATGCTCCCTGACCTGTAGATCATAAATTTTATCTAGTCTGTTTGACAGGACCAGACCCAGTAGATTACTTCCCCTGGTTGGTTCATCAACAAGCTGAGAGAGGTAATTATTAATTATTATTATTATTTATTTATGTAGCACCGTTAATTCCATGGTGCTGTTCCTGAGAAAGGGGTTACATACAGAGTTATAGATATCGTTTACAGTAAACAAATTTACAATGACAGACTGGTACAGAGGGGAGAGGACCCTGTCCTTGCGGACTTACATTTTACGGGATAATGGGGAAGAGACAGAAGGTCGAGATGGCAGCAGCTCTGGTGGTGGTGAGGCGGCAGCTCGGGTGGTGGTGAGGCAGCAGAATGGTTATTGCAGGCTGTAGGTTCCATCTGAAAGATCCGAGAGTGGTGAATAATCGGATGTGTTGAGGCGTGGAATTCCAGAGGATGGGGGATATTCGGGAGAAATCTTGAAGGCGGTTATGTGAGGAATAAGTGTGGAGGAGAGTAGGAGGTCTTGGGAGGATCAAAGATTGCGTGAGGGAAGATATTGGGAGATTAGTTCAAAGATAAAGGGAGGGGACAGGTTGTGTGTGGCTTTTTAGATCAGTGTTAAGGCCCCGTCTCACATAGCGAGATCCCTAGCGAGATCGCTACTGAGTCACAAGTTTTGTGACGCAACAGCGACCTCAGTAGCGATCTCGCTATGTGTGACACGTACCAGCGACCAGGCCCCTGCTGCGAGATCGCTGGTCGTGTCAGAATGGCCTGGGCCGTTTTTTGGTCGTTGAGGTCCCGCTGACATCGCTGAATCGGTGTGTGTGACACCGATCCAGCGATGTCTTCACTGGTAACCAGGGTAAACATCGGGTTACTAAGCGCAGGGCCGCGCTTAGTAACCCGATGTTTACCCTGGTTACCAGCGTAAATGTAAAAAAAAACAAACACTACATACTCACTATCTGATGCCCGTCAGGTCCCTTGCCGTCTGCTTCCTGCTCTGTCTGCCGCCGTAAAGTGAGAGCACAGCAGTGACGTCACCGCTGCGCTCTGCTCTCACTGTACGGCGGCTCAGTCAGAGCAGGAAGCAGACGGCAAGGGACCTGACGGACATCAGATGGTGAGTATGTACTGTTTGGTTTTTTTGGTAACCAGGGTAAACATCGGGTTACTAAGCGCGGCCCTGCGCTTAGTAACCCGATGTTTACCCTGGTTACCCGGGTGCTGCAGGGGGACTTCGGCATCGTTGAAGACAGTTTTAACGATGCCGAAGTCGCTCCCCAGTGACCACACAGCGACACAACAGCGACGCTGCAGCGATCAGCATCATTGTCTGTATCGCTGCAGCGTCGCTGTGTGTGACGGGGCCTTTAGTAGTTTGAACTGGATTCGTTGGGGAATTGGGAGCCAGTGGAAGAAGGGAGAAACAGGGGAGTAGCGAGGTGAGAGGTGGATTAGCCAGGCAGCAAAGTTGAGGACAGACTGGAGTGGTGCGAGAAAGTTATCGGGGAGGCCACAGAGCAGGGTGTTGCAATAATCGAGGTGGAAGATGATGAGGGCATCCACAACAGTTTTAGTAGATTGAGGGCTGAGGAAAGGACTGATTCTGGCAATATTTTTGAGTTGGAGGTGACAGGAGGTGGCAAGAGTTTGGACGTGTGGTTTGAAGGACAGAGCAGAGTCAAGAGTGGATTACAGGTGTGGGAGAGAGGGTGATGCCATTTACCATAATAGATAGATCGGGTAGGGGAGATACGCAAGATGGAGGAAAGATGATGAGTTCGGTTTTGTCTACATTGAGTTTTAGGAAGCGAGAGGTGAAGAAGTAGGATATGGCTGATAGAGACTCCGGGATTCTGGACAGCAGGGAGGTGACATCTGGGCCAGAGAGGTAGATCTGAGTCTCATCTGCATACAGGTAGTGCTGGAAGCCATAGGATTTAATGAGTTGTCCTAGGCCAAGGATATAGATGGAAAAAAGTAGGGGCCCCAGAACGGAGCCTTGAGGGACACCAACAGAGAGAGCGTGGGATGAGGAGGTAGTGTGGGAGTGGGAAATGCTAAATGTGCGGTCGGAAAGGTATGAGGCAATCCAGGAAAGAGCAAGGTCTTTGATGCCAAGGGAAGAAAGAATCTGTAGCAGTAGGCAGTGGTCGACGGTGTCAAAGGCAGAGGACAGGTCAAGAAGGAGGAGGATGGAGAACTGTCTGTTGGCTTTGGCTGTGAGTAAGTCATTAGTAATTTTGGTCAGAGCAGTTTCGGTGGAGTGGTGGGGGCGGAAACTAGATTGGAGGTTGTCAAGGAGAGAGTTAGATGAGAGATGGGAGGAAAGTTGAGCATGAACATGCTGCTCAATGAGTTTTGAAGCAAACAGGAGTAGTGATATGGGGCGATAGCTGGGCATAGCAGTTGGGTCAAGGTTTGTTTTTTTGAGGATGGGTGTGATGGTGGTATGTTTGAAGGCAGAGGGGAAGATACCAGAAGATAGCAATAGGTTGAAAAGATGGGTTAGGGCTGGAATGAGCGTGTTAAGGTACCGTCACACTAAACGATATCGCTAGCGATCCGTGACGTTGCAGCGTCCTGGCTAGCGATATCGTTTAGTTTGACACGCAGCAGCGATCAGGATCCTGCTGTGATGTCGCTGGTCGCTGAATAAAGTTCAGAACTTTATTTGGTCGTCCGATCGCCGTGTATCGTTGTGTTTGACAGCAAAAGCAACGATACCAGCGATGTTTTACACTGGTAACCAGGGTAAACATCGGGTTACTAAGCGCAGGGCCGCGCTTAGTAACCCGATGTTTACCCTGGTTACCAGCGTAAAATGTAAAAAAAACAAACAGTACATACTCACATGCGTCCCCCGGCGTCCGCTTCCCACACTGACTGAGCGCCGCAAAGTGAAAGTGAAACCACAGCACAGCGGTGACGTCACCGCTGTGCCCTGCTACTGCCGGCGCTCAGTCATTGCAGGAAGCGGACGCCGGGGGACGCATGTAAGTATGTACTGTTTGTTTTTTTTACATTTTACTCTGGTAACCAGGGTAAACATCGGGTTACTAAGCGCGGCCCTGCGCTTAGCAACCCGATGTTTACCCTGGTTACCCAGGGACCTCGGCACCGTTGGTCGCTGGAGAGCGGTCTGTGTGACAGCTCTCCAGCGATCAAACAGCGACGCTGCAGCGATCGGCATCGTTGTCGCTATCGCTGCAGCGTCGCTTAGTGTGACGGTACCTTTAGTGAGGTTGGGGAGAAGGTGGGAAGGGATGGGGTCAAGTGAGCAGGTGGTAAGGTGTGATTTGGAAAGGAGATGCGTAAGCTCTCCTTCAGTGATGTAGGAGAGGGAGGTTATTAGGGAAGGGCAGAGGTCTGGTATATGTAGTGGTTGGAGTGGTAGAACAGTAAACACCCGAGCTGCTGCCTCACCACCACCCTAGCTGCCGCACCCCCAACCTTCTGTCTCTTCCCCATTATCCCATAGAATGTAAGTCCGCAAGGACAGGGTCCTCTCCCCTCTGTACCAGTCTGTCATTGTAAATTTGTTTACTGTAAATGATATCTATAACTCTGTACACAACCCCTTCCTCATGTACAGCATGATGGAATTAATGGTGCTATATAAATAAATAATAATAATATCAATATGCATTCAGTAAATTTGAAGTATAATACATGGAATTAAAGTCAGGGAAAAAACAGCAGCGTACCAGTTAGAACAGAGGAAGAGGAGTACATAGGATTCTGAGGTGCAGTTGTCCTGAACTGCAGATATGAACTTGCAGCTTTTAGCACAACCAGAAGATTCTAAGTCCCATTGAATGTTTGGATAGTTAAAATCCCCCATAATAAGAATCATATTATTATTTGTTGCCTTTTTACTTTTGTTGCAGTATTTCATCTTCTACCTGTTCAGCAATATTAGGAGGCTTCTAGCAAAGCTCCATTTAGCAGCTTTCCATTATTGCCATCTCCATGTACTTTTACCCACACTGACTCTACATTGACTCGGCTTGCCCCAATGTGGTCATTCAGCACAGATTTTAAGTTGGGTTTTACGAAAATACATACTCCATCATTTTTGTCTCTCCTGTCCTTTCTAAATGTAGGGTAACCCTCTATGTTTGTCAGGGCTTTCATACATCCAGGTTTCTGTAATAATCACCACATCGTATTCTGCGACCAACATACGAGTCTCCAGTTCATTCATTTTGTTTGCGAGACTTATTGCAATTGTATATAGACAAGCATTCGTTTGAACGCCACTCCACTTCTTCCCCTCTCTTGAGTGCATGCTTTGCCTCACACTCCATGTCATTCACAAACTCTTTACTTCTAACAGTCTATCCTTCCTGGGCAAAACAGAAACATGGCTGATATCCTTTGACACAAATTCCTCTGTTGCGCTGTGTTATGGCGGCCTTTACTTCACTCACACTCACACTCCTCAGCCTAGTAATAAAAATGGTAGAGGAGATGGCCTTCTCTTGTCTAACAGCTGCATTTTACTTTACCTTTCCTTACCATCCCTTTTTTTATTTTAATTGGTCCAAATCTACTAAACTCCCAATCTGCAAGTGGCCACCGAAAAGGGACCCACGGACCTAGCCACCAACAACTTCAACATCTGGCCTGTATGCTTTCTTTCTGCAAACATTCCCACCATCATCATGAGTGACTTCAATATTCCTATTGACACAAGCCAGGCAGCAGCCTCTAAACTCTTGCCACTTACTTCATTCTTTGGTCTCACACAATGGTCTTTCACATCCATCTATAAAGACAGACATAGAATAGATCTTATGTTCATCCACCTCTATTCCGTATCTAGTCCTATAAACTCATCTCTCCCACTATCTGATTACAATTTACTTACATTTGCATTCTTGTTGACTTCAACTGCTTCCCAGTTCTGAAATTAGCACCCCCACAGAAATATATCTAGCCTGGACACTCACACACGCTCTTACTTCTACAGCTGTCTAACAAATCTTCACTCCATGACAGATACAGGCATCACTTTTTACATTGTCATTCTCACATAAACTATTGGCTCACTCGTACATATCAGACAGTGACAAATCAATTGGCAACCCTGGCACACCAACCTCACAAAAAGCTGCTGCAAACGTTGGGGGCTGTGGAGTGGTGCTGTAAAAAAATGTATTCACAGAAAGACTGGATCACATCTAAGCAAACAGTCTTCAAATTCAAGTCAGTCCTCACTTCTGCTAAACAGCAATACATCACAACTGTTTTATCTTCTCAATCCGACAACCCCAAACAAATACTCAACATTTTTAAGTCCCCCCTCTGTCCACCATTGCCCCCTCCCATGTCCTTAATTTCTGAAGAATACCTTGCAGCATATTTCAATATCAAGATCATCCACATCAGAAATAGTATAAATGTACATTCACCACAACCCCTCCCTATAAAAGATCAATGCTATTCCCCCATAACTTTCTTTCCCATGAACACAGACAAAAAGCTTGCTAATTTACTCTCCAAGTCACACCTCATCACTTCTGTGCTTGACTCTATCCAATTCCACCTCCTCCCCAACGTCACCGCCCTCTTATCTTATCCCTAACCCACCACTTCAACTTATCATTAACCTTTGGTGTTTTCCCTTCCTCTTTCAAACAAGGAATCATCACACCCATAATGAAGAAGTCATCTCTTGACCCAACCTCTACATCCAGCTATCACCCCATATCACTTCGCTATTTCTTTAGCCTCAAAACATCTTGTTCACATTGAACTTTCCTCTTATCTCTCAATCTAGCACACTTTTCAACAACCTACAATCTGTTTTCCGTCCCCACCACTCCACTGAAACTACCCTACTCAAAGTTACTATTAACTGCCAAAGCTAACAGACAATAATCTGTAATCCTCATCCTAGACCTGTCCTCTGCCTTTGACACAGTCGACCACTACCTCTTACTACAGATCCTCACTGCCCCTGGCATCAAAGCTCTTGCCTTTTCCTGAATCTCCTTATACCTCATTAACTGCACATTTGGCATTTCCCATTCCCATACTAACTCCTCATCCCACCCTCAATCTGTTGGTGTCGCTCAAGGCTCTGCCCTGGTACCCCTATTTTTTCCCCATCTATGCCATTGTCCTGGGACAACTGATCAAGTCTCATGGCTTTGACAACCACCTATATGCTGATGACACTCAAATCTAACTTTCTGCAAAGATGTTACTTCTCTGCTGTCCAGAATCCCAGAGTGTCTATCTTATCATTCTGTTCCCCATCTCACACAACCCTCTACCTACCAGATTTATCTATCACAATAAACTTTCTCCTTTATAACAAGTCTGCTGCCTGGGTGTAACCCTCAACTCTCCTCTATTCTTTAAACCACACATCCAAGCCATTACTACTCCTGATACCTTTACACATAAAAAATCCAAGATCAGTCCTTTCCTCAACCTGAAATCAAGTAAAATGTTATTGCATGCTATCAAAATCTTCCACCTCGACTTTTGCAAAATCCTTCTGTGTCCTCACAAATAGCACTCTTGCACTACTCCAGTCCGTAACTAACTCTGCGTAACTAACTCTGCAATAATAATGATAGGGAAGAAATGAGGAATCCAGCTCAACGAGGTAGTGAAAAAACTGTTTTCTTTTTTCCCTTGAAAAATATGTTCAGTGGAGGATAAAAACATCAGCGATTACAAAGAATAAAATGCGATATCAACGCGTTTCTGGTAATCAAGCACCCTTAGTCATGATTAAGGGTGCTTGATCACCAGAAACGCGTTGATATCGCATTTTATTCTTTGTAATCGCTGATGTTTTTATCCTCCACTGAACATATTTTTTGAGTGAATAAAGAAAAGTTTTTTCACTACCTCGTTGAGCTGGATTCCTCATTTCTTCCCTGACTTCTCCACGCCTTGACACAGCGGTTCCGTGCTCCGAGTTTCCAAGGATGTCGATCATGGTGAGCTGGACTTTGTTCGATTTTGAATAATAATGATAGTCTTGTTTATAGACATACCATGCCATCATTTTTATGCATATTTATAAACTCCAAGCTATATAAACTTTAATGTTTATTGGTTTGAAGTATATTAGGTGATGTGTACTTGTATCATATTTCATAATTGCAACCTTCCTGAAGTACTCAGGACTACAAGGTGTTTGGTGCTCAGAGACATAGCCAAGGTAAAAACGTGCGAAACCTGACCACCACAGAACAAAACATGTAAGTTGAAACCTCAAACCTGGACCAAGATATATCTAAAAGAAGATTATTCAAAAGTTTTATGGACTGATTAGATAAGAGAGACTCTTAATAGAATATATAAATAGGCCCATGGCTGGATCAATAAAGGGCCCAGGTTTCCACTTCAACTCAAAAGTTTTGTCCTGAGGAAGAGGTCCTGCATGACATCAAAACACGTTGACTATTAACCTGTTTTGAAATAAAGCTTTGAAGAATATCGTCTACCATCCATCTTTATCAGCAGCGCAGATTTGAAACACCCAGTTTCACCCTGAACACATATAGACTCCTTAACTTTGAAATTTCAGCACCAAGAAGGAACAATCATGAGTTTTTGGAAATTACAGGACCATTACACATCTTATTGAAATGTAAATGATGAAAACAAAGGGGGAAAAAAAAGTAAACATCTCAATGTATTCAGAAATTCATGCATTTACATGCCTTGGCATTCTATTAATGGGAATATTGATTGTCTAAGAAGTGCTCTGCAATGCCAAATGCACTTGGAAGCGCAAATTATAAAGATCAACATGCTGCCTGGCATTGTCTTGTTGAATAACGCCTGTTAGAACACTTTGGAGAAATAGTTATAACACTGGTTCCATGACCAAAATA
This sequence comes from Ranitomeya variabilis, assembly GCF_051348905.1. Lineage (NCBI taxonomy): Eukaryota > Metazoa > Chordata > Amphibia > Anura > Dendrobatidae > Ranitomeya > Ranitomeya variabilis. The sequence continues at coordinate 487,052,443 of NC_135234.1, read as the reverse complement.
ATGTAACTCCGAGCAGTTTGTGTACGTGGAATAAAGACTATAGTGGTCAGGATACCATACATTATGCCACCCCATACCGTAATCCTGGGAATAGGACTGGTGTGATGTTTTCTCGTTAAGATTAATGATGAGCGAGTGTGCTCGTTACTCGAGACTTCCGAGCATGCTCGGGGGTTCTCCGTGTATCTTGGGCGTGCTCGTAGATTATGTTTGTGTCACCGCAGCTGCATGATCTGCGGCTGTTAGACAACCTGAACACATGCAGGGATTGCCTGTTTGTTAGGGAATCCCCACATGTATTCAGGCTGTCTAGCAGCAGCAAATCATGCAGCTATAGTGACTCAAACATAATCTACGAGCACGCCCAAAATACTCGGAGAACACCCGAGCATGCTCGGAAATCTCGAGTAACGAGCACACTCGCTCATCACTAGTGAAGATCTCTTTATGATGTTGTCCACATGATCTCCAGACAAATCTCTGGTTATCATTGTGTCCAAGACAAAACAGGTCTCATCGCTTGACAGGATAGATCTTCATTCCAGCCTCAGTTGTAGTTTGACTCTGCACCATGATTGCCATTATATCAATGGAACACTTGTAGCTAGACATCTGGCTTGTGCGTAAATGCCTTTTGATGGTTTGTGTAGACACTGTTTGTTGCCTTAGGTTTGGCATGTGATGTTCAATTTACAGATTGGATCAATCATGGTACCAGATACAGTGGGGGAAATAAGTATTTGATCCCTTGCTGATTTTGTAAGATTGCCAACTGACAAAGACATGAACAGTCTATAATTTTAAGGGTAGGTTAATTTTAACATTGAGAGATAGAATATCAAAAATAAAATCCAGAAAATCACATTGTATAAATTATGTACATTTATTTGCATTTGCAGTGAGAAATAAGTATTTGATCCCCTACCAACCATTAAGAGTTCTGGCTCCTACAGACCAGTTAGACGTGTAGGGTGGCTGTGGAGGCCATCATATTATGTGGAGGTTTTTGGTGGTCATTATACTTTGTGGGGAGCTAAGGTGACCATTATACTGTATCGGGTGGTTATGGGAGACATCATACTGTATGGGGGGCTTTAGTGGGCATCATACTTTACATACGGACCTGTGGTGGACATCATGCTGTATATTGGGGGCTGTGGTGAATACCAAAAGCTGTAGCCCATGGGGGCTGTGATGACCATCTTACTGTGCTGGGCGTGTGAGGTAATCATACTGTGTGGTGTCATCATACTGTATGGGAGTCATGAAAAGGGTATCCTAGTGGGTGATACCACTTATAGGCTTCAGTAAGGGCAAAATAATTGTGCAAGTGCCGGAATACATATATTTTACCGTGACTTAAATAAGTAGCCCCAGTTTTTATTCTCTAAATAAATTTCAATCTTATTATATAGCTTATATAGCACTGTGTACTTACAATTGCCCAGTTTGCCTTTCTACTCAGCTAATTTTTCTCTTTTATCTGTTCTATGTAGAAACAGGAGGTTTCTTCTCCCTTCATTCTTCATTTTTCATCCCCCTCTTCATATCCTGACCCAGCTGCTTCCTCTTCCCCCTTCCAGGGACTTTTGAAGTGAAGACTCATGACTCGTACAGGAAAAAGAGTATCAGTAGCATACTTATTCATTGTGTTATTTCTCATGGTCTTGGAACAAAAATGGAAGATGGCACGTTTAGGCGGGCTGCGCTGCAGAAGCCTTGGGATTCCAAAACTGTTTTTATTAATACCAACAAGTTTCTGCACCGGACCGGGGCCTTTCTCAATGTATGATTTGCCGATAGATGCTACTGCACAGGCGCCGGCAGTGCCATCTTGGAGGAGGCAGGTTTTTTTTCTCCTGGAAGATGGTGCCCCCGGCGACAGCGCATTAGCAGCTATCAGATTGCCGATAGATGCTACTGTGCAGGCATGGCTGGCGCCATATTGAGTAATTATGTCATTTACACATAGCTTTCAATGGAAGTATATATATATATATATATATATATATATATATATATATATATATACTGCATATATAGTGACAAAGTCACTGGTAAAGTGCTGGAGGGGAGATATGTTTCGCTGCGCTTAATGGCATCACTGATATAAAATCCAGTGATTTTACTCCAGCACACTAGGTGGGCTGAGTTTTATGTAGACATCCATAGAGGGGGTGGGAGGATGTCCAACTTATCTCCACCAGAGGGTGCGGTCTGGGGCTTAGGTAGCTGGCCTCCAGAGGCACTAGTTGTTCAGTGTCTGGAGAGAAACACTCCAGAGAAGTGTTTGTGGTTTGCTGATACCTGAACCGTGGGACTTGCTAACTCTGAGCGGGCTGAGCCCCACTTCTACAAGGACTGTGCTTAGTGCTACCATTTTGTTTTGTTCTTTTTGCCCAGAGGGCCGTGTTTACTTTGTGCTTCATCTTGATTTATGCAGCATCTAATAAACCAAGGACATTTCTAAAGCGAAATTGTTCCCATGTCTACCTCCATGCGTAGGAAGATGGACCAGAATAGTGTTCTCTCCTGCGTGTATGGGCCAGAACTGTCGGGACTGTCACTATTGTTGCTGGGTGGAAGCACTTTCTGACCGGAGTAGACCTTTGCACTTGACTGTTGGGGGCGGGGGTGATATAAAAGAGACTGAGCATGCAGGAACGGGGCTTTTGGCGGGTACCCAGTGTGTGCTACAGGAGAAGGTTGACTCCCTCTCCGCTGACCAATGCCAACTGACAGGCCTGCATTGCAGCATTCCATCCCCCATGCATAAAGAGTGTGCATCTCCTGAGACCAACCTCCCGTTATTCTCCAACCCCTACAGCACTAACCGGTAGGTGCATTTGACATCTGTTGACTCTCTGGGTAACGGTGATACAGCATTGCACGCGGCTTGCAGCGGTGAGACTGCGGCCTCCACTCTGGGACTTTGTACATCCTTAGCCGTGCAGCAGACCTTTCCCCATTCAGCACCTGAGACAGTGCTTCACTTTTCTCCAAGACCGGCTCAGAGACTTCTCGCGCCACCTATGGTGCCATCGTGGGATTTTCCAGCCACCATCATCCAGGAACCAGAGACTGATAAGTTAACCCGTTATTTGACACGTAGTTACTTTATTGCCGTATACATATAGTGGGTCTGTATACTCACACCCCCTTACTCCCTGTGTGGAGTATTTACTGTTGAGATAAATATATATATAAAACCCGTAAACTCTTGCTCTGCCTCCTGCTCGTCACTGCATTCCGCGTTCCTGCTAGAAGCTTACACTTGGTAGTCGGCAGGATGCAGTCCAACAGCACAGAGGCGGCAGACCAAGCAGTTGGGGGAGGCCCTAGGTCCAGTATCTCGCTGGGGGCAATGTTGAACAATTTACCAAAGCTTATGTCAGGACTCTGAACATTTTTTACCTTTTTGTGCATTACTGCCCTTTTTCAAGATGGCGTCTTTGGTCTCATGTGCAGTGTCTCCTGCTATAAAACTCCACCCCAGTCTTCAGTCTGTGACCTCTGATTACTCCCTGGCTATACAGCTGCTCCTGTGAACCTGTGTGGTGATCCTGCTACTCTGCTCTGAGTTCCTGCTGCATACACAAGTTTATAGAAAAAAACCAAAATGAAAGAAAATAATAAACTGTTCATCCACATACTCACAGCCACTGTGGGGGAGTCTATCTGGAAAACATACTTAATAAAGGGAGAGTGGGACACTCCTGAAATCACTGTTATGAAACGGAAAAAATGGAGTTCATGTCCACAAATAGTTAAATAGTTTATTTTTTAATTACAAAAATATGCCAAACAACATATTATAATTAACTTAAATAAAAATTAGAACAATTAGACAAGAATGGCTATAGCACAGACCAAAAGAACGATGCAGCACACGGGCTGATGCCAGGTATAAAACACTTATATGCACAGTGCAGAAATATATAGGTAAGTAAACCGGGGGAGCCTATGGAAAAGTGCAGAGTGATTGATTGAGCCCTGTACACTGACTCATCTCATGTAACGGCATACCCACAACCCCGGATGTTTACCCACACTCAGGCACCAGGACCGAGCCGCACCGTAGCCCCAACGTGCGTTTCGCGTCGGCTTCGTCAGGGGGCGGTCAACTGACAAAGCCGACGCGAAACGCGCGTTGGGGCTACGGTGCGGCTCGGTCCTGGTGCCTGAGTGTGGGTAAGCATCCGGGGTTGTGGGTATGCCGTTACATGAGATGAGTCAGTGTACAGGGCTCAATCAATCACTCTGCACTTTTCCATAGGCTCCCCCGGTTTACTTACCTATATATTTCTGCACTGTGCATATAAGTGTTTTATACCTGGCATCAGCCCGTGTGCTGCATCGTTCTTTTGGTCTGTGCTATAGCCATTCTTGTCTAATTGTTCTAATTTTTATTTAAGTTAATTATAATATGTTGTTTGGCATATTTTTGTAATTAAAAAATAAACTATTTAACTATTTGTGGACATGAACTCCATTTTTTCCGTTTCATAACAGTGCATACACAAGTTTCCAGTAATCCTCCTTCATCTGCTGTTCCTGTTCACTTCCATCTGCATTTGCTGGTCATGTAAGCTGTTGCTGCTTTGCAATAACCTGAGACTATTAACCAGGCCTCCCTGGTTGAGCTAAGATATGATTTGAACTGCCTAATAAGCATATCTATCTGTGCCTGGACTAAGACAAGGATTTATTCGTGTCAAGTATCCTCAAGAATAACTGTGCTTCATAGACTTTCTGCTTCATTGCATTTTCCTCTGAAGTTTCCTATAGACTGCTAAGCTGCTTTTATTATTTGCACCAAGTGTTGTGGACTTGAGTTTCTCTCTGCACCTGTTTGAATCACCGTGTGATAATATAGACTTTACCACTTATAAAACTGTGTCCTGTAGTTGTCTTGTTCCACGCAAAGAGTCTCCTGAGTTATCCCCTATAATTATTACAGCTTACGGGGAGTAACACCATGTTGTGGAACTAGACTAAGCGTATAAGGAGTATGATGAGGATGCACCCCATGACCCCTGCATTGGAAGCTGAAGTGGCTATCATGGCATTAGATGGAGAAGCCAGAGACTCAGTTATGTTGCGGACCCCCAGGGAGCGAAACACCTTTAATAAAGTGCTGCACATTTTGGAAGAGACCCATGTGGATCCCACAGACGTAGGGGAACTGAGGACACATCTCTTTAGTCACATGCAGAGGGAGGGGGAGACCGTAAATCAGTACATGAACGCACTGCAAGAATTACATACTGCGATTGTCAGGAAAAATGGCGTCGGTATAGGCCTTACCCTATGGACATAATGCCTCGAGACCTTTTAGTGACGGGTTTGTGGGACACAATGATGAAATAGACCCTGCGAGAGCGTGTGCAGGTAAACCCTCGGGTGACTTTTGTTGAGATAGGAAATGAAGCGTGCGCGGTTGAACAGGAGCAGGGGGTGACACTCCCGGTAAGGAAGGTCCGGAGCGGGGAAGGTGTCCGTAAATGCAATCACCGAATGCCAATGGGTGGAAGAATTGAGGAGAGAACTTCTGAATATTAAAGGATAATTGGCTGATGTTAAAAAGAAGTCAGAGACTGCTTAAAATGCTTCAGGGGACAGGGGAGGCCCGCCGTGACACTAGAATGCTTCATCAACAGAGGCCTCTCACTTGCTTTAATTGTGGCGAGAATGGGTATATAGCACGGGAGTGTACATGTCGGGGAAGAGTTCCACCCCATCGCCCGTTCAATTAACAGGCTCCGACCTGGGGGGATGCCACCCAGAGCCAGAACAGATACAGATGATTAATGGAAGTCCCACAAGTCTATCGTCAGCGTGTCCTCTAGTTTAGGCCGAATTTGATGGTCGTGCAGTGCGCTGCCTGATGGACAGGGGTTCACAAGCAACAATGATGCCAGAAACTTACTTCCGGCAACATTTTCCTGAAGCGACTTGAGTGGGGCCCACTGATAAAGTTGATGGCTGCCAACCAACTGCCCATTCCAGTCATAGGAGTGGCATGAATGCAAATCTCCATTTGTGGAAAAGATCTGGGATGAAAAGGTGTGGTGCTAACCCAGGGAGAAGTGAGTAGGGGACATACAGTCACTCTAGAGATGAACGTTTTCAGGGAATTCGGGAGTTTCCTCATCAATGAACCCTAACAAGACTCTGAAGCAGTGGAGTCCACATACTCATCAGAGAAGAGTATTTCAACAGTTAGTGCCGTGCAGCTCAAGCTCAAGAATCTTGTCGCGAGAGAGGAGTGTTAGGAAAAGTGATCGTTCCCGCTTCTTCCAAACTTGTTCTACCACCCGGACAAACAGTACTCTCTTTGTCCATCCGAGCTCGCATCCCATTGGAAGGAGTTGAGATTCAATTTGAGCCTTCTTTTTCGGAGCAACTTCCCTCGAGATTCTTGGTGGCACGTACGTTAACCATTGTGCACGATGGAATTGTTCCTGTACGCTGTGTCAATTTACAGGATTAGGACATCACAGTTCTCCCCAAATACAAAGTAGCCCGGATTGTGAGTATGCCTGAAGAGATAGTACCATCTCAGACTGTACAGCTGGAGGTACAGCAAGGAGACCCCTGGACTGTGACGATAAACTTCTCTTCGCCACCAGAGCTCCAACACATTCAGGATGGATGACTGGTCCTGGAACAAATGCGGGCAGAATTGGCCGGACTCACTCAGTCACAGGTGCAACAGGTGGAAGCTCTGATAGGGCAATATAGGTATATATATACCTATATAGGTATATATATACCTATATAGGTATAGGTATCACATGCGAGATACCTACTGGAAATACCACGCCCATTAGAGAATGCTATCGGCAAATCCCACCACAGCTGTACCAAGAGGTAAAGAGTATGTTGAGAAAGATGATACCCCGGGGTATAGTTTGGGCTAGAACAGATTATACCCGGGGTATAATCTGGCCCAGAGGGGTATAAACTGGACTAGTCCAATTTATACCTCGGGGTATAGTTTGGGCTAGGCCAGAATATACCCGGGTTTATTCTGGGCGGGGGGTTAATCTGGCCTGTTACACCGGTAATCAAAAATAAAAACACACAGAGAAAAAACACTTTATTGGAATAAAAACTCCCCCATATTATCACTCGTTCACCAATTTATTTGAAAAATAAAATCCCATGCAGGTCCGCAGTAGTCCACCAAATTTGAAGTAGTCCAAAAAAGGATACCTGAAAGACATAAAAAGAGACTCAGCTTCTCTGATGAGCGTTGTAGTCACTACCCGATGCCTGTGAATAGCAATCAGTTTACTGCTATTCACAGATGCCGGAGACATTGGGGAATGTCAACTACAATGGACCTGTGTGATGACATTTTGAGTAATAAATTGTTAAACAAGAGAATGTCTGTTGTCTTAATTTATGTCGTTTTATGTCTTTAAGGTATCCTTTACTGGAATACTTTAAGGTATCCTTTACTGGAATACTTCGGATAGGTGAAATAATACAGAATTGTTCCCAGCAGTGACCTGGGAGTCAGAGATGTGACCATGCGTCTTCTCCATGCTTTTTCCATTTCATGGGAGTGCTGTTTCCATCCAGTTCAGTAATTTTCCTGCCTCCGCAGCCCTCCTGTTAATGTCTTACTTAAAAATGCTCAAGTTTCTCATTCACTTCCATTATATCTTGGTACTGAAGTCGAGCCTGTCCAGGCATCTGACGTGCTCACTTCAAGTACCGAGCACTCGATCATCACTATTTATTTTCTTTCAGATGATTTCACTTATCATTAACTTAGCAGTTATTGACCTCAGAACTGAACGTGATAACGTTCTAGGTTAATAATTAATCATTGAATTAATGAATTACAGGTGTGTTATGTGTTAGCATTCGGATTAGAGATTGTGATCTCTGCCTCATTAAGGTTGGGTTATATCCTGTGTACAGCAAAAAAATTGTTGCTATATTTATGCCCCAAACTCAACTATATGCCTATATAGCTGTATATTTGTGCCATTGTTAAAAAAAGGTATACTACGTGTGCAGGCGGCGCTGGGAGGCGAATAGAGTCCCCACACAATGTGTCACCACAGCACCCCAACACAGTGTGATGTACCCCACAGTCCCTCATGCAGAGTATGATGATCCCACATAGAATGATGGCACCACAGCCCTCAAAAACACAGTATGATGTCTCCCAAAAACATCCTATAGAGTATGATAGCCCCCACATCCTCACACACAGTATGATGCCCCATAGCCACCCCAACTCTGGGACCTCATTATGTAACAAAAGAAAATGCTTAAACTCAATTAATCCTGGTTCCTCGTTCACTGCAGCATGTGTCTCTTTTTCTACCTTGTGTAATGGTCCAGCGCAGGCAGCATGATGCTGGCCGAAAGTAAATATCTGGGCAGAGAACCAGTGCTTCTCTGCTCCACTACAGGTGTTAAAAGTATTGGTGTCTTGAGGGCACTGATATTGTTAAATTTGTGATAAGCTATGCAGCCCATTGCCAGAACTGCCCATTTGACATCTGCCAGAATTGTCAGATGACCAGTCCAACTCAGAATGCCATTCTTTATGTAACATGCTGATATTATTGTGCACATTGCTTTTTTTTTATAACCAATCAGGTATACTGAGTTTGCTAACAGACACAACAATCTTATAATCCACAGAAGAAAGGAAGGTTGTAACAATGTGACATAGTTTACTTATGCATTCCAAGCCTCAAGGCACTTCTGGGTTGAAGAACGCAATCTTGGCAAAGTGTGTACCATTGTGGATCTCTCTTATTGACAAGCAATTTGTATCAAGTTTAAATTCTTTCCATGAATAATGGTTAAAGCATCACTCCAGCAAATTTGTTTGCAAATATCGTACAGCATAGGCTATTATACAATAATTACTTAGCTCTTATGTATGCCTGGTGTATATCAGTTTTAGTTTATGTGCTGTGTGCAGGTTGTCTGCCATCTTGATTCCTTTTCCCCTTCTAATATGGGTTCCCTAATATACATTACATATTTTATGATGTTAGAGTTTCATAAAAATGATCTTGCCCCTATCTAATGACAGCAGTGATAGATCTGTGGCAAAGAATGGTTATCCAGTAATGTACCCAGAAAAGTCTCAGTGTGCCTTATGTTATGTATATGTAAGGGGGTGCGCCATGAAGAATGAGGTTCCTCAGCATTGTGCAGCATTTGTAACCGGAGATTGCCAGCTACTATCTAAACTTAACCCAGCGGGACCGAAGGATCAGAGAAGTTTTTCAGTAAGGACAGATCAAAAGAGAGCACCAGGTCAGGTGACACCTGTGGCGCAGTTACCAGACTATGCCAATCAAGACTGGAGGTCTGGCCCTTATCTGTCATGGCCTGATAGGCGACCATCGCAAGTCAAGTATGGAAGACTGAGTGTGAGCCAACACCCAGAAGAGGACATCTGCTATGGTGATCCATAGGTGCGAGCAAACCAGGCCATTACTTCCGACGCTGATGTATGACATAGAGTTTGGTTCGGGGCTGTGCAGCAGATGGGATGGGGACTGGCCAGTGTGAGGAGGTCCCTGAGGGCATTACTTGACTTTGTCAGGAAGACTTTCAGCCTAGCAGGAAATACCAGTGACTCACGATATCTCTGATGTAAGAGGCAACATGCTGAAGAGACATTCTCATGTGGCCTTATAGTTGTGAGTGCCACCCTTGGAAGCTATCACACAAGGGACATTAGGGAGTAGCTTCTATTGGGAAATAATTGGATAGGATAGAGAATCCATAAAGCAACTGTGAAAGTGTGTTTATTGTCAATTGTGCTAATATGGCATTACTTAATACCCTGTTTAGTTGGTCACTTCCACCTTGTCCTTGTTTGCATGTTGCATCCTAGTAACCTGCTTACATATACAGCAGTCTCAGTGTGTCTTATGTGATGTATACAGCAGTCTCAGTATATCCTATGTGCCATTCCAAAGCTTTGATCTTGTAGTGAAGCCATTCTTTTGTTGATTTGGAGGTATGCTTAGGGTCATAGTCATGCTAAGAGGTGAAATTCCTCTTCTGCTTCAGCTTTTTAGCAGAGGCCTAAAGGTTTTGTTGCAAAATTGACTGATATATAAAATTGTTCATAATTGACTCCACCTTGACTAAAACCCCTATTCCAGAAAACAGCTCCAAAGCATAATACTACATCAACCAAGCTTCACTGTGGGTATCCTATGTCATGTATACAGCAGAGCCTCAGTGTATACAGAAGGCTCTGTTTATCTTTTGTGCAGTCCCTATATTTTTGTAGTATACAGGGGTTCAGCACCCTCATCTACATCTACACATCCTTCCCAGACAAGGTTTTAATTGCGAGCTCAGTCTGGTTTTGTTTGACTTTTCCATTCAGACAAGGCCTGGTTTAGCACATGAAGAGGTGTGACATTAGTGTTTAGGGACCATCCTTTTTTTTACACATCTTGATGTGATTGGAAGGCTTTTGTGGTCTTTGATCTTAGCTATTTACCTTCATTTTTAATGTTCATTAGAGTGCATATATTCACTAATCATAGTTTGCTGATGCTTTGTGTATGTATATATTTGTATATTTGCCACGAAGCGTATTTGTCCACCTGTACATTAATTTAATACTGAAGGCATACAATTTCTATTTTTCTCTTTTTTAAGTACACATGAAGGATTGTCAACCGCCTATAAATGACTAAACAGTCTGCTTAAATAGCATACTTTTTCAAGTGTTCGAGAATAAAAAAATAGATTTCTCTGTAATTTGTTGTATACTAGTAAATACTGTTTATGAGCTCATATGAAATGGCTGAGCTACACATACAGTGGCTTGCAAAAGTATTAACCCCCTTGGCATTTTTCATGTTTTGTTACCTCACAGTCTGGAATTTCACTGTTTTTTGAGGGTTTGCATCAGTTGATGTAAAGAACATGCCTACAACTACTGTATGTATATTTGGTTTTCTTTTTATTGTGAAGCGAACAGCAAATATGACAAAATAACTGACAACTTCAGTGCGCATAACTATTCACCCCACTTGTCCATTGCTCAAGGCAAAACAGCTTCAGCTCCTTCAAGTTAGATAGTTTACTCTGATGAACATCAATCATCCAGTCTGACCACAGATTCACAGATTAAGGTTTGGGCTTTGACTAGGCCATTAAAAAAAAAATTACAGGTCTCCCCTTAAACCACTCGAGTGTTGCTTTAGCAGTATGCTATGAGTCATTGCCTTGATGGAAGGTGAACCTCCATCCCAGTCTCAAATCACTGACAGACTGAAACAGGTTTTGCTCATGAATATCCCTGTAAATCTCACCATCCATCTTCCCCATGGCTTGGACCATTTTCCCTTACCCTGGTAATGAAAAACATCCCCACAGCATGATGCTGCCAACACCATGTTTCACAGTAGGGATGGCGTTCTTTCGGGTGATGACCTGTGTTCATTTGGCTCCAGACATAGCGTTTACCTTGGTGGCCAAAAAGTTCAATTTTGGTCTCATCTGATAACAGCACCTTCCTCCATACATTAAAGCAGTCTCCCACATGTCTTTTAGTAAACTCAAAACAAACCTTACCGTTTTTGTGTGTAAGTAAATGCATTTTTCTGCCCACTCTTCCATAAAGACCACCTGTATGGAGTGTACGGCTTATTGTGGTTGCATGGACAGATACTTAAGTCTCTGCTTGGGAACTCTGCAGCTACTTCAGGTTTACCTTTGGCTTCTGTGTTGCAACTCTGATTAATGCCTTTCTTGCCCAGGCTGAGAGGTTTGGTGGGGGACTCTTTCTTGGTAGGTGTGTTGTGTTACCATTTTCTTTCCATTTGATGATAATAGATTTGATAGTGGTCCGGAGGATCACTAGAGATTGGGATCAGTAGCGTAGCTACCGGGGGGCAGAGGGGTGGTGGCCCTGGGCCCCACGCTCTGATGGGCCCACCTGGAGCTACGCTATGCAACTGTATCAGCAAGCACATTGCGCCGATACAGTTGCATTCTATGGCAGAGCAGGGAGAATCGATCTCCCTGCTCTGCCACTCAGGCTATGGGGCCCCTGAGGAGGCGGTGGGGGGCCCAGTTCCAGCAGTGGGCTCCCTGCTCGCCATCGCAGGGTCAACTGTATCGGCTAAATGCCAATAAAGCGGACCTCATTGATGCGAGGAGCATTACGCTCCCTCTCCCATCATCCCCCTGTCAGCGTCTGATGTCACCGATGCATTATACTGTACTGGCTGCCTAATGGTGGTGCATTATACTATACTGGCTGCCTAATGGGGGTGCATTATACTGTACTGGCTGCCTAATCGGGTGCATTATATTGTACTGGCTGCCTAATGGGGGTACATTATACTGTACTGACTGCCTATGGGGGTGCATTATACTGTACTGGCTGCCTATGGGGGTGCATTATACTATGCAGGCTGCCTATGGAGAGTGCATTATACTGTAATGGCTGCCTATGGGGGTGCATTAGACTATGCAGGCTGCCTATGGGGGTGCATTATACTGTACTGGCTGCCTATGGGGGTGCACTGTACTGTACTGGCTGCCTAATAGGGTGCATTATACTGTACTGGCTGCCTAATGAGGGTGCATTATACTATACAGACTGCCTATGGGCAGGGCCGGCTCCAGGCTTTTGAGGCCCCGGGCGAAAGAGTCTCAGTGGACCCCCCTCCTTTAACACATACCACGATTCATGATGCACAGATACAGCAGAGAAATATAGGTATAGTACACTGCCAGATTTCACGTCTTACATGAGTGATAGCTATTGTAGATTCTACAATACCATACAGCAGAGGGGCTTTATATAAGTCAACCCCTTATATGCCAATTATGCGAGAGCGATGCGTGAGCCTTGCATTGCAGCACCCAAAACGTCTGTATTTCTATGCAGCTGCACACTCCTGTCCAAAGAACGGGCAGCTGTGCAGGGTGAAGTGATGCAAGGCTCTCGCAAGTGGAACTCCGAGTCCGACCTAATGTATAGTAATGATTGGTCACTTAGTCACTTACTAGTCCACGTGTGTGTTCTGGAAAATAAGTCCTGATAGTGGCGTTTCTGCACTGTGTCACTCTTGGAGTGGGTGACATATAGATCCTGTGCTTTAGCAGATGGCTAACACTGGTGATCTCAGGTCCTCAGGTCTCAGTACCTGTAATATTAGAGGCAAATCAACATTATAGAATACGTTTGGGTTTTCATTGGCTGTAAGCCATAATCATCTACATTAACAGAAATAAACACTTGAAATAGATCACTATGTTTATAATGACTATATAATATGGAGCTTCATTTTTGGTATTGAGGAACTGAAATAAATTAACTTTGATGATATTCTAATTTTGTGAGCAGCACCTGTATGCATACAACTTTTCTAAACTAAATTAGTGAAGTTTCAGAAATTCATAAACTGTAGGCACTGCTTCAATATTTGAAGACCCCATGCTGAATATGGATGAGGTGTGCAAGCAGTGTATGGCAGCGGCATCTCTATTGAGCATGCACACTAGTTTTCATTACGGCAACATACAAGTGTGCGTTACGTTCCTGTGCAGTGACAAGGGCACAAAGTCATCACTGTGCAGGGCGAGCATGTGCCTGTCCTGTGTTTCCACCGCTTCTCCCTGCCATCAGTGCCACTCAGTTACACTGGACACACTAGGGAGAGCAGTGTTCAAAGGGAAATGTAGTTTTTAGAAGGATGTCATATGGTCACTTGATCTAAAGCACTGGCCATCTGACAATATAAAGGGGTAAAAAAATGCTAGGGTGCCCAGCTACAAAAGGAAATACGATAATAAAAGGGTGAATTTTTAATATATGCTTGCATGTGTGACTTTAAATAAAACTGTGCTATTTGGACAACCCCTTTAAATATTTACTGAACTTAAAGTCTTTAGATTCATTATATATGGTATACACGTCAGATATGCCCCAGAAGGGAACACCACTTTAATTTAGTGGGGCCCCTGGATTTGTTCAGTGTGACCCTTGGACAAAAAAAATAAAGTCAGCGCCCCCTGCTGCAGATGGCTAGCTATAGAGACACTGATAGACTCCTATACCCTAGAGAAGTGGCCAGTGAACTCCACCTGCCCCCACCCCCAGGTCACCTCCCGGCAGGGCTCACGCATGGAGGACAAGTCCTCGCCATTTACCACTATTCCCAGGAGTGCTATCGCGCTCCGGCACAGGCCATATGCGGGAGCAGCACACAGCCTCATAGGCAGGTGGCACCCCAAACTTCAGCCACCAACACCAGCAGGACACACACGTGAGCCCAAATCCGGGCGTGCCTCTACCCGGGGGTCACCGTGCTGACCAGGGCCAGTACCGCACACATACAGAGCCACACACCGCAGGCCGGGTACTCACATGCAGCTGTTCATTGATGTCCGGCTATCAGTCAGACTGCTAGAGCTCCAATCTCCCACTCCTTGTCTGACGTTTCCGGCCGCTATGACACCTCTGAGTCAGGCAGACAGTCACCGTGTAGTGTGCACTGTGCAGCGCGCCTGCTGTATCCCAGACAGCGTGAGTGGGCCCCCCGTCTCGCCAGGGCCCCGGCACTTGCCCAGGTGTGCCGGGTGCTGACGCCGACCCTGCCTATGGGGGTGCATTATACTATACTGGCTGCGTATGGGAGTGCATTATACTGTACTGGCTGCCTATGGGGGTGCATTGTACTGTACTGGCTGCCTATGGGGGGTGTTATACTATACTGGCTGCCTATGGGAGTGCATTATACTATACAGGCTGCCTATGGGGAATGCATTATACTATACAGGCCAATGGGGAGTGCATTATACTATGCAGGTCTATGGGGAGTGCATTATACTATACAGGCCTATGGGAAGTGCATTATACTATACAGGCCTATGGGGAGTGCACTATACTATGCAGGCCACTAGGGAGTGCATTAAACTATACAGGCCTATGAGGAATACATTATACTATACAGGCCTATGGGGAGTGCATTATACTATACAGGTCTATAGGGAGTGCGTTATACTATACAGGCCTATAGGGAGTGCATTATACTATACAGGCCTATGGGGAAAGCATTATACTATACAGGCCTATGAGGAATGTATTATACTATATTGAGGACTATGTGGTACATTATACTATATGGAGGCTATCTAGGGGGCCATCATACAATGTGGGGATTACAGTGAAGGGGCCATCACACAGTGTTGGGGCATCAAGCAGTTTGGGGGCTACTAAGGGGTCAGTATGCTGTGTGGGTGGTGCATTACAATGAGGAGGCATCATATGTTTAAGAGAGCATCATACTGTGTATAGGGGAGCTGTACAGGGGGAGACTCGGGACATTATTCAATGTTAAGTGGGCACTTATTGTTATAGGGGAACTCAGGTTACTGTGACTATCAAAGGGGCACACAGGGCACTATTGCTTTCTAGGGAGCAAAATGTGGGCACTGTTTTCTAGGGCACTTGCGCTCAGCATTACTACATTCTAGAGGGTTGCTTTAGAATTTAGAGGGCACAGAGAGCCACATAGCAGGTGCAGTAATAGGGACACATACGGCAGCAGCGGCTCAGTATTGGCTTATGAGGTGCAGTAATAGGGACACATATGACAGCAGCGGCTCAGCATTGGGGTACCAGTAGGATGAGGAGTTTGTGCAGGTTGGGAATAGATGGTGACATGCTGAAAATATGAGAAGGGAAATGTGTCTTTGTTGTAATCTCTGCAGACGAGTCCTGGGTGGAAGAAGTTGTGTCGGTCTGGGTCAGATGGAAAAGACCGGAAAAGTGAACAACTCCCATCAGAAAGAACGTCAGCGGTAAGTCACCATCTGTAACTGTACTTTGATCTGTTATATGTTCTGCAGGGCTGGTATCTACAACTGACCATATCAATGTTGGTCTTTGTATAGAGATTATTTTCAGCAACAGTGCTGTCATCTGCTGAGGTTCTCCTCCACTATTAAGGCCCCGTCTCACATAGCGATTTACCAACGATCACGACCAGTAGGGTTGAGCGACTTTCATTTTTTTAAGATCGAGTAGGGTTTTGGGAAACCCGATTTTGTCCAGAGTCGAGTCGAGTGCAGTCGGCCGATTATCGCTAAAAGTCGGGGATCGACCGAAACACGAAACCCAATGCAAGTCAATGGGGAAGCATAGTCGGCAGTGAGTGGAGGCCAGGAAAACACCTACAGTGCCCATTTTAATGCCAAAAACATCCATTCTTGTTTCTGAAGCTTGCCAATCTTAATTAACTGTATAATAATAGTTGGGCATAGGGAATTGGGGGAAAGTTGTGGGGGGAGTAGGGCTGGCTCAAGTTTTTCGTGGGCCCAGGAAATGCGGACTACGTCACGGCGGTGTTGCAGGGAAAGGTAAGTATTTAAAAGTTGCAAGTGCTGTGATCCTGAGCAAGCAGGGGGGGCCCACTCGTTCGCATTGCCACTGGCACAGGGCCCCTCAAAGTACGGCGGTGTGTTTGCATGGCGGGGGCGCCTCCCACCAGCAGCGACACTTTTGCGTACTCTGAGGGGCCCTGTGCCAGTGACGTCGCCAACGAGTATGCCCCCCCACCTGATGAAGGAACCTGCACTTTCATCTGCACCTTCCTCTTTGTCCCTGTGTAAGGTGGTATAACATGCGGGAAGGGGAACCTTACTTTCAGCAGGGACAGATTCTGGCTGTGTAGAGTACAAGGGGAATGTAGTGGTCTAGGTCAATGTACCAGCAGACTCATTTAGCAGTGGCTGGGCAATGGGCAGGATGAGGAGGAAACAGATATAGGGCCAAAGAATAAAGTAGGCTACATGCAGTTCAAAATTGGTAACAGGACTAAACAGGCGGCATTGCTTTGTTCAGTGGAGTAGCAAACCCAAGAGCAGCAGACACTGTTTCAAGGGCCTAACCACACTAGTAGGCCAAATGCAGTTTAATATCTGATAGTATAGGGCGAAAGCCAGAATGTGGAAGCTCAGCTTTGTTCAGTTGAGGACAACACCAGGGAGGGGCAGACACCTTTAGTAGGCCGGAAAAGCCTATTGCATTTTTTAAAATGGTAATTTGGAGCAGAAGGTTGAAGCTCAGCTTTATTTAGTTGAGGGCAACACCAGGGAGGGGCAGAAGCCGTTAGTAGGCCCTAACCACCATTTTTTTTTTTTTTAAAACCACTTAATGAGAGCCGGAAGGTTGAAGCTCAGCTTTATTTAGTTGAGGACAACACCAGGGAGGGGCAGAAGCCGTTAGTAGGCCCTAACCACCATTTTTTTTTTTTTTAAAACCACATAATGAGAGCCGGAAGGTTGAAGCTCAGCTTTATTTAGTTGAGGACAACACCAGGGAGGGGCAGAAGCCGTTAGTAGGCCCTAACCACCATTTTTTTTTTAAAACCACTTAATGAGAGCCGGAAGGTTGAAGCTCAGCTTTATTTAGTTGAGGACAACACCAGGGAGGGGCAGAAGCCGTTAGTAGGCCCTAACCACCATTTTTTTTTTTTTTAAAACCACATAATGAGAGCCGGAAGGTTGAAGCTCAGCTTTATTTAGTTGAGGACAACACCAGGGAGGGGCAGAAGCCGTTAGTAGGCCCTAACCACCATTTTTTTTTTAAAACCACTTAATGAGAGCCGGAAGGTTGAAGCTCAGCTTTATTTAGTTGAGGACAACACCAGGGAGGGGCAGAAGCCGTTAGTAGGCCCTAACCACCATTTTTTTTTTAAAACCACTTAATGAGAGCCGGAAGGTTGAAGCTCAGCTTTATTTAGTTGAGGACAACACCAGGGAGGGGCAGAAGCCGTTAGTAGGCCCTAACCACCATTTTTTTTTTTTAAACCACATAATGAGAGCCGGAAGGTTGAAGCTCAGCTTTATTTAGTTGAGGACAACACCAGGGAGGGGCAGAAGCCGTTAGTAGGCCCTAACCACCAATTTTTTTTTTTTTAAAACCACTTAATGAGAGCCGGAAGGTTGAAGCTCAGCTTTATTTAGTTGAGGACAACACCAGGGAGGGGCAGAAGCCGTTAGTAGGCCCTAACCACCATTTTTTTTTAAAAACCACTTAATGAGAGCCGGAAGGTTGAAGCTCAGCTTTATTTAGTTGAGGACAACACCAGGGAGGGGCAGAAGCCGTTAGTAGGCCCTAACCACCATTTTTTTTTTTAAAACCACATAATGAGAGCCGGAAGGTTGAAGCTCAGCTTTATTTAGTTGAGGACAACACCAGGGAGGGGCAGAAGCCGTTAGTAGGCCCTAACCACCATTTTTTTTTTTTTTAAAACCACTTAATGAGAGCCGGAAGGTTGAAGCTCAGCTTTATTTAGTTGAGGACAACACCAGGGAGGGGCAGAAGCCGTTAGTAGGCCCTAACCACCATTTTTTTTTTTTTTAAAACCACTTAATGAGAGCCGGAAGGTTGAAGCTCAGCTTTATTTAGTTGAGGACAACACCAGGGAGGGGCAGAAGCCGTTAGTAGGCCCTAACCACCATTTTTTTTTTTTAAACCACATAATGAGAGCCGGAAGGTTGAAGCTCAGCTTTATTTAGTTGAGGACAACACCAGGGAGGGGCAGAAGCCGTTAGTAGGCCCTAACCACCATTTTTTTTTTTAAAACCACATAATGAGAGCCGGAAGGTTGAAGCTCAGCTTTATTTAGTTGAGGGCAACACCAGGGAGGGGCAGAAGCCGTTAGTAGGCCCTAACCAAAGTTGAAGGCCAAATGCAGTTTAATTTCTGATACTATAGGCCGAAAGCCAGAAGGTGGAAGTTCCGATTTAGACAGTGGAGGACAATTTGAATTAGGGACTGCAGACAGACTTAGTAGGCTGTCCCCTGTGGACCATGCATCCACCACATTAACCCATTGCGCCGTAATGGACACGTAATCTTCCGTGGCCATGCCTACAGGTCCATGCGTCTGTTGTCAGGTGCACCTTTGTACTCACAGATTGCCAGAGTGCATGGACAATGCGGTCTTCTACATGCTGGTGGAGGGTTGGGATGGCTTTTCTCGCAAAAGAAGTGTCGACTGGTTAGCTTGTAGCGTGGTACAGCGTAGTCCATCATGGCCTTATTAATAGTAAATAAAATATATAACTAGGCTCTATGAACTTTTAAATAGGTTCCAGGGGTACACGGGCAGCATTGGTGTGGTCAGTGGAGGAGTATTGCAAGTAGGGGCTGCAGACAGGCTATCAAAGGCCTAAAATAACAAACAGTAGGCAGTCATGGCAGTTTTACATCGGTTACATGGATACACAGGCAGGCACTCCAGGCAGCATTGTGCTCAGTGGAGGAGTATTGCAAGTAGGGGCCGCAGACAGGCTATCAAAGGCCTAAAATAACAAACAGTAGGCAGTCATGGCAGTTTTACATCGGTTACATGGATACACAGGCAGGCACTCCAGGCAGCATTGTGGTCAGTGGAGGAGTATTGCAAGTAGGGGCCGCAGACAGGCTATCAAAGGCCTAAAATAACAAACAGTAGGCAGTCATGGCAGTTTTACATCGGTTACATGGATACACAGGCAGCTAGGTGGTGAGTGGAGGAGTATTTAAAGTAAGGACCGCAGACAGGCTATCAAAGGCCTAACATAACAAACAATAGGCTCATGGCAGTTTTACAGCGGTTACATGGATACACGGGCAGGCAGCTTGGTGGTGAGTGGAGGAGTATTTAAAGTATGGACCGCAGACAGGCTTCGAAGGCCTAACACAATAAAATGGGCTGGCTGTAGGCACTTTAAAATTGGTTCCAGGGGTACACGGGCAGCAGTGGTCTGGTCAGTGGAGGCCTAGTGGAAGTATGGACCGCAGACAGGCTTCGAAGGCCTAACACAATAAAATGGGCTGGCTGTAGGCACTTTAAAATTGGTTCCAGGGGTACACGGGCAGCAGTGGTCTGGTCAGTGGAGGCCTAGTGGAAGGAGGGACCGCAGACAGGCTTCGAAGGCCTAACACAATAAAATGGGCTGACTGTAGGCACTTTAAAATTGGTTCCAGGGGTACACGGGCAGCAGTGGTCTGGTCAGTGGAGGACTAGTGGAAGTATGGACCGCAGACAGGCTTCGAAGGCCTAACACAATAAAATGGGCTGGCTGTAGGCACTTTAAAATTGGTTCCAGGGGTACACGGGCAGCAGTGGTCTGGTCAGTGGAGGACTAGTGGAAGGAGGGAGCGCAGAAAGGCTTCAAAGGCCTAACATAACAAACAATAGGCTCATGGCAGTTTTACAGCGGTTACATGGATACACGGGCAGGCAGCTTGGTGGTGGTGAGTGGAGGAGTATTTAAAGTAGGGACCGCAGACAGGCTATCAAAGGCCTAACATAAAAAAACAATAGGCTCATGGCAGTTTCACAGCGGTTACATGGATACACGGGCAGGCAGCTTGGTGGTGGTGAGTGGAGGAGTATTTAAAGTAGGGACCGCAGACAGGCTATCAAAGGCCTAACATAACAAACAATAGGCTCATGGCAGTTTTACAGCGGTTACATGGATACACGGGCAGGCAGCTTGGTGCTGAGTGGAGGAGTATTTAAAGTATGGACCGCAGACAGGCTTCGAAGGCCTAACACAATAAAATGGGCTGGCTGTAGGCACTTTAAAATTGGTTCCAGGGGTACACGGGCAGCAGTGGTCTGGTCAGTGGAGGCCTAGTGGAAGGAGGGACCGCAGACAGGCTTCGAAGGCCTAACACAATAAAATGGGCTGGCTGTAGGCACTTTAAAATTGGTTCCAGGGGTACACGGGCAGCAGTGGTCTGGTCAGTGGAGGCCTAGTGGAAGTATGGACCGCAGACAGGCTTCGAAGGCCTAACACAATAAAATGGGCTGGCTGTAGGCACTTTAAAATTGGTTCCAGGGGTACACGGGCAGCAGTGGTCTGGTCAGTGGAGGACTAGTGGAAGTATGGACCGCAGACAGGCTTCGAAGGCCTAACACAATAAAATGGGCTGGCTGTAGGCACTTTAAAATTGGTTCCAGGGGTACACGGGCAGCAGTGGTCTGGTCAGTGGAGGCCTAGTGGAAGGAGGGACCGCAGACAGGCTTCGAAGGCCTAACACAATAAAATGGGCTGGCTGTAGGCACTTTAAAATTGGTTCCAGGGGTACACGGGCAGCAGTGGTCTGGTCAGTGGAGGACTAGTGGAAGTATGGACCGCAGACAGGCTTCGAAGGCCTAACACAATAAAATGGGCTGGCTGTAGGCACTTTAAAATTGGTTCCAGGGGTACACGGGCAGCAGTGGTCTGGTCAGTGGAGGCCTAGTGGAAGGAGGGACCGCAGACAGGCTTCGAAGGCCTAACACAATAAAATGGGCTGGCTGTAGGCACTTTAAAATTGGTTCCAGGGGTACACGGGCAGCAGTGGTCTGGTCAGTGGAGGACTAGTGGAAGGAGGGAGCGCAGAAAGGCTTCAAAGGCCTAAAATAACAAACAATAGGCTCATGGCAGTTTTACAGCGGTTACATGGATACACGGGCAGGCAGCTTGGTGGTCAGTGGAGGAGTAGGGACCGCAGACAGGCTATCAAAGGCCTAAAATAACAAACAATAGGCTCATGGCAGTTTTACAGCGGTTACATGGATACACGGGCAGGCAGCTTGGTGCTGAGTGGAGGAGTAGTGCAAGGAGTGTCTGTCCCAGTACTCCCAAAATATAAATAGATGTTAATGTCTCGCAAAACAACCAAAACAAAAAAAAAGATGGCATACTTAGGTACAGGGGTGGGCTCATCTGCTGTGTTTCTGACATAGTAATTTGGCAGTAACTATTTAATGGTGCCAATATAGGACACAGACACAGACTACTTTAAGTTGCATCATAGATGTCTACAAATTTGTATTGTCAGTGCCAGACATTGAATGATGTCAGCGAATAGACTAAAGATTGGTGGAGCTGTGCGACATAATTTTGCACGTAGTAGAGCCCAGTTTGAGCTGGGGTAGGGGGGAACTCTCTTGAGGCCGGCGGGACCGCCCCAGGGCCACTCATGTTACAACGGTGTGTCTGACGTTGGGTGCGCACCACCACCGCCAGAGACACTACATTGTACTATGAGGGACCCAGTAGCAATGCCGTCAACCAAAAGCGAGCACACCCACCTCTTCAGACAAACAGCAGTCTCACGGGTGCTTGCGCCAAGTCGCGATACCACGGCCCCGTGTGGGGAGTTTGGCCATTTAGGGAGGTGTAAACATGTCGTATGCTGTACAATCTGCAGCAGCAAATTAGACATTAGAAAAGTAATTCACAGGCAAGAGCTTTTCATAGGAAAGCTAGGTGTCGGCCGGGCAAGGTGGGGCAAAAGATTTTGAAATCCAGTTGTGGTTCATTTTAATGAATGTTAGATCGTCAACATTTTGGGTAGCCAGACGAGTCCTTTTTTCGGTTAATATTGACCCTGCAGCACTGAATACTCTTTCTGATAGGACACTTGCTGCCGGGCAAGCAAGCTCCTGCAATGCATATTCTGCCAATTCTGGCCAGGTGTCTAATTTGGAGGCCCAGTAATCAAATGGGAATGACGGTTGAGGGAGAACATCGATAAGGGATGAAAAATAGTTAGTAACCATACTGGACAAATGTTGTCTCCTGTCACTTTCAATTGATGCAGCAGTACCTGTCCTGTCTGCGGTCATAGCAAAATCACTCCACAACCTGGTCAGAAAACCCCTCTGTCCAACGCCACTTCTGATGTGTGCACCCCTAACACTCCTAGTCTGCTGCCCCCTGGAGCTCGTGTGAGAACGATCACGTGCGCTGTGTGCTGGGAATGCCTGAAGCAAACGGTCAACAAGAGTTGATTGTTTGGTTGCTAATATTAGTTCCAAGTTCTCATGTGGCATAATATTTTGCAATTTGCCTTTATAGCGTGGATCAAGGAGGCAGGCCAACCAGTAATCGTCATCGTTCATCATTTTCGTAATGCGTGTGTCCCTTTGTAGGATACGTAAGGCATAATCCGCCATGTGGGCCAAAGTTCCACTTGTCAAATCTCCGGTTGTGATTGGTTGAGGGGCAGTTGCAGGCAAATCTACGTCACTTGTGTCCCTCAAAAAACCAGAACCCGGCCGTGACACGCAACCAATTTCCTGTGCCCCCGTGAAAGTTTCCGCATTAAAAATATACTCATCCCCATCATCCTCCTCGTCCTCCACCTCCTCTTCGCCCGCTACCTCGTCCTGTACACTGCCCTGACCAGACAATGGCTGACTGTCATCAAGGCTTCCCTCTTCCTCTGGTGCAGACGCCTGCTCCTTTATGTGCGTCAAACTTTGCATCAGCAGACGCATTAGGGGGATGCTCATGCTTATTACGGCGTTGTCTGCACTAACCAGCCGTGTGCATTCCTCAAAACACTGAAGGACTTGACACATGTCTTGTATCTTCGACCACTGCACACCTGACAACTCCATGTCTGCCATCCTACTGCCTGCCCGTGTATCCTCCCACAAATAAATAACAGCACGCCTCTGTTCGCACAGTCTCTGAAGCATGTGCAGTGTTGAGTTCCACCTTGTTGCAACGTCTATGATTAGGCGATGCTGGGGAAGGTTCAAAGACCGCTGATAGGTCTGCATACGGCTGGCGTGTACAGGCGAACGTCGGATATGTGAGCAAAGTGCACGCACTTTGAGGAGCAGGTCGGAGAACCCAGGATAAGTTTTCAATAAGCACTGCACCACCAGGTTTAAGGTGTGAGCCAGGCAAGGAATGTGTTTCAGTTGGGAAAGGGAGATGGCAGCCATGAAATTCCTTCCGTTATCACTCACTACCTTGCCTGCCTCAAGATCTACTGTGCCCAGCCACGACTGCGTTTCTTGTTGCAAGAACTCGGACAGAACTTCCGCGGTGTGTCTGTTGTCGCCCAAACACTTCATAGCCAATACAGCCTGCTGACGCTTGGCAGTAGCTGGCCCATAATGGGACAACTGGTGTGCAACAGTGTCATCTGCCGATGGAGTGGTTGGCCGACTGCGTTCTGTGGAAGAGCTGTAGCTTCTGCAGGAGGACGAGGAGGAGGAGGAGGGGGTGCGAACGCCTACAGCCAACTGTTTCCTAGACCGTGGGCTAGGCACAACTGTCCCTAAATTGATGTCGCCTGTGGACCCTGCATCCACCACATTCACCCAGTGTGCCGTGATGGACACATAACGTCCCTGGCCATGCCTACTGGTCCATGCATCTGTAGTCAGGTGCACCTTTGTACTCACAGATTGCCTGAGTGCATGGACGATGCGCTGTTTAACATGCTGGTGCAGGGCTGGGATGGCTTTTCTGGAAAAAAAGTGTCGACTGGGTAGCTCGTATCGTGGTTCAGCGTACTCCATCAGGGCTTTGAAAGCTTCGCTTTCAACTAACCGGTAGGGCATCATCTCTAACGAGATTAGTCTAGCTATGTGGGCGTTAAAACCCTGTGTACGCGGATGCGAGGATAAGTACTTCCTTTTTCTAACCAGAGTCTCATGTAGGGTGAGCTGGACTGGAGAGCTGTAGATCGTGGAACTTTCGGGTGTGCCGGTGGACATGGCAGACTGAGAGACGGTTGGAGACGGTATTGTTTCCGCCGGTGCCCTAC
This sequence comes from Ranitomeya variabilis, assembly GCF_051348905.1. Classification (NCBI taxonomy): domain Eukaryota; kingdom Metazoa; phylum Chordata; class Amphibia; order Anura; family Dendrobatidae; genus Ranitomeya; species Ranitomeya variabilis. The sequence continues at coordinate 487,027,860 of NC_135234.1, read as the reverse complement.
ATGCAATATTTCCTCCTACAAAACTGGTGATTCCCTGACCCTGACTGCTTTTGGCTGGCAAAGAAACCTGCACAGATACTGCCGGTGGTGCGGAAAATGGTGGCCTTACAGTGACGGAAGGGATGTTGCGTTGCTGACTAGCTTCATTGGCCGAGGGTGCTACAACCTTGAGGGACGTTTGGTAGTTAGTCCAGGCTTGAGAATGCATGGTGGTTAAGTGTCTATGCATGCAACTAGTATTTAGACTTTTCAGATTCTGACCTCTGCTTAAGCTAGTTGAACATTTTTGACAGATGACTTTGCGCTGATCAGTTGGATGTTGTTTAAAAAAATGCCAGACTGCACTCTTCCTAGACTCTGATCCCTTTTCAGGGATTGCAGACTGAGCTTTAACCGGATGGCAACGCTGTGCTCCAACAGGTTTTGGCTTTGACACGCGTTTTGGTCCAGATACGGGCCCGGCAGATGGAACCTGTTGCGATGTTGATGCCTGCTGCGGCCCCTCCTCCACCTCCGCTTCTGAACTACTGCCGCCTGCACCCTGTTCCCCCAATGGCTGCCAATCGGGGTCAATAACTGGGTCATCTATTACCTCCTCTTCGAGCTCGTGTGCAACTTCGTCTGTGTCACTGTGTCGGTCGGTGGTATAGCGTTCGTGGCGGGGCAACATAGTCTCATCAGGGTCTGATTGTGGATCTGTACCCTGAGAGGGCAATGTGGTGGTCTGAGTCAAAGGAGCAGCATAGTACTCTGGCTGTGGCTGTGCATCAGTGCACTCCATGTCAGAATATACTTGTAATGGGCATGGCCTGTTAAATGTTTCACTTTCTAAGCCAGGGACGGTATGTGTAAAGAGCTCCATGGAGTGACCCGTTGTGTCGCCTGCTGCATCCTTCTCTCTTGTTGTAGTTTTTGCTGAGGAGGACAAGGAAGCGACTTGTCCCTGACCGTGAACATCCACAAGCGACGCGCTGCTTTTACATTTACCAGTTTCGGAAGAGGAGGCAAAAGAGCTAGAGGCTGAGTCTGCAATGTAAGCCAAAACTTGCTGTTGCTGCTCCGCCTTTAAAAGCGGTTTTCCTACTCCCAGAAAAGAGAGCGTTCGAGGCCTTGTGTAGCCTGACGACGAAACTGGCTCCACAGCTCCAGACTTAGGTGGAATATTTTTATCCCCACGACCACCTGATGCTCCACTACCACTACCATCATTACCAGCTGACAATGAACGCCCACGACGACCTCTTGCACCAGACTTCCTCATTGTTTTAAAATCTTAACCAAAGTAACTTTATTTGTTGCTATCAAACAACTTACACGGTGAGCTATAACTTCAGTATGATTTCAATATCCCTTAACAGGTTGGTGAGACCACAAGGAAAATCAGGCACAATGTTACACACTCTGTTTTCTGTGGCACAAAATCACAGAGATGACACACACGCAGGACTGTCACTCAAGCACTAATGTCAATATTAATCTCCCACCTAATTTATTTATTTTTTTTTCTCAGGGAGACTTTAGAAACCAAATAATATTAAAAAAAAAAAAAAAAAAGGCTTTCTATGGCCCACAATTAGAGAGAGAGAGGTGGCACAACCAGGAGTCAAGACTGGCGCACAAGCTGAAAGGGCAATATTACTCTCCCACTGTTTTTTATGTTTTTTTTGTTTTTTTCAGGGAGACTTTAGAAACCAAATAATATTAAAAAAACCAAAAAAAAAAAAGGCTTTCTATGGCCCACTGAATGAGAGGGAGAGAGGTGGCACACCCAGGAGTCAAGACTGGCACACAAGCTGAAAGGGCAATATTACTCTCCCACTGTTTTTTTATGTATTTTTTGTTTTTTCAGGGAGACTTTAGAAACCCAATAATATTTAAAAAAATAAATAAATAGGCTTTCTATGGCCCACTGAATGAGAGGGAGAGAGGTGACACACCCAGGAGTCAAGACTGGCACACAAGCTGAAAGGGCAATATTACTCTCCCACTGTTTTTTTAGGTTTTTTTTTTTTTTTCAGGGAGAATTAGAAACCAAATAATATTAAAAAAAAAAAAAAAATAGGCTTTCTATGGCCCACTGAATGAAAGGGAGAGAGGTGGCACACCCAGGAGTCAAGACTGGCACACAAGCTGAAAGGGCAATATTACTCTCCCACTGTTTTTTTATGTATTTTTTGTTTTTTCAGGGAGACTTTAGAAACCCAATAATATTTAAAAAAAAAAATAAATAGGCTTTCTATGGCCCACTGAATGAGAGGGAGAGAGGTGGCACACCCAGGAGTCAAGACTGGCACACAAGCTGAAAGGGCAATATTACTCTCCCACTGTTTTTTTAGGTTTTTTTTTTTTTTTCAGGGAGAATTAGAAACCAAATAATATTAAAAAAAAAAAAAATAGGCTTTCTATGGCCCACTGAATGAAAGGGAGAGAGGTGGCACACCCAGGAGTCAAGACTGGCACACAAGCTGAAAGGGCAATATTACTCTCCCACTGTTTTTTTATGTATTTTTTGTTTTTTCAGGGAGACTTTAGAAACCCAATAATATTTAAAAAAAAAAATAAATAGGCTTTCTATGGCCCACTGAATGAGAGGGAGAGAGGTGACACACCCAGGAGTCAAGACTGGCACACAAGCTGAAAGGGCAATATTACTCTCCCACTGTTTTTTTAGGTTTTTTTTTTTTTTTCAGGGAGAATTAGAAACCAAATAATATTAAAAAAAAAAAAAAAATAGGCTTTCTATGGCCCACTGAATGAAAGGGAGAGAGGTGGCACACCCAGGAGTCAAGACTGGCACACAAGCTGAAAGGGCAATATTACTCTCCCACTGTTTTTTTATGTATTTTTTGTTTTTTCAGGGAGACTTTAGAAACCCAATAATATTTAAAAAAAAAAATAAATAGGCTTTCTATGGCCCACTGAATGAGAGGGAGAGAGGTGGCACACCCAGGAGTCAAGACTGGCACACAAGCTGAAAGGGCAATATTACTCTCCCACTGTTTTTTTAGGTTTTTTTTTTTTTTTCAGGGAGAATTAGAAACCAAATAATATTAAAAAAAAAAAAAATAGGCTTTCTATGGCCCACTGAATGAAAGGGAGAGAGGTGGCACACCCAGGAGTCAAGACTGGCACACAAGCTGAAAGGGCAATATTACTCTCCCACTGTTTTTTTATGTATTTTTTGTTTTTTCAGGGAGACTTTAGAAACCCAATAATATTTAAAAAAAAAAATAAATAGGCTTTCTATGGCCCACTGAATGAGAGGGAGAGAGGTGGCACACCCAGGAGTCAAGACTGGCACACAAGCTGAAAGGGCAATATTACTCTCCCACTGTTTTTTTAGGTTTTTTTTTTTTTTTCAGGGAGAATTAGAAACCAAATAATATTAAAAAAAAAAAAATAGGCTTTCTATGGCCCACTGAATGAAAGGGAGAGAGGTGGCACACCCAGGAGTCAAGACTGGCACACAAGCTGAAAGGGCAATATTACTCTCCCACTGTTTTTTTATGTATTTTTTGTTTTTTCAGGGAGACTTTAGAAACCCAATAATATTTAAAAAAAAAAATAAATAGGCTTTCTATGGCCCACTGAATGAGAGGGAGAGAGGTGGCACACCCAGGAGTCAAGACTGGCACACAAGCTGAAAGGGCAATATTACTCTCCCACTGTTTTTTTAGGTTTTTTTTTTTTTCAGGGAGACTTTAGAAACCAAATAATATTAAAAAAAAAAAAAAAAAAAAAAAAATAGGCTTGCTATAGCCCACTGAATGAGAGATAGCACACACAGCAGTGGCACACAAGCCCTTACTGAGGCCAATATTTTTCTCCCACTGATTGATGTAGTGTTTTTGTGTTGAGGTAGAATTTAGAACACAAATCACGGAAAAAATAAATAGGCTTTCTATGGCCCACTGAATGAAAGGGAGAGAGGTGGCACACCCAGGAGTCAAGACTGGCACACAAGCTGAAAGGGCAATATTACTCTCCCACTGTTTTTTTATGTATTTTTTGTTTTTTCAGGGAGACTTTAGAAACCCAATAATATTTTAAAAAAAAAAAAAGGCTTTCTATGGCCCACAATTAGAGAGAGAGAGGTGGCACAACCAGGAGTCAAGACTGGCGCACAAGCTGAAAGGGCAATATTACTCTCCCACTGTTTTTTATGTTTTTTTTGTTTTTTTCAGGGAGACTTTAGAAACCAAATAATATTAAAAAAACCAAAAAAAAAAAAGGCTTTCTATGGCCCACTGAATGAGAGGGAGAGAGGTGGCACACCCAGGAGTCAAGACTGGCACACAAGCTGAAAGGGCAATATTACTCTCCCACTGTTTTTTTATGTATTTTTTGTTTTTTCAGGGAGACTTTAGAAACCCAATAATATTTAAAAAAAAAAATAAATAGGCTTTCTATGGCCCACTGAATGAGAGGGAGAGAGGTGACACACCCAGGAGTCAAGACTGGCACACAAGCTGAAAGGGCAATATTACTCTCCCACTGTTTTTTTAGGTTTTTTTTTTTTTTTCAGGGAGAATTAGAAACCAAATAATATTAAAAAAAAAAAAAAAATAGGCTTTCTATGGCCCACTGAATGAAAGGGAGAGAGGTGGCACACCCAGGAGTCAAGACTGGCACACAAGCTGAAAGGGCAATATTACTCTCCCACTGTTTTTTTATGTATTTTTTGTTTTTTCAGGGAGACTTTAGAAACCCAATAATATTTAAAAAAAAAAATAAATAGGCTTTCTATGGCCCACTGAATGAGAGGGAGAGAGGTGGCACACCCAGGAGTCAAGACTGGCACACAAGCTGAAAGGGCAATATTACTCTCCCACTGTTTTTTTAGGTTTTTTTTTTTTTTCAGGGAGAATTAGAAACCAAATAATATTAAAAAAAAAAAAAATAGGCTTTCTATGGCCCACTGAATGAAAGGGAGAGAGGTGGCACACCCAGGAGTCAAGACTGGCACACAAGCTGAAAGGGCAATATTACTCTCCCACTGTTTTTTTATGTATTTTTTGTTTTTTCAGGGAGACTTTAGAAACCCAATAATATTTAAAAAAAAAAATAAATAGGCTTTCTATGGCCCACTGAATGAGAGGGAGAGAGGTGACACACCCAGGAGTCAAGACTGGCACACAAGCTGAAAGGGCAATATTACTCTCCCACTGTTTTTTTAGGTTTTTTTTTTTTTTTCAGGGAGAATTAGAAACCAAATAATATTAAAAAAAAAAAAAAAATAGGCTTTCTATGGCCCACTGAATGAAAGGGAGAGAGGTGGCACACCCAGGAGTCAAGACTGGCACACAAGCTGAAAGGGCAATATTACTCTCCCACTGTTTTTTTATGTATTTTTTGTTTTTTCAGGGAGACTTTAGAAACCCAATAATATTTAAAAAAAAAAATAAATAGGCTTTCTATGGCCCACTGAATGAGAGGGAGAGAGGTGGCACACCCAGGAGTCAAGACTGGCACACAAGCTGAAAGGGCAATATTACTCTCCCACTGTTTTTTTAGGTTTTTTTTTTTTTTTCAGGGAGAATTAGAAACCAAATAATATTAAAAAAAAAAAAAATAGGCTTTCTATGGCCCACTGAATGAAAGGGAGAGAGGTGGCACACCCAGGAGTCAAGACTGGCACACAAGCTGAAAGGGCAATATTACTCTCCCACTGTTTTTTTATGTATTTTTTGTTTTTTCAGGGAGACTTTAGAAACCCAATAATATTTAAAAAAAAAAATAAATAGGCTTTCTATGGCCCACTGAATGAGAGGGAGAGAGGTGGCACACCCAGGAGTCAAGACTGGCACACAAGCTGAAAGGGCAATATTACTCTCCCACTGTTTTTTTAGGTTTTTTTTTTTTTTTCAGGGAGAATTAGAAACCAAATAATATTAAAAAAAAAAAAATAGGCTTTCTATGGCCCACTGAATGAAAGGGAGAGAGGTGGCACACCCAGGAGTCAAGACTGGCACACAAGCTGAAAGGGCAATATTACTCTCCCACTGTTTTTTTATGTATTTTTTGTTTTTTCAGGGAGACTTTAGAAACCCAATAATATTTAAAAAAAAAAATAAATAGGCTTTCTATGGCCCACTGAATGAGAGGGAGAGAGGTGGCACACCCAGGAGTCAAGACTGGCACACAAGCTGAAAGGGCAATATTACTCTCCCACTGTTTTTTTAGGTTTTTTTTTTTTTCAGGGAGACTTTAGAAACCAAATAATATTAAAAAAAAAAAAAAAAAAAAAAAAATAGGCTTGCTATAGCCCACTGAATGAGAGATAGCACACACAGCAGTGGCACACAAGCCCTTACTGAGGCCAATATTTTTCTCCCACTGATTGATGTAGTGTTTTTGTGTTGAGGTAGAATTTAGAACACAAATCACGGAAAAAATAAATAGGCTTTCTATGGCCCACTGAATGAAAGGGAGAGAGGTGGCACACCCAGGAGTCAAGACTGGCACACAAGCTGAAAGGGCAATATTACTCTCCCACTGTTTTTTTATGTATTTTTTGTTTTTTCAGGGAGACTTTAGAAACCCAATAATATTTTAAAAAAAAAAAAAGGCTTTCTATGGCCCACAATTAGAGAGAGAGAGGTGGCACAACCAGGAGTCAAGACTGGCGCACAAGCTGAAAGGGCAATATTACTCTCCCACTGTTTTTTATGTTTTTTTTGTTTTTTTCAGGGAGACTTTAGAAACCAAATAATATTAAAAAAACCAAAAAAAAAAAAGGCTTTCTATGGCCCACTGAATGAGAGGGAGAGAGGTGGCACACCCAGGAGTCAAGACTGGCACACAAGCTGAAAGGGCAATATTACTCTCCCACTGTTTTTTTATGTATTTTTTGTTTTTTCAGGGAGACTTTAGAAACCCAATAATATTTAAAAAAAAAAATAAATAGGCTTTCTATGGCCCACTGAATGAGAGGGAGAGAGGTGACACACCCAGGAGTCAAGACTGGCACACAAGCTGAAAGGGCAATATTACTCTCCCACTGTTTTTTTAGGTTTTTTTTTTTTTTTCAGGGAGAATTAGAAACCAAATAATATTAAAAAAAAAAAAAAAATAGGCTTTCTATGGCCCACTGAATGAAAGGGAGAGAGGTGGCACACCCAGGAGTCAAGACTGGCACACAAGCTGAAAGGGCAATATTACTCTCCCACTGTTTTTTTATGTATTTTTTGTTTTTTCAGGGAGACTTTAGAAACCCAATAATATTTAAAAAAAAAAATAAATAGGCTTTCTATGGCCCACTGAATGAGAGGGAGAGAGGTGGCACACCCAGGAGTCAAGACTGGCACACAAGCTGAAAGGGCAATATTACTCTCCCACTGTTTTTTTAGGTTTTTTTTTTTTTTTCAGGGAGAATTAGAAACCAAATAATATTAAAAAAAAAAAAAATAGGCTTTCTATGGCCCACTGAATGAAAGGGAGAGAGGTGGCACACCCAGGAGTCAAGACTGGCACACAAGCTGAAAGGGCAATATTACTCTCCCACTGTTTTTTTATGTATTTTTTGTTTTTTCAGGGAGACTTTAGAAACCCAATAATATTTAAAAAAAAAAATAAATAGGCTTTCTATGGCCCACTGAATGAGAGGGAGAGAGGTGACACACCCAGGAGTCAAGACTGGCACACAAGCTGAAAGGGCAATATTACTCTCCCACTGTTTTTTTAGGTTTTTTTTTTTTTTTCAGGGAGAATTAGAAACCAAATAATATTAAAAAAAAAAAAAAAATAGGCTTTCTATGGCCCACTGAATGAAAGGGAGAGAGGTGGCACACCCAGGAGTCAAGACTGGCACACAAGCTGAAAGGGCAATATTACTCTCCCACTGTTTTTTTATGTATTTTTTGTTTTTTCAGGGAGACTTTAGAAACCCAATAATATTTAAAAAAAAAAATAAATAGGCTTTCTATGGCCCACTGAATGAGAGGGAGAGAGGTGGCACACCCAGGAGTCAAGACTGGCACACAAGCTGAAAGGGCAATATTACTCTCCCACTGTTTTTTTAGGTTTTTTTTTTTTTTTCAGGGAGAATTAGAAACCAAATAATATTAAAAAAAAAAAAAATAGGCTTTCTATGGCCCACTGAATGAAAGGGAGAGAGGTGGCACACCCAGGAGTCAAGACTGGCACACAAGCTGAAAGGGCAATATTACTCTCCCACTGTTTTTTTATGTATTTTTTGTTTTTTCAGGGAGACTTTAGAAACCCAATAATATTTAAAAAAAAAAATAAATAGGCTTTCTATGGCCCACTGAATGAGAGGGAGAGAGGTGGCACACCCAGGAGTCAAGACTGGCACACAAGCTGAAAGGGCAATATTACTCTCCCACTGTTTTTTTAGGTTTTTTTTTTTTTTTCAGGGAGAATTAGAAACCAAATAATATTAAAAAAAAAAAAATAGGCTTTCTATGGCCCACTGAATGAAAGGGAGAGAGGTGGCACACCCAGGAGTCAAGACTGGCACACAAGCTGAAAGGGCAATATTACTCTCCCACTGTTTTTTTATGTATTTTTTGTTTTTTCAGGGAGACTTTAGAAACCCAATAATATTTAAAAAAAAAAATAAATAGGCTTTCTATGGCCCACTGAATGAGAGGGAGAGAGGTGGCACACCCAGGAGTCAAGACTGGCACACAAGCTGAAAGGGCAATATTACTCTCCCACTGTTTTTTTAGGTTTTTTTTTTTTTTCAGGGAGACTTTAGAAACCAAATAATATTAAAAAAAAAAAAAAAAAAAAAAAAATAGGCTTGCTATAGCCCACTGAATGAGAGATAGCACACACAGCAGTGGCACACAAGCCCTTACTGAGGCCAATATTTTTCTCCCACTGATTGATGTAGTGTTTTTGTGTTGAGGTAGAATTTAGAACACAAATCACAGAAAAAATAAATAGGCTTTCTATGGCCCACTGAATGAAAGGGAGAGAGGTGGCACACCCAGGAGTCAAGACTGGCACACAAGCTGAAAGGGCAATATTACTCTCCCACTGTTTTTTTATGTATTTTTTGTTTTTTCAGGGAGACTTTAGAAACCCAATAATATTTTAAAAAAAAAAAAAGGCTTTCTATGGCCCACAATTAGAGAGAGAGAGGTGGCACAACCAGGAGTCAAGACTGGCGCACAAGCTGAAAGGGCAATATTACTCTCCCACTGTTTTTTATGTTTTTTTTTGTTTTTTTCAGGGAGACTTTAGAAACCAAATAATATTAAAAAAACCAAAAAAAAAAAAGGCTTTCTATGGCCCACTGAATGAGAGGGAGAGAGGTGGCACACCCAGGAGTCAAGACTGGCACACAAGCTGAAAGGGCAATATTACTCTCCCACTGTTTTTTTATGTATTTTTTGTTTTTTTCAGGGAGACTTTAGAAACCCAATAATATTTAAAAAAAAAAATAAATAGGCTTTCTATGGCCCACTGAATGAGAGGGAGAGAGGTGGCACACCCAGGAGTCAAGACTGGCACACAAGCTGAAAGGGCAATATTACTCTCCCACTGTTTTTTTAGGTTTTTTTTGTTTTTTCAGGGAGACTTTAGAAACCCAATAATATTTAAAAAAAAAAATAAATAGGCTTTCTATGGCCCACTGAATGAAAGGGAGAGAGGTGGCACACCCAGGAGTCAAGACTGGCACACAAGCTGAAAGGGCAATATTACTCTCCCACTGTTTTTTTATGTATTTTTTGTTTTTTTCAGGGAGACTTTAGAAACCCAATAATATTTAAAAAAAAAAATAAATAGGCTTTCTATGGCCCACTGAATGAGAGGGAGAGAGGTGGCACACCCAGGAGTCAAGACTGGCACACAAGCTGAAAGGGCAATATTACTCTCCCACTGTTTTTTTAGGTTTTTTTTTTTTTTCAGGGAGACTTTTGAAACCAAATAATATTAAAAAAAAAAAAAAAAAAAAAATATAGGCTTGCTATAGCCCACTGAATGAGAGATAGCGCACACACAGCAGTGGCACACAAGCCCTGACTGAGGCCAATATTTTTCTCCCACTGATTGATGTAGTGTTTCTGTGTTGAGGTAGATTTTAGAACACAAATCACGGAAAAAATAAATAGGCTTTCTATGGCCCACTCAGTGAGAGATGGCACACACAGGGATGGCACTGTAGCAGAAATGCCAATCTTAATCTCCCACAAAAAAAAAACAAAAAAAAAAAAAAAACTGTCCTACAATTACTATCTCCCTGCAGTAATGTAAGCCAGGTATGGCAGGCAGCAATAGGAGTGGACTGATGCACAAATTAAATAAAAAGTGTGGACAAACAAAAAAGATAGCTGTGCAGAAAGGAAGGAACAAGAGGATATGTGCTTTGAAAAAAGCAGTTGGTTTCCACAGTGGCGTACACACAGCAATACAGCTATCACGGAGCCTTCTAGGGCAGCCCAATGAGCTACAGCGCTGAGGGGAAAAAAAAAAAAAAATAGCTTCCACTGTTCCTGCACACCGAAGGTGGTGTTGGACAGTGGAAATCGCTGCAGCACAAGCGGTTTGGTGGTTAGTGGACCCTGCCTAACGCTCTCCCTGCTTCTGATGAAGCGGCAGCAACCTGTCCCTAAGCTCAGATCAGCAGCAGTAAGATGGCGGTCGGCGGGAACGCCCCTTTATAGCCCCTGTGACGCCGCAGACAGCAAGCCAATCACTGCAATGCCCTTCTCTAAGATGGTGGGGACCAGGATCTATGTCATCACGCTGCCCACACTCTGCGTTCACCTTCATTGGCTGAGAAATGGCGCTTTTCGCGTCATTGAAACGCGACTTTGGCGCGAAAGTCGCGTACCGCATGGCCGACAAGCACAGGGGTCGGATCGGGTTTCATGAGACGCCGACTTAGCCAAAAGTCGGCGACTTTTGAAAATGATCGACCCGTTTCGCTCAACCCTAACGACCAGCGATACGACCTGGCCGTGATCGTTGGTAAGTCGTTGTGTGGTCGCTGGGGAGCTGTCACACAGACAGCTCTCTCCAGCGACCAACGATCAGGGGAACGACTTCGGCATCGTTGAAACTGTCTTCAACGATGCCGAAGTCTCCCTGCAGCACCCGGGTAACCAGGGTAAACATCGGGTTACTAAGCGCAGGGCCGCGCTTAGTAACACGATGTTTACCCTGGTTACCAAAAAAAACAAACAGTACATACTCGCCTTTCGGTGTCCCTTGCCGTCTGCTTCCTGCTCTGACTGAGCCGCCGTACAGTGAGAGCAGAGCGCAGCGGTGACGTCACTGCTGTGCTGTGCTCTCACTTTCCGGCCGGCAGTCAGTCAGAGCAGGAAGCAGACGGCAAGGGACCTGACGGACATCAGATGGTGAGTATGTACTGTTTGTTTTTTTTTACATTTACGCTGGTAACCAGGGTAAACATCGGGTTACTAAGCGCGGCCCTGCGCTTAGTAACCCGATGTTTACCCTGGTTACCAGTGAAGACATCGCTGGATCGGTGTCACACACACCGATTCAGCGATGTCAGCGGGACCTCAACGACCAAAAAAAGGTCCAGGCCATTCCGACACGACCAGCGATCTCACAGCAGGGGCCTGATCGCTGGTACGTGTCACACATAGCGAGATCGCTACTGAGGTCGCTGTTGCGTCACAAAACTTGTGACTCAGCAGCGATCTCGCTAGCGATCTCGCTATGTGAGACGGGGCCTTTAGGGGGTGTCACCCAGTTGTAATCAAGGTTACCTGGTTAGGGGCCCACTCAGAAGCTTTACCACCCTGAACCAAAACCCTAGTTACACCTCTGATTGGGATATTTTGTTATAACCCAACCCTGACTTATACCTGTCAACAAACTTTGTCTCTAACTTGTTTGGAGATCTCCTTGGCCTTCATGGTGTTGTTTGGTTAGTGGTGCCTCTTGCTTAATGGTATTGTAGCCTCTGTGGTTTTTCAGAAAAGGTGTGTATACACTGACAGACCATGCGACACTTAGATTGCACACAGGTGGACCTCCTTTCACTAAGCACGGGACTTATGAAGATAATTGTTTGAACCAGAAATTTTTAGGGACTTCATAGAAAAAAAGCGGTCAATACATATGCACATGCTAATTATTACTTATTTTATCCCATAAATTTAATTTATGCCTATATTTTTCGCATTGCACTTCATCAACTTAGACTAGTTAGTGCTGATGCATCACGCGCATCGGATTACAAAAATATTTATACACAGGTTGTAATGTAACAAAATAGGTAAAAAGCTAAGGGGGTGAATATTTTTGCAAGCCACTGTATACTGTCAATTTAGGTGACTCGGAAGAGACATACCTCTGTGATTAGTCAACTTAATTACCTTTTCCCCATCTACCATATTAGCACCCCCTCACACGAACGTATACATCAAACAAGTGCTATCTGATGTTTTATCAGGCAGCACCCAGACCAAGGTTATTCAATGGGGCAACATGCTGAAAATTGCAGCATGCTGAAACATCGGACTGCACTCGCTTGACAATCCAAGTGCATTCCTATTTGTGAGGGCTCACAGAATGGAGAAGATGGAGACATTTTTTTCTCCATCTTTTCCTCATCCGAGAGAATCGGATCATACTATGCTGACACTGGTCAGAGTTTGATCAGAGTTGCATTAGCATAATTAATGGGCCCAATTTTCTTGGATGAGAGAATCTACAGTTGTGTGAGCAAGCCCTGAATGTAAAAGAATGTTCTGAAATGTTTCAGCATTTCAGAGTAAAACATACAAGTTTGGAATAATGCAGCTGATCTATGATTCATGCTTCCTGTGGTTCGGGGAGTATGAATCAGGAGCAGTGCACAGCTATATTTAACACATTTCTCCATCGTTAATACCCAAGTACCTTGGTGTGGTGTCCCAGTGTGGACACTACAGTGACAACTAGAAGGTTCATGAGCAGGTTGAGAACACAAAAACATGTCAGATGTCATACATTTTCTATTTTCTAAGTCGCCATAAAACTATTACAAGTAGTAGCTGTCGTCTGGCACCAAATTCACTCAGTGCTCATGCCAATTGTTATGCTCCTCCTAAGCAGTGCAGATCGGTGCTCCCCCAGAACGTGTCTAATCTAAGTCTAGGGGCTCAGTCAGATGTCATTGATTTTTCTTCTGCTCAAAAACCGATCCGAATTTCATCATTGTTCTTTATCGGAGTGTCATCAGAACTTGGTCAGTGTGTCAGTTTTAACCTTCAAAGTTTAATCTAAGTTTCATCAGTTTATCTTGGATGAATAAAAAAACTCCTATCAAACATGACACTGGCATCCAATTTTTTTGGCAGAAACAAAGACTTAGATTGGAGAGTTTGGTCTGACACTCAGATCATTATTGGACAAGTGTCTGTGCTTTTGTGCCGACCACTCAGTTCAAGGAAAAAATGGGACATATGATCTAGTCCATATGCAGCGCCCCAGAGTCCTGGTCGTTGCAGTACTGTGGCCCCGCCACTATGGGGAGCTATGGTGCGTCTGATGGCACTGAAGGAGTTCATCTGATCAGGTATCACAGACACCAATACATTTCACAGTCGGGCCTCCGGGGGGAGCTAAGGGTTCTATTCACTAGGCCACTCCCCACCATAGTGGGTAAACTGGGGGTCAGGCAGGAAGTTAGATCAGAAAGCTGACTGGGTTGGAACCAGGCAACACCTTGTGGCAGAGGGTGTTGTGGGGGCAGATACAGTAGGGTCTCTGTCAGGGGTGGGATCCTGACAGAGGCTTGGCAACTTGAACGAACGTAACGGGACCGTGCCTGCTCAGGATAGCGGCGGTGCCCAAGGAAGGACCAGAAGCGAGATAGATTGTGCTGAGTGAGAAACGAGATCAAGCAATAGGAGAATACCAGTAGGGGTCGTGCTGTAAGACCGAAGCAACACCCTACTGAGGCGCACTACCGGTGGCCGGAACGCCGAGAGGGTATTTCAACATCCAGCTTCAAGCAATACTCTAAACAGCGGCAGGGCAGTCAGTCTAAGGCGGGCTGTCTAACTTAAATCACCTATGCAGTCTTGGGGGGCAACTTGTGGAGAGGAGCGACTCTAGGGTCCCGGAAGAGCTCCGAGCCTACCCGTCAAACGGGTGCCGTCCCAACCAGAACACCAGGGAGGGACGGAGGATTAGCAGAACATCATCTAATCGAGTTGTGAGGGAACTTAAGAAACAGACACAACAGTTGTGGGGACTTTCTGTAAGCACAGCAGGGAAGGACCACAACACATAGCACTAGCAGGAAGGCACAGATTTCCACCTGCTAAGAGAACTCTGGAGGTGCCATTGGACCAGCCGGACTTGCGTAGCCTGGTTATCCGGATTCCGGACTGAGGACCCAGAGATCTTCAGTAAAGAGGTAAAGAGACTGCAACCTGGTGTCCTCGTTATTTACTGCACCGCACCACTACAGCTTCACCACCATCATCCGTCATAACTATCACTGTACGCCCCTCGGCAGGGTCACGGACCGGGCCTAGCCACCGTGACAACCCCAGAGCAGAGACTCAGAGGCCCGGTACCGGGTACTCCTCGGCCCTGCGGCGGTGGGGGCGCTACAACTTGGCGTCACGAACAGGATCTACTTAAGCCTGAAGAATCAGGTCATGTGTGCCTTGGAACTGTGATTTACTGTACTTTATTGCAAAGACTGTGAATTGTCACTTGCCGCCAAAAGTTCGCGCCAAAACCGCCGCCATTGCAGCGTCACAGGGAGCGCAGAGGAAGAAGAAGGGCGTGCCATGGGAGGAAACTACCAAAGCGGCGCCAGAAGTAGCGACCGCCCCCTCCAACTCCTGCTGCGAGAGGACGACCTGCCCAGCAGCAGAGGAGAACCGCCCCCTGATTTGCAATGGCGGGAACAAGGTGAAGGAGGAGCCCGACCTCGGAGAAATGGCGGAGCCAGGTGCATGCGTTGCCGCCGAATGCCAGACAGCGACGATGAGCAGCAAGTGCCCGAGCAACGGCGAGGTGATCCTGGCTTGCCCTCACCCATCAGAAGCGGACTCGCGTCCACCGCCGGTGAGGGACCTGAACTCCTTGGAGCCGCCAGTGGAGGAGCCGAGCCTACCTATCCCAGCCACGGAACCATGGAGGGCGGAGTTACATCAAGAGGTGACTCCGGAGGAGCCGCGGTCCGGGCTGCAGCCGATTCCAGTGCCCTTGTCAACGGACCGGAGCGACATCGGTGGAATCACATCAGGCGCAGGTATGGACGGCATCCCTACTCCCATGGCCGATTCTGCTCTCCCGACCGATCCGCCTCCCCTGACCGATCCCGCTCCTGTGACCGCTCCTCACCCCAGCAATGATCGTTCCTTCATGGTGGAGCGGGTCATCCTCACCTCTAACGCGATGGGAAAGCTAGTGCCTACGCTACCAACCAAGATGGGAGAACCCATAGATGTGGGCCTAGACGGGGTGATCCTCCGGTGGGACACCCCCTGGACCGGGCCGGATGGGACCCGGGAGGATGGCCTCACCCTTGCGGTACTTACCTGGGAACAGTATAAGCAATGTCTAATACAACACTGGAAAGATCGAGACGAGACCGAACAACCTGACACACAACGTAAGAAGTCTGCGCCCGGCAGGAAAGACGTAGTAAAGCGGGGAACTGTGCTGGCCTACCGCCCGAAGAGGGGATGGGGCTCCATACAGGAACCGGGGCTAGCAACTGATGTCTTTGTTACTAGCTACAACGTGAAAACCCCCTGCTGCAGTCGAGATGGTAACCCATTACAAAGGGGGGATCAGGTGACTTACACCCGTCATCGGAATGCACAAGGGTGGTGTGCCCGGAACGTTCGACGGTGTGAACCTGAGAGAGCGCCCCCTGTTGCCCCGATCAAGACTGATCCCGATTTGCCAGATCTTGTTCCTATCACCACCGTACGCCTTGTAGCGGCTACTGAACTCGCAAGCAGGATTAGCCTTCAAATCCAGACACCGGCTGATCTGATGGCGCCTGAGAGACCAACTACCAGCATGGGTGCTGCCTCAGCCAGGGGTGGGGAACCACCCTCGGCATCAAAAGAGTAAGAAACTGCAGTACCTGTAAATAGTTCTTTAACTGTTTGTTCGTTTCCTGTTTTGCTGCTAGACCCGTCCAGGGTTAACTCTTAAAGGGATCCCTTTGTTGACCCGGGATCCCTATTGTTGTGTTTGTTTTTCTAAGTTTTGCACAAGTTTCCAGAACTGCCGCAATCATGAACAGTGCATGATACAAACTTTTTGTAAATAGTTTGCACCTTATTAAAGGTGCTCCCTACTGGTTTTACTTCAAAAAGGACTCTTTGTGAAGATACCACACTGGAACCTTTGCCGAGTATGGACTGGTAGCTTGAGAAGATATGCTACCTCATAGAGACTTGGTCCCCTCTTAAAGGGGATGTTCATTTGTTGCACTTAAATGGTGATTGTTGTGAATTTGGTTTCTGGGCTCCCCCGGTGGTCACTTGTGGTACTGAACTTATGTGCTTCATCGCCTCTGTTCACCTGTTTCCATCAGGATGTGGGAGTTGTCTATTTAGCCTTGCTCCTCAGTCATTTCTATGCCGGCCAACAATGTTACCAGAAGCCTTTCTGTTGCATGTTCCTGCTCCTATACTACTATCAGCTAAGTTGGACTTGTAGTCCTAAGTTTGTTTTGCATTTTTGTTCCAGTTCTCTGTGTTTGAATATTTCTGAGGCTGGAAGCTCTTGTGAGCTGAAATTGCCACTCTGGTGTCATGAGTTGATATTAGAGTCTTAAAGTAATTTCAGGATGGTGTTTTGAAAGGGTTTTCAGCTGACTGTGTAGTTCCCTTTTCTGTCTTCCTACTATCTAGTAAGCGGACCTCAATTTGCTAAACCTATCTTCATACTTCGTATGTCAATTTCCTCTAAAATCACCGACATTATATGTGGGGGCTACTGTCTGCCTTTTGGGGAAAATTTCTCTAGAGGTAAGCCAGGTCTGTATTTTCCTCTGCTAGGGTCAGTCAGTTCTCCGGCTGGCGCTGGGCGTCTAGGGATAAAACGTAGGCACGCTACCCGGCCACTGTTAGTTGTGCGGTAGGTTTAGCTCACAGTCAGCTCGAGTTCCCATCTTCCAAGAGCTAGTCCTTTTGTATGCTTTACTACGGTCTCTTGCCATTGAGAACCATGACAGTTTGGCCGGCCAAGGGTTAAAATAATTGGCAGAAGAAAGGAGAGAAAAGAAGTCTGCAGAGAATTTTTTTTTTTTTTTTCCTGAGTTTGCTCATTAGTTGATTCACTAGCATCTCTGCTTACTGCAGCCTTCGTCTCTCTCTCCTTCTAATCCTTGAATGGTTCTGATTTCACCTGATGAAAATGGATCCTCAGAGTTTAGCTACAGGTTTGAATAATCTCGCTATGAAGGTTCAAAGTTTACAGGATTTTGTAATTCATGCTCCTATATCTGAACCTAGAGTACCTTTGCCTGAATTTTTCTCCGGGGATAGATCTCGCTTCCAGAATTTCAAACATAATTGTAAATTATTTTTGTCTCTGAGATCTCGCTCCGCTGGAGATCCTGCACAGCAGGTCAGGATTGTAATTTCCTTGCTCCGGGGCGACCCTCAGGATTGGGCATTTGCTTTGGCACCAGGGGATCCTGCGTTGCTCAATGTGGATGCGTTTTTCCTGGCTTTGGGGTTGCTTTATGAGGAACCTCATTTAGAGATTCAGGCTGAAAAAGCCTTGATGGCCCTGTCTCAAGGGCAAGATGAGGCTGAAATATACTGCCAAAAATTTCGTAAGTGGTCTGTGCTTACTCAGTGGAATGAGTGCGCCCTGGCGGCGAATTTCAGAGAGGGTCTCTCTGATGCCATTAAAGATGTTATGGTGGGGTTCCCTGTGCCTGCAGGTCTGAATGAGTCCATGACAATGGCTATTCAGATTGATCGGCGTTTGCGGGAGCGCAAACCTGTGCACCATTTGGCGGTGTCTACTGAGAAGGCGCCAGAGACTATGCAATGTGATAGAATTCTGTCCAGAAGCGAACGACAGAATTTTAGGCGAAAAAATGGGTTATGCTTCTATTGTGGCGATTCAACTCATGTTATATCAGCATGCTCTAAACGTACTAAGAAGGTTGATAAGTCTGTTTCAATTGGTACTTTACAGTCCAAGTTTATTCTATCTGTGACCCTGATTTGCTCTTTATCGTCTATTACCGCGGACGCCTATGTCGACTCTGGCGCCGCTTTGAGTCTTATGGATTGGTCCTTTGCCAAACGCTGTGGGTTTAATTTAGAGCCTCTGGAAGTTCCTATACCTCTGAAGGGTATTGACTCCACGCCATTGGCTAGTAATAAACCACAATACTGGACACAAGTAACTATGCGTATTAATCCGGATCACCAGGAGATTGTTCGCTTCCTTGTGTTGTATAATCTACATGATGTGTTGGTGCTTGGATTGCCATGGCTGCAATCTCATAACCCAGTCCTCGACTGGAAAGCAATGTCTGTGTTAAGCTGGGGATGTCAGGGGACTCATGGGGACGTACCTTTGGTTTCCATTTCGTCATCTATTCCCTCTGAGATCCCGGAATTTTTATCTGATTATCGTGACGTTTTTGAGGAGCCTAAACTTGGTTCACTACCTCCGCACAGAGATTGCGATTGTACAATAGATCTGATTCCGGGCAGTAAGTTTCCAAAGGGTCGTTTATTTAATCTATCTGTGCCTGAACATGCTGCTATGCGGGAATATATTAAGGAGTCCTTGGAAAAGGGACATATTCGTCCTTCGTCATCTCCCTTAGGAGCCGGTTTTTTCTTTGTATCTAAAAAAGATGGCTCTTTGAGGCCGTGTATTGATTATCGGCTTTTGAATAAAATCACGGTTAAATATCAGTATCCTTTGCCACTGCTTACTGATTTGTTTGCTCGAATAAAGGGGGCCAAGTGGTTCTCTAAGATTGATCTTCGTGGGGCATATAATTTAGTGCGAATTAAGCAGGGGGATGAGTGGAAAACCGCATTTAATACGCCTGAGGGCCATTTTGAGTATTTAGTAATGCCTTTTGGTCTTTCAAATGCCCCTTCAGTCTTTCATGCATGACATTTTCCGTGAATATTTGGATAAATTTATGATTGTGTATCTGGATGATATTTTGATTTTTTCGGACGACTGGGACTCTCATGTCCAACAGGTCAGGAAGGTTTTTCAGGTTTTGCGCTCTAATTCCTTGTGTGTAAAGGGTTCTAAGTGCGTTTTTGGGGTTCAAAAGATTTCGTTTTTGGGGTACATTTTTTCCCCCTCTTCCATTGAGATGGACCCTGTCAAGGTTCAGGCTATTTGTGATTGGACGCAACCCTCTTCTCTTAAGAGCCTTCAGAAGTTTTTGGGCTTTGCTAATTTTTATCGTCGATTTATAACTGGTTTTTCTGATGTTGCTAAACCGTTGACTGATTTGACTAAGAAGGGTGCTGATGTTGCTGATTGGTCCCCTGCTGCTGTGGAGGCCTTTCGGGAGCTTAAGCGCCGCTTTTCTTCCGCCCCTGTATTGCGTCAGCCTGATGTTACTCTTCCTTTTCAGGTTGAGGTCGACGCTTCAGAAATCGGAGCTGGGGCGGTTTTGTCGCAGAAAAGTTCCGACTGCTCCGTGATGAGACCTTGCGCGTTCTTTTCTCGTAAATTTTCGCCCGCTGAGCGAAATTATGATATTGGTAATCGGGAGCTCTTGGCTATGAAGTGGGCTTTTGAGGAGTGGCGTCATTGGCTTGAGGGGGCTAGACATCAGGTGGTGGTATTGACCGACCACAAGAATTTGATTTATCTTGAGTCCGCCAGGCGCCTGAATCCTAGACAGGCGCGCTGGTCGTTATTTTTCTCTCGGTTTAATTTTGTGGTTTCTTACCTACCGGGTTCTAAAAATGTGAAGGCGGATGCCCTTTCTAGGAGTTTTGAGCCTGATTCCCCTGGTAATTCTGAACCTACAGGTATCCTTAAGGATGGAGTGATATTATCTGCTGTTTCCCCAGACTTGCGACGGGTCTTGCAGGAGTTTCAGGCGGATAGGCCTGATCGTTGCCCGCCTGGTAGAATGTTTGTTCCTGATGATTGGACCAGTAGAGTCATCTCGGAGGTCCATTCTTCTGCGTTAGCTGGTCATCCTGGAATCTTTGGTACCAGGGATTTGGTGGCTAGGTCCTTCTGGTGGCCTTCCCTGTCGCGAGATGTGCGAGGTTTTGTGCAGTCTTGTGATGTTTGTGCTCGGGCCAAGCCTTGTTGTTATCGGGCTAGTGGATTGTTGTTATCTTTGCCTATCCCGAAGAGGCCTTGGACTCACATCTCCATGGATTTTATTTCTGATCTCCCTGTTTCTCAGAAGATGTCTGTCATCTGGGTGGTGTGTGACCGTTTCTCTAAGATGGTCCATTTGGTCCCCTTGCCTAAATTGCCTTCCTCATCCGAGCTGGTTCCTCTGTTTTTTCAAAATGTGGTTCGCTTGCATGGTATTCCGGAGAATATCGTGTCTGACAGGGGAACCCAATTCGTGTCTAGATTTTGGCGAGCGTTCTGTGCTAGGATGGGCATTGATTTGTCTTTTTCGTCTGCTTTCCATCCTCAGACTAATGGCCAGACCGAGCGAACTAATCAGACCTTGGAGACTTATTTGAGGTGTTTTGTGTCTGCGGATCAGGATGATTGGGTTGCCTTTTTGCCCTTGGCGGAGTTTGCCCTCAATAATCGGGCTAGTTCTGCCACCTTGGTTTCTCCTTTCTTCTGTAATTCGGGGTTTCATCCTCGTTTCTCTTCCGGTCAGGTGGAGTCTTCGGATTGTCCTGGAGTGGATGCTGTGGTGGAGAGGTTGCATCAGATTTGGGGGCATGTGGTGGACAATTTGAAGTTGTCCCAGGAGAAGACTCAGCATTTTGCCAACCGCCGTCGTCGTGTTGGTCCTCGTCTTTGTGTTGGGGACTTGGTGTGGTTGTCTTCTCGTTTTGTCCCTATGAAGGTTTCTTCTCCTAAGTTTAAGCCTCGGTTCATCGGCCCGTACAAGATATTGGAGATTCTTAACCCTGTGTCCTTTCGTTTGGACCTCCCTGCATCTTTTTCTATTCATAATGTCTTCCATCGGTCATTGTTGCGCAGGTATGAGGTACCGGTTGTGCCTTCCGTTGAGCCTCCTGCTCCGGTGTTGGTTGAGGGTGAGTTGGAGTACGTTGTCGAGAAGATCTTGGACTCCCGTGTTTCCAGACGGAGACTTCAGTATCTGGTCAAGTGGAAGGGCTACGGTCAGGAGGATAATTCTTGGGTGACAGCCTCTGATGTTCATGCCTCCGATTTGGTCCGTGCCTTTCATAGGGCTCATCCTGATCGCCCTGGTGGTTCTGGTGAGGGTTCGGTGCCCCCTCCTTGAGGGGGGGGTACTGTTGTGAATTTGGTTTCTGGGCTCCCCCGGTGGTCACTTGTGGTACTGAACTTGTGTGCTTCATCGCCTCTGTTCACCTGTTTCCATCAGGATGTGGGAGTTGTCTATTTAGCCTTGCTCCTCAGTCATTTCTATGCCGGCCAACAATGTTACCAGAAGCCTTTCTGTTGCATGTTCCTGCTCCTAGACTACTATCAGCTAAGTTGGACTTGTAGTCCTAAGTTTGTTTTGCATTTTTGTTCCAGTTCTCTGTGTTTGAATATTTCTGAGGCTGGAAGCTCTTGTGAGCTGAAATTGCCACTCTGGTGTCATGAGTTGATATTAGAGTCTTAAAGTAATTTCAGGATGGTGTTTTGAAAGGGTTTTCAGCTGACTGTGTAGTTCCCTTTTCTGTCTTCCTACTATCTAGTAAGCGGACCTCAATTTGCTAAACCTATCTTCATACTTCGTATGTCAATTTCCTCTAAAATCACCGACATTATATGTGGGGGCTACTGTCTGCCTTTTGGGGAAAATTTCTCTAGAGGTAAGCCAGGTCTGTATTTTCCTCTGCTAGGGTCAGTCAGTTCTCCGGCTGGCGCTGGGCGTCTAGGGATAAAACGTAGGCACGCTACCCGGCCACTGTTAGTTGTGCGGTAGGTTTAGCTCACAGTCAGCTCGAGTTCCCATCTTCCAAGAGCTAGTCCTTTTGTATGCTTTACTACGGTCTCTTGCCATTGAGAACCATGACAGGTGATATTGCTTTAAGACAGGTGGCAATAATGTTTGATGAAAGAAAGTTATATGTATCCAACTAGTTAATTGTAAAGAAATACTGATAATGTTGATAGACAATGAGGATAGAAGGTGAACCCTGAGTCCTCCTAGGAGCCATATAGAAATGGCTCAGTACTCTTAAACTGAAAGTAATGTTATGCTCTATACTGTGTATAGTAGTTGAAAAGGCAGTAGGCCCGGGCTGAACGGGGCGGTCCTGTAACAGAAAGGAGAGGCAGAAGGTCTGGTGCCGTTAGGACAGGCGGTCCTGCAGATTTAAAGTAGGAGAATGAAAAAGTTAAATTGCCTTATAATGTGATTATAAGAAGGTCTTTAGTGGATTCAGAGTGTATGTCCTTAAAGGCAATGTTAAATTATTGTTCAACAATTTTGCACTTAGTAGAATACCCGGTTGGGTAAAAGCAAGTTATTTATAGCATGTTGCTATGACATTTAACTATGTTTGTAACGTTCAAGTGTCCTCACCTCCCATAAAGGGAAGCTCTGTTTAAATATACTTCTTGTTATTGCACTCAACAAAACTGTATGTCTTTTTGCTAACTTGTATTGTTGTTTTCTTCTCAGTCCCGGAGTACTGTGTTTAACCAGGGGGGAGTGCAGCGCCCCAGAGTCCTGGTCGTTGCAGTACTGTGGCTCCGCCTCTATGGGGAGCTATGGTGCGTCTGATGGCACTGAAGGAGTTCATCTGATCAGGTATCACAAACACCAATACATTTCACAGTCGGGCCTCCGGGGGGAGCTAAGGGTTCTATTCACTAGGCCACTCCCCACCATAGTGGGTAAACTGGGGGTCAGGCAGGAAGTTAGATCAGAAAGCTGACTGGGTTGGAACCAGGCAACACCTTGTGGCAGAGGGTGTTGTGGGGGAAGATACAGTAGGGTCTCTGTCAGGGGTGGGATCCTGACAGAGGCTTGGCAACATGAACGAACGTAACGGGACCGTGCCTGCTCAGGATAGCGGCGGTGCCCAAGGAAGGACCAGAAGCGAGATAGATTGTGCTGAGTGAGAAACGAGATCAAGCAATAGGAGAATACCAGTAGGGGTCGTGCTGTAAGACCGAAGCAACACCCTACTGAGGCGCACTACTGGTGGCCGGAACGCCGAGAGGGTATTTCAACATCCAGCTTCAAGCAATACTCTAAACAGCGGCAGGGCAGTCAGTCTAAGGCGGGCTGTCTAACTTAAATCACCTATGCAGTCTTGGGGGGCAACTTGTGGAGAGGGGCGACTCTAGGGTCCCGGAAGAGCTCCGAGCCTACCCGTCAAACGGGTGCCGTCCCAACCAGAACACCAGGGAGGGACGGAGGATTAGCAGAACATCATCTAATCGAGTTGTGAGGGAACTTAAGAAACAGACACAACAGTTGTGTGGACTTTCTGTAAGCACAGCAGGGAAAGACCACAACACATAGCGCTAGCAGGAAGGCACAGATTTCCACCTGCTAAGAGAACTCTGGAGGTGCCATTGGACCGGCCGGACTTGCGTAGCCTGGTTATCCGGATTCCAGACTGAGGACCCAGAGATCTTCAGTAAAGAGGTAAAGAGACTGCAACCTGGTGTCCTCGTTATTTACTGCACCGCACCACTACAGCTTCACCACCATCATCCGTCATAACTATCACTGTACGCCCCTCGGCAGGGTCACGGACCGGGCCTAGCCACCGTGACAACCCCAGAGCAGAGACTCAGAGGCCCGGTACCGGGTACTCCTCGGCCCTGCGGCGGTGGGGGCGCTACACATAGGTATGCGTGCTAGCCATGAACAACACAGATAGCCCTCGTGTGACAAAAACTGCATCTGAATGAGCCCTAAGTCTGTGTAATATTATAATATTCTTTCAAGTGCTAGAAGACTAAAACTGCTGAACAGGTGAATATTTCGATTTTAGCACAAAATATGTTTTCAGTTCCTACTTTCTAGTTTTAAATCACTCATTTTCAGAATTTACGCAGTGGTTAAAACAACTAGAGGAAAACCCTAAGTCATTTGTTTAGTGCAATATACTAATGATATTTCCCTACTTGAATATCAGAGTTATTTATTCATCTTTAATTTCACCCACATTTCTATATCTTGTGCTAATCATATCATCTTGAGTTACTAAAGTGAAGGAAGGATTTAAAGAGTTGAAAAATCGATATACAGTGGGGAAAATAAGTATTTGACACACTGACGATTTTGCAGGGTTTCCCACCTACAATGAACGCAAAGGTCTGTCATTTTTATCGCAGGTACACTTCAACTGTGAGAGACAGAATCTAAAAATGAAAAACAGAAAATTACATTGTATGATTTTTAAATAATTAATTTGCATTTTATTGCATGAAATAAGTATTTGATCACCTACCAACCAGCAAGAATTCTTGCTCTCACAGTTTAGTTGAGTTTTTCTTTAAGAAGCCCTCCTACTCTGCACTCGTTACCTGTATAAAAGACACCTGTCTACAGACTCAATCAATCACACTCCAACCTCTCCACCATGGCCAAGACCAAAGAGCTGTTTAAAGACACCAAGGACAAATTTGTAGACCTGCACATGACTGGGATGGGCTACTTGACAATAGGCAAGCAGATTGGTTGGCACAATTATTAGAAAATGGAAGAAACACAAGATGACTGTCAATCTTCCTTGGCCTGGGGCTCCATGCAAGATCTCGCCTTGTGGGGTAAGGATGATTTTGAAAAAGGTTAGGAATCGGCCCAGAACTACAAATAAGGACCTGGTCAATGACATGAAGAGAACTGGGATCACAATCTCAAACATTACCATCAGTAACACAGTACGCCGTCATGGATTAAAATCCTGCCGGGCATACAAGGTCCCTCTACTCAGGCCAGCACATGCCAAGGCCCATTTGAAGTTCACCAATGACCATCTCGATGATCCAAAGAGGCATGGGAAAAGGTCATGTGGTCAGATAAGACAAAAATAGAGCTTTTTGGTATCAACTCCATTCGCCGTATTTGGAGGAAGAAGAATGAGTACAACCCCAGGTACAGCATCCTAACCGTGAAGCATAGTGGGGGAAACGTCATACTTTGGGGGTGCTTTTATGCAAAGGGGACAGAACGACTGCACTGTATTGAAGGGAGGATAGATGGGGTCATGTAAAGCGAGATTTTGACCAACAACCTCCTTCCCTCAGTTGGAGCATTGAAGATGAGTCGTGGCTGGGTCTTCCACCAAGACAATGACCCGCAACACACAGCCAGGATTACTAATGAGTGGCTCTGTAAGAAGCATGTCAAAATCCTGGAGTGACATAGGGATGCTGCATATCTGAACCCAATAGAAAATCTTTGGAGGGACCTGAAACTCAATGTTACCCAAAGACAGGTTGGTAAGGTTGATGGATATTGGACCCTTACCAGCCTGAAATACCAGTCCTAGTAGTCTGCTTTACTCTGGCTGGTTAACAAATATAGGGGGACCCCATGCTATTTTTTTTAAAATATTATTTATTAATTAAAAAAGGAGGGAGGACATTACATTAAAGTGACCTCTCTCTGTGCTTTCCTGCACTTCCTGTGCCATGTACTTCTGGCTGTGTCACAAGATTCACCATTATTTAAATTAGTACACATGCGTAGCAAGCTGCTGTGCTTTCCTGCACTTAATACTCATGTGGTTAGGAAGATAATGTGGTTTTACCGCATCTAATGAAAGTCTATGGGTAATTTATGCAGCGCAGACTGAGCGGTCTGGAAAGACGTGCCGCATGTCCATCTCCGTGGGTGATCGGCAGGCGTCGGTGCACGCATAGGGGACATGGGATTTCTTGAAATCCCATCCACTATGCTGTAACATCTGGACGCTGTGGGTTGGACGCTGGGAATGTCCAATTCACGTCCAATTCACAGCATTTACTGATTGTGGGAACGTACCCTAAAGAGAAGGTACAATTGTCTAGGTTTCATAATACTGCTAATTCTTGAACGATTTTGAACACTGATTTGGAGACTATTATTAATATAGAATTTATGTCCCAAAATATAGTTACCTAGTTAAATTAGGCAACATTTAATTCAATTTACGAAGCAAACATTGTTACTGTATATAAGGCCAGTACAATGCAATAAAGAAACTACAAAACCACATATAAATACACACCTTCTATACCACTTATCCCTTCCCTTTTATTGGTCCGAATAAACTTTGCTAAAAAACTAAACGAAATGTAAAACTATATTTGGTAGGAACCAACCTGAAATAACATTACATACTAGTAATTTTAAAAATGATTTATTGCGTTATATATAAATATATTCTTACATGCTATTATATTTCATGATTCAGTATTTTTCTGTGATTTTCCATATCAGAGACGTCAGTGGGAATCCTGTGCACAGAAGTACTGTAACTTTGATTCATGAATAGTAAACAGTGGTTACATGAGCAATGCATGTCCTCAGATTGTGTTTCCCCTTTTTTTTTTCTACAAATCAGTGTGCTCAAGCATTACGTTTCATGGGGAAACCCACTGTACATGACACAGTTGGCAATCTAAGCAATGCACAGGGGAGCTGAGCTCATGTATCTGAAAGGGCACTTTTTACCCAGCACAGAATAACTATACTAGAAAGCATTCTACTACACAGCAGAGCCTGGGGCATGGAGTCCTCAACCTTCATGGACTGCGGAACAGGCTCTTTTGCACTCCATATGTACTAAGATAATCTCCCTAAGAATGTTCAGTGAACTATGACACTTTTTGATGTCCGATTTATACATAGTCAGGACAGAAAAAACCTCTGGGGAGCCTTCCTAAGAGTTTGGAGTCTTGTGGATGTACAGTAGAGGCCCCACTTTTAGGGCAGTCCTATTACCCATTCACTCTAACCCATACATGGTTACCAAGTGAAATATATTACAAAGCTTTTCTACTTGCTGTGCAGTGTATAGTACTATTTTAACACTCAGTGTTTGGTGATTTGGAAGGCAGAGAGTTCCACTTCTCTCGTAGACCACCATTGAAAAGCGTAAAAGCAATATACCGTATATACTCGAGTATAAGCCGAGATTTTCAGCCCAATTTTTTTAGGCTGAAAGTGCCCCTCTTGGCTAATACTCGAGTCATTGTCTCAGGGGGTCGGCGGGAGAGGGGGAGCGACAGGAGTGGTGGCTGTCACATCATACTCATAGGTGTGGAGTGCATCTTCATTACTTTAATGAGCGGTACCATGAACACAGGAACAAGCTGCTGGGGCCGGAGTCCAGCGGAGAAGCAGGGACGTGCAGCGACCTTGCCAGGAGGGGGTGAGTATGACTGGGGAGGGTGAGCCATGCGATATTCACCTGTCCCTGTTCCACCGCCGAGCTCTGTCTTCCGCATCCTCTGGCTATGACGTTCAGGTTATAGGGCGTGATGACGTGTTCACAGCCAGAGGACCTGGAAGACACAGCGGCACGCGGCGGTGGAACGGGGACAGTTGAATATCGCAAGTGCCTGGGCCTGAGCCAGTGGCGACACCGGCACCTGGCCCCCATAGTGCGCAAGTGTCCCTGCCTGCTCAGGACACCGGCACCTCGCCACCAGCGACGAGAGGTGAAAATGTCATTTTTTTTTATTATTTTGTTTTTTTAATCGCAGCAGCAGCATATGGGGCATGTTATTCTATGGAGCATCTTTGTTGTGAACTCTGTTTTTGGGCTCCCTCTTGTGGTCACAAGTGGTGCGGTGTGAGTGCTGTCTTTGGGCTCCCTCTGGTGGCTCTTTGTGTCATTCTGCAGGTCTGGGGCTGGCTTCAGCTGTCTCGTTATCTGTTAGCTGGTTTCCTATTTAGCTCACCTGGACTTTCAGTGGTTGCGTGCTGTCGATGTATTCAGTGCTATTTTGATCTCTCCTGAATTCCTTCGTTATCAGTCTCTCCAAGAGAAGCTAAGTTTCTGTTTGGTTATTTTTTGCTCATCAGTGTTCAATATGTTTCTTGGTTATTTATTTGTCCTTGTCCAGCTTGCTAATATGTGATTTCCTTGCTTGCTGGTAGCTCTAGAGGGCTGAGTTTCTCCCCTCACACCGTTAGTTGGTGTGGGGGTTCTTGAATTCTCAGCGTGGATATTTTGTATAGGGTTTTTTACTGACCGCACAGTTCCCTGTCTGTCTTCTGCTATCTAGTATTAGTGGGCCTCATTTGCTGAATCTGTTGTCATTTCTACGTTTTGTATTTTCCCCTTACCTCACCGTTATTATTTGTTGGGGGCTTCCTATATCTTTGGGGTCATTTCTCTGAGGCTAGTGAGGTCTTACTTTCTATCTCTAGGGGTAGCAAGTTTCTCAGGCTGCGTCGAGACGTCCAGGAATTTAGGCACGTTCACCGGCTACCTTTAGTGTGTTGGTTAGGATCAGGTTGCGGTCAGTCCAGTTACCACCTCCCTAGAGCTTGTTCTATGTTCAGTAACTTAGCTAGTCCATTCTGTGATCCTCAGCCACTAAGGATCATAACAGTACAGCAGGCCACAAAAAGTGTTTAATGCATCGCAGAAGTGGGATAAGAGAAGTCCTGAGTACAATTTTTTTTTCCTCTCCCTTTGCTGCAGTCTGTCCAGCTTCTCTCATACCCTTAATCTCTGGGTGGCTTTGAGTTCAGCTGCAGACATGGATATTCAGAGTCTGACTTCTAGTGTGGATCATCTTGCTGCAAGGGTGCAAAGCATTCAGGATTTTGTTGTTCACAGTCCTATGTCAGAGCCAAAAGTACCTATTCCTGAGTTGTTTTCTGGAGATAGATCTAGGTTTCTGAATTTTAAGAATAATTGTAAATTATTTCTTTCTTTGAGACCTCGTTCCTCTGGTGATTCCGCTCAGCAAGTTAGAATTGTTATCTCCCTGTTACGTGGCGACCCTCAAGATTGGGCTTTCTCCCTGGCGCCAGGAGATCCTGCATTGCTGAATGTGGATGCGTTTTTTTCTGGCGCTTGGATTGCTTTATGAGGAACCTAATCTTGAGAACCAGGCAGAAAAGGCCTTGTTGGCTCTCTCTCAGGGTCAGGATGAAGCTGAGGTGTATTGTCAAAAATTTCGGAAATGGTCAGTGCTTACTCAATGGAATGAGTGTGCCCTGGCTGCAAATTTCAGAGAAGGTCTTTCTGAAGCCATTAAGAATGTTATGGTGGGGTTCCCCACGCCTGCAAGTCTGAATGACTCAATGGCTTTGGCCATTCAGATTGATCGGCGTTTGCGGGAGCGCAAATCTGCGCACCATCTGGCGGTGTTTTCTGAACAGAGACCTGAGTCTATGCAATGTGACCGAATTCTGACCAGAATTGAGCGGCAAAGTCATAGACGTCAAAATGGGTTGTGCTTTTACTGTGGTGATTCAACTCATATTATCTCAGCATGCTCTAAGCTCTTAAAAAAAAATCGCTAAAACTGTCACCGTTGGTACTATACAGCCTAAATTCATTTTGTCTGTTACTTTAATTTGTTCTTTGTCATCCTACTCGGTTATGGCTTTTGTGGATTCAGGTGCTGCCCTGAACCTGATGGATTTGTCATTTGCCAGGCGCTGTGGTTTGGTCCTGGAGCCTTTAGAATTCCCTATTTCACTGAGGGGAATTGATGCTACACCATTGGCTGAGAATAAGCCTCAGTATTGGACTCAAGTGACCATGTGCATGACTCCTGTACATCAGGAGGTGATTCGCTTTCTTGTGCTGCATAATTTGCATGATGTTGTCGTTTTGGGTCTGCCATGGTTGCAGGCCCATAATCCAGTACTGGATTGGAAAGCTATGTCTGTTTCAAGTTGGGGTTGCCAGGGGATTCATGGCGATGCTCCTTTGGTGTCAATTGCTTCTTCCACTCCTTCTGAGGTCCCTGAGTTTTTGTCGGACTACGAGGATGTATTTGATGAGCCCAGATCCGGTGCCCTGCCTCCTCACAGGGATTGTGATTGTGCTATAAATTTGATTCCTGGTAGTAAGTTCCCTAAGGGACGACTTTTTAATTTGTCTGTACCAGAACATGCCGCGATGCGGAGTTATATAAAGGAGTCTTTAGAGAAGGGACATATTCGCTCGTCCTCCTCCCCTCTTGGTGCAGGATTCTTTTTTGTGGCCAAGAAGGATGGTTCTCTGAGACCTTGTATAGATTATCGTCTTCTAAATAAAATCACGGTCAAATTTCAGTATCCTTTGCCATTATTATCTGATCTGTTTGCTCGGATTAAGGGGTCCAGTTGGTTCACCAAGATAGATCTTCGTGGTGCGTATAACCTTGTGCGTATTAAGCAGGGGGATGAATGGAAAACAGCATTTAATACGCCCGAAGGCCATTTTGAGTACTTGGTGATGCCTTTTGGACTCTCTAATGCTCCTTCTGTGTTCCAGTCCTTCATGCATGACATTTTCCGAGAATATCTGGATAAATTTATGATTGTGTATCTGGATGACATTTTGGTCGTTTCTGAGGATTGGGAGTCCCATGTGAAGCAGGTCAGGATGGTATTTCAGATCCTGCATGCTAATGCCTTATTTGTGAAGGGCTCAAAATGTCTCTTCGGAGTACAAAAGGTTTCCTTTTTGGGTTTTATTTTTTCCCCTTCTACTATTGAGATGGACCCAGTCAAGGTCCAGGCTATTCATGACTGGACTCAGCCTACATCTGTTAACAGCCTTCAGAAGTTCTTGGGTTTTGCTAATTTTTACCGTCGCTTCATTGCTAATTTTTCTGGCGTGGTTAAACCCTTGACGGATTTGACCAAGAAGGGTTCTGATGTGACTAATTGGTCTCTTGCGGCCGTGGAAGCCTTTCGGGAGCTGAAGCGCCGGTTTTCTTCAGCTCCAGTTTTGTGTCAGCCTGATGTCTCTCTTCCTTTCCAGGTCGAGGTTGATGCTTCTGAGATTGGAGCAGGGGCTGTTTTGTCGCAGAGAAGCTCTGATTGCTCTGTGATGAAGCCTTGTGCTTTCTTTTCAAGAAAGTTTTCGCCTGCCGAGCGGAATTATGATGTTGGTAATCGGGAGTTGTTGGCTATGAAGTGGGCATTTGAGGAGTGGCGACATTGGCTCGAGGGAGCTAAGCATCGTGTGGTGGTCTTGACTGATCACAAAAATCTGATTTATCTCGAGTCTGCCAAGCGGCTGAATCCTAGACAGGCTCGTTGGTCGTTGTTTTTCTCCCGTTTCGATTTCGTGGTCTCGTACCTGCCTGGTTCGAAGAACGTGAAGGCTGATGCTCTTTCTAGGAGTTTTGAGCCTGACTCTCCGGAAGTTTCAGAGCCGGCTGGTATCCTCAGAGAGGGAGTGATTTTGTCTGCTATTTCCCCAGATTTGCGACGAGTGTTGCAGAAATTTCAGGCGGATAGACCTGACCGTTGCCCACCAGAGAGACTGTTTGTCCCAGATAGATGGACCAGCAGAGTTATTTCCGAGATTCATTCTTCGGTGTTGGCAGGCCATCCTGGGATTTTTGGTACCAGAGATTTGGTGGCTAGGTCCTTCTGGTGGCCTTCCTTGTCGCGGGATGTGCGTTCCTTTGTGCAGTCCTGTGGGATTTGTGCTCGGGCTAAGCCTTGCTGTTCTCGTGCCAGCGGTTTGCTTTTGCCTTTGCCTGTCCCGAAGAGGCCTTGGACGCACATTTCCATGAATTTTATTTCGGATCTTCCAGTCTCTCAGAGAATGTCTGTCATCTGGGTGGTGTGTGATCGTTTTTCCAAAATGGTCCATTTGGTGCCCTTGCCTAAGTTGCTTTCCTCCTCCGATTTGGTTCCTCTATTCTTTCAGAATGTGGTTCGCTTGCACGGCATCCCTGAAAATATTGTGTCTGACAGAGGATCCCAGTTTGTGTCCAGATTTTGGCAGACCTTTTGTGCTAAGATGGGCATTGATTTGTCTTTTTCGTCGGCCTTCCATCCTCAGACGAATGGCCAAACCGAGCGAACTAATCAGACCTTGGAAACTTATTTAAGATGTTTTGTTTCTGCTGATCAGGATGATTGGGTGACTTTTTTGCCATTGGCCGAGTTTGCCCTTAATAATCGGGCTAGTTCTGCTACTTTGGTTTCGCCTTTTTTCTGCAATTCTGGTTTTCATCCTCGTTTTTCCTCGGGTCAGGTTGAGCCTTCTGACTGTCCTGGGGTGGATTCTGTGATGGATAGGTTGCAGCAGATTTGGAACCATGTGGTGGACAATTTGAAGTTGTCACAGGAGAAGGCTCAGCGCTTTGCCAACCGCCGTCGCGGTGTGGGTCCCCGACTTCATGTTGGGGATTTGGTATGTCTGTCTTCTCGGTATGTTCCTATGAAGGTCTCCTCTCCTAAATTCAAGCCTCGCTTCATCGGTCCTTATAAGATTTTGGAAATCCTTAACCCGGTGTCATTTCGTTTGGAACTCCCAGCGTCGTTTGCCATTCATAACGTGTTCCATAGGTCTTTGTTGCGGAGGTATGTGGTGCCTGTGGTTCCTTCTGTTGAGCCCCCTGCCCCGATGCTGGTTGAGGGCGAATTGGAGTACGTGGTGGAGAAGATCTTGGATTCTCGCATTTCTAGACGGAGGCTTCAGTATTTGGTTAAGTGGAAGGGCTATGGTCAGGAGGATAATTCCTGGGTTGTCGCCTCTGATGTTCATGCGGCCGATTTGGTTTGTGCCTTCCATGTGGCTCATCCTGATCGCCCTGGGGGTTTTGATGAGGGTTCGGTGACCCCTCCTCAAGGGGGGGGTACTGTTGTGAACTCTGTTTTTGGGCTCCCTCTTGTGGTCACAAGTGGTACTGTGTGAGTGCTGTCTTTGGGCTCCCTCTGGTGGCTCTTTGTGTCATTCTGCAGGTCTGGGGCTGGCTTCAGCTGTCTCGTTATCTGTTAGCTGGTTTCCTATTTAGCTCACCTGGACTTTCAGTGGTTGCCTGCTGTCGATGTATTCAGTGCTATTTTGATCTCTCCTGAATTCCTTCGTTATCAGTCTCTCCAAGAGAAGCTAAGTTTCTGTTTGGTTATTTTTTGCTCATCAGTGTTCAATATGTTTCTTGGTTATTTATTTGTCCTTGTCCAGCTTGCTAATATGTGATTTCCTTGCTTGCTGGTAGCTCTAGAGGGCTGAGTTTCTCCCCTCACACCGTTAGTTGGAGTGGGGGTTCTTGAATTCTCAGCGTGGATATTTTGTATAGGGTTTTTTACTGACCGCACAGTTCCCTGTCTGTCTTCTGCTATCTAGTATTAGTGGGCCTCATTTGCTGAATCTGTTGTCATTTCTACGTTTTGTATTTTCCCCTTACCTCACCGTTATTATTTGTTGGGGGCTTCCTATATCTTTGGGGTCATTTCTCTGAGGCTAGTGAGGTCTTACTTTCTATCTCTAGGGGTAGCAAGTTTCTCAGGCTGCGTCGAGACGTCCAGGAATTTAGGCACGTTCACCGGCTACCTTTAGTGTGTTGGTTAGGATCAGGTTGCGGTCAGTCCAGTTACCACCTCCCTAGAGCTTGTTCTATGTTCAGTAACTTAGCTAGTCCATTCTGTGATCCTCAGCCACTAAGGATCATAACACATCTTATGGGGCCATCAACCTTTATGGAGCAGCATATGGGGCATATTATTCTATGGAGCATCTTATGGGGTCATCAACTTTTATGGAGCATTATATGGGGCATATTATTCTATGGAGCATCTTATGGGGCTATCATTAACCTTTTATGCAGCATTATATGGGGCATATTTTAATATGGAGCATCTTATGGGGCCACCATTAACCTTTGTGCAGCATTATATGGGGCATATTTTCTGTATGGAGCATCTTATGGGGCCCATCATGAACTTTATGGAGCATTATATGGGGCATATTTTGTATAGGGGATAACTTGCCTTTTTTGGGAACATCCCTTTAAGAACATTCACAGACATGTTCTAAAACTATTCCTTCATTATTTTTGCTTCATGATTAAGGTGTTTGTACTGCTGGAAGGTGAATCAATGCCCGAGTCTGGAGGATTTCATCAAGTCTCCTAAATCCTTTTTTACCTCTATTCTGAATAGTCTCCTAGTTTCTGCTTCTTAAAACTTGCCTATAGCATAATGCTGCCTCCACGTTTTTACTGTAAGAATGGTATTAGTCAGTTACCAGAAGTGTCTGATTTCCTTCTGCTTGGCAATAAAGCAGAAAGGCTCAATTCCTGGTTTCATCACACAAGAAAATATTGCTTCTCAGACATTTCACTTTTCATGGGCCAAGGAAACCTCTATATTTCCAATGGCGATGATGGACGTGAGTGGGGGCTTGTTTTTTTGTAGGATGTTAAGTTTTTATTGGTAGTATTTTGGTGTACATAAGATTTTTTCATTGCTTCCAATCAGTGTAGGACTAGGGTGACAAGGGCCCGCCAATAACCAACTCCACTTTTCAACTACATTCAAATGTGACATTATCCTCAATCACAAATTTATATAACAATGAACTGGGCAGATTGGTAAGTGAATAAGATGCTGCCATTGTCTGTACATAGTGATTCAAGTGTATAGTACCAAGTACTGCTCATATAAGAGGGTGGTGGCCCACTATTGCACAGGGGCCCACCGGAGGATTCACCTGTTCTCCTGTAACTGCTTCCAGTATAGTGCTAGGATCACATTCTTACGTTTCCATCTAAAAACCCCAAAAATGTGATTCAGCTATACCCCTCGACAGAACCACTCACTACCATATGTCTTCTATAAGGGGTCTTCTACGCAGTGTGAATACTAGGTAACATACTCCTCTATACATGCATTTGTAATCCATGACTTTTCTCTGATGTGCTGGTGCTGTGTGTCTTCTTGATATATAGCACAGCATTTTGCATATATGTTCATTTGAACTCACCTCTGCAATATTTTGAGCCTTATATATTCCTTGGTTTTATCTCTTTTTACCTTGTAGGCAAATAAGATTTTTTTCTATGCACTTGGCATTTTATTTACTTACCAGCATTGATAACTCATGTATATTAATGGCATGATGCAAGGATTACTTAACCCCTGAATGACATATTAGTTCACCAGGCTGTAGAGTACCTGTATGGGACTTTTTCATATTAACCATGTAGAGGTCTTTGGTTAGATATAAGGTGTACACATAACCTAAATGTGACTTGTTCATTACCATGTGGTAGACCAGTTTGAGGTCTTTGTTTAGATATAAGGTGTATACATAACCTTCAAGGGACTTCTTTATTACCATGTGGTAGACCAGTTAGAGGTCTTTGGTTAGATATAAGGTATATACATAACCTATACGGGACTTGCTCATTACCATGCGGTAGACCAGTTAGAGGTCTTTGTTTAGATATAAGGTGTACACATAACCTAGAAGGGACTTCTTTATTACCATGTGGTAGACCAGTTAAAGGTCTTTGGTTAGATATAAGGTATATACATAACCTACAAGGGACTTCTTCATTACCATGCAGTAGACCAGTTAGAGGTCTTTGTTTAGATATAAGGTATATACATAACCTGTAAGGGACTTGTTCATTACCATGCGGTAGAGCAGTTAGAGGTCTTTGTTTAGATATAAGGTGTACACATAACCTAGAAGGGACTTCTTTATTACCATGTGGTAGACCAGTTAGAGGTCTTTGGTTAGATATAAGGTATATACATAACCTATACGGGACTTGCTCATTACCATGCGGTAGACCAGTTAGAGGTCTTTGTTTAGATATAAGGTGTACACATAACCTAGAAGGGACTTCTTTATTACCATGTGGTAGACCAGTTAAAGGTCTTTGGTTAGATATAAGGTATATACATAACCTACAAGGGACTTCTTCATTACCATGCAGTAGACCAGTTAGAGGTCTTTGTTTAGATATAAGGTATATACATAACCTGTAAGGGACTTGTTCATTACCATGCGGTAGAGCAGTTAGAGGTCTTTGTTTAGATATAAGGTGTATACATAACCTAGAAGGGACTTCTTTATTACCATGCGGTAGACCAGTTAGAGGGCTTTGGTTAGATATAAGGTATATACATAACCTGTAAGGGACTTCTTCATTACCATGTGGTAGATCAGTTATTATATACCTTGTTTAAGGGTCCTTTTTTCTATTGATTCTATGTTTCTAATGAACCCGATCGTTATATAAGAGGGCTTTCTTTTGTATCACTATAATGTGGCTGACATAGTCACATTGGACTTCGTTTGGCAACTGTTCTGGTGATATCTGTCTTTTTTGGCATGCAATAGGAAAAACAGCCGCACTCATGGGTGAACGCAAATAGAAGAAGGTTAATTTACAATAGTCACCACATTAAATGTAATAATAGTTGATGATTCAGAAAATAGCAGTATGCAACGTTTCAACCCCCCTGATGTGCAAGGTTGGGGAATATCTTTCAGGGGGTATATAGACCATATGGCTCGTTGCCAAGGGGCTCAGTTGAAATTCCCCATAGTGTGGTGTCATGCACACACCTGTGTGTCAACAACACTTTTGTGAGCTAAAAAGATGTCTAAAATGATGGGACACTGTCGAAACAGAGGCCAGAC
This sequence comes from Ranitomeya variabilis, assembly GCF_051348905.1. Taxonomy (NCBI): domain Eukaryota; kingdom Metazoa; phylum Chordata; class Amphibia; order Anura; family Dendrobatidae; genus Ranitomeya; species Ranitomeya variabilis. Next base: position 486,991,246 of record NC_135234.1, on the reverse strand, counting down.
GGAGTCCAAAGTAACTGCATCTTCCCAATTATAGTGAGTAGTTCAGTCGCTGGTTTCATCTGAATTAAGTTTTGGGGTGATTTACATGGAAACCCTGCAAAAAGTGTTCAGTGTAGAGCACAGGATAAATTTGAACATAGCCTTATTGCAATTTTTGAGAGGCAGAATGAACAAACAAACAGCAGTACAAGAATTGTTTTTTTATTTTTATGCTTTATTTTTAAGATTTAGTCTTTGGGTCAGTGTGATTATAATGATGACAGATTTATATGTTTTTTTTTTTAATCTACAGCGAGACTTACGAACATTCAACTTAAATATGACCCCTAGTTACAAATGTTGGATGTTCAAAGAAACCCTAAACTAATGCTCACCTCAGCACTGACCTCTCAGGGCACCAATCAGTCCTCTTCTTTCCCTCGTTGTGCACCGCATCTTCAGTATTTTCATTATAGAACATGACTCTGGCGACATCCAAGCTGGAGCTCACTCATCATTGCAACCTTATGATATGCAATATCCTCCGGCTTTGATGCACCTGGAAGTCTAGGTCTATAGTGAAGAGGTCAAGATGCGGACTGATGAAGGAAAGAAGAGGACCAGATGGTTAGGTAAATATTGGTTCAAAAAATTTATAATACTGACTTCTCCAGCCACCTCTCTGCTCACGGTCCTCTTTCCACCATAGCGCACTGCATCTCCAGGACTTCCAGCCACGTCAAGGCCACAGAGGTCACTGTGTGTCATAGGGTCGTGACATTAATATAACCTCCGAGTCCTGGACGTGGTTGGAAGTCCTTATATATAGTGAAAAGGCTGGAGATGCAGTGTGCGACAGTGGGAAAAAAGGAGTGGATAATGAACGTCGAGCAGGGAGGTCAGTGGTGAGGTGAGAATTAATACTAGTTTAGATTTTTTCCCAGCACAGTTAAAACTTACATACATGTCTCATCTGCAAGGAGTTTGCATGTTCTCCCCATGTTTGTGTGGGTTTCCTCCCACTTTCCAGAGACATACTGATAGGGAATTTAGATTGTGAGCCCCAATGGGGAAAGTGATGATAATGTGTGCAAAGTGCTGTGGAATTAATGGTGCTTTATAACTGAGTAAAATAAATAAATATCTAGGTTATGAACAAAGCTACAGAATGTATCTAGTTTCTAACCCACAGACTGCTTGTGCTGCTATTTTTACACACAGAAAATGCTTTTTTTTCCATCACCATATTCTGAAATGTATAACTTTTCTTATTTTTTCGCCGAACAAGTCATATAACAGCTTGTTTTTTTTGCAGGATGATTTGACCTTCTTAGGCTACTTTCACACTAGCGTCGGGAACAACCCGTCGCTGCGCGTCGGGCCGACGTTCCCGACGCTAGTGTGTTCTCCGCCGCACAACGGGGGCAGCGGATGCATATTTCCCACGCATCCGCTGCCCCATTGTGATGTGCGGGGAAGTGCGGGGAGGTGGGGGCGGAGTTCCGACTGCGCATGCGCGGTCGGAAAAAGCGGACCGTCGGGAGCAAAAAACGTTACATGTAGCGTTTTTTTTTCCCGACGGACCGCTACCATACGCCCAAACGCCGCCAAACGCATTCACCGTTTGGAAATGCGTCGCAAATGCGTCGCAAATGCGTCGCTAATGTTACTCTATGACGAAACAACGTATCCAGCAAAAACTTTTGCTGGATGCGGCGTTTCGCAAAAACGACGCATTTGCGACGTATTGCAGTTAACGCTAGTGTGAAAGTAGCCTTAGGCTACTTTCACACTAGCGTCGGGAACAACCCGTCGCTGCGCGTCGGGCCGACGTTCCCGACGCTAGTGTGTTCTCCGCCGCACAACGGGGGCAGCGGATGCATATTTCCCACGCATCCGCTGCCCCATTGTGATGTGCGGGGAAGTGCGGGGAGGTGGGGGCGGAGTTCCGACTGCGCATGCGCGGTCGGAAAAAGCGGACCGTCGGGAGCAAAAAACGTTACATGTAGCGTTTTTTTTTCCCGACGGACCGCTACCATACGCCCAAACGCCGCCAAACGCATTCACCGTTTGGAAATGCGTCGCAAATGCGTCGCAAATGCGTCGCTAATGTTACTCTATGACGAAACAACGTATCCAGCAAAAACTTTTGCTGGATGCGGCGTTTCGCAAAAACGACGCATTTGCGACGTATTGCAGTTAACGCTAGTGTGAAAGTAGCCTTAGGCTACTTTCACACTAGCGTCGGGAACAACCCGTCGCTGCGCGTCGGGCCGACGTTCCCGACGCTAGTGTGTTCTCCGCCGCACAACGGGGGCAGCGGATGCATATTTCCCACGCATCCGCTGCCCCATTGTGATGTGCGGGGAAGTGCGGGGAGGTGGGGGCGGAGTTCCGACTGCGCATGCGCGGTCGGAAAAAGCGGACCGTCGGGAGCAAAAAACGTTACATGTAGCGTTTTTTTTTCCCGACGGACCGCTACCATACGCCCAAACGCCGCCAAACGCATTCACCGTTTGGAAATGCGTCGCAAATGCGTCGCAAATGCGTCGCTAATGTTACTCTATGACGAAACAACGTATCCAGCAAAAACTTTTGCTGGATGCGGCGTTTCGCAAAAACGACGCATTTGCGACGTATTGCAGTTAACGCTAGTGTGAAAGTAGCCTTAGGCTACTTTCACACTAGCGTCGGGAACAACCCGTCGCTGCGCGTCGGGCCGACGTTCCCGACGCTAGTGTGTTCTCCGCCGCACAACGGGGGCAGCGGATGCATATTTCCCACGCATCCGCTGCCCCATTGTGATGTGCGGGGAAGTGCGGGGAGGTGGGGGCGGAGTTCCGACTGCGCATGCGCGGTCGGAAAAAGCGGACCGTCGGGAGCAAAAAACGTTACATGTAGCGTTTTTTTTTCCCGACGGACCGCTACCATACGCCCAAACGCCGCCAAACGCATTCACCGTTTGGAAATGCGTCGCAAATGCGTCGCAAATGCGTCGCTAATGTTACTCTATGACGAAACAACGTATCCAGCAAAAACTTTTGCTGGATGCGGCGTTTCGCAAAAACGACGCATTTGCGACGTATTGCAGTTAACGCTAGTGTGAAACTAGCCTTAGTGATACCATTTGTTTTTTTTACATACAGTGGGGAAAATAAGTATTTGATACACTGCCGATTTTGCAAGTTTTCTCACCTTCAAAGAATGGAGAGGTCTGTAATTTTTATTGTAGGTACACTTCAACTGTGAAAGACAGAATCTAAAGATTAAAACAGAAAATCAAATTGTATGATTTTTACATAATTAAATTGCATTTTACTGCATGAAGTAAGTATTTTATCACCTACCAACCAACAAGAATTCTGGCTCTCACAGACCTGTTAGTTTTTCTTTAACCCCTTAATGATTGGAGCTTTTTTCGGTTTTGCGTTTTCATTTTTTGCTCCCCTCCTTCCCAGAGCCATAACTTTTTTTTTTCCGTCAATAACATGTGAGGGCTTATTCTTTGCGGGACGAGTTGTACATTTGAACGACACCATTGGTTTTACCATGTCGTGTACTAGAAAACGGGAAAACATTTCCAAGTAAGGTGAAATTGCAAAAGAAAGTGCAATCCCACACTAGTTTTTTGTTTGGCTTTTTTGATAGATTAATTAAGTGCTAAAACTGACCTTCCATTATGATTCTCCAGGTAATTACGAGTTCATAGACACTATGAACATAGACACTAGGTTTATTTTTATCTAAGTGGTGAAAAAAAATTCCAAACTTTGCTAAAAAAGCAAAAAAAAATTGTGCAATTTTCCGTTACCCATAGAGTCTCCATTTTTCGTGATCTTCGGTTGGGTGAGGGCTTATTTTTTGCGTGCCGAGCTGATGTTTTAATGATACCATTTGGGTGCAGATACGTTCTTTTGATCTCCCCATTTTGGTGGCGCTCATAGCAATCAGTCATCAACAACCATAGAGGTCTGCAGGAGACCTCTGGTTGTCATGCCAATGCACGTGACGGGGGTCAGCGGTGTGCACATTTAACTAGTTAATAGGCGCCCGTACCTATTGCGGGCACATGTCAGCTGTTCAAAACAGCTGACATGTCCCGGCTTTGATGCAGCCTCACTGCCGGAGCCCGCATCAAAGCGGAGGTTCTGCCATCAGACAGAATAGTTTGTCTAGGGGTTAAGAAGCCCTCCTACTCTGCACTCATTACCTGTATTAATTTCACCTGTTTGAGCTCATTGCCTGTATAAAAGACACATGTCCACACTCTCAAACACACTCCAACCTCTCCACCATAGCTAAGAACAAAAAACTGTGTGAGGACACCAGGTACAAAACTGTAGACCTGCACAAGGCATGGATGTTCTACAGGACAATAGACAAGCAGCTTGGGGAGAAGGCAACAACTGTTGGCACAATTATTAGAAAATGGAAGAAACACAAGCTGAGTCAATCTTCATCGGTCTGGGGCTCCATGTAAGATCTTGTTTCATGACATAAGGATGATTCTGGGGAAAGGTCAGGAATCACCCTAGAACTACACAGCAGGACCTGGTCAATGACCTGAAGAGAGCTGGCACCACAGTTTTAAACATTATCGTTAGTAACACTACGCCGTTATGTATTAAAATCCTGCAGGGCACGCACGATCCCCCTGCTCACACCAGTACATGTCCAGGCCCATTTGAATTTCGCCAATGACCATCTGGATGATCCAGAGGAGGAATGGGAGAAGGTCATGTGGTCAGATGAGACCAAAATAGAACTTTTTGTTATCAACTCCACTCACCGTGTTTGCATGAAAAAGATGGATGAGTACAAACCCAAATACACCGTCCCAACCGTAAAGCATAGTGGAGGAAACATCACACTTTGGGGTGCTTTTCTGCAAAGGGGACAGGATGACTGCACTGTATTGAAGGGAGGATGGGTGGGGTCATGTATTGCGAGATTTTGTCCAACAACCTTCTTCCCTCAGTAAGAGCATGGAAGATGGGTCATGGCTGTGTCTTCCAGCTTTACAATGACCTGAAATACACAGCCAGGGCAACTAAGGAGTGGCTCTATGAGAAGCAGTTCAATGTACAGGAGTGGGCTAACCAGTCTCCAGACGTGAACCCAATAGATAATCTTTGGAGGGAGCTGAAACTCAATGTTGTCCTGCGACAGCCTCGAAACCTGAAAGATCTGGAGGTTTTCGTACTAAATACTAAGTTATGTTTTTCTATTGTATCATATACTTATTTCATGCAATAAAATGCAAATTATGTAAAAAATCATACAATGTGATTTTCTGGTTTTTATTTTTAGATTCTGTCTCTCACAGTTGAAGTGTATCTACAATAAAAAATTGCAGACCTCTCCATTCTATGTAGGTGGCAAAACTTGCAAAATTGGCAGTGTATGAATTATAGTCCCCACTGTATGACTTTTTGATCGCTTTTTTATTCCATTTTTGTGTCAGTCTGATCAAAAAATCTACATTTTGGGCGTTTTTTTTATATATTTATTTTACAATATTGAAATATTTCTAAATAATTTTTACAATATATAAATAACATGGTCGTCACAGTCACAGCGATACCAATTATGTCTACTTTTTTTTTTTACTTTTCTTTTTTCACAAAAGCGGCATTTTAAATGGTGTAGCAGCTATTTGTAATTTTTTTTTTACATTTTTCACGTTTTATTTATTTTTCCTAGTTTCACTGTGGGACATGAGTAGATTTCACTTTGATCGCTGGTCTCATGCACTGCAGTACCAAAGTACTACAGTGTATGAAACCTGAAAGTCTTTCACTGACACAGACTGTAAGACTCAGCTGAAGGTAGGGGTCTAAAAAGCCACCGAGATCCAATGTCATTACAAGACCTCGGGTTGCGATAGCAGCTATTCCCTTCACCTGCGATGGCGTTTGTGGGAGCTGATAGGATTAAAGAAAGAGCCTTCTCACTCTTTAAACCGTTTAAATGCCGCCATCGCTTTTGACAGTGGCATCTAAGGAGTTAATCGCCTCATCTGACCTGCATGTGCCTTTCCCCAGATTTGTGCCTCAACTCAACTTTATGGTATTGCTTTTGCTGATATATAGTCAACGTTGACAATGTAAGGCTAATCACGTGGTAGATACAAGGAGCTCAACTTTTTGTCCCTGGAAAACCTGTTTAAATGTATTTTACAATAAGGCTGCAATGTATTAATATGTATAAAATACAAATGGGTCTAAAACAGTTCATTTTGCATTACACGGGTAAGGTTACAGCCTGGACAAAAAGTGCAATTTGCCCAGGTTTCCTCCATTCACAAATATACCGTATATACTCGAGTATAAGCCGAGATTTTCAGCCCACTTTTTTGGGCTGAAAGTCCCCCTCTCGGCTTATACTCGAGTCATACCCGGGGTCGGCAGGGGAGGGGGAGCGGGGGCTGTCTAATTACACTCACCTACTCCAGGCACGGTCCCTGCACGTCCCCTGGCTTCCCTGGCGCCGGCAGCAGCAGCTTCTTCCTGTACTGAGCGGTCACATGGTACCGCTCATTACAGTAATGAATATTCCCATAGAGGTGGAGCCGCATATTCATTACTGTAATGAGCGGTAACGGTGACCGCTCAGTACAGGATGAGGCTGCGGCGTCGGGGAAGCAGGGACTGCACAGCGCCAGGACCAGGTGAGTATAACGGGGAGGGGGAGCGCAGCGCTGCGCGATAGTCACCTTTCCTCGTTCCGGTCGCCGCTCTGTCTTCGGCAGTGACGCTGAGGTCAGAGGACGCGGTGACGTGGTTAGTGCATGCCCTCTGCTGAACGTCAGTGTTGAACATGGAGCGGCGACTGGAACGAGGAGCAGGTGACTATTGAAAGTGCCGGGGCCTGAGCGACGGAGAGGTGAGTATGTGATTTCTTTTTTTTTATCGCAGCAACAGCAAATGGGGCAAATGTCTGTATGGAGCATCTATGGGGCCATAACGTTTGTGCAGCACTATATGGGGGCCATAACGTTTGTGCAGCACTATATGGGGCCATAATGTTTGTGCAGCACTATATGGGGCCATAATGTTTGTGCAGCACTATATGGGGCCATAACATTTGTTCAGCACCATATGGGCCCATAATGTTTGTGCAGCACTATATGGGGCCATAACGTTTGTGCAGCACTATATGGGGCCATGATTGTGCAGCACTATATGGGGCCATAATGTTTGTGCAGCACTATATGGGGCCATAATGTTTGTGCAGCACTATATGGGGCCATAATGTTTGTGCAGCACTATATGGGGCCATAATGTTTGTGCAGCACTATATGGGGCCATAACATTTGTGCAGCACCATATGGGGCCATAACGTTTGTGCAGCACTATATGGGGCAAGTGTCTGTATGGGGCCATAATTAACGTTTGTGGAGCATTACGGTATATGGGGCAAGTGTCTGTATGGAGCATCTTATGGGGCCATAATCAAGGTTTGTGCAGCACTATAATGGGCAAGTGACTGTATGGAGCATCTTATAAGGCCATAATCAGCATTTGTGCAGCATTATATGGGGCAAATGTGTCTATGGAGCATCTTATGGGGCCATTATTAACCTTTATGCAGGATTATATGGGGCATATTTTAATATGGAACATCTTATGGGTCCATCATAAACTGCATGGAGCATTATATGGGGCTCCTGATTCAATATGGATATTCAAAAACACTTAACCTACTGATGTCTCAATTAATTTTACTTTTATTGGTATCTATTTTTATTTTTGAAATTTACCAGTAGCGGCTGCATTTCCCACCCTAGGCTTATACTCGAGACATTAAGTTTTCCCAGTTTTTTGTGGCAAAATTAGGGGGGTCGGCTTATACTCGGGTCGGCTTATACTCGAGTATATACGGTACATTTCCTATGTGTAAAAGTATTGCAAATTTACAAGAATTATCACGTTACAGTGCTATTATTTGGCACTATATGGCATTGTCACAAGCTCACTTTTTTCTGCTAATATATGGTCCACACAATAGTATTTTACGCAATGTATTCTACTGTCATGAGTTTGGTGGCATTATTCAGCCAATATAAAGAATCAATTTATCTCGATTTTTCCAAAAAATTCCATGCACTACACATTGTCCCCAGGGGTCTCCACAGACCATGGCTGACCATCTGTCTAACACTTTACCTTTTATTCTTTATGAAAGAGGAATTACGTCTGCTGTCAAGATGTTAGCTACTAATGTCAGCAAAAAATGAAATGAGGCAGATAAGCCTGAGTAAATATTTAATCACTTAACAGCACAGGACCCTGGCTACAAAGACCTGTTATGGCTGTAAACTCATGGGAAAAGATTGTTCGCATATTTCATATATTACAGTGAATTTGTCACCAGGTTTTTGCCACGCTGAGCACAATGAATGGGCAGAGATTCTGATTCCAGCTGTATCATTACTAAGCTGCTTGCTGTAGTTTTTTTTTTATAAAATACCTGTTTTATCTGCTGCAGATCTAGCTGTTCTCTGAATGCTGAGCTCTGTATAACCTCGCCCACATCACTGATTGGACAGTGTGCACAGGAGGCTGTCAATCAGTAGTGGGGGCGGGGTTTTACAAAGCTCATGAATATAGAGGACTACCTGGCAGCAGACTTTCTAGTCCTCTAGTGATAATCTCCTGCTGATAAAGTAATGATTTTATCAAAACTACACTAAGCAGCCCAGTAAGCGACACATACCCGCAATCAGGATCAGGGATCTGTCTCTACATTATGCTGCTCTCAGATGAGGGGGGAAAAAACTGGTGATAAATTAAAAAAACAATAATAATAATTAGAAAATCCAGAAAAAAAAAAAATATAAAAAATTACAAAGTGACCCCCTGCATTTAATGGTTAGCATATTATTGAATGTCTAAAGTGAATGGAGAGGTCACAGACCCCCACTACGGTAAAATGTCTTGCAATGATTTGCTATATTGTTTATCCCGTTAATTCTGATGTCGGACGCTATTCTCCTATCTGTTGAAACCTGTATAATACCATCAGTTGTATAATTCACTGTATATACTTTATTTATTTGCTATTATTTTCTTTTATTTAGTACATTGATGAAGGTCTATGACCGAAACGTCATATTGAATGTACTCTCCTCAAATTAAATTCTCACTTGCATCTCATCACGTGTGTGCCAAGTTTATCTATAATATTATATGGTTTGGGCACCTACTTGTGCACCACTATCAATAGTAGTGCCTACGGCTATCTTTCACATACCGTAAAAGACAAACACTGCAGAAAAAAAATGTTGAACGCAATGCAAACTTGCATACTTTGGACCCTGCTTGACTCATTATACTCAATGATTCTCATGGGGGATCATCTGGATCCCATTATTCTGTGTTTCAGACAGAAGCAAGTGATCGAGTCAGTAAAAGAGCACAAAACGTGGCGATATACTTGCCTAAGCGAGCGACAGTACTCATTCAAATCATCAGTATCCATATCTATCTCTAACAAAACATCTCTTCATTCAAAGGAAACCATTTTAAAGTGTCTTATTCTGCATATTAAAGAATCATCATTATTACCATAAATCCTTATTTAAAGGGAATGTCCAGTTCTCAGATATTAGCGATCTCTGACAGGCTGCAGTGCTCACGTGGTAAAACAATGTCACACGACACTTGGCAGACTCAGCGTTGACATCGCTGGAATGGCATCAACATTACTGAAATGGCACTCATGCAGGAAAATGGTGGAGGTCCACAAAGCAGAAGACGGCTATAAGTAGATAGCAAAGCGTTTTCAAGTTGCCCTTTTCTCAGCTCAAAATGTAATTAAGAAATGGCAGATAACAGGGACAGTGGAGGTCAAGATAAGGTCTGGAAGAACAAGCAAAATTTTAGTAAGAGCTGCTCGTAGGATTACTAGATTGGCAAATTAGAACCTCCACTTGACTGCAAAAGACCTTCAGAAATATTTAGCAGACTCTGGCGTTGTGGTACAGTTGTGGCCAAAAGTATTGACACCCCTGTAATTCTGTCAGATAATACTCAGTTTCTTCCTGAAAATGATTGCAAACACAAATTCTTTGGTATTATTATCTTCATTTAATTTGTCTTAAATGAAAAAACACAAAAGAGAATCAACATTTCACACAAAACTCCAAAAATGGGCCAGAAAAAAGTATTGGCACCCTCAGCCTAATACTTAGTTGCACAACCTTTAGCCAAAATAACTGCAACCAACCGCTTCCGGTAACCATCAATGAGTTTCTTACAATGCTCTGCTGGAATTTTAGACCGTTCTTCTTTGGCAAACTGCTCCAGGTCCCTGATATTTGAAGGGTGCCTTCTCCAAACTGCCATTTTTAGATCTCTCCACAGGTGTTCTATGGGATTCAGGTCTGGACTCATTGCTGGCCACCTTAGAAGTATCCAGTGCTTTCTCTCAAACCATTTTCTAGTGCTTTTTGAAGTGTGTTTTGGGTCATTGTCCTGCTGGAAGACCCATGACCTCTGAGGGAGACCCAGCTTTCTCACACTGGGCCCTACATTATGCTGCAAAATTTGTTGGTAGTCTTCAGACTTCATAATGCCATGCACACGGTCAAGCAGTCCAGTGCCAGAGGCAGCAAAGCAACCCCAAAACATCAGGGAACCTCCGCCATATTTGACTGTAGGGACCGTGTTCTTTTCTTTGAATGCCTCCTCTTTTATCCTATAAACTCTATGTTGATGCCTTTGCCTAAAAAGCTCTACTTTTGTCTCATCTGACCAGAGAACATTCTTCCAAAACGTTTTAGGCTTTTTCAGGTAAGTTTTGGCAAACTCCAGCCTGGCTTTTTTATGTCTCGGGGTAAGAAGTGGGGTCTTCCTGGGTCTCCTACCATAAGTCCCTTTCATTCAGACGCCGACGGATAGTACGGGTTGACACTGTTTTACCCTCGGACTGCAGGGCAGCTTGAACTTGTTTGGATGTTAGTCGAGGTTCTTTATCCAACATCCGCACAATCTTGCGTTGAAATCTCTTGTCAATTTGTCTTTTCTGTCCACATCTAGGGAGGTTAGCCACAGTGCCATGGGTTTTAAACTTCTTGATGACACTGCGCACGGTAGACACAGGAACATTCAGGTCTTTGGAGATGGACTTGTTCACTTGAGATTCCTCATGCTTCCTCACAATTTGGTTTCTCAAGTCCTCAGACAGTTCTTTGGTCTTCTTTTTTTTCTCCATGCTCAATGTGGTACACACAAGGACACAGGACAGAGGTTGAGTCAACTTTAATCCATGTCAACTGGCTGCAAGTGTGATTTAGTTATTGCCAACACCTGTTAGGTGCCACAGGTAAGTTACCGGTGCTGTTAATTACACAAATTAGAGAAGCATCACATGATTTTTCAAACAGTGCCAATACTTTTGTCCACCCCCTTTTTTATGTTTGGTGTGGAATGATATCCAATTTGGCTTTAGGACAATTCTTTTTGTGTTTTTTCATTTAAGACAAATTAAATGAAGATAATAATACCAAAGAATTTGTGTTTGCAATCATTTTCAGGAAGAAAATGAGTATTATCTGACAGAATTGCAGGGGTGTCAATACTTTTGGCCACAACTGTACATTGCTCTACTGTTCAGAGACACCTGCACAAATATGGCCTTTGTAGAAGAGTTATCAGATGAAAACCTGCTCCTGCATCCTCACTATAAAATTCAGCATCAGAAGTATGCAAAATAACATCTAAACAAGACTGATCCATTTTGGAAATAAGTCCTGTAGACCAATGAGATTAAAATAGAACTCTTTGGCCACAATGATCAAAAGTATGTGTGGAGAAAAAAGGGCACAGAATTTCAGGAAAAGAACATCTCGCCAACCATTAAACATTAGGGTAGATCAATCATGCTTTGGGGTTGTGTTGCAGTCAGTGGCATGCGGAACATTTCATGGGTAGAGGGAAAAATGGATTCAATGAAATTTCACCAAATTCTTGATGCAAACATAACACCATCTGTAAAAAAAAAGCTAAAGTTGAAAAGAGGATGGCATCTACAAATGGATAATGATCCTAAACACAGGTCGAAATCCACAATAGACTACCTCAAAAGGCATAAGCTGAAAAGTTTTACAATTGCCCTCACAGTTCCCTTATCTGAACATCATTGAAAATCTGTGGCTAGACCTCAAAATAGCAGTGGATGCAAGATAACCATGGAATCTCACTAAACTGGAAGACATTTCCAAGGAAGAATGGATGAAAATCCCTCGAACAAGACGTGAAAGACTCTTGTCTGGCTACAAAAAGCGTTTACAAGCTGTGATACTTTCAAAAGGGGGTGCTACTAGGTACTAACCATGCAGGATGGCCAAACTTTTGCATAGGCCCATTTTCCTTTTTGTAATTTTAGGATGTAAAAGATATATATATATACACTCACCGGCCACTTTATTAGGTACACCTGTCCAACTTCTTGTTAACACTTAATTTCTAATCAGCCAATCACATGGCGGCAACTCAGTGCATTTAGGCATGTAGACATGGTCAAGACAATCTCCTGCAGTTCAAACCGAGCATCAGTATGGGGAAGAAAGGTGATTTGAGTGCCTTTGAACGTGGCATGGTTGTTGGTGCCAGAAGGGCTGGTCTGAGTATTTCAGAAACTGCTGATCTACTGGGATTTTCACGCACAACCATCTCTAGGGTTTACAGAGAATGGTCCGAAAAAGAAAAAAAATCCAGTGAGCGGCAGTTCTGTGGGCGGAAATGCCTTGTTGATGCCAGAGGTCAGAGGAGAATGGGCAGACTGGTTCGAGCTGATAGAAAGGCAACAGTGACTCAAATCGCCACCCGTTACAACCAAGGTAGGCCTAAGAGCATCTCTGAACGCACAGTGCGTCGAACTTTGAGGCAGATGGGCTACAGCAGCAGAAGACCACACCGGGTACCACTCCTTTCAGCTAAGAACAGGAAACTGAGGCTACAATTTGTACAAGCTCATCGAAATTGGACAGTAGAAGATTGGAAAAACGTTGCTTGGTCTGATGAGTCTCGATTTCTGCTGCGACATTCGGATGGTAGGGTCAGAATTTGGCGTAAACAACATGAAAGCATGGATCCATCCTGCCTTGTATGGAGCATCTTTGGGATGTGCAGCCGACAAATCTGCGGCAACTGTGTGATGCCATCATGTCAATATGGATCAAAATCTCTGAGGAATGCTTCCAGCACCTTGTTGAATCTATGCCACGAAGAATTGAGGCAGGTCTGAAGGCAAAAGGGGGTCCAACCCGTTACTAGCATGGTGTACCTAATAAAGTGGCCGGTGAGTGTGTATATATATATATATATATATATATATATATATATATATATATATATATATATATATATATATATATATATATATATATATATATATATATTTGCATAATATACAAAGGATGTCATCTTTAACTTTAAGCTTTTTAGAGATCATTTCATCTTCAACTTGCTTAAGTGTTCACATTAACAGTCATTTTTATCAGGGGTGCCCAAACTTTTACATGCCACTGTAGCATGTGGCAGAGCTCAGAAAGTTAATCCTGCCCCCACCATAGCTTTTGCGTACATTGTCTATTGACAGTGAGCTGCTTATCAGAGGAGGGTGTGTGGTCGGTCTAAGGGTACTGTCACACTATACGATTTACCAACGATCACGACCAGCGATACGACCTGGCCGTGATCGTTGGTAAGTCGTTGTGTGGTCGCTGGGGAGCTGTCACACAGTCAGCTCTCCAGCGACCAACGATGCCGAAGGCCCCGGGTAACCATCGGGTTACTAAGCGCAGGGCCGCGCTTAGTAACCCGATGTTTACCGTGGTTACCAGCGTAAAAGTAAAAAAAAAAAAACGTACATACTTACATTCCGGTGTCTGTCCCCCGGCGTTCTGCTTCTCTCCACTGTGTCTGCGCCAGCCGAAAAGCACAGCGGTGACGTCAGACGTCACTGCTGTGCTCGCTTTCCGGCCGGCCGGCGTTCACAGTGCAGAGAAGCAGAACGCCGGGGGACAGACACCGGAATGTGAGTATGTACTGTTTGTTTTTTTTACTTTTACGCTGGTAACCACGGTAAACTTCGGGTTACTAAGCGCGGCCCTGCGCTTAGTAACCCGATGTTTACCCTGGTTACAAGCGAACGCATCGCTGGATCGCTGTCACACACAACGATCCAGCGATGACAGCGGGAGATCCAGCGACGAAAGAAAGTTCCAAACGATCTGCTACAACGTACGATTCTCAGCAGGGTCCCTGATCGCTGCTGCGTGTCAGACACAGCGATATCGTATGGATATCGCTGGAACGTCACGGATCGTACCGTCGTAGCGACAAAAGTGCCACTGTGTGACAGTACCCTAACAGGCATGTGTGACCTAGTCCAGGCAGTGATAATCTAATTCTGGTAAACCCCTCATTGTAAGTAAACAACAGCACACAGTCTGATAAGTGACATATCCCTGAGTGTTTTAACCCTTACCTCATGCTGTCCTCAGAGTACATAGCAAAAACCTGCTGACAGATTCCCTTTAATAAAGGGTTGTCTGAGTGCTGGACAGACACTTTAAGGAGCCGATGCAATTATTTAGACTAAAGTACATGACAAATACTTTTTTACTGTAACAAGAGTGTTAATGAACAAACCTCCATACGTGCAGATCATCGAGTGTGTGTTGAAAACAAATGAATCACTGAACTCCTGTTCTACTATAACATCCGGGTAATTGACATTCTTCCCATTGGGTGTGGTAACGTTTGCCATAACACACAATAGACTGTCTATTAAAAGCAAACATATTTTAGACACATAATATTTGGACATTGATAACCTAAAATGTAACTTGTGGGTTTTCCATTTAATTGAATGGACACCCTGTCAGGGGTAACACATGAGCCAATCGAATTGATAATCTTGTACAGCATACGTCAGACCAGCATAAATACCCTTTATTATAGGTGGGTCTCGTAAAATTGTATTTTGTTAGTTGTAGTAAGGGATTAAATAAAGCATATTGTAATATGACATTTCCTGTGTGATAAAGGCTCTAGATAACTCTTTGGAGCTACACACTGTCCCTACAATAAAAAGGGATACACCGGTTTCACATTATTTGGACTTGAGCTAAAATGCAGAGAAAATCCAGTGCCATCATGTCAATATAAATGTTGCCTTAAAAAAACTGCTGCTAAAAAGGATCTGTCACAAAAAATAGTGATAAAAGTACAAAAACAGGAGTTGACATTGCAAGCAAATGAAAACTAAAAGTTTCTAAAGCTATGATGGCTGAAGTATCGGCACATAATGCTATAGAATATGGCTTTTTCAGTCATCTATTAGCCCTCGAAAAACGAATAAACTGTGATCAAAACATTGTAAATTCCCCAAAAGGGTAGTAATAAAAAGTTACACTCACCAAGCAAAGCAAAAGAGCACTCAGCTCCATTGATAGAAAAATAAAAAAGTCACTGGCCACATAAAATAGGGACACTTATTACAAAGATCGGAATTATTTATAAAAAAAAATAAAAATGTATGTTTGGTATTGTGAAAGTTGTGCTGAATTGAAGAATCATGTCGCCAGATTATGTCCACAGTATAATGTACACAGTAAAAACAAGACCCTCAAAAAACTATTGTGGAATTACATTTTTTTACTATTTCACCCCAATTTGACGTTCGTTCTTTTTTTCAGTACATTTTGTGGTTTTCATTGACACAATTCATCTTCCCACAAAAAAAGTTCTCATAAAAGGGAACCTGTCACCATGATCATGCAGTGCAATCTGCAGGCACACTGTTATGGAGCAGGAGGAGCTGAGAAGACTGATATGCAGTTTTGTGAGAAAAGATCCAGTATAACCGGTGTTTTATCATTTAAGCCTCTGCAATTTCAGAGTCCAGATGAAGGTCTTATCAGTGACTGACAGCTGTCTTTTGCATAATTGTGCATACAGAGGTAGCTGTCAGTCACTGATAGGACAGGCCACTGGACTGAAAATCCCAGAAAGAGCGAAGGATTAAATGATAAAACACCGGTTATACTGGATCTTTTCTCACAAAACTGGATATCACTTCACTCATCTCCTCCTGCTCTATAACATGGGGCCTGCAGATTTGACGGTATTATTCATGGTGACAGGTTCCATTTACAGACGGGGAGGAAAAAATGAAAACTAAATTTACATTTACAAATCAACTTAGGCCCTATACAACCCTCACCTCCACATGTACATTCAGTGGTGAGCATCAGAGACACACAGGTGCTTCTCACAAAATTAGAATATCACCAAAAAGTTAATTTATTTCAGTTCTTCAATACAAAAAGTGAAACTCATATTATATAGTCATTTCAGAGTGATCTATTTCAAGTGTTTATTTCTGTTAATGTTGATGATTATGGCTTACAGCCCATGAAAACACAAAAGTCATTATCTCAGTAAATTAGAATACTTTATAACACCAGCTTGAAAAATGATTTTAAAATCCAAAATGTTGGCCTACTGAAATATATGTTGTGTAAATGCACTCAGTACTTGGTCAGGACTCCTTTTGCATCAATGTGGCGTGGCATGGAGGCGATCAGCCTGTGGCACTGCTGAGGTGTTATGGAAGCCCAGGTTGCTTTGATAGCAGCCTTCAGCTCGTCTGCATTGTTGGGTCCGGTGTCTCATCTTCCTCTTGACAATACTCCATAGATTCTCTATGGGATTAAGGTCAGATGAGTTCGCTGGCCAATCAAGCTCAGAAATACTGTTGTTTATAAACCAGGTATTGGTACTTTTGGCAGTGTGGACAGGTGCCAAGTCCTGCTGGAGAATTAAATTTCCATCTCCAAACAGCTTGTCGGCAGAGGGAAGCATGAAGTGCTCTAAAATTTCCTGGTAGATGACTGTGCTGACTTTGGACTTGATAAAACACAGTGGACCTAAACCAGCAGATGACATGGCTCCCCAAACCATCACTGATTGTGGAAACTTCACACTAGACCTCAAGCGGCTTGGAATGTGTGCCTCTCCACTCTTTCTCCAGATTCTGGGACCTTGATATTCAAATGAAATACAAAATTTACTTTCATCTAAAAACAACACCTTGGACCACTGAGCAAGTCCAGTTCTTTTTCTCCTTGGCCCAGGTAAGACGCCTCTGGCGTAATCTATTGGTTATGAGTGGCTTACCACAAGGAATGTGACACTTGTAGCCCATGTCATATGTCTGTGTGTGTTGGCTCTTGAAGCAATGACTCCAGCAGCAGCCCACTCCTTGTGAATTGCCATCAAATTTTTGAATGGCCTTTTCTTAGCCATCCTTTCAAGGCTACGGTTATCCTGGTTTGCTTGTTCACCTTTTTCTACCACTTTTTCCTTCCACTCAACTTTCCATTAATATGCTTGGACACAGCACTCTGTGAACAGCCAGCTTCTTTAGCAAAGGCCTTTTGTGGCTTACTCTCTGTGTGGAGTGTGTTAATGACTGCCTTCTGGACATCTGTCAAGTCAGCAGTCTTCCCCAAGATTGTGGAGCCTACTGAAACAGAATAAAAAGGACCTTTTGGTTTTTTTGTTAATTATTCTAAGTCACTGAGATAATGACTTTTGGATTTTCATTGGCTGTAAGCCATAATCATCAACATTAACAGAAATAAACACTTGAAAAAGATCAGTCTGTCTATATAATATAGGAGTTTCACATTTTGTATTGAACAACTGAAATAAATTAACTTTTTGATAATTTTGCGAGATGCACCTGTATGTAAAATGATTGTCTAGCTTTGATTAAAAAAAAAAGGGGAAGCAACACACGTACTAAGACAGGCAAATGGGGAAACTAAAGTTTTATTGCACAGCAGATATAGAGCACTCAATATTAATAATCCTATTTTGGGGTTTTATTTAAGTGTTGATCTGGAATCTGAGAGGAAAATTCCTACATAAGTCCTCTGCTTGCTTGATTTGGATACAATTGTCATGTGACAGAAGGACATACGGCTCTACACAAGACCCTGCATTATGGTCTTTACCAGAGTGCTAAGAAACCTGAAAATTAGAGACATCATCGCTTTCTCAATCTACACCAACAGCATGAAGTCTTTTTCTCCAACAACATAAGATGAAGTTTTTTTTATTTGAAGTGTTGTCTGGTCTTATAATATGGATGATCTGTTCGTAAAATGGTCTGATGGGTAGAGGGTCCAACCAGTAGCATAGCTACCGGAGGGCAGGCAGAGGGTACAGTCAGCCCTGTTCTTGGAGTAGCCCACCCGAAGCTACCGTTAACTATGTCAGCGTACCAATATACAGAGTGGGCCATTAATATGGATACACCTAAATAAAATGGGAATGGTTGGTGATATCAACTTCCTGTTTGTGGCATATTAGTATATGGGAGGGGGAAAACTTTTCAAGATGGGTGGTGACCATTGCGGCCATTTTGAAGTTGGTCATTTTGGATCCAACTTTTTTTTTTCCAATGGGAAAAGGGTCATGTGACATATCAAACTTATTGAGAATTTCACAAGAAAAACAATGGTGTGCTTGGTTTTAACATAACTTTATTCTTTCATGAGTTACTTACAAGTCATGACCACTTATAAAATGTGTTCAAAGTGCTGCCCAATGCAACCCTCTTCTCCCACTCTTGACACACTGATAGCAACACTGCAGAATAAATGCTAGCACAGGCTTCCAGTATCCGTTGTTTCAGATGCTGCACAACATATCTTCACAACATAGACAATTACCTTCAGATGACCACCAAAGATAAAAGTCTAAGGGGGTCAGATTGGGAGACTTTGGTGGCCATTCAACTGGCCCACGACGACCAATCCACTTTCCAGGAAACTGTTCATGTAGGAATGCTTGGACCTGACACCCAAGATGGTGCACCACCACATTAAGGCCATTTATAAAGTTGGATCCAAAATGGACGATTTCAAAATGGCCGCCATGGTCACCACCCATATACTAATGTGCCACAAACAGGAAGTTGATATCACTAACCATTCCCGTTTTATTTAGGTGCATCCATATAAATGGCCCATCCTGTAGTTAATCTCTGTGGAAGAGCAGGGTGGTACCATCTCTCTGCGCTACTGCTCTCTGATCTGTAGACCGCAGGTGATGTGCCAATTGCATGCACAGGACTTAAGTCACGTCACGTGCGATGACGGCACCTTAACCGCATGACTCATCAGGATCCTGGATTATGTGCCTTTAATTTTATTTAAAACGTGATGGGTTTGGGGGGCATCAAAGCAGCTTAAAAGTAAATCCGTTGGCCCTTATACAGTGTGGTAGCAAACTCAGTGGCCCTTACAGTGTGGAACTTAATGCCAGGGTTCTTATACAGCATGGGACCTAATACCAGTGGCCCTTGCATACAGCTTGGGAACTACTGCAGGGGCCCTTATACAGCATGGGACCTAGTACCCAAGCCCTTATTCAGCATGGGAGGTAATCTGGGAGCCCTTATACAGCATAGGAACTAATTTGGGGGCCATCATACAATATTGAAGCTAATGCCAGGGTCCTTATACAGTAATGGCCAAAAGTACTGGCACCCTTGAAATTGTTCCAGAAAATGAAGCATTTCTCCCCCAAAATTATTGTAATTACAAATGTTTGGTTAAATACGTTATGTTTCATTTCTGTATATTGGAATACAAAAAAAGGTTAATTTGATATAATTTCACAGAAAAACCCAAATATGGGCCAGACAAATTTGTTGGCACCTTTCCAAAACTGTGGATAAACAACTTTGTTTCGAGCATATGATGCTCGATTTAACTCACCTGTGTCACGTAACAGCTGGGGTAATATGAAAATTACACCGGAAACCAGAAAAAAAGGGGAGAAGTTCTCACACTTTGCATTGCATGTGTGTGTGTGCGCTGCACTAAGTATGGTGAACAGAAAGCGAAAAGAACTGTCTGAGGACTTGAGAACTAAAATTGTTGAAAAATATCAACAATCTCAAGGTTACAAGTTCATCTCCAGAGATCTTGATGTTTCTTTGTCCATGGTGCGCAACATAATCAAGATGTTTACAACCCATGCCACTGTAGCTAATCTACCGTAAATGGCAGAGAAAAATTGATGAAAGGTTGCAATGCAGAATAGTTCAGAGGGTGGATAAGCAGCTCCAATCAAGATCCAAAGAAATTAATGCACCCTGAGCCTGCTCGACCGCTTGAGTGTCAGCGCAAACGGTCGACATTTGAACAAAATGAAACACTATGGCAAGAGACCCAGGAGGACCCCACTGCTGACACAGACAAAGAAGCAAGACTGTAGTTTGTCAAAATGTATGTAAGCCAGAATCCTTCTGGGAAAGCATCTTGTGGACAAATGAGACCAAGATAGAACTTTTTGGTAAAGCACATCATTCTACCGTTTACAGAAAACAGAATGAGGTATACAAAGAAAAGAACACAGTACCTGCCAACATGGTGAAGATGCTTTGGAGTGGTTTTGCTACCTCTGGAACTGTGTACAAGGCATCAGGAAATCTGAAGATTACCAAAGGATTTTGGGTTGCAATATAGTGTCCAGTGTCAGAAGGCTGGGTTTGCATCCTAGGTAATAGGTCTTCCAGCAGGACAATGACCCCAAACATACTTCAAGAAGATCCCAGAAATGGATGGAAACAAAGCACTGGAAAGTTCTTAAGTGGCCATCAATAAGTCCAGATTTAAAACCCATTGAACACCTGTAGAGATCTTAAAATTGCTGTTGGTGGAAGGCATTCTTCAAATATGAGAGACCTGGTGCAGTTTGCAAAAGAAGAGTGGTCCAAAATTCCAGTTGAGAGGTGCAAGAAGCTCGATGATGGTTATAGGAAGCGATTGATTGCAGTTATTTATTCCAAAGAGTGTGCAACCAAATATAAAGTTGAGGGTACCGACAATTTTATCAGACCCATTTTTTGGGGTTTTGTGTGGAATTATGTCCAATTCGACTTTTGTTCTGTTTTTTTTGTGTTATTCCAATACAAACAAAGGAAATAAACATGTGTATAGCAAAACAATGTGTAATTGCAATCATTTTCTGGGAGAAATCATTCTGAAACAATGTCAAGAATGCCAAAACTTTCAGCCTTGATTGTATAGCGTGGGAGCTAATCCGGAGGCCCTTGTACAGCATAGGACCTAATGGTAGCGCTCTTATACAGCATGGGAGCGAATGCCGTGGACATTATACAGTGTGGGGGCTAATAAGGGGGCACCAATACAGAGTAGGAGCTAATCTGGGGGCTATTATACAGTGTGGAAGCTAACGCCGGGCCCCTTATACAGCATAGGAGCTAAATAAGGGGGCCCTATACAGCATTGGACCTAATGGCGGGTGCGTGTACAGTGTGGGAGCTAAATCGGGGTCCCTTATACAGGTACCTAATGCCAGGGCCATTATATGGCATGTGAGCTAATGCCGGGGCCCTTACACAGTGTGGGAGCTAATCAGAGGGCCCTTATACAGCATGGGAGCTAATCCAGGGACCATTATACAGTGTGTGAGCTAATACAGGAGCCATTGTTCAGTGTGTGAGCTAATGCAGAGCCATTATTCAGCTTGAGGGCTACTGTGGGGGTCATCATACAGTGGGAGGCCTTTATACAGTCTGGGAGCTACTATGGGGGCTGTCACGCTGTGGTGACTACTTTAGGGGCCATTATACATTGTGGGAGCTAATGTGAGGGACATTATACAGTGTGGTGGCTACTGTGGTGACCTTCATATAGTGTGGGGGTCATTATACAGTGTGGAGGCTACTGTGGGCACCATTTAAAAGTGTGGAGGGCATTATACAGTGTGTGGACCATTATGCTTTGTTTTGGGTGAGCTGTGGGTCCATCATACTTTAAACAGGGGAGCTGTGGGGCATTATACGGTGTATAGTGGAGCTGTGGAACCATCATTATTCATAGGGGAGGTATAGGGAGCTGTACATGGGGGGGACTCCAGGGACATTATTAGATGTTAATTGGGCACTTAAGAAGCATTACTGTTTTGTAAGTATTGTGATGGTCAAAGGTACACATGGGGCATTATTGCTTTCTAGTGGCAAAATGTGGACACTGTTTTCTACGGTACTTGCACATGGCTTTACTATTTTCTATGGGGCCATTTTACCATCTAGTTGTCACAAAGGAGGCATTTTACTATATAAGGGGGCACAGTGGAGGGAATTATGTGGGGCAGTAAGAGGACAGTTTTTGTACCCCTTTCCAAATGTACTAAAGAAACAAAATCGTGTAATAATTTGAAATATATAGTTTATTTCCTTTTATTCAAACATTTAGAAATATACAAATTTAAAAATTTGTCTACGAGACATACCATTAACTTAAACGCTTCCTCTATAAATTTATAAGAAATACATTGAACGACTGCCTTGTCATACATATTAAAATACAATAAAAGAAAAAACCTATATTCAACTAAATATACTTTTAATAGTCATTTTACTTATTCCTATATACTGTATAACTATAGTCCTTCATTGTAGGTACATCCATCTGGGGATATTTCAAAGAAATTCTTAAAATAGAGATCAATTCACAAACTAAGCGATTACTATCTTACTGCTATATTCCTTATCCAAAAAAAAAAATCCAGCTTTAGTGTGGGGGTTCTAATTGTGTATAGCCCCCATTACTAGTTATATGTTGTAGGTTGATGAAAATACAAGATAGAAAAAGATTGCTGCCACCTAACAGCAGGAACAAAAAATAAAAATAAATGGGGAAAAACAGAATTCTATTGCGGAGATGTACTAGGGTCACTATATAATAGTGAACAATAACGTGCAGTTTCATAGAAACAAACTTTCATTTGCCCCTTACATTGGGCAAACCTATTTACATAACAATGACTGCCTAACTGGCGTGAGTCTAAAAGTTCCGAGAGCCTAATAAGACGGTAACCGTTGCTGAATCGCTTTTCCTTTGAGAACCCGTCTAATCTGTAAAAGAAATAAAAAAATGGACACATTAGAAAGAGTCAAAAATGCACATGCCTTAGTATACTTCTATCCATCCGTCCAAAATGCTTTCACAATGTTTGCAAATATTTATGCATGCCTTTAGTCACAGCATAATATTCTAGACTAAAAGTGCAGGTTGGCCACTACTTTTTAGTTGATGGCATATCCCCCATCGGTAGGACAGGTCATCAATATCTGATTGGTGGTGTGCGACACCCAGGACCTCTGCCAATCAGCTGTTACTGGCGCCAGCAGTGGTGGGAAGTTCCTGGATTCTGCTGGAACACAGCACCTCCGTCATTCCTAAAGTGGGCGCAGCTAGGTACTGCAGATCCTCGCTCCATAGGGGGTGGATTGGCAATACCCAGCCGCTACTATAGAAATGGCAGAGCCGATGTGTTCTGGCAGCATCTGAGAACTTCCAGCCGGCGTTGGTAACATCTAATCGGTGGGGCGCTGGGTGTCACACCTACGCCATTTTAAGAGAAATAAAACTGTATAATACTCTTCATGTTTTCGCACTTCATTATGAAATGCAAACTGGTCACCGTCCTGAAGTTATAAAACTAACAATATACTATACTATACACAAATATTACCTCTTCGCCTACAGCTCCATCTGAAACAAGGTGCACAGGCTGCTCATTCTCTAGGTTCCTAATGCTGGGGTCAGCCCCCTTCCTCATCAGCAGTCGCACAGCCCCCACATGGGCTCTTCTACTCTGTAAGCTTGCTGCAACGTGCAATGCCGTGTTTCCATTGTAGGCCTGAGAAAAAGAAATAACTTTAGTCTGGTTTGAAACATTAACAGCAGGAAGCAGTTCAAACTATTTCCTTTACAAATATTGGATTTTCAAGTTAAACTTAAAAAAGGAGAACTGAATGTGAACTTAGTATGTGAAAGTAATATTGACCACAACCAAAGGAAAGCACAGCTCACAGTTACCTTAGCATTAATAAACACCAGACTGGTTGGCAACTCCAAGAACAGGCTCATCAGTTCAAGGTTTGCTTCTTCACAAGTTAGATGTAGGGCCGTTCTTCCACTTTTACGGTCCTGTAAATAAGTTTAATTCAGGCTTTAGAAGGGAATTCAGAATTATCATCCACTACAAAAATTAATTCACCTAGACTTCAATACTGGGCCATATGATGCTCCATTAAATAGAAAGTGGAGAAATCTGGGTTCCTACCAAGTGCATCCTACTTCCTAATGAAGCACAGATGTGTTTAGAGTATGGTCAGTGAATATTTTGCCAGTTCTTCATGCTCCAGTGGAGATCTGACAGTTGAGTGGGTAATATGGCCACTGGTGCTCAGCGCTGGATAGCGATGTAAAGTTACATACATACAGGAGAAGACCTTGGTGGATTCATAGAATTTGCTTTATAGAATGCCATCCTGTGGTACAAAGAAATGTCAAGCATGAAGATGAAACAGAAACTCACTGTTGAGTCCACAGAAGCTCCCATGTGAAGAAGGGTCTTAACGGTGTCCACCATGGCCTTGTTCTTCATCAGCAGGTCATCTGTTGCGGGTGTACTGAACTGCAATTTCTGAACTATGGCATTGTGAGCAATTACAGCACAATGCAGTGGGGTCAGACCTATGTAACACAAGAAAAACTATTAAAAAGGCAAGCGACAGGAAACTAAAGATTCACTTTGTGTCAACTAAATGCCTTGACCTAACATTATCAAAGACTTACCATCATAATTGACCGCATCCACGTCAATGTACTGATTGCCAGCTGAGGCGCTTTTCTGGATTGCCTAAAAGTACAAAAGTTAAACCATTAGAAAGTTAGAACTAAAAGAATATATGAAATTGCCTAAACTGTGCAAATTTAAAAACAAAAATAAAAAAAAAAAAAAAAATGTGCTGATAAACAAAACAATGACTGTGCCATTGAGCAAAGCTTGACTCTGGCCCACCTGTAGCACTTGCGAGTATCCCCGTTCTGCACATACATGAAGAGGGGTACGGCCCCAGAGATCCGTAGTGTTGACTTGTGCTCCAAGGCTGATCAAGTCTTGAACAATCAGATGTTGGTTTGCAGCTACAGCTAACTGAAAGGCACTCTGCATGGTTGAAAGGGAAAGTGTTAAAGGAACAAGGAAATAAAGCTAGAAAAACACACACACAAACATAAGAACGAACAAACTGATAAGACAAGGAGAGATGGTGACAGGGTAAGGTGATACCAGCCCCTGGGAATGGACTTTGAGTTCCATTATCTGAATGATAAGGATAGCTGCTCTACACCATCAGGGTTGCTGATTAACAATATGGCATTGAAAAGAGGAACTTCATACATCATGATCTAACCTCCTGCGTAGTAGAGCGTAAAAAAGGGAAATGTACCAAGAGTGGCATGTTACCTGCTTGTTATGTTCTTTAATATCCAACATATGGAGGGATGCCATCTTCTGAGCAATTACATAAGACCGAGCACGTCTTCCTTGTACAACTGCAATGTGGAGCATTCTGTAAAAAAAACAAGGAAAATAGAGTTACAACAAAACAATCCTGCTAAAATTTACTGCAGTCTTACTTACAATTATACCATATATTTTTAATAAAAAAAACTATTGTATAATGATTCTGTCCTTGTATCAAACAGAACCGTGAACCAGCTGTAATATGAACACAAAAAAAATGATTGTTCCACTTACGTATCACCATCTGCATCTTGAGACAGAAGCTGCTCCGGGGATAACATGGCCAGTTTACTCTCTTCTTGTTCTATTTGCCAGTGGAAGAAGGACTTTCCGATCTGGAACGGGTTTGTCTGGTTGACCTCAGTGTGGCACACTGGTGGAGAAGACTGGACGGCATTTTGACTTAAAAACTGATTACAAGGAGGGTGTACAGGCAAGCTGAAGGGTGGAATGACTGACTCTGTAGGCATCTTCTCAGCTGTAATTTCAGGGGGGGAGTCAATGAGTGACAGGTAGCTCTCTATGGCGTAGCTGTCAAAGACGCCCTGAGTATTTAGGGTATCTTGGTTGTTTTCTAGCCGAGGGTAACCGTTACAGTCTCCAGCATAGTGTGGAGAAACATTCTGGACTTGAGGGACTTCAGTCTGGTACTGATCATTGTTATGTTGTGAGGAGCAACCACTGAAGGGCTGAACACATTCATCGGGTAAGAAGCCCTGAGCTCCAGGTTGATAAAACTGTCCTTGTGTGTGCATCCAGTCTACTCGCACCGTGTTCAGGGACACCTGGGGGGACTCATTTTTTATGTTCATTAAACTCAGCAGATCTGAGTCTCCAGTCATCTCGGTTTTTGAAGCATCATCCATGGTTTCACCAGAATTTGGTGTACTTGGCGGGGTCTAGATAGGAGAGAGAGAAATATTAGTTGGTTGCTATGTAATTTATAATACCGTAACGTAATAGAAGAACTGTATCGCATTTACCAAGAAAGAGCTGGACTGGTAGGCACAGGCTTTCTTTGGAGCTGGTGCATCCAGCATGAAATCATTAGTCCGCTTCTGGCCAAATATGCCCTTTATTTCTGAGAGGAAAGCACACATTTAGCCATTTGTGGGATTTAGAATGATCCTAACATTACTTCATAGTTTAAAATCTATACATACCAGTGTAGTGTTCAGGGCTTTTTGGTTTCTAGTGGGGAAAGAAAAAAAAAACATGCAATGAGTATCCTCTAGTACATTCTCCAACGCTTTCTGAAAGTTAATATTAAATATCTAGCATTAACACCACCGTCACCTCTTATGAAACGCAGCTGCCTAGCGGCCAGTTATATAGGTGGTGAAAGACTCGCAGAGTTTACTGTGAACAAAACCAGAGACAAGTACCTGTAACTGGCAATCGTCTGCTCCATGTCCGGCCTGGTTTCTCATCCGGGTAAGGAGTTCCCGCACAGAATTCTTCACTCGAACCCCCTGAAAGGCTCCTTTTGGCTGACGTCCTGCACCATTGGCTTGTTCAGCTGAAAAGTGGAAAAACATGTGTCTTATATACCTGTAACCATTTATGACATGTTAGGGTTAATATGCTAGACATGTAGATATAGCGTCAGCTTTAATAATCAGTAAAGTCAATGGGATTTATGTTTAATATCCATAAAAACAGCTGGCCGGGCTATGTTTGTATCCACTTTGCTATTTAGCGTTCTTTGCCTCATTATTCTGTAGAAAAGTCTAAGAGGTGCCAACCGCCATAGTTCAGAAGTGTTTATGGTGGGGGCGATACCTTCAAACGAAAATCTTATTATACTACAGTTATAAAGCCCACTATGCACAAAGCTTCAAACACGGGACTGTAACCAAACATGTCACAGCGGTAAAAGGGAAGATATTGTTGTTGAAAATGGAAATAAAAAGGTTTCCTAACTGGAGTGGTGACTTAATTAAAAAAAAAGCAAAACAAACAAAGGGACAGAAAATGCAGCAGGAGCCCGGCTTCTGTACTGACGGAGGAGACGCAGGCCGGGAACGCTGCCAGCAGCAGACGGGACGGTCGGCATCGCCCAGGCGCACCTCGCCTCCGCTGACGTCAGCAACGCTGAATCACGGCAACAAACGTTTCTGCGAGTTTAACTATACAAGTGCCAGTGGTTTCCTGCCGCCACAAGACAAGTAGCCAAGAACTGAAGAACTGCATTAGCTCCAAATAGATAGCGATCAGCACAATATTCATAATGCCATTATTACTGATAGTGACTGGCAGCCACAGCACATAACGCAGGAGGCCAGTACGGGGAAGGTTGTGCCCACAGCACCTATGGTAGATAATATGAGGTCTTACCGCTCTGGGTGCGGGGCCAGGAGCTGCCGCCCTCGCCGTCCGAGGAGGGGGAGCAGGGGCCGGAGGAGCCGGAGTGTGACGGGGAGGACGCGGGCTCGGAGCCGGGGGAGCCGCCACACACAGAGAAGAACTCCATGGGGCTGTTCATCCACTCCTGCTCCAGACACTCCCGGGAGTCCTCGATCACCCGATCCAGGATCATGGCCGCCGCGGCGCTGCTGCTGGGATCTGCTCTGCTGGGATCTGCTCTGCTGGGATCTGCTGGGCTCGCACTAACTTACAGGTGGGAAATTCCACCAGCGTTATGTATGACAGCTGTCAGCGCCGCGCCCACGCCTTCCGGGGCCTGACCAATGAGAAGCTGGCGTCCTGGGAGCTGATTGGCTGTTGCTACGTACAGTGCAGGGGGATGGGCCATTAGGGCGGGACTTACGGGAAGCAGAGGACGAGATTGCGCAATGTCGCCGGTTCTCACCACTGCAGGGATCCGGAGGGAGGCACGTCAGCCGGAAGCTACAGCGGCTGGGGGAGGGTCACCACATGCAGCGCCAGCCACACTCCTGCTCTTACTGGGCAGGTTAATGACTCATGCTGGTGCACACAAGTCTTATAGCCCACCGCCATGCTGGGAGAGCCACACACCGCTCTCCGCTACAATACACTTCATATGTGACCTAGTATGCAATGCACACAGTGAGGCTGGCAACATCAGCTGGCCGTCACTATCGGGAGCTGTGCAATACTGCCTGCTGGTGGCAAGCCGCGGTGCTGCACTCGGCATGCCCGCCACCTGAATAACGTGCTGTCCCTGGTCTCACCGAGGTTACACTCTAAGGGCAGAATTGCAGGAAAAAGATTTGCTGCTTCCATAATCCGATTATTTCTAAACACTCTTTTTCGGTGATTACTTTGCATCTCCGTTCATACTGCACCCACACACATAAATGATACACCATTTGAAACGTAAACTTGCCCCCTTCAGCAAGAAAATATCCAAACAAACCACACTTCCACGATGCGATCACAAAATACAGTTTAAACAATTTTCATAACCCTGCAGTAAGGAAAAATGACTTGCAGGTGGCACCACACTACCCCAAAGCACACGACCACAAACCTGCTTACAGACATCACAAATCCTAACATTTGCCTTGGGGGCTTTCCAGCTTACCGAACTCCTTGCCCAGCCAATTTCAGGCACATTGGAGAATTGCACACTTCACTGCAGGTGAGTCACAGATGCAAACACATTTGTAAACATGCACTGCTTTTTCGGTGATTACTTCGCCACACACTCACAAATACACCATTTGAAAGGTAAACTTGCCCCCTTCAGCAACAAAAGACACAAACAAACCACATATTCACGATTTGATCAATAAATACAGTTTAAACATTTCCAGAAACCAGAAAAAAACAACCTGCCACACCACAACCTCAAGACCGCCCCTGGGTGAGTATAATCTAACCTGTTTTTCTCATCTTTTAGGATACATCGTGGGCTTATCTACAGCATTACAGAATGCTGCAGATAAGCCCCTGATGCCGGTGACCTTAGCTCATATACGTTTTTTTGGGGTGACAGATTCCCTTTAAATCCAACCTCCCATAAAACGAAGTAGGAAAAAAAATCTGTCAAAAAGTTGCATGTACCTCACAATCTAAAATTCCTTATCTCTTTATTTTTTTAAAAAACGAACAACCTCTTATTTTACCCATTTATAGAGCACTATCAAACTCCACAGCACTCTACAGATGTTACCATCAATGCCCCCACTTGGGCTCACAATCTAGATCCCTATCAGTATGTGTTTGGAGTGTGGGAGGAAACCGGAGTACCCGGAGGAAACCCACGCAAACACGGGGAGAACATGCAAACTCCTTGCAGATATTAATAACAAAAGACTGACCATCACATCCAAACAGAAAACTGGTGTGTACAGTCATGGACAAAAATTTTGAGAATGAGACAAATATTAATTTTTCCAAAGTCTACTGCTTCATTTTTTCTAATGGCAATTTGCATATACTCCTGAATGTCAAGAGTGATCAGCTTAACAGCAATTACTGTACTTGCAAAGTCAATATTTGCCCAGAAAATGAAACTTTAACCCCCAAAACACATTTCAAAATCATTGCAGTCCTGCCTTAAAAGGAGCAGCTAACATCGTTTTAGTGATTGATCCATTAACCCCTTTCTGACATCTGATGTACTATCCCGTCGAAGTGGGGTGGGCCCGTATGACCACCGACGGGATAGTACGTCATACGCGATCGGCCGCGCTCACTGGGGGAGCGTGGCCGATCGCGGCCGGGTGTCAGCTGCATATCGCAGCTGACATCCGGCACTATGTGCCAGGAGCGGTCACGGACCACATGATCGCGGTGTGCCTGCGGTACAGGGAAGCATCACGCAGGGACGGGGCTCCCTGCGGGCTTCCCTGAGACCCCCGGAGCAACGCGATGTGATCGCGTTGCTCCGAGGGTCTCCTACCTCCCTCCTCGCCGCAGGTCCCGGATCCAAGATGGCCGCGGCATCCAGGTCCTGCAGGGAGGGAGGTAGCTTACCGAGTGCCTGCTCAGAGCAGGCGCTGGTAAGCCTGCAGCCCTGCACAGCAGATCTGTAATGTCCCCCCCCTGGGACAAAGTAAAAAAAAAATTCCCCACATGTGTGTAAAAAAAAAAATAAAAAAAATATCCTAAATAAAGAAAAAAATATATATATATTATTCCCATAAATACATTTCTTTAGCTAAATAAAATAAAAAAAACAATAAAAGTACACATATTTAGTATCGCCGCGTCCGTAACGACCCAACCTATAAAACTGCCCCACTAGTTAACCCCTTCAGTAAACACCGTAAGAAAAAAAAAACGAGGCAAAAAACAACGCTTTATTATCATACCGCCGAACAAATTGTGGAATAACACGCGATCAAAAAGACTGATATAAATAACCATGGTACCGCTGAAAACGTCATCTTGTCCCGCAAAAAACGAGCCGCCATACAGCATCATCAGCAAAAAAATAAAAAAGTTATAGTCCTGAGAATAAAGCGATACCAAAATAATTATTTTTCTATAAAATAGTTTTTATCGTATAAAAGCGCCAAAACATAAAAAAAATGATATAAATGAGATATCTCTGTAATCGTACTGACCCGACTAATAAAACTGCTTTATCAATTTTACCAAACGCGGAACGGTATAAACGCCTCCCCCAAAAGAAATTCATGAATAGCTGGTTTTTGATCACTCTGCCTCACAAAAATCGGAATAAAAAGCGATCAAAAAATGTCACGTGTCCGAAAATGTTACCAATAAAAACGTCAACTCGTCCCGCAAAAAACAAGATCTCACATGACTCTGTGGACTCAAATATGGAAAAATTACAGCTCTCAAAATGTGGTAACGCAAAAAATATTTTTTGCAATGAAAAGCGTCTTTCAGTGTGACGGCTGCCAATCATAAAAATCCGCTAAAAAACCCGCTATAAAAGTAAATCAAACCCCCCTTCATCACCCCCTTAGTTAGGGAAAAATAAAAAAATTAAAAAATGTATTTATTTCCATTTTCCCATTAGGGTTAGGGCTAGGGTTAGGGCAAGGGTTAGGGATGGGGCTAGGGTTAGGGCTAGGGTTGGGGCTAGGGTTAGTGTTACGGCTAGTGTTAGGGCTAGTGATAGGGCTAGGGTTATTGCTAGGGTTAGGGCTAGGGCTAGGGTTAGGGCTACAGTTAGGGTTGGGGCTAAAGATAGGGTTAGGGTTTGGATTACATTTACGGTTGGGAATAGGGTTGGGTGTGTCTGGGTTAGAGGAGTGGTTAGGGTTACTGTTGGGATTAGGGTAAGGGGTGTGTTTGGATTAGGGTTTCAGTTATAATTGGGGGGTTTCCACTGTTTAGGCACATCAGGGGCTCTCCAAACGGGACATGGCATCCGATCTGAATTCCAGCCAATTCTGCGTTGAAAAAGGAAAACAGTGCTCCTTCCCTTCAGAGCTCTCCCGTGTGCCCAAACGGGTTTACCCCAACATATGGGGTATCAGCGTACTCAGGACAAATTGGACATCATCTTTTGGGGTCCAATTTCTCCTGCTACCCTTGGGAAAATACAAAACTGGGGGCCAAAAAATAAGTTTTGTGGGGAAAAAAAAGATTTTTTATTTTCACGGCTCTGCGTTATAAACTGTAGTGAAACACTTGGGGGTTCAAAGCTCTCACAACACATCTAG
This sequence comes from Ranitomeya variabilis, assembly GCF_051348905.1. NCBI lineage: Eukaryota > Metazoa > Chordata > Amphibia > Anura > Dendrobatidae > Ranitomeya > Ranitomeya variabilis. Next base: position 486,959,262 of record NC_135234.1, on the reverse strand, counting down.
ATAAGTTCCTTAGGGGGTCTACTTTCCGATATGGGGTCACTTGTGGGGGGTTTGTACTGTTTGGGTACATCAGGGGCTCTGCAAATGCAACATGACGCCTGCAGACCAATCCATTTAAGTCTGCATTCCAAATGGCGCTCCTTCCCTTCCGAGCTCTGTCATGCGCCCAAACAGTGGTTCCCCCCCACATATGGGGTATCAGCGTACTCAGGACAAATTGGACAACAACTTTTGGGGTCCAATTTATCCGGATACCCTTGTGAAAATACAAAACTGGGGGCTAAAAAATCATTTTTGTGAAAAAAAAAAGAATTTTTATTTTCACGGCTCTGCGTTATAAACTGTAGTGAAACACTTGGGGGTTCAAAGCTCTCAAAACACATCTAGATAAGTTCCTTAGGGGGTCTACTTCCCAAAATGGTGTCACTTGTGGGGGTTTTTAATGTTTAGGCACATCAGGGGCTCTCCAAACGCAACATGGCATCCCATCCTAATTCCAGTCAATTTTGCATTGAAAAGTAAAATAGCGCTCCTTCCCTTCCGAGCTCTGCTATGCGCCCAAACAGTGGTTTACCCCCACATATGGGGTATCGTCGTACTCAGGACCAATTGCACAACAACTTTTGTGGTCTAATTTCTTCTCTTACCTTTGGGGAAATAAAAAAATGGGGGCGAAAAGATCATTTTTGTGAAAAAATATGATTTTTTATTTTTACGGCTCTGCATTATAAACTTCTGTGAAGCACTTGTTGGGTCAAAGTGCTCACCACACATCTAGATAAGATCCTTAGGGGGTCTACTTTCCAAAATGGTGTCACTTGTGGGGGGTTTCAATGTTTAGGCACATCAGGGGCTCTCCAAATGCAACATGGCGTCCCATCTCAATTCCAGTCAATTGTGCATTGAAAAGTCAAATGGCGCTCCTTTCCTTCCGAGCTCTGCCATGCGCCCAAACAGTGGTTTACCCCCACATATGGGGTATCAGCGTACTCAGGACAAATTGTACAAGAAATTTTGGGGTCTATTTTCTCCTGTTACCCTTGGTAAAATAAAACAAATTGGAGCTGAAATAAATTTTTTGTGAAAAAAAGTTAAATGTTCATTTTTATTTAAACATTCCAAAAATTCCTGTGAAACACCTGAAGGGTTAATAAACTTCTTGAAAGTGGTTTTGAGTACCTTGAGGGGTGCAGTTTTTAGAATGGTGTCACACTTGGGTATTTTCTATCATATAGACCCCTCAAAATGACTTCAAATGAGATGTGGTCCCTTAAAAAAAATGGTGTTGTAAAAATGAGAAATTGCTGGTCAATTTTTAACCCTTATAACTCCGTTACAAAAAAAAATTTTGGTTCCAAAATTGTGCTGATGTAAAGTAGACATGTGGGAAATGTTACTTATTAAGTATTTTGCGTGACATATGTCTGTGATTTAAGGGCATAAAAATTCAAAGTTGGAAAATTGCGAAATTTTCAAAAGTTTCGCCAAATATTCGTTTTTTTCACAAATAAACGCAAATTATATCGAAGAAACTTTACCACTATCAAGAAGTACAATATGTCACGAGAAAACAATGTCAGAATCGCCAAGATCCGTTGAAGCGTTCCAGAGTTATAACCTCATAAAGGGACAGTGGTCAGAATTGTAAAAATTGGCCCGGTCATTAACGTGCAAACCACCCTTGGGGGTGAAGGGGTTAACACAGGTGTGGGTGTTGATGAGGACAGGGCTGGCGATCAATCAGTCATGATTAAGTAAGAATGACATCACTGGACACTTTAAAAGGAGGCTGGTGCTTGGTATCATTGTTTCTCTTCAGTTAACCATTGTTATCTCTAAAGAAACACGTGCAGCCATCATTGCACTGCACAAAAATGGCCTAACAGGGAAGAGTATCGCAGCTACAAAGATTGCACCTCAGTCAACAATCTATCGCATCATCAAGAACTTCAAGGAGAGAGCTTCCATTGTTGTCAAAAAGGCTCCAGGGCGCCCAAGAAAGACCAGCAAGCGCCAAGACCGTATCTTAAAACTGTTTCAGCTGCGGGATCGGACTACCAGCAGTGCCGAGCTTGCTCAGGAATGGCAGCAGGCTGGTGTGAGTGCTTCTGCACGCACTGTGAGGCGGAGACTCTTTGAGCAAGGCCTGGCTTCAAGGAGGGCAGCAATGAAGCCACTTCTCTCCAGAAAAAACATCAGGGACCGACTGATATTCTGCAAAAGGTACAGGGAGTGGACTGCTGAGGACTGGGGCAAAGTCATTTTCTCTGATGAATCCTCTTTTCGATTGTTTGGGACATCTGGAAAACGGCTTATTCGGAGAAGAAGAGGTGAGCGCTACCACCAGTCTTGTCTCATGCCAACTGTAAAGCATCCTGAAACCATTCATGTGTGGGGTTGCTTCTCAGCCAAGGGAATCGGCTCACTCACAGTCTTGCCTAAAAACACAGCCATGAATAAAGAATGGTACCAGAATGTCCCCCAAGAGCAACTTCTCCCAACCGTCCAAGAGCAGTTTGGCACCCAACAATGCCTTTTCCAGCATGATGGAGCACCTTGCCATAAAGCAAAGGTGATAACTAAATGGCTCATGGAACAAAACATAGAGATTTTGGGTCCATGGCCTGGAAACTCCCCAGATCTTAATCCCATTGAGAACTTGTGGTCAATCATCAAGAGACGGGTGGACAAACAAACCAACAAATTCTGGCAAAATGCAAGCATTGATTATGCAAGAATGGACTGCTATCAGTCAGGATTTGGTCCAGAAGTTGATTGAGAGCATGCCAGGGAGAATTGCAGAGGTCTTGAAGAAGAAGGGTCAACACTGCAAATATTGACTGCTGACTTGCTGCATTAACTCATTCTGTCAATATAACCTATTGGTACTCACAATATGATTGCAATTATCTTTCTGTATGTGATATAAACATCAGACAAACACTAATAAAAACCAGAGGGCAGCAGATCATGTGAAAATATAATTTTGGTGTCATTCTCAAAACTTTTGGCCATGACTGTACAGGTGCATACTAAGAGTAGCCATCTCCATACATAACAAAAGAAGTTGCACTCTGCAGTGCTATAATACCTGAAATATTAACTGCATAAGGCTATGTGCACACGTTGAGCATTTGATTGCAGAAATTTCTGCAATGTTTCTGCATTTGAATTTGTTGGAAATAATGCTCGTTTTTGATGCATTTTTGGACAGCAATGAATACTTTTTGGAGCTAAATAAAGATATTGGAAAAAAGCAAAAATTCTAATATTATGGCACCAACCTGACACTGTCTGTAGGTTACTCAGCACAATGCAGCTGACAGGTTCCCTTTAATCTATGCATCCCTGCTCATCTGCATTTTTCTCTGCTAAGATCGGACTGGGGGACAAAAAAAAGCAAACAAAAAAACGGACTGCATATGGACCATGCAAGTCGAGTCCAAGTTTTATACACCCATGTAACTAAAAGCCTAACATTTCATCTGCCGCGTACAGTAAAATCACAGCGTGACCCGACAATAGGATAGATTACAAATATACACATAGAATAGATATACAGAGGTCAGCGACATACAATTAGTGCAGTGCTTGTGTAGCTTACTGTACATGTATTTTATTACTAAACAAATTATTTTCAGAAAAAAAATGGCATGGGGTCCCCTGAAATGTTTATTAAGCAGCAGATGGAAAGCCGACAGCTGGGAGCAGATGTTTATAGCCTGGGGTGGGGATAATACCTATGTAGCTTCCCAGGCTATTAAGATCAGCTCACTGCTGTATATTTCACCTTTACTGGTTATTAAAATGGGGGACCCCTCCAAAAAATGACATAGGGTCCACATATAATTAATAGCAAAGCAAATGTTTGGCAGACAGCTGTGGGCTAATAATGAAAGCCTACGAATGGGCAATGGATATTGGCCCCATCAAGGCTAAATAAATAAAACCAATTTTTCACCTGCAGTTGACTTTTTCATTCTGCCTCCCAAAGATTACAGTAAGGCTCTGCTCACACTTATCCTGCGCTGTGCGCTGAACACTTACACTGGGCTGTCCATGTAAATCTCTGAAATACATGATTCAGACAGAACCCACAGCAGAAAATACCCTGAAAGGAGGCAGATGGAGCCACTGTGGACGCCATAGGACCTGTAATCACTGGTGTCCGTCTTTTCAGGATTACATAAAAGTGCCGTCGGCCACAGTTTTGTGCACTTCTGAAAAGACAACACTGAACAGGGGCCAGACGGAGTGCACAGAAACTGTGTTGCCTCATTATGGTGAATTAATCCCTTGTGGGTTTCATCTGAATCACGTCACTCGGAGATTTAGATAGAAACCACCAAAGTGGTCAGTGTAGAGCGCTGGATAAATGTGATCCTAAACGTTATTTAAGATGTTCCCAATAAAAGTTTCAAACCAATCCTCAAAAAAGCAAGCGCTCACTCAGGTCTGTCATCTGTTAACGGAAATATAGGGGGCTTCCACGTTACTGGTAGCACAAAGGCTCTGGAAAAGTGAAACAACTCCTCACCCTCCTAAAGAAAATCAGCAAATTCTGCGCTCCCACATTCACATGGTCCCCTCCCTTTTGAGCCCCACAGTGTACTTAAACCACATATAGCATTTCATGTGTTTGGCATTTCTGAAGCAATGAGAGCCCCCAAGTTATGGGTGCATGTTTTCACATGTAAAGCGCCATGGAATAAATGGCACTATAAAAATGAATAATAATAATAATAAATGTCTCCCGAAGCAAGAGCTAGGCATAATGTACTGGTCACTACAACAGCAGTTTGAACTCGCCAACATGCACTGCTGCTTGTTTCTAGAAAACACCCATGGAGTCAAAATCGTCACTACACCTGTAGAAATTCTCAAATGGGTATAGTTTCCAAAATGGGGTCACTTGAGGGGGATTCTGCTCTTCTAGCAATTAGGGGCTCTGTAAATGGAGTCCGCAAACTGTTCTAGGAAAATCTGCGCTCCAGGAGGCAAATAGCACTCTCCGTGTGGAGTCTCTCCATATGGCTATGTAGTACTGTACAGCCAAATATGGGGTATTGCCACGTTCAGTAGAAATTGTGGTTCAAATTATGGTGCCATTTTTACCCACTTCTTGTGTGAAAATGTAAAATCTGTGGCTAAAACTAAATTTTGATGGTAAGAATGTAGTTATTTTTCCTTCAATGCCCAATGGTATAAAATTCTGTGACACACACCTGGTGTCAATATGATCAATGCACTCCCTAGATAAATTAGTTGAGAGGTGTAGTTTGTAAAACGGGGTCACTTATAGGGGGGTTCTGCTGTGCTGACAACTCAGGAGCTATCCCAGTAGGTCATGGCACTCGCAAACCAGAACAGTGAAATCTGCACTATAGTATGGCAATCATTTCCTTCTGAGCTTTGCGCTGTGCCTGAAAAATATTTCCCGATTACATGTATTGGCGCTCAGGAAAAAATGGACCTCAGTTTGTTGTAAAAAAAATTCCCATTATCCCTTTTAATTAAAAACTTGGAGCTAAAACAACATTTTAGTGGTAAAATTTCTTTCTTTCTACACCGCTCAATGGTATAAAATTCTGTGAGGTACATGTGGTGTCCTAGGATCACTGCACCCCTAGATTAATTAATTGGGGAGTGTAGTTTGTAAAATTAGTTAATATATACGTGGTTTGTTGTTCTGGCACCTCAGGGGCTCTGGCGATGTGTCATGGCACCCTCAAACCATTCCAGCAAAATCTGAACTCCAATATCGTGCCTCTTCCCTTCTGAGATTTGCACTGTGCCTCAAAAGTAATATTTCCCCACATATGGGGTATCGGCGTACTGAGGAGAAATTGCACAACAAATTATATGGTGCAATTCTTCCTGTTACTCTTAAGAAAATGCAAAATTAGGGGCAAAAATAACATTTTTGTGGAGAAAATGTGATTTTTTTTTTTTGTTTTCATGGTTTAACATGATAAACTTCTGAGAAGCACCTGGGGGTTCAAGGTGCTCACCACACATCTAAATTCTAAATACATTCCTTTAAGTGTCTAGTTTACAAAATGAGTTCACTTGTGGGGGTTTTCCACTGTTTAGGCACATCAGGGGCTCTGCAAACGGGACATGGTGTCCGCTAATGATTTCAGGAAATTTTACATTCAAAAAGTCAAATGACCTTCCGAGCCCTGCCATGCATCCAAACAGTAGTTTTCACCCTCATATGGGGTATCAGCGTATTCAGGAGAAATTGCACAACAAATTTTGGGGTCCATTTTTCCTGTTACCCTTGTGAAATTAAAAAAAATGTTTGGGACTAATGTACATTTTTCATGAAAAATTTTTTTAAATGTTCACTTTTTTCACACATTACAAAAATTCCTGTGAAGCACCTGAAGGGTTAATAAACCTCTTGAATTTCGGTTTGAGCACCTTAAGGGGTGCAGATTTTAAAATGGTGTCACTTTTGGGCATTTTCTATAATATAGACCCCTAAAAGTCACTTCAAATGTGAGGTGGTCCCTAAAAAGAATCGTCTTGTAAATTTTGTTGGAAAAAGGAGAAATCTCTGGTCAACTTTTAACCCTTACAACCTCTTAATAATAATTTTGTTTAAAAAAAAAGTGTGCTAATGTATAGTGTTATGATCCAGTCCGGGGTTTGTTTTGTGCTATGCTCTCTCTCGACTGGTCATGCAGGGGTTAATCTCCTCTGCCTTGTTTTGGAGCTGGCTGGGCTTTTTCAGTCCTCTGCAATCTGCTGGCCAGCATCAGTGATAGTTCTTGCTTCCAGGCTAGAGCAGCTGACCCGTATACCCTGGTGATCCTTCTGCCTCTGACTTCCCGTATTTGTGCGAGACCCATTCCCTGTCACTGACTTGGTGTTCGTCTGGTTGTTCCCCTTCAGTGTATGACTCGGCCTGATCTCTGTACCCCACCTCTTGTTTTCCGTTCCCCGACCGGTATAGACTCACTGGCTTGTACCCAGACTTCGTCTTACGTCTCACATTTTGAATACCGCATTCCCATTTGGCTCGGACTTCTGGCTTGTCTCTGACTACGTGCATTGCTGTGACCTCTGGTACTTCTGCTCCTGACAGTTTCTCGCTCAGCTCGTCTGACCACTCTTTCGTTACCTGTGACACTTGTGCGGCTGCCCAGTGTTGCTTCACTGTTTGTGTGCAACCTCTCTTCTCTCACCAGCACCCCCTGGTAGAGATTGCGCTATACTGCACTGCAGCCACATCACATATAGTAGACATGTGGAAAATGTTATTAACTATTTTTGCGTGACATCTCTCTGATTTAAGGTCATAAGAACTCAAAGTTTTACACATTTTTGCCACATTTCCATTTTTTTCACAAATACAAGAAGCAAGTTATATTGAATACATTTTACCACTATCATGAAGTACAATATGTCACGAAAAAACAATCTCAGAATCAGTGGGATCCATTGAAGCGTTCCAGAGTTATTACCTCATAAAACGACATTGGTCAGAACTGTAAAAATGTGCCTGGTCAGTAACATGCAAACTACCTTGCAGGGTAAAGGTTAATTGAAAGAATGAAACAGACTCCTTTAATGAATCTAAATTAAACCATACTCATGTCATCGCCCAGTCCACTGAAGCCAATGTCCCCTATAACAGAATTAATATAATAAACAACCATATTCCTCAACTGTCCGGCGATAAGATAATCCATAATCTCTGTCAACGATCCTGATGAGTTTGAGAGCAGTCACTAATGTGATTGCTCTCAAGGACCGTAGGCTACACACTGACAGGAGCTAATCGCTCCTGCACTGTGTAGCGCTGAGCTGCCCTGAGAAAGTTCACTGGAGTTCATCAGCTGATGAACCCCGATGTGCTCACTGACGGCGGTGCTGCATGAGAACTTTCTCAAGCAGCGGTGCTGTAAGTGAGATCACAAGCCTAAAACATCAAATAGTATCTACTAGTGATGAGCGAGCATGCTCTTTACTTGAGTTTGCATTGGGTGCTCGAGTTTAATGTTCGTATACCTGCCAATGCCAGGACATATGTTGCTTCTGCTACTGTGAGCAGACTGAGTGATCTAAGCATGCTACCAAGATCTGCAGCGTCTCCGGATTTGTCTCCAATTACACACATCTTAGAGGTCATTGTTGGGAATTGCAAAGTGAGCTGTACGCAGAGGATATTGATAACATGTGCTCAAGTGCACTCAGCAGTGGTAGAAAATTCCTCAAACGATTAATAACCTCAGTGATGGCAACCAAGGTGTGTAAAGGTACCTTCACACTGAACGATATCGCTAGCGATCCGTGACGTTGCAGCGTCCTGGCTAGCGATATCGTTCAGTTTGACACGCAGCAGCGATCAGGATCCTGCTGTGCCATCGTTGGTCAGAGCAGAAAGTCCAGAACTTTATTTCGTCGCTGGATCTCCCGCTGACATCGCTGAGTCGGCGTGTGTGACGCCGATTCAGCGATGTCTTCACTGATAACCAGGGTAAACATCGGGTTACTAAGCGCAGGGCCGCGCTTAGTAACCCGATGTTTACCCTGGTTACCAGCGTAAACGTAAAAAAAAACAAACACTACATACTTACATTCCTGTGTCTGTCCCCCGGCGCTGTGCTTTCCTGCACTGGCTGTGAGCGCCGGCCAGCCGTAAAGCACAGCGGTGACGTCAACGCTCTGCTTTACGGCTGGCCGGCGTTCACAGTGCAGGGAAGCAGAACGCCGGGGGACAGACACCGGAATGTAAGTATGTAGTGTTTGGTTTTTTTACGTTTACGCTGGTAACCAGGGTAAACATCGGGTTACTAAGCGCGGCCCTGCGCTTAGTAACCCGATGTTTACCCTGGTTACCAGGGGACTTCTCATAGTTGGTCGCTGGAGAGCTGTCTGTGTGACAGCTCTCCAGCAACGCTGCAGCGATCGGGATCGTTGTCTAGATCGCTGCAGCGTCGCTAAATGTGACGGTACCTTAAGTGCAGTGATTTCGGCATGTGGTTGATACAGAATAAATCGAGATGTTTTTAACAGTCTGTGTCCATTTTTGCATCATTTGCATATAATTAACATACCTATTGATCTTGTGATTTTCAGAATTCCACAACTTTTCCTTCTTAGTTTTACAATTTCAATTTTGAGAAGTGTATATATATTTTTATATTATATTATATAATATATATATTTAAAAAAAAATAAGGGGAACACTAAAATCACACATCCTAGATATCTCTGAATGAGATACTCCAGTTGTAAATCTTTATTCATTACACAGTGGAATGTGTTGAGAACAGTAAAACCTAAAAATGATCAACGTAAATCACAACTAATATCCCACGGAGGTCTGGAGTTGGAATGATGCTCAAAATCAAAGTAGAAAATAAAGTTACAGGCTGATTTGACTTCAGTGGAAATGCCTCAAGACAAGGAAATGATCCTCAGTAGTGTGTGTGGCCTCCACGTGCTTGTATGATCTTCCTACAACGCCTGGGCATGCTCCTGATGAGACAGCAGATGGTTTCCTGAGGGATCTCCTCCCAGACCTGGACTAAAGCATCTGCCAACTCTTGGACAGTCTGTGGTGCAACGTGACGTTGATGGATGGTGCAAGACATGACGTCCCAGATGCGTTCAATCGGATTCAGGTCTGGGGAACGGGCGGGCCAGTCCATAGCTTCAATGCCCTCATCTTGCAGGAACTGCTGACACACTCCAACCACATGAGGTCTGGCATTGTACTGCTTTAGGAGGAACCCAGGGCCAACCACACCAGCAAATGGTCTCACAAGGGGTCTGAGGATCTCATCTTGATACCTAATGGCAGTCAGGCTACCTCTGGCGAGCACATGGAGGGCTGTGCGGCCCTCCAAAGAAATGTCACCCCACACCTTTACTGACCCACTGCCAAACTGATCATGCTGAAGGATGTTTCAGGCGGCAGATCGCTCTCCATGGCGTCTCCAGACTCTCTCACGTCTGTCACATGTGCTCAGTGTGAACCTGCTTTCATCTGTGAAGAGCACAGGGCGCTGGTGGCAAATTTGCCAATCCTGGTGTTCTGTGGCAAATGCCAAGTGTCCTGCATAGTGTTGGGCTGTGGATGTCGGGCACTCAGACCATCCTCATGGAGTCGGTTTCTAACAGTTTGTGCAGACACATGCACATTTGTGGCCTGCTGGAGGTGATTTTGCAGGGCTCTGGCAGTGCTTCTCTTGATCCTCCTTGCACAAAGGCTGAGATAGCAGTCCTCCTGCTGGGTTGTTGCCCTCCTATGGCCCCCTCCACGTCTCCTGGTGTACTGGCCTGTCTCCTGGTAGTGCCTCCAGCCTCTGGACACTACGCTGATAAACAGTAAACCTTCTTGCCACAGCTCGCATTGATGTGCCATCCTGGATGAGCTGCACTACCTGAGCCACTTGTGTCGGTTGTAAAGTCCATCTCATGCTACCACGAGTGTGAAAGCACAACCAACATTCAAGTGACCAAAACACCAGCCAGAAAGCATTGGTACTGAGATGTGGTCTGTGGTCCCCACCTGCAGAACCACTCCTTTATTGAGTGTGTCTTGATAATTTCCAATAATTTCCATCTGTTGTCTATTCCATTTGCACAACAGCATGTGAAATAAATTGTCAAAAAGTGTTGCTTCGTAAGTGAACAGTTTGGTTTCACAGAAGTTTGATTTACTTGGAGTTATATTCTTTTGTTTAAGTGTTCCCTTTATTTTTTTGAGCAGTGTATAATATATATATATATATACAAAAAATGTTAAAGAAGCATTTTAAATATGCAGCTACAGTTCAATTACCGTATATACTCGAGTATAAGCCGAGATTTTCAGCCCAAATTTTTGGGCTGAAAGTGCCCCCTCGGCTTATACTCGAGTCACGGTCGGCGGGTGAGGGGGAGAGGGCGCTGAGGCATACTTACCTAGTCCCGGCGATCCTGACGCTCCCCCTGCCCGTCCCACTGTCTTCGGGTGCCGCAGCTCTTCCCCTGTTCAGCGGTCACGTGGGACCGCTCATTAGAGAAATGAATAGGCTGCTCCACCTCCCATAGGGGCGGAGCCGCATAATTCATTTCTCTAATCAGCGCTAACGGTGACCGCTGACAGAGGAAGAGGCTGCGGCACCGAAGACCAGCTGTCCGGGGGAAGGAGCGGGACGCCAGGAGCAGGTAAGTATTACATAGTCACCTGTCCGCGTTCCACACGCCGGGCGCTGTCTCCATCTTCCCGGCGTCTCTCTGCACTGACTGTGCAGGTCAGAGGGCGCGATGACGCATATAGTGTGCGCGCCGCCCTCTGCCTGATCAGTCAGTGCGGAGAGACGCCGGGACGGGACGCTGAGGAGCTGCAAGCAGCAAGAGAGGTGAGTATGTGATTTATTATTTTTATTGCAGCAGCAATGGCACAGCTATGGGGCAATAATGAACGGTGCAGAGCACTATATGGCACAGCTATGGGGCAATAATGGTGCAGAGCACTATATGGCACAGCTATGGGGCAATAATGGTGCAGAGCACTATATGGCACAGCTATGGGGCAACGGTGCAGAGCACTATATGGCACAGCTATGGGGCAATAATGGTGCAGAGCACTATATGGCACAGCTATGGGGCAATAATGGACGGTGCAGAGCACTATATGGCACAGCTATGGGGCAATAATGGTGCAGAGCACTATATGGCACAGCTATGAGGCAATAATGGACGGTGCAGAGCACTATATGGCACAGCTATGAGGCAATATTGGACGGTGCAGAGCACTATATGGCACAGCTATGGGGCAATTATGGTGCAGAGCACTATATGGCACAGCTATGGGGCAATAATGAATGGTGCAGAGCACTATATGGCACAGCTATGGGGCAATAATGGTGCAGAGCACTATATGGCACAGCTATGGGGTAATAACGGTGCAGAGCACTATATGGCACAGCTATGGGGCAATAATGGTGCAGAGCACTATATGGCACAGCTATGGGGCAATAATGGTGCAGAGCACTATATGGTACAGCTATGGGACAATAATGGTGCAGAGCACTATATGGCACAGCTATGGGGCAATTCTGAACGGTGCAGAGCACTATATGGCACAGCTATGGGGCAATTATGAACGGTGCAGAGCACTATATGGCACAGCTATGGGGCCATAATGAACGGTATGGAGCATCTATTTTTATTTTTGACATTTACCGGTAGCTGCTGCATTTTCCACCCGAGGCTTATACTCGAGTCAATAAGTTTTCCCAGTTTTTTGTGGCAAAATTAGGGGGGTCGGCTTATACTCGGGTCGGCTTATGCTCGAGTATATACGGTAATTCAATAGAATGTCTTTCTTTTTTTTAGTGCATGTCCATTTCATATATAGCAGACAAAAATGTGTTCCGCCCTCATCATCAAAATTGTATAAATTTCCTGCTGTTTAACCAGTAAAAACGATAACAATTTAAGGTGACCTTTCATCAGGTGAAAATGAGTTAGTTTTTTTACTTTAATTTTATTCCTGCTTCTTCCACAAGTATTCTGATGTTTTCTTTTTAATATCAGCCATACGGTTTAAGAGATGTACTTTACATTTTATTCTATTTTTTGGGGTCTTTACAAAGGGGTTGTGGCTTCTAAGATTCTCTGGGTAATGTTAGGGTGTCTTTATGCTTCTTTACCCCTTGGTAAAGACCATGAACAAAGTAAAAAGACCAATATCTCTAGAACCGTATGGCAGATTTATTAAACACCAACTTCTGGCAGCATTTTTTAATAATCTTAAGCTGGTTTCACACTTGCGTTGGGCAGAGCTGCCCACTGCCACACCTCTTCCATTCAGCTCCGCCTACGCCTGCATGCGTCCTGCGTACCTATCTTTAACATTGGGTATGCAGGCCATGTGGATGTATGAGAGCGTTCGTTCGCATGCGTCGTTTTGACGCTGCACCGAACGAAACATGTTGCATTTTGCTGCGGTCAGTGCAGCATCAAAACAACGCATGCGGACGCATCCGCAAACATCCGCATGGCCTGCATACCCAATGTTAAAGATAGGTACGCAGGACGCATGCAGACGTAGGTGGAGATGAATGGAAGAGGTGTGACAGTGAATGGGGCTTAACAGAGGAAGTACGCAGCCCTCCACAGCTTTGCCCAATGCAAGTGTGAAACCAACCTTAGCCCATTCACCATAGAAAATGGCCCATGTTCACGTGCACAGCCCCATAGACCATTATTGGTCCAAGTGTGATCCGATGTTTCGTCAGATCGCTCTTAGACAGAAAATATGTTTATCTGCACCTGTTCTTAGGCAGAGTTTATTTAATTATATGATTAACTTGTCCTCCTCTTTCCATACCAAAGGTCCACGGGCCCAAAAAGTTTGTTAAATTTCTTCGCTCCCCAGAAGAAAATCCCCAAAGTTCTGGTATTATTTGTTTTTCAGCACATTCAAGCTGACGTTTCTTGTTTTTTTAGGTCAGTAGCGGTGTACGCCTTCAGTGTTTAACATGCGCCTAAGGGCTCCTTTCCACTTGCGAGATAAACGTCTGTCTCGCATGTGAAAACCAAGCTCTGGCGCCGGCACTTGGGAGCGGAGCGTGCGGCCGCATAGCAACACATGGAGCCGCACGCTCCGCTCCCAAGTGCCGGCGCAGAGCTTGGTTTTCACATGCGAGACACGGACGTGTTTCTCGCAAATGGAAACGAGCCCTTAATGTACAAACTGTGTCGGCTGTGACCAAATCTTGCAGTATGTCTTTTGCAGTCACCTATGAGATTTTAGCCACTTGCCTCCTCAGGAATCTGGTGGCAATCAGTAATAGCTTTATCTTTCTGCCATGTACAAGTAGTGGAGCCAGTGTTTTCATAACTTTAAACTTGCTAACTATGCTTCCAACTGTATCTCTAGGAACAGTCAGTGCCTTTGCTACCTTTTGGTAGCCTTTTTTTTTTAAGAAAGGTAATGATCTCTTTAATTTTTGGACTACTCTGCTGATGAAGACCAAGAATATAAATAAACTGAAGGCCATTCATTGCCCATGAGGAATGGGCTAAGGTTCCTTAAGAATGCTGCTAGAATCTGGTGACTGGCTAAGCAATATGCTTCCAGGAGTTGCGGAGTGCCGAGGAGCATAGTGCAAAAAAGATTCATAAATGCTGTGCTGACTCCAAACCTCCTGTGACTTTAACAGCGGCACAAAAACTGTGCATTGAGTTCTTCATGGCATAGATTCCTATGGTCTAGCAGCAGCATGCAAGTCTTAAATCACTAAGCACCAAGCATTGGATGAAGTTGTAAAACTTGCTCTGTAGTGAGATGAATCGTGCTTCACTACCTGGCAGTCCAAAACAGGAGTTTGGATTTGGCAAATGCCAGGAGAGTAGTGCCTGCATGACAGCATTGTGCCAACTGTAATGTTTGATAGAGGAATAATGGCATTTTGTTGTTTTTCTATGGTGGCCTAGGCCACTCCGTTCAAGCGAAAGAAATCGTAAAGCATCAGCATAAAATAAGGCATTTTGGATAATTGTATGCTTATAATTTTGTGGGAATAGTCTGCCCAAGACTCTTTGCTGTTCCAGTGTGACTGTTCACTGATGCACTAACCAAGGTCAAGACATGGTTGGTGAATGTAGTGTGGAAAAACTTAAAGGGGAGGTAAAAACAAATTTTTACTGTGCCTGTCCTCAAACAATAAAGATGAAGTGCCCAGTGGAGTTATATTATCTTTCGAACACTTGTAATTCAGTGTGACAGGAGCTCATATCTGCAGGTTAATAGCATTTTTGCGAGTGACAGGTTCCCTTTAAATGACACCAATTATTTTCACTATACAATGCACTGGATAAATATAACAAACCTACATTTCTTCCTATTGTTTTGGGGTTTTGTTATTACAGGTTTTCTTGTTTGTGAGTTAAAAATGGACTTGCATAATTTTTCTCCAGGTCAGTACAAATATGGGGATACCAAGAAAGTGTCATGAATCTGTAAAAAAATAAATAAAAAAAATTTACCATATGGGGTGGGGGGTGGGTGGGGGGGGTCTTCATGTGGTGCTCCGATTAGGTATTCAAAATGCAGCCAGCTAAAAGATCCCTCAATGACCCACCCCCTAGTTTACATAATGAATATCTGTACATACTGAATGAAAAAAATACCCTTCTGCAGGCAGGTGCCAGCCGTGGCCCCTCTGCTGCAGCATATTCACTTTGGTTAGTGTCCTAGTAATGACTGTTCTTCACGTTATTGATCAAGTACAAAAAAAAAATCTATTTGAAAATGGCGCCCGCCGTGCCTGCGCAGTAGCAGCTATGGGTGCATAGAGGTGATCCGATAGCTGCTATTGCGCAGGCACCAGCGGCGCCATCTTTCCTCCTCCAAGATGGCGCCACCCACACCTGCCCAAGTAACAGCTCTTGGAAATCTCCGAGCACCACATGAAGACCCCCCATAGGCCGCCTCGCAACACGAGCATATCATTAAGTCAAAATTGAAAATAAAGATTTAACAACAACCACAAGACGGTCCAAGGTATTATTTTAATCAGTATAACAACGCTGAACTGGCAGTGTCTGTAGGTTACTGTGCACAGTTCTGCTGACAGGTTCCCTTTAAATAAAACAACCTAGACATGTTTGTGTCAGTGAACCCGTAGTGACCTGGAGAATCATAATGGCAGGTCAGTTTTAGGATACAGTGAATATAGTTAAAAACAAAATATGGAATTGCACTTTTCTTGAAATTTTTCCGCACTTGGAATTTTTTTCCCATTGTCCAGTACACTATATGGTAAAACCAATGATGTAGTTCAAAAGTACACTTCTTCCCGCAAAAATAATGCCCTCACACGGTCAAAACGTAAAAAAAGTTATGGCTTTGGGAAAACAGGGAGCAAAAAACTGAAACACAAAAACGGAAAACCCCAAGGTCGTGAAGGGCTTAAATACCACATTCAATTTATGACAAAACTCTTTAACCCCTTTCTGATATTAGACGTACTATCCCGTCGAGGTGACCTGGGCCTGTATGACCATCGACGGGATAGTACGTCATATGCAATCAGCCGCGCTCATGGGGGAGTGCGGCCGATCGTGATTATCACAGCTGACATCCGGCACTGTGCCAGGAGCGCTCACGGACCGCTCCTGGCACATTAACCCCCGATACACCGCGATCAAGCAAGATCGCAGCGTTCCAGTGGCATAGGGAAGCATCGCGCAGGGAGGGGGCTCCCTGCGTGCTTCCCTGAGACACCGGAACAACGCGATGTGATCGCGTTGTTCCGAGAGTCTCCTCCTGTCTCCTCCCTGCAGGCCCCCAGATCCAAGATGGCCGCGGGGTCCTTCCGGGTCCTGCTGAGAGCAGGCTTCGGCAAGCCTCCTGCACTGCCTGTCAGATCGCTGATCTGACACAGTGCTCTGAAAAGTGTCAGATCAGCAATCTGACACTATATAGTGATGTCCCCCCTGGGGCAATGTAAAAAAGTAAAAACAAAAATATTACACTGTGTAAAAATATATATTTTTTAAATTCTTAAATAAAGAAAAAATAAATATTGTTCCAATAAATACATTTATGTACATAAAAAACAAACAAACAATAAGTACACATATTTAGTATCGCCATGTCCGTAACGACCCTACCTATAAAACTGTCCCACTAGTTAACCCCTTCAGTGAACACCGTAAAAAATAAAAAACGAGGCAAAAAACAATGCTTTATCATCATACCGAAGAACAAAAAGTTGAATAAAATGCGATCAAAAAGACAGATATAACTAAACATGGTACCGCTAAAAACGTCATCTTGTCCAGCAAAAAACGAGCAGCCACACAGCGTCATCAGCAAAAAAATAAAAAAAAGTTATAGCCCTCAGAATAAAGCGATGCAAAAATATTTTTTTAAATAAAAGTTTTTATTGTAGAAAAGCGCCAAAACATAAAAAAAATATATAAATGAGGTATCGCTGTAATTGTACTGACCCGAAGAATAAAACTGATTTATCAATTTTACCAAATGCGGAACGGTATAAACACCCCCCCCCCCTCAAAAGAAATTCATGAATAGCTGGTTTTTGCTCATTCTGCTTAACAAAAATCGGAATAAAAAGTGATCAAGAAGTGTCACGTGCTCGAAAATGGTACCAATAAAAACGTCAACTCGTCCCGCAAAAGACAAGATCTAACATAACTCTGTGGACCAAAATATGGAAAAATTATAGCTCTCAAAATGTGGTGATGCAAAAACTAATTTTTGCAATAAAGAGCGTCTTTTAGTGTGTGACGGCTGCCAAATAAAAACCCGCTAAAAAACCCGCTATAAATAGTAAATCAACCCCCCCTTCATCACCCCCTTAGTTAGGGAAAAATAAAAAAAATAAAAAATGTGTTTATTTCCATTTTCCCATTAGGGTTAGGGTTGGGGCTAAAGTTTGGATTACGTTTACGGTTGGGTTAGGGGTGTGTTGGGGTTAGGGGTGTGGTTAGGGTTGGGATTAGGGGTGTATCGGGATTAGTTTTAGGGGTGTGTTGGGGTTAGGGTTGGAGTTAGAATTGAGAGGTTTCCACTGTTTAGGCACATCAGGGGCTCTGCAAACGCAACATGATGTCCGATCTCAATTCCATCCAATTCTGCGTTGAAAAAGTAAAACGGTGCTCCTTCCCTTCCGAGCTCTGCCGTGCACCCAAACAGTGGTTTACCCCCACATATGGGGTATCAGCATACTCAGGACAAATTGTACAACAACTTTTGGGGTCCAATTTCTCCTGTTACCCTTGGGATAATAAAAAATTGGAGGCAAAAATATCATTTTTGTGAAAAAATATTTTTTATTTTTATGGCTCTACATTATAAACTTCTGTGAAGTACTTGGGGGTTTAAAGTGCTCACCACACATCTAGATAAGTTACTTAGGGGGTCTGCTTTCCATAATGGTTTCCACTGTTAATAATAAAAAAAATAATAAAAAAAAAAACATTTAGAATTGCTGCATCTGTAAAAGTCTAATCTATCAAAACATAAAACTAATTAACCTGTAAAATAAACACGACAAAAAGAAAAATCAAAATGCTAGAATTACTGTACATTTTTTGGTCACCATACCTTAAAGGGAATCTGTCACCCCAAGAATCGTATATGACCTAAGGCCACCGGTATTAGGGGCTTATCTACAGCATTCTGGAATGCTGTAGATAAGCCCCCGATGTATCCTGAAAGGTAAGAAAAACAGGCTATATTATACTCACCCAGGGGCGGTCCCGCTGCGGTCCGGTCCGATGGGCGTCACGGTCCGGCGCCTCCTATGTTCATACGATGACGTCCTCTTCTTGTCTTCCTGCCCCGGCTCCGGCGCTGTCGTACTGCAGTGCGCAGGCGTTGGGAAAGGTCAGAGAGGCCCGGCGCCTGCGCACTGCAGTACTTTGAACTGCCTCAACAGGACAGACAAAGTACGCCTGCGCCGGAGCCGCTGCAGGAAGACAAGAAGAGGACGTGATCGTATTAAGATGGAAGGCGCCGGATCCCGGAACGCGATGCCCATTGGACCGGACCGCTGCGGGACCACCCGGCAGCGGGACCACCCCTGGGTGAGTATAATATAACTTGTTTTTCTTATCTTTCAGGTTACATTGGGGGCTTATCTACAGCATTACAGAATGCATTACAGAATGCTGTAGATAAGCCCCTGATGCCGGTGGCCTTATCTCATATACGATTTTTGGGGTGACAAATTCCCTTTAAAAAACAATAAAAAGCAATCAAAACATCATATGTACTCCAAATTGGTATGATGGAAGTTTAATCAAAGTGACCTGACTGACCATCATGTTTCCAGATCATCTTTACTGAACAAGGAATGCTGTAAAGACAAAACCCCAAAAAACAACGGCAGAATTGCATTTTCATCACCATTTCATTTGGATTTTTATTCTCCCTTTTCAATATATTGTTTAACAAAATGAAAAGCCCTCATATGTCTATGCTGACAGAAATATAAAAATCATGGCTCTTGGAAGAAGGAATAAAAGAAAATAGCACAAAAATGAAAAATTCCCTTGTCATTAAAGGGCTAATACAACTATCATCTTGTGTTACTTTTATTGGGTTCTATTTTTAGAACTCATGAAGATCTGAACTAGTTTTTGACCAATTATAGGTAGATATAAAAAAAAATAACAAAATATTTGACATATGGCTTAAGCATTACAACCACAGTGAGGGGGACAATTATGTAATCAATTCAGTTAACAGCTTGGATCAATTAGGCTATCTACACACTACGGTTTTTTTCAGCTTTCTTTTGTTTTTTTATGGACATTTTCAGCTGTGTTTTACATAACCAGCAAAGTCTATGATATTTCAGAAATGTAATGCACACACATTGGGTTTTTTTCTGTCAATAGTATTTTGCATGATTTTTTTCCACAATGGAGCATGGCACTACTGTATCCTCCGGCTCTGTGGCCTCCCCTCTAACACTCTCGCACCCCTCCAATCTATTCTAAACTCTGGTGCCCGACTAATCCACCTGTCCCCCCACTATTCCCCAGCTTCTCCCCTCTGTCAAGTCCTTCACTGGCTCCTCATTGCCCAGAGACTCCAGTACAAAAGCCTAACCATGACATAGAAAGCCACCCACAACCTGTCTCCTCCATACATCTGTGACCTCGTCTCCCGGTACTAACCGTATATACTCGAGTATAAGCCGAGATTTTCAGCCCAAATTTTGGGGCTGAAAGTGCCCCTCTCGGCTTATACTCGAGTCATGATCGGTGGTGGGGTCGGCGGGTGAGGACTGTCATATACTCACCTAGTTCCGGCGTTCCTGGCGCTCCCCCTGCCCGTCCCACGGTCTCCGGGTGCCGCAGCCTCTTCCCCTGAGCGGTCACGTGGGACCGCTCATTAGAGAAATGAATATGGACTCCACTCCCATAGGGGTGGAGCCGCCTATTCATTTCTCTAATGAAGCGGTGCCGGTGACCGCTGATAGAGGAAGAGGCTGCGGCACCGAAGACCAGCTGTCCGGGGGAAGGAGCGGGACGCCGGGAGCAGGTATGTCATATTCACCTGTCCACGATCCACACGCCGGGCGTCGCGCCATCTTCCCGGCGTCTCTCCGCACTGACTGTTCAGGTCAGAGGGCGCGATGACGCATATAGTGTGCGCGACGCCCTCTGCCTGATCAGTCAGTGCAGAGAGACGCCGGGACGGGACGCTGGGGAGCTGCAAGCAAGAGAGGTGAGTATGTGTTTTTTTTTTTATTGCAGCAGCAGCAATGGCACAGATTTATGTGGAGTATCTATGGGGCAACGGTGCAGAGCACTATATGGCACAGCTATGGGGCAACGGTGCAGAGCACTATATGGCACAGCTATGGGGCAACGGTGCAGAGCACTATATGGCACAGCTATGGGGCAACGGTGCAGAGCACTATATGGCACAGCTATGGGGCAACGGTGCAGAGCACTATATGGCACAGCTATGGGGCAACGGTGCAGAGCACTATATGGCACAGCTATGGGGCAACGGTGCAGAGCACTATATGGCACAGCTATGGGGCAACGGTGCAGAGCACTATATGGCACAGCTATGGGGCAACGGTGCAGAGCACTATATGGCACAGCTATGGGGCAACGGTGCAGAGCACTATATGGCACAGCTATGGGGCAACGGTGCAGAGCACTATATGGCACAGCTATGGGGCAACGGTGCAGAGCACTATATATATGGCACAGCTATGGGGCAACGGTGCAGAGCACTATATATATGGCACAGCTATGGGGCAACGGTGCAGAGCACTATATATATGGCACAGCTATGGGGCAACGGTGCAGAGCATTATATATATGGCACAGCTATGGGGCAACGGTGCAGAGCATTATATATATGGCACAGCTATGGGGCAACGGTGCAGAGCATTATATATATGGCACAGCTATGGGGCAACGGTGCAGAGCATTATATATATGGCACAGCTATGGGGCAACGGTGCAGAGCATTGTATATATGGCACAGCTTTATGTGGAGCATCTATGGGGCCATAATGAACGGTATGGAGTATCTATTTTTAATTTTGAAATTCACCGGTACCTGCTGCATTTTCCACCCTAGGCTTATACTCGAGTCAAGTTTTCCCAGTTTTTTGTGGCAAAATTAGGGGGGTCGGCTTATACTCGGGTCGGCTTATACTCGAGTATATACGGTACCTGCACGCAATCTCCGATCCTCACAAGATCTCCTTCTCTACTCCCCTCTTATCTCCTCTTCCCACAATCGTATACAAGATTTCTCTCGCTCATCCCCCCTACTCTGGAACTCTCTACCACAACATATCAGACTCTCACCTACCATCGAAACCTTCAAAAAGAACCTGAAAACCCACCTCTTCCGACAAGCCTACAACCTGCAGTAACCACCGATCCACCAAACCGCTGCACGACCAGCTCTATCCTCGCCCACTGTATCCTCACCCATCCCTTGTAGATTGTGAGCCGGCAGGGTCCTCTCTCCGCCTGTACCAGTCGTGACTTGTATTGTTCAAGATTATTGTACTTGTTTTTATTATGTATACCCCTCCTCACATGTAAAGCGCCATGGAATACATGGCGCTATAATAATAAATAATAATAATGTCAATTTCAGCGTTTTTCACACATTGAAAGTAATGGGTGATGAAAAAAGCTGAAAATCTGCACCAAACATGCAGGTATCAGGTTTTGCAGTATTTTTTGTGCCAAAACCTGATTAAATAGAATGAGATTTTGTTTTTGCACTAAAAACCTTATCAGCATACATGAGACAAATGTAGCATGACAAAAACGCATAAAAAAATTGCAAGAAAAACCTGCCTTTTTTCTGCAGCTTATTCCCTTCCAATAAAGCAGGTTTTGCTGCAGAAAAAAAACGCATAATGTGAACATATCCTTATACTGATCAGTGGGGAACAGTTTTTCACTTGTGCAGATTTGTATAGCTACTTGCTTTATTATAAAAATGTATGTAAAAGGGGCCAGTGTTATACATTTTCTGAAAATGCAAAGACAGTCGTTCCCAAAAGGTATAGAAAGGAAGCAGTGACAGATACTGTATAGCACGTTAATGTTTTTACAAACAGGTATGCAACAACGTTTCCTTCGCACGTACCTGTCATAGGTAAATGTACCTCACATAAAAAAATTAAATATGACATAGTAAATGAAATATTGCGTGTTGTGTATTTTATGACAACCTCAATAATATTTCACTGTTCAATGGTGTAATTCTTAAAAAAAAACTATATGACCCACCTGTGTCATTTCTGCAACATATTTATACCACAAAATTGTGAAAATATTGAAAAAGGTTTGGTCACACGATTGACAAGAAAAACAGAATATTTGCTGGCTTGAGAAAGTATTTTTCCCTTGGCATTTTTCGATCTCGAATTTCACATTTTTGTGAGGGTTTGAGTCAGTTCATGTAAACAATATGAGATCAGAAAGGAGTCCAATATGGTGGCATCATACACAGGAATGTAAATCAAGAATGTCACCTGTATGAACCCGACATGAAGGGGAACAGGCAAACACAGATAGCCACTTCATCAGGGTTATATAGATTTTATTGATCAAATTGTTAAAATAGACAGAACAACCAATTATATTAAACACAAGGTGCCTCTTGTGTGAGGGACTGCACAATAAATAACCTCTGTATGTACTGGCAATGAATCATTAATTCACATAATTTTTATAGAGATCCAAAAAAGATTAGAGGCTCCATATAGATTCACTTACATCAAAAGGTGCAAGTGCATAGGAACGGGGGTTTGGATTTATCCCCAGGTACACCTTCACCAACGTAGACTATTAGGCTAGGTTCACATTGCGTTAGGGCAATCCGTTTAGCGCTAGCGGATTGCGCTAACGCAATGTTTTTGTAGGGGCCGCGTTAGGGGTCGCGCTAACGTCTCCGCTCTCGCAGATCCCCGATCTGCAAGAGCGGGGTACAGGCCTCGGGCGCGCCGCGGAAGCTGCAAGCAGCGTCCGCGGCGCGTCACAAAAGAACGGCACATCGCTAGCCGAAAAAGGCACGCGCTAGCGATGCGCTGCAGGCAAAATTTACATTGCTGTCAATGGGTGCGCTAACGGACCCGTTGAAAGGCGTTAATTGCGACATTTTCGCCGTGCAACGCTGTCCGTTAGCGACCACCCACTAATGCAATGTGAACCTAGCCTTATAGTGCTGATCTATCACACACAAATCGAATTACACAAATATTTAAACACAGATTGTAATGTAACAAAATAGCTAAAAAGCCAAGGGGAATAAATACTTTTGCAAGCCACTGTACATGTGATTTCATAGGCCAATTGCTGGATTTTCGGTGACTTTGGCTATGTGCACACGTTGCGGATTTTTCCGCACTGAATCCTTATCTCTCAGCAGAAAACACAGTTGCGTTTTTTGATGCGTTTTTGAAAAACAAAACAAAGATCTATTATTGAACAAAAACGCATGGAAAACTGCTGCGGATCCGCAGCGTCAAATCCGCAACGTGTGCACAGACCCTATATGATCAGAAGTAGTTGCAATGAATGAGGGGATAGCAGTTTTCTGTATGACTCACCTGGAAAAGCCATCTCCATATTAATTCAGATCATTGTCTACAAAGAATGTAAGTCCGCAAGGACAGGGTTCTCTCCCCTCTGTACCAGTCTGTCACTGTAAACCTGTTTACTGTAAACAATATCTATAACCCTGTATGTAACCCATGGAATTAATGGTGCTATATAAATAAATAATAATAATAATAATAATTGTCTACATAGAAAACTGGTTGCTCTGGGTGGTTACACCACTTTATGTCTGCTAACATATTGTGTCTTGTGTATGTAGACAACTCTGTGTCTCCATGTTACGTCTCAAGTACTAGCAGATCATGTGCAGGGGGTTGTGTGGAGTCTCTCAGAGCTATAGACCCATTGTGCTGCTGTCTGATGCCATATTACCAAAGTATACTCTCCTACAATCATGGCTTCTAGGGAAAAACTGCCAAATAACAGCTTCCAATGGCGGATGATACAATTTTTGTTCATGGAGAATCCAATAAAAAAGGGTTATGTGTACCTCTGCACAAAATCAAAAGCATACAGAGGTTTAATGTGGCTCCATATATTTTGATAGTTCTATAAAACCTACAGATGAGTAGAGCCGTAATATAGCCATATATATGAGAACATAATCCAGAAACACAACTGTCCTTTGGAAATTCATCACAGTGACATAGGTTTAATCTGTGAATGTTCAGTACCTGTTCTGCTATGATTGGCTCTCTTTAAAGCGGCCCACCTCTCAGCTATGTGCTTCTGCCCTTTTGTTTTGGCAAACAGTGGGTCTTAGCATCTAAGATCCCCAACAGATTAAACCTTCTGACATCTCTGAAATGTGTAGTTTTGTGAAAGGACAGTTGCTTTAACATATTAGGGTATGTCTCCACGTTCAGGATTGCATCAGGATTTGGTCAGGATTTTCCATCAGTATTTGTAAGCCAAAACCAGGAGTGGAACAATCAGAGGAAAAGTATAATAGAAGCATATGCACCACTTCTGCATTTATCACCCACTCCTGGTTTTGGCTTACAAATACTGGTGGAAAATCCTCACCAAATCCTGATGCAATCCTGAACGTGGAGACATACCCTAACACTTTGGTCCCGTTTGCTTTCCCATTTCCACCGCTTGAAGCACTTTTTGCAACTTTCTAATTTTCGCGATGAAAATCTAATGACTTCTGTGTAGTGTGCGATGTGGAAAGTCACACCATATCAGGTCTCCATGTAGCCTCAGTCTTACAAAATGCTCTAATAACAAAGTAACATAATTGTAACTATACGTAAAAAACAAAACAAAAACTTGGCACTCAGAGTGTATGTTTCCACGGTACGGAAACGCTGCTTGTTTGACGCTGCAGCGTCAAACAAGCAGCGTCCAGATGTTCCAGCATAGTGGAGGGGATTTTATGAAATCCCGTCTCCACTATGCGTGGAAACCCGCACGCGGCGGCCCTGCGACTCCGGACATGCTGCGCGTCTTTTCAGAACGCATGTCCGTACACCTTGCGGGGACGCAGCGTCCCCGCAAGGCATATCACAGGGCCCTATGGCGAGGGGTGCGATGATCCCGGATGTGTACTGTACACATCCGGCACCATCGCGTCCCAGAAAGGGGGCGGGGCTTAGCGCCGAGCGGCTTCGCCGCTGCGGCGATCCCGCCGGCGAAACGGACCGTGGAGACGTACCCTAAGGGTATGTGTCCACGTTCAGGAAACGCTGCGTTTTTGACGCAGCGCTGAGCCGCAGCGTCAAAAACGCAGCGTCCAGATGTTACAGCATAGTGGAGGGGATTTAATGAAATCCCGTCTCCACTGTGCATTTAAAAACGCATGCGTTTTTCCCGCAAAAACGCACATGCGTTGCGCGTTTTTTCAGAACGCAGCATGTTGCTACAATGAGCAAAACACGCAGGAACACCGCAGGTGACCTGCCAGTGACCTCAGGTGCATTTTTGGTCAGGATTTTACCTGCATAAAATCCTGACCAAAGCCTGAAGCAAACCTGAACGTGGACACATACCCTAAGAGTAGATGAAATTAAATAAATTATTTAATAATCAATCCAACAATAATGGTTCACAAACGTTTTGGTCTACATTAGACATCTTTTTGAACCAGCGGAGGACACCCCGTCCACTGTTGAACCTATGCGATTAAAAATCACTTCTTCAAGTTCCCTTGTGGGACTGATAAAGATTGATTATATATATATATATATATATATATATATATATATATATATATATAGCAAAAAAATAAAAAAATAAACATAACGTTAAGTGTTTATTACAAATAAAAGGTGAAAAAAATATTAAAATCAGTTTTACTGTATCTCTTAAAAAAAAACAAACAAAAAAAAAAGTACCCCACAGAAACTCACGTTTTTGGTAAACTTTTTTTTTTTTTCATGCCTATGACCCCCCAAAAAGTTTTTTAAACAGTAATCTAAAAGTTGTACCTCAAAAAAACAAGCCCTCTTACAGCTCCATATACAGAGAAAAAAGGGTTATGCAATTCTATTTTCTGGTTATTTTTAAACACCATTCACTGTTCAGAATAATTGTCATGTTAAGGCTACTTTCACACTAGCGTTTTTTGCAATACGTCGCAATGCGTCGTTTTGGCGAAAAAACACATCCTGCAGAATTGTCTGCAGGATGCGTTTTTTCCCCATTGACTAACATTAGCAACGCATTGCGACGCATTGACACACGTCGCAACCGTCGTGCGACGGTTGCGTCGTGTTGTGGCGGACCGTCGGCAGCAAAAAACGTTGCTTGCAACGTTTTTCGCTGTGTCGAGAATGTCTTTTCCGACCGCACATGTGCGGCCGGAACTCCGCCCCCTCCTCCCCGCACCTCACAATGGGGCCGCGGATGCGCTGAAAATCAGCATCCGCTGCCCCCGTTGTGCAGCGCAAACAACGCTAGCGTCGGTACGTCGGCCCGACGCACTGCGACGGGCCGAGTACGACGCTAGTGTGAAAGTAGCCTTACTTTTATTCTGTGGGTTGATACGATCTTGCCAATACCAAATTTATACAGCACATATACAAATATATTTACTTAGAAAATTTGGGAAGTGTTCAATACTTATTTCACCCGCTGTATGTTTTGCTATTTTTGTACTAGAAATAGCTTTATAAAATAATATTTATTTTTGTTCTTTTTTGACTCTCAAAGAGTTACTAAAAAGTGATCATAAAGAAACATGTACCACAAATTGGCACCAATGAAAACTACATTCTGTCACGCAAAACATAAGCCCTCATACAGCTCCACTGACTTAAATTTTTAAGATTAGTGGCTCCCAAAATATGGCACACTAAAAAAAAAATGTTTTTTTTTTCCATAGTGTATTAATTATACATAGGAAATAAAACTATATGAATTTCATATCGCCTTATTCGTGGCTTACCGACTACACAGCCCTGGTACGGCAAATAAAATTTAAAACAAATAAAAATCAGATTTTTTTGTTTTATTTATATTCTTTCCCATTAAGAGGTAGTAAAAGTTTGTTAATAAGTTATATGTACCCTAAAATGATGCCACTGATGAACACAACCCATACCCAAAATAACAAGCTCTCATATGACTATGTAGACAAAAAAAGGTAACAAAACAAATTATCCCTCCTGGAACGTGACATTAGAAAACTGGCCGTGACATCAAGGCGTTAAAGGAGTTGTTAGTTGAAAACAAGTTATCACCTAGCAACAGGATAGGCGATAACTTATTGATCCTTGGGGGTCCTAAGTGCTATGTTTTGAACGGATTGGGAAAACGGGGAACTTTTATCCCTGTTAAATGGAGGGGCAGTGTGCATGCTCGTCTGCTGCTCCATTCATTAAGTATCTATTTCTAGAAGTAACTGACCCATACTCCACGATTGCTTCTTGCCGAGGTGGCAAAGGTAGAGAAATTGCACATACATCAGTCAAACCACCTAAATGCTACAATCAGTGCTTGACAGCAGCATCTAAGTAGTAAACAGCAGCGACCTCCAATCAATGCTGTGAAAGTAAATATTGTCTAAAAAAAAAAAAAAAAAATGCCACAACTACTGCTTTATGGTCAAAGCCTCCAAAAAATATTACATTAAAAATCAATAATCCATATGCAAGCTTAAATAGTTTCTATGACATCTAAAGCACAAAAGTAACAAAGCTCAAATAGGTCCATTAAAAAAGTAACAAGGTTATGGCTTTCAGAATATAACAACAAAATGTTTTAAAGGCTTTTTTCGCTGGTTTAATTTTAAATTATAAAAAGAAAAACACCTTTGGACCACAGCGGACACTTGCCTCACGTGACGTCTTCTACAAACGTTCTGGATTAGAAGCATTTTGAATAAGTTTGAGTGGTGAAGGCAAATTGGTCAATCCCAAGCCCATATGCTCCAATATTATCTAAATGTTGGTCTGTACATGGTCACCTGCAGCATGGTCATGCTGCAGCATCAGCCAGCTTATAATGGAGAGTCCAGCTAGACACTGGGAAACCTGTTTAACTAAATGGGGTTTGGAAAAAGTGGTCATCCACATTAAAAGTTTTGATAAGTGAACCCACCACAAAGTCCAATAACTGTAGCCCACAGCGATTTCTTTATGGTAGTCCTACAGTAGCATCCGTAACGTTTCTCATACGTAAACAGATGAACAACAGTTTTTTGGATCCAATTTTCAACATTGTCATAATTTTTACCATCAATGTTTCATCACTCATTTTTCACTGATGGAAAGAAAAAACTGCAAGGCTTCTCCTATCCATTACAGTGTTATTCACGGAAAAGGAGGCCATCCATGTGTAATCCATGATACTCATAGACCCATAGACTTGTATGGATAATTCTGATCCGTGATTCTGATAAAAAAAACGGACATATCTCCCTGTTTTACTGCTGGATCCCTCGGCCTACAAAAAGTATAGCCCCAAAGACTATACTGGATTCTAGCCATACAAAACACGGGCAGAAAATGTACATCTAAATGAGGCATGATTATGATACAGAGCCAAAATGCATGGTGGAAACCCAACACATCCTGCAGCTAAATTATCTATGTATATAGATACAGGTGCTTCTCACAAAATTAGAATATCATCAAAGAGTTAATTTATTTGACTTCTTCAATACAGAAAGTAAAACTCATTATATTATATAGGGTCACTACAAACAGAGTGATCTATTTCAAGTGTTTATTTCTGTTAATGTTGATGATTATGGCTTACAGCCAATGAAAACCCAAAAGTCATTATCTCAGTGAATTAGAATACTTTATAACACCAGCTTGAAAAATGATTTTAACCCCTTAATGACCACCAATACGTCTTTTAACTGACCTGAGATATAAGAGAATAGCCTCCCCATACAGGTAACAATCCAGCAGCTGTCGGCTGTACACTATAGCTGACAACTTGCTGCATCAGCCACAATCAGTGTTTGCACCGTCCATATCTGTTTAACCCCTTAGATGCTGCTGTCAATATTGACTACATCATATAAATGGTTAACACAGTGTGGGGGTTTCCTCTTTATCCAAAATTGTGCCCTCAGATCATTATTTTGTGGTCCTGATGTTTGCGATGTCAATTCACGTCCAAAAAGCGGCCTTACAGTCTGACAGCTCTAGTAATCTGTTCAGAAGTTAGAGGCATTTAGGTGGTAAAAATACACATTTTCATTTGTGTCATACCACTTTGCATTAATTCCTGTAAAGCATCTGAAGGGTTAATAAACTACCTGACAGCAGTTTTCAATATGTCAGGGGTGCTGTTTTTAAAATGGTATCACGTTTGGGGGTTTCCCAATATATGGGACCCCTAAAGTCACTTCAAACATGGATAGGTCCCTAAAAAAATAAATTTTGTAAATTTCCTTGAAAAAATGAAAAATTGCTGCTACATTTTCAAACCTCCTAAAATGATAACAAAATAAAATAACATTTTAAAAATGGTGCTGATGTAAAGCCAATATGAGGGAAATGTTAATTATTAATGGTTTGCGGTGGTATGACCATCTGGATTAAAGGGATAATCATTCAAATTTAGAAAATTGCTAATTTTTAAAAAATGTTCTCACATTTTTTATATTTTTTATAAATAAACACAAAACATATTGATCTAAATTTACCGTTATCATAAAGTATAATGTGTCACGAAAAAACATTCTCAAAATCACTGGGATTTGTTGAAGCATTGCAGAGTTATTACCACATAAAATGACACTGGTCAGATTTAAAAAAAATTGGCTCCGTCACTAAGGGGTTAAAATCGAAAATGTTGGCCTACTGAAATGTATGTTCAGTAAAGGCACTCAATACTTAGTCAGGGCCCCTTTTGCTTCAATTACTGCATCAATGTAGCGTGGCATGGAGGCGATCAGCATGTGGCCGCCGGATCCGTTTTTTTCTCAGACTTGTATTAGCGACGGATTGTGACGATTGGCCGCACATTTCATCCGTCGTTCGCCGGATCTGTCGAAAATGGTTTGTACGGTGGCCAGAGACAACGGACTTAGGCTACGTTCACATTTGCGTTGTTGGGCGCAGCGTCGCCGACGGATACTGACGCATGCGTCATGCGCCCCTATCTTTAACATGGAGGGCGCATGGGCATGCGCCGCTATGCGTTGTCTAGCGTTGTCTGACGCATGCGTCATTTGGGTGCAACAGTCCGGGCGCAGCCGACCCTACATGATGCAGTTTTTCTTCGGCCAAAATTCATGTAAACGTTGAACGCTTGCGTCAAAAAACGCTGCGTTGTGTATGCGTTTTGCGTTGCGTCGGCGACGCTGCGCCCAACAGCGCAAATGTGAACGTTACCATAGTAACGTTTTTTGTGTCCATTGAAAAAATGGATAGTGACGGATCTGTCGGCGTCCGTCGTTTGCTAGAATGGAAGCCTATGGCGCCGGATCCGTCAAATGATGGAATCTGGCGATGGATTCCATTTTTTTTAACTGAGCATGCTCCGATTTTTTTAGGATCCAATTAGTCGGATCAGCTAGTCGGATCTGGCGAAAAAACGGAACAGTTGCATCAGTTTTTCACAATCTGCGAAGGATCCGTTTTTTTCAAAATTCGACGGATTGTGTCTGATGGCAAAAACTGATGTGTGAAAGCAGCCTTATCTTCCTCTTGACAATACTCCATAGATTCTCTCTGGGGTTAAGGTCAGGCGAGTTTGCTGGCCAATCAAGCACAGTGTTAATATTGTTTTTAATCCCTTCACCCCCGGAGGTTTTTTTTTTTTCGTTTTTCCGTTTTTCGCTCCCGTTCTTTCCAGAGCCATAACTTTTTTATTTTTCTGTCAATATGGCCATGTGGGGGCTTATTTTTTGCAGGACGAGTTGAACTTTTGAACGATACCATTGGTTTCACCATGTTGTGTAACAGAAAACAGGAAAAAAATTCCAAGTGCGATGAAATTGCAAAAAAAGTGCAATCCCACACTTTGTTTCGCTTTTTTGCTAGGTTCAGCAAATGCTAAAACTGACATGTCATTATGATTCTCCAGGTCATTATGAGTTCATAGACACCAAACATGTCTAGGTTCTCTTTTATCTAAGTGGTAAAAAAAAATTACAAAGTTTGCTAAAAAAAAAAAATTAAAAAAAAATTGCGCAATTTTCCGAGACCCGTAGCGTCTCCATTTTTCGTGATCTGGGGTCGGGTGAGGGCTTATTTTTTGTGTGCCAAGCTGACGTTTTTAATGATACAATTTTGTTGCAGATACGTTCTTTTGATCCCCCGTTATTGCATTTTAATGCAATGTCACGGCGACCAAAAAAACCCTTAATTTTGGTGTTTTTATTTTTTTTTCTCGCTACGCCATTTAGCGATCAGGTTAATCCTTTTTTTTTTTATTGATAGATTGGTATCGCCGCATTCAGAATCACCCAAATATGTGTAGGTTTGATTTTTTTTTTTTTTTTTATTGGGGCGAAAGGGGGGGGTGATTTAAACTTTTATATTTTTTTTATTTTTTTAACCACTTTTTTTTTATTTTGGCATGCTTCAATAGCCTCCATGGGAGGCTAGAAGCATGCACTACTCGATCGCCTCTGCTACATAGAGGTGAAGCACAGATCACCTCTATGCAGCAGAATTGCAGGCTTGCTATGAGTGCTGACCACAGGGTGGCGCTCATAGCAATCTGCCATCAACAACCATAGAGGTCTCAAGGAGACCTCTGGTTGTGATGGTAAAGCACCACGCACCGATGACCCCCGATCACGTGACGGGGGTCAGCGGTGCGAGTACATCCGGCCGCACGGCCGGCAGCGCTTGTTAAATGCCATTGTCAGAGTTTGACAGCGGCATTTAACTAGTTAATGGGCGCTGGTGGATCGCGATTCCGCTCGCGCCCATTGCGCGCACATGTCAGCTGTTGAAAACAGCTGACATTTCGCGGCTTTGAGGTGGGCTCACCGCCGGAGCCCACCTCAAAGCGGGGGATACTGCCAGCTGACGTACTATTCCGTCAGCTGGCAGAAAGGGGTTAAACCAGGTATTGGTACTTTTGGCAGTGTGGACAGGTGCCAAGTCCTGCTGGAGAATGAAATTTCCATCTCCAGAAAGCTTGTCAGCAAGGGGAATCATGAAGTGCTCTAAAATTTCCTGTTATATGGCTGCAGTAAAACACAGTGGACCTACACCAGCAGATGACATGACTCCCCAAACCATCACCGATTGTGGAAACATCACACTAGATCTCAAGCAGCTTGGATTGTGTGCCTCTCCACTCTTCCTCCAGACTCTGGGACCTTGATTTCCAAATTAAATGCAAAATTTACTTTCATCAGAAAACAACACCTTGGACCACTGAGAAACAGTCCAGTTCTTTTTCTCCTTGGCCTGGGTAAGACACTTCTGGCATTGTCTATTGGTCATGAGTGGCTCTTGAAGCTATGTCACAGGCTAATCGCCTCCATGCCACGCTGCATTGATGCAGTAATTGAAGCAAAAGGAGCTCTGACCAAGTATGGAGTGCCTTTACTGAACATACATTTCAGTAGGCCAACATTTAGGATGTTAAAATAATTTTTCAAACTGATGTTATAAAGTATTCTAATTAACTGAGATAATGACTTTTGGGTTTTCATTGGCTGTTTGCCATAATCATCAGCATTAACAGAAATAAACACATAAAATAGACCACTCTGCTTGTAATGACCCTATATATGAGTTTCACTTTCTGTATTGAAGAAGTGAAATGAATTAACTTTTTGATGATATTCTAATTTTGTGAGAAGCACCTGTATATATTTATTATATTGCCAGTAGTAAACCATCCGTGCCTCCTCTATGTGTAGTTAAGGCTACGTTCACATTAGCGTTGTGCGGCGCAGTGTCGGGCGCTGCAGCGTCGCCGCATGCCTCATGCGCCCCTATATTTAACATGGGGGCGCATGGACATGCGTTGTCGTGCGTTTTGTGACGTATGCGTCTTTTTCAGCGCACGCATCAGGGCGCAGAGGACGCAGCAAGTTGCATTTTTTGTGCGTCCAAAATCAAGCAAAAAAAGGACGCATGCGTCACAAAACAATGCGTTTTGCATGTGTTTTGCATGCGTTGTGTCGCCGACGCAACACACAACAACGCAAATGTGAACGTAGCCTTAGCTGTCTCTGACTCCTGCACAATCTCTCTGTGGTTGAGGATCTTCTAAAATGTCTTTGTGGAGTCATAGATTGATCACCACAACATTTTAAACCATTGGGCAGCTGGTGAGTAGTTAATGAAAAATAACCAATCTGCATCCTAAGCATAAAATGTATTGTATCATTATTTAACCCCTTCCTGATATCCAACGGACATGTAAGGGTGCGTGTCCACTGTCCGGATTGACGGCGCTTTGGACGGAGCTGAAAATCAGCTCTGCCCAAAGCGCCGCCCACTTCTATATGCGCGGTGATTCTGGATGTGCTCATTGCACACATCCGGAATCTCCGCACCCCATTCATAGGACCATGTTATTTACCTTGCGACGACGGAGCTTCGCTGCAAGGTAAACAGACATGCTGCGTTCTAAAAAGACGAGCCGTATGTCCGGAAATGCAGGGCCGC
This sequence comes from Ranitomeya variabilis, assembly GCF_051348905.1. Lineage (NCBI taxonomy): Eukaryota > Metazoa > Chordata > Amphibia > Anura > Dendrobatidae > Ranitomeya > Ranitomeya variabilis. The sequence goes on along the minus strand of NC_135234.1, from coordinate 486,925,618 downwards.
CGGATGCGTGTTCGCACACATAGTGGAGACGGAATTTCTTAAAATCCCCTCCACTATGTTGTAACATCTGGACGCTGCGGGTTGTACGCAGCGTTCAATCCGCATGTAATCCGGCCCGTGGACACATACCCTTACTTGCAAGTCAGGAGTGGGCTCACAGGCTAAGCTGGCACAATAGCCAGCAGAGAACAGCTGTGTGTCACAGCTAGGAACTGGCTCTAACAGCTGCTGGTGGAGCGGACCTTCGCCCGCAGCTTAACCTGTTAAATGCCATTGTCAATCTCTTACAGTGGAATTGCATTAACAGCGCAACGACATGAGGCCGCATCATTCTATATGTCCATCAGCCAACCAGGGATGTGATCGTGGGACACTGATGGGTTGCTATGAGGCTCTACTGATTGTGCACAGTAACCTACAGTCATTGTCAGGTCGGCGCCATTATACTGATTAAAATGATACCTTGGTTGATGAAATCCGTCTTGTGGCTGTTTCTTAAACTTTTCAGTTGTGTTAATGAGATTCTCGTGCCCTAAGGCGGGGCTGGGATATGTGGTGCTCTGATTATATATTCATAATGCAGCCTGCTGACTGGTCACTGATTCCTCACTGACCCGCCCCCTAGTTTACATAATGAATATCATCACATACTGAATGAAAAAAACACTTCTGCAGGCAGGTGTCGGCCGTGGCACCTGCGCTGCAGCATAATCGAATGGTTACTGTGCACTTAATCCCTTTTGCTTATTTAGGCTACTTTCACACTTCCGTCGGTATGGGCCGTCGCAAACCGTCAGGCCCGACGTACGTTGTGCTAAATTTAGCACAACGTGGGCAGCGGATGAAGTTTTACAACGCATCCGCTGCCCATTGTGATGAGCGGGGAGGAGGGGGCGGAGTTTCGGCCGGGCATGCGCGGTCGAAAATGGCGGACGCGTCGCACAAAAAAAAGTTACATTGAACTTTTTTTGTGACGACGGTCCGCCAATTACCGACGCATCCAGTGCCACGTCGTATGGAATGTGTGTCCATACGTCGTGATGCCTCGGTAATACAAGTCTATGTGCAAAAAACGCATCCTGCAGGCAACTTTGCAGGATACGTTTTTTGCACAGAACGACGCATTGCAACGTCTTTATAAAGACGGAAGTGTGAAAGTAGCCTTAATTGAGGAAGGAAAAAAAAAAAAAGGCAATTTGAAAATGACGGCTGCACAGTAGCAGCTATCGGCGATCTCCGAGATCTATTGCGCAGGCGGCGCCATCTTGCTGAAGGAAAAAAAAAACCGATTTGCTCTTCTAAGATGGCGGCGCCCGCGCAATAGAAACTATCGGTGATCTCCGAGATCTGCTACTGCGCGGGCGCCACCATTTGAGGAGGACATTTTTTTCTTCTCCAACAAGATGGCGTAGCCGGCGCAATAGCAGATCGCCGATAGCTGCTACTGCACACCATTTTCAAATTTACTTTTTTTTCCCTCGCTTAATTAAATAAGCAAAAGGAATTAAGTGCACGGTAAACGTGCAATTTTGATACAGCGCAGGTACCACAGTCGGCACATGCCTGCAGAAGTTTTTTTTATTCAGTATGTGCTGGTATTCATTATGTAAACTAGGGGGAAGATCAGTGAGGGATCAGTGACCAGTCAGCAGGCTGCACTATGAATATATAATCAGAGCACCATATACCCCAGCCCCGCCTTAGGGCACGAGCATATCATTAGCACAAAACTGAAAATAAAGATTAAGAAACAACCACAAGATGGCTTTCATCAACCAAGGTATCATTTTAATCAGTATAATGGCGCCGACCTGACACTGTGTGTAGGTTACTGTGCACAATCCTGCTGACAGGTTCCCTTTAAAGGGAACCTGTCACCCCCAAAATCGAAGGTGAGCTAAGCCCACGAGCATCAGGGGCTAAGGGTGCTTTCACACTAGCGTCGTACGACGCACGTCGCAATGCGTCGTTTTGGAGAAAAAAACGCATCCTGCAAAGTTGTCTGCAGGATGCGTTTTTTCTCCATAGGGTTGCATTAGCGACACATTGCGACGCATTGCCACATTGCGTCGTGTTTTGGCGGACCGTCTGCACAAAAAAACGTTACACGTAACTTTTTTTGTGCGTCGTGTCCGCCATTTCCGACCACGCATGCGCGGCCGGAACTCCGCCCCCTCCTCCCTGGACATCACAATGGGGCAGCGGATGCGTTGAAAAACTGCATCCGCTGCCCCCGTTGTGCTTTTTTTTCACAGCATGTGTCGGTACGTCGGCACGACGCATTGCGTCTTACGACGCTAGTGTGAAAGTAGCCTTATCTACAGCATTCTAGAATGCTGTAGATAAGCCCCCGATGTATCCTGAAAGATGAGAAAAAGAAGTTAGATTATACTCACCCAGGGGCGGTCCCATCTGATGGGCGTTGCGGTCTGGGGCCTCCCATCTTCTTACGATGACGTCCTCTTCTTGTCTTCACGCTGCGGCTCCGGCGTACTGATTTGCCCTGTTGAGGGCAGAGCAAAGTACTGCAGTGCGCAGGCGCCGGGCCTCTCTGATCTTTCCTGGCACCTGCGCACTGCAGTAGTTTGCTCTGCCCTCAACAGGACAGAAAATACGCCTGCGCCGGAGCCGCAGTGTGAAGACAAGTAGAGGACATCATCGTAAGAAGATGGGAGGCCCAGGACCGGACCGCGACGCCCATCAGATCGGACCGCCCGCCCCTGGGTGAATATAATCTAACCTTTTTCTCATAATTCAGGATACATCGGGGGCTTATCTACAGCATTACAGAATGCTGTAGATAAGCCCGATGCCGATGGGCTTAGCTCACCTTCGATTTCGGGGGTGACAGGTTCCCTTTAAGATTCCCATACCTACTATCACAGAGTTGTGTTGGAACCCCAGCCTATGGCTGAGCTTCAATGGAGACTTTGCTTTCTACTGTAAGTAGCAATACTGAGGCTACCGCACTTCCAAATGGCCAGACGCTTCTAGGACTGACAGAGACCTCCGGAGAGGAGCAATTTGAACTGGTAGCACCAGACGGTGAGTCTGCCATCGTTTATTATCAATCCATGGCTAGTTTTGTTTTATTTAACTCTTTTAGGCTATGTGCACACTTTGCGGATTTTGCTGCGGATCTGCAGCTGTGGGTCCATAGCAGCTTTCCATGCGTTTACAGTACAATGTAAACCTATGGAAAACGCAATCCGCAGTGCCCATGCTGCGGAAAAAAAAGTGCAGAAACGCTGCAGGTTACATTCCGCAGCATGTCAATTCTTTGTGTGGATTCCGCTGCGGTTTACACCTGCTCCTCTATAGGAATCCGCAGGTGTAAAACAGCAGGTGGAATCTGCACAAATTCCGCATAAAAACCGCGGTAAATCCACAGGTAAAACGCAGTGCCTTTTACCTGCGGATTTCTAAAATCCGCTCCTTTCTACGTGTGCACATACCCTTAAGGTTTTCCAAGCTTACAGCATATGTGACCCATCTTGTTTGTAACCACCAGGTATAAACAATGTACAAAATTTGTTACCACAGCATCGTTCACTGTATCGCTAATAGCAGCAGACCACGCAGTCACTATGGGGCTCGTAAGTCGGGAGGCCCAGTGCCTATGCCAGCTGCGGCTCCCCCACCCTGCATCATACTTTCAGCTGTATCGCATCCTGGATACATGTACAGTTGAAGTCAATGATGGAACAGGGAGCCGTCAGCTTCCTCCACCAACATTTCCCTGTGCGTCTGACGTCTCAGTGCAGTGGGTGTAGTGACTTCACTACATCTCGACCGCTGTGCAGAGCGTCAGAGAAACGGGGAGAGAGGAGTATTTTGATTTCATCAATGAGTAGTTTGTGGGGGCAATCATACTATTTGGAAGGCTATGTGTGGGCCATTATACTGTTTGAAGTGCTATGGGGGAGGACATTATAATGAGTGCGGCCCATTATACTGTATTGAGGGACCATCATACTGTATGGAGGGCTGGGAAGGGGCCATCCATCTATATAATCGTCTAAGGGGCACTTCCGTCTGTTTGTCTGTCTGTCACGGGCACAGTCCGGCCGCGAATTCGCCCCTTCCTACTCTCTGTCAGTGCCCCCTCCAGTCATCGCTCACACAGGGTTAATGCCTGCGTTACACCGCGTTATGCCGCGGTGTAACGCAATCCGTTAACGCTGCTATTAACCCTGTGTGACCAACTTTTACTATTGATGCTGCCTATGCAGCATCAATAGTAAAAAGATATAATATTAAAAATAATAAACAAAATAAAAAATCATTATATTCTCACCTTCCGTCGCCTTTCCCGCTGCTCCTCGCAACGTTCTAGTACATGCATTGCGGTCTCGCGAGACCGCTACGTCATCATCTCGCGAGAAAGCAATGCATTCTTGGGACCGAAGCGTCGCGAGGAGCATCGGTAAACGCCTGGGCTGGATGCGGGGGCCGATGGAAGGTGAGTATATAACTATTTTTTATTTTAATTCTTTTTAACAGGGATATGGTGCCCACATTGCTATATACTACGTGGGCTGTGTTATATACTACGTCTCTGCTATATACTACGTGGCTGTGCAATATATTACATGGCTGGGCAATATACTACGTGGCTGGGCAATATACTATGTGGGCTGTATGCTACTTGGCTGTGCTATATTTCTCTGCTGTATCTGTGCATCATGAATCATGGTATGTGTTAAAGAGGGGGACCCACTGAGACTCTTTCGCCCAGGGCCCTCAAAAACCTGGAGCAGGCCCTGGCTTCACTGATTGGTCACGCCCGGCTGCAAACAATCAGCGACAGGTGCAGTCCGACCGCGAATTGGTGCGGAATTTGAACCACGCTTCGCTAATTGGTCGCGCCCGGCCGAATCCTGTGTATAAATTGCATTATTCTGAAAACTTTATAAATAAACTACACACATATTCTAGAATAACCGATGCGTTAGAATCGGGCCACCATCTAGTCATACTATATGGAGGGCTGTGAAGAAGAGGCCATCGTACTCTGTGGAGGGCTGTGGAGGAGGCATCATACTCTGTGGAGGGGCCATCATACGCTGTGGATAGGGCATCATACTCTGTGGAGGGGGCATCATACTCTATGGAGAGCTTTGGAGGGGGCATCATATCCGTGGAGAGCTGTGGAGGGCTGCGGATGGGACATCATACACTGTGGAGAGCTGTGGAGGGGGCATCATACTCTGTGGAGAGGCCATCATACGCTGTGGAGAGCTGTGGAGGGGGCATCATAGTCTATGGAGGGGCCACCATAATCTGTGGATGGGCCATCATACTCTGTGGAATTGGATGGCTGTGGAGGGGCATCATATTCTGTGGAGAGCTGTGGAGGGGCCATCATATTCTGTGGAGAGCTGTGGAGGGGCATCATATTCTGTGGAGAGCTGTGGAGGGGGCATCATAGTCTATGGAGGGGCCACCATACTCTGTGGATGGGCCATCATATTCTGTGGAATTGGATGGCTGTGGAGGGGCATCATATTCTGTGGAGAGCTGTGGAGGGGCCATCATATTCTGTGGAGAGCTGTGGAGGGGCCATCAGACTGAGTTGGGGTCACCGTAGGGGTAACATACCTTGCTGGGGCAGGAGGAATTCAAAGGGCGGGCGATTTCACTATATTAGGGTGCAGTTTTGTTAGTCATGCCTTACGGGGACAATAAAAGGGTATCTTCGTGTGTGGGAACACGCAGGGGCTTTATTAAGGGCAAAATGACTTCTTTGTAAGGACTGCAGAGTTGTGAGGTGTGCCTTTCTGTGACCCCACTTAATATTTTTTTTTTCTTTTCGGGGGGAGGCACTTAGGACTTCTGCCATGGGCTATGTACCCCCTGCTATTACACACACTATGACACCGCAGCCCCATCGGTGCCAGCACACTGTATACAGTCATACACCTCCTCCAGTCCATGAATAATGGCTTCAGGGCAGGAGACGGTCAGAGCGCAGGAACCACAACTATGCCCGGCCACACTACACAGGTATGAGAGGCAGTCATGGAGGGAGGGGACAGGCGCTCACACCGCCGCTACCAATCTTGTTTTTCCAGTCGCGTCCGCTCCAATGGCCCTGCGGCTGAGTGGAGTAATGAGTGGAGTACTGAAGTGGAGGGGCAGAGGTCACGTACCTGAGGCAGAGGTCACGTACCTGAGGCAGAGGTCACGTACCTGAGGTAGAGGTCACGTACCTGAGGCAGCAGCCGCCGCTCTGCGCTCCGTCCTGCGCTCCCCGCACAGGTGCTATGGCGGGCTGTGTGGCGCCGGCTCACTCCTGTCCTGTGACTGGAGCCGTGTACTGATGAGAGCTGAGGCGTTAGCGGGGCTGGAATTTCCGCCACACAACACGTGCAATGAGGGACATTCCCGGCCAGTGATGCGCCCCATGTTAGTAATACCGGGGAATGCTGGCTGCCGCTCACAGGAAATCATTGCCTTTTACCTTACTTTCTTTTTCGCCATTATTATAAGGGGATGTTTCCTCGCGTGTTCGTGACACTGTGGTTTTATTCTCCTGGGAACGTGCTCCTGAAAGCAGAAGCACGGACTACCTGTCACCTCAGGTGACTGCGGGGAATTGGCCTCAAAAGAAAAATCCACTCACTTCACAGATGTCAGTCAGCGGGTCTGGGGACTAGTAGGGATTCGATAACCCTGTGGGACAGAGACTATTGTTTATTATTGGCTAATTTCCTGTGGTTTACCAGCCAGAACGCTTTATTTTTTTTAAGCTTTCTACTTATTTGAGGCATAATTATTTTGGGGGCTGTTTTGTAGCCATTAGAGCATATACCGTACATGAGTGTTTAAAGCACCACTCCAGCGTTTGGGGCTGTTTATCAGCGCTGGAGTGGTGCTTCTAATCTAAGGTCCCTGCCTGTAGTCTTATACTTACCCACTGCCGTCTTCACCTTTCATTGGTGCTGCTTCAGTCCCTGACTAGTCTTATACTTACCCGCCGCCGTCTTCACCTTCTATTGGTGCTGCTTCGGTCCCTGACTGTAGTCTTATACTTACCCACTGCCGTCTTCACCTTCTATTGGTGCTGCTTCAGTCCCTGACTAGTCTTATACTTACCCGCCGCCGTCTTCACCTTCTATTGGTGCTGCTTCGGTCCCTGACTGTAGTCTCATACTTACCCGCCGCCGTCTTCACCTTCTATTGGTGCTGCTTCGGTCCCTGACTGTAGTCTTATACTTACCCACTGCCGTCTTCACCTTCTATTGGTGCTGCTCCAGTCCCTGACTAGTCTTATACTTACCCGCCGCCGTCTTCACCTTCTATTGGTGCTGCTTCGGTCCCTGCCTGTAGTCTCATACTTACCCACTGCCGTCTTCACCTTCTATTGGTGCTGCTTCGGTCCCTGACTGTAGTCTCATACTTACCCGCCGCCGTCTTCACCTTCTATTGGTGCTGCTTCGGTCCCTGACTAGTCTTATACTTACCCGCCGCCGTCTTCACCTTCTATTGGTGCTGCTTCGGTCCCTGACTGTAGTCTCATACTTACCCGCCGCCGTCTTCACCTTCTATTGGTGCTGCTTCGGTCCCTGACTGTAGTCTCATACTTACCCGCCGCCGTCTTCACCTTCTATTGGTGCTGCTTCGGTCCCTGCCTGTAGTCTCATACTTACCCGCCGCCGCCTTCACCTTCTATTGGTGCTGCTTCGGTCCCTGACTGTAGTCTCATACTTACCCGCCGCCGTCTTCACCTTCTATTGGTGCTGCTCCAGTCCCTGACTAGTCTTATACTTACCCGCCGCCGTCTTCACCTTCTATTGGTGCTGCTTCGGTCCCTGACTGTAGTCTCATACTTACCCGCCGCCGTCTTCACCTTCTATTGGTGCTGCTTCGGTCCCTGCCTGTAGTCTCATACTTACCCGCCGCCGCCTTCACCTTCTATTGGTGCTGCTTCGGTCCCTGACTGTAGTCTCATACTTACCCGCCGCCGTCTTCACCTTCTATTGGTGCTGCTCCAGTCCCTGACTAGTCTTATACTTACCCGCCGCCGTCTTAACCTTCTATTGGTGCTGCTTCGGTCCCTGACTGTAGTCTCATACTTACCCGCCGCCGTCTTCACCTTCTATTGGTGCTGCTTCGGTCCCTGCCTGTAGTCTCATACTTACCCGCCGCCGCCTTCACCTTCTATTGGTGCTGCTTCGGTCCCTGACTGTAGTCTCATACTTACCCGCCGCCGTCTTCACCTTCTATTGGTGCTGCTCCAGTCCCTGACTAGTCTTATACTTACCCGCCGCCGTCTTCACCTTCTATTGGTGCTGCTTCGGTCCCTGCCTGTAGTCTCATACTTACCCGCCGCCGCCTTCACCTTCTATTGGTGCTGCTTCGGTCCCTGACTGTAGTCTCATACTTACCCGCCGTCGTCTTCACCTTCTATTGGTGCTGCTTCGGTCCCTGACTGTAGTCTTATACTTACCCGCTGCTGTCTTCACCTTCTATTGGTGCTGCTTCGGTCCCTGCCTGTAGTCTCATACTTACCCGCCGCCGTCTTCACCTTCTATTGGTGCTGCTTCGGTCCCTGCCAGTAGTCTTATACTTACCCGCCGCCGTCTTCACCTTCTATTGGTGCTGCTTCGGTCCCTGACTGTAGTCTTATACTTACCCGCCGCCGTCTTCACCTTCTATTGGTGCTGCTTCGGTCCCTGCCTGTAGTCTCATACTTACCCGCCGCCGTCTTAACCTTCTATTGGTGCTGCTTCGGTCCCTGACTAGTCTTATACTTACCCGCCGCCGTCTTCACCTTCTATTGGTGCTGCTTCGGTCCCTGACTGTAGTCTTATACTTACCCGCCGCTGTCTTCACCTTCTATTGGTGCTGCTTCGGTCCCTGCCTGTAGTCTCATACTTACCCGCCGCCGTCTTCACCTTCTATTGGTGCTGCTTCGGTCCCTGCCTGTAGTCTCATACTTACCCGCCGCCGTCTTCACCTTCTATTGGTGCTGCTTCGGTCCCTGACTGTAGTCTTATACTTACCCGCCGCCGTCTTCACCTTCTATTGGTGCTGCTTCGGTCCCTGCCTGTAGTCTCATACTTACCCACCGCCGTCTTCACCTTCTATTGGTGCTGCTTCGGTCCCTGACTGTAGTCTCATACTTACCCGCCGCCGTCTTCACCTTCTATTGGTGCTGCTTCGGTCCCTGACTGTAGTCTTATACTTACCCACTGCCGTCTTCACCTTCTATTGGTGCTGCTCCAGTCCCTGACTAGTCTTATACTTACCCGCCGCCGTCTTCACCTTCTATTGGTGCTGCTTCGGTCCCTGCCTGTAGTCTCATACTTACCCACTGCCGTCTTCACCTTCTATTGGTGCTGCTTCGGTCCCTGACTGTAGTCTCATACTTACCCGCCGCCGTCTTCACCTTCTATTGGTGCTGCTTCGGTCCCTGACTAGTCTTATACTTACCCGCCGCCGTCTTCACCTTCTATTGGTGCTGCTTCGGTCCCTGACTGTAGTCTCATACTTACCCGCCGCCGTCTTCACCTTCTATTGGTGCTGCTTCGGTCCCTGACTGTAGTCTCATACTTACCCGCCGCCGTCTTCACCTTCTATTGGTGCTGCTTCGGTCCCTGCCTGTAGTCTCATACTTACCCGCCGCCGCCTTCACCTTCTATTGGTGCTGCTTCGGTCCCTGACTGTAGTCTCATACTTACCCGCCGCCGTCTTCACCTTCTATTGGTGCTGCTCCAGTCCCTGACTAGTCTTATACTTACCCGCCGCCGTCTTCACCTTCTATTGGTGCTGCTTCGGTCCCTGACTGTAGTCTCATACTTACCCGCCGCCGTCTTCACCTTCTATTGGTGCTGCTTCGGTCCCTGCCTGTAGTCTCATACTTACCCGCCGCCGCCTTCACCTTCTATTGGTGCTGCTTCGGTCCCTGACTGTAGTCTCATACTTACCCGCCGCCGTCTTCACCTTCTATTGGTGCTGCTCCAGTCCCTGACTAGTCTTATACTTACCCGCCGCCGTCTTAACCTTCTATTGGTGCTGCTTCGGTCCCTGACTGTAGTCTCATACTTACCCGCCGCCGTCTTCACCTTCTATTGGTGCTGCTTCGGTCCCTGCCTGTAGTCTCATACTTACCCGCCGCCGCCTTCACCTTCTATTGGTGCTGCTTCGGTCCCTGACTGTAGTCTCATACTTACCCGCCGCCGTCTTCACCTTCTATTGGTGCTGCTCCAGTCCCTGACTAGTCTTATACTTACCCGCCGCCGTCTTCACCTTCTATTGGTGCTGCTTCGGTCCCTGCCTGTAGTCTCATACTTACCCGCCGCCGCCTTCACCTTCTATTGGTGCTGCTTCGGTCCCTGCCTGTAGTCTCATACTTACCCGCCGTCGTCTTCACCTTCTATTGGTGCTGCTTCGGTCCCTGACTGTAGTCTTATACTTACCCGCTGCTGTCTTCACCTTCTATTGGTGCTGCTTCGGTCCCTGCCTGTAGTCTCATACTTACCCGCCGCCGTCTTCACCTTCTATTGGTGCTGCTTCGGTCCCTGCCAGTAGTCTTATACTTACCCGCCGCCGTCTTCACCTTCTATTGGTGCTGCTTCGGTCCCTGACTGTAGTCTTATACTTACCCGCCGCCGTCTTCACCTTCTATTGGTGCTGCTTCGGTCCCTGCCTGTAGTCTCATACTTACCCGCCGCCGTCTTAACCTTCTATTGGTGCTGCTTCGGTCCCTGACTAGTCTTATACTTACCCGCCGCCGTCTTCACCTTCTATTGGTGCTGCTTCGGTCCCTGACTGTAGTCTTATACTTACCCGCCGCTGTCTTCACCTTCTATTGGTGCTGCTTCGGTCCCTGCCTGTAGTCTCATACTTACCCGCCGCCGTCTTCACCTTCTATTGGTGCTGCTTCGGTCCCTGCCTGTAGTCTCATACTTACCCGCCGCCGTCTTCACCTTCTATTGGTGCTGCTTCGGTCCCTGACTGTAGTCTTATACTTACCCGCCGCCGTCTTCACCTTCTATTGGTGCTGCTTCGGTCCCTGCCTGTAGTCTCATACTTACCCACCGCCGTCTTCACCTTCTATTGGTGCTGCTTCGGTCCCTGACTGTAGTCTCATACTTACCCGCCGCCGTCTTCACCTTCTATTGGTGCTGCTTCGGTCCCTGCCTGTAGTCTCATACTTACCCGCCGCCGTCTTCACCTTCTATTGGTGCTGCTTCGGTCCCTGACTGTAGTCTTATACTTACCCACTGCTGTCTTCATCTTCTATCAGTACCACTTACCCACTGCTGTCTTCATCTTCTATCAGTACCACTTACCCACTGCTGTCTTCATCTTCTATCAGTACCACTTTGGTACCTGCTTGTAGTCTTAGGCTGCCGTCACACTAGCAGTATTTGGTCAGTATTTTACATCAGTATTTGTAAGCCAAAACCAAGAGTTGAACAATTAGAGGAAAAGTATAATAGAAACATATGCACCACTTCTGCATTTATCACCCACTCCTGGTTTTGGCTTACAAATACTGAGGTAAAATACTGACCAAATACTGCTAGTGTGACGGCAGCCTTAGGCTACTTTCACACTAGCGTTAACTGCAATACGTCGCAAATGCGTCGTTTTCCCAAAAATACGCATCCAGCAAAAGTTCTTGCTGGATACGTTTTTTCGTCATAGACTAACATTAGCGACGCATTTGCGACGCATTGCCAAACGTCGCGTCCGTTTTGCGACGCTTGGGCGTGTGGTAGCGGACCGTCGGGAGAAAAAAACGTTACATGTAACGTTTTTTGCTCCCGACGGTCCGCTTTTTCCGACCGCGCATGCGCGGCCGGAACTCCGCCCCCACCTCCCCGCACTTCCTCGCACCTCACAATGGGGCAGCGGATGCGTGGGAAAAGTGCATCCGCTGCCCCAGTTGTGCGGCGGAGACCACGCTAGCGTCGGGAACGTCGGCCTGACGCACAGCGACGGGTCTTTCCCGACGCTAATGTGAAAGTAGCCTTATACTTACCTTCTGTCGTCTTCACCTTCTATTGGTGCTGCATTGGTCCCTGCCAATAGTCTTATACTTACCCTCTGTCGTCTTCACCTTCTGTTGGTTCCGCTCCAGTCCCTACCTGTAGTCTTATACTTACCCACTGCCGTTTTCACCTTCTATTGGTGCTGCTTTGGTCCCTGCCGTAGTCTTACACTTACCCGCAGCTGTCTTCACCTTCTATCAGTGCTGCTCCAGTCCCACTGCACCATCTTTTGATCGCAACTTCTGACTGGCTGGAACTCAGCAGAATCGGTCACAAGCTCTCAGTGTAAATGGATTGGAGCCAGAGCAATGCTGTCATAGACTTGCATTGAAAACTTACCTCTGGCCCAAACACTGGAGAGATCCTGCTGGAGACCAACGGGAGTGGCGGTGATAGAAGGTGAAGATGATGGCTGGTAAGTATGAGAGTAGGGTTAGGGTTCTTACATTAGAAGCACCACTCCAGTGCTGAAATAAAAAATATCTGCTGGAGTTGTGCTTCAATGTGTATGATTTGACATGTGTGACATGATTCCTAGATCACACCATACATGTCAATACATGTCTACGGTGAGGACAACAGAGGATCCTATGATCACCCTTGAGCTGGTAAATCCATCTCCATGTAGTCTATAATTTACATGGACCTTCCTGGTGAGAACTCATATTTATAGCCATTCTTGCGGCTAGAGATACAGTTGAAACCAGAAGTTTACATACACTATATAACAAGACACATATGCATGTTTTTCTCAATATCTGACATGAAATCAGAATAAACCTTTCCCGATTTAGGTCAATTAAGATTACCATAATTATTAATATTTGTCAAATGCCAGAATAATAAGAGAGATAATGTTTTAAGGCATTTTTATTACCGTATATACTCGAGTATAAGCCGAGAATTTCAGCCCATTTTTTTTGGCTGAAATTGCCCCTCTCGGCTTATACTTGAGTCATACCCAGGGGTTGGCGGGGGATAGGGGGGGCAGCAGCTGTGTAATCATACTCACCTGCTCCTGGCGCAGTCCCTGGTTCCCCGGCACCGGCAGCTTCTTCCTGTATTGAGCGGTCACATGGTACCATTCATTACAGTAATGAATATGGACCCCACTCCACTCCCATAGGAGTGGAGCCGTATATTCAATACTGTTATGAGCGGTACCATGTGACCGCTCAATACAGGAAGAAGCTGCCGGGGAACCAGGGACCGTGCCAGGAGCAGGCGAGTATAACGCAGTGCGCGATATTCACCTGCTCCCCGTACCGCCACCGCTGTGTCTTCCCCGTCCTCTGCACTGACGCTCAGGTCAGAGGGCGCGATGACGCGATTGGTGTGCGTGCCTCCCTCTGCCTGAACAGTCAGTGCAGAGGACGGGGACGACGTAGCGGCGGTGGAACGGGGAGCAGGTGAATATAGCAAGTGTCGGGGGCCTGAGCGACAAGAGGTGAGGTTTTTTTTATCACAGCAACAGCATATGGGGCAAATGTCTACATGGAGCATCTTATGGGGCATAATCAATGTTTGTGCAGCTTTATATGGGGCAAATGTCTACATGGAGCATCTTGTGGGGCATAATCAATGTTTGTGCAGCTTTATATGGGGCAAATGTCTACATGGAGCATCTTATGGGGCATAATCAATGTTTGTGCTGCTTTATATGGGGCAAATGTCTACATGAAGCATCTTATGGGGCATAATCAATGTTTGTGCAGCTTTATATGGCGCAAATGTCTACATGGAGCATCATATGGGGCATAATCAATGTTTGTGCAGCTTTATATGGGGCAAATGTCTACATGGAGCATCTTATGGGGCATAATCAATGTTTGTGCAGCTTTATATGGGGCAAATGTCTACATGGAGCATCATATGGGGCATAATCAATGTTTGTGCAGCTTTATATGGGGCAAATGTCTACATGGAGCATCTTATGGGGCATAATCAATGTTTGCAGCTTTATATGGGGCAAATGTCTACATGGAGCATCTTATGGGGCATAATCAATGTTTGTGCAGCTTTATATGGGGCAAATGTCTACATGCAGCATCTTATGGGGCCATTTTCAACATTTGTGCAGCACTATATGGGGCATATTTTAACCCCTTCATGCCGCGGCCCTTTTTCGTTTTTGTGTTTTCGTTTTTCGCTCCCCTCCTTCCCAGAGCCATAACTTTTTTATTTTTCCGTCAATATGGCCATGTGAGGGCTTATTTTTTGCGGGACGAGTTGTACTTTTGAACGACATCATTGGTTTTACCATGTCGTGTACTAGAAAACGGGAAAAAAATTCCAAGTGCGGTGAAATTGCAAAAAAAGTGCAATCCCACACTTGTTTTTTGTTTGGCTTTTTTGCTAGGTTCACTAAATGCTAAAACTATCCTGCCATTATGATTCTCTAGGTCATTAGGAGTTCATAGACACCTAACATAACTAGGTTATTTTTTATCCAAGTGGTGAAAAAAAATTCCAAACTTTGCTTAAAAAAAAAACAAAAAACATTTTCCGATACCCGTAGCGTCTCCAATTTTCGTGATCTGGGGTCGGTTGAGGGCTTATTTTTTGCGTGCCGAGCTGGCGTTTTTAATGATACCAAATATGTGTAGGTTTGATTTTTTTTTTATTGTTTTATTTAGGATGGGGCGAAAGGGGGGTGATTTAAACTTTTATATTTTTAATATTTTTTTCACATTTTTAAAAACTTTTTTTTTTCACTTTTGCCATGCTTCAATAGCCTCCATGGGAGGCTAGAAGCAGGCACAGCCCGATCGGCTCTGCTACATAACAGCGATCATCAGATCGCTGCTATGCAGCAGAAATGCAGGTGTGCTGTGAGCGCCGACCACAGGGGGGCGCTCACAGCAGGCCGGCATCAGTAACCATAGAGGTCTCAAGGACCTCTATGGTTACCATCCTGATGCATCGCCGACCCCCGATCATGTGACGGGGGTCGGCGATGACGTCATTTCCGGCCACCCAGCCGGATGCGGTAGTTAAATGCCGCTGTCTGCGTTTGACAGCGGCATTTAACAGGTTAATAGCGGCGGGTGAATAGCGATTTCACCCGCCGCTATTGCGCGCACATGTCAGCTGTACAAAACAGCTGACATGTCTCGACTTTGATGTGGGCTCAGCGCCGGAGCGCACATCAAAGGGGGAGACACAGCATGCGCCGTACATGTACGGCGCATGTCGTGAAGGGGTTAATATGGAGCATCTTATGGGACTCATCATAAACTTTATGGAATATTATATGAGGCTCCTGATTCAATATGGATATTCAGAAACACTTAACCTACTGATGTCTCAATTAATTTTACTTTTATTGGTATCTATTTGTATTTTTGAAATTTACCGGTAGCTGCTGCATTTTCCACCCTAGGCTTATACTCGAGTCATTAAGTTTTCCCAGTTTTTTGTGGCAAAATTAGGGGGGTCGGCTTTTACTCGGGTCGGGTTATACTCGAGTATATACAGTACTTACTGGAAAGTCAAAAGTTTACATACATTTCATTAGTATTTGGTACCATTGCCCTTAAACTGAATGACTTGGGTCAAACGTTTGGGATATCCTTCCACAAGCTTCTCACAATAGTTGGTAGGAATTTGGGCCCATTCCTCCTGACAAAACTGGTGTAACTGATCCAGGTTTGTCCAAGCAACAGAATACATCTCCAGGGACGGACTGGAACTGAAATTCAGCCCTGGCATTTTAAATCACACAGGCCCATGCTGTCCCCGTTCCTGAGTCCCAGATGGGGATTTATTGCTAATATTATCCTGCATGGAGGTAAGCAAGATTTGCTACAAGACTAATATTTCTAATAATGCCAATAATATAGCTATATAAGATTAAATAATTATAATATCAAAATAATAATGTATCAATATTACAAATACCAACAAACCATAGCCAAATATTACCACACACTGATCGTTAAAGGGATTGAGGTTAAAGTCTATGTACCTTCAGACTTCTGAATCCTTATAGCGTGCATTGTGAGGATTCTCCAGTGCCAGATTTGGCAGCGGCTATCATGTGACCGCAACTATGCGATTTTCACACCTCCAGCCACATTCCGACTAATTGTACTAGGCTTGCTAATTTCACTTGTATTGAGCGAGGCAGTGCACATCTAGTTAACATGTGATCACATGTATGCAAATCGAATACTTGCGGTCACATGGTCAGGGGCATAACTACAGTAGGTGTGAGAGGCGCACTTTGAGCATAGGGGGCCCCAAAAGTCCCTTTGGCCTAAGTGAAAAGATCAATGCTATTAAAGACTTTCAATAATTAGGGGCCTCATTAGAGCTTTTGCTTTGGGAGCCCATACTGTTCTAGATATGCCACTAAACATGATCACCAACTTCCAGCATCGGGAATACTCACAACACGTGAGCTCTGTAAGGAGCAGTCATATAGAGTCACTGCAGACTTTAACTTCAAGCTTGAACAACTACTTTAACCAAAGCTACTGTACTAGAACTGATATTACCACCATATAGTGACCATATAATGGTAATATCAGTTTTACACCAGTGCTCTGCAGGCCATATACACACGTGGTCAAAATTGTTGGTACCCCTCGTTTAATGACAGAAAATCCCACAATGGTCACAGAAATAACTTGAATCTGTCAAAAGTAATAATAAAAAATCTATGAAAATGAACAAATGAAACTCAGACATTGCTTTTCAACCCTGCTTCCACACAATTTAAAAAAAAAAATTAAAACTCATGAAATGGGCCTGACCGAAATGATGGTACTCTTAACTTAAAGGGAGTCTGTCACCCCAAAATCGTATATGAGCTGCGGCCACCGGCATCAGGGGCTTATCTACAGCATTCTGTAATGCTATACAGAAGTCCCCGATGTAACCTGAAAGATGAGAAATAAAGGTTATATTATACTCACCCAGGGGCGGTTCCGCTGCGGTCCGGGTCTGATGGGCGTCTCAGTCCGGTCCAGCGCCTCCTATCTTCATCAGATGACGTCCTCTTCTTGTCTTCTTGCCGCGGCTCTAGCCCAGGCGTACTTTGTCTGCCCTGTTGAGGGGCAGAGCAAAGTTCTGCATTGCGCAGGAGCCGGGAAAGGTCAGAGAGGCCCGGCACCTGCGCACTGCAGTACTTTGCTCTGCCCTCAACAGGGCAAATCAGTACGCCGGAGCCGCAGCAGGAAGACAAGAAGAGGACGTCATCTGATGAAGATAGGAGGCGCTGGACCAGACCGCGACGCCCATTGGACCCGGACCGCAGCGGGACCGCCCATGGGTGAGTATAATATAACCTTTATTTCTCATCTTTCAGGTTACATTGGGGGCTTATCTACATCATTACAGAATGCTGTAGATAAGCCCCTGATGCCACTGGCCGCAGCTCATATACGATTTTGGGGGTGACAGATTCCTTTAATATTTTGTTGCACAATCTTTTGAGGCAATCACTGCAATCAAACAATTCCTGTAACTGTCTGTAACACCTCTTGACAGGTATTTTGGCTGACTCCTCAAGAGCAAACTGCTCCAGTTGTCTCCTGTTTGAAGGTTGCCTTTTCCAGATGGCTCTTTCCAAAGATGCTCAATATGATTTAGGGCAGGGCTCATAGAAGGCCTCTTCAGAATAGTTCAATGTTTTCCTCCTAACCATTCTTTGGTGTTTTTAGCTGTGTGTTTTGGGTCATTATCCTGTTGCAGGACCCATGACCTGCGACTGAGACCAAGCTTTCAGACACTGGGCAGCACATTTCTCTCTAGAATCCCTTGATAGTCTTGAGATTTCATTGTATCCTGCACAGATTCCAGACACCCTGTGCCAGATGCAGCCATGCAGCCCCAGAACATAACAGCCTCCTCCATGTTTCAAAGTAGGGACAGTGTTCTTTTCTTGATATGCTTCATTTTTCCGTCTGTGAACATAGAGATGATGTGCCTTGCCAAAAAGTTCCATTTTTGTCTCATCTGTCCATAGGACATTCTCCCAGAAGCTTTGTGGCTTGTCAACATGTACAGTAGTTTGGCAGATTCCAGTTTGGCTTTTTTATGATTTTTTTTCAACAGTGGTGTCCGCCTTGGTCGTCTCCCATGAAGTCCACTTAGGCTCAGACAACGACTGATGGTGCAATCTGACACCGATGTTCATTGAGCTTGAAGTTCACCTTTAATCTATTTAGAAGTTTTATGGGCTCTTTTGTTACCGTTCGTATTATCTGTCTCTTTGACTTATCAACAATTTTCCTCCTGCGGCCGTGTTCAGGAAGGTTGGCTACAGTCCCATGGATCTTAAATTTCTGAATAATATGTGCAACTGTAGTCACAGGAACAGGTATGCAGAATGTAACACACAGACATCTTCACTAGTGATGAGCTCATTAGTGGAGATTTCCGAGCATGCTCAGGTGTTCTCCGAGTATCTTGGGTGTGCTCGTCGATTATGTTTATGTCCCTGCAGCTGCATGATTTGCGGCTGTTAGACAACCTGAACACATGCAGGGATTGCCTGTTTGTTAGGATTGAATCCCCACATGTTTTAAGGCTATCTAACAGTGACAAATCATGCAGCTGCGGGAACTCAAACATACCGTATATACTCGAGTATAAGCCGACCCGAGTATAAGCCGACCCGAGTATAAGCCGACCCCCCTAATTTTGCCACAAAAAACTGGGAAAACTTAATGACTCGAGTATAAGCCTAGGGTGGAAAATGCAGCAGCTACCGGTAAATTTCAAAAATAAAAATAGGTACCAATAAAAGTAAAATTAATTGAGATATCAGTAGGTTGTGTTTTTGAATATCCATATTGAATCAGGAGCCCCATATAATGCTCCATACAGTTCATGATGGGCCCCATAAGATGCTCCATACAAAATACGCCCCATAAAATGCTCCATACAGTTTATGATGGGCCCCATAAGATGCTCCATACAGTTCATGATGGGCCCCATAAGATGCTCCATATTAAAATATGCCCCATATAATGCTGCACAAAGGTTAATAATGGCCCCATAAGATGCTCCATAGACACATTTGCCCCGTATAATGCTGCACAAATGCTGATTATGGCCCCATAAGATGCTCCATAGAGATATTTGCCTCATATAATGCTGCACGTGGCCCCATACAGATATTTGCCCCATATAATGCTGCACATGGCCCCATACAGATATTTGCCCCATGTAATGCTGCACATGGCCCCATAAGATGCTCCATAGAGATATTTGCCCCCATATAACGCTGCACATGGCCCCATAAGATGCTCCATACAGACATTTGCCCCATATGCTGTTGCTGCAATAAAAAAAAAATGACATACTCACCTCTCAGGCCCCGGGCAAATGCTATATTCAGCGGTCCGCGTTCCACCGACGGCTGCCGCTGTGTCTTCTGCACTGACGTTCAGGCAGAGGGCGGCGCGCACACTAATCGCGTCACCGCGCCCTCTGACCTGAGCATCAATGCAGAGGACGGAGAAGACGCAGCGGCGGCCGTCGGTGGAACGGGGAGCAGGTGAATATCGCGCACTGCCCCCGCCATACTCACCTGCTCCTGGCGCGGTGTCCCTGGTTCTCCGGCGCCGGCAGCTTCTTCCTGTATTGAGCGGTCACATGGTACCGCTCATTACAGTAATGAATATGCGGCTCCACCCCTATGGGAGTCCATATTCATTACTGTAATGAGCGATACCATGTGACCGCTCACTACAAGAAGAAGCTGCCAGCACCCGGAGAACCAGGGACCGTGCCAGGAGCAGGTGAGTATAATTAGACAGCTGCTGCTCCCCCTCCTGTCATGGTTCCCAATGGCAGGGGAACGTCAGGACACATAAATAACGAACGAGCTCTTGGGTGATGGAATCTCGAGCTGATCGTGAGCTAAACCTACCACACAACTAATAGTGGCCGGGGGGCGTGCCTACGTTTTATCCCTAGACGTCTCTCGCCAGCCGGAGAACTAACTTACCCTAGTAGAGGAAAAAACAGACCTGGCTTACCTCTAGGGAAATTCCCCCAAAAAGGAGACAGAAGCCCCCCACATATATTGACGGTGAGTTCAGAGGAAAAGACATACGCAGTATGAAGGTAGGTTCAGCAAAGCGAGGTCCGCTTACTAGATAGTAGAAAGATACAAAAGGGAACTGCACGGTCAGCTGAAAACCCTTTTAAAATACCATCCTGAAATTACTTTAAAACTCATGTGTCAACTCATGACACCGGAGTGGTAATTTCAGCCCACAAGAGCTTCCAGCTACAGAGAAAGACTTTACTGTAAACTGGAACAAAAATGCAAACAAACTTAGGACTAAGAGTCCAACTTAGCTGATCAGTAGTCTAGGAGCAGGAACATGCAACAGAAAGGCTCTGGTTACATTGATGGCCGGCAAGGCAATGACTGAAGAGCAGGAATAAATAGCAACTCCCCACTACTGATGAAAACAGGTGAACTGAGAAAGAAAACAACCCGAGTCACCAGTACCGCAAGCCACCACCAGAAGGAGCCCAAAAGCAGATTCACAACAGTACCCCCCCCCCCTCAAGGAGGGGGCACCGAACCCTCACAAGAACCACCAGGGCGATCCGGATGAGCCCTATGAAAGGCACGAACCAAATCAGAGGCGTGAACATCAGAAGCAGTTACCCAAGAATTATCTTCTTGACCATAACCCTTCCACTTAACCAGATATTGTAGTCTCCGTCTGGAAATACGGGAGTCCAAGATTTTCTCCACAACATACTCCAATTCACCCTCAACCAGCACAGGAGCAGGAGGCTCGGTAGAAGGAACAACCGGCACCTCATACCTCCGCAACAACGACCGATGGAAGACATTATGGATAGCGAAAGATGCCGGAAGGTCTAAACGAAAGGATACAGGGTTAAGAATCTCCAAAATCCTATAAGGACCGATGAACCGAGGCTTAAACTTAGGAGAAGAAACCCTCATAGGGACAAAACGGGAAGACAACCACACCAAGTCCCCAACATGAAGACGAGGACCAACACGACGACGGCGGTTGGCAAAATGCTGAGTCTTCTCCTGGGACAACTTCAAATTGTCCACCACCTGTCCCCAAATCCGATGCAACCTATCCACCATAGTATCCACTCCAGGACAATCCGAAGACTCCACCTGACCGGAAGAAAAACGAGGATGAAACCCCGAATTGCAAAAGAAAGGAGAAACCAAAGTGGCAGAACTAGCCCGATTATTGAGGGCAAACTCTGCCAACGGCAAAAAGGCAACCCAGTCATCCTGATCCGCAGACACAAAACACCTCAAATAAGTCTCCAAGGTCTGATTAGTTCGCTCCGTCTGGCCATTAGTGTGAAGATGGAACGCAGACGAAAAAGACAAATCAATGCCCATCCTAGCACAGAATGCCCGCCAAAATCTAGACACGAACTGGGTCCCCCTGTCAGAAACGATATTTTCCGGAATACCATGCAAGCGAACCACATTTTGAAAAAACAGAGGAACCAATTCGGATGAGGAAGGCAACTTAGGCAAAGGCACCAAATGAACCATCTTTGAAAAACGGTCACACACCACCCAGATGACAGACATTTTCTGAGAAGCAGGGAGATCAGAAATAAAATCCATAGAGATGTGAGTCCAAGGCCTCTTCGGAATAGGCAAAGATAACAACAATCCGCTAGCCCGAGAACAACAAGGCTTGGCCCGAGCACAAACATCACAAGACTGCACAAAAACTCGTACGTCTCGAGACAGGGAAGGCCACCAGAAGGACCTAGCCACCAAATCCCTAGTACCAAAGATTCCAGGATGACCTGCCACCGCAGAAGAATGAACCTCCGAGATGACTCTACTGGTCCAATCATCAGGAACAAACAGTCTACCAGGCGGGCAACGATCAGGTCTATCCGCCTGAAACTCCTGCAAAGCCCGTCGCAGGTCTGGGGAAACAGCAGATAATATCACCCCATCCCTAAGGATACCTGTAGGTTCAGAATCACCAGGGGAATCAGGCTCAAAACTCCTAGAAAGGGCATCTGCCTTCACATTTTTAGAACCTGGTAGGTATGAGACCACAAAATTAAACCGAGAGAAAAACAACGACCAGCGCGCCTGTCTAGGATTCAGGCGCTTGGCAGACTCAAGATAAATCAGATTCTTGTGATCGGTCAATACCACCACCTGATGTCTAGCCCCCTCAAGCCAATGACGCCACTCCTCAAAAGCCCACTTCATAGCCAAAAGCTCCCGATTACCAATATCATAGTTTCGCTCGGCGGGCGAAAATTTTCGAGAAAAGAACGCACAAGGTCTCATCACGGAGCAGTCAGAACTTTTCTGCGACAAAACCGCCCCAGCTCCGATCTCGGAAGCGTCGACCTCAACCTGAAAAAAAAGAGCAACATCAGGCTGACGCAACACAGGGGCAGAAGAAAAGCGGCGCTTAAGCTCCCGAAAGGCCTCCACAGCAGCAGGGGACCAATCAGCAACATCAGCACCCTTTTTAGTCAAATCAGTCAAAGGTTTAGCAACATCCGAAAAACCAGTTATAAATCGACGATAAAAATTAGCAAAGCCCAAGAATTTCTGAAGGCTCTTAAGAGAAGTAGGTTGCGTCCAATCACAAATAGCCCGAACCTTGACAGGATCCATCTCAATGGAAGAAGGGGAAAAAATGTACCCCAAAAAAGAAATCTTTTGAACCCCAAAAATACACTTAGAACCCTTCACACACAAGGAATTAGCCCGCAAAACCTGAAAAACCCTCCTGACTTGTTGGACATGAGAGTCCCAGTCATCCGAAAAAATCAAAATATCATCCAGATACACAATCATAAATTTATCCAAATATTCACGGAAAATGTTATGCATAAAGGACTGAAAGACTGAAGGGGCATTTGAAAGACCAAAAGGCATTACTAAATACTCAAAATGGCCCTCGGGCGTATTAAATGCGGTTTTCCACTCATCCCCCTGCTTAATTCGCACCAAATTATACGCACCGCGAAGATCAATCTTAGAGAACCACTTAGCCCCCTTTATTCGAGCAAACAAATCAGTCAGCAGTGGCAAAGGATACTGATATTTGACTGTAATTTTATTCAAGAGTCGATAATCAATACACGGCCTCAAAGAGCCATCTTTTTTAGACACAAAGAAAAAACCGGCTCCTAAGGGAGATGAAGAAGGACGAATATGTCCCTTTTCCAGAGACTCCTTAATATACTCTCGCATAGCAACATGTTCAGGTACGGATAAATTAAACAAACGACCCTTTGGAAATTTACTGCCTGGAATCAGATCTATGGTACAATCGCAATCTCTGTGAGGAGGGAGTGAACCAAGCTTAGGCTCCTCAAAAACATCACGATAATCAGACAAAAATGCCGGAATCTCAGAGGGAATAGATGATGAAATGGAAACCAAAGGTACGTCCCCATGAGCCCCCTGACATCCCCAGCTTAACACAGACATTGCTTTCCAGTCAAGGACTGGATTATGAGATTGTAACCATGGCAATCCAAGCACCAAAACATCATGTAGATTGTACAACACAAGGAAGCGAATCACCTCCTGATGGTCTGGAGTCATACGCATAGTCACTTGTGTCCAGTATTGTGGTTTATTACTAGCCAATGGCGTAGAATCAATACCCTTCAGAGGTATAGGGACTTCCAGAGGCTCTAGATTAAACCCACAGCGCCTGGCAAAGGACCAATCCATAAGACTCAAAGCGGCGCCAGAGTCGACATAGGCGTCCGCGGTAATTGACGATAATGAACAAATCAAGGTCACAGATAGAATAAACTTAGACTGTAAAGTGCCAATGGAAACAGACTTATCAACCTTCTTTGTGCGTCTAGAGCATGCTGATATAACATGAGTTGAATCACCACAATAGAAGCACAACCCATTTTTTCGCCTAAAATTCTGCCGTTCGCTTCTGGACAGAATTCTATCACATTGCATATTCTCTGGCGCCTTCTCAGAAGACACCGCCAAATGGTGCACAGGTTTACGCTCCCGCAAACGCCGATCAATCTGAATAGCCATTGTCATGGACTCATTCAGACCTGTAGGCGCAGGGAACCCCACCATAACATCCTTAATGGCATCAGAGAGACCCTCTCTGAAATTCGCCGCCAAAGCGCACTCATTCCACTGAGTAAGCACAGACCATTTACGAAATTTTTGGCAGTATATTTCAGCTTCATCTTGCCCTTGAGACAGGGCCATCAAGGCTTTTTCAGCCTGAATCTCTAAATTAGGTTCCTCATAAAGCAACCCCAAAGCCAGAAAAAACGCATCCACATTGAGCAACGCAGGATCCCCTGGTGCCAATGCAAAAGCCCAATCTTGAGGGTCACCTCGCAGCAAGGAAATTACAATCTTAACCTGCTGTGCGGGATCTCCAGCGGAGCGAGGTCTCAGAGAAAGAAATAATTTACAATTATATTTGAAATTCAAAAAACGAGATCTATCTCCGGAGAAAAATTCTGGTATAGGAATTCTAGGTTCAGATATAGGAGCATGTATAACAAAATCCTGTAAATCTTGAACTTTTGTGGCAAGATTATTCAAACCTATAGCCATACTCTGAGGATCCATTTTAAGCAGGTGAGATCAGAGCCATTCAAGGGTTAGAAGGAGAGGGAGACAAAGACTGCAATTAGAGCTGAAATGCAACTGATTCAACTATAGAGCAAACACAGAGGGAAAAAAAAAAAATTTTGCAGACTTCTTTTTCTCTCCTTTCTTCTGCCAACAGTTTTAACACGTGGCCGGCCATACTGTCATGGTTCCCAATGGCAGGGGAACGTCAGGACACATAAATAACGAACGAGCTCTTGGGTCATGGAATCTCGAGCTGACCGTGAGCTAAACCTACCACACAACTAAGTGGCCGGGGGGCGTGCCTACGTTTTATCCCTAGACATCTCTCGCCAGCCGGAGAACTAACTTACCCTAGTAGAGGAAAAAACAGACCTGGCTTACCTCTAGGGAAATTCCCCCAAAAAGGAGACAGAAGCCCCCCACATATATTGACGGTGAGTTCAGAGGAAGAGACATACGCAGTATGAAGGTAGGTTCAGCAAAGCGAGGTCCGCTTACTAGATAGTAGAAAGATACAAAAGGGAACTGCACGGTCAGCTGAAAACCCTTTTAAAATACCATCCTGAAATTACTTTAAAACTCGTGTCAACTCATGACACCGGAGTGGTAATTTCAGCCCACAAGAGCTTCCAGCTACAGAGAAAGACTTAACTGTAAACTGGAACAAAAATGCAAACAAACTTAGGACTAAGAGTCCAACTTAGCTGATCAGTAGTCTAGGAGCAGGAACTTGCAACAGAAAGGCTCTGGTTACATTGATGGCCGGCAAGGCAATGACTGAAGAGCAGGAATAAATAGCAACTCCCCACTACTGATGAAAACAGGTGAACTGAGAAAGAAAACAACCCGAGTCACCAGTACCGCAAGCCACCACCAGAAGGAGCCCAAAAGCAGATTCACAACACCCTCCCCTGCCGACCCCTGGGTATGACTCGAGTATAAGCCGAGAGGGGCAATTTCAGCCTAAAAAATGGGCTGAAATTCTCGGCTTATACTCGAGTATATACGGTAATCTACGAGCATGCCCAGGATACTCGGAGAACATTCGAGCATGCTCGGAAAACTCGAGTAATGAGCATACTCACTCATCACTAATCTTCACTTTACTATTTTCTAGGACCCTCCTCACATTTTACCACCTCTACACAAACCACAATTTGAGATACCTTATAATAATTACCGCGTGCCCCTTTTAACCCCTTAATCCCATATGACGTACTATCCCGTCGAGGTGGGGTGGGCCTTAATTCCCACCGACGGGATAGTACGTCATATGCGATCGGCCGCGCTCACGGGGGGAGCGCGGCCGATCGCGGCCGGGTGTCAGCTGACTATCGCAGCTGACATCCGGCACTATGTGCCAGGAGCAGTCACGGACCTTCCCCGGCACATTAACCCCCGGCACACTGCAATCAAACTTGATTGCAGTGTTCCGGCGGTATAGGGAAGCATCGCGCAGGGAGGGGGCTCCCTTCGTGCTTCCCTGAGACCCTCGGAGCAACGCGATGTGATCGCGTTGCTCCGAGCGTCTCTTACCTCCTCTCCCTGCAGTCCCCGGATCCAAAATGGCTGCGGGGCTGCATCCGGGTCCTGCAGGGAGGTGGCTTACCAAGCGCCTGCTCAGAGCAGGCGCTGGTAAGCCTGCAGCGCTGTAAGTCAGATCGCTGATCTGACAGAGTGCTGTGCAAACTGTCAGATCAGCGATCTGTGATGTCCCCCCCGGGACAAAGTAAAGAAAGTTTTTAAAAAAAATTCCACATGTGTAAAAAAAAAAAAAAAAAAATCCTAAATAAAGAAAAAAAAAATATATTATTCCCATAAATAAGTTTCTTTATCTAAATAAAAAAAAAAACACTAAAAGTACACATATTAAGTATCGCCGCGTCCGTAATGACCCAACCTATAAAAATGTCCCACTAGTTAACCCCTTCAGTGAACACCGTAAAAAAAATAAAAAAAACCGAGGCAAAAAACCGCTTTATTATCATACCGCCTAACAAAAAGTGGAATAACACGCGATAAAAAAGACAGATATAAATAACCATGGTACCGCTGAAAACGATATCTTGTCCCGCAAAAAACAAGCCGCCATACAGCATCATCAGCAAAAAAATAAAAAAGTTATAGTTTTCAGAATAAAGCGATGCCAAAATAATTATTTTTTCTATAAAATAGTTTTTATCGTATAAAAGCGCCAAAACATAAAAAAACATGATATAAATGAGGTATCGCTGTAATCGTACTGATCAGAAGAATAAAACTGCTTTATCAATTTTACTAAACGTGGAACGGTATAAACGCATCCTTCCCCCCCCCCCCCCCCCCAAAGAAATTAATGAATAGCTGGTTTTTGGTCATTCTGCCTCACAAAAATCAGAATAAAAAGCGATCAAAAAATGTCACGTGCCCGAAAATGTTACCAATAAAAACGTCAACTTGTCCCGCAAAAAACAAGACCTCGCATGACTCTGTGGACCAAAATATGGAAAAATTATAGGTCTCAAAATGTGGAGACGCAAAAACTTTTTTGCTATAAAAAGCGTCTTTTAGTGTGTGACAGCTGGCAATCATAAAAATCCGCTATAAAGACCGCTATAAAAGTAAATCAAACCCCCCTTCATCACCCCCTTAATTAGGGAAAAATAATAAAATTAAAAAAATTTATTTATTTCCATTTTCCCATTAGGGTTAAGGCTAGGGTTAGGGCTAGGGTTAGGGTTGGGGCTACGGTTGGAGCTAAAGTTAGGGTTGGGCTAAAGTTAGGGTTAGGGCTAAGGTTAGGGTTGGGGCTAAAGTTAGGGTTAGGGTTGGGGCTGAAGTTAGGGTTTGGATTACATTTACGGTTGGGATTAGGGTTGGGATTAGAGTTAGGGGTGTGTCAGGGTTAGGGGTATCGTTAGGGTTACCATTGGGATTAGGGTTAGGAGTGTGTTTGGATTAGGGTTTCAGTTAGAATTGGGGAGTTTCCACTGTTTAGGCACATCAGGGGCTCTCCAAACGCGACATGGCGTCCGATCTCAATTCCAGTCAATTCTGCGTTGAAAAAGTAAAACAGTGCTCCTTCCCTTCCGAGCTCTCCCGTGTGCCCAAACAGGGGTTTACCCCAACATATGGGGTATCTGCGTACTTGGGACAAATAGGACAACTTTTGGGGTCCAAGTTCTCTTGTTACCATTGGGAAAATAAAAAGATTTTTTATTTTTACGGCTCTGCGTTGTAAACTGTAGTGAAACACTTGGGGGTTCAAAGTTATCACAACACATCTAGATAAGTTCCTTGGGAGGTCTAGTTTCCAATATGGGGTCACTTATGGGGGTTTCTACTGTTTAGGTACATCAGGGGCTATGCAAATGCAACGTGACGCCTGCAGACCAATCCATCTAAGTCTGCATTCCAAATGGCGCTCCTTCCCTTCCGAGCTCTGCTATGCGCCCAAACAGTGGTTCCCCCCCCACATATGGGGTATCAGCGTACTCAGGACAAACTGGACAACAACTTTTCGGGTCCAATTTCTCCTGTTACCCTTGGGAAAATACAAAACTGGGGGCTAAAAAATAATTTTTGTGGAAAAAAAAAAGAATTTTTATTTTCACGGCTCTGCGTTATAAACTGTAGTGAAACACTTGGGGGTTCAAAGTTCTCACAACACATCTAGATAAGTTCCTTGGGAGGTCTAGTTTCCAATATGGGGTCACTTGTGGGGGGTTTCTACTGTTTGGGTACATCAGGGGCTCTGCAAATGCAATGTGACACCTGCAGACCAATCCATCTAAGTCTGCATTCCAAATGGCGCCTCTTCCCTTCCGAGCTCTGTCATGCGCCCAAACGGTGGTTCCCCCCGACATATGGGGTATCAGCTTACTCAGGACAAATTGGACAACAACTTTTGGGATCCAATTTCTCCTGTTACCCTTGGGAAAATACAAAACTGGGGGCTAAAAAATAATTTTTGTGGAAATTTTTTTTTTCACGGCTCTGCGTTATAAACTGTAGTGAAACACTTGGGGGTTCAAAGCTCTCAAAACACATCTAAATAAGTTCCTTAGGGGGTCTACTTTCCAAAATGGTGTCACTTGTGGGGGGTTTCAATGTTTAGGCACATCAGGGGCTCTCCAAGCGCAACATGGTGTCCCATCTCAATTCCAGTCAATTTTGCATTGAAAAGTCAAACGGCGCTCCTTCCCTTCCGAGCTCTGCCATGCGCCCAAACAGTCATTTACCCCTACATATCAGGTATCAGCGTACTCAGGACAAATTGCAAAACAACTTTTGGGGTCCAATTTCTTCTCTTACCCTTGGGAAAATAAAAAATTGGGGGCGAAAAGATCATTTTTGTGAAAAAATATGATTTTTTATTTTTACAACTCTGCATTATAAACTTCTGTGAAGCACTTGTTTGGTCAAAGTGCTCGCCACACATCTAGATAAGTTTCTTAAGGGGTCTACTTTCCAAAATGGTGTCACTTGTGGGGGGTTTCAATGTTTAGGCACATCAGGGGCTCTCCAAACGCAACATGGCGTCCCATCTCAATTCCAGTAAATTTTGCATTGAAAAGTCAAATGGCACTCCTTCCCTTCCGAGCTCTGCCATGCGCCCAAACAGTGGTTTACCCACACATATGGGGTATCAGCGTACTCGGGACAAATTGTACAACAACTTTTGGGGTCCATTTTCTCCTGTTACCCTTGGTAAAATAAAGCAAATTGGAGCTGAAATAAATTTTGTGTGAAAAAAAGTTAAATGTTCATTTTTCTTTAAACATCCCAAAAATTCCTGTGAAACACCTGAAGGGTTAATAAACTTCTTGAATGTGGTTTTGAGCACCTTTAGGGGTGCAGTTTTTAGAATGGTGTCACACTTGGGTATTTTCTATCATATAGACCCCTCAAAGTGACTGCAAATGAGATGTGGTCCCTAAAATAAAATGGTGTTGTAAAAATGAGAAATTGCTGGTCAACTTTTAACCCTTATAACTCCCTAACAAAAAAAATTTTGGTTCCAAAATTGTGCTGATGTAAAGTAGACATGTGGGAAATGTTAGCTATTAAGTATTTTGTGTGACATATCTCTGTGATTTAAGGGCATAAAAATTCAAAGTTGAAAAATTGTGAAATTTTCAAAATTTTTGCCAAATTTCCGTTTTTTTCACAAATAAACGCAAGTTATATCGAAGAAATTTTACCACTATCATGAAGTACAATATGTCACGAGAAAACAATGTCAGAATCGCCAAGATCCGTTGAAGCATTCCAGAGTTATAACCTAGTAAAGGGACAGTGGTCAGAATTGTAAAAATCGGCCCGGTCATTAACGTGCAAACCACCCTCGGGGCTTAAAGGGTTAAAAATACTCCTCCTTGACCTCTTATAATAATAACCCTGTACTCCTTATAATTATAAAAATATTTCCTGTGCTTTCTTATATTAATAATAATTCCCTTGCTTCCCTTAAAAATGATAACGGTCCCCCATCTATATATATAAGAGGCATCGTGATTACTCGCTAATCCCGCCCCCTGCACAGTAGCTCAGCCCCCACCCCATTACCACACACAATCCCGCCCCCCACCTCATTACCACACACAATCCCGCCCCAGCCACATTACCACACACAATCCTGCCCCCCCACATTACCACACACAATCCCGCCTCCCACCACATTACCATACATAATCCCGCCCCCACCACATCTAATCCCGCCCCCCACCCCAGTACCACACAATCCCACCCCATTACCACACAATCCCGCCCCCCACCCCATTACCACACATAATCCCGCCCCCACCACATCACCACATATAATCCCGCCCCCACCACATCACACCTGCTAATCCCGCCCCCTGCACAGTAGCTCCACCCCCACCACACACCACACATAATCCCGCCCCCTCCCAATTACCACACAATCCCGCCCCCACCACATCACACCTGCTAATCCCACCCCCTGCACAGTAGCTCCACCCCCACCACATCACCACACATAATCCCGCCCCCACCCAATTACCACACACAATCCCGCCCCCACCACATTACCACACACAATCCCGCCTCCCCACATTACCACTCACAATCCCGCCCCCCACCACATTACCACACACAATCCGCACCACATCACCACACAATCCCGCCCCCCACTACATCACCACAGATAATCCCGCCGGCCCACCACATCACCACACATAATCCCGCCCCCCCACCACATCATCACACAAAATCCCGCCGTCAAACACATCACCACGCATAATCCTGACCCCCAACACATCACCACACATAATCCCATCTGCCCACCACATCACCACACAATCCTGCCACCAAACACATCACCACGCATAATCCCGCCCCCAACACATCACCACACATAATACCGCCCGCCCACCACATCACCACATAATCCCGCCCGCCCACCACATCACCACACATAATCCCGCCCCCCCAACACATCACACATAATCCCGGCCCCCCACACCACACACAAGCCCGCCCACCACATCACCACACATAATCCCGCCCCCCAACAAATCACCACACATAATCCCGCCCCCCCAACACATCACCACACGTAATCCCGCCCCCACCACATCACCACAGATAATCCTGTCCCACCACCACATTACCACACATAATTCTGCCCCCACCACATCACCACACATAATCCCGCCCCCCACCACATTACTACAGATAATCCCGCCCCCTACCACATTACCACACATAATCCCGCCCCCACCACATCACACATAATCCCGCCCCCCTACAACATTACCACAGATAATCCTGCCCCCCACCACACATAATCCCGCCCCCACCACATCACCACACATAATCCAACCCCCCACCACATCACCACACACAATCCCACCCCCCACCACATCACCACACATTCCCACCCCCTCACCACATCACCACACATAATCCTGCCCCCCACCACATTACTGCACATAATCCCGCCCCCCACCACATTACCACACATAATCCCACCCCCCACCACATCACCACACATAATCCCGCCCCCCCAAAACATTACCACACATAATCCCGCCACCCACCACATTACCATAGATAATCCCACCCCCCACCACATTACCACACATAATCCCACCCCTCCACCACATCACCACACATAATCCCGCCCCCCACCACATTACCACACATAATCGCGCCCCCCACCACATTTCCACACATAATCGCGCCCCCCACCACATTACCACACATAAACCCACCCATCCACCACATCACCACACAATCCCACCCCCCACCACATTACCACAGATAATCCCACCCCCACCACATTACCACACATAATCCTACCCCCCACCACATCACCACACATAATCGTGCCCCCCACCACATTACCACACATAATCCTGCCCCCACACCACATTACCACACATAATCCCGCCCCCCCACCACATCACCACACATAATCCCGCCCCCACCACATTACCACACATAATCCCGCCCCCACCACATCACCACACATAATCCCTCCCCCCACCACATCACCACACATAATCCCACCCCCCACCACATCACCACACATAATCCCACCCCACCACATTACCACACATAATCCCGCCCCCCCACCACATTAACACACATAATCCCGCCCCCACACCACATTACCACACATGCTCCGTCCCCACACATTACCACACGAGGCTCCGTCCCCGCACATTACCACACGAGGCTCCGTCCCCGCACATTACCACACGAGGCTGTGTCCCCTGTTGTGAATTCCGTTCTTGGACTCCCTCCTGTGGTCATGAATGGTACTTTGGTTGGTTCTGCTCTTGGACTCCCTCTGGTGGCTTCGAGCGGAACTGCTGGTCACTGAGGTTG
Source organism: Ranitomeya variabilis (assembly GCF_051348905.1). Classification (NCBI taxonomy): domain Eukaryota; kingdom Metazoa; phylum Chordata; class Amphibia; order Anura; family Dendrobatidae; genus Ranitomeya; species Ranitomeya variabilis. The sequence continues at coordinate 486,893,191 of NC_135234.1, read as the reverse complement.
GCTTTATCAGCTGCTCTCGTTTATTGCTATGCTGCTTCCCTATTTAACTCAGATCGTTACTTCATGCCAGCTGTCAATGTTTCAGTATTGGTTCAGATCTCGCTTGGACTTCTCTGAGGACCTGTCTACTCCAGCAGAAGCTAAGTCTTTGCTAGTTCATTTGTTGTTACTGCTTCCTGAATATATTTCTTAGTACTGCTAATTTCTAGTCCAGCTTGCTATCATGATATTCCCTTGCTAGCTGGAAGCTCTGGGGGTGCAGAGTGGCACCTCCACACCGTGAGTCGGTGTGGGGAGTCTTTTTGCTTACTCTGCGTGGTTTTTTGTAGTCTTTTGTGCTGACCGCATAGTTCCCTTTTCTATCCTCTGACTATTTAGTGAAATCTGGCCTCCTTTGCTAAAACCTGTTTCATTCCTGTGTTTGTGACTTTCCTCTTAACTCACAGTCAATATATGTGGGGGTCTGCCTTTACCTTTGGGTAATTTCTCTGAGGCAAGGTAAGGCTTCTATTTCTATCTTTAGGTGTAGTTAGCTCTTAGGCTGTGAAGAGGCGTCTAGGGAGAGTTAGGTACGCTCCACGGCTATTTCTAGTGTGTGTGATAGGAGTAGGGTTTGCGGTCAGCAGAGTTCCCACTTACCCAGAGCTAGTCCCGATTTTGAGTTTACTCATCAGGTCATTCCGGGTGCTCTTAACCACCAGGTCCATAACAGTACAGCTGGCCAAGAAGTGTTAATGCATCTCAAAAGAGGGATAAGAGAAGTTCTGAACCCATTTTTTTTTTCTTTGCAGTGTGTTTTGTCTCTCTTTTCCCCTTAACCTCTGGGTGGTTCAGGACTCAGGTGTAGATATGGATATTCAAGGTCTGTCCTCTTGTGTGGATCATCTCACTGCAAGGGTACAAAGCATTCAAGATTATGTAGTTCAGAATCTGATGTTAGAGCCTAGAATTCCAATTCCTGATTTGTTTTCTGGGGATAGATCTAAGTTTCTGAATTTCAAAAATAATTGTAAACTGTTTCTTGCTTTGAAACCCCGCTCCTCTGGTGACCCCATTCAGCAAGTAAAAATTATTATTTCTTTGTTGCTTTGCGACCCTCAAGACTGGGCATTCTCCCTTGCGCCAGGAGATCCTGCATTGCTTAATGTAGATGCGTTTTTTCTGGCGCTTGGATTGCTTTATGACGAACCGAATTCAGTGTATCAGGCAGAGAAAATCTTGCTAGCTTTGTGTCAGGGTCAGGATGAAGCGGAGATATATTGTCAGAAGTTTAGAAAATGGTCTGTGCTTACTCAATGGAATGAGTGTGCCCTGGCAGCAATTTTTAGAAAGGGTCTTTCTGAAGCTCTTAAGGATGTTATGGTGGGATCCCCACGCCTGCTGGTCTGAATGAATCAATGTCCTTGGCCATCCAAATTGATCGGCGTTTGCGCGAGCGCAAAATTGTGCACCATTTGGCGGTGTCCTCTGAGCAGAGGCCTGAGCTTATGCAATGTGATAGAACTTTGACCAGAACTGAACGGCAAGAACACAGACGTCAGAATAGGCTGTGTTTTTACTGTGGTGACCCCACTCATGCTATCTCTGATTGTCCTAAGCGCACCAAGCGGTTCGCTTGGTCTGTCACCATTGGTACTGTACAGCCTAAATTTCTTTTGTCTGTTACTCTGATTTGCTCTTTGTCATCCTACGCGGTTATGGCATTTGTGGATTCAGGCGCTGCCCTGAATTTGATGGACTTGGAGTTTGCCAGGCGCTGTGGTTTTTTCTTGGAGCCTTTGCAGTATCCTATTCCATTAAGGGGAATTGATGCCACGCCGTTGGCCAAGAATAAACCTCAGTACTGGACTCAGTTGACCATGTGCATGGCTCCTGCACATCAGGAAGATATTCGCTTTTTGGTGTTGCATAATTTGCATGATGTGGTCGTGTTGGGTTTACCATGGCTACAGGTTCATAATCCAGTATTGGATTGGAAATCAATGTCTGTGTCTAGTTGGGGTTGTCAAGGGGTACATGGCGATGTTCCGTTGGTGTCAATTTCTGCTTCCACTCCTTCTGAAGTCCCTGAGTTTCTGTCGGATTACCAGGATGTATTTGATGAGCCCAAATCCAGTGTCCTACCCCCTCATAGGGATTGTGATTGTGCTATAAATTTGATTCCTGGTAGTAAGTTTCCTAAGGGCCGACTTTTTAATTTATCTGTGCCAGAGCACGCCGCTATGCGGAGTTATATAAAGGAGTCCTTGGAGAAAGGGCATATTCACCCGTCTTCATCACCGTTGGGAGCAGGGTTCTTTTTTGTGGCCAAGAAGGATGGTTCTCTGAGACCCTGTATAGATTACCGCCTTCTCAATAAAATCACGGTCAAATTTCAGTACCCTTTGCCTCTGCTGTCTGATTTGTTTGCTCGGATTAAGGAGGCTAGTTGGTTCACCAAGATAGATCTTCGAGGGGCGTATAACCTTGTGCGTATTAAACAGGGCGATGAATGGAAAACAGCATTTAATACGCCCGAGGGCCATTTTGAGTACCTGGTAATGCCATTCGGGCTTTCAAATGCTCCATCTGTGTTTCAGTCCTTTATGCATGACATCTTCCGAAAGTATCTGGATAGATTCATGATTGTATATTTGGATGATATTTTGGTCTTTTCGGATGATTGGGAGTCTCATGTGAAACAGGTCAGAGTGGTATTCCAGGTCCTTTGTGCTAATTCCTTGTTTGTGAAGGGGTCTAAATGTCTCTTCGGAGTTCAGAAGGTTTCCTTTTTGGGCTTCATTTTTTCCCCTTCTACTATCGAGATGGATCCTGTTAAAGTTCAGGCCATTTATGATTGGACTCAACCTACATCTGTGAAGAGCCTCCAGAAATTCCTGGGCTTTGCTAATTTTTACCGTCGCTTCATCGCTAATTTTTCTAGTGTGGTTAAACCTTTGAATGATTTGACAAAGAAAGGTGCTGATGTGGTGAATTGGTCCTCTGCGGCCATTGAGGCTTTTCAGGAGCTGAAACGTCGTTTTTCTTCGGCCCCTGTGTTGCGTCAGCCAGATGTTTCGCTCCCTTTTCAGGTCGAGGTTAATGCTTCTGAGATTGGAGCAGGGGCTGTTTTGTCTCAAAGAAGTTCTGATGGCTCTGTGATGAAGCCATGTGCCTTCTTTTCTAGAAAGTTTTCGCCTGCTGAGCGTAATTATGATGTTGGCAATCGGGAGCTGCTAGCTATGAAGTGGGCATTCGAGGAGTGGCGACATTGGCTTGAGGGAGCCAAGCACCGCGTGGTGGTCTTGACGGATCACAAAAATCTGACTTATCTCGAGTCTGCCAAGCGGTTGAATCCTAGACAGGCTCGATGGTCGCTGTTTTTCTCCCGTTTCGATTTTGTGGTCTCATACCTTCCTGGTTCTAAGAATGTGAAGGCGGATGCCCTTTCTAGGAGTTTTGTGCCTGATTCTCCGGGAGTCCGTGAGCCGGCTGGTATTCTCAAAGAGGGGGTAATTCTGTCTGCCATCTCCCCTGATTTGCGGCGGGTGCTGCAGGAGTTTCAGGCTGATAGACCTGACCGTTGTCCAGCGGAGAAATTGTTTGTCCCTGATAGATGGACTAGCAGAGTTATTTCTGAGGTTCATTGCTCGGTGTTGGCTGGTCATCCTGGGATTTTTGGTACCAGAGATTTGGTGGCTAGGTCCTTTTGGTGGCCTTCCTTGTCACGGGATGTGCGTTCTTTTGTGCAGTCCTGTGGGACTTGTGCTCGGGCTAAGCCCTGCTGTTCTCGTGCCAGTGGGTTGCTTTTGCCCTTGCCAGTCCCGAAAAGGCCTTGGACGCATGTTTCCATGGATTTTATTTCAGATCTTCCTGTCTCTCAAAGGATGTCTGTCATCTGGGTGGTTTGTGATCGCTTTTCTAAGATGGTCCATTTGGTACCCTTGCCTAAATTACCTTCTTCCTCTGATTTGGTACCATTATTTTTTCAACATGTGGTTCGTTTGCATGGCATTCCGGAGAACATTGTGTCGGACAGAGGTTCCCAGTTTGTCTCTAGGTTTTGGCGGTCCTTTTGTGCTAAGATGGGCATTGATTTGTCTTTTTCTTCGGCTTTCCATCCTCAAACAAATGGCCAAACCGAACGAACCAACCAGACTTTGGAAACCTATCTGAGATGCTTTGTTTCTGCTGATCAGGATGATTGGGTGACCTTCTTGCCTTTGGCTGAGTTCGCCCTTAATAATCGGGCTAGTTCGGCTACTTTGGTTTCGCCTTTTTTTGCAATTCTGGTTTTCATCCTCGTTTTTCTTCGGGGCAGGTTGAGCCTTCCGACTGTCCTGGTGTGGATTCTGTGGTGGACAGGTTGCAGCAAATTTGGACTCACGTAGTGGACAATCTGACGTTGTCCCAGGAGAAGGCTCAACGTTTCGCTAACCGCCGTCGTTGTGTTGGTCCCCGACTTCGTGTTGGGGATTTGGTTTGGTTGTCTTCTCGTTATGTTCCTATGAAGGTTTCTTCTCCTAAGTTTAAGCCTCGTTTCATTGGTCCTTATAAGATTTCTGAAATTCTCAACCCTGTGTCATTTCGTTTGGTCCTTGCAGCTTCTTTTGCCATCCATAATGTGTTCCATAGGTCGTTGTTGCGGAGGTACGTGGCGCCTATGGTTCCCTCCGTTGATCCTCCTGCTCCGGTGTTGGTTGAGGGGGAGTTGGAGTATGTGGTGGAAAAAATTTTGGATTCTCGTATTTCGAGACGGAAGCTTCAGTACCTGGTTAAGTGGAATGGCTATGGTCCGGAGGATAATTCCTGGGTTGTTGCCTCCGATGTCCATGCTGCCGATTTAGTTCGTGCCTTTCATTTGGCTCGTCCTGATCGGCCTGGGGGCCCTGGTGAGGGTTCGGTGACCCCTCCTCAAGGGGGGGGTACTGTTGTGAATTCCGTTCTTGGACTCCCTCCTGTGGTCTTGAATGGGACTTTGGTTGGTTCTGCTCTTGGACTCCCTCTGGTGGCTTCGAGCGGAACTGCTGGTCACTGAGGTTGGCTTTATCAGCTGCTCTCGTTTATTGCTATGCTGCTTCCCTATTTAACTCCACTCAGATCGTTACTTCATGCCAGCTGTCAATGTTTCAGTATTGGTTCAGATCTCTCTTGGACTTCTCTGAGGACCTGTCTACTCCAGCAGAAGCTAAGTCTTTGCTACTTCATTTGTTGTTACTGCTTCCTGAATATATTTCTTAGTACTGCTAATTTCTAGTCCTGCTTGCTATCATGATATTCCCTTGCTAGCTGGAAGCTCTGGGGGTGCAGAGTGGCACCTCCACACCGTGAGTCGGTGTGGGGAGTCTTTTTGCTTACGTGGTTTTTTGTAGTCTTTTGTGCTGACTGCATAGTTCCCTTTTCTATCCTCTGACTATTTAGTGAAATCTGGCCTCCTTTGCTAAAACCTGTTTCATTCCTGTGTTTGTGACTTTCCTCTTAACTCACAGTCAATATATGTGGGGGTCTGCCTTTACCTTTGGGGAATTTCTCTGAGGCAAGGTAAGGCTTCTATTTCTATCTTTAGGTGTAGTTAGCTCTTAGGCTGTGAAGAGGCGTCTAGGGAGAGTTAGGTACGCTCCACGGCTATTTCTAGTGTGTGTGATAGGAGTAGGGTTTGCGGTCAGCAGAGTTCCCACTTACCCAGAGCTAGTCCCGATTTTGAGTTTACTCATCAGGTCATTCCGGGTGCTCCTAACCACCAGGTCCATAACAGTCCCCACACTTTACCACATGAGGCTGCGTCTGTTATGATCCAGTGACCGTGGAGCCGCATGAGAGACTTTCTCAGGAGTAGGTGGTACCTGTACTGACCGCAAACCCTAAACTAACACCGCAACTAGAAGTAGCCGTGGAATGTACCTAACAAGTCCTAGACACCTCGACACAGCCGGAGGACTAAATACCCCTATAGATGGAAATGGGAATTCTATCTTGCCTCAGAGCAGAACCCCAAAGGATAGGCAGCCCCCCACAAATATTGACTGTGAGTATAAGAGGAAAGACACACGCAGGCAGAAAAACAGGATTTAGCAAAAGAGGCACTTCTAGCTAAATAGAAAAGGACAGGACAGAATTCTAAGCGGTCAGTATTAAAATCCTAAAAATATCCACAGCAGATAATACAAATATTCTACATCTAACTAAAGACATAGAAAGTATATCTGCATCTCTTGAGAATCCAGCATGACTGAAAAATCCAAACAAAGTCTAAGCTGGACAAAAACACAATCAATTACACTGAATTGCAAAGCACACTGCATGTGTGCACAGAGACAAAAAAACAGACACTTATCTTAGCTGAATTGGCAGCAGGGCATGAGGAGCCAGAGAGAGATGCAATCCCTCCAGGTACAATGGACAACTGGCAAGGAATCATGGATCCTGCAAACCTAAATACCCAGTAGAGCTGCAATCAGCAGAAACACCTGCCCTGGATTACAACCCCAAGACAACTGCACTACCACCAACAACCACCGGAGGGAGCCCAAGAGCAGAATTCACAACAGTACCCCCCCTTGAAGAGGGGTCACCGAACCCTCACCAGAGCCCCCAGGCCGATCAGGACGAGCCAGATGAAAGGCACGGACCAAATCAGCAGCATGGACATCAGAGGCAAAAACCCAAGAATTATCCTCCTGGCCATAACCCTTCCATTTGACAAGGTACTGAAGCCTCCGCCTCGAAAAGCGAGAATCCAAAATCTTCTCAACCACATACTCCAACTCCCCATCAACCAACACAGCAGCAGGAGGATCAACATAGGGAACAACGGGCACCACATATTTCCGCAATAAAGATCTATGGAAAACATTATGGATGGCAAAAGAGGCCGGAAGGGCCAAACGAAAAGACACCGGATTGATAATCTCAGAAATCCTATAAGGACCAATAAACCGAGGCTTAAACTTAGGGGAAGAAACCTTCATAGGAACATGACGGGAAGACAACCAGACCAAATCCCCAACCTGAAGCCGGGAACCAACACACCGACGACGGTTAGCAAAACGCTGAGCCTCCTCCTGAGACAACACCAAATTGTCCACCACATGAGCCCAAATCTGCTGCAACCTATCAACCACAGAATCCTCACCAGGACAATCAGAAGGTTCAACTTGCCCCGAAGATAAACGAGGATGAAAACCAAAATTACAAAAGAAGGGTGAAACCAAGGTAGCCGAACTAGCCCGATTATTAAGGGCAAACTCGGCCAATGGCAAGAAAGCCACCCAATCATCCTGATCAGCAGACACAAAGCATCTCAAATAAGTTTTCAAAGTCTGATTAGTTCACTCGGTCTGGCCATTTGTCTGAGGATGAAATGCGGAAGAAAAAGACAAATCAATGCCCAGCCTAGCACAAAAGGCCCGCCAAAACCTAGAAACAAACTGGGAACCTCTGTCGGACACAATATTCTCCGGAATACCATGCAAACGAACCACATGCTGAAAAAAACAACGGAACCAAATCAGAAGAGGAAGGCAATTTAGGCAAAGGCACCAAATGAACCATCTTAGAAAACCGGTCACAAACCACCCAGATAACCGACATCCTCTGGGAAACCGGAAGATCCGAAATAAAATCCATAGAAATATGCGTCCAGGGCCTCTCAGGGACCGGCAAAGGCAAAAGCAACCCACTAGCACGGGAACAACAAGGCTTGGCCCGCGCACAAGTCCCACAGGACTGCACAAAAGAACGCACATCACGCGACAAGGCCACCAAAAGGACCTACCAACCAAATCTCTGGTACCAAAAATACCAGGTTGGCCAGCCAACACAGAACAATGAACCTCAGAAATCACTCTACTAGTCCATCTATCAGGAACAAACAGTTTCCCCACTGGACAGCGGTCAGGTTTGTCAGCCTGAAATTCCTGCAGAACCCGTCGCAAATCAGGGGAAATGGCAGAAAGGACCACCCCTTCCTTCAGAATGCCGACCGGCTCAAGTACCTCAGGAGAATCTGGCAAAAAACTCCTAGAGAGGGCATCAGCCTTAATATTCTTAGAACCCGGAAGATACGAGACCACGAAATCAAAACGGGAGAAAAACAGGGACCATCGAGCCTGTCTAGGATTCAGCCGTTTGGCAGATTCGAGGTAAATCAGATTTTTATGATCGGTCAAGACCACAATACGGTGCTTGGCTCCCTCACGCCAATGTCGCCATTCCTCAAACGCCCACTTCATAGCCAACAACTCCCGATTGCCGACATCATAATTGCGTTCAGCAGGCGAAAACTTACGGGAAAAGAAGGCACACGGTTTCATCAAGGAACCATCAGAATTCCTCTGAGACAAAACGGCCCCTGCCCCAATCTCAGAGGCGTCAACCTCAGCCTGAAATGGAAGAGAAACATCTGGCTGACGCAACACCGGGGCAGAAGTAAATCAGCGTTTAAGCTCCTGAAAGGCAGAGACAGCCACAGAGGACCAATTCGTTACATCAGCGCCTTTCTTCGTCAAATCGGTCAGGGGTTTAACCACACTGGAGAAGTTAGCAATGAAACGGCGATAAAAATTAGCAAAGCCCAAAAATTTCTGAAGGCTCTTCACGGATGTGGGCTGAATCCAATCATGAATGGCCTGAACCTTAACCGGATCCATCTCTATAGATGAGGGAGAAAAAATGAAGCCCAAAAAAGAAACCTTCTGCACTCCAAAGAGACACTTAGACCCCTTCGCAAACAAAGCATTATCACGAAGGATCTGAAATACCATCCTGACCTGTTTCACATGAGACTCCCAATCATCGGAAAAAACTGAGATATCATCCAAATATACAATCATGAATTTATCAAGATAATTCCGGAAGATATCATGCATGAAGGACTGAAAAACAGATGGAGCATTAGAGAGCCCGAATGGCATCTCAAGGTATTCAAAATGGCCTTCGGGCGTATTAAACGCAGTTTTCCATTCGTCACCCTGCTTAATACGAACAAGATTATATGCCCCCCGAAGGTCAATTTTAGTAAACCAACTAGCCCCCTTAATCCTGGCAAACAAATCGGAAAGCAAAGGTAAAGGGTATTGAAACTTGACCGTGATCTTATTCAAGAGGCGATAATCAATACAGGGTCTCAAGGAGCCATCCTTCTTAGCAACAAAAAAAAATCCCGCTCCCAACGGTGAAGAAGATGGCCGAATATGCCCTTTCTCCAAAGACTCCTTAACATATCTCCGCATGGCGGTATGTTCAGGCACAGACAGGTTGAAAAGTCGGCCCTTAGGAAACTTACAGCCTGGCATCAAGTCAATAGCACAATCACAGTCCCTATGCGGTGGAAGGGAACTGGACTTGGGCTCATCGAATACATCCTGAAAATCAGACAAAACCTCTGGAACTTCAGAAGAGGAGGAAGAGGAGACTGACATCACAGGAACGTCATTATGAACCCCCTGACAACCCCAACTAGTCACAGACATAGACTTCCAATCCAACACAGGATTATGTATCTGCAACCATGGAAAACCCAGCACAATAGCATCATGCAAATTATGCAACACCAGAAAACGACAATCTTCCTGATGGGCTGGCGCCATGCACATGGTCACCTGTGTCCAAAACTGGAATTTATTTTTAGCCAAAGGTGTAGCATCAATGCCCCTTAAAGGAATAGGGTTCTGCAAAGACTGCAAGGGGAAACCACAACGCCTGGCAAATTCAAAGTCCATTAAGTTCAAAGCGGCGCCTGAATCCACAAACGCCATGACAGAAAATGACGACAATGAGCAGATCAAGGTCACAGATAACAGAAATTTAGGTTGTACAGTTCCGATGGTAACTGAACTAGCGATTCTCTTTGTACGCTTTGGGCAGACTGAAATGACATGAGCAGCATCGCCACAATAAAAACACAACCTATTCTGACGTCTGAATCCTTGTCGTTCCGTTCTAGACAGAATCCTATCGCACTGCATAGGCTCAGGCATCTGCTCTGAGGACAGCGCCACAGCGCGCACAGTTCTGCGCTCCCGCAAGCGCCGATCAATCTGAATGGCCAGAGACATAGAATCACTCAGACCAACAGGCGTGGGAAACCCCACCATAACATCTTTAACAGATTCAGAAAGACCCTTTCTGAAAATTGCCGCCAAAGCATCCTCATTCCATTTAGTCAGCACAGACCATTTTCTAAATTTCTGACAATACAATTCTGCCGCTTCTTGACCCTGAGACAAGGCCAACAAGGTCTTCTCCGCTTGATCCACAGAATTTGGTTCATCATATAATAATCCTAGAGCCTGAAAAAAGGCATCTACATTAAGCAAGGCCGGATTCCCAGATTCCAGGGAAAATGCCCAATCCTGAGGGTCGCCACGCAGCAGGGAGATGACAATTTTAACCTGCTGAATGGGATCACCAGAGGAACGAGGCTTCAGAGCAAAAAACTGTTTACAGTTGTTTTTAAAACTCAAAAATTTGGACCTGTCCCCAAAAAACAAATCAGCAGTAGGAATCCTAGGCTCTAAAAGCGGAGTCTGAACAATATAATCAGAAATACCCTGTACCCTAGCATCAAGCTGGTCTACACGAGAAACTAATCCCTGAACATCCATGCTAGCACAAGACTCCTCAGTCACCCAGAGGAAAAGAGGGAAGAAAAGACAAAGCAGGCTACAGAAAAAAAAATGGCTTTCTCTTCCCTTCTTCTGAGATGCATTTAACTCATTGTTGGCCAGTTGTACTGTTATGATCCGGTGACCGTGGAGCCGCATGAGAGACTTTCTCAGGAGTAGGTGGTACCTGTACTGACTGCAAACCCTAAACTAACATCGCAACTAGAAGTAGCCGTGGAATGTACCTAACAAGTCCTAGACACCTCGACACAGCCGGAGGACTAAATACCCCTATAGATGGAAATGGGAATTCTATCTTGCCTCAGAGCAGAACCCCAAAGGATAGGCAGCCCCCAACAAATATTAACTGTGAGTATAAGAGGAAAGACACACGCAGGCAGAAAAACAGGATTTAGCAAAAGAGGCACTTCTAGCTAAATAGAAAAGGACAGGACAGAATTCTAAGCGGTCAGTATTAAAATCCTAAAAATATCCACAGCAGATAATACAAATATTCTACATCTAACTAAAGACATAGAAAGTATATCTGCATCTCTTGAGAATCCAGCATGACTGAAAAATCCAAACAAAGTCTAAGCTGGACAAAAACACAATCAATTGCACTGAATTGCAAAGCACACTGCATGTGTGCACAGAGACAAAAAAACAGACACTTATCTTAGCTGAATTGGCAGCAGGGCATGAGGAGCCAGAGAGAGATGCAATCCCTCCAGGTACAATGGACAACTGGCAAGGAATCATGGATCCTGCAAACCTAAATACCCAGTAGAGCTGCAATCAGCAGAAACACCTGCCCTGGATTACAACCCCAAGACAACTGCACTACCACCAACAACCACCGGAGGGAGCCCAAGAGCAGAATTCACAACATGCGTCCCCACACATTACCACACGAGGCTGCGTCCCTACACATTACCACACGAGGCTCCGTCCCCCCACAATACCACACAAGGCTCCGTCCCCACACATTACCAATCGAGGCTACGTCCTCACACATTACCACACGAGGCTGCGTCCCCACTCATTACCACACGGGGTTCTGTCCCCCTACATTGCCACACGAGGCTCCATCCCCACACATTACCACACGAGGCTCCGTCCCCACACATTACCACACAAGGCTGCGTCCCCACACATTACCACACGAAGCTCCTCCCCCCACATTACCACACGAGGCTCCGTTCCCACACATTACCACGAGGCCCCGTCCCCACACATTACCACACGAGCCTCCGTCCCCACACATTACCACACGAGGCTCTGTCCCCCCACAATACCACACGAGGCTCCGTCCCCACACATTACCAATCGAGGCTACGTCCTCACACATTACCACACGAGGCTCCGTCCCCCTACATTGCCACTTGAGGCTCCATCCCCACACATTACCACACGAGGCTCCGTCCCCACACATTACCACACAAGGCTGCGTCCCCACACATTACCACACGAAGCTCCTCCCCCCACATTACCACACGAGGCTCCGTCCCCACACATTACCACATGAGGCCCTGTCCCCACACATTACCACACGAGGCTCCGTCCCCACACATTACCACGCGAGGCTCCGTCCCCACACATTACCACATGAGGCTCCTCCCCCCCACATTACCACACGCAGCACTTCCTTTCTATGTAATTCAACCACTTCAGTCAAGGTAAACGTACATTTAATTGCATAATCACCAGCAGCGTTAATTAGATAGCAATGAGCATGCCGAGCGTTAGCTGGCTGGAAACAGCTAGTCCTTATAATAATGACCCTCGGTGCTTCTATATTTTAATATTGCTCATAGAAATACATACATAGAATGTATACATAGAAATAACAAGCGTCCCATATAAAAAGTCCTGTCACGTCACAGTCAAAGAAGAGCATGTCTCACAACTTTTTAGGAAGCGGAAAAGGACATGTATTGCGGCACTTAAACAGTTATTTTGCCTCTACTGAAGCCCCTAAGTGGTCTTACTCACTATGATATCATGTGCCCTTTCATGACCCCCGTAGCGTATTATGCCCCCATAAAGTATGATGACCCCACACAGTATAATGGCCCCACAAACCTTACACAAAGTATGATGCCCCACAGCATCCCAAACAGTAATTGTCACCACACCCTCCCATACAGTATGGTATCCAACACAGTGCCCAATATACAGTATGAGAAGCACCACAGTCCCCCACACAGTATGATGTCTCCTCTCACCCCAAGCCTATTTTCACCTTCCTAACCAGAATAAAGTTTCAATTCTGACCACTGTCATTTTATGAGGTAATAGCTCGGGAACGCTTCACCATATCCCACTGATTCTAAGATGTTTTTTTCATGACACATTGTACTTCATGTTAGTGGTAAATGTTATTGTCAATATGATTTGTGTTTATTTATGAAAATATCGAAAATTTTACAAGAAAAGTGAAAATGTCGCAATATTCAAACTTTGAATTTTTATGCCCTTAAATCAACTAGCTATACCACACAAAATAGATAATAAATTACATTTACCACATGTCTACTTTACATCAACATCATTTTTTAAATATAAGTATTTTTGTTACAAAGTTAAATGGGTTAACAGTTCCTCAGCAGTTTTTCATTTTTCCAACAAAATTTACAAAATTAATTTGTTTAAACGGAATCTGTCAGCCCCCTGGGAAGCATTTAAGTTTAATATGTGCATACAAGTAATAGAATGGTTAAACTAGTTTTACCTGTATACCTCATAGCTGCAGTCTAGATGTTGAGAAATGCACTTTTAGTCTTTTATGTTAATGATTTCTTCCGGGCTTCGGGGCGTGCGATGCCTGGAAGGAATCCCTGCTTCTTCTCATTACAATACCACCCCCTACCATGCACGTCACCGCAGTTGCACATCACAGACCAGTGTGACATACCTGGTAGGGGGGTGGTATTGTAATGAGAGGAAGCAGGGATTTCTTCCAGGCATCGCACGCCCCGGAGCTCGGAAGAAATCATTAACTTAACCCCTTTCTACCATTGGACGTACTATTCCGTCCATGTGGGGTGGGCCCTACTTCCCAAGGACGGAATAGTACGTACAGTGCGATCAGCCGCGCTCACGTGGGGAGCGCGGATGGGTGTCAGCTGACTATCGCAGCTGACATCCGCACTATGTGCCAGGAGTGGTCACGGACTGTTCCTGGCACATTTACCCCCGGCACACTGCGATCAAAGATGATCGCAGTGTTCTGGTGGTATAGGGAAGCATCGCGCAGGGAGGGGGCTCCCTGCGTGCTTCCCTGAGGCCCTCGGAGCAACGCGATGTGATCGCGTTGCTCCGAGGGTCTCCTACCTTCTTCTCCCTGCAGGCCCCAGATTCAAAATGGCCGCGGGGCTGCATCCGGGTCCTGCAGGGAGGTGGCTTACCAGCGCCTTCTCAGAGCAAGCGCTGGTAAGCCTGCAGCCCTGCCTGTAAGATCGCTGATCTGACACAGTGCTGTGCAAACTGTCAGATCAGCGATCTGACCCTATAGTATCATGTCCCCCCTGGGACAATGCACAAAAGTAAAAAAAAAAAAATTCACATGTGTAAAAAAAAAAAAAATTCCTAAATAAAGAAAAAAAAATTGTTCCAATAAATACATTTCTTTATCTAAATAATAAAAAAAAAAAAAAGGTAAAAGTACACATATTTAGTATCGCCGCGTCCGGAACGACCCCACCTATAAAACTATCCCACTAGTTAACCCCTTCAGTGAACACCGTAACAAAAAAAACGAGGCAAAAAACAACGCTTTATTATCATGCCGCCGAACAAAAAGTGGAATAACACGCAATAAAAAAAAAAAAGGATATATAAAACATGGTACCGCCATGAGCCGCCAGACAGCGTCATCAGCGAAAAAATAAAAAAGTTATAGTCCTCAGAATAAAGCGATACAAAATAATTATTTTTTATATAAAATAGTTTTTATCGTATAAAAGCGCCAAAACATAAAAAAAGATATAAATGAGGTATCACTGTAATCATACTGACCCGAAGAATAAAACGGCTTTATCAATTTTGCCAAACGCGGAACGGTATAAACGCCCCCCTCCCCAAAAGAAATTCATGAATAGCTGGTTTTTGGTCATTCTGCCTCACAAAAATCGGAATAAAAAGCGATAAAAAAATGTAATGTGCCCAAAAATGGTTCCAATAAAAATGTCAACTCGTCCCGCAAAAAACAAGACCTCACATGACTCTTTAGGCCAAAATATGGAAAAATTATAGCTCTCAAAATGTGGAGACGCAAAAACTGTTTTTTGAAATGAAAAGTGTCTTTTAGTGTGTGACAGCTGCCAATCATAAAAATCCGCTAAAATACCCGCTATAAAAGTAAATCAAACCCCCCTTCATCACCCCCTTAGCTAGGGAAAAATAATAAAATAAAAAAAATTGTATTTATTTCCATTTTCCCATTAGGGTTAGGGTTGGGGCTATGGATAGGTTGGAGCTAGGGTTAGGGTTGGAGCTAGGGTTAGGGCTAGGATTGGGGCTAGTGTTAGGGTTAGGGTTGGGGCTAGGGTAAGGGCTACAGTTAGGGTTGGGACTAAAGTTAGGGTTGGGGCTAAAGTTAGGGTTGGGGCTAAAGTTAGGGTTAGGGTTTGGTTTGGATTACATTTACGGTTGGGATTAGGGTTAGGGGTGTGTTTGGATTAGAGTTTGTTAGAATTGGGGGGTTTCCACTGTTTAGGCACATCAGGGGCTCTCCAAACGCGACATGGCGTCCGATCTCAATTCCAGCCAATTCTGCGTTGAAAAAGTAAAACAGTGCTCCTGTGGGAACAGTGTTGAAACACTTGGGGGTTCAAAGTTCTCACAACACATCTAGATAAGTTCCTTGGGGGATCTAGTTTCCAATATGGGGTCACTTGTGGGGGGTTTCTACTGTTTAGGTACATTAGGGGCTCTGCAAACGCAACGTGATGCCTGCAGACCATTCCATCTAAGTCTGCATTCCAAATGGCGCTCCTTCCCTTCTAAGCTCTCCCATGCGCCCAAACGGTGGTTCCCCTCCCACATATGGGATATCATCGTACTCAGGACAAATTGGACAACAACTTTTGGGGTCCAATTTCTCCTTTTACTCTTGGGAAAATACAAAACTGGGGGCTAAAAAATTATTTTTGTGGGGAAAAAAATAATTTTTATTTTCACGGCTCTGCGTTATAAACTGTAGTGAAACACTTGGGGGTTCAAAGATCTCACAACATGTCTAGATGAGTTCCTTAGGGGGTCTAATTTCCAAAATGGTGTCACTTGTGGGGGGTTTCAATGTTTAGGCACATCAGTGGCTCTCCAAAGGCAACATGGCGTCCCATCTCAATTCCAGTCAATTTTGCATTGAAAAGTCAAATAGCGCTCCTTCCCTTCTGAGCTCTGCCATGCGCCCAAACAGTGGTTTACCCCCACATATGGGATATCAGCGTGCTCAGGACAAATTGTACAACAACTTTTGGGGTCCAATTTCTTCTCTTACCATTGGGAAAATAAAAAATTGGGGGCGAAAATATCATTTTTGTGAAAAAATATGTTTTATTTTTACGGCTCTGCATTATAAACTTCTGTGAATCACTTAATGGGTCAAAGTGCTCACCACACATCTAGATATTTTCCTTAGGGGGTCTACTTTCCGAAATGGTGTCACTTGTGGGGGGGTTTCAATGTTTAGGCACATCAGGGGCTCTCCAAACGCAACATGGCGTCCCATCTCAATTCCAGTAAATTTTGCATTGAAAAGTCAAATGGCGCTCCTTCCCTTCCGAGCTCTGCCTTGCGCTCAAACAGTGGTTTACCCCCACTTATGGGATATCGGCGTACTCAGGACAAATTGTACAACAACTTTTGGGGTCAATTTTCTCCTGTTACCCTTGGTAAAATAAAACAAATTGGAGCTGAAGTAAATTTTTTGTGAAAAAAAGTTAAATGTTCACTTTTATTTAAACATTCTAAAAATTCCTGAAGAGTTAATAAACTTCTTGAATGTGGTTTTGAGCACCTTGAGGGGTGCAGTTTTTAGAATGGTGTCACACTTGGTTATTTTCTATCATATAGACCCCTCAAAATGACTTCAAATGAGATGTGGTCCCTAAAAAAAAATGGTGTTGTAAAAATGAGAATTTGCTGGTCAACTTTTAACCCTTATAACTCCCTAACAAAAAAAAAATTTGGTTCCAAAATTGTGCTGATGTAAAGTAGACATGTGGGAAATGATACTTATTAAGTATTTTGTGTGACATATCTCTGTGAATTAAGGGCATAAAAATTTAAATTTGGAAAATTGTGAAATTTCCCTTTAAAGGACCACAGTACATTTTAAGTGAATTTGAGGGACTATGTGATAGAAAATACCCAAAAATGACATTATTTTTTAAAATTGCATCCCTCAAAGTTCTCAAAACTACATTTGAAGAAATTTAGTAAAGTTGTCCACTACTACTTGGACAACTTATTGTCATACCTACCCCAGGCTTGGCCCTGATA
Source organism: Ranitomeya variabilis (assembly GCF_051348905.1). Classification (NCBI taxonomy): domain Eukaryota; kingdom Metazoa; phylum Chordata; class Amphibia; order Anura; family Dendrobatidae; genus Ranitomeya; species Ranitomeya variabilis. Next base: position 486,876,098 of record NC_135234.1, on the reverse strand, counting down.
AAACAGAAAAACTTATACTCACCTCCCGTGCTGGTGCCGTTCCCATGGTGTCAGCACTTGTTTTACCCAGGGCTTCTGTGCTGTTGCTGTGATATTTGACTTTGGCACCCAGTCAGCAGGGGTGTTACTGTCCACACCTCCTGTTGAATTGAACATGAAGAGGAAGTAGGGATCAGCTGCAGCCCGTACTTCTTAATCATGTTCGATTTATCTGAAGTCAGGGACAGTGACGTCAACGTCTGCGCAAGAGCCCCGAGACCATGAGTGCCGACACGGTACCGCTGGAACAGCGCCGGCACGAGAGATAATTATAAGCTTTTTTATTGTAGCGGCCCCAAACATTTATATCAAGAAGGAGTTTTCCTAGTAGTGGACAACCGCTTTTAAGCCATTAAGGTGCTTCAAAGGAATTAAAGCAATGTAGACTGAAAAAATGAAAATATTAATTTTTTTTTTCCCACCAAAACGTTGCTTTTGCCATAAATTTTTCATTTTCACAAGGGTTACAGGAGAAAAGGGACTGTACAATTTGTTATGCAAGTTCTCCTGAGTTTGTCAGTACCCCATATATGTTGGGAAACTACTGTTTCGGCATGTCAGGGCTTGGAAGTGAGTTTTGGAAAGCAAAATTGGCTGGAATAGATAGTGGATGCCATTTCACATTTGCAGAGCCCTTGTTGTGCCTTAAAGGGAGTCTGTCACTCCTTTTTTTAAATTTGAGATAAAAAAATATGGTTCAATTGTGCATGAGCTCTGCATTACAGCAGTACCTTTCATATCCCCCGATTCCCCACCTTTGCTGAGAAAATAACTTTGTAATCTCTCCGTTTTCCTATGTAAATTACCCCGGTCCTGTCCAATGGGCGGGGCCTATTCGCTGTCTCTCCCCCCCGCTCCTCAACGTTCTTGATGTAGTGAGATCTGTGAATAGCACAGATCCCGTACAGTTTCTGCGCGTGCGCATTGAATTGGCCTCTAGTGCCTGCGCAGTATGCTTTGCCCAACTGTGGTCAAAGCATAAAATCACTATTACGCATGCGCCCGCATTTTTCATTACGTTCTAAGCCCCCTTGCATAGCAAGACTTCCGGGGCACAGAACGTAATGTAAAATGGCGCATGTGCAATAATGATTTTTATGCTTTGCCCACTGTTGGGCAAAACATACTGTGCACGCGCGAGAGGCCACTTCAATGCGCAGGCGCAGGAAAACAACACCAATGCAGGAAAGAAGAAATGTAATGCTTAGAGCAAGGCAGGAGGTGGGGAGAAACAGTGAATAGGCCCCGCCCACCGGATCGGGGTAATTTACATAGGAAAACGGAGAAATTACAAAGGTATTTTCTCAGCAAAGGTGGGGAATCGGGGGATATGAAAGGTACTGCTATAATGCTCATGCCCAATTGAACCATATTTTTATCTCAAATCGAAAAAAAGGGGTGACAGGTTCCCTTTAATAGTGGAAACTCCCCACAAGTGACACCATTTTGGAAACTACACCTCTCAAGGAACTTATTTAGGCTGGTTTCACATTTCCGGTTGTGTCTGCAGCGTTTCTGACTCATACATCCACATGCGTCTTGATCTCCTATCTTTAAGATTGTAGACGCAGGTGCATGCGTTTACATGCGTTCGCCCATGCTTGCTTTTGCATGAGTTTTTTAGCTGTGTGTGGCGGGGAGCGGCTAACGCACCATGTTTCAATTTTTGAGGCGGCAAATTTCCATCAAATATATTGGTTTTGCCCCAAGTTTTTAATTTTCACAAGGTTAACAGGAGAAAATGGACCATGCAATTTGTTGTGCAATTTCTCCTGAGCACACTGATGCCACGTATGTGGTGGAAAACTACTGTTTGGGCATATGACAGAGCTTGAAAGAGAAGGAACACCATTTGAATTCTGGAGCCCAATTTTAGCTGGAATATTTTGCAGATGCCATGTCACATTTGAGGTGCCCCTGACATGCCAAAACAGCAAAAAAAACTTCACAAGTGAACCCATTTTGGAAACTACACTTTTTTAGTAATTCATCTAGGGGTGTAGTGAGCTTTTTTAACCCTCAGGTGATTCACAAAATTGTATAACATTGGGCTGAGTAAATGGAAAATTACCATTTTTTTTCCACGAAAATGTTGCTTAGGTCCCAAGTTTTTAATTGTTAAAAGGGATAATGGGAGAAATTGTTAAAATTTGTTACGCAATATCTCCTGCTTACACCAATACCCCTTATGTGGTCAACAACTACTTTTTAGGCACAGAGCAAAGCTTAGAAGGGAAGAAGTGCCATATTGGAGTTCAGATTTTTTTAGAATGGTCTGAGGGTGCCATTCCACGTCGTCAGAGCTATGAGGCGCTAGAACAGTGGAACCCACCATAAGTGACACCATTTTAAAAACTACTCTCCCCCCTCCCCAAATGAGTTTATTTAGGGGTGCAATGAACATGTAGACAGAACATGTGCCTCACAGAATTTTATACCATTGGGCGTTGAAGAAAGAATAATTACATTTTTACCACTAAATGTTGTTTTAGCCCCAAGTTCTTAATATTTATAAGGGCTAATAAGAAAAAATGGACCTCACAGTTTGTTGTGCAATTTCTGCTGAGTGCACCAATACCCTGCATGTAATTGGGAAATACTTTTTGTGCACAGTGGAAAGCAGGGGCATACATAGAAATCATGGGGCCCCATAGCAGAAGTTCTAATCAAGTACCCCCCTCCAAAAAAAGAAAAAATAATAATATTCGGTGGGGCACAGAAGAGCATATCTCACAACTTTGCAGCCGTTCTTGAGTAATTTTCCTCTTATTGAAGTCACAGATTCCCCTTTCATTGCCCCATAAAGTATGATGCCAAAAAAGTGCCCCCAAACACAGTATGATACCCACACAGTGAATTCCTACATATCACCCTCCAGATGCACAGCATGATGACCTCTCAGTACCCACCCAGCAAAGTATGGTGACCCCAACACAGATTGTTGCCTCCACTATGACCCCAACATAGCCCTAAACATTGTATAACATCCTCCTCAAAGCACTCCGAACAGTATAACAGCCTCCAAACAATGTAACAGCCCCCACATAGCCTTCGATATAATATCAGAACCACCATCAGCACAGTATGGCACCAGAACCACTATCAGAGCATGAATGCAGCGCCAGAACCACCGTCAGTACATGACTGCAGCGCCAGAACCACCGTCCGTACATTAATGCAGAACCAGAATCACCACCAGTACATGAATGCAGCGCCGGAACCCAGGGCCGTATTTGCCACTAGGCACTTGAGGGCACGTGCCTAGGGCGGGGACAGGCGGGGGGGCGGCACCTGAGCAAGTGTATTTTTTTTTTTTTTTTCGTTTTTTTTTTTTTTTTTGAATACTAGTTCTGTGGGTCCCTTCCTGAAGACAGGGGGCGGCAGAGCGGCAGCCAGAACACGTGGTGCTGGTGCCGACTCTCCCTACTCCCCCTCACAGTGACCTCACTGACCCCATGCTCACAGCCTCACTGGTGGTGCCGGCCGGAATGTGACTGCTGAGGTGGAGCGGCGGCGCCCTGTGTGCCGACCCTGTGTCCTGTCCTGGACTCGCACATTGCTGGCCAGGAGCTGGAGGACTCGCAGACAGTAGAGCAGTACATGCACAGTAAGTAGTGTACTGTCTCTGTGACTCTGTCTGTAACGATCTCCCTCCTGGCTCCTGCCCGCGCGCTGCCTGCTGCACGGCTGTCTGTGACTCACCTCACGGTGCTCACTTCTTCCCTCACATTCCTCCTCAGCCTCATTACTTCCTGTAGTGCCTGAGGCTGGAGGAGCCGTGCAAACACAGCAGCCCTGAATGTATGATATCTGTTTGATCTTTCCTCCCGGCAGACGGACCCAGAGAGTGAGTGGTGGGGGTGGGGTATAATACACCCTCACTCACTATCTGGGTCCTGGGAGCAATCATTGCCACTGCTGGTGTGCAGAGCTGTGTGTGTGTGTGTAGCTCTGTGTGTGCGGAGCTGTCTGTGTGTGCGGAGCTGTCTGTGTGTGCGGAGCTCTGTGTGCGCGGAGCTGTATGTGTGTGTCGGTGTGTGCGGAGCTCTGTGTGCGGAGCTGTATGTATGTGTGTCTGTGCGGTGCTGTATGTGTGTGTGTGTGCGGAGCTCTGTGTGTGCGGAGCTGTATGTGTGTGTCTGTGTGTGCGGAGCTCTGTGTGCGGAGCTGTATGTATGTGTGTCTGTGCGGTGCTGTATGTGTGTGTGTGTGCGGAGCTCTGTGTGTGCGGAGCTGTATGTGTGTGTCTGTGTGTGCGGAGCTGTATGTATGTGTGTGTGCGGTGCTGTATGTGTGTGTGTGCGGAGCTCTGTGTGTGCGGAGCTGTATGTGTGTGTCTGTGTGTGCGGAGCTCTGTGTGCGGAGCTGTATGTATGTGTGTCTGTGCGGTGCTGTATGTGTGTGTGTGTGCGGAGCTCTGTGTATGCGGAGCTGTATGTGTGTGTCTGTGTGTGCGGAGCTCTGTGTGCGGAGCTGTATGTATGTGTGTTTGTGCGGTGCTGTATGTGTGTGTGTGCGGAGCTCTGTGTGTGCGGAGCTGTATGTGTGTGTCTGTGTGTGCGGAACTCTGTGTGCGGAGCTGTATGTATGTGTCTGTGCGGAGCTGTATGTATGTGTGTGTGCGCGGAGCTGTCTGTGTATGCGGAGCTCTGTGTGTGCGGAGCTGTATGTGTGTGTCTGTGTGTGCGGAGCTCTGTGTGTGCGGAGCTGTATGTATGTGTCTGTGTGCGGAGCTGTATGTATGTCTGTGTATGCGGAGCTCTGTGTGCGCGGAGCTGTCTGTGTATGCGGAGCTCTGTGTGTGCGGAGCTGTATGTATGTGTCTGTGTGCGGAGCTGTATGTATGTCTGTGTATGCGGAGCTCTGTGTGCGCGGAGCTGTCTGTGTATGCGGAGCTCTGTGTGTGCGGAGCTGTATGTATGTGTCTGTGTGCGGAGCTGTATGTATGTCTGTGTATGCGGAGCTCTGTGTGCGCGGAGCTGTCTGTGTATGCAGAGCTCTGTGTGTGCGGAGCTCTGTGTGTGCGGAGCTCTGTGTGCGCGGAGCTGTATGTGTGTGTCTGTATGTGGAGCTCTGTGTGTGCGGAGCTGTATGTATGTGTGTCTGCGGTGCTGTATGTGTGTGTGTGTGTGTGTGGAGCTCTGTGTGTGTGGCGCTGTATGTGTGTGCGGGCAGCGGAGCTGTATGTGTGTGTGTGCGGGCAGCAGAGCTTTATGTGTGTGTTGGCTGGCAGCGGAGCTGGCTGTGTGTGCGGTGCTGTATGTATGTGGGGCTGTATGTGTGTGTGGGGCTGTGTGTGGAGCTGTATGTGTGTGGAGCTGTATGTGTGTGTCTGTGCGGTGCTGTGTGGTGCTGTATGTGTGTGGGGCTGTATGTGTGTGTGCAAGGAGCGGAGCTGTATGTGTGTGTGCGCAGAGCTGTATGTGTGTGTGGGGCTGTGTGTGTGTGTGCGGAGCTGTATGTATGTGTGTGTCTGTGTGGAGCTGTACGTATGTGCGGAGCTGTCAGTGCCAGTGTGTCGCCCCATCCCGGACCAACTTTTTACTATTGATGCTGCCTATGCAGCGTCAATAATAAAAAGATATAATGTTAAAAATAAGTAAAAAATTTAAAAATTGTGCTATTCTCACCTTCCGCCGTCCACCGATGCGCACGATGCTGCCGCCAGCTTCCGTTCCCAGTGATGCATTGCAAAATTACCCAGATGACTAAGTCATCTGGGTAATTTCGCAATGCATCACTGGGAACAGAAGCTGGCGGCAGCATCGTGCGCATCGGGACAGCTTCGGTGGACGCCGGAGGGTGAGTATATAACTTTTTTATTTTAATTCTTTTTTTAACAGGGATATGGTGCCTATACTGCTATATATTACGTGGGCTGTTATATTCTACGTGGGCTGTTATATTCTACGTGGCTGTGTTATACACTGCGTGGGCTGTGTTATACACTGCGTGGGCTGTGTTATATACTGTGTGGGCTGTGCTATATACTACGTGGCTCTTATATACTATGTGGCTGTGTTATATACTATATAATACAGCACTGAGGGGGTATAGAGCTGGAGTAACAGATCTACTCCCTCATTTGCATATGTATGCAAACTGATTTCAGATGAATGGACTGAACATGTAAAAATATTGCTGGAATTGTCTTTGAAAGAGCTACATGGGCATATACATAGATTTGGACCCCTTACTGATTCCCTATGGGACTTGCGAACATGTGCAGCACTTGCGGTTTTACACTTACGATGAGACAAAAAAACACTGCTAGCAGCGTTTTTTTCCGTTGCTGCAAGTACCGCATTTATCGGATCGCGGCAAAACTGCAAGTGCGGCACATGTCCGCAAGTCCCACAGGGAATGAATGAGACCGAACGCAGTGTTGCCGTAAGTGATGCGTTACGTGGCAGATGCAGAAAAACTGCCGGATCGGTCACGAATGGTAAAAATCGCTGATGTGAAAGTAGCCCAAGTCACTGCCGACAGTGTCTGCATTAGTCATACTGACCAGTGGGGGAGGCAGCACGAAAAGTGCCTAGGGCAGCAGAAACTCTAAATACGGCCCTGCCGGAACCACTGTCAGTACATGAATGAAGGACCAGGAATACCAACTGTTCATATATACAGCACCAATCTTAGTATAGCGATCAATTCCAATGTCAGGTCAGCGCCATATACAATTGTATTGCATGAACCAACAATTCCCAGTATGTCGTTAACCAATGGTAAGGAGATACTGGGAGTTGCTGTTACCAGTCATTATCAGACTGCAAGCCATAAAGGAACCACAGTACTGATGAGACTTAGGGTACCGTCACACATTGAAATTTTCATCGCTGCGACGGCACGATTCGTGACGTCGCAGCGTCGTATAATCATCGCTCCAGCGTCGTAGACTGCGGTCACACGTTGCAATCACGGCGCTGGAGCGATGCCGAAGTCCCCGGGTAACCAGGGTAAACATCGGGTAACTAAGCGCAGGGCCGCGCTTAGTAACCCGATGTTTACCCTGGTTACCAGCGTAAACGTAAAAAAACAAACAGTACATACTCACCCGTCGGTGTCCTTCAGGTCCCTTGCCGTCTGCTTCCTGCTCTGAGTGCAGCCGTACAGTGAGAGCAGATCGCAGCACCGCTGTGATCTGCTCTCACTTTCCGGCCGGCACTCAGAGCAGGAAGCAGACGGCAAGGGACCTGAAGGACACCGACGGGTGAGTATGTACTGTTTGTTTTTTTACGTTTACGCTGGTAACCAGGGTAAACATCGGGTTACTAAGCGCGGCCCTGCGCTTAGTTACCCGATGTTTACCCTGGTTACAAGCGAAGACATCGCTGGATCGCTGTCACACACAACGATCCAGCGATGTCAGCGGGTGATCAAGCGACGAAAGAAAGTTCCAAACGATCTGCTACGACGTACGATTCTCAGCAGGGTGTCTGATCGCAGTAGCGTGTCAGACACAGCGATATCGTAACGATATCGCTAGAACGTCACGAATCGTAACGTCGTAGCGATGGAAATTTCAATGTGTGACGGTACCCTTAGGCAGTATCACAAATATTTACATTCAGGTACCTTATAGATGACATCTGTTCTGATTGAAGTCATTCCTATTCTCCATTTTGTTCAGATGTCATGATGAGATTTCATGCCCAAAGTTTGTCTTTCCAGACTTCCCTCTTCTCTGTATTCAGCAGCTCATCCCAACACGGTGCCCTTAAAAATAAAAGTATCATTATACTGCCCCATAAATATAAATATCTCCTATGATGCCCCCTGAATAAATAATTGTCCCTCATTGAGAGTGCTGCATAAAATATTCCTCCCATACTGCCCCTCTCTATAATATCAGCACACTGCCCCTCTATAATATGCCCTCTCACACTGCCCCTCCCCATAATATACCCCCACACTGCTCCTCGCCATAATATCCCTGACACTGCACCTCTCCATAATATAACCCCACAATGCCCCTCCCCATAATAAACACCCCCCTACTGCTCCTCTCCATATTATCACCCCAAACTGTCCCTTTCCATTTGGTGCAGCGGTTGTCTGTGCTGCGGCGGGGCTCCGCCGGCATTTCGTGAATGCCCGGAGGCCCACGCAGATCCATTCCTGCGATGCGATGGCCTCCAGGAAAATGGCCGCCGGGGGTTGCGCATGCTCAGATTCAGATCTCAGCAAAGAGATCTCGTCCCGGAATCGCAGCTTTTTTTGTATTTCTATGCATGTATTTCTATGCAGCTGAACGCTCCGGTCCAGAGTGCCGGCGACATTGCCTGTATATTGAAGTGCGAGACGCGTGCAAGTTTCTCGCAAGTGTGACCCCGGCCTAAGGCAGATTTTGTGTGTGTGTCTTTATTTACCTCTTTATGTACCATTTTATTATGTTTATTACTAAACATCGGGCTTGGTATTTTCTATCTATAGCTATATCTCTTTATCTATAGATATATCTATAGATAGATGGATAGATATATCTATAGCTAGATGATAGATAGATAATAGATATATTTATCTATAGATCTACAGTATCTATCTATCTATTATCTATCTATATAGCTATCTACCTATCTATTATCTATCCATCTTTCTGTGTGTGTAAACATTCTTCAATGGAGTATGTAAATGAAGAGGTTGGACAAGATATTTACATCACAATTCTTTTTTTTTTTGTTCAATAATAGATCTTTATTTAGCTTTCAAAAACGCACACAAATCCGCATGAAAAAAAAGCATGAAAATCCTCATCAAAAACATATCAAATCTGCGCAGATTTTTACTTGCGTTTTCTGCCAAGAGATAGAGAATCTGCACAGAAAATTCCACAGGCAAATCTGCAACGTGTGCACATACCCTTATAGTCCAAAAAATACGGAAATCATCTCCCCTTCCCTCTTTCCTCCCCACCTGACCTCGTCTGCTGACCTGCTCCTCAACCTCAGATCTCTCCTAATAAAACAAGCCGGCCACTCTCCTTCTCCCACCTGCTCTCCCTCTCTCTACTTCTCCTTACTGCTGGCGACATATCTCCCAATCCTGGACCCCCACAGCTCATACCTCCCACTAATTCCCCCTTCCACCGCTCCCTATCTAATATGAACTACCGCAAACTCTCCAACGTGAAACCCGTGGCCCTGACACCAAACCCCCTGCTTCCTTTCTCTGGAGCACTCTGGAATACCCAATCTATCTGCAATAAGCTTCATGTGATTTTCTCTCTCGCAATCTTGCCTTCCTTGGCCTCACAGAAACATGGCTGACACCCTCCGACACCACCTTCCCTGCTGCGTTGTGTTACAGCGGCCTCCACTTCACCCACAATACTCACCTCGGCAACAGGCATGGTGGAGGAGTGGGTCTTCTCCTTTCTTGTAACTGCACCTTTAACCCAATCCCACCTCTACACTGCAGCCTCCCTTCTCAGGCTGGTGCTGCTCTCTGTTGCGGCGGTGGCATGTTGGGTGACAGTGGCAGTGCTCTGTGGGATGGGGGCGGAGGTGGCCTGTTGGGTGGCAGTGCTATGTGGGACGGTGGCGGCGGTGGTCTGTGGGACGGCAGGGCTCCACCGGCATTTTGTGAATGCCTGGAGAGTCACACAGATTTATTTCTGCGATGCGGTGACCTCTGGGAAAATGGCCGCCGGGGGTGGCGCATGCTCAGATTCAGATCTCAGCAAAAATATCTTGTCCCGGAATCGCAGCTTTTTTAAAAAATTTCTATGCATGTATTTCTATGCAGCTGAACGCTCCGGTCCCGAGTGCTGGCGGCATTGCCTTTGTATTATCTATCTATCTATAGATATATCTATAGATAGATGGATAGATATATCTATAGCTAGGTGGATAGATATAATAAGGGAGGGTAGAGGTGGGATTGGGTTAAAGGTGCAGTTAGTAGAAAGGAGAAGACCCACTCCTCCACCATGCCTGTTGCCGGGGTGAGGAGTGTGGGTGAAGTGGAGGCCGCTGTAACACACCACTTACCAGTGTGGGAATGTCAGTGGAAAGAAAGTGAAGAAGCCAGGTAGAGAATTGGTCAATAAAGGCAGTGGCCGGGCCCGGACGTCGGTACATGACGGACACTTTAAGGTTGCAGGGAGAGTAGATGCGGACAAAGTGGACAACCCCAAACAGTTATTGAAAACTTTTAACTCCCTCCTTCGCCACCACTGCCCCCTCCAACCTCCCTCATCTCTGTTGAGGACTTTGCCACACACTTCAAAAATAAGATCGACCAAACAAGGCAAGTCTTGTTCAACCACCACAACCCCTTTGTGTACCAGACCAATGCCCCTCCCCATAACCTCCCTCTCCAACATCACTGAAGGGGAGCTTAATTGTCTCCTCTCCAAATCACACCACTTGTGCACTAGACTCCATCCCACCTCCTCCCGAACCTCCCTACCGAACTTACCCCATCTCTAACACATCTCTTACCCATCTCTTCAACCTACCACTAACTTTTGGTACATTCCCTTCTGCTTTCAAACTTGCCACAATCACGACTATACTTAAAAAGCCAACTCTCGGCAAAACTGCAATGTCCAGCTATTGCCCAATATTGCTGCTCCCATTCGCTACCAAACTCCTGGAGCAGTACGTCCACGCTGAACTTTCCTTCCACCTCTAATCTAACTTGCTCTTTGACAATCTACAATCTGGCTTCCGTCCCCGTCATTCCACTGAGACCGCCCTGACCAAAATTACTAACGACCTACTTACAGCAAAAGCTAACGGACAATACTCTATACTTCTCTTTCTAGACCTGTCCTCTGCTTTCGACACAGTTGACCACTGCCTTCTACTACAGATCCTCTCTTCCTTTGGCAAAGACCTCGCCCCTTTCCTGGATCTCCTCATACCTTTCCAACCACACTCCCACTCCCACACTACCTCCTCATCCCACCCTCTCTCTGTTGGAGTCCCCCAAGGCTCTGTTCTAGGACCCCTACTTCTCAATCTATACACTTGGCCTGGGACAACTCATAAAGTCCTATGGATTCCAGTACCACCTTTATTCTGATGACACTCAAATCTACCTCTCTGGCCCATCCGTCACCTCTCTGCTGTCCAGAATCCCAGAGTGTCTATCTGCCATATCCTCCTTCTTTTCCTCTCGCTTCCTCAAACTCATTGTGAACAAATCTGAACTGATCATCTTTCCTCTATCTCACAGATCCTCCTTACCTGATCTATCTATCACAGTAAATGACATCACGCTTCCACCCGTACCGGAAGTACGCTGCCTCGGAGTAACCCTTTACTCTACCCTGTCCTTCAAACCGCACATACAAGCTCTTTCCACCTCCTGTCACCTCCAGCTCAAACATATTTCCAGAATCTGTCCTTTCGTCAACCTTCAATGTACTAAAATGCTTGTGCATGCCCTCATCATCTCCCGCCTCAACTACTGCAACATCCTCCTCTGTGGCCTCCCTGCTAACACTCTCGCACCTCTCCAGTCCATCCTTAACTCTGCTGCCCGACTAATTCATCTCTCTCCTCGCTACTCCTCCGCTTCTCCCCTCTGCAAATCTCTTCATTGGCTCCCATTCCCACAGTGTATGCAGTTCAAATTACTAATACTGACCTACAAACCCATCCATAACCTGTCTCCTCCATATATCTTTGAACTAATCTCCCGATATCTCCCCTCAAGTAATCTCCGGTTCTCCCAAGACCTCCTTCTCTCCTCCACACTTATTCGCTCCTCACCTAATCGCCTCCAAGACTTCTCTCGAATATCCCCCATCCTCTGGAATTCTGTGCCCCAACACGTCTATCAACCACATTTGGATCCTTCAGACGGAACCTTAAAATCCACCTCTTCAAGAAAGCTTACAGCCTGCAATGACCCCGCTGCCTCCTCACCAATACCGGACCTACCACCACACCAACACTGGAGCTACTGCAACCCCTCAACCTACTGTCTCCTTCCCCACCATCCTGTAGAATGTAAGCCCGCAAGGGCAGGGTCCTCTCCCCTCTGTATCAGTCTGTCATTGTTAGTTTACTGTAAGTGATATCTGTAATTTGTATGTAACCCCTTCTCATGTACAGCACCATGGAATCAATGGTGCTATATAAATAAATAATAATAACGAGAAATGATAAAGAGTAAAAGTATTAAAGACATGAAGAAAGAGATGCAAAAAGCCATGGAAAGTCATGACACCAGCTGAAATCTTTCAGTACTTAGAAAGCAATCCTTGTGAAGACATTATACAGAGAGGCAGTCTGGGGGAGATATGGAAAAGGTCTATTTAGAAAGATATTTTGGAGAGGGGCAGTATGTGAGGAGGTGGGCTGCGAGGGGGATATTTTGGAGACGGGCAGTGTGGGAAGGATATTTTGTGCAGGAAGTACATTGAGGGGCAATTATTTATTCAGGGGCACAACATAGGTGATATTTTTATTTATGGGGCAGTATAATGATGTTTTTATTTTTTTAGGGCACTATGCCGGGAACTGCTGCTGAAAATGGACAAGAGGGAAGTCTGTACAGATGAACTCTGAGCATGAAATCTCATCATGGCATCTGAACTACATGGAGACAAAAGGGATGGAAACGACTGCAATCAGAGATGTTACCTATAAAGTGCTAGGATGTTAAAGTTTATTTGTCACACTGTCTACATCTCGTCGTGCAGTGGTTCCTGTATGGTCCACAGCTTGTAACTAGAGGTGGGCGAACCCAACAGTAAAGTTCGAGGTCCTTGCACTGACCCCGAACACGTACTTCTCCCAATCTGCGTTACTGTTCGGGTTTGTCAGCCCAAAAAAAGCTTGTTGAAAGGTTGTAGCGCAGCCAATCAACTAGCTTTTCATGTGTGGGCATTTTCGGCTCCATCATAGCCATGTCAAGTATTGGCATGGGTGTGATTGGCCAGTGCAGTGTGTAAAAAAGAAAAGACTTGGGGCTCCTCTATTCTTGATAACCAGCGCAGGTAAAGCTGACAGTTGTGGGCTGCAGCTGTCAGCTTTATCTTGGCTGGTTATCAAAAATGGGTCACCACTCCATTTATTTTCATTATTTAAATAAATATAAAAAAACGGCATGGGGTCCATTTTTAATAACCAGCCAAGCTAAAGCAGACAGCTGGTAGCTGGTATTCTTAGGTCGGTTGAAAAAGCCATGAATATTTGCCCTCCCCAACCTCAAAATAGCAACCCGCAGCCGCCCCAGAAAAGGTGCATCCATTAGATGCGCCAATTCTGGCTCTTTGCCCAGCTTTTCCCAGGGGTTAGTAATGGGGAGGTGTCTATCAGACACGCCCATTGATAACCCCGTAATCAAAAGTAAGACAGACGCACACAAAGAAAATAGTCCTTTAATTCAACAAACCCCCAACAATAACCCTCTTTTGACTATCTATTAATATAAAAATACAAAAGTTATACTCACCTGTCTGCTAATAATTAGTGATGAGCGAGTGTGCTCGGATAAGGTTGCATGTCTTGTGGCTGTTCAACAGCAACACATGCATGGATTGCCTGTTTTTTAAACAATCCCTGCATCTGTTGCGGATGTCAAACAGCTGTGAGACATGCAGGCACAGTGACTCGACCATTTTTTTTTCAGCACGCAGAGAATACTCAATTAGGACATGAGTATGCTTGCTCATCACTACCGATAATCCATAATGCTGATGTCCCATGACGATCCCCAGCTCTGCTACATTTGATTGCATTGCTTAGCTGTGACAAATATTACCGCCCAGCCCGGCAACCAGCTCACACTGAGCATGTGAGAACACACCTGCGCATGACCAGCGTTGACATCACTAAGGTTACCGCTGATCACACTCAGCAGCGTTTTCACACTCAGTTCAGTGTCATCTGGTTGCCGGACTGAGCAGTATCGGTACTCATGTGACCTCTCAGCAATGCAACCAGATGTAGCAAAGTTGAGGCTCATCATGGGACATCAGCATTATGGATTATCAGTGGACAGGCGAGAATAACTTATATTTTTTTTTACATTAATAAATGGGAAAAGAGGGTTATTGTGGGGAAGTGTTTTATTCATGTAAAGGACTTTCTTTGTGTATTTCCTACTTTTGATTGCGGGATTTGTAATGGGGGTGTTTGATGGACGCCTCTTCATTACTAAACCCTAGGGTTGGTGTCAGCGCACATAAATCAGCTGACATTAACCTTAAAACCATTAACCCACTTGCCAACACACCAGAGAAAGGGGGAAGAGCCAAGGATAAGTGCCAGAATTGGCACATCTAATGGATGTACTATCTAATGGATGTGCCATTTCTGGGGCGGCTGAGGGCTGATTTTATTAGCCAATATCCATGGCCCCTTCTCATCCTATTTATATCAGCCCATAGCTAGCTGTCTGCATCACTTTCGCTGTTTCTTAGAAATAGAGGGGACCCCAATCCATTTTTCAGTTATTTAAAGAGATAATTCAAAGAAACGGCATGGGTTCCCCCCATTTTTGATAACCAGCCAAGCTAAATCAAACAGCTGTGGGCTGGTATGCTCAGGCTGGGAAGGGGCCATGGATATTGACCCTGCCTAAAAATATTAGCCTGTAGCCGCCCCAAATACAGCACACCCATTAGATGCGCTAATTCTGGCACGTTGCCCAGCTCTACCCGCTTGCCCTGGTGCGTTGGCAAGCAGGTTAATATTTTGGGGTTGATGTCAGCTTTGTAATGTCAGTTAACATCGAGCCCAGGGGTTAGTAATGGAGAGGCAGCTATCAGACACCCTCATTACTAATCCAGCTAGTAAAAAGTAATAAAGACACACATAGAGCAAGGTACTTTATTTGAACAAAACACTCCCTGACCCTATTTTACCCATTTATTAACCCCTTTACCCCCAAGGGTGGTTTGCACGTTAATGACTGGGCCAATTTTTACAATTCTGACCACTGTCCCTTTATGAGGTTATAACTCTGGAACGCTTCAACGGATCCTAATGATTCTGATATTGTTTTCTCGTGACATATTGTACTTCATGGTAGTGGTAAAATTTATTTGATATTACCTGCATTTGTTTGGGAAAAAAACGGAAATTTGGCGAAAATTTGGAAAATTTCACAATTTTCCAACTTTGAATTTTTATGCCCTTAAATCACAGAGATATATCACACAAAATACTTAATAAGTAACATTTCCCACATGTCTACTTTACATCAATTTTGGAACCACATTTTTTTTTTTTAGTTATAAGGGTTAAAAGTTAACCAGCAATTTCTCATTTTTACAACACCATTTTTTTTTTCACATTTGAAATCACTTTGAGGGGTCTATATGATAGAAAATACCCAAGTGTGACACTATTCTAAAAACTGCACCCCTCAAGGTGCTCAAAACCACATTCAAGAAGTTTATTAACCCTTCGGGTGTTTCACAGGAATTTTTGGAATGTTTAACAAAAAATTAACATTTAACTTTTCTACACACAAAATTTACTCAGCTCCAATTTGTTTTATTTTACCAATGGTAACAGGAGAAATTGGACCCCAAAAGTTGTTGTGCAATTTGTCCTGAGTATGCTGATACCCCATATGTGGAGGTAAACCACTGTTTGGGCTCATGGCAGAGCTCGGAAGGGAAGGAGCGCCATTTGACTTTTCAATGCAAAATTGACTGGAATTGAGATAGAATGCCATGTTGCGTTTGGAGAGCCCCTGATGTGCCTAAACATTGAAACCCCCACAAGTGACAACATTTTGGAAAGTAGACCCCCCCTGAGGAACTTATCTAGATGTGTGGTGAGCACTTTGACCCACCAAGTGCTTCACAGAAGTTTATAATGTAGAGCCGTAAAAATAAAAAATCATATTTTTTCATAAAAATTATCTTCACCCCCAATTTTTTATTTTTCCAAGGTAACAGAAGAAATTGGACCCCAAAAGTTGTTGTGCAATTTGGCCTGAGTACGCTGATACCCCATATGTGGGGGTAAACCACTGTTTGGGTGCATGGCAGAGCTCGGAAGGGAAGGAGCGCCGTTTGACTTTTCAGTGCAAATTGGCTGGAATTCAGATTAGACGCCATTTGGAGACCCCTGATGTGCCTAAACAGTGGAAACCCCCCAATTCTAACTGAAACCCTAACCCAAACACACCCCTAATCCCAACCCTAACCATAACCCTAACCAGACCCCTAACCCGAACACGCCCCTAATCCCAACCATACCCCTAAGGCTAGTTTCACACTAGCGTTAACTGCAATACGTCGCAAATGCGTCGTTTTTGCGAAACGCCGCATCCAGCAAAAGTTTTTGCTGGATACGTTGTTTCGTCATAGAGTAACATTAGCGACGCATTTGCGACGCATTTGCGACGCATTTCCAAACGGTGAATGCGTTTGGCGGCGTTTGGGCGTATGGTAGCGGTCCGTCGGGAGAAAAAAACGTTACATGTAACGTTTTTTGCTCCCGACGGTCCGCTTTTTCCGACCGCGCATGCGCAGTCGGAACTCCGCCCCCACCTCCCCGCACTTCCCCGCACATCACAATGGGGCAGCGGATGCGTGGGAAATATGCATCCGCTGCCCCCGTTGTGCGGCGGAGACCACACTAGCGTCGGGAACGTCGGCCCGACGCGCAGCGACGGGTTGTTCCCGACGCTAGTGTGAAAGTAGCCTAACCCCAACACACCTCTAACCCTAATCCCTACCCTAACCACACCCCTAACTCCAACACACCCCTAACCCTAATGCCAACCATAACCCTAACCACACCCCTAACCCTGACACACCCCTAACCCTAATCCCAACCGTAAATGTAATCCAAACCCTATCCCTAACTTTAGCCCCATCCCTAACTTTAGCCCTAACCCTAACTTTAGCCGCAACCCCAATCCTAACCCTAATGGGAAAATGGAAATAAATACTTTTTTTATTTTATTATTTTTCCCTAACTAAGGGGGTGATGAAGGGGGGATTGATTTACTTTTATAGCGGGTATTTTAGTGGATTTTTATGATTGGCAGCTGTCACACACTAAAAGACGAGTTGACGTTTTTATTGGTACCTTTTTCGGGCACATGACAATTTTTGATCGCTTTTTATTCCGATTTTTGTGAGGCAGAATGACCAAAAACCAGCAATTCATGAATTTCTTTGGGGGAGGGGGGGGCGTTTATACCATTCCACGTTTGGTAAAATTGATAAAGCAGTTTTATTTTTCGGGTCAGTATGATTACAGCGATACCTCATTTATATCATTTTTTTATGTTTTGGCGCTTTCATACGATAAAAACTATTTTATTTAAAAAATTATTATTTTTGCATCGCTTTATTCTGAGGACTATAACTTTTTTTTTCGCTGATGACGCTGTATGGCGGCTCGTTTTTTGCGGGACAAGATGACATTTTTAGCGGTACCATGTTTTTTTATATCCGTCTTTCTGATTGCGTGTTGTTTCACATTTTGTTCGGTCGTATGATAATAAAGCGTTTTTTGCCTCGTCTTTTTTGGTGTTCACTGAAGGGGTTAACTAGTGGGACAGTTTTATAGGTCAGGTTGTTACGGATGTGACGATACTAAATATGTGTAATTTTATTGTTTTTTTTTTAATTTAGAAATGTATTTATTGGAACAATATTTTTTTTTTCTTTGTTAAGGATTTTTTTTTTTTTTACACATGTAAATATTTTTTTTTTACTTGTTTACTTTGTCCCAGGGGGGACATGAATATATGGTGTCAGATCGCTGATCTGACACTTTGCAGTGCACTGTGTCAGATCAGCGATCTGACAGGCACTGCAGGAGGCTTGCTGGCGCCTGTACTGAGCAGGCGCTTGCAAGCCACCTCCCTGCAGGACCCGGAAGGAGCCCCGCTGCCATTTTGGATCCGGGGCCTGCAGGGAGGAGGACGGAGGAGACCCTCGGAGCAACGCGATCACATCGCGTTGCTCCGAGGGTCTCAGGGAAGCACGCAGGGAGCCCCCTCCCTGTGCGATGCTTACCTATGCCACTGGAATGCGGCGATCATGTTTGATCGCAGTGTTCCGGGGTTAATGTGCCAGGAGCGGTCCGTGACCGCTCCTGGCACATAGTGCCGGATGTCAGCTGGGATAGTCAGCTGACACAAGGGGGCGAGTCTTTATACTTGCGAAACGTACATCGGATTTGCGGTCACATCGTGGACAAGAAGAAACATAATATGGGTAATTAATCCTTGATTTATTGATGCATATCTTATGCTACTTATGTCTGATACATTGTAATTGTTTTTGCATGCATTGCTAGCACTAAACATGGTGATAGATATAGGTGGAACTGATTAGTCTTGGTACAAACAAGTGACTAACTGATTGTCCTACCTGTTTAAGTTACATTGCTTCTGTGCATTGCTTTTTACATGTATATGTAATTATTTAGCATAATATGTTGTCCTGATCCACCCTGTGACTGTTACTACTCTTTTTAGGGATCACACTATTTTATCATATTCTATTATATGTAATTGTATTTAGTCTGTGGTAAATATCTAACCTTAATAAAATATTTATATTTTGAGATACCTTAGGACTCATGTTCTCCTCATATTCAATAATAATAAAATTGTAGGTCCATGCAATGTAATATGTGGTGCTGACCTGACATTACAATTGATCGCTGTACTTAGCTTGGTGCTACAATACCTGTTCTGATTGTAGTACCGGCGCCGCATTCATCTATTCACAAAGTTTCTGGTGCTGAAATCATGCGTTTTTTAAAGAAAAAGAGACAGCTACATATTAACCCCTTCCCGACATTTGACGTACTATCCCGTCGAGGTGGGGTGGGCCCGTATGACCGCCGACGGGATAGTACGTCATAGCCGATCGGCCGCGCTCACGGGGGGAGCGCGGCCGATCGCGGCCGGGTGTCGGCTGCATATCGCAGCTGACATCCGGCACTATGTGCCAGGAGCGGTCACGGACCGCCCCCGGCACATTAACCCCCGGCACACCGCGATCAAACATGATCGCGATGTGCCGGCGATGCAGGGAAGCATCGCGCAGGGAGAGGGCTCCCTGCGGGCTTCCCTGAGCCCCCCGCAGCAACGCGATGTGATCGCGTTGCTGCGAGGGTCTTACCTCCCTCCCTGCCTGCTCCAGACCCGGATCCAAGATGGCCGCGGATCCGGGTCCTGCAGGGAGGGAGGTGGCTTCACAGACGCCTGCTCAGAGCAGGCACTGTGAAGCAGCCTGCACTTCAATCAGATCGGTGATCTGTCAGAGTGCTATGCAAACTGACAGATCACCGATCTGTATTGTCCCCCCCTGGGGCAAAGTAAAAAAGTTAAAAAAAAAATTTCCAAATGTGTAAAAAAAAATAAAAAAAAATATTCCAAAATAATGAAAAAAAAAAAAAAAAATTATTCCCATAAATACATTTCTTTATCTAAATTAAAAAAAAAAAACAATAAAAGTACACATATTTAGTATCGCCACGTCCGTAACGACCCAACCTATAAAACTGCCACACTAGTTAACCCCTTCAGTAAACACCGTAAGAAAAAAAAAAAAAAAAACGAGGCAAAAAACGCTTTATTACCATACCGCCGAACAAAAAGTGGAATAACACGCGATCAAAAAGACTGATATAAATATCCATGGTACCGCTGAAAACGTCATCTTGTCCCGCAAAAAACAAGCCGCCATACAGCATCATCAGCAAAAAAATAAAAAAGTTATAGTCCTGAGAATAAAGCGATACCAAAATAATTATTTTTTCTATAAAATAGTTTTTATCGTATAAAAGCGCCAAAACATAAAAAAAATGATATAAATGAGATATCGCTGTAATCGTACTGACCCGACGAATAAAACTGCTTTATCAATTTTACCAAACCCGGAACGGTATAAACGCCTCTCCCAAAAGAAATTCATGAATAGCAGGTTTTTGGTCATTCTGCCTCACAAAAATCGGAATAAAAAGCGATCAAAAACGGTCACGTGTCCGAAAATGTTACCAATAAAAACGTCAACTCGTCCCGCAAAAAACAAGACCTCACATGACTCTGTGGAGCAAATGTGGAAAAATTATAGGTCTCAAAATGTGGAGACGCAAAAACTTTTTTGCTATAAAAAGCGTCGCTGGTTTCACACTTCCGTTTTTGTCTGCAGCGTTTTTTGCACAAAAAAACGCATGCGTTTTTTCCCTATATTTAACATTGAAAACGCATGCGGTTTTTTTGTACGCGTTTGGTCGCGTTTTCAAACGCATGCGGTTTTTTTCTGCATGCGTTCATTTTCAGAAATACAACCTGCAGTATTTTCTTGCGTTTTTAAGCACATGCGTTTGTTTGCGTTAAAAACGCATGCATTTTTATCGAAAAAAACAGAAAACACACTGAAAAGCCACCCACCACCATCAAGGTGATAAAGGGATCCAAACCCTAACCCTAACTCTACCCCTAACCTCACCCCTAACCGTTTAATGAACATTTTCTGACAGTCATAGTGCCACGTATTTCAGTGCCACGTATTTCAGTGCCACGTATTTAAGTGCCACATATCACATATTTCAGTGCCACTTATTTCAGTGCCACGTATTTCAGTGCCACGTATTTCAGTGCCACGTATTTCAGTGCCACGTATTTCAGTGCCACGTGTTTCAGTGCCACGTATTTAAGTGCCACGTATCACGTATTTCAGTGCCACGTATTTCAGTGCCACGTATTTCAGTGCCACGTATTTCAGTGCCACGTATTTCAGTGCCACGTATTTCAGTGCCACGTATTTCAGTCACGTTTAGGGTTAGGGGTAGGGTTAGGGTTAGGGCTAGGGTTGGAGGTAAAGTTAGGGTTGGGGCTAAAGTTAGGGTTGGGGCTAAAGTTAGGGTTAGGGTTTGGATTACATTTACGTTTGGATTAGGGTTGGGATTAGAATTATGGGTGTGTCAGGGCTAGGGGTGTGGTTAGGGTTACCGTTGGGATTAGGGTTAGGGGTGTGTTTGGGTTAGGGTTTCAGGTAGAATTGGGGGGTTTCCACTGTCCAGGCACATCAGGTGCTCTCCAAGCGCGAGATGGCGTCCAATCTCAATTCCAGCCAATTCTGCGTTGAAAAAGTAAAACAGTGCTCCTTCCCTTCCGAGCTCTCCCGTGCGCCCAAAAAGGGGTTTACCCCAACATATGTGTTATCAGCGTACTCGGGACAAATTGAACAACAACTTCTGGGGTCCAAGTTCTCTTGTTATCCTTAGGAAAATAAAAATTTGGGGGGCTAAAAATCATTTTTGTGGGAAAAAAAAGATGTTTTATTTTCACGGCTCTGCATTATAAACTGTAGTGAAACACTTGGGGGTTCAAAGTTCTCACAACACATCTAGATAAGTTCCTTGGGAGGTCTAGTTTCCAATATGGGGTCACTTGTGGGGGGTTTGTACTGTTTGGGTACATCAGGGGCTCTGCAAATGCAACGTGACGCCTGCAGACCAATCCATTTAAGGCTGCATTCCAAATGGCGCTCCTTCCCTTCCGAGCTCTGTCATGCGCCCAAACAGTGGTTCCCCCCGACATATGGGGTATCAGCGTACTCAGGACAAATTGGACAACAACTTTTGGGGTCTAATTTATCCTGTTACCCTTGTGAAAATACAAAACTGGGGGCTAAAAAATCATTTTTGTGAAAAAAAAAAAAGAATTTTTATTTTCACGGCTTTGCGCTATAAACTTTAGTGAAACACTTGGGGGTTCAAAGTTCTCAAAACACATCTAGATAAGTTCCTTGGGAGGTCTAGTTTCCAATATGGGGTCACTTGTGGGGGGTTTGTACTGTTTGGGTACATCAGGGGCTCTGCAAATGCAACGTGACGGCTGCTGACCAATCCATTTAAGTCTGCATTCCAAATGGCGCTCCTTCCCTTCCGAGCTCTGTCATGCGCCCAAACAGTGGTTCCGCCCCACATATGGGGTATCAGCGTACTCAGGACAAATTGGAAAACAAATTTTGGGGTCCAATTTATTCTGTTACCCTTGTAAAAATACAAAGCTGGGGGCTAAAAAATCATTTTTGAGAAAAAAAAAAATATATATTTTCACGGCTCTGCGTTATAATCTGTAGTGAAACACTTGGGGGTTCAAAGCTCTCAAAACACATCTAGATAAGTTCCTTAGGGGGTCTACTTTCCAAAATGGTGTCACTTGTAGGGAGTTTCAATGTTTAGGCACATCAGGGGCTCTCCAAACGCAACATGGTGTCCCATCTCAATTCCAGTCAATTTTGCATTGAAAAGTCAAATGGCGCTCCTTCCCTTCCAAGCTCTGCCATGCGCCCAAACAATGGTTTACACCCACATATGGGGTATCAGCGTACTCAGGACAAATTGCACAACATTTTTTGGGGTCCAATTTCTTCTCTTACCCTTGGGAAAATAAAAAATTGGGGGCAAAAAGATCATTTTTGTGAAAAAAATATGATTTTTTATTTTTACGGCTCTGCATTATAAACTTCTGTGAAGCACTTGGTGGGTCAAAGTGCTCACCACACATCTAGATAAGTTCCTTAGGGGGTCTACTTTCCAAAATGGTGTCACTTGTAGGGAGTTTCAATGTTTAGGCACATCAGGGGCTCTCCAAACGCAACATGGCGTCCCATCTCAATTCCAGTCAATTTTGCATTGAAAAGTCAAATGGCGCTCCTTCCCTTCCAAGCTCTGCCATGCGCCCAAACAATGGTTTACACCCACATATGGGGTATCAGCGTACTCAGGACAAATTGCACAACATTTTTTGGGGTCCAATTTCTTCTCTTACCCTTGGGAAAATAAAAAATTGGGGGCGAAAAGATCATTTTTGTGAAAAAATATGATTTTTTATTTTTACGGCTCTGCATTATAAACTTCTGTGAAGCACTTGGTGGGTCAAAGTGCTCACCACACATCTAGATAAGTTCCTTAGGGGGTCTACTTTCCAAAATGGTGTCACTTG
The DNA here is from genome assembly GCF_051348905.1 of Ranitomeya variabilis. Taxonomy (NCBI): domain Eukaryota; kingdom Metazoa; phylum Chordata; class Amphibia; order Anura; family Dendrobatidae; genus Ranitomeya; species Ranitomeya variabilis. The sequence continues at coordinate 486,853,157 of NC_135234.1, read as the reverse complement.
TAGGGAGTTTCAATGTTTAGGCACATCAGGGGCTCTCCAAACGCAACATGGCGTCCCATCTCAATTCCAGTCAATTTTGCATTGAAAAGTCAAATGGCGCTCCTTCCCTTCCAAGCTCTGCCATGCGCCCAAACAATGGTTTACACCCACATATGGGGTATCAGCGTACTCAGGACAAATTGCACAACATTTTTTGGGGTCCAATTTCTTCTCTTACCCTTGGGAAAATAAAAAATTGGGGGCGAAAAGATCATTTTTGTGAAAAAATATGATTTTTTATTTTTACGGCTCTGCATTATAAACTTCTGTGAAGCACTTGGTGGGTCAAAGTGCTCACCACACATCTAGATAAGTTCCTTAGGGGGTCTACTTTCCAAAATGGTGTCACTTGTAGGGAGTTTCAATGTTTAGGCACATCAGGGGCTCTCCAAACGCAACATGGCGTCCCATCTCAATTCCAGTCAATTTTGCATTGAAAAGTCAAATGGCGCTCCTTCCCTTCCAAGCTCTGCCATGCGCCTAAACAATGGTTTACACCCACATATGGGGTATCATCGTGCTCAGGACAAATTGTACAACAACTTTGGGGGTCCATTTTCTCCTGTTACCCTTGGTAAAATAAAACAAATTGGAGCTGAAATAAATTTTGTGTGAAAAAAAGTTAAATGTTCATTTTTATTTAAACATTCCAAAAATTCCTGTGCAACACCTGAAGGGTTAATAAACTTCTTGAATGTGGTTTTGAGCACCTTGAGGGGTGCAGTTTTTAGAATGGTGTCACACTTGAGTATTTTCTATCATATAGACCCCTCAAAATGACTTCAAATGAGATGTGGTCCCTAAAAAAAAATGGTGTTGTAAAAATGAGAAATTGCTGGTCAACTTTTAACCCTTATAACTCCGTCACAAAAAAAAATTTTGGTTCCAAAATTGTACTGATGTAAAGTAGACATGTGGGAAATGTTACTTATTAAGTATTTTGCGTGACATATGTCTGTGATTTAAGGGCACAAAAATTCAAAGTTGGAAAATTGCAAAATTTTCAAAATTTTCGCCAAATTTCCATTTTTTTCACAAATAAACGCAAGTTATATCGAATAAATTTTACCTTTAACATGAAGTACAATATGTCACGAGAAAACAAGGTCAGAATCGCCAAGATCCGTCAAAGCGTTCCAGAGTTATAGCCTCATAAAGGGACAGTGGTCAGAATTGTAAAAATTGGCCCGGTCATTAACGTGCAAACCACCCTTGGGGGTGAAGGGGTTAAGTATTTGTAAGCCAAAACCAGGAGTGGGTCAAAAATGCAGAATTGGTGCATGTATTTCTCTGATTGTTCCTCGCCTGGTTTTGGCTTACAAATACTGATGAAAAATCCTGACCAAATTCTGATAGTGTGACCATAACCTAAAGCTGAGAGTCTTCACTTTAAGCGCATATTGATTACAGGTCCTTCTCAAAAAATTAGCATATAGTGTTAAATTTCATTATTTATCCTAATGTAATGATTACAATTAAACTTTCATATATTATAGATTCATTATCCACCAACTGAAATTTGTCAGGTCTTTTATTGTTTTAATACTGATGATTTTGGCATACAACTCCTGATAACCCAAAAAACCTGTCTCAATAAATTAGCATATCAAGAAAAGGTTCTCTAAACGACCTATTACCCTAATCTTCTGAATCAACTAATTAACTCTAAACACATGCAAAAGATACCTGAGGCTTTTAAAAACTCCCTGCCTGGTTCATTACTCAAAACCCCCATCATGGGTAAGACTAGCGACCTGACAGATGTCAAGAAGGCCATCATTGACACCCTCAAGCAAGAGGGTAAGACCCAGAAAGAAATTTCTCAACAAATAGGCTGTTCCCAGAGTGCTGTATCAAGGCACCTCAATGGTAAGTCTGTTGGAAGTAAAAAATGTGGCAGAAAACGCTGTACAACGAGAAGAGGTGACCGGACCCTGAGGAAGATTGTGGAGAAGGACCGATTCCAGACCTTGGGGAACCTGAGGAAGCAGTGGACTGAGTCTGGTGTGGAAACATCCAGAGCCACCGTGCACAGGCGTGTGCAGGAAATGGGCTACAGGTGCCGCATTCCCCAGGTAAAGCCACTTTTGAACCATAAACAGCGGCAGAAGCGCCTGACCTGGGCTACAGAGAAGCAGCACTGGACTGTTGCTAAGTGGTCCCAAGTACTTTTTTCTGATGAAAGCAAATTTTGCATGTCATTCGGAAATCAAGGTGCCAGAGTCTGGAGGAAGACTGGGGAGAAGGAAATGCCAAAATGCCTGAAGTCCAGTGTCAAGTACCCACAGTCAGTGATGGTGTGGGGTGCCATGTCAGCTGCTGGTGTTGGTCCACTGTGTTTCATCAAGGGCAGGGTCAATGCAGCTAGCTATCAGGAGATTTTGGAGCACTTCATGCTTCCATCGGCTGAAATGCTTTATGGAGATGAAGATTTCATTTTTCAGCACGACCTGGCACCTGCTCACAGTGCCAAAACCACTGGTAAATGGTTTACTGACCATGGTATTACTGTGCTCAATTGGCCTGCCAACTCTCCTGACCTGAACCCCATAGAGAATCTGTGGGATATTGTGAAGAGAAAGTTGAGAGACGCAAGACCCAACACTCTGGATGAGCTTAAGGCCGCTATTGAAGCATCCTGGGCCTCCATAACATCTCAGCAGTGTCACAGGCTGATTGCCTCCATGCCACGCCGCATTGAAGCAGTCATTTCTGCCAAAGGATTCCCGACCAAGTATTGAGTGCATAACTGAACATTATTATTTGATGGTTTTTTTGTTTGTTATTAAAAAACACTTTTATTTGATTGGACGGGTGAAATATGCTAATTTATTGAGACAGGTTTTTTGGGTTATCAGGAGTTGTATGCCAAAATCATCAGTATTAAAACAATAAAAGACCTGACAAATTTCAGTTGGTGGATAATGAATCTCTAATATATGAAAGTTTAATTGTAATCATTACATTATGGTAAATAATGAAATTTAACACTATATGCTAATTTTTTGAGAAGGACCTGTATATAACTGTTTTGAATATGTTTTGGTAAGCTGCTAAAATACCAAAACTTGTCACTGTCCAAATATTTCTAGACCTAACTGAAAAAGAAACCCTACTTGGAATCTACATTTTCATTAGCCTAACGTATGTTATCACATTGGATGTGTTATAGGGACGATTTTACATGTAAATAAACCCTTTCCCAAAGCTTATTTTTGCGGTTATTCCTGAACGTACTATAGCTCTGTAACTTAACAGCCCTGTCATGGCGCTTGTCTAGCTATGTCTCTGTTATGCTCACCAAATTATAATTTTCTTTCAACAGTATTAATTCGAATTCCTTCATCTTGTTGGTGTGGTTTCTGGCATTTGTGTACATGCACTTTATTCCTACTTAATGTGTTGAACTGCACTAACATTTTCCCCCATGCCACCCCTAATGTCATTACTTATGCACAGGTCACTATCTACACCAGTGGTCCCCAACCTTTCTGACCTTGAGAGCTACATTCAGCTCTGCAAGAGGGTCGAGAGCCACATCCAGCTCCTGCTCCCCTCACAGTAGTAGCAACCAAAGGCCCCATTATGGGTATAATGATAACCAAAGCTTTTCCACACAAATCACCCTGAATCAATATACCAAGATCCAGGGATTCCCACCAAACCCCCATTCAGCATTCTTCCATCACTCCCAACACAATCACATTCAGCTTCAAGCACCTCCTCTGACCGGTAGTATCATCCTGTCTCCAGCGTACCATACTTAAATTATCTCTAAACCACCAAGACCAGTAGAAGTGTACCCAAATCTGCTCTTCTCTGCAGGGCCACTCACAAATTTCATCATTTTGAGATGTAGTCTTCATACCCGTTTACTAAATCTGGAGCTAATGCACAAAGCTGGCAGACAGTCACGAGCCACAATTCATGGGACCGCGAGCCACATGTGGCTCCTGAGCTACAGGTTGGGGACCCTTGCCATAGTCCATACAGTATAATGCAACCTATAGAATTGGAATTGTTTTATGTTTCCCTGTACACAATGTGGTGAAATGAATGGTGTAATTCAAAAGTACAACCTGTCTCCCCCCAAAAAAGCCCTCAAATGGCTATGTGGACAGAAAAATAAAAAAGTTGGAGTTTGTGAAAAGTGGAGGAAGAAACAAAAACGTAGAAATGAAAATTGACCTTGTCGTTAAGTGGGTTAAATAATGACTTTATAGAGAGCAAGAAAGCAGATGACAATTATTCTCTTACTCCATACACATTGGAAGATCTAGTGAACATATTACACATCACACTTCTCTCATCACATGACTTTGGTATCATCATTATTACATGGGGCTTTCACTGCTGCCATTTCCTAAACATCGGTTATTAAATGAAATAACATGAAAACTTCCCCAAGTAACACTAATTGGAATAAAGAGGAAAACTACAAAAAAGATATAAAGGTAATACACTGTATTTTCTTATAACATTACTAGAATGCGCTTTCTCTTTAAATTTAGCGCCGCATGCATCATGTGTATCAACCATCAACCAATAGAATCGCAGGATTTGAATTTAAAGAAAGAGAAAAACCGTCAGTTGGTGCCAGTCTGCGATAGCTCTAATAGAGATAAGACAGGCTCCTTATTGATTACGAGAAGCGACACTTTTTGGATTTGTACCTGGATCGTTACCTGCTGATTGGGAGACAACCGCCACCGGCCGCTCTACAGAGGTGAGAATCATTGTGTGATGAATAAACTGCCGATTTATATCATTCCAGATACTGACAGTTGGGATCTATACTGAAAGCAATCACATATACAAAAGCAAATGATTTCACCATAGATCCCAGATATAGATAATGGGGTGATTATGGATAAAATTTGGTGACTTTGAATAAATATTTAAAATGTGGATAATGATGTGTAATAATAATCTGAAAACACGGGGTCCCATATTTCTCCTAGAACTTCCCAGATACAATATTTAGAAGCGCATGGCCATTATTAGCCTGTGTATAATAGTTATATCATACATGTAGTGGAGATATGAAGACTATTGTACTGGATCATCAGTCACTATACAGGGAGGTAGCGGATATATGCAGAGGTTTATATGGCGGGTCACAGTGCAGTCAGTATAATGTAGATATGTGTAGTCTTATCATAGGACAGAAAATCAATCTGGTAGGCATAAATGATGGATAATATTTTTTGGTTTTTTGAAGCACTACTTCAGCGGGGTTTTTTACAGCACCGCGGCAGTGGTGCTTTTTATGTAATTCTCCTGGCCCCTGTCTCATACTCGCCTGTCGCCCCTTCATCCTTTTCCAGTGTTGCTCCTATCAGTCTTCGGTGAACTGTGACCGGCCATCAGCTCCAGTGTTTCATGGAGCGGCGCAGACGTCACTTTTCAATACCTCTCTATATGAGAGCCTCGTTCTAGCTCTCATAGACTTGTATTAAGCTCTTGTTACGTAACTTCTGACTTGCGGCCGGTCAGAAATTACGGGCACAAGATGGCACCAAGTATAAGAACGTGGGCAGGGGACATTTAAAGCACCACTCCAGCAGTACAAACAAAACAAAATGCTGGAGTGGTGCTTTAAGTAGAAAATAGGGTTTGTTTTGTTTACTAACTACAGCGCCACTTCTGTCAATGGGTCATGTTGGGTATTACAACTCAGCACCAGTCAAGTCAATAAAGCTGCAATACTGCAACCCATGTAATGCAGGCTGTGGTAGTTAGGTTTTGGGTTACACATTAGGTTCATAGTATTACCCCACTAGAGATCCTATAGACAGAGCCATGCTCTGCATATTCAGGTTTTTCCTTTTTCTGTATGTTAGTTTCCAGGAAGAAGAGTAAAGATGGCCATGAGGAAGCGGAAGAGAGAACTGATCACCCAGTATGAAGAGGAGTGGTAAGTAGATGGGGTTACATCACTGCAGTCATCACAATCCATACACTTACATCGGCAAATCATAGTGACCATACACATCACCACTACACATATTTATACCATTTACAGCACAAAACTAATGTCAGATCCCCATGAGGAGAACACCCATCAGGATGTAAGTGAATTATGTGTAGCCATAGTACGGCCATGTGCATGAGGCCTAATACTATATTATCTACCTCTTCTACCACAGTTCACTGTCTGCCACCCAGGAAGAAGCCAAGAGGAGGAAGACAGAAGATGACATCCCCCAGCCAGAAGAGCGGGCAGCTTTCGCCGCACTCCTTGGTAAGACTCATTGCACCTTCCAAGGTTTCCAGATATAAAGTATTAGATTATATGACATGTATTTTTATATTAATCTATTTTATGTGAATAGTGGTAGAGAAACATGTAGGGAAGTGTTCTCCCTCAGCCTCCTATAATTATACCTAGTATGATACAGCAGACAGGAGCGGTCACTATGTGGTGAACACTGTCGTGGCTTTGGTTTCACCTCAATAGTGATGGCATATCTTTAGGACAATTCTTCAGTATCTGATCAGTGGGTGTCGGGGGCCAAATCTCCAGCAATCTGATAATCATGTGTTATTGTGAGGATAATCCATCATTAATGAAATGCCCTAATTTAACATTAATAGTATTAAAAAGGTTTTCATTACAAAGTTCATAGCGAAATAATTATATTTTCTCAATTTTGTAGAAGAAGAATATATCAGATGCTTTCTAGCCAGGGACAGCTGTCTTAAGATTTCGGACAAGGTATTATTGTAGTGAAGGATAAGAAATCATCCAGATTAGAGAAGATCCATCATAGGGAAATAAAGGGCTTATTCTTATGTAATAGTGGCCAGATATTACCAAACAGAGGAATATACAGCTATATATGTTCTGTATTATATATACCCTCTAACTCTGCTTCTCATCCCTCTAGTATCTCCTCGCCATGGTCGTCACTTACTTCAGGAGAGCAGGACTGCGATCTTCAGAATATGGAACCTATATGTGAGTCTCTTTTATTATTACACATTTATGTCTATAAATAACTTTATTTTATTTTATTGTAAATCCAAAATATCTTTTCTACCACTCGGGTAAAAACATGATAATTGTATTTGTTGTTATTTGTCTGTATTTTCTTCTGAAGTGGATTCTAATTTATTTGGTTTCATATCTCTTCCAACCAGGTTTTTAGCCAACCAGTTTGAAGAAGACGTGCCATATCAAAAGGAGATCTACCGCTGGGCCCTCAGATGGACATGGATCATGAATAAGGACCGACTTCTACAATTCCGCAATGTTCTTCTCACCAGGATGGGATTTCGGGCTTGGGTGGATCGAGCCACCTGTGATCTGGTTAGCAATATAAACAGTAATAATATAAAGCTGATCTGTAACTAGATATCACAATATAAACAGCATGCATAAATAAATCCATTATACCTGATGGTGCTGTGGTACTTACTTTGAAAAAAAACATATCAAAATGGTCATGTAATCCTGATATTAGGGGGAGCATTTTATGAATGCAACCATAGCTGGACTCATGAAATGCTTGTTTTAATATCAAGCAAGAAAACTTCAAAAAGTACCAGCATCATCAGGTCTAAAATATATGCAAATTGGATTATGGTTAATAGTGATATATTCCCTTTAAAATCTGATTATAATCACTTATTTTATTCTAGATCATGGCACAAGACCCTGAACACTGGGCATGGAAGAGAAACAGGAATATCCATCACAGCTGGGCAATCCGTTGGTTCAGGAGGAACAATGCCCTACCCTGCTCTCTGTGTAACATCGTTCCATGCAAGAAGGAGGAAGGTGTGAATATGTAATGCCTGGAAACACCACTGCTGAACCCACAAGAAGAATGAGCTCCCTGGAAGAGGAACATAGCTGCTAGACCTGCAAAGAGAAGAACATCTAGACAACGTGACGGATGAAGAACTTCAGAAAGGAGAGAAGTATTCTCAATAGTCACACAGAAAATGCACATCACACTCTACACAGACAGCAAACACACAGACAGCGTCGGACTGGAGCACCTTGGGCCCACCAGAGAAAATCGTTCTTGGGGCCCACTATGTAGCTACATAGAAATAAATACGAGACTGACCACCGATTGTGTGGTAAAACGCGCTAATATCAGGGTATAATATAAAGTAGTACATGTCTTAATTATGTAGCAGGGATTGGGGTAGCCTCCATCATAGAATATAAAGTAGCCCCCTCATAAGGTATAATGCAGCCCCCCATAGAATATAATGTATCCTCCTCACAGAATATAATGTAGCCCTCATGAAGAATATAATGTAGCCCCTGATAGCAAATAATGGAGTCCCCAATAGAATATAATGTAGCCCCCCATAGAATATAATGCAACCAGCCTCAAAGTATAATGCAGCCCCCCATAGGGTATAATGTAGCCCCCTTAGAGTATAGTGCAACCCCCTCATAAGGTATAATGCAGGCCCCCCATAGGGAATATGGGGGGGAATTCTCTGCCGTATGATGTTGTAATGATTGGGATTGGATGCCTTTCTTGAAAAGTATAATGTTACAGGGTATATACACTAGATTCCTTGATAGGGCGTTGATCCAGGGAACTAGTCTGATTGCCGTATGTGGAGTCAGGAAGGAATTTGTTTCCCCAATGTGGAGCTTACTCGTTGCCACATGGGTTTTTTTTGCCTTCCTCTGGATCAACATATTAGGGCATGTTAGGTTAGGCTATGGGTTGAACTAGATGGACTTAAAGTCTTCCTTCAACCTTAATAACTATGTAACTATGTAAACCTCGCTTAGTATGCCCGGAGGAAGGGCAGTACAGCAGCCATGGTTTCCCTACAGGTTTCCACCACTGGGGTTTTTTCCTGACCTGAGTGTTGCTGTACGCTCTTTGTGAGTGATGGGAGGTAACCAGCACATATAAAGCATATAATAAACTTCACACTATTTAAACTTTCCATGATGTGTCTGAGTCTTTATTTTATACTTTTATGTGTGGACAGGACCGCCATCAGATCATTACTGCCCCTACTGTTGTGAGGGACTCGGTGAGAATAAGTAAAGAGGGGGGCCCGGACTCAGTCTGGACCCCCTCTTGTGCTTCTGCTCACTGGGCCCCAGGGTATAATAAAGTAGTGTGTGCTGACACGCCGCCATCGGCGGTGTACATCTCGGCGCAGGTAAGCTTCCTGAGCTGCATGAAACAGATGTGCAGCTCCAAGGAAGTCCCTACGCCTTTTCTGTGACATGCTGATGATGGTGTGTAAGTGATTACATCATCACACAAGCGCCGACAGTTATGGGCACCCCTCTCCATGACACCAGAAGTGGAGCTGCGCCTGCAGGGGAGCGTATGTGAGGTAAGTATGAAAAACTTTTTTTTTAAATAAAATTAATGAAATGGTCTTGGGGGGAGCAAATGATGATGAATTGAGGGTTTGGGACAGGGGACAGCAAATTAGGACTTGAGGTAGGGGGTGGAGAGAGCAAATAATGATGAATTAAGGGTGGAGAAGAGCAAATGATGATGAACTGAGGCCGGAGACAGGGAATGATAATGAACTGAGGGTGGGTGAAAGTTAATGATAATGAATTGAGGGTGGGGACAGCATGTGATTATGAATTGAGGGTTGGTGGTAGAGCAAATGATTGTGAATTAAGGGTGGGGGAGAGAAAATGATAATGAATTGAGGGTGGGGACAAACAATTATGAATCGGAGGTGGGGAGAGCAAGTGATGATGAATTGAGGGTGGGGACAGCAAATGATAATGAATTGAGGGTGGAGGGGAGCAAATCATAATGAATTGAAAGTCGGGGGAGAGGGTAGCAGGTAAACATAATAAATCGGGGGAGCAGGAGGAAGAGAGTGAGGGTGTTGAGGATGCAGGAGTGTGACTGGTATTGAATTGGGAGAAAGAGTACAGCTGCTAATTAATTTGTATATTTATTGGGGCACAGTGGTGGATTACAAGTATATTTGGAATGGTGGGTTGCATAATAGCCAATTATCTATTAATGGGGGGTGCACATCTGTATTCATCTGCATAGTGTAGAAGTTGGGGAATGTAGTCTGGAAGCGGTGCTCTAGGTAATTGTGTGTTATTTTATGAAAAGTCATATACGGCACTCATAAGACAATGAGAGAGGTGTACAAGTAGGGTATCAGGCCCAATTGTACTATCATCAAAAAACTTGGTACTCAAATGGAATAGTGCTGAAAATTAAAGTTCCTTTTATTTTGCATACATAATTTGTTGTACGTTTTCGGTCTGCACTCAGACCTTCATCAGAACTAGAGGGGATGCACAGAAAAGAAAATGGGTTTGTCATATAAGTCACTGAATTATAATAAGGTAAAAGAATAATGCAAACAAATCATAATAAACAATACTTTTATTATTGTAAGCAATATGTCCTGCAGTAATACTTGTGTATACTAATTGCCCCAGTACCCCTGGAGAGTGAATACCGTAATGTCCTGTGTGATAACTGGGGAGAGGGTCCAGTCGGTTATTCCAGCCAGTAATGCCAACAACACGCAGGACATCCCTGTATCCATTACAGCAAGAGGTAAGGTAAAACGGATACAGGAATGTCCTGCGTGGCGTGTTGGTGGCATTACTGAGTTTTTCTATACATGTCCTTCTGTCCATACCTTTGACTGCACATCAGATGTTATATTAACCTTATCCCCTCACTCTCCCAGGTATAATGTGACCACCCAGGGTCACCACTATCACATTGGATGTTCACACTTAAGAATTTAGAATCCCTGCACCCTTCTATGCACTACTGGCAGAATAACCGACAGGACTCTCTCCCCAATTCTCCTACAGGACATTCCTGTAACCTTTTTACCTTACCTCTTGCTGTAACCACAAGTTCAGCCTTCTTTTATTGCCTTTGTTTTGACTTCCCAGTTAAATGTTTTTTATCTTGTATTTTTTTGATTTATTACAGAATTATAATGTACTAGATGGTGGCCCGATGATTCTAACGCATCGGGTATCCTAGAATATTTATGTAGTTTATTTATTAAGTTTTCAGAATAATGCAATTTATACAAAGGATTCGGCCGGCCGCGACCAATGAGCGAAGCGTGGTTCAAATTCCACGCCAATTCGCGGGCAGACTGCGCCTGTTGCTGATTGTTCGCGGCCAGCCTGGCGTGACCAATCAGTGAAGCCAGGGCCTTCTCCAGGTTTTTGAGGGCCCCGGGCGAAAAAGTCTCAGTGGGCCCCCCTCTTTAACACGTATCACGATTCATGACGCACAGATACAGTAGAGAAATATAGCACAGCCAAGTATCATATAACACAGCCCATGTAGTATATAACACAGCCCACATAGTATATAGCACAGCCACATAGTATATAACACACCCCATGTAGTATATAACACAGCCCACATAGTATTTTGCCCAGCTACGTAGCATATAGCACAGCCCACGTAGTAAATAGCACAGACATGTAGTATATAGCCCAGCCACGTAGTATATTGCCCAGCCACATAGTATATTGCCCAGCCACGTAGTATATAGCACAAACACGTAGTATATAGCACAGACAAGCAGTATATAGCACAGACACGTAGCATATTGCCTAGCCACGTAGTATATTGCCCAGCCACATAGTATATTGCCCAGCCATGTAGTATATTGCCCAGACACGTATTATATAGCACAGACACATAGTATATTGCCCAGCCATGTAATATATTGCACAGCCACGTAATATATTGCACAGCCACGTAGTATATAGCACAGAGACGTAGTATATAACACAGTATGCAGTATAGAACCCAGGCCACGTAGTATAGAGCACAGCAATGTAGTATATTGCCCAGCCACATAATATATACCTCGGCCACGTAGTATATAGCACAGCCCACATAGTATATAGCACAGAAATGTAGTATAATAACATAGCCCACGTAATATATAGCAATGTGGGCACCATATCCCTGTTTAAAAAAGAATTAAAATAAAAAATAGTTATATACTCACCTTCCGTCGGCCCCCGGATCCAGCCCAGGCGATGCAAGAGAGCATTACAGTCTCGCGAGATGATGACGTAGCGGTCTCGCGAGACCGCAATGCATGGACCGGACCGTCGCGAGGAGCCGGAAAGGCCTGGGCTGGATCCGGGGGCCGACAGAAGGTGAGTATATAATGATTTTTTATTTTTTTATTATTTTTACCATTAGATCTTTTTACTATTGATGCTTCATAGGCAGCATCAATAGTAAAAAGTTGGTCACACAGGGTTAATAGTAGTGTTAATGGAGTGCGTTACACCGCGGCATAATGCGGTCCGTTAACGCTGCCATTAACCCTGTGTTAGCGCTGACTGGAGGAGAGTATGGAGCGGGCACTGACAGCAGGGGAGTAGGGAGCGGCCATTTTGCGGCCGCACTGTGCCCGTTGCTTATTGGTCGTGGTCCTTTGACAGCGACCAATCAGCCACTTGGGATTTTCGTGACAGACAGACAGATGGAAGTGACCCTTAGACAATTATATAGTAGATTCTCTCTCCAGTATTACTGCAGGACTTACCGTATATACTCGAGTATAAGCCGACGCGAGTATAAGCCGAGGCAGCTACTTTTGCCACGGAAAACTGGGTAAGGTTATTGACTCGAGTATAAGCCGGGTATACATTGTCCCCTCATCCCTGTCCTGCTATGCATGGCTCCCTCTTCCCTGTCCTAGTATGAATGCCTCTCCATCCTTGTCCCTGTCCGCATGCCCCCCCTGTCCCTGTCATTGTATGCATGCCTCCTCCATTCTCTCCCTGTATGCATGCCTCCTCCCTTCAGTCCCTGCATGCATGCCTCCCTCTTCCCTGTCCTGGTATGAATGCCTCCCCATCCCTGCCCCTGTCTGCATGCCTCCCTCATTCCTTCCCTGTATGCATGCCTCCCCCGTTCAGTCCATGTATGCATGCCTCCCTCTTCCCTGTCCTGGTATGAATGCCTCCCCATCCCTACCCCTGTCTGCATGCCTCCCTCATTCCTTCCCTGTATGCATGCCTCCCCCGTTCAGTCCATGTATGCATGCCTCCCTCTTCCCTGTCCTGGTATGAATGCCTCCCCATCCCTGCCCCTGTCTGCATGCATCCCTTATTCCTTCCCTGTATGCATGCCTCCCCCATTCAGTTCTTGTATGCATGCCTCCCTCTTCCCTGTCCTGGTATGAATGCCTCCCCGTCCCTGCCCCTGTCTGCATGCCTCCCCATTCCTTCCCTGTATGCATGCCTCTTCCATTCAGTCCCTGTATGCATACCCCCCCCCCCGTTTAGTCCCTGTATGCATGCCCCCCTCGTTCCTTCCCTGTATGCATGCCTTCCCTGTGCAGTCCCTGTATGCATGACTCCGCCTTCCCACTTCTTGTATGGATGTCTCCCCATTCCTTCCCTGTATGCATGCCTCCCTCATTCCTTCCCTGTATGCATGCCTCCCCCGTTCAGTCCCTGTATGCCTGCCTCCCTCTTCTCTGTCCTGGTATGAATGCTTCCCCGTCCCTGCCCCTGTCTGCATGCCTCCCCCGTTCCTTCCCGGAAAGCCTGCCTCCCCCGTTCAGTCCCTGTATGAATGCCTTCCCCGTTCAGTCTCTGTATGCATGCCTCCCCGTTCCTTCCCTGTATGCATGCCTCCCCCGTTTCTTCCCTGTATGCATGCCTCCCTCGTTCAGTCCCTGTATGCATGCTTCCGCCTTCCCTGTCCTGGTATGAATGCTTCCCCCATTCAGTCCCTATATGCATACCTCCCCCTTCCCTGTCTTGGTATGAATGTCTCCCCCGTTCAGTCCCTGTATGCATGGCTCCCCATTCCTTCCCTGTATGCACGCCTCCCCTTTCCCTGTCCTGGTATGAATGCCTCCCCCGTTCAGTCCCTGTATGTATGTCTCCCCTTTCCCTGTCCTGGTATGAATGCCTCCCCCTTCCCTGTCCCTGTATGCATGCCTCCCCTGTTCCTTACCTGTATGCATGCCTCCCCTGTGCAGACGTTGTATGCATACCTCCCCGTTCCTTCCCTGTATGCATGCTTTCCCCATTCAGTTCCTGTATGCATGCCTCCCCCTTCCCTGTCCTGGTATGAATGCCTCCCTGTTCAGTCCCTGTATGCATGCCTCCCCTTTCCTTCCCTGTATGCATGCCTCCCCATTCCTTCCCTGTATGCATGCCTCCCCGTTCAGTCCCTGTATGCATGCCTCCCCCTTCCCTGTCCTGGTATGAATGCCTCCCCCGTTCAGTCCCTGTATGCATGCCTCCCCCTTCCCTGTCCTTACTCTATGGCAATACACAGGCACTCTTCTTGAACGCTGGATTTCCTCCTGGAGGCAAGAGCCTACAGCTGCAACCTGTAACACTAAGGCCGGCGTCACAGTGGCGAGTTTTACGGACGTATGAGTGCAGAAAATACACCCGTAAAATACGCATAACACACAGCCCAATTATTCTCTATGGCCCAGCTCCTATCAGCCGTATTTTACGGATCCGTATTATACGGTCTTCTACGGCCGTACAAAATCGCAGCATGCTGCGTTTGTCACCGTATTGCGCAAAAAAATCACCAATGAAAGCATATGGGGGCGAGAAAAATACGGATTACACATGGACCAGCAGTGTGACTTGCGAGAAATACGCAGCGGTGTTCTATAGAAAAGCCGGTAATTCAATTGCCGGCTTTTCATTTCTCCTTCACAAACCCGACATGATATGAGACATGGTTTACATACAGTAAACTATCTCATATCCCTTTTTTATTTGCATATTCCACACTACTAATGTTAGTAGTGTGTATGTGCAAAATTTGGGCACTGTAGCTTGTAAAATAAAGGGTTAAATTGCAGAAAAAATTGGCGTGGGCTCCCGCGCAATTTTCTCCGCCAGAGTGCTAAAGCCAGTGACTGAGGGCAGATATTAATAGCCTAGAGAGGGTCCATGGTTATTGGCCCCCCTGGCTAAAAACATCTGCCCCCAGCCACCCGAGAAAAGGCACATCTGGAAGATGCGCCTATTCTGGCACTTGGCCACTCTCTTCCCATTCCCGTGTAGCAGTGGGATATGGGGTAATGAAGGGTTAATGTCACCTTGCTATTGTAAGGTGACATTAAGCCAGATTAATAATGGAGAGGCGTCAATTATGACACCTATCCATTACTAATCCAATAGTACGAAATGGTTAATAAAACACACACACATTATTACAAAGTCCTTTAATGAAATAAAGACACAGGTTGTTGTAATATTTTATTATTCTCTTAATCCAGCTGAAGACCCTCGTTCTGTAACAAAGGAAAAATAAAAAATCAACAATATCTCATACCTTCCGATGATCAGTCACTTCCCACGAAGTAAATCCATCTGAAGGGGTTAAATCATTTTACAGCCAGGAGCTGTGCTAAAGCACTGCTCGTGGTTGTAAAACCCCCGGGAATTAATGGATTGCAGGGGAATGACCTGTAGTTACCTTGAGTTGGGGTGAGGCGCCCTCTGCTGGATGTCCTCATGAACTGGAGCCTGGTAAAAGTTCCCACGCTCAAGTTCATATGAGGACATCCAGCAGGGGCGCATCACCGCAACTCAAGGTAACTACAGGTCTTTCCCCTGCAAAAATTAACCCCTTCACGCCACGGCCCTTTTTTGTTTTCGCTCCCATCCTTCCCAGAAACATAACTTTTTTATTGTTCCGTCAATATGGTCATGTGAGGGCTTATTTTTTGCGGGACGAGTTGTACTTTTGAACGGCACCATTGGATTTACTATTATCTTGTACTAGAAAACGGGAAAAGAATTCCAAGTGTGGTGAAATTGCAAAAAAAGTGCAATCCCACACTTGTTTTTTGTTTGGCTTTTTTGCTAGGTTCACTAAATGCTAAAACTGACCTGATATTATGATTTTCCATGTCATTACGAGTTCATAGACACCTAACATTTCTAGGTTATTTTTTATCTAAGTGGCGAAAAAAAATTCAAAACTTTGCTAAAAAAAAGCGCCATTTTCCAATACCCATAGTGTCTCCATTTTTCGTGATCTGGGGTCGGGTTAGGGCTTATTTTTTGCATGCTGAGCTGACGTTTTTAATGATACCACTTTTGTGGAGATACATTCTTTTGTTCGCCCGTTATTGCATTTAAATGCAATGTCGTTGCGACCGAAAAAACGTAATTGTGGCGTTTCTAATCTTTTTCTCGCTAAGCTGTTTAGCGATCAGGTTAATTCGTTTTTTATTGATAGATCAGGCGATTCTGAATGCGGTGATACCAAATATGTGTAGGTTTGATTTTTTTTATTGTTTCATTTTTGATGGGGCGAAAGGGGGGTGATTTAAACTTTAATATTTTTTTTATTTTTTTCATATTTTTAAAAACATTTTTTTTTTAACTTTTGCCATGCTTCAATAGCCTCCATGGGAGGCTAGAAGCTGGCACAACGCGATCGGCCCTGCAACATACAGTAGCTGCGATCATCAGATTGCTGCTATGTAGCTGAATTGCAGGCTTGCTATGAGCACCGACCAGGGCCAGACTGGCCATCAGGCAGTTCTGGCAAATGCCAGAAGGGCCAATGCCAGTAGGGGGCCGCTGCGTGCCGACTCACCCCCCCCCCACCAGAGCCACCACCGCCGCCCCATTCAACAATACCGGCGTCATAGACGCCGGTACAGTTGAATGCAATGATGGAGGAGAGAGCGTCTGCTGTCGCTCCCTCTCCCATCATTCTCCGGCGCTCTGCCTCTGACACTGCGGGGTGCGCGCGCATTCACTGTGTCCCAGGCAGTGCAGCGCCAGCCGCCGAGACAGGAGCAGGGAGCAACGTGGGCATGAGGAGAGGTGAGGAATGTGTTTTTTTTTACTGGACTGTGGGGCAATTCTCAGGGGGGAGAGATGCGGGCTGTGCTGTATACTACTATGTGGGCTGTGCTATATACTACTGTGTGGGCTGTGCTATATACTACTATGTTGGCTGTGCTGCATACTACTATGTGGGCTGTGCTATATATTACCGTGTGGGCTGTGCTGCAGTGTATACTACTATGTGGGCTGTGCTATATACTACTATATGGGCTGTGCTATATACTACTATGTGGGCTGTGCTGTATACTATGTGGGCTGTGCTATATACAACTATGTGGGCTGTGCTGTATACTACTACGTGGGCTGTGTTATCTGCTATGCGGGTTGTGCTATATGCTATGCGGGTTGTGCTATATACTATGCGGGTTGTGCTATATACTATGCGGGTTGTGTATATACAATGCGGGCTTTGCTATATACTATGCGGGTTGTGTTATATACTATGCGGGCTTTGTTATATACTATGATGTTGTGCTATATACTATGCAGGCTTTGCTATATACTATGGGGGGTATATTATATTCTATGGGGAGGCAGTGTTATATACTATGTGGCTGTGTTATATACTATTGTGGGAGTATATAATATTCTATGGGGGAGGCTGTGTTATATACTCTGGGGCAGGGCCGGACTGGGACTAAAATTCAGCCCTGGCATTTGAAGTTACACAGGCCCACTTGTCACATGGTGACTGTATAATATCTTTGTACACTTGTAGGCAGGGCCGGTTTTAGGCAAAGTGGGGCCCTAGGCAAAGTTTAAAATGGGTCCCCAAATGCTAACATATTGCACATCACACAGAAGCCTTTCTGTTGTATTTACGTGCGCTGAGTTCAGGCCGCTAAACGAGTTTGATCGACAATACTGAAGTTGTTCAACGCTTGTTTCCCGGCCTCTTTCCACCAGCTGAGGAATAATGATGAGACAGAACGATCACTAATAGATCACCATACAGTATCATTTTTTCAGCAGCACATCTACAGTTTACACTGGCAATGTGCTGCTGACAACAAGGCTTTTTGTTCCAGCAAAAACAATCCGAATATGCAGCATTTTACTTGTTTAGTAAAATACACCCCATAGTCCTCCATATATTATAATGTGCTCCATAGTCCTCCATATAGTATAATACACTCCCTATAGTCCTCCATATATTAAAATACACTGCTCAGTCCTCCACATAGTATAATACACTTCTCATAGTCCTCCATATAGCATAATACAATCCTCATAGTCCTCCATATAGCATAATACAATCCTCATAGTGCTCCATATAGTATAATGCACCGCCACAGTCATCCATGTAGTACAATTCACTTCCCATAGTATAATGCACCCCATAGTTCTTCATATAGTATAACGTATTCCCCATAGTCCTCGATACAGTATAATGCAGCCCACATATAGTATAATGCAGCCACCCCAGAGTATAATGCAGCCACCCCAGAGTATAATGCAGCCACCCCAGAGTATAATGCAGCCACCCCAGAGTATAATGCAGCCACCCCAGAGTATAATGCAGCCACCCCACAGAGTATAATGCAGCCACCCCAGAGTATGTAACCCCCATAGAATATAATACAGCCCACTTCCCCATAATATATAATGTAGCCCCCCATAGAATATAATGCAGCCCCCCATAGTATATAACGCAGCCTCCCCCATAGAATATAATATACCCCCACAATAGTATATAACACAGCCACATAGTACATAACATGGCCTCCCCCAAAGAATATAATATACTCCCCATAGTATATAGCAAAGCCCGCATATTATATAGCACAAACCGCATAGTATACAGCACAGCCTGCATACTATAGCTCAGCTCGCGTAGTAGATAACACAGCCCACACAGCAGTATTCAGCACAGACCACACAGTAGTATACAGCACAGACCACACAGTAGTATACAGCACAGCCCACGTAGAAGTATACAGCACAGTCCACACAGTAGTATACAGCACAGCCCACAGAGTAATATATACAGCACAGCCCACAAAGTAATATATACAGCACAGCCCACAAAGTAATATATACAGCACAGCCCACAGAGAACTATATACAGCACAGCCCACAGAGAACTATATACAGCACAGCCCACAGAGAACTATATACAGCACAGCCCAGAGTACTATATACAGCACAGCCCAGAGTACTATATAAAGCACAACCCACAGAGTACTATATACAGCACAGCCCACAGAGTACTATATACAGCACAGCCCACAGAGTACTATATACAGCACAGCCCACAGAGTACTATATACAGCACAGCCCACAGAGAACTATATACAGCACACAGTAGTATACAGCACAGAGCACAGCCCACAGAGAACTATATACAGCCCACAGTAGTATACAGCACAGAGCACAGCCCACAGAGAACTATATACAGCACAGAGCACAGCCCACAGAGAACTATATACAGCCCACAGTAGCATACAGCACAGAGCACAGCCCACAGATAACTATATACAGCCCACAGTAGTATACAGCACAGAGCACAGCCCACAGAGAACTATATACAGCACAGAGCACAGCCCACAGAGAACTATATACAGCCCACAGTAGCATACAGCACAGAGCACAGCCCACAGATAACTATATACAGCCCACAGTAGTATACAGCACAGAGCACAGCCCACAGAGAACTATATACAGCACAGAGCACAGCCCACAGAGAACTATATACAGCCCACAGTAGCATACAGCACAGAGCACAGCCCACAGATAACTATATACAGCCCACAGTAGTATACAGCACAGAGCACAGCCCACAGAGAACTATATACAGCACAGAGCACAGCCCACAGAGAACTATATACAGCCCACAGTAGCATACAGCACAGAGCACAGCCCACAGATAACTATATACAGCCCACAGTAGTATACAGCACAGGGCACAGCCCACAGAGAGCTATATACAGCCCACAGTAGTATACAGCACAGAGCACAGCCCACAGAGAACTATATACAGCCCACAGCAGTATACAGCACAGAGCACAGCCCACAGAGAACTATATACAGCCCACAGCAGTATACAGCACAGAGCACAGCCCACAGAGAACTATATATAGCACAGAG
Source organism: Ranitomeya variabilis (assembly GCF_051348905.1). Lineage (NCBI taxonomy): Eukaryota > Metazoa > Chordata > Amphibia > Anura > Dendrobatidae > Ranitomeya > Ranitomeya variabilis. The sequence continues at coordinate 486,833,200 of NC_135234.1, read as the reverse complement.
CACACAGTAGTATACAGCACAGAGCACAGCCCACAGAGAGCTATATACAGCCCACAGCAGTATACAGCACAGAGCACAGCCCACAGAGAACTATATATAGCACAGAGCACACAGTAGTATACAGCACAGAGCACAGCCCACAGAGAGCTATATACAGCCCACAGCAGTATACAGCACAGAGCACAGCCCACAGAGAACTATATATAGCACAGAGCACACAGTAGTATACAGCACAGAGCACAGCCCACAGAGAGCTATATACAGCCCACAGCAGTATACAGCACAGAGCACAGCCCACAGAGAACTATATACAGCCCACAGTAGTATACAGCACAGAGCACAGCCCACAGAGAGCTATATACAGCCCACAGTAGTATACAGCACAGAGCACAGCCCACAGAGAACTATATACAGCCCACAGCAGTATACAGCACAGAGCACAGCCCACAGAGAACTATATACAGCCCACAGCAGTATACAGCACAGAGCACAGCCCACAGAGAACTATATACAGCCCACAGCAGTATACAGCACAGAGCACAGCCCACAGAGAGCTATATACAGCCCACAGCAGTATACAGCACAGAGCACAGCCCACAGAGAACTATATACAGCCCACAGTAGTATACAGCACAGAGCACAGCCCACAGAGAACTATATACAGCCCACAGCAGTATACAGCACAGAGCACAGCCCACAGAGAACTATATACAGCCCACAGTAGTATACAGCACAGAGCACAGCCCACAGAGAACTATATACAGCCCACAGCAGTATACAGCACAGAGCACAGCCCACAGAGAACTATATACAGCCCACAGCAGTATACAGCACAGAGCACAGCCCACAGAGAACTATATATAGCACAGAGCACACAGTAGTATACAGCACAGAGCACAGCCCACAGAGAGCTATATACAGCCCACAGCAGTATACAGCACAGAGCACAGCCCACAGAGAACTATATACAGCCCACATCTCTTCTCTTCCTCCCCTCACCTCCTCCGAGAATGGCCCCACAGTCCAGAAAAAAAAAAAACTCTCCTCACCTCTCCTCGTGCCCAGCGTTGCTTCCTGGTTCCTGCTCCTGTCTCAGCACTGCAGCTGCAGTCTGCCCGGGACACAGCAGGTGCGCGATGATATGACATCATCGCGCACCCGCAGTGTCAGAGGCAGAGCGGGGAATGATGGGAGAGGAGCGTCTGTAGACGCTCTCTCCTCCATCATTGCATTCAACTGTACCGGCGTCTATACGCCGGTATAGTTGAATGCGACGGCGGGGGCGGCGGATTGAGCGGCCCACCACTGGCACCGGCCCTTCTGGCATTTGCCAGAAGTGCCCTATGGCCAGTCCGGCCCTGCTCTGGGGGGTATATTATATTCTATGGGGGAGGCTGTGTTATATACTATGGGGGCTACATTATATATTATGGGGAGGTGGGCTGTATTATATTCTATGGGGGGGCTGTATTAGATTTTATGAGAGACTAGCTGTTTCCAGCCAGCTAACGCTTGGCATGCTCATTGCTATCTTATTAACGCTGCTAGTGATTAAACTAAAGTAAATAATGACAACATTTAATAGCGCTTACACAGGTGGTAAATTAACCTAAAATGAAGTTAATAACAATAATAATAATTAAAAATCAGAATAATACTAATACATTTTATTCACAGTGTAAAATCAAAAGCAAACTGGATTCGTGTGGTAATGTGTAGGGACAGAGCCTCATGTGGTAATGTGTGGGGATGCAGCCTCATGTGGTAATGTGTGAGGATGGAGCCTCGTGTGGTAATGTGTGGGGACGGAGCCTCGTGTGGTAATGTGTAGGGGGCGGGATTATGTGTGGTAATGTGGTGGGGGTGGGATTGTGTGTGGTAATGTGGTGGGGGGGCGGGGATATTTGTGGTAATGTGGTGGGGGCGGGATTGTGTGTGGTAATGTGGTGGGGGACAGGATTGTGTGTGGTAATATGGTGGGGGGGTGGGATTATGTGTGGTAATGTGGTGGGGGGGCAGGATTGTGTGTGGTAATGTGGTGGGGGGATGTGATTGTGTGTGGTGATGTGGTGGGGGCGGGATTGTGTGTGGTAATGGGGTGGGGGGCGGGATTATGTGAGGGGAAGAGCTACTGTGCAGGGGGCGGGATTAGCGAGTAATCACGATGCCTCTTATATATATAGATGACTGCATCATACTCTTTGATGGGGCTGCATTATATTCCGTGGGGAGGTGGGCTGTATTATATTCTATTCGGGGCTACATTATATTCTATGGGGGGCTGTATTATATTTATATTCTTTGAGGTGTGATTGCATCATACTCTATGAGGGGGCTGCATTAAACTATGAGGGGGCTGCATTATATTCTATGGTATGGCTGCATTATACTCTGGGTTGTCTGCATTATATTCTGGGGTGGCTGCATTATATTCTGTAGGGTGGTGGCTGCATTATACTATATGTGGGCTGCATTATACTGTATTGAGGACTATGGGGAATACGTTATACTATATGAAGAACTATGGGGTGCATTATACTACATGGATGACTATGGCGGTGCATTATACTATATGGAGCAGTATGAGGAGTGTATTATGCTATATGGAGGACTGAGCAGTGTATACTATATGGAGGACTCTGGTGCACATTATAATATATGGAGGACTATGGGGTGTATTTTACTAAACAAGTAAAATGCTGCATATTCAGATTTTTTTGCCGGAACAAAAAACATTGTTTCCAGCAGCACATCGGCAGCGTAAACTGTAGATGTGCTGCTGATAACATGATACTGTATGGTGATCTGTTAGTGATCGTTCTGTCCCATCATTATTCCTCAGCTGGTGGAAAGAGGCCGGGAAACAAGCGTTGAACAACTTCAGTATTGTCAATCAAACTCATTTAGCGGCCTGAGATCAGCGCTTGTAGATACAACCAAAATGCTTTTGTGTGATGTGCAATATGTTAGCATTTGGGGCCCCATTTTAAACTTTGCCTAGGGCCCCACTTTGCCTAAAAACGGCCCTACCTACAAGTGTACAAAGATATTATACAGTCACTGTTCTGTCTCCGCCATCTAATTTGTTACCTCCGATGATCTGTTTGCATAATTTGCAGTTTCTCATCCAGTATTCAGGACTTGATATATTAATACCTTTATTTGTAGTGCATTGGCTCCCTCTAGCGGTCAGAGATATGTTGACAGTTCTATTTTTCTGTTTTGCATTATTCATGTCTGATTCTCCTCCCTTGCAATGCATTATGGTAGCTCAGCCTACATTTCCCTCCAGTTTCCTTTCACTTTCTTCAGTCTTCTTTTCAGGAAAGACGCTTACACTTCATCCCCCTTGCGATTGCATTGCTGGTATGTCTTTATCCTCTCTGTAGATATTTCTGCTCTATATTAGCCTAGCTTAACCAGTTGCACTCCTAGTTCAGTTACTAGCCTTCTGAATGTCATGCATAACGTTTATCATGTGTAGTATGTATTTGTTCTATACCATGTACTGATTCCATGTATATCATTGTTCACAGTTTCACCGCATCAATATACCACTACGTTTAATAAAGCACAGACTCAACCACAGTCTCCTTATTGGACCCCGGTATAGCGGTTTAGCTGACTGGATAGCTACAATAAGCCTGCCTCATTTAGTGAGGACAGAACAGTGAAACGGCAGCCATCCAACTAGTGGGATTCAAGTCACTGGCTACTCAGAGACTAAATACAGCTACAGCAATCTCTGCACAGCCAAGCACTTTCCCAAGACACCATGTCTCACAAATCGCATAGAACAAGATCTGTTACTTCCGCCTCCTCAAAGACAACATCCATCAGCAGCGCGGTCGCCATTGCCCGCGCAAATGCTGAAGCCACCAAAATACGAGCGAGCTTTGCTGACCAAGAGATGCAACTTAAATTAGAGAAGGCACGTGTGGATGCCGCCTTAGAAAGCCTAGCAGCAAAAAGGGAAGCTGCCGCAGCCCTCGCCGAAGCAGAATCACTAGAAGCCGTACAAAACCCCAAGCTGCATAGCCGGAGCAGTATGTCGAGTCTGGAGTTTCCGCTGCAAGACTCACCACAATGCACATCTCAGTATGTTAATGAACTTCCTGATCCAAACTATAACCCTGAACCAGTGCCAAAACAAGAATACGACGTCTCCAGTGAAGTGAGCGAGAGTCATCACGAGGCTCAGCTCCAGGACAGAAACAAACTCGAAAACGTGAGACAAAACAACTCTGCTAATGACTACCTTGCCCCTCACCAGGTAACCAACATGGATCACCCTGCTGACACACTGTATGTCAGACTGAAGCAATACGACACCGGCTGGCGCCACCCTGAGGACACTAACAGGTATGAACGCACCTCACATCACTATCAGGGCGACCCATCGCCAGTATACTCTGCTGACAACCGGTTCACGACAGAATTTGCCAAGTTCTTCACACGACGTGAACTGGTTGCCAAGGGACTCATGAAATTCACTGACCAAGCTGAAGGTTACAGAGCTTGGAAAGCTTCCTTCCAAAATGTCATTAGAGACTTGGGGCTACAACACAGGGAAGAGATAGACCTGTTAGTCAAATACCTGGGAGAAGAGTCAGTCAAACACGCAGTAAGAATCAGAGACATTAATATAAATCGCCCTGAGACTGACCTCAGAGAGATCTGGAAGAGGCTGGATGAGTGTTACGGTTCGGCAGAGGTAATAGAAAGAGCCTTGTTCAAAAGAATCAATGACTTCCCTAAAATATCTAACAAAGGTCTCCAGAACCTTAGAGAGCTAAGCGACCTACTAAAGGAAGTCCAAGTTGCCAAATACAAGGACGACCTACAGGGACTTGCATTTCTCGACACAGCCAGAGGTGTTAACCCTATAGTCCAGAAGTTGCCCTACAATCTACAGGAGAGGTGGCTCACCCATGTTTCCACATACAAATACAAACACAGTGTTCCATTCCCTCCCTTCTCCGTTTTTGTAGACTTCATACACCAACAAGCAAGAATCAGAAACGATCCCAGCTTTGACTTTGCAATGCCATATGCCCCAACGTCACCACCTGCAAATCCACGCAGAACATCCGTGGCAGTACACAAGACTTATGTTTCTTCTCGAGGTTCTAATTACAGGTCTGCTGGCTGCTCCCAATCAGAGACAAAGGTGCAGGACTCTGACAAGCAGTGCCCACTTCATCAGAAGCCTCATCCTCTCCTGAAATGCAGAGCCTTCAGAGGAAAATCTATGCCAGATCGCAGAAGCTTCCTGAAAGAAAACGGTATCTGCTACAAGTGCTGCTCGTCCACAACTCATCTCGCCAAGGACTGCAAGGTCAGTGTAAAATGCACAGAATGTGGCACCACAGATCATAACACCGCTCTACACCCTGGCCCAGCTCCATGGAGTACACAAAACACGCCAGCTGACAGTGAGCATGGCGGGGAGGAAAGGAACACTGATACAGCTACGCCAGAGATCACTTCACAATGTACCGAGGTCTGCAAAGGGACAATAGACAGTAGGTCCTGTTCAAAAATATGCCTCGTCAGAGTATACCCGAAGGGCCATAGAGACCAAGCTGTGAGACTGTATGCTATCTTGGATGATCAAAATAAGCGATCCTTGGCTAGATCAATGTTCTTTGACCTATTCAACATCAAAGGGCCAAGCACTCCCTACTCATTAAAGACATGTGCAGGTACTGTGACAACAGCAGGCAGGAAAGCTACAGACTACCAAATCGAGTCATTAGACGGTCAATTCTGCCTACCACTACCTACGATCATCGAATGTAACCAGATCCCAGACAACAGATCTGAAATCCCTACACCAGATGTAGCAATCCATCACGCTCACTTAAAACGAATAGCACACCTTATACCTGAACTCAACCAGCAGGCCCAGATAATTCTGCTGTTGGGGAGGGATATCCTGCAGGTTCATAAAGTGAGACGTCATATCAATGGACTTCACAATGCTCCCTATGCCCAAAGGCTAGACCTAGGATGGGTCATAATTGGCAACATATGCTTGGGACGCATGCACGCCCCATCTTCCGTGACAAGTATGCTGACAAATACATTGGAGAAAGGACGACCATCTCTGTTTCAACCTTGTAACAATGAGTTCCATGTCAGGGAACTGCCACACGGCATCCAACTGCCCAACCATTCAATAGACTTTACTCACGACAGCAGTATAGTGTCGGGAAGCTATGAGGATCAGTTGGGGTGCACAGTCTTCCAGAGAACTAAGCAGGACAACCAAGTGGCAATGTCGGTAGAGGACAAGTTGTTCTTAGAGGTAATGGACAAGGGACTCGTTAAAGATGAGACCAACAGCTGGGTCGCACCTCTTCTTTTCAAAACCCACAGACTACGTCTACAGAACAACAGAAATCAGGCATTACAACGTTTCTCCTCTCTCAAACGTAATCTGCAAAAGAAACCAGAGATGAAAGATCACTTTTTCTCCTTCATGTCAAAGATTTTTTAAAACTGTCACGCAGAACTAGCTCCCACTCTCAAAGACTCTGAAGAATGCTGGTTCCTACCCATGTTCGGAGTATACCACCCTAAGAAACCAGGCCAGATTAGAGTCGTGTTCGATTCCAGTGCCAAATTTAATGATGTCTCCCTGAATGACGTTCTACTGACAGGACCAGACCTCAATAACAAACTGCTGGGAGTACTTATGCGCTTCCGTAAGGATTCCATTGCCTTCATCGCTGACATCCAGCAAATGTTCCATTGTTTCCTTGTGAGAGAGAGAGACAGGAACTTCCTAAGATTCTTCTGGTACAGAGACAATGATCCTACTAAAGAAGTCACAGAGTATCGCATGAGAGTGCACATCTTTGGCAACAGTCCTTCCCCTGCAGACACCATTTACGGACTCAAAAGGTTGGCTCAGGAAGGAGAAGCAGAATACGGAGCAGATGTCAGACGATTCATAGAAAAGGACTTTTATGTCGACGACTGTCTGAAAGCCATGCCTTCAAATGAGACTGCCATCAGTCTTCTCAGGAGAGCCCAGGACATGCTTGCCTGCTCGAACCTTAGGCTTCATAAAATAGCCTCAAACAGCCAAGAACTCATGGAAGCATTCCCTTCTCAGGACCTATGTACCGTATTTTCCGGCGTACAAGACGACTTTTTAACCCCTGAAAATCTTCTTAAAAGTCGGGGGTCGTCTTGTACTCCGGGAATCGCCTTGTACGCCGGGTGTATATGGTGGGTGGGGGGGGGAGTGGTCCTGATGACGACGAGGGGGCGTCTCACAGGAAAGTGAGTATCCCCCATTACCTTATCATAGCGCTGCAGCGTGGGGTCTCTGTGCTGGGAGCGGCGGCTGCTGTGCTGTGGTGCGGCGGCTCCTCTTCTGCAGTGTGGGGCCTCTGGTGCTGTGGGGCGGTGGCGGCGGCGTATCTTCACGCAGTCGGGGCTCCTCCGGCATCTCAAAGCTTGGAAGCCCCGCCGGCAACTCCATCGGTGTAATGCGGTGGCCTCCGGGAAAATGGCCGCTGCTTAGATTCAGATCTCGTGTCCCGAGATTTCGGGACGAGATCTGAATCTGAGCATGCGCAGCCCCCAGCGGCCATTCTCCCGGAGGCCACCGCATCGCACCTATTGAGCTGCCTCCGGGAAAATGGCCGCTGCTCAGATTCAGATCTCGTCTCCCGAGATCTCGGGACGAGATCTGAATCTGAGCAGCGGCCATTTTCCCGGAGGCCACCGCATTGTACCGATGGAGTTGCCGGCGGGGCCTCCAGGCTTTAATGAGATGCCGGAGGAGCCCCGACTGCATAAAGATACGCCGCCGCCACCCCACAGCACAGAGGCCCCACACTGCAGAAGAGGAGCCGCACCACAGCACAGCAGCCACCGCTCCCAGCACAGAGACCCCACGCTGCAGCGCTAGGATAAGGTAATGGGGAATACTCACTTTCCTGTGAGACACCCCCTCGTCGTCATCAGGATCACTCCCCCCCCCCCAAAAGGTACATATTCACTGGCCCTATAAGACGACATAGGGTGTATAAGAAGACCCCCGACTTTTAAGAAGATTTTATTTTTTAACTGGTAAAGTTGGGGGGTCGTCTTATACGCCCAGTCGTCTTATACGCCGGAAAATACGGTAATGGTCTCAGAGACCTGGACCTGGGGTCAGACCCCGCACCAATGCAACGCAGCCTCGGGCTTCTCTGGAATCTACAGTCAGACACTTTCACCTTTCAGGTCAACCAGGAAGAAAGGCCTTCTTTCACACGTAGAGGCGTCCTGTCTACCATCAACAGTCTGTACGATCCCTTGGGTTTCGCAGCTCCTGTTACTATACAAGGCAAGGCCCTACTAAGAGACTTAACTAGGGAAACATCTGACTGGGATGCACCTCTGCCACCTGATAAGAGGATCCAGTGGGAAGAGTGGAAGAACTCGTTAGCGGCACTCTCCAACCTGAATGTGCCAAGACCATACGCCCCTGTGCCATCTACCGAGATACAGAGCCAAAGACTGTACGTATTTGCAGATGCTTCCGTCAAAGCAATTGCCGCTGTTGCCTACCTCAAAACTGTAGACACACTATACCCAGGTTAGAGCTTTGTGCCGCAGTCCTAGCTGTTGAGTTAGCGGAGTTCATCGCATCCGAAATGGATATCGACCTGACACAGACCAAGTTCTACTCAGACAGCAAAGTAGTCCTGGGATATATCCTCAATGAAACCAGGTGATTCTACGTTTATGTTAATAACAGAGTGCTACGAATCAGGAGATCAGTTCATCCAAAGCAGTGGCATTACATACCCACGGACCAGAATCCTGCAGATCATGCAACTAGAGCAGTTGACGCAAGTCGACTAGGAAGCACAACGTGGCTCTCAGGACCAAAACTATTGTACATTGAGGAATGTTTTCCAGACACCTTTGAACTAGTAGGAGAGGACTCAGATGCTGAAATCCGCCCTCAGGTGTCTACACTTCATACAATGACCTCTGTTATCCAGCTTGGATCTTGCAGGTTCGACAGATTCTCAAGTTGGAAGTCACTTACTCGAGCCATTACCTGCCTGACTCATATAGCTCGCTCATTCAGGACCACCAGAACTTGTGGCACAGAAAAATGCAAAGGTTGGCATCTTTGTAAAAATACCTATGTTACCTCTGACTTAGAGTTCTCTAGAAATCACATCATCCTCACTGTTCAAAGAGAAACCTACTTTGCAGAAATCCAATGTCTCATTAACAAAGCTCCAATACCAATGAGCAGCGTATTGAGAAAACTCGACCCATTCATCGACAACAGTGGCCTACTGAGAGTAGGGGGCCGACTCAAAGAAGCTGAGATGGAGTTTGTGGAGAAATTTCCTCTTATACTTCCCGGAAAATGTCATGTTGCCTACCTAATCGTACAACATTACCACAATCTGGTCAAGCACCAAGGAAGACTATTTACAGAAGGAGCCATCAGATCTGCTGGCGTGTGGATCATTGGTGCAAAGAGACTCATCAGTAGTGTCATCTACAAATGTATTACCTGCCGTAAGCTTCGTGGTTCGACTCAAACTCAAAAGATGGCTGACCTACCAGCAGATAGACTCAGCCCAGACCCTCCCTTTACCAGCGTTGGTCTCGATGTGTTTAGGCCTTGGTCAGTTGTTACACGTCGTACTAGAGGCGGCCAAGCCAATAGTAAACGTTGGGCAGTCATGTTCACTTGCATGTCAATCAGAGCCGTCCACATAGAGGTCATCGAGTCCCTCGACACGTCAAGCTTCATCATTGCCTTAAGACGCTTTATTGCCATCCGTGGTCCTATCAAGCACATACGCTCAGACAGAGGTACCAACTTCGTCGGTGCAGCAGAGGAATTGGGAATACCTTCAAATCTAGACTATAAGACTCTAGAGAGGTTCCTCAGTGACCAAAGTTGCACATGGTCATTCAACCCACCTCATTCTTCACATATGGGAGGATCTTGGGAACGAATGATTGGTCTAGTACGGAGAATTCTTGACTCCACTCTTCTTCAAGAAGGAGCAGCGAGGCTCACCCATGAAAGCCTCATCACCTTCATGGCAGAAGCTGCAGCTATAATTAATGCAAGACCCCTGGTTCCAGTTCCTAACGACCCTGAGGAGCCCTTGCTATTGACTCCAGCTACTCTACTTACCCAGAAAACGGGACTGTCCAGTGCCCCTCCAGGAGGATTCGACGCTAAGGACCTCTACAAGCGCCAATGGAGACAGGTACAAAGTCTTGCAAATACTTTCTGGGATAGGTGGCGCAAACAATATTTGTCTACCCTGCAGACACGTACGAAGTGGCAATCTACTAAACCTAATCTGAACGTAGGTGACCTTGTTCTTGTGAAGGACTGTCAAATTCATCGGAACCAGTGGCCACTTGGTCTAGTTACCGCAACGTTCCCCAGCAAGGACGGCAACGTCCGCAAAGTTGAACTAAGGATGACCAAAGGGAATGAACCTAAGACATTTTCCAGACCAGTATCTGAACTGGTCCTATTGTTGCCTTCGGAAGAAAGGAGTAGTGACATCCGTTGATGTCAGACGGGGAGTGTTCTGTCTCCGCCATCTAATTTGTTACCTCCGATTATCTGTTTGCATAATTTGCAGTTTCTCATCCAGTATTCAGGACTTGATATATTCATACCTTTATTTGTAGTGCTTTGGCTCCCTCTAGCGGTCAGAGATATGTTGACAGTTCTATTTTTCTGTTTTGCATTATTCATGTCTGATTCTCCTCCCTTGCAATGCATTATGGTAGCTCGGCCTACATTTCCCTCCAGTTTCCTTTCACTTTCTTCAGTCTTCTTTTCAGGAAAGACGCTTACACTTCATGCCCCTTGCGATTGCATTGCCGGTATGTCTTTATCCTCTCTGTAGATATTTCTGCTCTATATTAGCCTAGCTTAACCAGTTGCACTCCTAGTTCAGTTACTAGCCTTCTAAATGTCATGCATAACGTTTATCATGTGTAGTATGTATTTGTTCTATACCATGTACTGATTCCATGTATATCATTGTTCACAGTTTCACCGCATCAATATACCACTACGTTTAATAAAGCACAGACTCAACCACAGTCTCCTTATTGGACCCGGTATAGCGGTTTAGCTGACTGGATAGCTACATGAGCCTGCCTCATTTAGTGAGGACAGAACAGTCACCATGTGACAAATGGGCCTGTGTAACTTCAAATGCCAGGGCTGAATTTTAGCCCCAGTCCAGCCCTGCATGAAGGTATTCTGAGAAAAACAATACAGTAACTTGATGTTTGCCACTGAAACTTCAGCGTACCTTTTCCCCATTTCCCACTGTTATCTCTATCATAGTCAGTCTTATCCAAGTAGCTGCAATATGCCAACCTGCTTGCAAAGTACAGTAACTAGAAGACATGTGGGACACGTTAAATCCATCGCAGGGGTGTTTTGTATAATCATTTTCTGAGACCCATACCTTTTTTTATTTCTCCATAGACAGAACTGTATGAGGCTGTGTCCCTGTCTTCAGTCTTCTATCAGGTAGTTTGCTGTGTAGGACATATACTATTTGAGGGCACTGCCTGCATAACACTCAATGGAACTTGGGACAGGAGTTGACATTATGATACCACATTGGGTCGAGATATATGTGGTCTGCTTTCTGTAATTGGCACCAACCAATAATTCCTGGTTCGACGTGTAGCGTATTGAGAGTAGTAATGATCACTCCCATTATTGTAACTGTTGTAGTGCAGCGATATAATTCCTGGTTCAACGTGTAGAGTATAGAGAGTAGTGATGATCACTCCAATTATTGTATCTGTTGCAGTGCAGCGATAGCACAGTTACGCAGTGATGAGGCAGTGACCCAGCACAGTTCAAACAAAAAGTATCTTTAATGCATTTACTTCACAGCATTAAATGTCCAACTCACAAAAACACATCATTACCGTATATACTTGAGTGTAAGCCGAGACTTTCAGCCCACTTTTTTGGGCTGAAAGTAACCCTCTCGTCTTATACTCGAGTCATACCCACGTGTCGGCAGGGAAGGGGGAGCGGAGCTGCGTAATAATACTCACCTGCTCCTTGTGCGGTCCTTGCACGTCCCTGGTTCCCCGGCGCCGGCAGCTTCTTCCTGTAGTGAGCGGTCACATGGTACCGCTCATTACAGTAATGAATATGGGCCTGACTCGACTCCCATAAGGGTGGAGCCGCATATTCATTACTGTAATGAGCGGTACCATGTGACCACTCACTACAGGAAGAAGCTGCCGGCGACGGGGAACAGACGTGCAGGGACAGCGCCAGGAGCAGGTGAGTATAACGCAGTGCACGATATTCACCTGCTCCCCATTCCACCGTCGGTGCCGCTGCGTCTTCCACGTCCTCTGCAGTGACGCTCCGGTCAGAAGGCGTGATGACGCGATAAGTGCGCGCCGCCCTCTGCCTGAACAGTCAGTGCGGAGGACGGGAAGACAAGGCGGCGGCCGGTGGTGGAACGGGGAGCAGGTGAATATCGCAAGTGCCGGAGGCCTGAGAGGTGAGTATGTGATTTTTTAATCGCAGCAAAAGCATATGGGGCAAATGTCTGTATGGAGCATCTTATGGGGCTATGTGCAGCGTTATATGGGGACAATTATCTGTATGGAGCATCTTATAGGGCCATGTGCATCATTATATGGGGCAATTATCTGTATGGAGCATCTTATGGGGCCATGTGCAGCATTATACGGGGCAATTATCTGTATGGAGCATCTTATGGGGCCATGGGCAGCATTATATGGGGCAATTATCTGTATGGAGCATCTTATGGGGCCATGTGCAGCATTATATGGGGCAAATATCTGTATGGGGCCATGTGCAGCATTATATGGGGCAAATATCTGTATGGGGCCATGTGCAACATTATATGGGGGAAAATACCTGTATGGAGCATCTTATGGGGCTATGTGCAGCATTATATGGGGCAAATATCTCCATGGAGCATCTTTAGGCTACGTTCACATTAGCGTCTTTGGGTGCAGCGTCGTCGACGCAACCCAAAACGCATGTCAAACCGATAGCCGCATGTCAAATGCGCCTTTTTACTCAAAAGGCGCATGCGTCGTACAACGCGGGTCAACGCAGGCACCTGCGCCCTATGCTTTTTACATAGACAGTAATGTGTTTTTTTGGCGCATTTATGACGCAAGTGCGTTGCATGCGTTGTTTACGGGAAATTTGACGCAGGAAAAATGCAACATGTAGCGTCGGCTGCGCCCTGTCAGGTGCGCCCAAGTGACGCATGCGTCGTACAACGCTTGACAACGCATACCGGCGCATGTCCATGCGCCCCCCATGTTAAAGATAGGGGCGCATGACGCATGCGTTGGTATCCGTCGACGATGCTGCGCCCAAAGACGCTAATGTGAACGTAGCCTTATGGGGCCATGTGCAGCATCATATGGGGAAAAATAACTGTATGGAGCATCTTATGGGGCCATAATCCACATTTGTGGAGCATTATACGGGGCAAATGTGTCTATGGAGCATCCTATGGGGTCATAATCAACATTTGTGCAGCATTATATGGGGCATATTTTAATATGGAGCATCTTATGGAGCCCATCATAAACTGTATGGAGCCTTGTATGAGGCGTATTTTGTATGGAGCATCTTATGGGGCCATCATAACCTGTATGGAGCATTATATGCGGCGTATTTTGTATGGGGCATCTTATGGGGCCATCATGAACTGTATGGAACATTATATGGGGCTGCTGATTCAATATGGATATTCAAAATCACTACTACTGATGTCTCAATTAATTTTTACTTTTATTGTTATCTATTTTTATTTTTGAAATTTACCAGAAGCTGCTGCATTTTCCACCCTAGGCTTATACTCGAGTCATTAAGTTTTCCCAGTTTTTTGTGGCAAAATTACGGGGGTTGGCTTATACTCGGGTCAGCTTATACTCGAGTATATACGGTAATTTTCAAATCACAGGTCTAAATAGTAAACGATATCCTCTGGATCGCAGCCGGGAACCATATCCTCCAGATTACAGTCCCTAAATACGCCGGTCCACCTCTGACCGGTTGCCGTGGGTGACTGCACCGCTGTATACGCTGCGGGGGCCAGGAGTTTTATCTGCTGGACGCTGTGTTACTCTCAAAGAGATCTGAGCTTTTGCAAAGCCATCTGCTTTGCTTGCTGCAAACTCCACTCTGATACTGACACACCCAAACCCTTTACTGCAGATTTTAAACTAGAATCTGTGGCCTTCAGCCACATGAAAACCTGGACCGGGAGTGAAAGGGACTGCACGACTACCATCCTGCAGTCTGTTTCAAAACTCCAAAAGCCAGAGCAGGTTTTCCCTAAATCTGTCTTGGACACTAGCATGTCCAAGACCTATACTTGTTTTTATTCTGCATTGCAATCACAGCTATGCCTGTGACTGCAATGCACTCTCAAACTGGAATCTGTGGCCTTAGGCCACCTGTAAGACCCGACCTGGAGGAAACGGACCGGCCCCACTTCCTTCCTGCAGTCCGTTTCCAAAATAAAAGCCTATACTGGCTTTTCCTGAACAATCTCAGGCCAAATAGCTTGACCTGGTCCATGCTTACTTTTATTTTGTCCTGTGACTCACAGGCGTACTGCTGTGACCACAAGGCACTCCTGCAGGTCTAATAGGGCTCTGTCCGCATCCTGGATGGAACACACAGTGATCCCTATATGTGACACCGGTCACTGCCTCACACTGTATAAAAAGAAAGTGAATACAAAAACTCCCATGACACTTTTATTTATTTTTTTAATCTTTTTATTGGAATAGCAATAAGCTACACTGTAATAAAAATATTACCGGCCCTTTAAGAAATTAAACCATGATCACAATGACTCTCAGGTCAGTCACTATACAGACCACAGAACTAGCTGTGGGCATTGAGGACTGGCTGAGAGCCACTGGACAGAAAGATCCAGATGAAGGCGAACAAACCCCCCGGAGAGTTCTGCCTCGGGGGGGAAAAAATTCCTTCCTGACCCCAATTGTGGATATCGGATATTTCCCTGGATCACATCTGTCCTGCTGCATATTGCTGTATATCTGCATGTATTATAAGATCAGGAGAGTCGATTTGGATTGAAAAGATAAATACACCCTGCTCCTAGGAGCTTACAATCTAATAAACAATATACACCGTGCTCCTAGGAGCTTACAATCTAATATACAATAACCAGCCTGCTCCTAGGAACTTACAATCTAATATACAATATACACCCTGCTCCTAGGAGCTTTAAATCTAATATACAATATACAGTATTTTTCGGACTATAAGACACACTTTTTTCCTCCCAAAATGTGGAGGAAAATGGGGGGTGCGTGTTATAGTCTGTATATATTGGCTCTGGCTGTGGTGGGGAGGTGGGGGAGAGGTATCGGAGGAGCAGCGGGTCACAGAGGCAGGAGCCGGCGGCTCGGCTAACTCCTGTGCCCGTCGCTAAACAGAAATTAATATGCAGTGCATTCCACGCCATGGGCGTGGACGGCAATGAATATTCATTTCTTCCTGGCATCCTGGTATAATTGATTGGCCCCATCCCTTTGCTGGTATGATTGGCCCGATCCCCTTGCTGGTATGATTGGCCCCATCCCCTTGCTGGTATGATTGGCCCCATCCCAGTCCTGGTATCCATGGCCCCATCAGAAAAGATTAAAAAACCCAAACCTTTACTCTTACCTTCCTCCGCTCCCTCGCAGTCGCAGCATCCTGAATATTCTGAATATTAATTTGTCTTAAGTATTGGCACACGTGACTGCTGGCAGCAGCAGGAAGCAGGCGACTGTCAGTGCGCGCTACTGAAGAGGAATGGAAACTCACCGTGATCTTCGATGAACAGTCCCGGTGAGTATTCCAGCAACTGTGCTCAGCTTGTGAGCAGCGCATGATGTCCCTGCCATGCGCTGCTTACAAGTATTAAGCAGCTGCTGGCACCGGAGCAGGACACTGCGACTGCGAGGGAGCGGAGTAATGTAAGAGTAAAGGTTTGATTTTTGTAATCTTTTCTGATGGGGCCATGGATAACAGGACTGAGATGGGGCCAATCATACCAGCAAGGGGATGGGGCCAATCAATCATACCAGGAACCGGATGGGGCCAATCAATCATACCAGGAACTGGATGGGGCCAATCAATCATACCAGGAACTGGATGGGGCCAATCAATCATACCAGGAACTGGATGGGGCCAATCAATCATACCAGGAACTGGATGGGGCAAATCAATCATATCAGAATAAGAATGGGACCATGCATACCAGGACTGGGATGGGGCAAATCATACCAGAATAAGGATGGGGCCATGCATACCAGAATAAGGATGGGGCCATGCATACCAGAATGGGGATGAGGGCCATGCATACCAGGATAGGGATGAGGGGACCATATTTACCAGGATAGGTGATCTTAAGTACAGAATTGACCACATTTCTTTCTGCAGTTTTTTTTTCCTAATTTTCTCCTCTAAAACCTAGGTGTGTCTTATGGTCCGGTGCCTCTTATAGTCAGAAAAATACGATACACCCTGCTCCTAGGAGCTTACAGTCTAATATACAATATACACGCTGCTCCTAGGAGCTTACAATCTAATATATAGTATACATGCAAGCATATTGGGCTCTCATGAGATGTTGGCGCCGATGAGTGGAGTCTCCTTTTCCATTGATTTCCCTGCGGTGAGCTTAGGAAAAATGGCTGCCGGAGGTGGTGCATGCGCAAATTGAGATCTCGGGAAACAAGATTTTCTTCCAAGATCTCATCTCTCAAGATCTCAATCTATGCATGCGTGGCCTTCGGCGGCACTTTTCCCGAAGCGCACCACAGGGAAATCAATCGGAAAGGGGACTCCACTCACCGGCACAAACATTTTATGGGAGCCCAGGGCCGGCAACATCGCCCTGCTCCTGACGCTGCCCTTGGCTTCCTGAAGCAGTGACCCTGCCTCCTGTGATGACGCCCCCTGCAAGCTACCGTTAAACTAGACTAGAAGAAGGCTAAACTAGGGTTTGATCAGGGTTTGATCAGAGTGTGATCAGCGTGGCATCAGTTTCTCTCGGAGGTGGAGAGGGGGAAAAAAGTTTCTGCATTTTGTCAATCTGTGAACATCGGAGAGCATATGTATAAATATATTTATATATACTGTAGTTAATTAATTTATATAAAGTACCCTCTCCTAGTGTATCCTCACCCATCCCCTGCAGACTGTGAGCCCTCGCTGGCAGGGTCCTTCCTCCTCATGTACCTGTATGCCTTGTTTTTTGCTCATGTTTAATTGTATTTGTCTATATTTGCCCACTTTTTCACATATAAAGCGCCATGGAATAAATGGCGCTATAAAAATGTACAATAATAATAATAATAATTTAGTATGTATACATAGCGCTGTGGATTTAATGGCGCTATGTGAGTAAAATAAATAAATATATGTGTTTGTGTATCTGTGCAATTCTATAAGCCTGTGCACAGAGTATACAGGCTAAGGGCTCATTTCCACATGCGAGGCACACGTCCGTATCTCGCATGTGGAAACCAAGCTCTGGCGCCGGCACTTTGGAGCGGAGCTGTGCAGCTCCATGTGTTCCTATGCGGCCGCACGCTCCGCTCTGGAGTGCCGGCTCCACAGCTTGGTTTCCACATGCGAGATACGGACGTGTGCCTCGCATGTGGAAATGAGCCCTAATAGACTTTCTAGCAAGCCTGTACATAGATTTGAGCCCACTCAGGCAGAGCTCTGTGCTTCTGTATGTTGAGCAACATGCTATAGAGCTGCTGTTTGGAGCAATCAGTGGGTTTCTCAGACTCCCACTGATCCACTCCACATAAGGGCTCGTGCACGCGACCACTTTTATCATCTGAATGCTATCCTTGGTTTTGACGGCTAGCACTCGCACCTATGATATTCTATGGGGCTGTGTAAATATCAGATTTTTTCCTCTGACCCAGTGGTCCACGGAAAAAATCGTAGACAAGCCTGATTTTGATCCCAGTGCCAGATCAAAATCAGCAATGAAAGTCTATGGGCCCATGAAAAAGGTGGACCCAGCTTGGGTGGGTGACATCTGAGTGCGATCCGATTTTCACAGACTGACATCATGGAGAAGGTGGAGAAACCTTTTTTTTCCCCTCTCCACGACAGAGAAAAACTGATGCCTCTTTGATCAAACTCTGATCTGAGTTTGATCAGAGTCTGTAACTCTGTTATGCCAGTTGCCGTTTAATCAATTCTGCTCATGATATCCTGTGGTTCCAGTTCTGGTCCTCCTGCTGCCATCAGGCTACTACGTTGTCCATTGTTTCTGCTCAGCCATCCTGCAGCGCCGCCGTCATCTGTCCATGCTTCATTACAGCTGCTCATCTGAACTAGATGAGACACAACACCTATCATTACAAAAAAGAGGATTATAAATGGTAGGTCCTATTTAAGGAATCATTCTGATACACAAGAGAGAACACGTCACTCAGAGATGTTTGCTGAGATTTTTTAGGGGTAAATGGTGCAGTTCTAAACTTCACCAGAAACACCCCACAGCTGCATAATGTGTGAATGGGGCCTTAGTGTTAAGGCTATGTGCGCACGTTGCGGATTTTGCTGCGGATCTGCAGCTGTTTTCCACGCGTTGTACAGTACCATGTAAACGTATGGAAAACAAAATCCGCAGTGCACATGCTGCGGAAAAAACACGGGAAACGCAGAGGTGTTTTTTCCGCAGCATGTCAATTCTTTGTGCGGATTCCGCAGCGGTTAACACCTGCTTCTCAATAGGAATCCACACAAAAACCGCGGTAAATCCGTGGGTAATCCTCAGTGCGGTTTACCTGCGGATTTTGCAAAAACAGTGCAGAAAAATCCACACACCAATCCGCAACGTGTGCATATAGCCTTAGTGAACAGCTACCTACAGGGACTTGTCTTCCTCAAGCTGCTGCTTCTGGGGACACAAGGTGGTTCAGGATAATAACTTTATACATTCTGTACCAATTGTGAAGTCATGTAATATCTATGATTTCAGGTGCCCTGTGATGTCATGTCCCCTATCGTAATAACTGCCGCTAGTGTGTTATGTTTCAAGTTTCCAACATCAAGAGTAAAATTAATAAAACAAAATCACAGGCTGAAAATAACCACCAGCCTCATTTTTAATTGAGTCATTGAGTTGTGTGAATATGTTCGGAATTCATAGCCGAATCTGAATTTGCCTTATTTTTTTGCCATATTGATACGCTATTCATGTCGAATTTATGTTTGTTGCTCGGTTCCGAACATATTAGTTCACTTTTACTCCCATTGACTCCAATGATGTTCGGCTGTGTTCAGCGAATATTGCAAAAACAATATTCACCACCAATCGTGATTCCTGAAAAGCACCTGAAGGGTTAATAAACTACCTGACAGCAGTTTTCAATATGTCAGGGGGTGCTGTTTTTAAAATGGTAATAACTTTTGGGGGTTTCCCAATATATAGGAACTCAAAAGTCACTTCAAACCTGGACAGGTCCCTAAAAAATACATTTGGTAAATTTCCTTGAAAAAATGAAAAAATTAGTGCTACATTTTTAAACCTTCTAAAAGGTTAACAAAATAAAATAACGTTTTACAAATGGTGCTGATGTAAAGCAGACGTGTGAGAAATGTTATTTATTAATGTTTTTCTGTGGTGTCACTATCTGGATTAAAGGGATAATCATTCAAAGGTTGAAAATTGCTAATTTTTAAAAATGTGAAATTTCTCATATTTTCTATAAATAAACACAAGACATATTGACCTACATTTACCATTATGATAAATTATAATGTACCACGAAAAAAGCAATCTCAGGATCACTGGGATTTGTTGAAGCGTTCCAGAATTATTGTCACATAAGGTGACACTGGTCAGATTTAAAAAATTTGGCCCGGTCACTAAGGGGTTAAATTTGTTATGATAACATTTTCTCAACATTAATCGCAAAGCTACCCAAAAATGGAACCAAATGGAGTTGTGTCACCTGGTCCATCCCTTTCTATATGTTTTTATTAGAGCACATGGGTGTCATAGAGGGCAAAACCAGCCGATTTCTGAGGGTCTTCAAGACCAGTGACACATGATCAGTTGATCGCCAGCAAGTCCTCATTCAGGGAAGGAGTTGTCCAGATTGGTAACCCCAGTTAGGCCGACCTCACACTGGCTTAATAAAGAACCAAAATGGTCATATTTTCCTTGGAATCTAGTCAATACCATTTTTTTTAAATCATAGAATAATTATAACAATCACAGGACACATGATTGCTAATATTTTCAGGTGAAGGATGTAGCTCTGAATCCCACTACTAACCCCCCAATCGATACAATTTGTGAGTGAGGTCGTAAGTGAAGAGTTCCCTACCTGGACTTGTTTCCTTCAAGCTGTCAGGCACTAATGAAACAAGATGACTCAGGTGTTGCACTTTGCACATTCTATGCCAATTGTGATGTCATATGATGTCTATGATGGTCATGTGCTTTGTGATGTCATCCAAACTGCCTGTTTAACCCCTTCCCACCCAATGACATTCTTTGTGAACAGGTTATTTATAAGCAACGACGCAGACAATGAATGGACAATGGTAATCATCCAAAACTAGTTATCTACCACAGAAAGGAAATCTAACTATAGAGAGATATAGATAGATAGATAGATAGATAGATAGATAGATAGATAGATATAGATATATGGATAGAAGCAGGTAAACAATGTTAGGAGTAATAACAATAAGAGCGGTACTGTACTTTACAACACTAAACTAAATGCAATATCTTATTCAACGCTCTATTTATATACATTATCCTTATGGTTCAAAAGTCACTGCCTTTCTGTCTTAGCTCAGTGGACGCCACGCTCAACACTAGACCTGATGCTGTCGTATTCTCTACAAGCATTTTTGATTGTTACACTAGCAGTAATGGGGGTCACCAGTATTTGCCGCTAGGCCGCAAGTCCTTCATAAGTGAGTCACTTAGTACCCTGCATGTGCTCGCCACACTATCCACCCTCGTTCTCTTCCAAAGCATGGCCACAGCCCACACCCTGTATTAACGGCTCAAAGGAACCGTCCTCCGCTACAGCCGGTGAACACGGTGACTTTGGCAGCAATATCCGTCATGTAGCACAATCACAACAAAAGTATCACATTGCAACTGCTAAGGTGCTGAGACAAACCAGTTGCAAAAAATTCAACTGGGTATGATTGTTGCACCTTGTTTGCTATGGTCGCATTACCATTAGGGTTGCAATGCGACCAGGTTCACTTGCATTATGCTGCGATGCAGCAGTAACACTTAGCAATGTTTGGTCGCCCGACGTGTCGCGGCATAAGTCACCAGGTAGCTCCAGCCTTAAGGTACCTTCACACGAAACGACTTTGTAACGATATCGCTAGCGATCCATGACGTTGCAGCGTCCTCGCTAGCGATATCGTTTCGTTTGACACGCAGCAGCGATCAGGATCCTGCTGTGATGTCGCTGGTCGCTGAATAAAGTCCAGAACTTTATTTGGTCGTCCGATCGCCGTGTATCGTTGTGTTTGAAAGCAAAAGCAACGATACCAGCGATGTTTTACACTGGTAACCAGGGTAAACATCGGGTTACCAAGCGCAGGGCCGCGCTTAGTAACCCGATGTTTACCCTGGTTACCAGCGTAAAAGTAAAAAAAACAAACAGTACATACTCACCTGCGCGTCCCCCAGCGTCTGCTTCCTGACACTGACTGAGCGCCGGCCCTAAAGTGAAAGTGAAAGCACAGCGGTGACGTCACCGCTGTGCTGTTAGGGCCGGAGCTCAGTCTGTCAGGAAGCAGACGCTGGGGGACGCGCAGGTGAGTATGTACTGTTTGTTTTTTTTACTTTTACGCTGGTAACCAGGGTAAACATCGGGTTACTAAGCGCGGCCCTGCGCTTAGCAACCCGATATTTACCCTGGTTACCCGGGGACCTCGGCATCGTTGGTCGCTGGAGAGCGGTCTGTGTGACAGCTCCCCAGCGATCAAACAGCGACGCTGCAGCGATCGGCATCGTTGTCGCTATCGCTGCAGCGTCGCTTCGTGTGAAGGTACCTTTACAGTGCCGTGAATTAAAGATATTCTGAGAAAAACAAGCCAGTAACTTGATGTTTGCCACTGAAACTTCAGCTAACCTTTGCCCACTGTTATCTCTATCATATTCAGTCTTATCCAAGTGGCTGCAATATGCCAACCTGCTTGTAAAGTAACTAGCAGACGTGGGACACGTTAAATCAATCGCAGGGGTGTTTTGTATAACCATTTTCTGAGACCCATAACTTTTTTTATTTCTCCATAGACAGAACTGTATGAGGACTTTTCTTTTTTTGTGTGGAACTGTAGCTTTGGAATCATTTCAGGGTACATTTGGACTGTTTTAAATACATATGCATATCTTGTACGCACTAAACCACATGTGATTGTATCAATAAAGTTAGTTAGAGCTAAATGCAAAAACCGCAGTATTAAAAAGATGATAAAAACACTTATGAATATAACAAACTCAAGAACGCAAAAAAAAAAATGCAAGTAACCTAATGTATATACTGTAATAGGTAGCGTTTTACAGAAGATCTGCAACTTCAAAAACTCACCAAATACACAGGGAATTTATCATCTACTATATAATTGTCTAAGGGTACTTCCGTCTGTCTGTCCTTCTGTCTGTCGCGGTTATTCGTTCGCTGATTGGTCTCGCCAGCTGTCTGTCATGGCTGCCGCGACCAATCAGCGACGCGCACAGTCCGGAAAAAAATGGCCGCTCCTCACTCCCCGCACTCACTGCCTGGCGCCCGCATACACCCCTCCGGTCACCGCTCACACAGGGTTAATGCCGGCGGTAACAAACCGTGTTATGCCGTGGGTAACGCACTCCGTTACCGCCGCTATTAACCCTGTGTGTCCCCAACTTTGTACTATTGACGCTGCCTATGCGACATCAATAGTACAAAATGTAATGTTAAAAATAATAAATAAAAAAAAAAACCTGCTATACTCACCCTCTGTAGTCCGCTGAGCCGCTTGCGCCGCCCGCCATCTTCCGTTGCAGGTTGCGGTGGCAAAGATGGTATGGCAGAAGGACCTGCCATGATGTCACGGTCATGTGACCGCGACGTCATCACAAGTCCTGCACGCCTGCGAGGAAAGGACCTGACGTGACGTCACGGTCATGTGACCGCTACACGGTCATGTGACTGCGACGTCATCACAGGTCCTGCGCTCAGACCAACCCTGGGACCGGAAGCTGCCGTGGACTACAAGGGGCCCTTGGAAAGGTGAGTATATGTTTATTTTTTAACCTGTGACAAACGTGGCTGGGCAATATACTACGTGACTGGCCAATATACTACGTGGCTCTGTGCTGTATACTACTTCCCTGTGCAATATACTACGTGGCTCTGTGCTGTATACTACGCCACTGGGCAATATACTATGTAACTGGGCAATATACTACGTCGCTGGGCAATATACTACGTAATTGGGCAATATACTACGGCGCTGAGCAATATACTACGTCGCTGGGCAATATACTACGGCGCTGAGCAATATACTACGTCGCTGGGCAATATACTACGGCGCTGAGCAATATACTACGTCGCTGGGCAATATACTACGGCGCTGAGCAATATACTACGTCACTGGGCAATATACTACGTCGCTGGGCAATATACTACATCGCTGGGCAATATACTACGTGACTTGGCAATATACTACGTGCCTGGACAATATACTACGTGGCTGGGCAATATACTACGTGGCTGGGCAATATACTGCGTGGCTGGGCAATATACTGCGTGGCTGGGCAATATACTACGTGACTGGACAATATACTACGTCGCTGGGCAATATACTATGTGACTTGGCAATATACTACGTGCCTGGACAATATACTACGTGGCTGGGCAATATACTACGTGGCTGGGCAATATACTACGTGGACATGCATATTCTAGAATACCCGATGCGTTAGAATCGGGCCACCATCTAGTTGGAAATAAACAAACAAAACTTGTTTAAACTATTTTTTTTACATCTTTACTTATTTTTACCTTTTCTTTTTCTTGTCATCTGTTCATTCTATTAGGGTATGTGTCCACGTTCAGGATTGCATCAGTATTTGGTCAGGATTTTATGCAGGTAAAATCCTGACAAATCTGCACCTGAGGTCACTGGCAGGTCACCTGCGTTGTCCTTGCGTTGTTTCTGCAATGTAAGGACATGCTGCGTTCTTAAAAGATGCGCCGCATGTCCGTTTCTGCGGGTCTGCCACATGCGTCTTTTAATGCTTAGTGGAGACTGGATTTCATGAAATCCCCTCCACTATGCTGTAACATCTGGACGCTGCGTGTTTGACGCTGCGGCGCTACGCAGCATTTCCTGAACGTGGAAACATCCCCTTAAATATTTTTCTTCCACATCAAGTTGTGGAAAACACTTGATGGGAAAGTGATTGCCAAAGATTGCTAGGTATTGCATCTCCTGATGAAAAACGCTCCAACCTAGGCACTGTTCAATCAAAAGACCACAAAAATAAAACTATTCAGGAAACAAACTGAGCAAAAACCCTTAAAAATTCAAAATGGTTTAAAGAAACTAAAAATCTCCTTAAATTAATCCCTAAAGGAGAAACATTTCCTTTCCTGTGTGACTGCAGACTTCTGAATCCCCCAGTGCATGGACTGTGCTCTGCGGGGATTCGCCAGTTTCTGACCTGGGACTGGTGGGAATGTATGAGCTATACCATGGCACTTGCGATACTTACCTCTCCCCGCTCCACCGCTGCGGCATCTTCCGGCTCTCTGCACTTTGGCGTTCAGGTCAGAGGGCACGATGACGTGACTAGCGTGCGCCCTCTGCCTGAGCAGTAACAGTGCAGAGAGCCGGAAGATGCCGACGCCGTGCAGTCCGGGGCAGAGCAGCAGCCAGCGACGAGAGGTGAGTATTTCATTTTTTTTTTTTTAATGTATGGAGCAATATATGGGTCCCATTACTGTATACACTGGAGCACCATATATGAGGTCCATCATACACTGGAGCATCATATATGGGGCCCTTTATACACTGGAGCATTATATATGGGGCCCACTACACACTGGAACAATATATGAGCCCCTATAGATCTCTCGATGGACATCCAGAATATATAATCCTTATCTCTCTTGCCCGGATCGGTGCCAGTATACATAACTTTAAGGCTATGTGCACACGTTCAGGAAAGTGTGCAGAATTTTCCTGAACAAAACCGGACTTTTTCTGCAGGAAATCCGCTCGCGTTTTTTTCCGGAGCTTCCTAATGCAATAATATAGCAGCAAAAATGCAAAAATCCGCAAAATTAATGAACATGCTGCGTCTTTTACCGCGATGCGTTTTTTTCGCGGAAAAAAACGCAGCATGTGCACAAAAAACGCTGAATGCATTGAAATGATGGGATGCTTAATGTAAGCTTTTTTTTTAACATTTTTTCCACAGAAAACGGCCGAAAAAACTTGAAAACACGTGAAAAATCCTGAACGTGTGCACATAGCCTAAAAGAACAATAGAGTCCCATGCCTTCTCGAACAGGCTGTACCAGTTTTAGCTAGTATCAGGCGTTAGGGGGGAATGAGGGATTTACACAGAGACTGGCTTTCGCAGCACCAAGCCATAAAAATTCTTCAGTGAATGTGCTGGCGGGTCTCACATTACAAGGAGATAGCAGGGGGGAGGGAGTTGCCTGCAGGCTGAGAGAGCAGAGCTTTCTAGGCAGAGTAAAGAAGGGGGTCAGAAAAGCCCATAGCGTGTGTCTGAAAACCATGAACCTTTTAGGTATATACTCACAACATGGCATATTCATTTTATCGTGACAACAGGCATCCCTTTTGTCGGCGACCTGCCGAGGCCAGCACCAACAGGGTAACATGAAAAACTGTAAAGGCTGCACCATGAATTACAAAGAATGATTACTCTAGAACATTGAAACTGCATCACTGCCATAGAAAATGGGGAAAAGCGCTATATAGTGTATGTGGGAATTATTCATCTGCAAAATTGCTATGAAAAATACAGTAAAAAAGAAGGTTCTTAGCGCATAGATTGTCCAATATATGTGAGCCCAACTGCCATGTCAAGGCATCCTTTAAAGATGGGTCCCTATCCTCATATGTCACCTCTCCTGGGCAAAAAAGCCTACAATTTATGGGGCAGGAATTGGCCTGTTGTCATGACCAGGCCGAACGTTCCCTGCTATCCACACGGTGTCCGCAGCAGAAGGAATTTAGACACACACCAGTCTCGGTGATAACAGTTGCTTTTACTTCAGCAGGAACAGGAATTATAACTTGGAACAAATAAGGAACAGTCTCTCATGGGTCGTCCACGGCAATTACAGTTCACGATGAGGGGGCGTGGCCTGCTCCCGCTTCCTTGTTACAGCCAGTTTCCTGAGAATGTCTGCAATCCGAGATGAGGGTGTGTGGCCTGCTCTTAGTAGCAGCCAGCCCCCTGATGTCTCCTTGTCTTGTCTGCAGTCCGATATAAAGAAGCATGGCCTGTTCCTGGTTGCTAGTACCAGCCAGGCCACTGATATTGTTTTCTTCACTGCTGTCCAAGATGAGGGAGCGTGGCCTGCTCCCTGCTAGTAGCAGTCAGTAGAATATCTCTAATATCCTCTGATAATCTTGTTTTAAGTTTCCTTGTGGTGCATCTGATGTATATTAAGTGACAGCTGGTACACGCAATGGCAATGCTTCATCAGTGTTAAAGAAAATTGTAAGGTTGAGGACCTTGAAATGGCGAATCACCTGACACTGAATGAACACTTGATTGGTCCATACGATGTATAAAATCTGCATGTTTCTATTGTTAGTTTAGCTGTGACAAAGATCCTCTCCGATCGAAACGCATCGCTGAACTGCCAGTGCCTATGTGCACATCCACTCTCTATGAGGATCATGCCATATATTATGTTGTAACTTATCTGCAATAAAGGAATTTGTTTTAAAGAGCTGGGACGCCAATCTTCACTTTCAACAGGCCATGCACCCTGATCTGTGACGTAACATCCCAGAAGGGAGGGGTGCACGGAGGAGCAGCTCTAGCATCACACTGAATTGCAGGTACCGTGAGGGTTACAAACAGTGCTATTCGTGTTAGCTTTATTGCTTCTGAAGGCATGGCCATTAGAATAGTTTTTTTTATATCCCAGAGTACCACTTTAATCTGGGGAGCTCAGAGATTTTTAAAAGGTATTTAAAGGGAATCTGTCACCCCCTGGGACGTATTAGACCTATTAATATGGGCATACAGGTAATAGAAATGTTAAACTAGTCCTACCTGTATGCCTCATATTAATGGTCTTGTTGTTGAGAAATCTTAGATTCTGTCTTTATGCTAATAATTTCTTCCAGGCTCCGGGGTGTGCGGTGCCCAGAAGAAATCCCTGCCTCCTGTCTTCATTGTAATACTGCCCTCCCTGCCATGCACTTCAGTTATGGCGCTGAAATCCGGCACCTGCGCGCTGCACACCCTCAAAAATCCATAGCTCTTCCTCCCTTCTAGGGTATGTTCCCACAGTCAGAAACCGGCAGCGCTTTGGACACAGCACATGTCCGCTCCGTCCAAAGCGCTGCCGGCTTTTGAACGCAGGTGATTCCACATGTGTTCATTGAACAGTGCGGAATCACCGAGCCCAATACATTGGATCAGAAATTTATCTTGGGGAGACTGAACGTCTCCGCAAGATAAATTGACATGCTGCGGTCTCGAAAGACCGTCCGTGCCCGCATAGTGGAGATGGGATTTCTTCAAATCCCATCCACTCTGCTGTAACATCTGGCCGCTGTGGGTTGGACATCCGCAGCGTCCAACCCACAGTGTTTCCTGACTGTGGGAATATACCCTTAAGGGCGCTGCACTCAGGGATCTCCAGCGCAGGCAAGTCACCGTGCCGCAAACAATATTTATCTAAGTTTAACTAACATGAAGTAGAACATATCCCAAGAAAAACAATCTCAGAATCAGTGGGATCCTTTGAAGTGTTTCAGACTTATTACCCCTCATAAAGTGGCTTTGGGGGCTGAAGGAGTTCTACAGTAAATAAAGATTCATCCTATATTTTATGTGAACAGCGACCTGGAAACGAATGTCGCTTACAAGAAATAATAATAAAAAAAAGGGGGGCGTGGCGATGTAGTTGAGCGGAGAGGACGTGCTTGGCAGGAGCTCCTACGATCCTAATTGTAATCCTGTTTTATACTCGCCGAGGAGGATTCGTCTGACCACGGCTGTGTTCCCCTGGGCACCTGGAGGCACCCGGCTTCTGAGGAGAGGTAAAGCGCAGCTCCGGCTGGGTGAACGCCAGGGAAGCCAGGACGGGAGACGGACCCTGCAGGAGACGGCGGCCATCTTTCTTGCTGCGTGTGGCGGCGGTGAAGAACAT
Organism: Ranitomeya variabilis; assembly: GCF_051348905.1. Lineage (NCBI taxonomy): Eukaryota > Metazoa > Chordata > Amphibia > Anura > Dendrobatidae > Ranitomeya > Ranitomeya variabilis. The sequence continues at coordinate 486,804,709 of NC_135234.1, read as the reverse complement.
GGAGCGGCGGCACTCGGCTCAGGAGGAGTTAGCTGGACGCAAGTGAAGCTGCGGGAGGTACGAAAGGGGGACTGCGCGGTGTGAGCCCTGAGTAATGGGCCCGGGCTCCCCCCCACTCAATACAGTATAACGCCTGCTAGACCCAGTGTCTGCTCTGAAACTGGCGATTCTCCCTCCGCTCCCACCATTTGGAATATAACTGCAGAATCTGCAGCGTCTGATGAGTGGCCGGTCTGCTAAATACCATATGGAGACTGTTATACAGAATATTTCACTGTATTCCAACACTGTTTGGAGGAAGAGTCTGGACTTCTTGATAGACATTGAGCCCTATTTGCTTTCACTTTGTTTCCCTGACTTGCTCCTCCCCCCAGGGTAATAAGTATAAAAGCTGCAGCAAATCTCTGGTGCTACACGTTATTCCTTCTGCAAGGACCTTTTGCACGCTGTGCGGATGTTTAGCACAGAACTATCTGCACTGTAGCATACTGGTGCATTAACCAAGTAGTGACTGTATCCTATTCAAGTGCTATAGTGATTGGATTTTACTCCTTAAAACATTAACTATGCACTGTCCAAGAACCTCGGGTGCAATAGAAAAGCTAAGAAAATATGCATGTTCTGATCCCCCTGATAACCTGCGGTCAAATAAAGACAATTCATTTGGGGCTAAGACCGCAAGCCAGCCAAAAAAACGTGCCTCTTATAGTGAGGAGGATAGGGATCAGGGGGACCTAACTTTGAAACAAGCATCTGAGCAGTTAATGCAAGCTATATCTCTAACTAGGACATCCTTAACTGGGAAAATAGAGGAGGTACACTCTGTGGTGGGATGGCTTCGACAAGACATGCAATCCATGAGGGGTCGCATTATGGAGGTGGAGTCACGGGTATCTCGTCTGGAGGACAATTCTGTGCCCATGGAAACTAAACTGACAAAAGTGGCTGGCTCTATAAATGCCTGGAAACAAAAGGCGGACGACTTAGAGAATAGACTACATCAGAATAATATCCGTATTATTGGGCTACCAGAGAGCTCAGAAGGTCAACAACCGGAATAATTCCTTGAGAGCTGGCTCAAAGATACTTTGGGGGATGAATTCTCCTCTACATTCTCTGTAGAAAGGGCCCATAGAGTTCCAACAAAACCTCTTCCTCTAGGCGCCCCACCGAGACCCTTTTTGGCGCGCCTTTTGAATTGCAGAGATATAGATGCAGTGCTTTGTAAGGCAAGACAAAAAAGTCCCATTAAATTTAATAACGCTACTATTTCAATATTCCCGGATTTCTCTATGGAACTGCAGAAACAACGTGCTCAATTTATGGAGATAAAGAGACAACTCAGGGAAAAAAACATTTTATATTCAATGATCTATCCTGCCCGCCTTAGAATTGTTTACAAGGGCTCTTCCCTTTTCTTTACGACCCCAGCAGAGGCCGAAGATTGGATGCGATCCCATATGGGAGTGAATGGAGGGGAAAAATCCTAGATCATCTGCCGTCTCTTTATATAGATACACTGGAAATGGAACTCTCTCATTGGGTTTTCTTCTTCTTTTATTTTCTTTTTTCAATGATAGGAGCTCTTTCCGCCAACGTCCAGGAAAACATCTATACCAGACTCTGTACTCAGAGGTGGTACCCTCTTTGTTTTTGGACTGTGACAGGAGCATGAAATTTTGCTCCCTTTTGAAGCGTATTTTGCTTTACTTTGTTTTAGTATTGTTAGGTATTGCTTATATAGGAATTGCTACCATGTTCTTTTCCATTGTACATCAGAAGTGTAATTGGCGTGACAATGCATATTATGTGTGGATGAAGGGGTATGGCATCTGATCTTACATGTATGACCTAGAATGTGAGAGGTCTTGTGCCCCCCCGAAAGAGAGTTAAGGTATTTTCTCAAATAAGGCGTCACCATCCTCATATTGTAACCCTAGTTGAAATGCACTCGACCAAAGACTCGGTCCACTATGTGCAAAAGCCATGGGTGCAATGGTCCGTACATACATTCCACACTAGCTATTCTAGAGGGGTCTCTCTATTAATACATAGAGATGTCAGATGGGAGGTTAGGGAGGTACGGAGAGACCCTGAGGGCCGTTTTATCTATGTACATGCGTGGGTTAACTTGAAAGATTACGTTATAATGTGTATATACAACCCCCCTCCTGATAATATGTCCATTATAAAAAAGGCGTTGAGTTTTGCTTTGAATTATCCGGATGCATATATCATATGCATGGGAGACTTTAATCTAGTTATGGATGATTGCCTTGATAGGCTCAGGCTGGATGGCGAGGCCTCGGGGGGTGACTCCCCCCTCATCTCGTTTGTCCATATTTATGGAAGGTAGTGGGTGGCTAGATCTGTGGAGAATGCGACATCCTGACGTAAAAGAGTACACCTGCCACTCATCCGTCAGACGCACTCTATCCCGCTTGGATTACATATTTAGATCCAGTAATTTGGCAATGTGGGTGGGGGAGATAATACATGGGAACAGGGGCATTTCAGACCATAGCCCGGTAATACTTAAGCTTCAGTTTGGTCGGACAAGACATAATGCGGTTTGGAAACTAAATCCATTTTGGTTAAAGCTGATAGGCCCTAATGAGAGAACTATAGACCAACTAGACTGTTTCATAACGTCTGACCCTGAGCCGCAGAATATAAATATGTTTTGGGATGCTCTCAAGACATTCCTAAGAGGATGTTTGTCCTCTACAATTTCCTATATTAAACGTATGACCTCACGGGAAGACAATGAGATGGAGAGACGTCTGAGAGACTCGGAAGCGGCTTATATAGCTAGCCGAACCAGCGAAAACAGGCCTGAATGGTTACATTCCGATAGACTATACACTCAATATGTAGATACCAAATCTAAGCATAAGCTCTTTTTTACTCGACAAGAATACTTTGAACTAGGGAATCAATCTAGTAAACTCCTAGCATTTATGGTACTACAGCACAATGCATCTAATACAATACTAGATGGTGCAATAGTGACCTCCACGATCGATATACTTCAATGCTTTCATGAATATTACAAAGAGTTGTATCGCTCTAAGGGGGACTTCGATTCTTCGGGTTGCTTAGACTACTTATCAGACATTGAGTTTCCTACACTGAGTCCTACACAACAAGCTTTCTTGCAGATTTCACTCTGGAAGAGATTAATACGGCCATAGCGGATATGGCTTCTGGAATAGCACCAGGCCCAGACGGGTTCCCCATAGAAATGTATAGATAATATCGGGATATCCTAGCACCGAGTCTTTTGAAGGTGTTCCAAGGGATATGGAGGGGAAGTTCTCTGCCAGACTCCTATTATGAAGCAAATATTATAGTGTTAAAAAAAGAAGGAAAGGACCCCCTAGAATGTGGATCATATCGCCCTATCTCATTAGTAAATGTAGATTATAAAATTTTCACTAAAATCTTAGCCACTAGGTTGAATACGGTAATATTGGACATAATACACCCAGACCAGACCGGATTTATGCCAGGTAAAAATACGTCCATTAATATTAGGTGAGTCCAATCAGTATCTCAATATAGCTCATTGATACTAGAGAATAGATGAGCTATGGCCTCGTTGGATGCAGCCAAGGCATTTGATTCTCTTGAGTGGTCCTTTTTATCCGCATGTTTACAGAAATACCAATTTGGCCCTAAATTTCAAAGATGGATTAGCGCAATTTATATGAAACCTAAAGCCCGGATAATTATTAATAGCTCCATGTCAGAGACATTCTCCCTGAAAAGAGGAACCAGTCAGGGTTGCCCTCTTTCACCGGCCCTTTTTGCTCTCGCGATTGAAGCATTAGCAATACGTATGAGATCCACTCCAACCATTAAAGGTATTAAGATAGTGGACCGTGTAGAAGTTATTGGCTTATATGCGGATGATATGGTAATAGTCATGGATGACGTAGATGAGACACTGCCACATGTGATTACTACCATAAATAGATTTAGTAAATGCTTGGGATTGTATATCAATTGGGATAAATCCGCTTTGATGCCTCTCTCCCATGTTTCAGCAGAACACCTTGAAGAATTATCCTTATTGCCAGTGGTGTCCCATTTTAAATATTTAGGAATAATTATACCCAAATATAGTAGACTTGATCCACAATTCAATGTTCTTCCGTTACTGAATCTAGTTAAGCATAAATTTGCGGTGTGGAGTAAATTACCATTGTCTGTCTCCGGTCGCATAAATCTGATTAAGAGGATGTTACTTCTGAAGCTCAATTACTCCCTTCAACACAGTGCTGTTCCTGTTCTCTGATCTTTTTTCTCAAATCTAAACTCTGTAATTTCATCCTTTATATGGGGGAAAGCTAGGCCTAAACTTAAATTATCTACCCTACATAGGTCTAAGCAAATGGGAGGTGTGGCGTTACCTGACTTTTTCCTGTATTATTTGGCCAGACAACTTAGGGCTCTGGGTAAATGGATGCCTGGGGGTTATTTACCAAATTTGGAGAGCCATCTGGCCCATGCTGCGAAGCTTGACTGCCCGGTAGGCTTCTTGGAAGTTGATAGACCCAATACCCCTAAATTATTACCACTTCTCCGCTTAGCGAGGTTGGTTTGGAAACAGGTGAAAAAAGTCATTCATTTTGATGGTATTATAGCCGAAATGCCATTATGGAGTAATATGTACTTCCCAGAGCTACTGAATCACCCATGTACTCAATTCTGGACTTCATATGGTGTCGTCTCCATTAATGATTTATATGAGTAAGGCATTCTAATGTCTTTTGATCAGTTACAAATTAAATATAATATTCCGAGGCCCCAATTCTTTCGCTCTTTGCAGCTCAGATCAGCAATACAATCGCATAGGCGTAGAGTAAATACCATGCTAACAATATCATCCTTCCTATTAATAGGGATCCTTAAATCACAGGGACCCCGAGGTCTTATATCCACTTTATATACATATATGCTATCCGTGGGTGCTGATTCTGCTGCATTGACGGTTAAAGAAAAATGGAAACTTCTAATTCCTGATCTTCAAGATGAGGACTGGGAGGTAATTCTTGAACCCCCAACTGGGGTATCTCCCTCGGCCAATAATGGAATGATCCAACTGTACATAATAAATCAAATCATATTTAACTTCGTCACGACTATTTAAAATGGGATAGACTAATTCTTTGGAATGTCTGAGATGCCATGCAGGGGAAGCAGACTTTATACATATGGTCTGGGGATGTCCAGTTATTTAATCCTTTTGGAACGAGGTAACCTCGTTACTAACCTCCCTCGTACATATTTCCGTTCCTTTGAATCCACTAGTATGCTTGTTCGGGGTACTGGAAGAAGAGACATGGGGACAACATGTTCAAATTTTTTTGAGAGAAACAAAATAATAGCATTGCATTGGATGGGAAACAGTCACCCATCTCTCAGGGCACGGATTGATTTGGTGAACTCAATTATACCTTATGAGCGCACGTTATACCAAAATAGGGGTTGTTTGGGGAAATTTGGTAAGATCTGGGATATATGGAACTCACCACACCTCACCATGTCGTCACGTGACAGATAGCCTAGCTTCACTATAATGAATGGCAGAATTTACACTGGTTCACGCCTTGTATTTATTTCATCCTTAACCCCTTCCCGACCTATGACGCATACGCTGCGTCATGAAAGTCGGTGCCAATCCGACCTGTGACGCAGCGTATGCGTCATGGCGGAATCGCGTTCCTGCAGGTCGGGTGAAAGGGTTAACTGAAATTTCACCCGACCTGCAGGTACAGGGGAACTTGTACTTTAGCCCAGGGGGGTGGCTCAGCCCCCACTTGGCTACGATCGCCCTGGTGACCACTTTGTCACCACCCCCCAGATCTGATTGGAGCTAGCGTCCATGTGACGCTAGCTCTCCATTCAGATGTGGGGTGGGCGGAGAAAACCATGGCTGCCTCGCTGTCCAGCTTCATGCCTTCCGTGGAAGCTGAACAGCGAGGTGCCTGCATACTGCCCTGCCACATACAGCGATCGCCGCCGCCGCTGCAGTCACCGCCACCGCTGCAGTGGCCGCCACCGCCAGGTGCTCCCCTCTGCTTCTCTTCCCCCCCCTTGCGATTCCATGCCACCCGACCTTCGCTCCCTCCCCCCTGCCCCCGGTGATCGCCCCCTCCTCCCTGCCCCGGAGATCACCTCCCCTGCTGCTGCCGGCTCCATTTCCACCTTCTGCTGCATAGCATCTGACAGCCCCCGCCCCAGTGATCCGCCCTGATCTCTCCTCTGATCGGCCCCCTGATCTCCCCCCTGCCCTGTGGATCACCCCCTGCCTCGCTGATGTCCTCCCCTGCCCCGCTGATGTCCCCCCTGCCCTGCAGATCTCCCCCCTGATGTCCCCCCTGCCCCGCTGATGTCCCCCCTGCCCCGCAGATCTCCCCCCTGCCCCGCTGATGTCCTCCCCTGCCCCGCTGATGTCCTCCCCTGCCCCGCTGATGTCCTCCCCTGCCCTGCTGATGTCCTCCCCTGCCCCGCTGATGTCCTCCCCTGCGCTGCCGATGTCCTCCCCTTCCCCGCTGATGTCCTCCCCTGCCCCAGTTTTTCCATTAGGGTTGGGATTAGGGGTAGGGTTAGGATTAGGGTTGGGATTAGGGTTAGGATTACGGGTAGGGTTAGGATTAGGGGTAGGGTTGGGATTAGGGGTAGGGGTGTGTTGGGGTTAGGGTTGGAGATAGAATTGGGGGTTTCCACTGTTTAGGCACATCAGGGGCTCTCCAAACGCGACATGGCGTCCGATCTCCATTCCAGCCAATTCTGCGTTGAAAAAGTAAAACAGTGCTCCTTCCCTTCCGAGCTCTCCTGTGCGCCCAAACAGGGGTTTACCCCAACATTTGGGGTATCAGCGTACTCAGGACAAATTGGACAACAACTTTTTTGGTCCAATTTCTTTGTTACCCTTGGCAAAATAAAAATTTGGGGGGCTAAAAAACCCTTTTTGTGGGAAAAAATGAATTTTTGTTTTCACAGCTCTGCGTTATAAACTGTAGTGAAACACTTAGGGGTTCAAAGTTCTCTCAACACATCTAGATAAGTTCCTTGGGGGTCTAGTTTCCAATATGGGGTCACTTGTGGGGGGTTTCTACTGTTTAGGTACATTAGGGGCTCTGCAAACGCAATGTGATGCCTGCAGACCAATCCATCTAACTCTGCATTCCAAATGGTGTTCATTCCCTTCCGAGCTCTGCCATGTGCCCAAATGGTGGTTCCCCTCCACATATAGGGTATCAGCGTACTCAGGACAAATTGGGTAACAGCTTTTGGGGACCAATTTCTCCTGTTACCCTTGTGAAAATAAAAAATTGCAGGCTAAAAATAATTTTTGAAGAAAAAAAAAAGGATTTTTTTATTTTCACGGCTCTGCGTTATAAACTTCTGTGAAGCATTTGGGGGTAAAAAGTGCTCACCACACATCTAGATAAGATCCTTGGGGGTCTAGTTTCCAAAATGTAGTCATTTGTGGGGGGTTTCTACTGTTTAGGCACATCAGGGGCTCTGCAAATGCAACGTGACACCCGCAGACCATTCCATCAAAGTCTGCCTTTCAAAACGTCACTACTTCCCTTCCGAGCCCCGACTTGTGCCCAAACAGTGGTTTCTCCCCACATATGGGGTATCGGTGTACTCAGGACAAACTAGACAATAACTTTTGGGGTCCAATTTCTCCTGTCACTCTTGTGAAAATAAAAAATTGCTTGCTAAAAATTAATTTTTGAGGAAAGAAAAATGATTTTTTATTTTCACAGCTCTGCGTTATAAACTTCTGTGAAGCACTTGGGGGTTTAAAGGGCTCACCACACATCTAGATTAGTTCCATGGGAGGTCTAGTTTCCAAAATGGGGTCACTTGTGGGGGAGCTCCAATGTTTAGGCACACAGGGGCTCTCCAAATGCCACATAGTGTCCGCTAACTATTGGAGCTAATTTTTCATTCAAAAAGTTAAATGGCGTGCCTTCCGATCCCTGCTGTGTGCCCAAACAGTGGTTTACCCCCACATGTGAGGTATCAGTGTACTCAGGAGAAATTGCGCAATAAATTTTAGGATCCATTTTATCCTGTTGCCCATGTGGAAATGAACAAATTGAGGCTAAAATAAATTGTTTGTGAAAAAAAAGTACTTTTTCATTTTTACGGATCAATTTGTGAAGCACCTGGGGGTTCAAAGTGCTCACTATGCATCTAGATAAGCTCCTTGGGGGGTCTAGTTTCCAAAATGGGGTCACTTGTGGGGGAGCTCTAATGTTTAGGCACATAGGGGCTCTCCAAACGCGACATGGTGTCCGCTAATGATTGGAGCTAATTTTTCATTGAAAAAGTCAAATGGCGCTCCTTCCCTTCCGAGCCCTGTCGTGCACTCAAAAAGTGGTTCCCCCACACATATGGGGTATCGGCGTACTCAGGACAAGTTGTACAATAACTTTTGGTGCCCACTTTCTCCTTTCACCCTTGGGAAAATAAAAAAATTGTTGATAAAAGTTCATTTTTATGGCTAAAAAGTTATATGTTCATTTTTTCCTTCCATGTTGCTTCTGCTGCTGTGAAACACCTGAAGGGTTAATAAACTTCTTGTATGTGGTTTTGAGCACCTTGAGGGGTGCAGTTTTTAGAATGGTGTCACTTTTGGGTATTTTCAGCCATATAGACCCCTCAAACTGACTTCAAATGTGAGGTAGTCCCTAAAAAAAATGGTTTTGTAAATTTCATTGTAAAAATGAGAAATCGCTGGTCAAATTTTAACCCTTATAACTTCCTAGCAAAAAAAATTTTTTTTTCCAAAATTGTGCTGATGTAAAGTAGACATGTGGGTAATGTTATTTATTAACTATTTTGTGTCACATAACTCTCTCGTTTAACAGAATAAAAATTCAAAATTTGAAAATTGCGAAATTTTCAAAATTTTCGCCAAATTTCCATTTTTTTCACAAATAAACTCAAAAATTTATCGCCTTAAATTTACCACTAACGTGAAGCCCAATATGTCACGAAAAAACAATCTCAGAATCGCTAGGATCCGTTGAAGCGTTCCTGAGTTATTACCTCATAAAGGGACACTGGTCAGAATTGCAAAAAACGGCCAGGTGATTAAGGTCAAAATAGGCTGGGTCATGAAGGGGTTAAAATATTATCAAAATGGAATTGGTTTTGGCAGTAAAACAGTTTGAGTTTTATTACAAGTTTTTTTTTTAGACATACTGTATTATTTTCAGTTTTATGAGACCAGGTCTATGTAGTAAGATGTGTACTGATAAGACTTATTGTTTACATTTGTACTGGTTTGGTCGCAAGCAAAACATGTATGTCTTATTGTTCTCTTTTTTACTGATGTTTAATAAACTAATTTAAAAAAAATAAATAAATTTTAAAAAGACAAAAAATATTAAGAAAAAATACAAAACACTTTATTAAATTTTATCAGTTTGAGAAAGTTCTAGAGACTTGTACTAAAAAATTTGAACAAAATGTACTAATAAATAAAACAAACATAGAAAAGTACGGTAAATTTTTTCAACATCAAGAAAAATATAGCTAAAATTTTTAATGGCTTGTTTAATAATACAATATTTTTATTTTAATGAGTCTTGGTGCATACAAAAAGGTATGTTCCTAATCACAAGATGTAACAATTGCTATCCTATTATTTATTCTCACTTTTCAATGAAAATTAAGAAGATTTTATTGGTTATAAATCAAATTCACAAACGTGGCACATGGACAGGCATGTATTTGGAGAAAGTAAAATACAATCATTTTAACAAGTTTTGGAAAATGTAACGGGACTTATAGCATTGCAACAAAGGGCAGAGTAACATGCAAACTGGAAATAAACTCTCAAGTTAATAAGGTTGGCATTTGTGAACAGCTCTTTACTAGTGATGAGCGAGTATACTCCTTGCTTGGGTTTTCTCGAGCATGCTCGGGTGGTCTTTGAGTATTTGTGAGTGCTCGGAGATTTAGTTTTCGTCGCCTCAGCTGCATGATTTTCAGCTGCTAGACAGGCTGAATACATGTGGGGATTCCCTAACAAACAGGCAACCCCCACATGAACTCAAGCTGTCTAGCAGCCACAAATCATGCAGCTGAGCCGACAAAAACAAAATCTCCGAGCACTCTTAAATACTCTGAGATCACTCGAGCGTGATCGGGAAAACCCGAGTAACGAGTATACTCGCTCATCACTATTCTTTACCCTTTCCAAGCACCTTTCTACAATATATGAATGCTCACTATTGCTATTGGTTGGTGACGTTTAATGTGAAAAATGTTTCATACTCTTTATATATGACACACATGCCCTTATCATTTCCAGCCATGCCCACTGATCCTTTGATCCTGCCCAGTCTGATTTCTATCCGTTACGCTTTCACGGTCAACCAACTAATAGTCAGCGAACATGAAAGGGATCAGGAGAAAAAAAATAGTATGTCTAAGACTTGTTCCAGGATCATGCAGAAACTTCTGAAGACTGATGAAGATTGATGGCATATCCAAAAAAGGAACCTTCTACCAACTACTGAACTAAGCTAACAATGGGAATACACAGTGTGACTTCATATCTAGTGTAAGGGTGTCAACTTTTTCCACTGGTTCCACAAGTAAGTGCACTCTCAAACGTATTAGAGTGGTTGTCCAGTACTTTTAGGGTATGTGCACACGTTGCTGGATTCCATTGCAGATTTTTCCGCGCAGATTCTGCGGAATCCACAAGTAAAATGCAGGATTCACGGCAGATTTACTGTGGATTTTGTGCGTTTTTTACGCAGATTTCGCCTGTGTTTTACACATGCGGATTCTGCGCAGAATTTCCCGCAGCATGTGCACTGCGGATTTGGTTTTCCATAAGTTTACATGGTATTGTACACTGCATAGAAAACTGCTGCAGATCCGCAGCATCAAATCCGCAACGCGTGCACATACTCTTATATTTATGGCCTATACTTAGGATAGGTCATCAATACCAAATCAGTGGTAGGGTGACAGACGGCAATTAGTTGTACCGGTGCCGGCTGGATAGGCTTAGTTGCGCATCCAAACATAATAGCTCCGTCAACTGCAGAGTGGTGCAAGTGAGGTTCTGTAGATGTGTCCCTATTCATTAGAAAAGGGGTGAATGTGCAAAATTCGTCTGCTGCAACTATCTAGGTTATGGAACTGTGATATGTAGCTTCGCAACTCAACATATCCAACCGTCTCCAACACCGGAAACGACAAATCGACAGGGCTGGTAGGTGAGGCACCCCCCCTCATCTGGTAGTGATGAACTATCCTTAAAATAGGCTATCAATATTAAATTCACAAACCCCTTAAAGTAAAATATTTATCTGCAAACAGGAGCCAGAAATTGAGACTGTTCCGAAAAATCAAACTAGTGCAAAAGAGTGAATAAATAGCAGATATAGAAAAAGCTATACCATAATGAATTTAGGTTACTATGAGGCCATGTTCACATGATATTGTTTAGAGCTTTTTTGGGTGGGAAGGGGTGCATTTATTAAAGAACCAGATGGAAATATCACCAAAAAAAGCATCAGGATCGTATTATGAGAACACTGACTGAGGATTTGCCATTTCAAGTTAATTTATTAAAAAATAAAATTAATACCTAAAAGAAACAAGTATTCAATTGGGACAGACAAAGGACAAAAACTCATCTATCTGATTCTTTACAATGATGCGGTCAGGGTGTAGTGCATGTGGCAGATAGTGAGCCAATGACATCTCCCAAGCATCAACAATTTTAATGCGAAGTCCAGAGAACATAGCCCTCATTACAGTGTCCAGCTGCAGGGAATACCAGTCACTATTGAAGAGGCTCACTTCGGGTCCAAGCTCCTGGACATTGGCAGAACGAATGAGAATGGCTGTATTCGGACTGCGCTCCAGTAAGCGAAGAACAGCAGCTCGAATGTTCCTAAGGCGTCTTATGTACACCTCTACTGGAAATGTACTGAAGTGGGACCAGACCGTTATGGCGACCACAGTGTTCTTTCCTCCCACTATACCATCCAATTCATTGGCAATATAACGCAGTTCATTGCTTGACACAGTTGAGAAGCGAATAGGTGGCCCATGACAGCGGAATTTCAGCATTATGTTATGGTCAACATCAACAGACAAGAATGGGCCAACATTCTTAGGGCTTCCCAGGTCAAAGGGCTTCAGACCTAAAGTAGAAGAATAATTTGCCGAATCAATCCAGATTGCATATATATTATGCAAAGTAACACTAAGTAACACTGACTTTTCAACGATATGCAAATATTACTTTACCCTCGGTCACAAATTTACTTATGCTTCTATATATTAATAGACTAGGCAGGTTGTGGACTGAATGAGGAGATGCTGCTATAGTCTGTATATAGTGAAACATATGTATCTGACATACTACTGCCCATATTGGGGGTGGGGGTGTTAGTGTCTTACTCCTGCACAAAGACTCACCCGGGGGGGTTCACCCCAGTGAATAAGTCCGATCCTGCACATACATACTGTATATACACATTTTAACATTGAAAAAGAAAGTGGTGGAATTATTAAAAAAAAACAAAACACAGGATCGTTAGACATATGCAAATGATGAAAAAAGAGAAGCAACGTTTTCAAAACATCTCGATTTTTTTCAGTATTGTGTTGGAGCGCAACAATCACTTGCACGCCTTAACATGCGATCATTGAGGTTATTAATGGCTGTCTGAGGAATGTTTTGCCACTCTGAATGCATTTGTGCACATAAGATCAAGATCCGCTGCTGGCAGTTCTCTGTATAATTACCAAACAAATGACATCCCAGTTGTACTCGATGTGAGACAAGTCCGGAGATGCTGCAGGCCATGGTAGCATGTTTAGGCCATGGTAGCACGTTTAGGCCATGCACAATAGCATGAGCAACATGCAGCCTGGTGTTGTTGTCTTGTGACACTTTGGAGAAATGGCCGTACCACTGGTTCCGTGATTAAATCAATGTAATGCCGAACTGTTAGAGTACCTGTAATGAAGACTGGAGGGGTCCGGTGACCATATATTATGCCACCACACACCATAATCCTGGGAGTAGGATTGTCGTTACATTCTAGTCTTTTCTGCTGTTTTGCTCTGCATCATGATACACATTGTGGTGAGGTCAAAAAAGAGGTCTTCATGAGGAATGTCACATCAGTCCTACTTCCAGAATTATGGTGTGGAGAAGCCGTGAATCTTCATTTCCCAGGTACAGTAACAGCTTGGTGAGACATTGATTTGGTTGTGGAACCAGTGGCAAATCTGTCTCCAAAGTGTCCAAGGAACCGTTTTTTAACACAACATCAGGCCACATATTACTTGTACTACTAGAGCAGCCTGCGTGGCCTAAACGTGCTACTGTGGCCTGCTCTCCCATTGAGATATTGGTCAGCAATTGCAAAGTGAGCTGCCATTAATAACCTCACTGATAGAAGGCTGGAGTGTGTAAGTGCATGTATTTCATTGAGTGGGGCTCAAAATCAATACTGGATAAATTGAGATGCTTTGATAATATGGTTTCCGTTTTTTCCATCATGATTAGCATTGTTTATCGATGCTGTGATTTCCATAATGGGTAGGACAGCATCGGCTGTCTCTGAAATCCCAAACACATTAAAAGAAGTGGCTAGGCACCCTACTCTTGCTCCATTCTCCGCGCTTCTGTGATGAGGAGCATTTATCACCTATTGTTTAGCTTTTCTGCTACAAAGTGTGCTCAATGGTAATATTATACTTTTTATAATGTGATGTATGAGAAACAAAATGAGGCTGACCTGGCACCACATCTGTGAGATATTCAAACCACTGCCGGATTGTCGAGTCTCCATACAAATGCACCACCTTCCCTTGTAAACAATCGGTGATGTCTGAGGACTGCTCGAACTGCCATAGTATGGACCTCCCAGACATCCATTGGTCTCGATAGTAATAACCCGATGGGAGAAACTTAGAGCTGCCAAGAAAATATTTCTCTGAAAAACAAGAATAGAAAAATCATACATTTGATACATTACCATACTGACAAACATCGATCGTCTGCACATTTTAAACCCAAAATTACTTAAAAAATTATCTACTCAGTATTCTGAAATCCTAAAAAGTCAGCCATAATACCAAAAGGGAGAAATGTGGGTGTGCTCCACTGTAGGGGGAGGATTCACAGGATTCAGATGAACAATTCATACCCAACGCGTTTCTATGCAGCATGGACTTATTCCTCAGGGGGACCAAAATAAGGATGCAGACAGAGACAGTTTTCCAGCTTAAAGAATACAGATTTTGAAAAACTGGCGTTAACCAAAATAAAAATGGGTGTAAGAAGAGTTTCTTTGGTCAGATTAAATAAATTGAAAAAACCCAGAAACCATTGATAATATATAGACAAAAAACATAGGTCATATGTTAATAATGATAAATGGAAAAAAAAAGTGGGAAAAGAGAGAGGGTTTAGGTTTCAATTTTAGGAAGAAAAAAAGAAAAAGTAAAAATGTACAGGGAGGTAATTTCCCAAGTCATAATTATGGCAGATCTGTCAGGTCCATGTCATATATATATATCACTTTCTGTTATGTGAATAAGCATTTCATCAACTAGCTAAGACCCGCTGGGCTGGATTCAGATCCGTCTGGGCTATTGTCCCGTTTGTGTACAGCAGCAACTCTCCATGCCGATGTCTGACTGTACAGAATAGGCGCTTGGCAACAAATGATAACTGATGGTTATGGAAATTCTTGTTTCATGCATCCACACGCAGTGATTGACAGCTGACCTGGAGGAAGTAAGACTCCGTGTTCTTTATGACACCTGATATTTACATTGACCCCTTAAGGAGCAGGTGATTTTCCGTTTTTTCGTCTCCTCATTGCAAGAGCCATAACTTTTTTATTTTTCCGTCGATATAGCCGTATGAGGGCTTGTCTATTGCGGGACGAGTTGTACTTTTCAATGTCACCATTCATCTTATCATATGATGTACTGGAAAGCGGTAAAAAAATTCAATGTGTGGCGAAATACCAAAATAAAGTGCAATTCTGCAATTGTTTTTTTTTTTAATATACTGTAGAGTTGATTTTACAGTACAACTGACATGGCAATATGGTTCTACAGCGCATTATGATCATGCAGATACTAAACATGTGAAAAAAAAAAAAAATTTGTAAGAAATTTTTTTTTGCTATTTGTGTCACCACCTTCCGAAAGACACTTGGTGTCATTGCAGCTATATGCATTCATAGATGGAAAGGGGGTGCGTAGCTTAAGTTGCCCAGAATCTTATGGTTAAATGGACACATGCTGAACTCCCCTGATGAACCATGCTTGGGAGAAACGCGTCGGGTTAACGACAAAGGGACAGTTTAGGGCTATTTTTTCATCTAGGGAGAGCAGTGGACTGCCCTTTTTAAGACGGGAGTAAGTAGGACACACCAGAGTCATGTCAGCATTTAGGGTTTTCTGTAGGGATAGCAACTGACTGCCAAGAAAGATGATGAGGAACCTGAGAGACATGACCGTAGATCAAGCACCGCGCCGTTACGCTTCTATGGGTGGGATCGTCCGATTTTTGTACTAACCATTTTCATGGTTATTGCATAGTTAAGGCTGTGACCCAGTATATGTGGACTGCCTTTGTTAGGACTGACCACTGTCAGTCTGTGAGCCATTTCTTTTTTAGGTGTATTTGAGTTTAGATCACTGTGGTTGTTAATTACTTACAATTGTCTGATAGGGTGGGTCTGTGTTGGTACGGACCACCTTTGTTACGACTGACTGTCAGTATAGGATTAACATCTACTTTTTTTTGTATACCTTTTGCTGTGTTTGCTACATTCATACTTAATATAGGTATTTTTAGGAATATATAGAGATTTCATTATGCATTTTATCATATTAACAATAAAAGTTAAGTTTTATTATTAATACAATCCCTTTTGCTAATATTACACTTTCCGAGAGATGTAACATTTTCAATTGTTTGGATATGGGGCAGTGTGAGGGCTTGTTTTTTGCACCCGGAGCCGATGTTTTTATTAATATAATGTTGACATAGATGTGATGTTTTGTTCGCCTATTATTACCTTTTTTTCTGTTGCTGCAGGGGCCGAAAAACTGCAGTTCTGGCGTTTTGATTTTTCTTCGTTACACCATTTACCAATCAGATTAATGTATTTTATATTTTGATATATCGGACTTTTACAAGCGCATCAATACCAAATATTTGTATTTCTTGCTATTTCTATATGGGAGTGATTTGACCTTTTAGGCAGGGACACGACAAAAGTATTCAGACCCCTTTTTAAATGTTTCACTCTTTGTTTCATTGCAGCCACTTAGTAAATTCAAAAAAAGTTCATTTTTTCTCATTAATGTACACTTCTGCACCCCATCTTGACTGAAAAAAAAAAAAAAAATGTAGAAATTTTTGCAAATTTAATAAAAAAAAATAAATAAAAAAATAAAACAAGGTCATAAGTATTCAGACCCTTTGCTCAGTATTGAGTAGAAGCACCCTTTTGAGCTAGTACAGCCATGAGTCTTCTTGGGAATGATGCAACAAGTTTTTCACACCTGGATTTGGGGATCCTCTGCCATTCTTCCATGCAGATCCTCTCCAGTCCCGTCAGGTTGGATGGTGAACGTTGGTGGACAGTCATTTTCAGGTTTCTCCAGAGATGCTCAATTGGGTTTAGGTCAGAGCTCTGGCTGGGCCAGTCAAGAATGGTCACAGAGTTGTTCTGAAGCCACTCCTTTGTTATTTTAGCTGTGTGCTTAGGGTCATTGTCTTGTTGGAAGGTGAACCTTCAGCCAAGTCCTGAGGTCCAGAGCACTCTGGAAGAGGTTTTCATCCAGGATATCTCTGTACTTGGCCGCATTCATGTTTCCTTTAATGGCAACCAGTCATCCTTTCCCTGTAGCTGAAAAACACCTCCATAGTATGATGCTGCCACCACCATGTTTCACTGTTAGGCTTGTATTGGGCAGGTGATCAGCAGTGCCTGGTTTTCTCCACACATACAGCTTAGACTTATCACCAAAAAGGTCTATCTTCATCTCATCAGACCAGAGAATCTTATTTCTCATAGTCTAGGAGTCCTTCATGTGTTTTTAGCAAACTCTATGTGGGCTTACATATGTCTTACAGTGAGGAGAGGCTTCCGTCGGGCCACTCTGCCATAAAGGCCCGACTGGTGGAGGGCTGCAGTGATAGTTGACTTTGTGGAACTTTCTCACATCTCCCTACTCCATCTGTGGAGCTCAGCCACAGTGATCTTGGGGTTCTTCTTTACTTCTCTCAGCAAGGCTCTTCTCCCACGATTGCTCAGTTTGGCTGGACGGCCAGGTCTAGGAAGACTTCTGGTGGTCCCAAACTTCTTCCATTTAAGGATTATGGAGGCCACTGTGCTCTTAGGAACCTTGAGTACTGCAGAAATTCTTTTGTAACCATAGCCAGATATGTGCCTTGCCACAATTTTGTCTCTGAGCTCCTTGGCCAGTTTCTTTGACCTCATGATTCTCATTTGGTCTGACATGCACTGTGAGCTGTGAGGTCTTATATAGACAGGTGTTTGCCTTTCCAAATCAAGTCCTATCAGTTTAATTAAACACAGCTGGACTCCAATGAAGGAGTAGAACCATCTCAAGGAGGATCACAAGGAAATGGACAGCATCTGACTTAAATATGAGTGTCTGAGCAAAAGGTCTGAAACACTTATGACCATGTGATATTTCAGTTTTTCTTTTTTAATAAATATGCAAACATTTCTACATTTCTGTTTTTTTTCAGTCAAGATGGGGTGCAGAGTGTACATTAATGAGAAAAAAATGAACTTTTTTTGAGTTTACCAAATGCCTGCAATGAAACAAAGAGAAAAATTTAAAGGGGTCAGAATACTTTCCGTACCCACTGTAGTACGTCATAAGTCATTAAGGGGTTAATACACTGAATATATAATAAAAGAAAAATTACCAGTATATATCCCCAAGCACCACATGTACCCCTCTATCAAAGCTGGGAACACAGAAGAGCTAATGGACTCACTTTAAATATTACTTTATGTTCACGTGTGCATAATTTTTAGTATCTATAGTGCCTTAGGGGGGCGATTCATTAAGGTGCTTAAAGTGAACCAGTCAGCATGATTGTGCACAGTAAACTACAGACAGTGTCAGGTCAGCACTGTTATACTGACTAAAATGATATCTGGGGTTATGAAATCCATCTTGTGGTTGTTGTTTAATCTTTATTTCCAGTTTTTAGTTAATAAGATTCCTGTGCTTCGGGGTGGCCTGTGAGGGTCTTTATGTGGTGCTCCGATTAAATATTCATACTGATGGCTTATGATGGGTCATTGATCCTTGAGTAACCTGCCTCCTATTTTATATAATGCATAAAATATATTGTGGGGTTGGAAAAAAAAATGTACATTCAGCAAAATGGTGCCTTTCTGATGAAGATTTTGATTAATATTTTTTTTCCCCACAATAGTATAGGACTAAAGCATAAATGCATATATGCATATTAGGCATTGTATCATGCTACAGCGCAGGTGGCACCATTCTGAAGTAAGGAATTTTTTTTTGTAACCACACAATATGATATGCAGTATGTATAATAGGGGGCAGGTCACTGACGGATCAGTGACCTGTCAGAAACAATATAGATGAATATGTCAGCAGAGCCCAACATAAAACCCCCCACAAGCAGCCCCGAAGCACAAGAATCTTATTAACTGAAAAATACAAATTAAGATTAAACAACAACCACAAGACAGATCATTGTAATCAGTATAACGGCACCAACCTGACAGTGTCTGTAGGTTACTGTGCACAATCCTGCTGACAGGTTCAGTTTAAGCCAGAAATCAGGTGTAAACACATTAATTAGTTGCAATATTTCTACTCAACTCGGCAGTTGCGCAAAAATATTGTGGCTTTTGGCATGTACATGCCAGTCTTGGCCAGCTACACCAATCTGGTTGTGATGCGTGTGTGGTCACATTCTCTAGTCAAATTCATCATAAGTTCGGCTGGTCCGAACAACGAAAGCTATTATGTGCAGAGTTGTTGTCTAGGGCAAAGCTTCTCAATTTATGACACAAGGCCAAGGGGGCAGGTTTTGGTAGAAGTGATTATATCTTACAGGGGTCTTTCTTTGGCTGCTGCCATTTCTGGAAAAAGAACATAACTAATAAGGTGCTACTTTCCCTCTTAGGCCAGAGTCACATGAGAGTATAAAACAAATCAGTCGGATTTTCATCCAGAAAAGCAGGACATTTTTTTTCCTCACGTCATCTGTATGATGTACGTGTTATATCCGTTCTTTTACTCAGCACTTATTTATTTTTCACAGGACCATTTAAAGTTTCCTATGCTGCAGAATTGTAATGTATCTGTAAAAATCAGATGCCACTCTGGGTCCGCATGGCATGGAATTTGTTTCTAGCACCCATCCGATTTCACAGTGAAATTGCAGAATGCTGCAAATTTTTTCTCACACCGAATACAGCTGAGAAAAAAAAAACAGATCTGCACTACCTGAGTGAATAACATTAATCGGATTGCACTTTTCCGAGTTATACGCACATATGAGCGAGCCTGTAAGCTGGGTTCAGAATGAGCAAAAGATTAGAATTTTTAATGTTGGCATTGGTTGTGACTAATGGTGAGACCAAAACATCATGATATTATAGCTGGAGAAGGAGAATGTAGTGAAGATTTCCTGGTCTGTAGTAGAACAGTAAGAGAGTAAAGGGGTTGTCACACCTTGGGGTACTAATCATTCTAGTCACTCTATACGCGCACAGTGCTTGCTGTCAAGATTCTCCAGTGCAGAATCATGTGACCGCAAGTATGCGATTTGCATACTTCCAGACACATTCCGACTAGACTTGCCCAACCTTGCTCAATTCACCTATATTGATTGAGTCAGTGCATGTCTAGTCTGCACGTGACCGTATGTATGCAAATTGCACCAGAGAATCCTGACAGCATGCAGTGTGCGCTCTCTGTTAGGATTTACAAGTATGCAATCATGCAATCACATTAAGTGACTGCAGACTTGAATTCAAAGCCTGGACAATCCTAGTGCGGCTGAATTAAAGTAGGGGAGGTTATTTCTAGGTCAGTGCTTATAATTTATAATTTGATTACAAAAGAACAGTTTTTTCTTGATGTTACGCAATAAAACTCAATGTCAGCTAGGTCACATTCAAATAGTTGATGATAGTATAAAGATTTGAATTTTTGTGTTTATGTCATGCCAGCTTAAATGGCAAAAGTCGGTATTATCTGCCCCGTCTGCGCATAGGCATTTGATATTCTTCTACAGCCTGGTCTGTTAATGTATTTTCTGAAAATTTCAATAAAAATTAGGTTTTAAAATAAAAGAAAGACCTGTTCTATGTGGCATTTGATAGGCATTTTTCTATTCAAAAGAGTTTTTGTTGGTGTTTTAATAACGTTTCCTGAATTATTTTCATAACTTTTTTTTTAGCTTCTTCAAATTTATTTATTTAATTTTTTTTAAGCATTTCATTTTTTTAATCCATTACGCAACGAATAAAACGCTGTAATTTTATGAGGCGTAAAAACCTGAATAAACACTTGCAAAACCTTTAAAAAAATGCTGATTGGTCTTTGTAGCATTTTTGTAACCTTCCAATTGACTTCTAATGTAAGTGTATGGAGCAGCTGCATAGCAGAAAACGCCTGGAAAATGGTGAAGGTCACTTCTTTCAAACATCTGCCATTTTTGGAAACCTGAAGCTAATGAAAATGATCAAAAGCCTGAACTTATGAACACCAAGTTGAGTTTCAACAGAAATGAAAAGTTAGAGGTTTTTTTTTGCGATTTTTCAGGTAATTTTCAGAGTGGCCCTACGTCAAAAGACTTCTTAAGAAAAGATGTGTTAACATGCCCTAAAACAGTCTAATACAATCCAGTTTATTATGAAGAAATGAAAAATACCTTTCACTTTCCAAGGATGTACAGTCACTGTGTCTGGACCACTTGCCAGGATAGGTACTTTGATGTTCACTCCGCTTAAATGAAATGATAAAAGCACAAATTTTAAAGAACTCTTCATCTAGATCAACACTAATTCAATCTGTAGAGAGGAAAGATGGCTCACTAGATTTGTAGAAGCTCACTTTACATCCCCTCATGGACATTTGTCTATCCAGAATATAGACTACAGACATTGTCCTTGACTATTCGGCAGTCCAAGCATTATAAATGGATCATGAAAGTAAAACAACTAAATAAACAATTCATTGGAAAATACCTTTGAAAGAACATGTTATCGTGGAAAGTCAAAAGATTTTTCATGTAGCCTCCTTTAGCATGATTTACTCGATTTGAGCAGGATAACTTGTCGGGCTTGTAGCAGAACCAAGGTTCTCCAGTCTTAATGTCTGAGAAATTGCATATTGGTTGCTTCTCAGGCAGACAAACATTGCACATTGTGGTTTCAGAAAAGTCACCTAAACGGAACAGACTTTTAAAGTAAACTCTGTCTGGTCTGTCTTCACGTAATCGTTGAAGAACTTGAATACCTTCACTTGGATGAACCAGAATTACTGAAACAGTCACCCTACCAGGCCAAAGTAATGTAAAGTACACACTATAGAACCCATTCTGATGATCCAGGACCTTTCCCACTGCTCCAGCTTTCAAGAAAGGAGAATGAATTTTTGCTTGCAAATAGTCTCCTCCATAGTGCTTTGGATTTCCTTCAAAGTCGTATGTTCTCACTAGGACTTCCAATATATCCCCCACCTTAAATGGTGACTGAGACTGTAAGATCACAAAGTGACTATGAGCAGCATCGGTACTTTTCATAAATTCAGTCTTGATATGTGGTGGACTGGGCCATTCCAGAATTTTCAGTAGCATTTTCTGTTCTTCATATTCAGATCTGGACAGAATTTCAAGTCGATAATCGCAATGTCTTCTCTTTGCAGTCGATAGAGAATGAGATGCATCACGGTGTGCGTCTGTCCACTCTGGCTCCAGACCCATCCTATGATTCAGATGCTGGCAAAGAAAATGTAGAAATCAATAAAGCAATGTGATGCAAGCCCTGTGTGTTTACAGCACCTGATTATTTTGTTACATTGTTTCCTATACATATAATGCATTCATGAGAGGCAGGCTCCTTCTGCCCACCCAACCATGGTTGACAGCCTTAAGGCCATGTGCACACGCTGCGGATTCCATTGCGGAATTTTCCGCAGCGGTTTTGATAAATCCGCAGTGCAAAACCGCTGCGGTTTTTACTGCGGATTTATTGCGGTTTCCGCTGCAGTTTTTCACCTGCAGTTTCCTATTGGAGCAGGTGAAAAACCGCTGCGGATTCCGCACAAAGAATTGACATGCTGCGAAAAATAAACCGCTGCGTTTCCGCGCGGTTTTTTCCGCAGCATGTGCACTGCAGATTTCATTTCCCATAGCATTACATGGTACTGTAAATGCATGGGAAACAGTTGCGGATCCGCAGCTGCGGAAACGCTGCGGATCCGCAGCAAAATCCGCAGCGTGTGCACATACCCTTAAAGAGGTTTTCCAAAACTAATTTAACTCCCCTTCATTTGTCCTAACTACCACTTTTCTAACACACTTTTCTTACCTGTCCCGCTCCTGTAAGCTCAGCTCTCTGTGGGCCATATATCCTTGATTCTGGTCCTAGTAGTGGAAAACCTCTTTAACCTATGTGGGGTAATGGGGTGCAGTCTGCCAGGCGGGTAACTCGCCCTCCCACTGCTTTCATGAATACATCATACATCAGCCTCCATGTCCACAGCCGAAGCAGCACGCTGCAACTATTGATCTGCGCAAATCTTCATGAATAGGTGACAAACCACTGAAATCAGCACCTGTCAAGACAATATGTCACTCTCAGAGAGCTTCCTAAGAGGGCTGACATTCCAGATTACTTTTAAAGGGGTTATTCTGGAATAGAAAAACAATTAAGTTCATTAATAATAAATACATTTAATTAGTAAATAGTTTTGTCTAGGGAGGTAATCACTATAGAATTAAAACGACTGAAACTTGTTATAGAGTGTTAGGACAGAGGCCTGTGAGCATGTGAAGTAGGAAGCGCCACTGCTGCGACCTAGAGATAGCCTATACCATGTACTATCATTCAGAACCACAAGTTGGACAGAAATGTGAGTGGCCTTACCTCAGCACACCTGGTATCCCAAATATGATATCAGATAGACATGGTGTCCAGCGTTTTCTTAACTCAGCACTCTTCATTTCTCCAGTAATAGATCACAAACACAATGTAGACAACTGTGTGAGAAGCCTCTTTTTATCTCGGCACAGCTTGTATCTCTAGTATTAAATCAAATAGACTGGGTGGACAGCAGTGTGTTCGGCTGCTTCTTACCTCAGAATTCCTGGTATCTTTACTATTAGATCAGATGGACAGAGGTGAGCAGCCTCTTCTCACTTGAGCACTCTTTGTATCTCCATATTAGATTAGGTACACTGGGTGGACACTATTAGATCAGATGGACAGCAGTGTGAGCAGCCTCTTCTTACCTCAGCATTCCTTGTATCTCTAGTATTAGATCAGATAGACTGGGTGGACAGCAGTGTGAGCAGCTTCTTCTTACCTCAGAACCCCTGGTATCTTCACTGTTAGATCAGATGGACAGCAGTGTGAGCAGCCTCTTCTCACCTTAGCACTCTTTGTATCTCCAGTAATAGATTAGGTAGACTGGGTGGACAGCAGTCTGTTCGGCTTCTTCTTACCTCAGAACTCCTGATATCTTCACTATTAGATCAGATGGACAGCAGTGTGAGCAGCCTCTTCTCACCTTAGCACTCTTTGTATCTCCAGTATTAGATCAGATTGACTGGGTGGACAGCAGTGTGCTCGGCTTCCTCTTACCTCAGAACCCCTGGCATCTTCTCTGTGAGATCAGATGGACAGCAGTGTGAGCAGCCTCTTCTCACCTTAGCACTCTTTGTATCTCCAGTATTAGATTAGGTAGACTGGGTGGACAGCAGTGTGTTGGGCTTCTTCTTGCCTCAGAACCCTTGGTATCTTCACTATTAGATCAGATCGACAGCAGTGTGAGCAGCCTCTTCTTACCTCAGCATTCCTATATCTCCAGTATTAGATCAGATAGGCATCGTGGCAGCAATGTCAGTAGCCACTTCTTACCTCAGTATCACTGGTATCTTCAGTATTAGTTCAGAATAGCCACTTGGAGCACATTTTCCTACACAAGAAGGGAGAAGGAAGGAGTGCAGAATAGGCATATGTCCCAACATTCTAGGACAAGTTTCTGTCATTGTAACAAGATGGCTGCAATGTCATTTTTACAGTGATCAACTCTGTAGACAAACAATTGTAATTTGCTAATTAAAAGTATTGAGAATTTTCTTTACAATTACATTTCCTTTAGATATTATTTTCTATCCCCTGTGATGCAGTGACCCCTGTGGCAGCTAGGGGGCGCTGTGTGTGCTCCTTGGGATATGTATGGAGGCATATCTGTTGTGATAATGGTGGTGAAACAGTGACTGGCATTGTTGTGAATGGCCGATATGTGTCGCAGAGGGAGTCTGCGTGGTAAGTCTGATGTAATGTGGTTGTTCTGGGACCTGTAGTCCCTCAAGAGTTTGTGTAGTGTTGTATAATAGTCAAGGGAGACTTACTAGGTTAGTTGTGTGAGATGGGCGGGACAAACTAGCCACACATCCACACTCCCATCCAGGGGAGTGGATAGGGGTATATAGTGTGACCAGGGTGTGGGTCACATGTTCCTGTGTGGTTCCAGTGTGTGGACCTGAGTGGTGAAGGTCCTGGAAGTATGTGTTGGATTTCCTAGGAGTAGGAATCCTGAACAGTACATACCAGTGTGTTGGATTTCCTGGGAGTAGGAATCCTGAATAGCACACTGGGCAACATGTGTTGGATTTCCTGGGAGTAGGAGTCCTGAGGAGTTCATGCTGGTGTGTTGGGAGGTTCTGGGAGTAGGACCGGATCCCTGAATAGCGCACAGTAAGACTCTGATTCTGGATGGTCTATGTTGGGGGAAGCTACCGTCCTTCGGTGGGTCTGGACTGACTAAGATATGCCGCCCAGGCATGTTGGTGATCCCTGTAAGGCAGCTTTCCCGGAGGAGTGGACTGACAAGGAGTCAGCAGGTGGAGCAGGAGCTTCCGTCAGGTACTATGCAGACTGTTGGTGCTTGTGATGTTCTATGAACTGTGTGGTCTCCCACGGCAACTGAACGGAGTGAGGTTCAGTGTGTTTAGAGATCGCGACCCAGGGTCATATGCGCTGTATGTGACTTGGGAAATTGGTGAAGTGTACGGCGTACGGACACCCATGGTAACTGGGCGAAGTGAGAGGTCCAGCATGTTTAGTGTCCGTGAGTCAAAGCCGTAAATGAAGTGTTTGAGATAAAGCTGCAAGTTAATATCACCAGATGGTGCCTATAGTGTTCTATGGAATGTATATAATGAACTGTGCATAACCCGGTTTATGACACTTTAATAAACAGCATGGACTGTTTTGTGTTGAAAAATCATGCCTGACTACGTTAATCCCATGCCAAGCAAGTGTCCCCCAATACACTCAGTAAGAGCAATCTTACACCCCGGAGAATCCCTTTAACCTTTTCTTGACACAGTCATTTTCCATTTTTTCTTTTTTTCCCTCCCTCCTTCCAAGAGTCACAATTTTTTCCTTCAGAACCACCATATGAAGGCTTGTTTTTTGTGGGATGAGTTGAACTTTTGAATGATATCATTCATTTTATCATGTGATGCACTGAAAAAAGGGGAAAAAAATTCCAAGTCCATTGAAAATGCAAAAAAAGTGCAATTCAATTGTTTTTTGAGTTTTTTTTATTTACCATGTTCTCCAGGTCAGTAAAAGTATGCAGATACCAAACATGTATAGTAGTTGATTTTTTTTTATTTAAGTGGTGAAACAAAAATTGAGAAATTTGTCAAAAAAATTTCTGCTTTTGTCTCAATTTCCAAGACCCAATTATTTTCATTTTTCTAAATATTGGGCTGTGTGAGGGCTTATTTTTGCACCCCGAGCTGATGTTTTTACTGATACCCTTTTAAGGTAGATAAGATGCTTTAATGACTCTCATTCTAATGTTTAAATGTATAAACTTATGTTTTTTTTATATTTTTTAAAACTTTTTCTTTAACTTTTTACTGTATTTAATAGTCTCCTTAGGGGACTTGAAGCTGCGATCATCTGTGCTATACATAGCAGTGCATCAGTCCCGTGATCACCTTATAGAAGCACTGGAGGCAGAATGGAATAACACGCCACCTGTACATGTGTGTTAAGTGCCAGTGTCGGAGATTGACAGCAGGATTTAACAAGTTCACAGCCAAGGGCGGAGCTCTGCTACATCCGCGGCTGCTAGAGACACATGATGGCTGGTTGAATCAGAGATTAAAGAGATACATTTGGCAGCAAGTATACAGTGGCATGCAAAAGTTAGTTTGGTCACCCCTGGTCAAAATAAGGCTACTTTCACACATCAGGTTTTCGCAGTCAGACTAAATCTGGCTAAATTAAAAAAAAAAAACGGATCCAGCGAATGTTGCCGCTGGATCCAGTTTTTTCCCCATAGACTGGCATTAGTGCCAGATTGCGCCGGATGACATTGCGTTTTGACCAGTTTTCACCAGATCCGGCAAATCTGCTGTTTCCGGTTTCTGGAAAAAACATCCATAGCAACGTTTTTGGTCTCCGGCGAAAAAGCCGGGAGCACCGGATCAGGCGCTTCCAGCTGTTTGCTAGAATGGAAGCCTATGGGAGCCGGAAGGTGCCAGATCCGGAAAATGACGGATTCCGGCGCCAGATTTTGGTTTTTTAAACTGAGCATGCTCGAAATTTTCCTCTGCAAAGCCACCACAAAGAAACTCCACAGAAAATTTCTATTCTCCTTTCTGTCTAATATATGAGGGTCCTAACTGAGGACCTCCATTTAATATCGGCCAGAATTCCCCATTACAGTAATAACAAATAATTTTTTTAACAGAAAAAACTTTAATTGTAAAGCCAACGTGCAGAGGCAAATCCTCCATGAGCTCTCTTACCTCTACCAGATGGATGTTACTAACCAGCACCAGCACCACCAACAAGAAGATGAGCACAAAACATATCTGGAACCTGTACAAGGTGCACCACATTTTTTTGCAGATATTCCAACATCCATATTATATTCTGGGGTGAGCATGGCCCGGCTTCTTTGGGATAATTTAGATCACCTCTGCATGTTCCTCTACTGCCATTTTTCTCTAGGAAAAAAAAAAAAAATTAAAGATGACTTCAATGTGAACAGGACTCTGAAGCTTCCCCAATTACATGAAATGATGACGCAAGCTCAGCACCCGTTCATTCTGTATCTGACTGCCTAAGAAACACTATATGGAAAAATGTATTGACACCCACGTCTCAATCAATGGATTCAGGCCGTTCAGTCAGTCCCAGTGCCAGAGGTGTATAAAATCCAGCCCAAAGCCATCCAGTCTTTACTAACATTTGTGAAAGAAAGGGTTGTCATAAAGAGCTCACGGAGTATGATCGTGGTGATGTAACAGGACGCCACCATTGTAACAAGGCAGTTTGTGAAATGTGTTCCTTCCTAAATATTCCACGATCAACTGAGTGATATTGTGGAAAAATGGAGGCGTCTGGGAACCAGCACAACTCAGGCATGACGTAGCAGACCACGTAAAGTTACACAACCGGGTCGCTGATTTCCAAACCTTCTCTGGAATTATCATCTGCACCAAAACTATGTGCTGGGGCAAAATGGCATGGGTTTCCATAGCCAAACTGGTGTTTGCAAGCCTGTAAGAAGCTACCCAAGTATGAGATCACGGTCTGCAGGCATGTGATGGCAGACTTCTGGATTGTGATAGTGTGCGGTGCGTATGGTTGGCATGAACTTGTTCCGGGTCACAGGAGATACCAGATAAGCAAACAAGGGTGTGAAATCAAGTGTCAATCAAGCTAAACCGTGCCAGAAGCTTCACCCAGATTTCAAAACTTCTTATAAGTTCTCTAAAAGCCTTCGTCACTTTGGAGAAACCATAGATGCCGATTCATTAAGACTAGAGTTTAGCATGCCAGGCTTTAGGTCATGTTCTGATAACACGTCCCCTTATTGTTTAAATCAGGTTTTTATGTTAAATGTTTGGGAGGTTTGGGGGGGGTGATTTTTTTATTTTCCATGTCTTAATCTGTAATAAAAATAGAAACTGAACATGTGCAACCACTAGGGCTTTTTTTTTTAGACTTTAAAACGGAACTGTGCTTTCACCAATCTTTACATAAAGCAATAGTATGGGTGATTTTAAGAATCTTTGTAATCCACTGTGGAAAATTAGCTCAAATCTGTCTTGCTCAGAGAAGGACTACAGACCATTGTATGCTATGGAGAAGGGAGGGGAGGAGTGAGCAGCAGGGAGGGGAAGGACACAGGCAGACTGAGCATTGTGCAGAGCTCTGTAGCAAGTGTATTACCTCCCATCAGAGCTTGCTTCAGAGTAAGATCTCAGCTCTGCTGTACTATGTCCTCCCTGCTGCTGCAGCTTGTCCCTGTGAGCTACAAATGAATGATGAGCAGACGTTCCCCTCTCTGTGCTGTGTACGGGAGAGATTACTGCACTGCGTCTCCTCCACCAGCAAAGAGTGATTGCAAATTACAGATTGATCATGGAGAGGAGAAAACTGGTGAGGATGCAGGATAGAAGGCACATGAGGCAGACATGGTGTTTTTCCTCATGTCCTCACACAATACACTTTAATCTGAATACTTACTTGAAAGCACATTTACCCTTTAACTTCTTATTGTTTCATGAAATAACACATGTACAGTTGTGCTCAAAAGTTTACATACCCAGGCAGATTTTTGCTTTCTTGGCCTTTTTTCAGAGAATATGAATGATAACACCAAAACTCTTTTCTCCACTCATGCTTAGTGGTTGGGTGAAGCCATTTATTGTCAAACTACTGTGTTTTCTCTTTTTAAATCATAATGACACCCCAAAACATCCAAATGACCTCGATCAAAAGTTCACATACCCTGGTGATTCTGGCCTGATAACATGCCCAGCAGTTAACAAAAATGGGTTTGAATGGCTACTAAAGGTAACATCCTCACCTGTAATCAGTGTGTGTGCATAAAAGCTGAGTGAGTTTCTGGGATCCAGACAGACTCTTGCATCTTTTATCCAGCCACTGACGTTTCTGCATTGTGAGTTATGGGGAAAGCAAAGAATTGTCAACGGATCTACAGGAAAAGGTAGTTGAACTGTATAAAACAAGAAAGCAAAAATTCTGCCGAGGTATGTAAATGTCTAATTTTCCTAAAAGGCTAAATTAGATAACAAAAAAATGTATACGGAAAATACCTGAGACCGTAATGCTGAATACACAAGGTAAATATCCAATGTAATATTAAACTGTGCACACGAGTATACTGGATTCTCCGGATCAAACAAACAATAGCAGTGTTTTGTTGATACCATGTAATATGCTGCAAGCTGTCTCTTATGGTTAACCTTCAACAATGCGTAGTAAGATCTCAATTCTAATTGGATATTTACCTGGTGTATTCAGCATTATGGTCTCAGGTATTTTCCATATACATTTTTTTGTTATCTAATTTAGCCTTTTGGGAAAATTAGGTGACTATTAGAGGGATTAGAGCGGCAAACCATTTGTATTTATTATTTGTGTATGGGATCTGACACACAGGATCCTGAGCTTTGCCAGCAGCAGCATACCCTATATCCCAACCAACACTGTTCCTTATAGTACCCCTATCATCAAAGGCGCTGGTGTAATTCATTTATAATATTTGGGGTATGTAAACACTTGAGCACAACTGTACATAGCCACAGTGGTTGGACTTCAACCCTGTCTTTAATTTTGAAGTGTCTGATGAGCGCACACAAAGGTCACTGTGAAGGGAGGAAAAGCAGGGTCATGTGCGACATCACGTAATGTGATTGGTGGATCCTGTTATCAGCTCTGTATACTGGCGTTACCTGTAATTGTAATCCTGCCTCTGATGATACAAAAGACTTGCTGTTCCTGAAAGGACAGGAAGTGTGAATCTAAAATAGCCCCAGTGGCCAGTGTGAAAATTGCAGGATAACGAAGTCTTAAAAAAAAATAAAAAGATTGTAATATGAAAAATATTAATTACCAAATTGTTATTAAAAATACATGTATCACAAAAATCTGATTTAAATAATAGGTAATTTCCTGATAAAACAATCCCTTTAATGAGGGATATTGAGAATGGGTCTCTGCAAAGCTTTGTGCAAACAGAGTGGTAGTAAAGCAAGTCCACCACTCTCCTAGTCATTGGCTCATCACAGGGCTCACATCTCTGGCTATCCCACAGCCAATGAATGGTGCTCGACCACCGCTACATTTAGCTGAAGCACTGCAGGTTTTTCAGATCAGTGGGAACCCCAGCAATCAGCAAGTTGTCACCTCCTCTGTGGATAAGTGATAAGTTGTTCTACCTGCAGTAAAGGAATCAGCAGGTTTTCCTATGTAATCTGAAGACAGCATGCTGTAGGGGTTAAAACACAGATTTCAGCAATGCCTCATATCAAGCCCCATGCTGTTGTTTCTAAGCAATGATTGGTTTAGCACCGGTAGCTTATCATTGCTGGGACCCAGCACATGCCTGGTAGTCTGACACGCCCCCTCCTGTGATAGGCAGCTCACTGTCTCTGCACATTGTGTACACATAGCCTGGTGGGGGCGGGGTTAGCTTCCTCAGCTCTGCTGCATTGCTACATCTAAAAGTTCTGATTGTGTGAGTACGGCTGCACCCAGTAATCTAAGAGATACATTGTTGGATTCAGGGTTTCTTTGCCTACTTCATGCTGCTCTCAGATGCCATAGCAAAAACCTGCTGACAGATTCTCTTTAATTGATGATTTCTAGATGCATGATGATGCTATAAAATTGCACTTTGATAGCAGACGTTACTAGTAGTGCAGTATTCTATATGTGAGCACAGTTGTAGGTCACCCGGTATAGAAGATGCATGCTGCGGACTTTCACTTCTGCAGATTTCACCCTTTGACCCTTATACACAGGGTAAAATCCATAGC
Source organism: Ranitomeya variabilis (assembly GCF_051348905.1). Lineage (NCBI taxonomy): Eukaryota > Metazoa > Chordata > Amphibia > Anura > Dendrobatidae > Ranitomeya > Ranitomeya variabilis. Next base: position 486,773,535 of record NC_135234.1, on the reverse strand, counting down.
AAATCCACAGTAAAATCCACAGCTCTGCCCGCAAGCATGGAAAGTCCCCAGCAATAAAGAGGGTTCGTTTCCCACTGTTCCAGGTCATGGCCTAGTACACGGCGTATGGGCGGCTGCGCTGGGGGGATCCTCTCTTATCTCCATCATTTGTGTATGGTTTTCCCAGCTCCACCAGTAAGGTATGGCCGCCTTCCCATGCCATAATAGCCGACTGCTGGGGATTTCATGGGATCATGCCCAGTCAGAATAACCCTTTAAGAGCCTAAAAGGGAGTGTCCCATGCAGCTCTGAACACTATGTATGGTTTCCTTTCTCATTATTTGTAGATGAAGCCCAGAGAACACCTGTGACTGGATGAGGCTTTGGGGCACACACATTATACGGCACCCAGGGCCGGCGTTAGGGGCAGGCAGACTAGGCAGCTGCCTGGGGCCCCCGCTGCCCTAGGGGCTCCCAGCCAGGGGCAGACATACTGTTGATGGCACTGCTCCAGGGCCCAGAGGTGGAGGGGGGCCCCTGCAGGCAGGCCCGGTATCATGCAGGGTCGGGCCCTTCTCACTCCCTCCTGTAATCATGGAACACCGGGTGCTGGGGAGAGAGCGGGGCGCGAAGTGCAGGAGATCAAAAAGGGGGCGTGTCACGCAGGGAGAGACGCTGGCTAATGAACGCTTTCCTTACCTCACAGTGACCAGACTGAGGAGAAGGCTCACTGGCTGCCGTCTGTCCCCCTGCATGGAGCGTCCCAATGGTGAGTGCTCACCTACAGTCAGGGGCCCCACAGCACAGCACATAGAGCCATCATGGAGGAAAAGCAGGACTTACAGGGGGTCTTCTGCTCCCTCCACTGTTCTGTTCAGAGCAGCTGCAGCGTCTCCTCACAGAGCAGAGATGGGGGAGGAGCTCACTGCAGGGGACAGCACGGCAGCAAAATGTATGCTGTGAAGTGACCTGAAAAGTAATGTGCAGTTATAGTGCTCTTTATAACTTATCTCTTTATAATTTTAGTCATGGAACTTTTTGAATTTGAGTCTTTTCCTCCCTTACTGAGAATTTATCATCAGGTGCTGTCTGCTCTGTGCCCCATCCCCCACAGTGGGGTCTGCAGCCTTCTCCAGCTGAACTGACCTGCAGGGCTCATCTGATCACCTATACAAGATTAGTATGTATGTATGTATATGCTTGTATATGTATGTGTGCATCTGTGTGTATCTATGTGTATGTTTCTATCTGTGTGTGTGTATCTGTGTATGTACAGTATATGTGTGTATGTATGGTATAGTTGTATGGCTGTGTGTGTATGCATGTACAGTATGTGTGTATCTGTGTATGTGAAATAAATTTGTATGGATATATGGTATTTATGTATGTTTATGTGCATGTACATACAGTATATGTGTATGTATATGTGTGTACGGTATGTGTATATACTGTATGTGTGTATGTACGGTACGTGTATGTGTATCTGTATGTTCGGTATATGTGTGTGTATGCATTTACGGTATATGTATGTATGTACGGTATGTGCATTTGGGTGTATTTTATATGTATGTACGGTATGTGTGTACTATATGTATATAACTGTATCTGTGTATGTACGGTATATGTGTATGTATCTGTGTATGTACGGTATATGTGTGTACGGCATTTGTGTGAATGTACGGTATATGCATGTGTGCATGTACGCTATGTGTATGTATGATGGTATATGTATGTGTATCTGTGTGTATGTATGGTATATGTATGTGTTTGCATATACTGTATTTGTATGTGTATCTGTGTGTACGTACGGTGTATGTATGTGTATTTGTGTGTATGTATGGTATATGTATGTACGGTATGTGTATACTATCTGTGTATATAACTGTATGTGTGTATGTACAGTACGTGTATGTGTATCTGTATGTATGTACGGTATGTGTATCTGTGTGTATGTACGGTGTATGTATGTACAGTATATGCCGGAACAAAAACCATTGTTCTCATCAGCACATCGCCCAGTTAAAACTGCAGATATTCTGCTAAGATGATACTGTATGGGGACAGATTGATTTACTAGTGATCATTCTGTCCCCAGCCAGTGTAAAGAGGCTGGAAACAAGTGGCGAATGACTTCAATATTGTTGATCACGCTCGTTTAGTGGCCTGAAATCAGCGCATGTAGCTACAACCAAAATGTTTCTGTTGGTGCAATATGTTAGAATTTGGGGCCCCATTTTAAACTTTTGCCTAGGGCCCCACTTTGCCTAAAACCGGCCCTGACGGCACCCCGCAGTACATGCCATATAATAGCGGCACCCACACATGGCAATGGGAATGACTGTCCTGCCCAGCCAAGCTCTGCCACCGATGGCGGCTCCCCACTCCTGTGCCGGGCGGTCAGAGGCAGGCAGCCTGTACTACAGAACTAGGACCACTGGTGCTGTGCAGTACCTCCATATCCGGCCGCTGTCCGCGCGGTGGGCGCCCCCTAGCGACGGCTCTCGATGCTCCCCGTCCTGCAGCATGTAGGCCTCAGCCGCCGAGGAGGGAGTCCATTCCGTCCAGATAGTCTCCCCTCAGCGCCGGCATACAATGGCCGAGTACCACGGCCTAGCACACAGGTGTGGAGCTGACTCCACCTCTCTGCTGCTGCTGCTGCGGAGGAGGAGGCCGGAGGGTGCTGGGCTGCACTTGTCACGCAGCCATTTCTGGCTGTAGTTTATTGCGGGCAGTGGCAGGGGAGGGGCTGGTGTGGTGGGCGCAGGGACCGCTCACTGCAATGGTTATTGGGCACCGTCAGGCATTACTAGTGTATGTGCACTGAATGATCTGTTCACACCATGGAGACTGGCAGTGAGGAGAGGACTGTACTGCAGGCTGGCATTTGCTTTGGAAGGGTTAATACAGTTCAGGCACAAAACTTGGGAGGATGTAAGTGAAGCTTGTGGCTCCAAATACAAAATGTCCGTGAGGGCCCATAACTTTCGTGGGTCAGTACTAGTATTCAAATATGGGCCAAAGCGACTGGACCCAGTGTTGTACTGCCAATGGTGGCAGACCATGCGACTGCCCAGTATTGTACCATTAACCCCTTCATGACCCAGCCTATTTTGGCCTTAATGACCTTGCCGTTTTTTGCAATTCTGACCAGTGTCCCTTTATGAGGTAATAACTCAGGAACGCTTCAACGGATCCTTGCGGTTCTGAGATTGTTTTTTCGTGACATATTGGGCTTCATGTTAGTGGTAAATTTAGGTCGATAATTTCTGAGTTTATTTGTGAAAAAAACGGAAATTTGGCAAAAATTTTGAAAATTTCGCAATTTTCACATTTTGAATTTTTATTCTGTTAAACCAGAGAGTTATGTGACACAAAATAGTTAATAAATAACATTTCCCACATGTCTACTTTACATCAGCACAATTTTGGAAAGAAATTTTTTTTTTGCTAGGAAGTTATAAGGCTTAAAATTTGACCAGTGATTTCTCATTTTTACAACAAAATTTACAAAACCATTTTTTTTAGGGACCACCTCACATTTGAAGTCAGTTTGAGGGTTCTATATGGCTGAAAATACCCAAAAGTGACACCATTCTAAAAACTGCACCCCTCAAGGTGCTCAAAACCACATTCAAGAAGTTTATTAACCCTTCAGGTGTTTCACAACAGCAGAAGCAACATGGAAGGAAAAAGTGAACATTTAACTTTTTAGTCACAAAAATGATCTTTTAGCAACAATTTTTTTATTTTCCCAAGGGTAAAAGGAGAAACTGGACCACAAAAGTTGTTGTCCAATTTGTCCTGAGTACGTTGATACCTCATATGTGGGGGTAAACCACTGTTTGTGGGCACGGCAGGGCTCGGAAGCGAAGGAGCGCCATTTGACTTTTTCAATGAAAAATTGGCTCCAATCTTTAGCGGACACCATGTCGCGTTTGGAGAGCCCCCGTGTGCCTAAACATTGGAGCTCCCCCACAAGTGACCCCATTTTGGAAACTAGACGCCCCAAGGAACTTATCTAGATGCATAGTGAGCACTTTAATCCCCCAGGTGCTTCACAAATTGATCCGTAAAAATGAAAAAGTACTTTTTTTTTCACAAAAAATTTCTTTTAGCCTCAATTTGTTCATTTCCACATGGGCAGCAGGATAAAATGGATCCTAAAATGTATTGGGCAATTTCTCCTGTGTACACTGATACCTCACATGTGGGGGTAAACCACTGTTTGGGTGCACGGCAAGGCTCGGAAGGGAAGGCGCGCCATTTGACTTTTTGAATGAAAAATTATCTCCATCGTTAGCGGACACCATGTCGCGTTTGGAGAGACCCTGTGTGCCTAAACATTGAAGCTCCCCCACATGTGACCCCATTTTGGAAACTAGACCCCCCAAGGAACTTATCTAGATGCATAGTGAGCACTTTAAACTCTCAGGTGCTTCACAAATTGATCCGTAAAAAATGAAAAAGTACTTTTTTTTCACAAAAAAAATTTTTTAGCCTCAATTTTTTCATTTTCACATGGGCAACAGGATAAAATGGATCCTAAAATTTGTTGGGCAATTTCTCTTGAGTACGCCGATACCTCATATGTGGGGGTAAACCACTGTTTGGGTGCACGGCAAGGCTTGGAAGGGAAGGCGCGCCATTTGACTTTTTCAATGGAAAATTAGCTCCAATCGTTAGTGGACACCATGTTGCGTTCGGAGAGCCCCTGTGTGCCTAAACATTAGAGCTCCCCTACAAGTGACCCCATTTTGGAAACTAGACCCCCCAAGGAACTAATCTAGATGTATAGTGAGCACTTAAAACCCCCAGGTGCTTCACAGAAGTTTATAACGCAGAGCCATGAAAATAAAAAAATATTTTTCTTTCCTCAAAAATGATTTTTAGCCCGGAGTTTTTTATTTTCCCAAGGATAATAGGAGAAATTGGACCCCAAATGTTGTTGTCCAGTTTGTCCTGAGTACGATGATACCCCATATGTGGGGGTAAACCACTGTTTGGGCGCACGGCAGGGCTCGGAAGGGAAGGCACGCCATTTGGCTTTTTGAATGGAAAATTAGCTCCAATCATTAGCGGACACCATGTCGCGTTTGGAGAGCCCCTGTGTGCCTAAACATTGGAGCTCCCACACAAGTGACCCCATTTTGGAAACTAGACCTCCCAAGGAACTAATCTAGATGTGTGGTGAGCACTTTGAACCCTCAAGTGCTTCACAGAAGTTTATAACGCAGAGCCATGAAAATATAAAATTATTTTTCTTTCCTCAAAAGTGATTTTTTAACCCACAATTTTTTATTTTCCCAAGGGTAACAGGAGAAATTGGACCCCAAAAGTTGTTGTGCAGTTTCTCCTGAGTACGCTGATACCCCATATGTGGGGGTAAACCACTGTTTTGGCACACATCGGGGAGCGGAAGGGAAGTAGTGACGTTTTGAAATGCAGACTTTAATGGAATGCTCTGCGGGCGTCACGTTGCGTTTGCAGAGCCCCTGATGTGCCTAAACAGTAGGAACTCCCCACAATTGACCCCACTTTGGAAACTAGACCCCCAAGGGAACTTATCTAGATGTGTGGTGAGCACTTTGAACCCCCAAGTGCTTCACAGAAGTTTATAACGCAGAGACGTGAAAATAAAAAATGTGTTTTCTTTCCTCAAAAATATTTTTTTAGCCCAGAATTTTTTAATTTTCCCAAGGGTAACAGGAAAAATTTGACCCCAAAAGTTGTTGTCCAGTTTCTCCTGAGTACGCTGATACCCCATATGTGGGGGTAAACCACTGTTTGGGCACATGGCGGGGCTCGGAAGGGAAGTAGTGACGGTTTGGAATGCAGACTTTGATGGAATGGTCTGCGGGAATCATGTTATGTTTGCAGAGCCCCTGATGTGCCTAAACAGTAGAAACCCCCCACAAGTGACCCCATTTTGGAAACTAGACCCCCCAAGGAACTTATCTAGATGTGTGGTGAGCACGTTCAACCCCCAAGTGCTTCACAGAAGTTTACAACGCAGAGCCGTGAAAATAAAAAATCATTTTTCTTTCCTCAAAAAAGATGTTTTAGCAAGCAATTGTTTATTTTCACAAGGGTAACAGGAGAAATTGGACCCCAATATTTGTTGCCCAGTTTGTTGTGAGTACGCTGGTACCCCATATGTGGGGGTAAACCACTGTTTGGGCGCACGTCAGGGCTCGGAAGGGAAGTAGTGACATTTGAAATGCAGACTTTGATGGAATGGTCTGCGGGCGTCACGTTGCATTTGCAGAGCCCCTGATGTGCCTAAACAGTAGAAACACCCCACAAGTGACCCCATTTTGGAAACTAGACGCCAAAAGGATCTTATCTAGATGTGTGGTGAGCACTTTCAACCCCCAAGTGTTTCACATAAGTTTATAACGTAGAGCCGTGAAAATAAAAAATAATTGTTCTTTCCTCAAAATTATGTTTTAGCAAGTATTTTTTAATTTTTGCAAGGGTAACAGGAGAAATTGGACCCCAATAGTTGTTGCCCAGTTTGTCCTGAGTACGCTGGTATCCCATATGTGGGGGTAAACCACTGTTTGGGCGCACGTCGGGGCTTGGAAGGGAGGGCGCACCATTTGACTTTTTGAACGCAAGATTGGCTGGAATCATTGGTGGCGCCATGTTGCGTTTGGAGACCCCTGATGTGCCTAAACAGTGGAAACCCCTCAATTCTAACTTCAACACTAACCCCAACACACCCCTAACCCTAATCCCAACTGTAGCCATAACCCTAATCACAACCCTAACCCCAACACACCCCTAACCACAACCCTAACCCCAACACACCCGTAACCCTAAATCCAACCCTAATCCTAACCCTAATCCCAACCCTACCCACAACTGTAACCCCAACACAACCCTAACCCTATCCTTAACCCTAACCACAAGCCTAATCTTAACCCTATTTCCAACCCTAGCCCTAATTCCAACCCTAAGGGTACCGTCTCACATAACGATTTACCAACGATCACGACCAGCGATACGACCTGGCCGTGATCGTTGGAAAGTCATTGTGTGGTCGCTGGGGAGCTGTCACACAGACCGCTCTCCAGCGACCAACGATGCCAAGGTCCCGGGTAACCAGGGTAAACATCGGGTTACTAAGCGCAGGGCCGCGCTTAGTAACCCGATGTTTACCGTGGTTACCAGCGTAAAAGTAAAAAAAAAAACGTACATACTCACATTTTGGTGTCCTTCAGGTCCCTTGCCGTCTGCTTCCCACTCTGAGTGCCGCCGTACAGTGAGAGCAGAGCGCAGCGGTGACGTCACTGCTGTGCTGTGCTCTCACTTTCCGGCCGGCAGACAGTCAGAGCGGGAAGCAGACGGCAAGGGACCTGAAGGACACCGAAATGTGAGTATGTACGTTTTTTTTTTTTTTTTACTTTTACGCTGGTATCCACGGTAAACATCGAGTTACTAAGCGCGGCCCTGCGCTTAGTAACCCGATGTTTACCCTGGTTACAAGTGAACGCATCGCTGGATAGCTGTCACACACAACGATCCAGCGATGACAGCGGGAGATCCAGCGACGAAAGAAAGTTCCAAACGATCTGCTACGACGTACGATTCTCAGCAGGGTCCCTGATCGCTGCTGCGTGTCAGACACAGCGATATCGTATGGATATCCCTGGAACGTCACAGATCGTACCGTCGTAGCGATCAAAGTGCCACTGTGAGACGGTACCCTAACTCTAATTCCAACCCTAACCCTAAGGCTATGTGCCCACTTTGCGGATTCGTGTGAGATTTTTCCGCACCATTTTTGAAAAATCCGCAGGTAAAAGGCACTGCGTTTTACCTACGGATTTACAGCGGATTTCCAGTGTTTTTTTGTGCGGATTTCACCTGCGGATTCCTATTGAGGAACAGGTGTAAAACGCTGCGGAATCCACACAAAATTGACATGCTGCTGAAAATACACAGCGTTTCCGCACGGTATTTTCCGCACCATGGGCACAGCAGATTTGGTTTTCCATAGGTGTACATGGTACTGTAAACCTGATGGAAAACTGCTACGAATTCTCAGCGGCCAATCCGCTGCGGATCCGCGGCCGATCCGCTGCGGATCCGCGGCCGATCCGCTGCGGATCCGCGGCCGATCCGCTGCGGATCCGCGGCCGATCCGCTGCGGATCCGCGGCAATCTGCTGCGGATTCGCAGCCAAATCCGCACTGTGTGCACATGCCCTAACCCTACCCCTAATTCTAACCCTAATTCTAACCCTAGTTCTAACCCTAACCCTAGCAGAAAAAAAATATATATATTTTATTTATTTTTATTATTGTCCCTATGGGGGTGATAAAGGGGGGTCATTTACTTTTTTTTCATTTTGATCACTGCGATAGGCTATATCGCAGTGATCAAAATACTTCTGAAATGAATCTGCCAGCCGGCAGACTCTGCGGGCGCAGTGCGCAGGCGCCCGCCATATTGGAGGATGGCGGCGCCCATGGAGAAGCCGGACGGACATCGGGAGGCCCGGTAAGTATGAAGGGGGGGTGATCGGATCACGGGGGGGGGACCGGAGCACAGGGGGGGGGGACCGGAGCACGGGGGGAGCGTACAGGAGGACGGAGGAGCGGACAGAACTTATTAGGGGGGCGGACCGCGCACCGGAGCACTGGGGGGGCGATCGGTGGGGTGGGGTGGGGGCAGATTAGGTTTTCCAGCCATGGCCGATGATATTGCAGCATCGGCCATGGCTGGATTGTAATATTTCACCGTTTTTTGGGGTGAAATATTACAAATCGCTCTGATTGGCAGTTTCACTTTCAACAGCCAATCAGAGCGATCGTAGCCACGGGGGGGTGAAGCCACCCCCCCTGGGCTGAAGCACCACTCCCCCTGTCTCTGCAGATCGGGTGAAATCGGAGTTAACCCCTTCACCCGATCTGCAGGGACGCGATCATTCTGTGACACAGCATATGCGTCACAGGTCGGGAAGGCACCGACTTTCATGACGCATACGCTGTGTCACAGGTCGGGAAGGGGTTAATGGCGGCAGACCATGCGACTGCCCAGTATTGTACCATTAATGGCGGCAGACCATGCGACTGCCCAGTGTTGTACCATTAATGGCGGCAGACCATGCGACTGCCCAGTGTTGTACTGCCAATGGCGGCAGACCATGCGACTGCCTAGTATTGTACCGTTAATGGTGGCAGACCATGCGACTGCCTAGTATTGTACCGTTAATGGTGGCAGACCATGCGACTGCCCAGTATTGTACCGTTAATGGTGGCAGACCATGCGACTGCCTAGTATTGTACCGTTAATGGTGGCAGACCATGCGACTGCCCAGTATTGTACCGTTAATGGTGGCAGACCATGCGACTGCCCAGTATTGTACCGTTAATGGTGGCAGACCATGCGACTGCCCAGTATTGTACCGTTAATGGTGGCAGACCATGCGACTGCCCAGTATTGTACCGTTAATGGTGGCAGACCATGCGGCCGTTAAGGGTCTCAGTTGGGTTCCCCGTTGTCACGCATTCAAGTGTATCGGTGTCCTGGATGCTGGTACAGTTGAAATCGTTGATAGAGGGAGGCAGTCAGCTGACACTCCGTCCTCCATCATTCTCCCTCAGTGTCTGAGATCTGACGTCCTAGCACAGTGGGCCACAGGCGCGATTATATCACTCAGCGTCGGACTGGAGCACTTGGGCCCACCAGAGAAAATCATTCTTGGGGCCCACTATGTAGCTGCATAGAAATAAATACAAGACCACCAATTGTACGGTAAAACACGCTAATATCAGGGTATAATATAAGGTAGTACACGTCTTAATTATGTAGCAGGGGTTGGGGTAGCCCCCTCATAGAATTATACTACAAGGAGGACAAAGTGGGTGCATTATACTATATGAAGGGCAATGAGGGGCGTTTTATGCTATATGGAGGACAATATGGTGTGCATTATACTTCTTGTAGTATAATGCACCCCACATTGTTCTCCATGAAGTATAATGCACACCATATTGTCCTCCATGTAGTATAATGCACACCACATTGTCCTCCATATAGTATAAAACGACCCTCAATGCCCTTCATATAGTATAATGCACCCCACTTTGTCCTCTTTGTAGTATAATGCGCCCCACATTGTTGTCCATGGAGGACAAAGTGGGGTGCATTATACTATACAAAGGGCAATGAGGTGCGTTTTATACTACATGGAGGACAATGTGGGGTGCATTATACTTCATGCAGGACAATGTGGGGTGCATTATGCTATATGGAAGACTGTTGGGCTCATTATACTGTATGGAATGCAAATGGGGGCCCATTATACTACCTGGAGGACTATGCGGGCCCATTATACTGTATGGAGGACAATGTGGGGCCCAATATATTGCTTTATTCTACATGAAGGACAATGTGGGGTGCAATAAGCTGTATGGAAGGCAATGGGGCACATTATACTACATGAAGGACTATGCAGGGCCTATTATACTGTATAGAGGACAATATGGGGCCCATTATACTACAGGGAGGATAATTTGTGTGCTGTTAACCTGTTATTATCTGTTATTATGGAGCTCTCTTGAAACCCAGCTTGTGACCGGGCTTCAAAGAAGACCGTGATTTTTCCTATATGCGGGAATACTGTGGTATTTCTGTATATAGCACAAGCGATCAGACAGAGGTTATAGTCCCCTAACAGGTCTAACAAGTACATTGAAAAGTAAGAAAAAGAGATTTAAAAAAATATGAAAAAAAGCAAACCTTTTCCTGCATTAAAAATAAAGATAATAAAAAATACACAAATGTGGTATTGCAGTGTCCAGAAAAGTCTGATCTATAAAAATAATTAACCTGATCGGTAAATACTATAAACAGAAAAATAATCAAAACAACAAAATAGCCTTTTCTTGGGCTCTGCAACACCGCAAAATAATCAAATACAGTAATCAATAAGCACGTAATAGCATAAATGGCCGAGAGCATGTTCAGTACCAAAAAGCTCTCCCAAGTATAGAAAAAAGTAGTATACAGGAGTGTCACTCCTAATTTAGAATATCATCTACTAGCGAAAAAGGGATATAAAGCAAAAATGACACAGACACATGATCCAAATGACCTGCCTCATATTAACCCATATCATGTGTCTGCTAGGACTACCGAACCCATCATCATAAACTATATATGAATACCACCGAAAAAGATGATGCAATGGTCAATTTAAAGAAAAAATCAATATAAACTTTATTAATACCTATTAAAAACGACATCACACCAAATTGAGACAGAGGGTGAAAATGGAACAACACATACGCTCCGTTGTGATACATAGGTGACCGACACAGTCACCCGGCACCGCAGCCAAACTCCAAGGTATCTGTATACATGTTTAGTCCTATATATGGACCACTACCAGCTGTAGCCACTATATACTCTATTAATTACTCCACAATGTACCAATATCCTGTCGCTACTCACTGGTAGAATAGAACAAACACACCCGCTTATCCTAGCTGACGATTCCCAGCAAAGACCATATAATAGGTCAATAATATTACCTGTGTAGCCGGGATACCGGAGTAAAGCTGCAGTCCGGGCGACAGCTTTACTCCGGTATCCCCGCTACACAGGTAATATTATTGACCTGTTATATGGTCTTTGCTGGGAATCATCAGCTAGGATAAGCGGACAGTCTTTGCCTGATGAAGAGACGTATGTAGTCTCGAAAGCTTGCAATTTGTTACCATCTTTTCAGTTAGCCATTGAAAGGTATCAACCACTGAGGACTCTCAATTCTAAATATTTTTCTACATGGACATGGTATTGCAAGTATGGCTGTTTTTTCTCTCTCTTTCTCTCTATTGTTAATTTTCTTTTCCTCTTTCAGTGATTTTTTTTCCAGGGCACTGTGTGGTAAAATAAATGATGTCAGTCAAAAGTACAACTCGTCCTTTAAAAAAATAAGCCCTCATGTCTATGTGGGCAGAAAAAAAAAAAGTTATGGCATTTAGTAGAAGAGGAGGAAAAAATGGAAATTGGTCATGTTGAGAAAGGGTTAAAATACCGCTTCAGAAAAAAAATCTGCTTTTATCCCGAAGCAGCGTCACTGGAGGTTTTGTTGTGTTTCTGGCGTTATTGGCAGCCAAGGTACTTTTCTTATCGCTTAAACTATATTGAGGAGCTTCCCATCAAAAACAACCCGGAACATGAGCATGGCGCTGGGGATTTCAGTCATTTAGATGCGGCTAGTCACCGCATACAGTACTGTGAGCTGTGGTTGTACGCACGCCCTGCACTGTTAACTGAAAATCGGCTGTGCACAACATCAGGACAGATCTAGCTGTCAATCAAGGTGTAATTACAGCCGAGGCTCACAATACTGTGCTCACTATAGTCGCGTCGGTACCTCTCTATGACTGAAAGCCAGCGGCTCCCTGGAAGAATTAAGTTTATTTCCTCTGGGGTGCCACACTTCCAGTACAGTGGCCGGTTACCCTTCTATCTCAATGAACCCTCTATCTGCAGGTCTATAGCATTATTTGACGTGGCAGGTTCACATTAAGGCCTTCTAGTATCTATCAGCCGGATAATGGATCTCCAGACTCCCACATACACAGGAACGCTTCATCGAACCCACTTGTCTTCCCTATTAGCGAGCACATGGCACTCTTTGCTAACGGTGGCTTACCTTCAGGGATAGCAAATGGATCAACCGCTGAAATTCAGCAGGCTGGATCTTTCTCTCCCCTGACGTGTTGAAAGAGGGTTATCTGATCCTGCAGAGGCTACACCCTGAATTAAAATATAACCTGCAAAAAAATATATAATATAAATGAGGTATTGGTCAACATTTAGGCCAAAATACGGAGGCTCGCAGCCCACATCAAGGGTCCTTACACTTGCTAGTCCCTACACTACTTTTATTGACGGTGCAGCCAGGCCTATCAATGTTGGCCTTGTAAATTAAGGTATCTGTCCCCATGGGGTGCACTTATGTAATGCTGGGCAGCAGCAGTATAACGATCGCGGTCCTGCGGATGTCAGAAAAAGCTGCAACTGGATGTGAGTTCAGTTGAAGTGTATTGCCAAAATACATGCTGCCTGCCAATGAGAGACCAGTGTTATGATCCGGTGACTTTGGAGCCGCATGAACTTTCTCTGGAGTAGGTGGAAACTGTACTGACCACAAAACCTGAACTAACACCGCAACTAGAAGTAGCCGTGGGGTGTGCCTAACAAACCCTAGACACCTCGACACAGCCGGAGGACTAAATACCCCTATAGATGGAAATAGGAATACTACCTTGCCACAGAGCAGAACCCCAAAGGATAGGCAGCCCCCCACGAATATTGACTGTGAGTAGGAAAGACACACGCAGGCAGAAAACAGGATTCAGCAAAAGAGGCCACTCTAGCTAAATAGGGAAAGATAGGACAGAATACTAAGCGGTCAGTATTAAAACCCTTCCAAAAATATCCACAGCAGATAATACAAAAAGTTCCACAATCTAACTAAAGACATGGAATGTATATCTGCCACTCCAGAGAATCCAACAAGACTGAGAAAATACTGACACAATCTAAGCTGGACAAAAAAAAAACACTGAATAGCACAGAATTATTAAGCACACAGCATGTGTGCCACAGAAACCAAAACCAGACACTTATCTTTGCTGATTTGGCAGAAGGCAGAAGGAACCAAACCAGGACCAAAACCTCCCAACAACCATGGACAACTGGCAAGGACTAATGAATCCTGCACGCCTAAATACTCCAGTCAGAACTGCAATCAGCAGATACACCTGACCAGGACTGCAACTCAGGGACAACTGCATTACCACCTACAACCACCAGAGGGAGCCCAAAAGCAGAATTCACAACAGACCAGCTGCTGACGTCGGCGTGCACGTGACGGGGCACATGGCAGTGATGTCACATGCTCCCATCACATGCCAAAGTCAGTTGCTGGCTTCACTAGAGGAAACGCACGGCACAGGAGCAAAGAAACGGTGAGTATTAAAAAATAAATACATCAGCAGATGACTATGGGGTGCATTATGCTTTATAGAATGACTGTGGGAGTGCTTTATACTATTATGAATGATTATGGGGGTGCTTTATATTACATGGATGAATGTGGATTCTGCATTATACTTTATAGGAGGACTATGGGGGGCATTCTACTACTATGGATGACTATGTGGGTGCACTATACTTTATAGGATGATTATGGGGGTGCATTATACTGCTATGGATGATTATTGGAGTGCATTATACTTTATAGAATGACTATAGGGTGCATTACGCTACTATGGATGACTATGGAGGTGCATTATACTTTATGGATGACTATGGGGGGTGCATTACACTACTATGGATGACAATATCTGTGTTTTGCAGTCCATGTACTGACTGTAACTCCCAGACCAATAACCTTGCAGGCATATATGAAACTGCTTGGTTAGATCAGGAGAATCGCAGTTGGACTGTCATTTCATGTTCATACACAGTGAATACAGCTAGAGAGCCTTTTTGCAAACATTTAAAGTGTTTTCATGCAGCTTGTTGTCCTTTGCATCTCTTTCTGTGGGGTTTGGCAGCATTTAGGGAGCCCTTTGATTATGTGGACAGTTTGACAGAGGGAAGGGGACAAAAACTGGAGCAGTAGTCACACGTTGATTGAAAAAATAAATAATAGCACGCTTTAAGTGTAATGTTTCTCATAGTCCTTTAATTGCGTTTGTTAATTGGCCTCACTTTATGTGACTATTTTCCGGAATCCTGGTGCATACACTGCTAGGAGTGACTGGTATTGCCAGTGAGCAGGCAATCACTTGATCACACTTGTACAATACACATACTTAGTCATGTCCCAACTAGACGTGCTTGGCTTTTCTCAATCCACTTGTGCTTGGATACTCAACACATCTAATTGGATTATGACTGAAATGTGTTAATCGCATACTTGAGGTCACGCGAATGCCCGCTCTCACTGGGAATACTGGTGAATCCTCACAGCTTCCTATGTAGCATCAATAGTAAAAGATAGAATGTTAAACATAATAAAAAAATATGGTTATTCTCACCTTCCGATGGCCCCCGATCTCCTCAGCGGTACTCCCGGTACGTTGAGTTCCCAGGGATGCTTGCGCGAAGGACTTTTGTGACGTCACGGTCGCGTGACCGCGACGTCATCTCAGGTGATTCGCGCGATGCATCCCCGGGACGGAAGCCACCGCCTGCACCGCTGAGAGCCGGGAGGCCTCCGGGGGCCATCAGAAGGTAAGTACATCCCTATTTTTTATTTTGATTCTTTGTTTTTTTACAGCAATATGGTACGCAGGGTTTGGAGGAGAGTCTCCTCTCCTCCACCCTGGGTACCATCGTCACTTGAAGCACTCACTTTACGCACGGTGGGCATAGCCACATGCGTAAAGTGAGCGTTTCAATGCAATCCTATGGTGGCGAAATCAATGCAATTCCGCAGAAATAACATGCTGTGGATTTTACCACTATGCGATTCCGCAGCGGGAAAATCCGCAGCATGGGCACAGCAACTGCGGAATCCCATAAGATTGCAGGGGAATGCGTTTTTTAAGCATTTCCACTGCGGCAATGCTTAAAAAACGCAACGTGGGTACGGAGCCTTACAGTGTTCTTCTGATATCTAGACTGTGAAATTTTTCCTCCCCTGGATTCTTAGACCTATTACAGAAGGAGGGCAGGACAATCTCTTGACTCCTATGAAATTTTAAGGCTTCCTTGGGAAGGTAGGCTGGATCAGGTCTTAATATAATCCTATCTTCATATACCTGCGTATAAGGAAGGTTTATTGACAGAGCCTGAATATCACTCACCCCGCGGGCCAAGGTCAGTGCTACTAGTATAATAGTTTAAGGATAAGATACTTAGCCAACAACTCCTGTAAAGGCTCGAATCGGTCTTTGGTCAATGCCTCCAGTACTAGGTTTAGATCCTATGGGGGAATACTTGGAATTGGGACTGACCTGGACCTGTCACAGTATTTTATGAACCTTGATAATATAATGCAACCACATAGTCATCCTATAAAGTATAATGCACCCCAATAATCATCCATATCAGTATGATAGTCATCCAATATAGTATAGTGCACCACCATAGTCATCCATAGTAGTAGAATGCACCCCCATATTGCACAGGTGATACTTTCATCACCTGCTCAAGCATTAATTCCATCACCTACGTAATACTAAGGAAATCCTGAAAACATGACCTGTGGGTGGAACTTGAGGACTGGAGTTGAGAAACATGAGAAACACTGTGCTAGATTTCACTTGAGAGTGGCATACTGGACCCTGAGTAGGTCTGGGATCTTCAGCAGGATCCATGGATCTGACACTGACATTATCCTCAATAGGGAAAACCATGGACTTTTTGGCCAGAATGGAGCAATCAGAATCATTGTCAGCTGATCCTCCCTGATCATCTTCACGACTGCAGAGATCATTGCTATTGGAGGGAAGGCATATGCAATCCTAAAGTTCCAGGGGACCTAAAGTGCATCTACCACATAAGAGTTTTACCTTGGACTTAGTGAACAGAATTATTTTACTTTCCTGTTCTGCTTGTTGGCAAACAAGTCTATTTCTGGCAACTCCCATGAGAGAACTATCCACTGAAACACCTGGGAGTTTAGGGTCCATTCCCCTTGTTTCATCCTATTGCAGCTTAGGAAGTCTGCCTCGGTGTTCTATGTCCCCTTTATGTGCAGCATGGTTAGGGACAAAAGGTGACGTCACCGCTGTGATCTGCTTTCACTTTACGGCGGCAGTCAGTCAGAGCGGGAAGCAGACGGCAAGGGACCTGAAGGACACCGGAATGTGAGTATGTACGTTTTTTTTTTTTTACTTTTATGCTGGTAACCAGGGTAAACATCGGGTTACTAAGCGCGGCCCTGCGCTTAGTAACCCGATGTTTACCCTGGTTACCCGGGACCTCGGCATCGTTGGTCGCTGGAGAGCGGTCTGTGTGACAGCTCCCCAGCGACCACACAACGACTTTCCAACGATCACGGCCAGGTCGTATCGCTGGTCGTGATCGTTGGAAAGTTGCAGAGTGTGACAGTACCCTTAGCCACTAGCTTTACTGAGTATGCAGACGTGTCTGCCAGGAACGCTGCAACTCCTTGTAATAATAGCAGGTTGGCCAAAATCTTATCCCCTTGGGTTTTATTTTTGAGAGATTATAAGGGAACGGGCAGCACGGATTCCAGCAATCGCTGACTTCAGACCCCCTGCTGCTACTTCCCATGTGCTTTTTTTTTTTTTTTAATCTAACGGATCCCCAAGTACCCAGGAGTCTTCAAACGGTAGGGCCAACCTCTGAGGATTTTGATACAGCCCCATCAATCCTAGAGACTTTGTCCCATATCGGAGTCCTTCTCCTCAAAAGGATATCTTTTTTGAAGACAAGGGTAAGGCAGTTTTCTCAGGTTTTTTCCACTCTTAAGGAGTGCTTGGATCTTATGATTAACAAGAAAGGTAAGTTTCCTTCTCTGCCCTAACCAGGGCCGTATTTGCCACTAGGCACTCGAGGGCACGTGCCTAGGGCGGCGACATTGCGGGGGGCGGCACCTGAGCAAGGGTTTTTTTTTTGTTTTTTTTTAAGTCCCAGGTCACAAACGCGACCGACCGCCCCGCCCCCCCGCCTCCCGCCTCCGAGTCCCACCCTCCTTGAAGACGATACTCACCCTGCTCCAGCAATGCCTGGTCTCAGCATCTGTAGCGCGTCCTGAGTGAGCGTTCACGTGGTACCGCTGATTAAGGTCATGAATATGCACATATTCATGACCTTTAATTAGCGATACCACCTGACCGCTCACTCAGGAAGATGGCGCTGCGGTGGGACAGAGCCAGAGGGATGTCGGCGCGGCCGCGCGGTGTGTGGGACAGCTGACAGGTGAGTATGGGCCCCCCCTTCTAATACTCACCTCTCCTGGTTCCTGCAGCAGCTGCAGCGTCTTCACCGCTCTCTGACTCTGCGACGTCTCAGGGCAGAGGGTGCGATGACGTCATCACTGCGCGCTCAGCCTCTCTGTCCTGAGCGTTGCAGAGCCGGAGAGACGCTGAGTGCACCGGACCTGTGCTGGGAACGGGAGAGGTGAGGATTTTACTTTTTTTTTTTCTTTATGTCTGACAGACCCTGGGGCAATGCTGGACACTGGGGCAGATTGCTGGACACACTGGGGCAATGCTGCACACTGGGGCAATGCTGCACACTGGGGCAGATTGCTGGACACACTGGGGGCAATGCTGGACACACTGGGGGCAATATGCTGGACACACTGGGGGCAGATTGCTGGACACACTGGGGGCAATGCTGCACACTGGGGCAGATTGCTGGACACACTGGGGCAATGCTGCACACTGGGGCAGATTGGTGGACACACTGGGGCAATGCTGCACACTGGGGCAGATTTCTGGACACACTGGGGGCAATGCTGGACACACTGGGGCAGATTGCTGGACACACTGGGGGCAATATGCTGGACACACTGGGGCAGAATGCTGGACACACTGGGGGCAATATGCTGGACACACTGGGGCAGATTGCTGGACACACTGGGGCAGATTGCTGGACACACTGGGGGCAATGCTGCGCACTGGGGCAGATTGCTGGACACACTGGGGGCAATATGCTGGACACACGGGGGCAATATGCTGGACACACTGGGGCAGAATGCTGGACACACTGGGGAAGATTGCTGGACACACTGGGGGCAATATGCTGGACACACTGGGGCAGATTGCTGGACACACTGGGGCAGATTGCTGGACACTCTGGGGGCAGATTGCTGTACACACTGGGGCAGATTGCTGTACACACTGGGGCAGATTGCTGGACACACTGGGGGCAATATGCTGGACACACTGGGGAAGATTGCTGGACACACTGGGGGCAATGCTGCACACTGGGGCAGATTGCTGGACACACTGGGGACAATATGCTGGACACACTGGGGGCAATATGCTGGACACACTGGGGCAGATTGCTGGACACACTGGGGGTAATATGCTGGACACACTGGGGCAGATTGCTGGACACACTGGGGGCAGTGCTGGACACACTGGGGCAGATTGCTGGACACACTGGGGCAGATTGCTGGACACACACTGGGGGCAATATGCTGGACACACTGGGGCAGATTGCTGGACACACTGGGGCAATGCTGCACACTGGGGCAGATTGCTGGACACACTGGGGCAATATGCTGGACACACTGGGGCAGATTGCTGGACACACTGGGGCAATATGCTGGACACACTGGGGCAGATTGCTGGACACACTGGGGGCAGATTACCGGACACACTGGGGCAGATTGCTGGACACACTGTCCGGGGGCAATACTGGACACACTGGGGCAATATGCTGGACACACTGGGGCAGATTGCTGGACACACTGGGGCAGATTGCTGGACACACTGGGGCAGATTGCTGGACACACTGGGGGTAATATGCTTGACATACTGGGGCAGGTTGCTGGACACACTGGGGGCAGGACTGGAGGCATGGACAGAATGTAGATACGGGGCATTATTGGAGACACGGGGCAGAATGAAAGACATGGGGCAGGATGGATATGATAGAGACAGATGGGGCAGGATGGGGAGATCATATGGGGTAGAATGGATACTCATGAGGGCAGGATACGAGAACATATGGCTGGAGCCAGGAATGAGATAAACGGGGCCCAGGATGGGGAGATATTATTACCATAGGGACTAATTAAGGGATATTATTACTGCAGTGATGTATTTATTTTATTTTTTGAGTATACTGTTTTAAATGGGGGGGGCGGTCCTGTTACTGTGTAGAGTGACACTATGTCGCCTTTTTTTCTTCATGTGGTGTAATGTAGAAGTTGTGAAAAATTAAGTAATGTGTTCTGCAAGCAGAGCTTGAGATAACTCTGTTATTTCCTGCAGAAACGAGTCCTGGCTGGAAGAAATTATGGCGGTCTGTGCTGGATGAAAGATGAAGGACTTCAGCTAGAGACGTCACTGGTGAGTATGGAGTATCATGTGTGGCCAATAGCCATTATACAGTATTGAGCATCATGTGTGGCCCTTATACAGTATGGAGCATCATGTGTGGCCATTATACAGTATGGAGCATCATGTGTGGCCATTATACAGTATGGAGCACTGTGTGGCCATTATACAGTATGGAACATCATGTAGGGCCATTATACAGTATGTGGAGCCCTGCGTAGCCATTATACAGTATGGAGCACTGCGTAGCCATATTTTTGGGGGGTTTTAATTATTGTATATGAAACAGTGTGATCAGAAGTGCTAAATGGCTGTGGTTGGGACTTGGATATGGGTGTGATTAGTTGTGAAATGGGTGTGGTCAGAGGCGTGGCCTAAAATTTGCCGCGGCGCACTACGTGCGCCGCAACCTTTACACCTTTTTCCCTTCAAAAGTTGGGAGGTATGGTACCGCATTTCCCAGATCACAGCAAGTGCTACAAATCCCATAGGGAATGAATGAAACCAAACGCAGTCTTGCCGTAAGTGATCCGTTACACAGCAGATGCAGAAAAACTGCCCAATCTGCTGCAAAAGGCGACTTTCACAACAGCGATTCTTGCCAAAAGTCTATGCAGATAGTGTCATACTCACCAATGGGGGAGGCAGCACTAAAAGTGCCTAGGGCAGCAGAAACTCTAAATACGGCCCTGGCCCTAACCCTCCGAACATCACATCTTCTAGGGATTTAGCCATCTTCTCTTTTAAGCCCACTGTTAATCTAACTGCTTTAACTAGCCTACCTGTATCTTCCACCAGAAAAATGATAATTACTTACGGGTAATTTGATTTTCCAGAACCATGACAGCACCGCACATGAGAGATGGCATCCGCCCCCAGGAACAGGAAACCTGCAGCAGAGATAAAAGAATGGGGCAGCCACTCTCTCCTCAGTTTGTTTCAGAGTATGGAAGATGACCGCTTTGTTAGTACACACTCATATATCATATTTACATTGTATAGCCGTTTATTGGCTTATCTATACATATATCTTCTAAAGTATATTTAGATATATAATACAAATTTCTCTTTTTTTTTTAATTTTGTGAATCACACAACCATCACCAAGATAGGGCGGGAATTAATGCGGTGCTGTCATGGTTCTGGAAAATCAAATTACCCGTAAGTAATTATCATTTTTTCCCTTCACCATGACAGCACCGCACATGAGAGGAAGAAATAGAAGACTCCTAGGGTGGGACAACAGCAACAGCAGATAACACCTTTCTCCCGAAAGACAAGTTTGATAGACCTAAGTCTAGCCTATAATGTCGGAAGAAGGTAGAGGGTGAAGACCATACTGCCGCTCTACAAATCTGTTCCACCGAGGCGTTTGCCCTTTCCGCCCAGGATGTGGCAATAGAACGCGTGGAGTGGGCCGTAACACCCTGTGGAGGGATTTGGCCAGAAGAGGAATACGAAAGTGAAATAGCCGTACGCAACCACTGTGCAATAGTTGCCTTTGAGGCCTTTTTTCCCCTGTTTGTCCCCTGGAAGGTGACAAAAAGGGCTGATGACTGACACCAAGATTTTGTGGCTTCTACAGTGCCTAAAAGTAGTATTCAACCCCCTGCAGATTTAGCAGGTTTAATAAGATGCAAATAAGTTAGAGCCTTCAAACTTCAAACAAGAGCAGGATTTATTAACAGATGCATAAATCTTACAAACCAAAAAGTTTTGTTGCTCAGTTAAATTTTTATAAATTTTAAACATAAAAGTGTGGGTCAATTATTATTCAACCCCTAGGTTTAATATTTTGTGGAATAACCTTTGTTTGCAATTACAGCTAATAATTGTCTTTTATAAGACCGGATCAGGCCGGCACAGGTCTCTGGAGTTATCTTGGCCCACTCCTCCATGCAGATCTTCTCCAAGTTATCTAGGTTCTTTGGGTGTCTCATGTGGACTTTAATCTTGAGCTCCTTCCACAAGTTTTCAATTGGGTTAAGGTCAGGAGACTGACTAGGCCACTGCAACACCTTGATTTTTTGCCTCTTGAACCAGGCCTTGGTTTTCTTGGCTGTGTGCTTTGGGTCGTTGTCTTGTTGGAAGATGAAATGATGACCCATCTTAAGATCCTTGATGGAGGAGCGGGGGTTCTTGGCCAAAATCTCCAGGTAGGCCGTGCTATCCATCTTCCCATGGATGCGGACCAGATGGCCAGGCCCCTTGGCTGAGAATCAGCCCCACAGCATGATGCTGCCACCACCATGCTTGACTGTAGGGATGGTATTCTTGGGGTCGTATGCAGTGCCATCCAGTCTCCAAACGTCACGTGTGTGGTTGGCACCAAAGATCTCGATCTTGGTCTCATCAGACCAGAGAACCTTGAACCAGTCAGTCTCAGAGTCCTCCAAGTGATCATGAGCAAACTGTAGACGAGCCTTGACATGACGCTTTGAAAGTAAAGGTACCTTACGGGCTCGTCTGGAACGGAGACCATTGCGGTGGAGTACGTTACTTATGGTATTGACTGAAACCAATGTCTCCACTGCCATGAGATCTTCCCGGAGCTCCTTCCTTGTTGTCCTTGGGTTAGCCTTGACTCTTCGGACAAGCCTGGCCTCGGCACGGGAGGAAACTTTCAAAGGCTGTCCAGGCCGTGGAAGGCTAACAGTAGTTCCATAAGCCTTCCACTTCCGGATGATGCTCCCAACAGTGGAGACAGGTAGGCCCAACTCCTTGGAAAGGGTTTTGTACCCCTTGCCAGCCTTGTGACCCTCCACGATCTTGTCTCTGATGGCCTTGGAATGCTCCTTTGTCTTTCCCATGTTGACCATGTTTGAGTGCTGTTCACAAGTTTGGGGAGGGTCTTAAATAGTCAGAAAAGGCTGGAAAAAGAGATAATTAATCCAAACATGTGAAGCTCATTGTTCTTTGTGCCTGAACTACTTCTTAATACTTTAGGGGAACCAAACAGAATTCTGGGGGGTTGAGGGGTTGAATAATAAATGACCCTCTGAAAAAACTTTTCACAATTTAAAAAAAAAAATAAACAAAGAAATAACATTCTTTTTTGCTGCAGTGCATTTCACACTTCCAGGCTGATCTACAGTCCAAATGTCACAATGCCAAGTTAATTCCAAATGTGTAAACCTGCTAAATCTGCAGGGGGTTGAATACTACTTGTAGGCACTGAATGTATTGAAGCAGGCAGCGTCTGACATCAAGACAATGGAAGGTTTGCTCTCCCTGGGATTTTGGTTGAGGACAAAATGAGGGTAAAATAATTTCCTGGTCCCTATGAAATTTAGAATTGACCTTTGGTAGGAAGGCCGGGTCGGTTTTGATAACCACCCTGTCATCCTGGAAGGTAGTGTAAGGGGGGTTTACTGAAATAGCCTGCAGCTCGCAAATACGGCGGGCTGAAGTTAAAGCAACCAGGAGGACAGTTTTTAAAGTTAAGGACTTTATTGAAATGGAATAGAGAGGCTCAAAGGGGGAAACAGAGCATTTAAAACTACATTTAGATCCCAGGGAGCCACCTTAGGTAATAATTTTGAGGGTCTAGATGTAAAAGAGGCTCAGATGAACCTATAGACCCAAGGGTGGTCAGCAAGTTTCTGATCAAACAGCGCACCCAGGGCGGAGACCTGCACCTTTAGGGTGCTAGTAGATAGCCCTCTTTCTAATCCTTTTTGGAGAAATTCTAGAATTTCTTTTACCGGGACTTCTTGGCTTGTCTCGGACAATTGTCGCCCTGAGAATTCCAGGAATTTTTGCCAAATTTTTTGATATTTCTCTGAGGTGACTTTTTTCCTGCTAGCGAGCAATGTGGTCACTAAAGGGTTTGAGAATCCTTTTGCTAATAGAAGTCCCCTCTCAAGTTCCAGGTGGTGAGATGTAGCCTGTAAACTTGAGGGTGTTGAACTGGTCCCTGGTATAGGAGATCCAAGGCATCCGGGAGGATCCACGGGTCCGAGATAGACATGCGCCTGAGCCACGTGAACCATGCCCTTTTCGGCCAAAAGGGAGCTATGAGGATCACTCGTGCCTTGTCTTCCCGAATTTTCCTGAGGACTGTCAGGATTAACGGTATTGGGGGAAATGCATATGCCAGATTGAAGTTCCACTGGTATAGAAACGCGTCTACTCCCTCCGGGTGTTCTCTTGGGTTCAGAGAATAAAACTTCTTCACTTTCCGATTTTCTTTTGTGGCGAATAAGTCTATTTCTGGAACGCCCCAGTTGGCACATATTTCCCCAAAGACTTTCTGGTTCAGGGACCACTCCCCTTGATGTAACGAGTGACGGCTTAGGAAGTCGGCTACTTGATTCTCTGATCCTCTTAAGTATGTTCCGGTTAGAGAGAGAAGGGTGCTTTCGGCCCACATAAAAAGCTCTTTGGCTTCTGCCATAAGGGATGGTGATCTTGTGCCCCCTTGGTGATTTATATAGGCTATCGTTGTGTTGTTAGACAACACCACCACATGTCTTCCTTGTATCCTCTCTCCTATATGAAGAAGTGCTTGCCTCACTGCCGACAGTTCTTTTAGGCCACGTTCACACGCTGCGGGTTCCTCTGCGGGTTAATCCCGCAGCGGAATTGAAAATCTGCAGGGCAAAACCGCTGCGGTTATCCCTGCAGATTTATCGCGGTTTGTTCCGCGGTTTGCGCTGCGGGATTACTGCTGTACTATTGATGCTGCATATGCAGCAATATGCAGCATCAATAGTAATGTAAAAAATAATAAAAATTGGCTATACTCACCCTCTGACGTCGCGATCTCCCCGGCGCTGCAAGCGGCTGTGCCGACAAGGACCTTCGTGACGTCACGGTCATGTGACCGCGGCGTCATCACGGTCATGTGACCGCGACGTCACCACAGGTCCTGTTCGGCACAGCAACTGAGACCGGACGCCGCGGGCAGCGCTGAGAGGTGAGTATAGCATGATTTTTTATTTTAATTCTTTTTTTTACACCCAAATATGGTTCCCAGGGCCTGGAGGAGAGTCTCCTCTCCTCCACCCCGGGTACCACCCGCACATTAACCGCTTACTTCCCGCAACGTGGGCACAGCCCCATGCGGGAAGTAAGCGGTTCAATGCATTCCTATGGGTGCAGAATCGCAGCGATTCTGCACAAAGAAGTGACATGCTGCGGGTTGTAAACCGCTGCGTTTCTGCGCGGTTTTTCCCGCAGCATGTGCACAGCGGTTTGCGGTTTCCATAGGGTTTACATGTTAATGTAAACGCTATGGAAACTGCTGCGGACCTGCAGCATCAAAATCGCCGCGGTTCCGCGGTAAAAACCGCAAAGTGTGAACATGGCCTTAGATTGGAAGACGCTGCTGTCATTGAGGTCTCCCATTGACCCTGAAGGACCTGATCCTCCAGGTGCGCTCCCCATCCCCATGGACTCGCATGGGTAGTGAGGACTACTGGATTTTGTATTGACCACGGTACTGCTTTGCTTAGATTTTCTGTTTTTAGCCACCATTCTAGTGAGTCCTGAACCTTTGGGGATAAGAGAATCTTCCGATTCAGATTGTAAGGGTTCCTCACTTGTTCGGCTAGTATCTGCCATTGCAATTCTCTTGTGTGGCTTTGAGCCCACCGTGTTGCTGGAATTGTCGCCGTTAGAACTCCCAGGAGCGACACTGCATTCCGTAGAGAGACAGACCGCTGTAGCTGGAACAGTTGTACTTTCTGTTGGATAGATTGAATTTTCCTCTGTGGGAGGATACATTCCTGTTTGATAGAATCTAGTAGAATCCCGAGGAATTCTTGAGACTGTTGGGATAAGTCTTGATTTCTTCAGGTTTATCATCCAAACTTGGTTAACACCTCTAGTACTCTTGTGACCGTTTTCTCGCAATTTTCTTTGCCGTTTGCTATCACCAAAAAATCGTCCAAATAAGGCACCAGCATTATGTCTTCTTTTCTGATGAAGGATGCCACTTCGGAAATAATTTTGGTAAATATGCGGGGCGCTATAGCTACCCCAAAGGGAAGACATTGATAGTGTAGGTGGGTGGGGGTTTTCCCGAGGTTTACCACGTCTCAGATATTGCTGGTGTTGGACAGCGATTGGCACATGGTAGTAAGCATCTGTAAGATCGATTACTGCCATATAACAGTTTGGGTTGAGTACTTTTACCGCCGTTCTTAGAGTCTCCATTTTGAATTTCTCTATTTGAATATAATGATTTAAAGCCCTCAAGTTGAATATCACTCTCAACGAGCCGTCTGGTTTCGGCGTTAGGAACAAGGTGCTGTAGAACCCTGTTCCTATTTCTTGATGAGGAACCTTTACTAATACCTCCTTTTGAATGAGGAGATGAACTTCTCTTTCTAGCGTGGCCTGATTTTTTTCCGCCACTTGGGTCATTGTCACACGATTTGGTGGGAGGCTGGAGAATTTTAATTTTAGACCTTCTGACAATAAGTTGGTTATCCATTGAGAAGTCGGCAGTGCTGCCCAGTGGTGGACAAACCATCGGAGTCTTCCCCCCACTGGAATCCTGGCGTCATTGGTGTTTGGGATCAGACTTAGGGGGAGGCTTGTTGAAAAGGAATCCTTTTTCCTTTTGATCTCTCCAAGGTCTGCCTCGTCCAGACCTGTCATCTGAACGGCCACGGGCCCCTCTGTAGCCAGATCCCCGAAAGGACGAACGAGAGGTCTCCCATCGGCGCCTAGGAAAGGAAGGAGGTGGGAATCGCTTCTTCTTGTCTGACGCCTTTTCAAGAATCTCGGCTAGAGCTTTACCAAAAAGATATTGCCCTTCACAGGGTACCCCACAGAGTTTGACCTTCGATTGGAAGTCAGCCGTCCAGTTTTTCAGCCACAATGCTCTACGACCCGAGTTGGATAATGCACAAGCACGTGCGGCACTTCTGACGGAATCAATTGAGGCATCTGCCAGGAATTTTGCGGCGCCTTGTATGGAGGGCAATGCCTCCAGTAGTCTTTCTCATGGGCACTTATTTTTGATTTGGTCACTTAACTCCTCTAACCACTTGACCATAGCACGTGCCGTGCAAGTGGCAGCAACCCGGGGTTTGAATGACCATGTTGATGCCTCCCAAGCCGATTTTAGAAAGGCATCTGCTTTCTTGTCGAGGGGGTCCTTTAGGGCTCCCATATCCTCGAATGGCAATGCTACCCCTTTAGAGGTGCTGGCTATGGCAGCGTCTAATTTAGGAGCTTTTTCCCACTTTCCACAGACCTATTCATCAAAGGGGTACTTGCGTTTTAAAGCTTGAGGGATGGACATCTTTTTATTGGGCTTTTTCTATTCTTTTTTGATTAAATTAACTATATTATCATGGAAGGGGAAAACCTTACGCTTTTTCTCCTCCAAGTTACTGAACATGGTGTCTTGAATTGACCGCGGCTCCTTTGGGGTTTCTACCCCCATAGTTGCTCTAACGAGTTTGAGCAGTTTCCCAATATCCTCTGACTAGAAATACGGGTGGCCATATTCCTCATCCGAGGAGTCTAAGTCTGAGGCATCAGAGGGGGTTAATGCTCCCGGTTCATCCCCTGAATCTATGTCCGACCCCTGTTCACTTGCTGGGGGAGGGTGGGTTTCTTTTGCTGCATGATGTTTCAGCTGCTCTTTAACCGTAGATTTAACTTCTTCCCGTATTATTGTTTTAATATTCTGTAATAAGGAAGATGATTCTTCTGCAACTGTCTTGTCTATACAGGCCTGGCAGATTCTCTTGCTATATAGCCTAGGGAGTGTTTCCTTACATAGTGGACAAACCCTATTCTTTTGTTTGGAGGTGGCTTTTCTTCCCTAAAAGACCGTATACAGGGTATCAGTATGTGTGGTTTGCCTTACAAAGACACTCACCCCTCCAGGACCCCGGATACCGCGGTAGCTTGTGCCTCCTCAGACATTCTGGACGCAGGCATCTCTGGATCCATCGCTGGTTCGGTCATCTTAGCAGGCAGACTGCTTGCTGTAGAGAACCAGCGATTTTCTCGGTTGCTATTATATAGGAGCGGTGTGCGCGCCTCTGGAACAGCTTCCGCCCGGAAGTGTCCAGCACACCGGCTCCTTCGGTGTGTGACGTCACTTCCGGCGCGACCGGAAGTCGTCATCCTTCACTTCGGCGGCCGGCGTCGGTGAAGGACACGCCCCCTATCCCCCGGACCTGCCTCCTGCCCAGAGCGGTCGCCGGGAGTCCAACGAGGGGAAAACAGGCGCGGCACAGCAGCCCTCCACCCGGACAGCACCGCACGCAGTGCCGCCGAGCATGGCTGCCCCCCTTCCCCCCCCCCCCGCGCGGACCTCGGCCTCCAGACCGGAATCATCAGAGGGGGATCCCTCCGGAGGTAGGAGCTCTGCAACAGGCGTCCACCTGCAGGAACAGGAAACCAAACTGAGGAGAGAGTGGCCACCCCATTCTTTTATCTCTGCTGCAGGTTTCCTGTTCCTGGGGGCGGATGCCATCTCTCATGTGCGGTGCTGTCATGGTGAAGGGAAAAATAATGCCCACATTTCACGGTCCAAGGATGAGGATTCACAGTGACATTCCTCTTCTGATAATGGGGAAACGTCAGATTCAGAAGATACTTCCCAAGGTTTTTTTTAAAATGGGGTGCCTTCCACCTCAGCCCTGAGGCATAGGCTGGGGTCTCCTCACTAATTGTCTTGTGAATACAGTCTGAACAGAGTTTTTTCGGCCAGTTGAGTTTTACATAGCACACATCCTCTGTTCTTCTTGGTGCTAGATTTTATTTTCTTAGGCCTATCCTAGTGATTAAACAAATACAAGGGGGCCTATTAAAAATGTTGACATTCACAGGTATCTCTTACCACCCAGTGTTACTTTGTCCGGTTCAGCAAACACATGCAGAATCACCTGCGTTCAAAAGCCAGCAGCACTTTGGACAGAGCGGACATATGCTGCATCCAAAGCACAGCTGATTCCTGGCTGTGGGAACATACCCCATGTTGCAGATTTTCTAGATAAACCGGAAGCAATCCTAATGCCAGCAAAGTAAATGAGAAGTCTGAAGTGTTATGCATATGTTGAATATTTTTGACTTGCAGAAAATAATCTGCTGCATGTCATTTCTGTGCATTTTTGCCCATTGAATTAAATCAAATCAGTAAAAAAAGTTCTACATTTTTCCTGCCAAGAGCTGGAGAACTGTTAGGGTATGTGTCCACGTTCAGGAAACGCTGCGGTTTTGAAGCAGCGTTGAGCCGCAGCGTCAAAAACGCAGTGTCCAGATGCTACAGCATAGTGGAGAGGATTTAATGAAATCCCGTCTCCACTGTGCATTTAAAAACGCATGCGTTTTTCCCGCAAAAACGCATATGCGTTGCGTTTTTTAAGAACGCAGCATGTTGCTACAATGAGCAAAACACGCAGGAACACCGCAGGTGACCTCAGGTGCATTTTTGGTCAGGATGTTACCTGCATAAAATCCTGACCAAAGCCTGAAGCAAACACATACCCTTACTCAACGTGTGCTTAGCCTGAGGGTATGTTTCCACATGGCGTAATACATCTGGATTTGCTGCAGATTGGAAGCTGCGTACATCCGCAGCGTCCAGATGTTACAGCATGGTGGAGGGTATTTTTATGAAATCCCGTCTCCACTATGTGCGCACGGCTGCATCCAGCGGCCCTGCGTTTACACACATGCAGTGCGTCTTTCTAGACCGCAGCAGGTCTATTTACCTTGCGGAGATGCTCTGTCTCCAAGATAAATAACCCAGTCTATGAGCACAGGTGGAGTCACCGCCTCCTAGCCAATGAGCACAGGCAGAATCACCGCGCGTACAAAAAGGGGCAGCGCTTTGAGCGGGGCAGTGTGTTCGCTGCATCCAAAGCACTATGTTTCCTGACCGTGGAAACATAGCCTTAGGGTATGTGTCCACGGTCAGGTTTGCTTCAGGCTTTGGTCAGGATTTTATGCAGGTAAAATCCTGACCAAAAATGCACCTGAGGTCACTGGCAGGTCACCTGCGGTGTTCCTGCGTGTTCTGCTCATTGTAGCAACATGCTGCGTTCTGGAAAAACGCATGCGTTTTTTAATGCACAGTGGAGACGGGATTTCATTAAATCCCCTCCACTATGCTGTAACATCAGGACGCTGCGTTTTTGACGCTGCGGCTCAGCGCTGCGTCAAAAACGCAGCGTTTCCTGAACGTGGACACATACCCTTAGGAGACTTGAAGCTGCGATTGTCCAGTCACTTGTGCTATAACTAGCAGTGCTTTAGCACTGCTATGTACAGCAAATTCACAATCTGCTATTAACGCTGGCCACAAGCAGACATGAACAGGAGTACTGTAATGATGCCCATCGGCAGACCCCCAGCTGTCATGACAACCCATCCACACACTGATCACATCACGGGTGCACCGCTGGGGAAAAAAAAAAAGGTGTGCCCTGTTGGTGCGTGGTAAATCCCACTGTCAGATTGACAGCGGGATTCAAACAGGTTAACCGCTTCACCAACGGCTGTTATGGCATACATGGCAGCTGATAAAATCAGCGGTCATGTGTAGGGAAAGATGGAGGTTCAGAGTCAGGGACAATGTAAATATATGTCGTGAAGGGGGTAATGTGGACAATGTTCCCAAAGCCCATAGAAGCAGAGGACCATGCCAGTCTACAGCCATATGCAAGGTTGACTGCTCTGTGGTGCTCAGTTGAGGGTAAATAGCTGGAGATCTATCAATATAAACCAATAATTCACTGTAAAAATTGCAAGAAAGGGATATTACATGAGAATTTACATATTTCACAATGTGGTAACATGGCAGCACACACACCAAGTCTCAGATTTTTCACAAACAGTTTATTAGCATGTCCAAGTGTAACAATGCTTAGCGCTTTCCACCAACACGGGGAGCCTGCATCTTCACATTCTTGGCAACCTTCTGTTTAGATGCAGACTTTGCTGGTGCCTGAAAAAAAATAAAAAATAAAATAAAAAATATTAGTTCTTTAGTCTCCAGATCACCAAGTCATGTTATAGAGGCTCAAATACACATATGCAGGTTGTCTACATGTATGTGGGAACCAGCAGCTAGATATCTAGGTTTTACATATGCCAACGTTACACACACACACATTCAGAGGCTGAAAGGCAACTTCAGGCTTATTCTCTTGTGTACGAGAAGCAGCAAGAAAATAGTGGGTTATGCGGTGCCTTAAAGAGGCGACTGGTTTAGCTGAGCCAACAGCAAAGATACATGTAGATAGAAAGATGCCCTGAACTGTTTGGCCTTGCCAAAAAGTGAACCCAGCTCCTGTGCTTGGTTTGAACAGTTATTTCGTCTGATAGACTCCCTTTGAAAGCTAAAACGACCAACACTAAGCACTTCATAGACAATACTAGTGATGAGAATATGCTCATTACTCGAAATTTCCCGTGCATGCTCGGGTGTCCTCTGAGTATTTTTTAGTGCTCGGAGATTTAGTTTTCATCGCCGCAACTGAATGATTTACATCTGTTAGCCAGCATAAGTACATGTAGGGGTTGCCTGGAAATGCCCACATGTAATCAAGCTGGCGGCAATGAAAACTAAATCCGAGTACTTACAAATACTCGGAGGACACCCGAGCATGGGAAATCTCGAGTAACAAGTATATTCGCTCATCACTAGACATTACCTGTGGTATCAGATAATAATCTTTATTTTACATGGGGAGAACTTACAGACTCCTTGCAGATGTTTGTCCTTGGTGGGATTTGAACCCAGGACTCCAGCGCTGCAAGGCTGCTGTGCTAATCACTGAGCCACCATGCTGCCTATATCATGACTGAAATATCCTCACCATACACACTCACCTTGACAGGAACAGGCTTTTTGGATGCTTGCTTAGCCTTTTTTGCTTCTTTGGCAGCCCTGAAAAAGAATAACTCACTGAATTTTCTGTTTGAAACTCAAAAAGACAATAAAAAAAAAATAAAAAATAAAGGATTAGCAGCAGTTAAAGCCTTCACGTGGAAGGCAGGAATAGTCTAAAAAAAAATTAATCCAAACTCACAAGACACTGCGGTACAGCCATGTGTGAACAAAGTGCTCTCACCATGTGGATCGATAGGAATTCTACAACCCAGCTTTATGGACTTTGGGCCAGATATTTTTATGTTGTCTTGAGGAGGCAAACGCTCAGGACTCATTAAGAGACAAGCCTCAATGAATCTGGTGGGTCAGACACGCCGTACATGCCTGTGTGCCTCATAGCGCAAGAAATGCTGCCGAGCAGGGGTTGCCATGCTTAGAGCTGGGCGAAAATGACAAGACTAAAACGTCACAAAGTTATAGCGTAGCCTCGCACTGCACCAACATTGTGGCTTCTCAAAGCTCTTTACACTATCCGGAAATAGCATTGCTTCAGATGCATCCAAAACGGTGTTCAATCACGCATATAAATCCGAATGATTACCGCATCAGTTACTGGCTTGTAAACCAACGCGGCTTGTGCGTTTACGCAGCCTCAAATAGAAACACGGTGGGCATGGGATGTCTACAAATCCCAGCCACTGCTTGTATTGTAGAATGCTCCGGTCCGGACACAGCACAAGTGAGCTGCATCCAAAACGCAGGGCTGTGGAGTCAGTAAGCCAAACCTCAAACTCCTCAATTTCCTTGACTTCCAACTCCCCAACACTGGTCAATAATGAGCATGTACATAGTGCACTTATTACACAAGTGTGAATTGGTTTTAAGAATGCAATTAAAAGATGGGCAAAAGCTGCACCTATACCATCTGTGTGCAAGATGAGAATATCCCCTAATCAATTACTGAATTTCACATACAATACAGTAGTGTGTGCAGTCTTTTTAGAACATAAACTAGAAGTTTGAGGAGGGTTTGCAGAGTTTCTGCTCCAAAACCTGTGCATATAGCCTAAAAAGCACTTTCACAATTTGGGGAAATCTTCTTGCTCTACACTGATCTGATAGCTTTCTCCTCTGCTCCTTCCAGGATCCGCACATCACTAATGCTGCAGGACATGGAAGTGTGCA
The DNA here is from genome assembly GCF_051348905.1 of Ranitomeya variabilis. NCBI lineage: Eukaryota > Metazoa > Chordata > Amphibia > Anura > Dendrobatidae > Ranitomeya > Ranitomeya variabilis. Next base: position 486,740,547 of record NC_135234.1, on the reverse strand, counting down.
TACAGCAGTGTTGTGTAAAGCTGTGTGTAGAATACACCTACTGCAGAAAAACAGAGCTATTGCCTCCATATTCTAACTTCGTACATTACAATTTGTGATGTTGACCCTCCAATTTACGCCAAAGTTTTAATTAGTAGGAAATGTTTTCTTTTTTGCTGCTCAATCTTAAAAAAAAAACAAAAAAAAAAAACAACAACTTATTTTTCTGACTATTATCTCTGGTTAGGAAGTACTTCAATTCACCATTAAACAGTAGTGGAGCTTGATTTCCTAGAACTCTGTAGCACTATTCCGTAGTAATTGCTCCTGGATTGTATGATCAGACTGACAAGCTTTACCATTTCTCTATACACTACCATACGTGGTTCGTTGTAGGGACTCAGCCTCTGAAACTTGTACAGTTGTAGTTCCAGGAGGATTAAAGGGGTTGTCTGGTCTAAAGTGAGAAGTGTGCAGTCACTGACTGCACATATCTGTATCCCCCCCCCAGTGTACGCATTGAGGATTTGCTGGTTTCTGAGCCAGGAATGGCGGTAAAGTATGTGACATGGATACTCATCGGCAGAAGCAGTATAGTGGGCATGGCCTTGCTCCACACAAGTGTAAGCGCAGCGGCGAATCCCTACAGCGCACGCGAGCTTCAAAAGTCTGCAGTCACACAAAGTGACTGCAGACTTAAAGCGCACCCATCAGCAGTTTTGGCAGATATAAGATGCGGCCACTGCCTTTCAGGGCTATCTACAGCATTCTATAGGTCCAGGTCCTCCCATCTTCTTGCGATGCCGCCCTCCTGTTGCTTCATCACTCCCCGGCATCGCTCTCCTGCGCAGGCACACTTATCCGCCTTGTTTAGGGCACAGTGAAGTACTGCATTGCGCTGGCCTCTGACATTTCCCGGCGCCCGCACACTGCAGTACTTTGCTCTGCCCTCAGCAGGGCAGAGAAGTACGCCAGCGCAGGAGCGCGATGCCGGGGAGTGATGAAGCAACAGGAGGGCGGCATCGCAAGAAGATGGGAGGCGCCAGACCCAGAACTGCGACACCCATAGGACCGGACTGCCCCCCAGGTGAGTATAATAAAACCTATTTTTCTTATCTTTCAGGTCAGACCGAGGGCTTATCTACAGCATTATAGAATGCTGTATTATCAGCCCTGAAAGGCAGTGGCCACATCTTATATCGGCCAAGACTGCTGTCAGGTTCGCTTTAACATTTTAGAGCAGATGAATCAGACATCATGAAATCTGACTATCTTTACAATAGAATTCAGCACAAATCATACAATCTGGTGAGGATTAATGCAACAATTAATTTTGGTGTAGAAGTTACAACAAGACTCCAAACACATTAGATCAGCCAAACATCTAAGGTGCCTGGTGGCCTCTGACAGTACAGATGTATATCGGCGGCTGGATTCTAAATAGTCTGATACATTGTGCTGCATGGAGATGAGCAGCTGACAGATGATTCTGGCCGAATTGAGCGCCCCAATGTATGGGGAGTCAGGAGAGAGCTGCTGACCGAACTCTCAATTTGGCTCATGTTAGTGAGCAGCTTTACCTGATCGCTTGTTCCCGCTGAGCCTTTCGCACTTCAGGCTTTTGGTTTCTCTTGGCCATAATTTCAGCCAGAGAGGCACCAGTAATCGCTCTCTGGAACTTTACAGCACGGCGTGTACGTTTCTTCTGGACTTCTTCCTAAAGGAGGATAAAATCAGCAAGTATTAAATCAACCCATTGTCTGCTTTAACAAACCAAACAACTTTATAAAAACAAATACAGAAATAAAGAAAATGCCTTAGAAATCACAGAACTTATCAAATCATCAGATATTGATTTAGGAAATATTTGCATTCTATAGTGAAATCCATAAGTTAAAAGTTAAGGACCATCATGCCTTAGAATTCTACAACGTTCCAGTTTGGTTCTTCTTCCTGGAAGAGTATGTCAGAGGTGCAAGTCACTCACTGGACACTGTCACATGGTAGACACCAAGTGCTAACTTAATTTATTCACAAATTTCTGGGAGAAGCAAGACCAATAGTAAAAAGGGAGGAGGAAACCTCTGTTGTCTGCTCACCCAGATAGAGATCCGAGGCACAGAAGCTGAGATGCACCAGAGAAATGAAAAGCAGATATATTCCAGCATCAGGGTCTTCCATAAAAATACATATTTTATTGAAATATTCAAGAAAACACGATCCCCTGCTCCATACTTCATAAACTGCAAAGCCAATGATTAACCCTAGAACGCATACCTATAGAAATCTACACATTCACGCACCTGGGGCCTTTTAGGCCTGTTTACAATTATGGAATAACTCAAATAAAAATACTTTTCAAAGTTTATTGCACAGTAAGGATGCATTCCCACTAGCGCAGGGGTCCGCCAGGAGGGGATTCCGTAATGGATCTGACCTCCTGGTGACCCCAGCTAAGGCTGGCGGACACATACCTGGGGCCTCGCAGGCCTGCCAGGTTACTTGTTTTCTATTTTCTGTAAAATTACTTTAGTTAGAATTTTGAAACTCTAGGTATTCCTCAGGTATATAGTTGTTAGTAATTTCCAGTTGTTCGTATATTTTTATGTTATAGGCATTTCGGTATAACAACCTTTTTTTGGGACTACCCCATATTCACGCACCTGGGGCCTTTTAGGCCTGTGTGCAAATAACACGGAATAACTCAAATAAAAATACTTTTCAAAATTTATTTTACAATTGCAAGGTAAGGATGCATTCCAACTAGCGCTGGGGTCCGCCAGGAGGGGATCCGTAATGGATCTGACCTCCTGGTGACCCCAGCTAAGGCTGGCGGAATCACACCATTCCGGCAGCCTTAGCTGGAGTTACCAGGAGGTCAGATCCATTACGGATCCCCTCCTGGCGGACCCCAACGCTACTGGGAACACAGCCTAAGATGTGTATATTTAAAAACATAATTATGTGCATAAAACAACAAAAAAGTAAGTAAACGGGCACGCCAAATATAGGCATTCTATATGCAATTTTTTTATGAAAACATTTTTTGGTTGTAGCAAACTTGGTGCAGGAATATTTATTTGTAACTTTACATATTCCCCCGACAATTCTCGCATATTATTTTTTCGGCTGAATGTTCCTTGCATACATTTTGTCCGCAAGTAGAACAGAAACGCTCCGATTTTCTTTCCTTCTTTGCTGGACAAATATAGCAGCGCTTTCTTTTTTTTTTCTCTTTGCTCTGGATGTTCCAGAAAGCGTATTCCACATCGGATCATTGCCTCCGTAATTTGCCTTGATAAGCATATCATGCTACTTCTCTCCATCATAGTTGGCATCAAAAGTTCATAACAAAGTTCTGTCAAAAATAGACGTCTCTTGTCTTTCCTGTTGGCATGGAATTCTGGATTAGTTTGACAATAAACAATGTAGCTATTGAGGGCTGACAGACACAAAGGATATTGGAAAAAAGGGCAACAGGCCAATGTTTAGTCTGCCTTTTGCACGAATACTCTCCAATCATTTCGTCCATCTTGTCGACACCTCCTTTTGTCTTATTATAATGCAGTATGATTTCAGGTTTTTTTTCCTGTCATTGGTGTCAATACTTCCATCATGATGCATTGTACTCAGTAATATCACGGATTTTTCTTTCTTGGCTTTATAGGACACCATTGTTGCTTGATTGCAGAAACCGAATACACTCTCGTAGATTGTTCGCTGTGCATTGTGCTTCATGATTGGAGGAATTTCGCGGCGGTTTGGCCTCATAGTACCAATAAGTGTAAGTTGCTTTTGAAGCAAAAAGTTGGCCATTTCAAAATTGGTAAAGTAATTATCCATTGTAATATTTTTATTCTTTTTTTTTCTTCTTATTTTTATTATTTTTATGTTGTCATGCAGAATCCACACTCTTCCCAGCAATAGCAGAGTCATAAAAGTTCTTCCCCAGCAACAATACAGGCAAAAAGACTGAGTCTCACATGTAAACCTAGTACAGGCCTAAAAAGGCCCCAGGTGCGTGAATATGGGGTGGTCCCAAAAAAAGGTTGTTATACCCAAAATGTCTAACATAAGAATATATGAATAACTGGAAATTACTAACTATATACCTGAGGATTACCTAGATTTTCAAAATTCTAACTAAAGTACTTTTACAGAAAATAGAAAACAAGTAACCTGGCAGGCCTGCGAGGCCCCAGGTATGCGTTCTAGGGTTAAGGACATGCATCCAGGTTTTGCATTTTCAAATATGGATTTTTAAGGAAGACACTAATGCCAGAGTATACATCTTCTTTTCCAAATAAGACCAATGGTACGACAGAGTTATAAGACAAGATGTTCTAGAAATATTTACCAAAATGGCAACCCAGGAAAATAAGACAAGTCCTTAATACAATAAAGCAGTTATAGTGAACCTGTCACCAGGTTTGGTCAGTATTAGTGATGAGCGAGTGTACTCGTTGCTCGGGTTTTCCCAGCGCACGCTCGGGCGGGTGGTCTCTGGGCATTTGTGACTGCTCGGAGATTTAGTTTTTGTTGACACAGCTGCATGATTTACAGCTACTAGCCAGGCTGAGTACATGTAGGGGTTGCCTGGTTGCTAGGGAATCCCCACATGTAATCAAGCAGGCTAATAGTCGCAAATCATGCAGCTGCAAAAATGAAAACTAAATCTCCGAGCAGTCACAAATGCCCGGAGACCACCCGAGCGTGCTCGGAAAAACCCAAGCAATGAGTACACTCGCTCATCACTAGTATGAAATACAACCATCACCTTTCAGGCCTGATATACAGCATTCTATAATGCTGTATATCTGCCCCCAACCCAACCTGCAAGACAAGACCTTTTATTACATCCCACTTGCTGGGCGATCGGGTGTAAGTGGTTTTGATGTCTTGATCCAGCACCTCCCTTCTTGCTTCGTGTGGATGACTATTCCCTACGTCATCCACACAGTCTCCCTGGCATCACTCTCCTCTGCCCTGACCAGAGCAAAGTATTGCAGTCCGCAGGGAAAGGTCAAAGAGCCCAGCGCATGCCAACTGCAGAACAGAGAAGCAGGAGCGCGATGCTGGGGAGACTTAGGGTACTGTCACACAGTGCAATTTTGATCGCTACGACGGTACGATTCGTGACGTTCTAGCGATATCGTTACGATATCGCAGTGTCTGACACGCAGCAGCGATCAGGGACCCTGCTGAGAATCGTACGTCGTAGCAGATCGTTTGAAACTTTCTTTCGTCGCTGGATCTCCCGCTGTCATCGCTGGATCGTTGTGTGTGACAGCGATCCAGCGATGCGTTCGCTGGTAACCAGGGTAAACATCGGGTTACTAAGCGCAGGGCCGCGCTTAGTAACCCGATGTTTACCGTGGTTACCAGCGTAAAAGTAAAAAAAAAAACAAACCGTACATACTCACCATGTGATGTCCGTCAGGTCCCTTGCGGTCTGCTTCCCGCTCTGACTGTGAGCGCCGGCCGGAAAGTGAGAGCAGATCACAGCGGTGATCACCGCTGCGCTCTGCTCTCACTGTACGGCTGCACTCAGTCAGAGCAGGAAGCAGACTGCAAGGGACCTGACGGACATCACATGGTGAGTATGTACGGTTTGTTTTTTTTTTACTTTTACGCTGGTAACCACGGTAAACATCGGGTTACTAAGCGCGGCCCTGCGCTTAGTAACCCGATGTTTACCCTGGTTACCAGCGAACCTCGGCATCGCTCCAGCGCCGTGATTGCAAAGTGTGACCGCAGTCTACGACGCTGGAGCGATACTCATACGACGCTGCGACGTCACGGATCGTGCCGTCGTAGCGACGAAAATTGCACGGTGTGACAGTACCCTTAGTGTATGACATAGGGAGGAGTCATCCACACGAAGCAAGAAAGAGGGAGGCAACGGACCAAGACCAGCAAAACCCCTCAGACCGGACCATAATAGAAGGTCTTTCTCTTGTCTTGATTGGGGCATATATACAGCATTATAGAATGCTGTATATCAGGCCTAAAAGTGGTGGTCTTTTATCAGGTAAACCTGCTGACATTTTCCCTTTAAATACCCAACAAGCATAACAGACCACGCCATTTCTAACAGGAGAAATTCTGCGGCCTGCTTACACCTTCATGCACTAGACAAACTTACAAAATGTGTCAATGTGTGGAGCGCTGTTCTTTTAGCTGCAGGCTCAGCCAGTCATCTAATGTGTACAGTGACCTACAGACCGTCCCTGACCCTGGTGATCAGCGCAGAGCAGCAGCTTAGAGCTCCGGAGCATTGGGCCGAGCACTCCTGTATAATGGGGAGCTGGGAGAAGGGTCCAGTGTATATGGAGGGGTCTGCACACAGCGTTATGGAGCCAGAGAGCAGCAGTCACGTCACTGCGTGTTAGGCCTAACAGGTACACGGGCACCGCCTGCGCAGCACATACCGACTGCCCCTTCTTGTGCTTCCTCCGGTACAGGACCGTCCAGTTGATCTGACGCGGATTCCTCTTGGACAGGAACGCAGACTCGCATTTTGCATTAAGGAACTGGAACACCTGATGAGAACAGAGGCCACGTTACACAGATGTAGCAGAGACGACAGTAGTGCTAGATACCCGGAGCACCCCCCCAAAGCCGGTGCCAGTCCTGGAGCGCCACACAATTTAGTACCAGTCCAGAAGCATCTCCCACAATGCCCAAAGCCAGTGCCAGTCCAGGAGCGCCCCCCACCCCACAAGCCAGTGCCAGTCCAGGAGCGCCCCCCACCCCACAAGCCAGTGCCAGTCCAGGAGCGCCCCCCACCCCACAAGCCAGTGCCAGTCCAGGAGCGCCCCCCACCCCACAAGCCAGTGCCAGTCCAGGAGCGCCCCCCACCCCACAAGCCAGTGCCAGTCCAGGAGCGCCCCCCACCCCACAAGCCGGTGCCAGTCCTGGAGCGCCCCCCACCCCACAAGCCGGTGCCAGTCCTGGAGCATCACCCACCCCACAAGCCGGTGCCAGTCCTGGAGCATCACCCACCCCACAAGCCGGTGCCAGTCCTGGAGCATCACCCACCCCACAAGCCGGTGCCAGCCCTGGAGCGCCCCCCAGCCCACAAGCCGGTGCCAGCCCTGGAGCGCCCCCCAGCCCACAAGCCGGTGCCAGCCCTGGAGCGCCCCCCAGCCCACAAGCCGGTGCCAGCCCTGGAGCGCCCCCCAGCCCACAAGCCGGTGCCAGCCCTGGAGCGCCCCCCAGCCGGTGCCAGCCCTGGAGCGCCCCCCAGCCCACAAGCCGGTGCCAGCCCTGGAGCGCCCCCCAGCCCACAAGCCGGTGCCAGCCCTGGAGCGCCCCCCATGCAGACCATCTCCCCTCCATACAGGACACATGTGAGGCCGCAGCAGGCGCCCAGCAGCCCTGGCACAATCGCCAGCCGTACCTTGCCGTCAGTCCTGGCGTACCGCCGCCCGTGCCCCGGGTAGATCTTGTAGCCGCTGAAGCTGCACAGCTCGACCCTGCAAACACAAAATGAGGAGCGGTCAGAGACCGGAGGAGCCGGCGCCGCCACCTGCCCGCCATGGAGCGGAGAGGACCGGGAGCAGCGGGCAGGATGGCGGCAGATTCACACGGGACACAGCACGGGATGGAGTTCGGACTTACTTCATGGCGCCGGCTAAGATGGCGAAGAGAGAGAGGATTGTGGGTAATGGGCTATATGTGGTGACGCTGGAGGGGCGGGGCTCGGCTGTAACACGTTCACTGCCGCTTCAGGTCACCAAACATTGCGAGAAAGCGAAGGGAGGAAGCTGGAACGGGAAGAGAAAAGCTGCAGCGTATACCCGGCCACATCCGGCGGGAACACCGGCAACATCCGCCGGGATCAACACTACCAATATCCGGGACACGGACATAGCGCGGTCTGTGCTCGGCAGCTGTGGGGCTGCAGTGTGGAATGGCGGCGGGCGGCTGCTGTACAGTGTCAGCACTAGTCCCACACAGCCAGGCTGGAGTCGGTTTCTTATTCGGTAATTTTTTCTTTTCTGTTTTTTATAGATTTAACAACAAACAATAAGCATCACAATAATAACATAGAATGCAGTGAGGTGCCCTGATGGGAGTACACTTAGCCTACAGCTACAAAAATGGGCATCAAAGTGGGCACCGAAGGGCGTTAATGAAAGGGTTAAATGCCTTTGGGCCCCTGGTCTCACCCCGCAGCCATATAGAACAGGGTGCCCCACATCAAACCCAGGGCCCTCCAGCCTGGCCCAAATGGGTTGTGTGCATCATAGCTGGCATCAAAGTGGGCAAACAGCCCATTTCACAGATTTGAATAACTGATGTTTTTAAGGGGTTAATGACATCTATGTATTTTTACTGTGGTTTCAGTGGCCCAAAGTCATTTAACCCCTTAAAAACACCAGGTACTTATTCAAATCTTTGAAAATGGACTGTTTGCCCACTTTGATGCCAATTCTGCTGCCCAGAACCCATTTGGGCCAGGCTGGAGGAGCGTGGGATTGATGGAGGGCATCACTGTCTGTGTATCCTAAGTGACATCAGTGGAATAAAGTCATTTAACCCCTTAAAAACACCAGTAATTCAAATGGCCAAAGTCGAGTGCCCACTTTGATACCAGTTCGGATGCCCAGAACCCATTTGGGCCAGGCTGAAGAGACCTGGTTTTGATGTGGGGCTCCCTGTTCTATATGGCTGCAGTGTGATATCAGTGGCCCAAAGTTATTTAATCCCTTAAAACATCACTTATTCAAATCTGTGAAAATGGGCTGTTTGTCCACTTTGATGCCAATTCTGATGCCCAGAACCCATTTGGGCCAGGCTGGAGGGACCTGGGTTTGAGGTGAAGCATCACTATCTACGTATTCTTAGTGTGAGATCAGTGGCCCAAAGTCATTTAACCCCTTAAACTCCACTTACTTATTCAAATGGCCAACATTGACTGTCTGTCCACTTTGATGCCAGTTCTGATGCCCAGAACCCATTTGCGCCAGGCTGGAGGGACCTGGGTTTGATGTGCGGCTCCCTGTTCTACACTCACCGGCCACTTTATTAGGTACACCATGCTAGTAACGGGTTGGACCCCCTTTTGCCTTCAGAACTGCCTCAATTCTTCGTGGCATAGATTCAACAAGGTGCTGGAAGCATTCCTCAGAGATTTTGGTCCATATTGACATGATGGCATCACACAGTTGCCGCAGATTTGTCGGCTGCACATCCCAAAGATGCTCCATACAAGGCAGGATGGATCCATGCTTTCATGTTGTTTACGCCAAATTCTGACCCTACCATCCGAATGTCGCAGCAGAAATCGAGACTCATCAGACCAAGCAACGTTTTTCCAATCTTCTACTGTCCAATTTCGATGAGCTTGTACAAATTGTAGCCTCAGTTTCCTGTTCTTAGCTGAAAGGAGTGGTACCCGGTGTGGTCTTCTGCTGCTGTAGCCCATCTGCCTCAAAGTTCGACGCACTGTGCGTTCAGAGATGCTCTTAGGCCTACCTTGGTTGTAACGGGTGGCGATTTGAGTCACTGTTGCCTTTCTATCAGCTCGAACCAGTCTGCCCATTCTCCTCTGACCTCTGGCATCAACAAGGCATTTCCGCCCACAGAACTGCCGCTCACTGGATTTTTTTTCTTTTTCGGACCATTCTCTGTAAACCCTAGAGATGGTTGTGCGTGAAAATCCCAGTAGATCAGCAGTTTCTGAAATACTCAGACCAGCCCTTCTGGCACCAACAACCATGCCACGTTCAAAGGCACTCAAATCACCTTTCTTCCCCATACTGATGCTCGGTTTGAACTGCAGGAGATTGTCTTGACCATGTCTACATGCCTAAATGCACTGAGTTGCCGCCATGTGATTGGCTGATTAGAAATTAAGTGTTAACAAGAAGTTGGAGAGGTGTACCTAATAAAGTGGCCAGTGAGTGTATATGGCTGCAGTGTAATATCAGTGGCCCAAAGTTATTTAACCCTTTCATTGACGCCCTTTGTGTCCACTTTGATGCCCATTTTTGTGCCAGTTTTATAATGTTTGTAGCGGTTTTTTAAGGGTATTCACATCAGGGCACCTCGCTGCATTGTTTGTTATTATTGTGATGCTTATTATTTGTTGTCACACCTATAAAAAACAGAAGAAAAAATTGCCGAATAAGAAACTGGACGAATTAGGCCCCTTTCACGCATCAGTTTTTTGCCGTCAGTCACAATCTGTTGGCTTGACGGATCCGTCTCAGATTGTAAAAAACTGATGCGACTGATCTGACTAGCTGATCTGGCTAATTGGATCCTAAAAAGCGGAGCATGCTCAGTTAAAAAAAAACGGAATCCGGCGCCATAGGCTTCCATTTTAGCAGACGGCGACGTCTCTGTCCTTTTTTTCAACGGAGACAAAAAACGTTACTTTGTCAGTCGTCTCCGGATCAGCAATTTTCAACGGATCCAGTGAATGAGGGATAAAACGTGAGGCTATCCATCGCTAATACAAGTCTATGAGAAAAAAACGGATCCAGCGGCATCAGTCACCAGATCATGTTTTTTTTCCAAAATTCGACGGATTGCGACTGACGGCAAAAAACTGATGTGTGAAAGGGGCCTAAAGGTACCGTTACACTAAACGACTTACCAACGATCACGACCAGCGATACGACCTGGCCGTGATCGTTGGTAAGTCGTTGTGTGGTCGCTGGGGAGCTGTCACACAGACCGCTCTCTCCAGCGACCAACGATCAGGGGAACGACTTCGGCATCGTTGAAACTGTCTTCAACGATGCCGAAGTCCCCCTGCAGCACCCGGGTAACCAGGGTAAACATCGGGTTACTAAGTGCAGGGCCGCGCTTAGTAACCCGATATTTACCCTGGTTACCATTGTAAAATTAAAAAAAAAAACACTACATACTCACATTCTGATGTCTGTCACATCCCCCATCGGCGTCCACAGGGTTACGCGCTGCTGCTCAGAGCTTCCTGCACTGAATGTGTCAGCGCCGGCAGTAAAGCAGAGCACAGAGGTGACGTCACCGCTGTGCTCTGCTTACGGCCGGCGCTGACAGTGTCCGTGCAGGAAGTTGTGAGCAGCAGCGCGTAACCCTGTGGACGCCGGGGAACGTGACAGACATCAGAATGTGAGTGTACTGGTTTTTTTTTACTTGTACAATGGTAACCAGGGTAAATATCGGGTTACTAAGCGCGGCCCTGCGCTTAGTAACCCGATATTTACCCTGGTTACAAGTAAACACATCGCTGGATCGGCGTCACACACGCCGATCCAGCGATGGACAGCGGGTGATCAGCGACAAAATAAAGTTCTGGACTTCTAGCTCCGACCAGCAATATCACAGCGGGATCCAGATCGCTGCTGCGTGTCAAACAACGAGATCGCTATCCAGGACGCTGCAACGTCACGGATCGTCGTCGTTCTCGCTGCAAAGTCGCTTAGTGTGAAGGTACCTTTAGAAACCAACTTCAGCCTCATACCCACAGAGATAGTGTCACTGACTGGGAGGAATGCCAAAGTGTTCCCCAACTGTACCGGTGCCGCCCTTACTGCCCCCTGTAGTGATAAGCCCACCACTGTGCCCCAACAATACCAGCACCGCCCTTACTGCCCCTTATAAGCCCACCACTGCCCCAATAGTAACAGTGCCACCCTTAGCGTTATAAATTCTGTAAGCCACCTGTGGTTACAGGGTGCTCATCACACTGCTAAATAAGTTCCTTGAGGGGTGTAGTTTACAAAATGGAGTCACTTGTGGGGGTTTTACACTGGACACATAAGGGGCTCTGCAAATGAGACATGGCGTCCGTTATCTATTCAAGCCAACTTTGCACTCTAAGGCTATGTGCCCACGTTGCAGAATCTAAGCAGAATTTCCTCATCAAAACCGGACACCCTTGCCAGGAAATCCGCTCCCGTTTTTTTCACGTATTTGTCGTGTTTTCCTTGCGTTTTTCATGCGTCCCAGTGCAATTCTATAGCGACAAATTCGCTGTGATTCCGCAAAATTAATTAACATGCTGCGTTTTTTTTTGCGATGCGTTTCCGCTGCGGAAAAAAACGCAGCATGGGCACAATTGCGGAATGCCATTAAAAATAATGGGATGCGTTTTTAAGCATTTCCGCAGCGTAAAATCACAGCAAAAACGCTTTAAAAAATGCAACGTGGGCACATAGCCTAAAAGTCAAATGGTGCTCTTGCCCTTCTAAGCCCTGCCATGCACCTAGACCGTAGTTTTTCCACCACATATGGAGTGTCTGTGTATTCACGTGAAATTGGAGAACAAATTGTATGGCGCATTTTCCCCCGTTACCCTTGTGAAAATGAAAAATTTGTGGCTAAGCCAACATTTTTGTTGGAAAAAGTAAAATTTCATTTTTACCTACCACATGGTGTTATCACCTACGATGCACCTAATGGGTTTAAGGATATGTGCACACATTGCGGATTCTCTGCGGATCCGCAGCGTTTTTTGAGGTGCAGAAACGGTGCAGATCCTCAATTGATTTACAGTACAATGTAAATCAATGAGAAAAAAAAATGCTGTGCACACTTTGCAGAAAATCCGCTGCGGAAACGCTGCGGTTTTAAAGAAATAGCATGTCAATTCTTTTTTGTGAATCTGCAGCGTTTTTGTACCCATTCCATTATAGAAAACCGCAGGGGTAAAAAACGCAGCAAATCCGCAAGAAAAACGCACAAAAAAGCGCTGCGGAACCACACAAAAAACCGCAGGTGCGTTTTCTGCCAGGAGAGACAGAATCCGCACCAGAAATTCCTAAGCCGAATCTGCAACGTGTGCACATAGCCTTAATATTTATTGAATGTGGTTTTGATCACCTTGAAGGGTGCAGTTTTTGGAATGGTGTCACTTTTGGGTATTTTCTGTCATATAGGACCCTCAAATTCACCTCAAATGTGATGTGATCCCTAAAAAATAAGTTTTGTAAATGGTTTTGGAAAAATGAAAAATTGCTGATTTACTTTTAAGGCTGTGTGCACGTTGTGTATTTGCTTGCAGAAATTTCGGCAAGGTTTCTGCATCTCTTGGCAGAAAAACACAGCTGAAAATACGCACGTTATTAATGCGTTTTGGTAAATCCATAGAGCTAAATATAGATATATTAAAAAAAGAAAAGAATTGTGATGTAATTTTCTTTTTCAACCTCATCAGGCAGATACCCTCATTAATATTAACCCCTTCATGACCATGCCCTTTTCCGTTTTTACGTTCTCGTTTTTCGCTCCCCTCCTTCCCAGAGCCATAACTTTATTTTTCCGTCAATTTGGCCATGTAAGGGCTTGTTTTTTGCGGGACAAGTTGCACTTTTCAACGACATAATTGGTTTTAGCATGTCGTGTACTGGAAAATGGGAAAAAAAATTCCAATTGCGGTGAAATTGCAATAAAAGTGCAATCCCACACTTGTTTTTTGTTTGGCTTTTTTGCTAGGTTCACTAAATGCTAAAACTTACCGGCCACTTTGATTCTCCAGGTCATTGCGAGTTCATGGACACCAAACATGCCTAGGTTACGTTTTATCTAAGTGGTAAAAAAAAATCCAAACTTTGCAAAAAAAAATGCGCAATTTTCCAATACCATCTCCATTTGTTGTGATCTGGGGTCAGGTGAGGGCTTATTTTTTTGCGTGCCGAGCTGACGTTTTTAACCCCTTCCCGACCTGTGACAGTGTATGCGTCATGAAAGTCTGTGCCAATCCGACCTGTGACGCATATGCTGTGTCACAGAATGATCGCGTCCCTGCAGGACGGGTGAAAGGGTTAACTGTAATTTCACCTGACCTACAGGAACAGGGGGGAGTGCTACTTCAGCCCAGGCGGGGTGGCTTTTCCCCCATGTGGCTACGATCGCTCTGATTGGCTGTTTCACTTTCAACAGCCAATCAGAGCAATTTGTAATATTTCACCAGTCAAACTTGCTGAAATATTACAATCCAGCCATGGCCAATGCTGCAATATCATCGGCCATGGCTGGAGACCCCGATCCACACCCGCCACCGACTGACAGCGGTGATCTGCCGCCGTCAGCCCTCCTCTCCCCTCCGTCCTGTCCTCCGCCCCCCGTCCTGTCCGATCTCACCCCCTCTGTGCCTCCCGAGTCCTGGTGTCCCTCCCGGTGCCGGCGGTCTTTAGCGATGGGCGCCGCCATCTTCCAAAATGGCGGGCGCATGCGCAGTGTGCCCGCCGAATCCTCCGGCCGGCAGATTCATTCATTCCCGAGGTACATTTTAATCACTGTGATAGGTTGTATCACAGTGATCAAAATAAAAAAAATAGTAAATAAACCCCCCCCCCCTTCATCACCCCCACAGGTAGGGAAAATAATAAAATAAAGAAAATATATTTTTATTTTTCCACTAGGGTTAGGGTTGCAATTAAGGTTAGAATTAGGGTTGGAATTAGGGTATGTGCACACGGTGCAGATTTGGCTGCGGATCCGCAGAGGATTGGCCGCTGCGGATTCGCAGCAGTTTTCCATGCGTTGTACAGTACCATGTAAACCTATGGAAAACCAAATCCGCTGTTCCTATGGTGCGGAAAATACAGCGCAAAACGCTCAGTAGTATTTTCCGCAGCATGTCAATTCTTTATCGGATTCCACAGCGTTTTACACATGCTCCTCAATAGGAATCCGCAGGTGTAAAACCACAGGAAATCCGAAGGTAAATGCAGTGTGTTTTACCTGCGGCTTTTTCAAAAACTGCCGAAAAATCCGCACACAAATCCGCAACGTGGGCACAAAACCTTAGAGTTGGGATTAGAGTTGGGGTTGGGATTAGGGTTAGGGGTGTGTTGGGGCTAGGGTTAGGCTTGGGATTAGGGGTCTGTTAGGGTTAGGGTTATGCTTAGGGTTGGGATTAGGGTTAGGGGTGTGTTGGGGTTAGAATTGAGGGGTTTCCACTGTTTAGGCACATCAGGGGGTCCCAAACGCGACATGGCGCCACCATTGATTCCAGCCAATCTTGCGTTCAAAAAGTCAAATGGTGCTCCCTCCCGAGCCCCGACGTGTGTCCAAACAGTGGTTTACCCAAACATATGGGGCATAAGCTTACTCAGGAAAAATTGCAGAACAACTTTGGGGGTCTAATTTCTCCTGTAACCCTTGGGAAAATAAAAAATTGGGGGCTAAAAATTTATTTTTGTGGGGGGAAAAAAATGATTTTTTATTTTCACGGCTCTACGTTATAAAATTCTGTGAAGCACTTGGGAGTCCAAAGTGCACACCACACATCTAGATAAGTTCCTTGGGGGGTCTATTTTCCAAAATGGGGTCACTTGTGGGGAGTTTCTACTGTTTAGGCACATCAGGGGTTCTCCAAACGTAACATGACGCCTGCAGACCATTCATCAAAGTCTGCATTTCAAAACGCCACTACTTCCCTTCCGAGCCCCGACGTGTGCCCAAATAGTGGTTTACCCCTACATATGGGGTACCAGCATACTCAGGACAAACTGGACAACAACTTTTGGGGTCCAATTTCTCCTGTTACCCTTGTGAAAATAAAAAATTGCTTGCTAAAAAATAATTTTTGAGGAAAGAAAAATGATTTTTTTATTTTCACGGCTCTGCGTTATAAACTTCTGTGAAGCACTTGGGGGTTCAAATTGCTCACCACACATCTAGATAAGTTCCTTGGTGGGTCTAGTTTCCAAAATGGGGTCACTTGTGGGGGTTTCTACTGTTTAGGCACATCAGGGGCTCTCCAAACACGACATGGTGTCCACTAACGATTGGAGCTAATTTTTCATCCAAAAAGTCAAATAGCGCTCCTTCCCTTCTGAACCCTGCCGTGTGCCCAAACAGTGGTTTACCCCCACATGTGAGGTATCAGCGTACTCAGGAGAAATTGCCCAACACATTTTAGGATCCATTTTATCTTGTTGCCCATGTGGAAATGAACAAATTGAGGCTAAAAGAATTTTTTTGTGAAAAAAAAAAGTACTTTCATTTTTACGGATCAATTTGTGAAGCACCTGGGGGTTCAAAGTGCTCACTATGCATCTAGATAAGCTCCTTGGGGGGTCTAGTTTCCAAAATGGGGTCACTTGTGGGGGAACTCCAATCTTTAGGTACACAGGGGCTCTTCAAACGCGACATGGTGTTTGCTAAAGATTGGAGCCAATTTTTCATTGAAAAAGTCAATTGGCGCTCCTTCCCTTTCAAGCCCTGTCGTGCGCCCAAACAGTAGTTCCCCCACACATATGGGGTATCGGTGTACTCAGGACAAATTGTACAATAAAAAAATTGTTGCTAAAAGATCATTTTTGTGACTAAAAAGTTAAATGTTCATTTTTTCCTTCCATGTTGCTTCTGCTGCTGGGAAACACCTGAAGGGTTAATAAACTTCTTGAATGTGGTTTTGAGCACCTTGAGGGGTGCAGTTTTTAGAATGGTGTCACTTTTGGGTGTTTCCAGCCATATAGACCCCTCAAAGTGACTTCAAATGTGAGGTGGTCCCTAAAAAAAATGGTTTTGTAAATTTTGTTGTAAAAATGAGAAATCGCTGGTCAAATTTTAACCCTTGTAACTTCCTGGTAAAAAAAAATTTTGTTTCCAAAATTGTGCTGATGTAAAGTAGACATGTGGGTAATGTTATTTATTAACAATTTTGTGTCACATAACTCTCTGGTTTAACAGAATAAAAATTTGAAAATTGCGAAATTTTCAAACTTTTAGCCAAATTTCCATTTGTTTCACAAATAAATGCAAAAATTATCGACCTAAATTTATCACTAACATGAAGCCCAATATGTCATGAAAAATCAATCTCAGAACCGCTAGGATTCGTTGAAGCGTTCCTGAGTTATTACCTCATAAATGGATACTGGTCAGAATTGCAAAAAAATGGCCAGGTCATTAAGGTCAAAATAGGCTGCGTCATGAAGGGGTTAATGATACCATTTTGATGCAGAAACGTTCTTTTGATCGCCCGTTATTGCATTTTAATGCATTGTCGCGGCAACCAAGAAAACGTAATTCTGGCGTTTCAAATTTTTTTCTCGCTACACTGTTTAGCGATCAGGTTAATCCTTTTTTTTATTGATAGATCGGGCGATTCTGATCGCGGCGATACCAAGTATGTGTAGGTTTGATTTCTGTTTTATTTTGAATGGAGCGAAAGGGGGGTGATTTAAACTTTTATATTTTTTTAAACTTTTTTTTTTTTTTTTTACTTTTGCCATGCTTCAACAGCCTCCATGGGAGGCTAGAAGCTGGCATTGCCTGATCGGCTCTGCTACATAGCAGCGATCATCAGATCGCTCCTATGTAGCTGAATTACAAGCTTGCTATGAGCGCTGACCACAGGGTGGCGCTCACAGCAAGCCGGCATCAGCAACCATAGAGGTCTCAAGGAGACCTCTGGTTGCTATGCCGACGCATCGCCGACCCCCGATCATGTGACGGAAGCGCCGGTTAAATGCCGCTGTCAGCACATGCCGCTATTGTGGGCACATGTCAGCTGTTCAAAACAGCTGACATGTCCCGGCTTTGAGGTGGGCTTAGCACCAGAGCCCACATCAGAGCAGGGGATCCAACCTCCGCAGTAATAGTACGGTAGAGGTCGGTAAGGGGTTAAATAAAGACAGTCTCCAGCCTATGTAGGAGCATTAACATAATTAACCTACATATGCTGTAACAAAACAGCAACTGTCAGAAATCTGCGTAAAACGCAATATGTTTATTTTTCAAAAAAATTTTTAAAAAATTGCTTGGGCTCCCGCATACTTTTCATAGCCAGAAGAGGGAGAGCTGACAGCTGATGTTAAAGGGAACCTGTCACCCCATTTTTTCCGTATGAGATAAAAATACTGTTAAATAGGGCCTGAGCTGTGCATTACAATAGTGTATTTTGTGGACCCCGACCCTTGCGCAGGCGTGTACTATGGAGGACAGAGAATGAACTTCAATCCCATATTGCAGCCAGCATGCAGCCAGCGGGTAAGGAAAGGGTGAATCAAACACCCGAAAACCCCACCCCTATGGCTAAAGATTGTTCCCTCCAAATTCAGGTGACAGTGTCCCTTTAATATTCTGGGAAGGAGCCAATAGCCAAAGGTTCCCAGGCTATTCATTTCAGCTCACAGCTGTTTGCTTAGCCTTTACAGGGTAGTTTACAGGGGAACCCCAGAAAAATATTGACATGGGGTCCCCTATAAAATCAAACCAGCAAAGGCTAGGCAGACAGCTGTGGGCTGATATTAATAGCCTGAGAAGGGGCCATGGATATTGGCACCCCAAGGCTAAAAAAATCAGCTCTTAGCCACCCCAGAAATGGCGCTTCTTGTTCATGCGCCAATTCTGGCACTTAGCCTTGCTCTTCCCACTTGCCCTGTAGCGGTGGCAAGTGGGGTACATATTTGCGGGGTTGATGTCACCTTGATGTGACTATTGTCAGGTGACATCAAGCCCACCGGTTAGTAATGGAGAGGCATCTATAAGACACCTATCCACTACTAACCCCATAGTGATATTTGTGTAAAACACAGACACTCAGAATAAAGTCTTTTATTTGAAATAATCACAGACTCCTTTATTGAATCTAAATTAACCATACTTGCTGAACACCTAATCCCCGACGCCCTCGTCTCATGCAAACAATCAAAAAATAATAAACCAACATATAATACTAAATTCAGTCACATAAAACCTTCATGGCTCGGGGATGTGTGAAGATAGGAGTGTGCAGGCTCTGATGACGGCCGTTTTGCGAGCGCGAAACGGCCGTCGTCAGAGCCTGCACACTCCTATCTTCACACACCCCCAAGCCATGAAGGTTTTATTATGTGACTGAATAAAGGACAAACCATTTTAAGGATCGGTGAGTGCTGCCTTCTCTTCTTTGTCATATGGACTGCATTTCAATGTTTTTTCAGAGTAGCACCCGAGATCCGGAGGATAAGCTTCAATGAGCACACTACGTGTCAGTTGCTTTGATCCAGTGAAGTCGGCGCTGCTGTCTACTATTTATCTTTTGACAGACAACATATAATACTAAACTGGATATCGTCATATCTGACAGACCGAACATCTAGTGTCTCCCTCCCCCACACCACCTCCTCACTTCGCCCCTTGTCCGTCGGTGTTCCTCAAGGCTCTGTTCTAGGACCCCTACTCTTCTCCATCTACACCTTCGGCCTAGGACAGCTCATAGAATCCCACGGTATACAGTATCATCTCTACGCTGATGACACGCAGATCTACCTATCCGGACCTGACCTCACCTCCTTACCAAAATCCCACACTGCTATCTCAGCCTTCTTTTCTGCTTGCTTTCTAAAACTTAACATGGACAAAACAGAATTCATCATCTTTCCCACATCTCACTCAACCCCTCCACCAGACCTATCTATCAATGTCAATGGCTGCTCACTTTCCCCAGTCCCATACGTCTCGAGGTGATCCTCGACTCTGCCCTCTCTTTCAAGCCACATATCCAAGCCCTTGCCTCCTGAGACAGAGAGACTCATTGCCAGAGAGAGTAAAAATAATCCCAAAATATTCTTTAACTACATAAATAGTAAGAAACTAAAAAATGAAAGTGTTGGCCCCCTTAAAAATAGTCTGGGGGAAATGGTGGATGAGGATGAGGAAAAAGCCAATATGCTAAATGACTTTTTTTCATCAGTATTTACACAAGAAAATCCCATGGCAGACAATATGATCAGTGATAACAAAAATTCCCCATTAAGTGTCCACCTGCTTAACCCAGCAGGAAGTACGTCGGCGTCTAAAAATCACTAAAATTGACAAATCTGCGGGCCCGGATGGGATACACCCCCGAGTACTGCAGGAATTAAGTACAGTCATTGATAGACCATTATTTTTAATCTTTAAAGAGTCCATAATAACAGGGTCTGTACCACAGAACTGGCGTATAGCAAATGTGGTGCCAATATTCAAAAAGGGGACAAAAACTGAGCTCGGAAATTATAGGCCAGTAAGTTTAACCTCTACTGTGGGTAAAATCCTGGAGGGCATTCTAAGGGATGCTATACTGGAGTATCTGAAGAGGAATAACCTCATGACCCAGTATCAGCACGGGTTTACTAGGGACCGTTCCTGTCAGACTAATCTGATCAGCTTCTATGAAGAGGTAAGTTCCGGACTGGACCAAGGGAACCCAGTAGATGTAGTGTATATGGACTTTTCAAAAGCTTTTGATACGGTGCCACACAAAAGGTTGATATATAAAATGAGAACAATGGGGATAGGGGAAAATATGTGTAAGTGGGTTGAGAGCTGGCTCAGGGATAGGAAACAAAGGGTTGTTATTAATGGAGCACACTCGGACTGGGTCGTGGTTAGCAGTGGGGTACCACAGGGGTCAGTATTGGGCCCTCTTCTTTTTAACATATTAATGACCTTGTAGGGGGCATTCAGAGAAGAATTTCAATATTTGCAGATGACACTAAACTCACTCTGCAGGGTAATCAATACAGGGGAGGACAATTTTATATTACAGGATGATTTATGTAAACTAGAAGCTTGGGCTGATAAATGGCAAATGAGCTTTAATGGGGATAAATGTAAGGTCATGCACTTGGGTAGAAGTAATAAGATGTATAACTATGTGCTTAATTCTAAAACTCTGGGCAAAACCGTCAATGAAAAAGACCTGGGTGTATGGGTGGATGACAAACTCATATTCAGTGGCCAGTGTCAGGCAGCTGCTACAAAGACAAATAAAATAATGGGATGTATTAAAAGAGGCATAGATGCTCATGAGGAGAACATAATTTTACCTCTATACAAGTCACTAGTTCGACCACACTTAGAATACTGTGTACAGTTCTGGTCTCCGGTATATAAGAAAGACATAGCTGAACTAGAGCAGGTGCAGAGAAGAGCGACCAAGGTTATTAGAGAACTGGGGGGTCTGCAATACCAAGATAGGTTATTACACTTGGGGCTGTTTAGTCTGGAAAAACGAAGGCTAAGGGGTGATCTTATTTTAATGTATAAATATATGAGGGGACAGTACAAAGACCCTTCTGATGATCTTTTTAATCATAGACCTGAGACAGGGACAAGGGGGCATCCTCTACATCTGGAGGAAAGAAGGTTTAAGCATAATAACAGACGCGGATTCTTTACTGTAAGAGCAGTGAGACTATGGAACTCTCTGCCGTATGATGTTGTAATGAGTGATTCATTACTTAAATTTAAGAGGGGACTGGATGCCTTTCTGGAAAAGTATAATGTTACAGGGTATATACACTAGATTCCTTGATAGGGCGTTGATCCAGGGAACTAGTCTGATTGCCGTATGTGGGGTCGGGAAGGAATTTTTTTCCCCAATGTGGAGCTTACTCTTTGCCACATGGTTTTTTTTTGCCTTCCTCTGGATCAACATGTTAGGGCATGTTAGGTTAGGCTATGGGTTGAACTAGATGGACTTAAAGGTCTTCCTTCAACCTTAAAGGGAACCTGTCACCACGTTTTTGGAAGATGGGATAAAAATAGCGTTAAATAGGGGCAGAGGTGGGCGTTACATTAGTGTGTGTGTTATGCGTTTATTACCCACCTAAGTTGCCGAAATAACTTTGCAAAGTCTCCGTTTTCGCCTGTCAATCAGGCTGGTCAGGTCACATGGGCGTGGTGTCTTCACCCAGATTTGGCGTAGTTTTCCGTTGGTGGCGTAGTGGTGTGCGCATGCCCAAAGTCCGGAATCCTCTTCCAGGGGATTTAAAATAGCGCGGTGTTCGTTATTGCATTGGTGATCGGTGGGCGCGGCCATCTTCCTTTGGCCGCGCGTGCGCAGAAGCGGCGCTCTGCTGGCCGCGGCTTCAGGAAAATGGCCGCGGGATGCCGCGCGTGCGCAGATGGATATCGCGGCGGCCATTTTCCTGAAGCCGCGGCCAGCAGAGCGCCGCTTCTGCGCACGCGCGGCCAAAGGAAGATGGCCGCGCCCACCGATCACCAATGCAATAACGAACACCGCGCTATTTTAAATCCCCTGGAAGAGGATTCCGGACTTTGGGCATGCGCACACCACTACGCCACCAACGGAAAACTACGCCAAATCTGGGGGAAGACAACGCCCATGCGACCTGACCAGCCTGATTGACAGGCGAAAACGGAGACTTTGCAAAGTTATTTCGGCAACTTAGGTGGGTAATAAACGCATAACACACACACTAATGTAACGCCCACCTCTGCCCCTATTTAACGCTATTTTTATCCCATCTTCCAAAAACGTGGTGACAGGTTCCCTTTAATAACTATGTAACTACGTAACACTCAACCCCTCCACCAGACCTATCTATCAATGTCAATGGCTGCTCACTTTCCCCAGTCCCATAAGCTCGGTGCCTCGGGGTGATCCTCGACTCTGCCCTCTCTTTCAAGCCACATATCCAAACCCTTGCCTCCTGCCGTCTCACACACCAAAATATCTCCCGGATACGCGCATTCCTTGACCGCGACAGCACAAAAACACTAGTGCATGCCCTTATCTCCTGCCTTGACTACTGCAACCTCCTACTCTCTGGCCTCCCCACTGGCACCACTCCAATCCATCCTACACTCTGCTGCCCGACTAATCTACTTGTCTCCCCGCTATTCCCCAGCCTCTCCCCTATGCCAAGCTCTTCACTGGCTTCCTATTACCCAGAGACTCCAGTTCAAAACCCTTACAGTGACATACAAAGCCATCTACAACCTGTCTCCTCTATATATCTGTGACATGGTCTCCCGGTACTTACCTACACGCAACCTCCGATCCTCTCAAGATCTCCTTCTTTACTCCCCTCTCATCTCTTCTTCCCACAACCGCATCCAAGACTTCTCCCGTGCTTCCCCCATACTCGAACTCTCTACCCCAACACATTAGACTCTCGCCTACCATAGAAACCTTCAAAAAGAACCTGAAGACTTACCTCTTCTGACAAGCCTACAGCCTGCAGTGATCCTCAACCTATTGAACTGCTGCACAACCAGCTCTACCCTCTCCTAGTGTATCCTCACCCATCCCCTGCAGACTATGAGCCCTCAGGGGCAGGGTCCTCCCTCCTTCTGTACCTCTTAGTGCCTTGTTTTTTGCTCATGTTTAGTTGTATTTGTCTATATTTGCCCCCTTTTCACATGTAAAGCGCCATGGAATAAATGGCGCTATAAAAATGTACAATAATAATAATACTATTCTGACTGACGTAGTCCACTTAATACCGAGTGTCCCACGGCGAGCTCACGTGTAGACCAGTCATATCTCGACTGCTCTACCTGGCCTCTGGCGATACAGTGACGAGGTGAACTCTCATGGTAGCTCAGTGATACACTGCGGGAGTAATCACCTCCTGTCAGTGCATCGCCGGAGGCCGGGTAGAGCGGTCACATCTCCCGATGTGACTTCTACATGTGAGATCACTGTGGGATACTCAGTATTAAATGGACTACGTCGGAAAGGTGAGTATATGTTGGTTTATTATTTTTCATTGTTTGCAGGAGAAGAGGGCGTCGGAGATTAGGTGTTCGGTGAGTATGTATTGTGTATGTGAATATGTATGTAATTATGTAAATGTTTTGATTTTTTTTTTTAAATTGAACACAGGCGCTGGATGAAGGGACTATTCTCCCATCATTGGCTCAATGGGGAATAACCTCAAACACCACTGGGAAATAAGTGTAATATAATTATGCAGCCTAGAAATAGAGACCATTATCACATCATAAATAGAGAATGCAATTTGAGAATAAGGATTAACAATACCGTGACATTATCCCAATAAAACAGGTAAAGACAACACTATTGTGACATTATTTTGCTTCTGATGAATATGAGGGAAACACGTGATGGGACACAGGATTACTTAATCACGTAGCATAAATGCTGCTATTTTATTCTGCTACTTTTTATTTGCCTGTTTTCTGCAGGCATTTGTACCAAGCAACCTAATAACAGTCTTCTCTGGTTATTACCTTTTTGCTGTTTTTTTCTTTTTTGCTGCGCTTTCCTCTTATTTGATGCATGTTTGCTTCAAATTTGAAGCAGCTCTTCTAATGCTTTTTTATGCTACAGAAAAGCTTTAATTCTGCAACTGGATTTTTTTCTTATGCGGTCTTTTTTTTTGCAGGTTTTCTGTAGAAGCCTACAAAGTAGCAGATGTGCCAAATTGACGGCCCACGGGCGGTATGCAGGCTGCCATGTCATTTTATGTGGCCTGCGAGTTCAGGACACAGAAGGATCAGGTCTTCAGTTTCCCAGTATAAAGAGCCAGTTGGAGCAGTAGGAAATATGCACCAGAGTTCAAAATCTAATATGGCGCTCACCCCCTGTGCTGGCACCACCCCTATAGTAAGTACTGGCTGCGTTCTAAATCGACACTGCCAGCGCTTAGTAGAGGGGGTGAAGCCAACACAGGAAACTGGTGCTAACTTGGAATCTGAGCGGATGCAGTTAGCGCTTAGCACAGGGGTCAGCGCTTAGTACAGGGGGCAGCACCAGCACAAGGAGTAGGTGCTGCCCCCTGTGCTTGGTGAACGCACTGACCAAGAACGAAAAGTGAACGCAGTCAGCCAGCACTTTTGTGTGATTCCATCTCCGAATCAGAGCAACCAGTGCTTAGCATAGGGAGAAGTCCATCTTGGACTCTGAGGTGTGACACAGCTGTCTATTAGCCCCACTACCCAGGGACAGCGCTCTTAGCCCCACTACCCAGGGACAGCGCTCAGCCTTACTACCCAGGGACAACGCTCTTAGCCCAAATACCCAGGAAAAGCTCTCAGCCCTACTACCCAGGGACAGCGCTCTTAGCCCCACTACCCAGGGACAACCCTCTTAGCCCCACTACCCAGGGTCAAATCTCTTAGCCTCACTACCCAGGGACAACGCTCTTAGCCCCACTACACAGGGACAGCGCTCTTAGCCCCACTACCCAGGGACAGCTCTCTTAGCCCCACTACCCAGGGAGAGCTCTCTTAGCCCCACTACCCAGGGAGAGCTCTCTTAGACCTACTACCCAGGGACAGCGCTCTTAGCCCCACTACCCAGGAACAGCTCTCAGCCTTACTACCAAGGGACTGCGCTCTTAGACCTACTACCCAGGGACTGCGCTCTTAGACCTACTACCCAGGGACAGCGCTCTTAGACCTACCCAGGGACAGCGCTCTTAGACCTACTACCCAGGGAGAGCTCTCTTAGACCTACTACCAAGGGACTGCGCTCTTAGACCTACTACCCAGGGACTGCGCTCTTAGACCTACTACCCAGGGACTGCGCTCTTAGACCTACTACACAGGGACTGCGCTCTTAGACCTACTACCCAAAGACTGAGCTCTTGGACCTACTACCCAGGGACAGCTCTCTTAGATCCACTACCGAGGGACAGCGCTCTTAGCCCCACTACCCAGGGACAGCGCTCTTAGCCCCACTACCCAGGGACAGCTCTCTTAGCCCCACTACCCAAAGACAGTGCTCTTAGCCCCACTACCCAGGGACAGCGCTCTTAGCCCCACTACCCAGGGACAGCGCTCAGCCCCACTACCAAGGGACAGTGCTCTTAGCCCCACTACCCAGGAACAGCGCTCTTAGCCCCACTATCCAGGGACAGCTCTCAGCCTTACTACCAAGGAACAGCGCTCTTAGACCTACTACCCACTGCGCTCTTAGACCTACTACCCAGGGACAGCTCTCTTAGACCTACTACCAAGGGACTGCGCTCTTAGACCTACTACCCAGGGACTGCGATCTTAGACCTACTACCCAGGGACTGCGCTCTTAGACCTACTACCCAAAGACTGCGCTCTTGGACCTACTACCCAGGGACAGCGTTCTTAGACCTACTACCAAGACACGGCGCTCTTAGACCTACTACCCAGGTACAGCTCTCTTAGCCCCACTACCCAAAGACAGTCCTCTTAGCCCCACTACCCAGGGACAGCTCTCTTAGCCCCACTACCCAGGGACAGCTCTCTTAGCCCCACTACCCAAAGACAGTGCTCTTAGACCCACTGCCCAGGGACAGCGCTCTTATCCCCACTACTCAGGGACAACGCTCTTAGCCCCACTACCCAGGGACAGCGCTCAGCCCCACTACCAAGGGACAGTGCTCTTAGCCCCACTACCCAGGAACAGCGCTCTTAGCCCCACTACCCAGGAACAGCTCTCAGCCTTACTACCAAGGGACTGCGCTCTTAGACCTACTACCCAGGGACTGCGCTCTTAGACCTACTACCCAGGGACAGAGCTCTTAGACCTACTACCCAGGGACAGCTCTCTTAGACCTACTACCCAGGGACAGCTCTCTTAGATCCACTACCGAGGGACAGCGCTCTTAGCCCCACTACCCAGGGACAGCGCTCTTAGCCCCACTACCCAGGGACAGCTCTCTTAGCCCCACTACCCAAAGACAGTGCTCTTAGACCCACTACCCAGGGACAGCGCTCTTAGCCCCACTACTCAGGGACAACGCTCTTAGCCCCACTACCCAGGGACAGCGCTCAGCCCCACTACCAAGGGACAGTGCTCTTAGCCCCACTACCCAGGAACAGCGCTCTTAGCCCCACTATCCAGGGACAGCTCTCAGCCTTACTACCAAGAAACAGCGCTCTTAGACCTACTACCCACTGCGCTCTTAGACCTACTACCCAGGGACAGCTCTCTTAGACCTACTACCCAGGGACAGCTCTCTTAGACCTACTACCAAGGGACTGTGCTCTTAGACCTACTACCAAGGGACTGCGCTCTTAGACCTACTACCAAGGGACTGCGATCTTAGACCTACTACCCAGGGACTGCGCTCTTAGACCTACTACCCAAAGACTGCGCTCTTGGACCTACTATCAAGGGACAGCGCTCTTAGCCCCACTACCCAGGGACAGCTCTCTTTGCCCCACTACCCAAAGACAGTGCTCTTAGCCCCACTACCCAGGGACAGCTCTCTTAGCCCCACTACCCAGGGACAGCGCTCTTAGCCCCACTACCCTGGGACAATGCTCTTAGCCCCACTACCCAGGGACAATGCTCTTAGCCCCACTACCCAGGAACAGCGCTCTTAGCCCCACTATCCAGGGACAGCTCTCAGCCTTACTACCAAGGAACAGCGCTCTTAGACCTACTACCCAGGAACTGCGCTCTTAGACGTACTACCCAGGTACAGCGCTCTTAGTCCCACTACTCAGGGACAGTGCTTTAAGCCCCACTACCCAGGGACAGCGCTCAGCCCCACTACCTAGGAACAGTGCTCTTCGCCCCACTACCCAGTGACAGCTCTCAGCCTAACTACCAATGGACAGCGCTCTTAGCCCAGCTACCCAGGGACAGCACTCTTAGCACCACTATCCAGGGACAGCGCTCTTAGCCCCACTACTGAGGGACAGTGCTCTTAGCCCCACTATCCAGGGACAGTGCTCTTAGCCCCACTACCCAGGGACAACGCTCTTAGCCCCACTACCCAGGGACAGTGCTCAGCCCCACTACCGAGCGACAGCGCTCTTAGCACCACTATCCAGGAACAGAGCTCTTAGCCAAACTACCCAGGGACAGCTCTGAGCCCTACTACCAAGGGACAGCGCTCTTAACCCAGTTACCCAGGGACAGCGCTCTTAGTCCAACTACCCCGGAACAGCTCTCAGCCTTACTACCCAGGGACAGGGGTCTTAGCTTCACTACCCAGGGACAGCTCTCTTAGCCCCACTACCCAAAGACAGTGCTCTTAGCCCCACTACCCAGGGACAGCGCTCTTAGACCCACTACCCAGGGACAGCGCTCTTAGCCCCACTACCCAGGAACAGCTCTCTTAGCCCCACTACTCAAAGACAGTGCTCTTAGTCCCACTACCCAGGGACAGCGCTCTTAGCCCCACTACCCAGGGACAACGCTCTTAGCCCCATTACCAAGGGACAATGCTCTTAGCCCCACTACCAAGGGACAGCACTCTTAGCCCCACTACCCAGGGACTGTGCTCAGCCCCACTACTGAGCGACAGCGCTCTTGGCCCCACTACCCAGGAACAGCGCTCTTAGCCCCACTACCCAGGGACAGCTCTCAGCCTTACTACCAAGGGACAGCGCTCTTAACCCAGTTACCCAAGCACAGAGCTCTTAGTCCAACTACCCCGGAACAGCTCTCAGCCTTACTACCCAGGGACAGCGGTCTTAGCCCAGCTACCCAGAGACAGCGCTCTTAGCCCCGCTACCCAGGGACAGCGATCTTAGTCCAACTACCCTGAAACAGCTCTCAGCCTTACTACCCAGGGACAGCGGTCTTAGCCCAGCTACCCAGGGACAGCACTCATAGTCCCACTACCCAGGGACAGCGCTCTTAGCCCCACTACCCAGGGACAGTGCTTTTAGCCCCATTACCAAGGGACAACGCTCTTAGCCCCACTACCAAGGAACAGCACTCTTAGCCCCACTACCCAGGGACAGTGCTCAGCCCCACTACCGAGCGACAGCGCTCTTGGCCCCACTACCCAGGGACAACGCTCTTAGCCCCATTACCAAGGGACAATGCTCTTAGCCCCACTACCAAGGGACAGCACTCTTAGCCCCACTACCCAGGGACTGTGCTCAGCCCCACTACTGAGCAACAGCGCTCTTGGCCCCACTACCCAGGAACAGCGCTCTTAGCCCCACTACCCAGGGACAGCTCTCAGCCTTACTACCAAGGGACAGCGCTCTTAACCCAGTTACCCAAGCACAGAGCTCTTAGTCCAACTACCCCGGAACAGCTCTCAGCCTTACTACCCAGGGACAGCGGTCTTAGCCCAGCTACCCAGAGACAGCGCTCTTAGCCCCGCTACCCAGGGACAGCGATCTTAGTCCAACTACCCTGAAACAGCTCTCAGCCTTACTACCCAGGGACAGCGGTCTTAGCCCAGCTACCCAGGGACAGCACTCATAGTCCCACTACCCAGGGACAGCGCTCTTAGCCCCACTACCCAGGGACAGTGCTTTTAGCCCCATTACCAAGGGACAACGCTCTTAGCCCCACTACCAAGGAACAGCACTCTTAGCCCCACTACCCAGGGACAGTGCTCAGCCCCACTACCGAGCGACAGCGCTCTTGGCCCCACTACCCAGGAACAGCGCTCTTAGCCCCAATACCCAGGGACAGCGCTCTTAACCCAGTTACCCAGGGACAGAGCTCTTAGTCCAACTACCCCAGAACAGCTCTCAGCCTTACTACCCAGGGACAGCGGTCTTAGCCCAGCTACCCAGGGACGGCGCTCTTAGCCCCGCTACCCAGGGATAGCGATCTTAGTCCAACTACCCCAAAACAGCTCTCAGCCTTACTTCCCAGGGACAGCAGTCTTAGCCCAGCTACCCAGGGACAGCACTCTTAGCCCCACTACCCAGGGACAGCTCTCAGCCTTACTAACCAGGGACAGCTCTCAGCCTTACTACCCAGGGACAGTGGTCTTAACCCAGCTACCCAAGGACGGCGCTCTTAGCCCCGCTATCCAGGGATAGCTATCAGCCCTACTACCCAGGGACAGCGCTCTTAGCCCCACTACCCAGGGACAGCTCTCAGCCCTACAATTCAGGGACAGCACGCTTAGTCCAAATACCCAGGGACAGAGCTCTCAGCCCAACTACCCAGGGACAGCGCACTCAGCCCAACTACCCAGGGACAGCGCACTCAGGCCAACTACCCAGGGACAGCGCACTCAGCCCAATTACCCAGGGATAGTGCTCTTAGCCCAGCTACCCAGAGCCAGTGCTCTTAGCCCAACTACCCTGGGATAGTGCTCTTAGCCCAACTACCCAGGGATAGTGCTCTTAGCCCAACTACCCAGAGACAGCGCTCTTAGCCCCACTATCCAGGGACAGCTCTCAGCCTTACTACCAAGGAACAGCGCTCTTAGACCTACTACCCATTGCGCTCTTAGACCTACTACCCAGGGACAGCTCTCTTAGACCTACTACCCAGGGACAGCTCTCTTAGACCTACTACCAAGGGACTGCGCTCTTAGACCTACTACCCAGGGACTGCGATCTTAGACCTACTACCCAGGGACTGCGATCTTAGACCTACTACCCAGGGACAGCGTTCTTAGACCTACTACCAAGGGACAGCGCTCTTAGACCTACTACCCAGGTACAGCTCTCTTAGCCCCACTACCCAAAGACAGTGCTCTTAGCCCCACTACCCAGGGACAGCTCTCTTAGCCCCACTACCCAAAGACAGTGCTCTTAGCCCCACTACCCAGGGACAGCTCTCTTAGCCCCACTACCCAGGGACAGCGCTCTTAGCCCCACTACCCAGGGACAATGCTCTTAGCCCCACTACCCAGGGACAATGCTCTTAGCCCCACTACCAAGGGACAGCACTCTTAGCCCCACTACCCAGGGACAGTGCTCAGCCCCACTACTGAGCGACAGCGCTCTTGGCCCCACTACCCAGGAACAGCGCTCTTAGCCCCACTACCCAGGGACAGCGCACTCAGCCCAACTACCCAGGGACAGCGCACTCAGGCCAACTACCCAGGGACAGCGCACTCAGGCCAACTACCCAGGGACAGCGCACTCAGCCCAATTACCCAGGGATAGTGCTCTTAGCCCAGCTACCCAGAGCCAGTGCTCTTAGCCCAGCTACCCAGAGCCAGTGCTCTTAGCCCAACTACCCTGGGATAGTGCTCTTAGCCCAACTACCCAGGGATAGTGCTCTTAGCCCAACTACCCAGAGACAGTGCTCTTAGCCCAACTACCCAGAGACAGCGCTCTTAGCCTTACTACCCAGGGACAGCTTTCTTAGCATGAGAAAAACAAACAGTTCATCAGTTCACCAGCGTAGAAGATACATTGAAGCAGGGTGCAGTGCACAGAAGGATCAGGCTGGCTCCAGAGCTGAAACCATGAAACAAATAGTGGAAAAATCCAGCAACCGCAAAAAATATTTTTTCTATATACAAAATATTTTTTGCGGTTGCTGGATTTTTCCACTATTTCTTCCAAAGTTCTCTTGGCCCTACCAGCCAGGGACAGCGTTCTTGGCCCTACTTCCCAGGGATGGCACTCTTACCACTATTACTCAGGAACGGCGTTCTTAGCCCTACTGCTCGGGGTCGATTTTCTTAACCCTACTACCCACTGACATTGTTCTAAGCCCTACTGCCCAGAGACAGCTCTCACTATCTTTGCACATCTAACACCTAAACATCTGTCATTTGTATTGTTCATTCTATTCCGTTACCTGTCACACTGATGGTGCACATGGACGGTACACACAGACATGCGTTTGCCACACAGATTGTGTCATACTTTGTCACACGAATGGCACATGAACATCGCCGGTACTGATTTTTGCAGTACCGGAAATATCAGGACTAGTGATGACTTGAGCGAACATGTTCGGATAAAGTCTTATCTGAGCACGCTCGCGTAGTATCCAAGCATCTGCATGATTTGTGGCTGTTAGACAGCCTCAACACATGTGGGGATTCCCTAACAAACAGGCAATTTCTACGTGTTCAAGCTGTCTAACAGCCACAAATCATGCAGCCACGGGGACTGGAACATAATATATGAGCACACTCAATGCTCGGATAACACCCAAGAGTGCTTGGATAAGACATTATGTGAGCACCTTCACTCATCACTAATCAGGACGTGTGAAGTGAGCCTTATGGAGTGCTGCAGCACGAGACCTAAAACCAGACATACTGATTTGCATTAAAAAAAAATACTAGCGGATCTAACGCCCGCAGCCAAGGATGTAGGAGATCTGGAGGAGATACTGTAAAAGAAACTTTATTAAAACTAATAAATAAAAGCTTTTTTTTTACTGTATCTCCTCTGGATCTTCTACATCCTTGATAGCACTCCTTAGATCCGCTAGTTTTTTTTTCTGCAAATCAGTTTGTGTTCAGTTCCGGCACTTTCGAGTTGAGGAACCAGCGGTCGCAGCAGCAAACATTTGGAGGAATTAACTCTGGATATACAGAGTGCTGTGCCTGCCTTGCACAACCAGACTAGGTGAGAGAAACAATATTCACTTACCAAATTTTATCATTGTTGATCCACACAAGGAGCTCTTTTCTCTAGCTTTCTAAAGCCAGACATAGGCACACCGACCACAAGAGACATCTGGCCAGAAAACAAAATAGATAAGCATTTTTAAAAAAGCTGAATTAAAAATATGATACACTATTTCAGCCAAGAAATCTAGTTGAATTACATTTTAACCGTGAGTATTTGTGCTTACATTTTGTTTGTTTTTGTTCTTTTCAGAACATGATCATTGGATGCTGATGGTGTGCAATATGGTGTCTCAGGTTATGTAACAATATGGTAATGAGTAATTATATTTATACAGTCTTTTCATGCAACATGGTCAAGCATGGACTTCAATGCTCGGACTAACTGCAGATCTCCTGAGCGTGACAGCCTCATAGAAGCGATCATGCTCGGGTCAGGAGACCTGCAGCCAGTCCGCGCATTTTAGTTTGTTTGGACCGCATGTCACAGATGTCTGCAGGAGGCCGTACAATTATAAGCAGCCCTTTGAAGGCAACCATAATACTGATGTTTACCTTGATGAAAATGAGTGTGACACCCTTGCGGAAAAAAGCACCATGTTTTAAACTCAACAGTGGGTTGGAATTCTCATAAAATCTTGTCTTGGTTGGAAAGGGAA
This sequence comes from Ranitomeya variabilis, assembly GCF_051348905.1. Taxonomy (NCBI): domain Eukaryota; kingdom Metazoa; phylum Chordata; class Amphibia; order Anura; family Dendrobatidae; genus Ranitomeya; species Ranitomeya variabilis. The sequence goes on along the minus strand of NC_135234.1, from coordinate 486,707,987 downwards.
ACCTAGCAGATTTTCTGTGCAAAAGATCCAACTGAAAAAAAAAAAACTGTTTTGCTTGTTCACCGAGTAATCGACAGTTTGTTTACACAGCAAAATAATCTTGAAACGAGAATATTTTCACAATGCTTTTTCAGGAGAATCTCGCAGTATAACTAATACCCTTTCAGGTTCACCCTCCTGTTACATAGAACATGTTCGATTCAATGGCACCGATATCCGTGTTATCATTACACAGGGTTTATTGCATCAGAATACACACGCCATTTGTTATCCTGCTCATCAGAAGCTATCCTAGTGGAAAGTGACTAGTTCCAAGATCTTCAAGTGAGGCTGGCTTCTACTGGAGACTTGGGCCTTATTATTATATCATAGTCTGGGCCAATGAAAAGACTCTATAATAGAAATGAGTCATTGTATCTTCTCATACAATAAAAGTTCTAGTTTAAAACTAGTATAAATTGATCAGCAATTTTAAAAGGAACTTGTGACCAAGTTTTCCCTATATAAACTATATCCAACACCTTTATGTTGCATTGAACAGCCCTCCAGCTCACCACATATCTAGGAAAACATATATACAGTGGGGCAAAAAAGTATGTAGTCATTCAGCAATAGTGCAAGTTCCACCACTTAAAAAGATGAGAGGCGTCTGTAATTTACATCATAGGTAGACCTCAACTATGGGAGACAAACTGAGAAAAAAAAATCCAGAAAATCACATTGTCTGTTTTTTTGTCATTTTATTTGCATATTATGGTGGAAAATAAGCATTCGGTCAGAAACAAACAATCAAGATTTCTGGCTCTCACAGACCTGTAACTTCTTCTTTAAGAGTCTCCTCTTTCCTCCACTCATTACCTGTAGTAATGGCACCTGTTTATACTTGTTATCAGTATAAAAAGACACCTGTGCACACCCTCAAACAGTCTGACTCCAAACTCCACTATGGTGAAGACCAAAGAGCTGTCAAAGGACACCAGAAACAAAATTGTAGCCCTGCACCAGGCTGGGAAGACTGAATCTGCAATAGCCAACCAGCTTGGAGTGATGAAATCAACAGTGGGAGCAATAATTAGAAAATGGAAGACATACAAGACCACTGATAATCTCCCTCGATCTGGGGCTCCACGCAAAATCCCACCCCGTGGGGTCAGAATGATCACAAGAACGGTGAGCAAAAATCCCAGAACCACGCGGGGGGACCTAGTGAATGAACTGCAGAGAGCTGGGACCAATGTAACAAGGCCTACCACAAGTAACACACTACGCCACCATGGACTCAGATCCTGCAGTGCCAGACGTGTCCCACTGCTTAAGCCAGTACATGTCCGGGCCCGTCTGAAGTTTGCTAGAGAGCATTTGGATGATCCAGAGGAGTTTTGGGAGAATGTCCTATGGTCTGATGAAACCAAACTGGAACTGTTTGGTAGAAACACAACTTGTCGTGTTTGGAGGAAAAAGAATACTGAGTTGCATCCATCAAACACCATACCTACTGTAAAGCGTGGTGGAAACATCATGCTTTGGGGCTGTTTCTCTGCAAAGGGGCCAGGACGACTGATCCGGGTACATGAAAGAATGAATGGGGCCATGTATCGTGAGATTTTGAGTGCAAACCTCCTTCCATCAGCAAGGGCATTGAAGATAAAACGTGGCTGGGTCTTTCAACATGACAATGATCCAAAGCACACCGCCAGGGCAACGAAGGAGTGGCTTTGTAAGAAGCATTTCAAGGTCCTGGAGTGGCCTAGCCAGTCTCCAGATCTCAACGCTATAGAAAACCTTTGGAGGGAGTTGAAAATCCGTGTTGCCAAGCGAAAAGCCAAAAATATCACTGCTCTAGAGGAGATCTGCATGGAGGAATGGGCCAACATACCAACAACAGTGTGTGGCAACCTTGTGAAGACTTACAGAAAACGTTTGACCTCTGTCATTGCCAACAAAGGATATATTACAAAGTATTGAGATGAAATTTTGTTTCTGACCAAATACTTATTTTCCACCATAATATGCAAATAAAATGACAAAAAAACAGACAATGTGATTTTCTGGATTTTTTTTTCTCAGTTTGTCTCCCATAGTTGAGGTCTACCTATGATGTAAATTACAGACGCCTCTCATCTTTTTAAGTGGTGGAACTTGCACTATTGCTGACTGACTAAATACTTTTTTGCCCCGCTGTATGTATATATATATATATATATATATATATATATATACACACCATATGCTAATTGGCACAGTGCGGTATGATGGGTGTCACTGGTCTGTACTCTGCACCACCTCTGTCCCTGCTATCACTGGCCCTCCTACCTTGATTGACGTCTCTTCCGTCATCCACGGCTTATTCAACTATCGCGAACAAGAGCTGTGCTAGAGCAACAAACTCTATGAATGATGTCAACCACGTCAATCAAGGCAGGGTGGCCGGCGACTGCGGGGATAGAGGAGGCACCGAGCACAGACCAGCAACACCCATTGAACCAGGCCATGTTGATTAGCATATAGCGCAGAGGATTAATATGCCGGAGAGCTGAGCACTGATAAACAGGTCGGAGGATGCTGTGCAAGGCGACAAAGGTGGTAGATTAGTTTATATAAGGAAATCCAGATAACAGGTTCCATGTAATACTGAGCAGATTGCTAATCATCACATCAATTATGGCTGCCCTCCACTTGGCATAACTCAGGGTATCAGTTATTCCCAGTGTTACATTATTAAAACTGCCATATTTCCAATAAGATGGTACTATAATTTGGGGCTTTCTGGATTATGAATCACTCTGTCATTGGTCTGCTAGTATATCACGTCATGTCCGAGTCACTCTATTGTGAAGCATACACTATAATTATGTGGAAACATATTTAGCATGGAAGACTTGAATCATTCTAGATTGTGACACCCGAGAAACACTTATTAACGTAACCTGGAGATATGATGAACGTGGTGGTATCTGCTGCTTCATGCCTCATCTGCACCTGTACTGGGAAATTAAAATACGTCTTTCTTTACTTCAAAGATGATGGAGATAAAGCAGATGTCTAAAACAATGCTGGAGGCGCTGTGCTGTTGCTGGTGATAAATGAGGACCTTGTCCACTGTGAATTTTTTAGGTTAAGTTCCAAGGCTGATTTTTTTGCGCTGTGTATTTTCGCCTCACAAAAGATGCAGCGTCTTACAGTTCAGGCAAAGTAGATGCGATTTATAGAAGTCTCATGCCCACTGCATTTCTTTTCGGCACAGCATTAACTGTTTGAAATCCGCAACAGGTCAATTTGTTCTGCGAGTACGCAGAGTATTATGTGAGGGAGTTCCCCATAAAATTGCATCAGACGCAGAAAGCCCACAGCTAAGAAAAATGCATATGCGTTTTCAGTGCGTTCCTGCTGAAGAAGCACACTGAAATGTATGTTATCTGCACATGACTGTTGCAATAAAGTTTTGTCAAAGACAAATACCAGGAAGTATCAAAAACAAGCAGCTTTATTTATAACATGACAAAAAGTTTATGTGCCCCAAAATGGTGTCAAAATAATCTCCAACTAAAATAAGCCCTTGTACAGCTCTGCAAAAAAAATAAAAATAAATAGAATATGGCAACAAAAAAAATATTTATTTGTATTAAAAAAAAAGCATTTTTACAGTGTGATAGCAGCAAAGCATAAAAACCCCAATATAAATCTGGTATCACTGGAATTGGACCTACCCGAAGAATAAATCAGTTTAATCACTTATTCCACAGTAAACAGCGCAAAAATAAAAATAACTGTTCTTGTACTGCTGTCTATTTGTTTATTCTACCTCCCAAAAATGGGAATAAGGAACGGCTCACATTTATCCTGTGCCTTCTGATGAGCACTTACGACGGGGTTTGTAAATTCAAAAAAAATGCGATCCAGACAAAACCCCTGGTGGAACTACACACTTTTATAAGGCAGATGGAGTCACTTTGGACTCAGTCTGGTCTCTGTTCCGGTGGTGTCCCATCATTTTAAGAAACTTTTTAGCCCACAGATTTGTGCATGCCTAGAAAGATGGATACCACCGGAACAGACACCAAATGAAGTCCGAAGTTTCTCCATCTGCCTCATTAAAGTGGGTGGTTTCATTTACGGTTTCGTCAGAATTGCATTTTTGTGGGAATCACACGGAAACCTCGAGGTAAGTGCTCAGAGTAGAAAACAAGAATTTGATCCCAGCCTTATACTGGAAGCAGTCAAAAAATGCTATGTACCCAAAAATGTTACCAATAAAAACTTATCCTGCACAAAACCAGCCCCTACTCAGGTCTTGGGAATCAGACGTCAAAGGGGGCTAGCTCGGGCGAGTAAGGGGGTAACCCTGATTTTTTTGTCAAAAGTCATCACTGGGAATGTATCTTGGTGTTACGCCTTAGATCCTGAAACAAAACAACAGTCCAGCCAGTGGAAGACAGCTTCATCGGGCAGACCAAAAAAGCACCGCAAGTGAAATAAAATTTGAAGTCCATGATAGTTTGTTTTGTCGACGTCAAAGCAGTCGTTCACGTTGAATTTATTTCTCCGGGCAACACAATGAACCAACGTTACTATCTCCAAGTGCTGATTGCGTGATTCAGCGAGAAAAATAACGACCTGAATTGCAGCAATCGGGAGGACTTGCTGCTTCATCATGACAACGCAAGTGCCCACATAGACATAAAATTCAACCAGTTTTTGGTGAAAAACGGCATGATAGAGATTCCTCACCCCCTTACTCGCCCAACCTAGCCCGTTGCGACTTCTTATTCCTAAGAATTAAGAAAAACCTAAAGGGAAAGCGTTTTCAGGACAGTTACGGTAAGTGCCTCCAGCTATTTTTTCTTTACCCCTTCTAATAGCATTAGTTCAAAAGAATATAAAAAATATTTAGAACCGTGGAAAAACTATTGGGAAAATTGCATATCATAGATTTTGAAGGGGATTAATGTTTTAAAGATGTTATCTTGAATTAAAAAATTTAAATAAGTAGCTCTCATATATATTTTTTTTAAGTACCCCCTTGTATGAAGAGAAACTGGTCAGGTTTCAAATATTTGGCATGGTCATTAAGGTTAAAATTGCTTCCAACACTAAGGGGTTTGTGGGCACCATAGGCAGATTAGAGTTGTGATGAGCTCAGAGAATCAGTGTCCAGCAGGAGAGGCCACTTTATTGAAATGTGGATGGGGTGTATATACACTCCTGACAGAAAGGGCGTTATGCCAAGAGCAAGCAACCGTTTTGTGGGCTTTAGAAATAGACGTGTCTCGTTTTATTCAGCTTCTCAGGCACTTGAAATTTGTAGGGGGGGTTCTGTGAAAAGGTACATAGTGATGAGCGAACGTGCTATACACCCCCAGCCCCCAAAAGAAATCCAGTGAATTCTGCTCTCCCAAATCCAAATGCCCCCTCCCTTCTGAGCTTGTGTGTCTAAACCACATTTAGCATCCACATTTGGCAGAGGTATAATTTCCAAAATGGGGTCACTTGAGCGGGGATTCTGCTCTTATAGCACTTGGGGGCTCTGTATATGGAGGGCGCAAACTATTATAGTAAAATCTTCACACCAGGAGGCAAATAGCGCAGCCTCCCTCCCGAGTCTCTCCATATGGCTAAGCAGTACTATACAGCCACCTATGGGAGATTTACACGTTCAACAGAAATTGTGTGACAAATTTCGATGCCATTTTTCCCCGTGTGAAAATGTAAAACCTGAGGCTAAAATGTTATACATTTTTGTGAGGTATATGTGGTATCAACATGCTCACTGCACCCCTAAATAAATTCATTGGGGGGGGGGGGGTGTAGTTTGTAAAATGAGGGGGGGGGGGGGGGAGGTTCTGCTGTTCCGGCACCTCGAAGATGCTGCCAACGTGACATGGCACCCTCAAACCATCCCCGAAAAATTTGAACTCCAATATGGCGCTTCTTCCCTCCTGAGCTTTGCAATGTGCCTCAAATGTAGTTTTCGTCCACATATGCGGTATCTGTGTACTCAGGAGAAATTGCACAAAAAATTGTATGGTGCATTTTTTCCTGTTAACGTTGTGAAAATAAAAAATTGGGGGCTAAAAGAACATTTTTGTGTGAAAAATGTGATTTTTATTTTCACGGCTCTAATTTATAAACGTCTGTGAAGCACCTGGGGGTTCAACGTGGTCACCATACATGTAGATACATTCCTTAAGGGGTTTCCACTGTTTAGGCACATCATGTGCCCACCAAACGCGACATGGCATCCGCTCTTGATTCCAGCCATTTTTTTGTTCAAATAGTCAAACTGTGTTCCTTCCCTTCTGAGCCTTGCTGTATACCCAAACAGTAGTTTTCCCCCACATATGGGGTATTGGCGTACTCAGGTGAAACTGCACAACAAATCTCATGGTCCAATTTCTCCTGGTACCTTTGTGAAAAAAAAGGGGCGAAAGTAACATTTTTGAGAAAAAAAGGAAAATGTTTATTTTTTCCTTCCACATTGCATTAATTCCTGTGAAGCATCTTAAAGCAAACCTGTCAGCAGGATTTTGCTAAGTAAAATACAGAAACTGTCAGGTTGGCGCTGTTATACTGAATAAAATGATACCCTGGTTGATGAAATCCGTCTCGTGGAGGTTGTTTAATCTGTATTTTTTTTTTTTTTTTTTTGGGGGGGGGGGGGGTTTATGTGGTGCTCTGCTTATTCATCCTTATGGGTCATGACAGGTCACTATTATATGCAGTATGTAAAATAAGAGGCAGGTTACTGAAGGTTCAGTGACCTGTCATAAGCCATAAGGATGAATATCTAATCAGAGCACCACATGAAGACCCCACCACCACCATCACCCCAGGCTGCCCTGAAGAACGGGAATCTCATTAACTGAAAATAAAGGTTACACAACAACCGCAAGACGGATTTCATCAACCAAGGTATCATTGTAATCAGTATAACGGCGCCAGCCTGACACTATCTGTAGTTTACTGTGCACAATCCTGCTGACAGGTTCCCTTTGTAGGTTAATAAACTTCTTGAATGTGGTTTTGAAGACTTTGAAAGGTGCAGTTTTTAGAATGGTGTCACTATTGGGGATTGGTCATTAATTTGCAAAGTGGATTGATCCTTAAGGGGTTAAATAGAGATTATATTATCATATATGAATTTCAAACAGAGGGGAAAAAAGTGAATAAAAGACGAAAAAATTTTCATATTATAAAAATAACCTTTAATTTTTTGCTTGTTGTCAGAAGCTTTATTCACTGCTCAAAATGAAAAACAAAATTTGCACACTAAAAAAATACACAATATATATGATAAAAGGGCTTAAGTAATTCATGCACTCAATTCACACTTGTTCATACAAAATATATATATTTTTTTTATAACTGAATGCATCAAATTATTATTCTGGAAGCCTTCCTTTCTCACCAATATATATTCTTAACAGCCCATTCCCTGTTTAGGTTCTATTCACACATGGCTTCCTTTTAAAGGACAATTCCACATAGTCATAGACTTTATGGTGCACTATGCTAATGTGCAAAGATGATGGAAACCTTAACTGAACCCCTGATAGTCCCTCGTAATGCAAGTGTGAGCAGAGCCTAAAATTTACCAGGAATATACATTCTCATATTTCTGCGTGGTAGGATTGGGGATCAATAAGTTGTACATTTAGGTGTGAAAGTAGTGTGGACCAGTGGTACGAAACTGATCGACTTCTATCTATAAAGGTGCCCGAACACACAAGAAAGAGGTTGGCCGATGGCGGGTTCCATTGACAGCTAGCCCTCTTAACTCCCCAATATACATGAATGCTCTGTTCATAGAAGGGATAGAAGATAAAGCTGCTGTCAGACAGCTCTGGCAGAGTCTAATCTACCCTGAATGTAAAAGGATCTGCCAGATACTTCCGCAAGGGAAGAGGTGGAAGCTCCCATGTACATGAGATAGGCATCTGATCCCATCAAAATCAGTGGTGCAGACAATTATAATGGACACGTGACTGTTCCATGGGCATAATTACCAGCTGGCATAATGGTCCTACCATAATGAGAATTAAACGTATAGGATGTCAAACACCTTATAAAATAAATCGGCACCCTTACCAGCATAGTAGCAGTTGGGAATAGTGAAGGGACCGGTCAGCTTCCCTTAAATCTCATGCGTATGAAACTTTTAGGAACGTCTACATCCTAGCCACATGCCCTGACAACCAGCATGCTGGGCGTTACAGCTTTACCATCCTAGCCGCATGCCCTGACAACCAGCATGCTGGGCGTTACAGCTTTACCATCCTAGCCGCATGTGCTGACAACCAGCATGCTGGGCGTTACAGCTTTACCATCCTAGCCGCATGTGCTGACAACAAGCATGCTGGGCGTTACAGCTTTACCATCCTAGCCGCATGCCCTGACAACCAGCATGCTGGGCGTTACAGCTTTACCATCCTAGCCGCATGCCCTGACAACCAGCATGCTGGGCGTTACAGCTTTACCATCCTAGCCGCATGCCCTGACAACCAGCATGCTGGGCGTTACAGCTTTACCATCCTAGCCGCATGCCCTGACAACCAGCATGCTGGGCGTTACAGCTTTACCATCCTAGCCGCATGCCCTGACAACCAGCATGCTGGGCGTTACAGCTTTACCATCCTAGCCGCATGCCCTGACAACCAGCATGCTGGGCGTTACAGCTTTACCATCCTAGCCGCATGCCCTGACAACCAGCATGCTGGGTGTTACAGCTTTACCACTAGTGTACACTATCGTAAGGCGCATACACAAATACACATCAGTGCCAATATACAAAATAACATGGAGAAAGCTAACCAAGAGATCACTCAGAAATAAAATAATATAAATATGTGCTATAAAATAAGCATAGAAATCATAATACAGGTACAATGTGACACTGATCACTGTGGCACAGGCATAGGCAGGCAAGATCTCAAGCAATGGGGACAGAATGGTCCACACACCCAAATTGTGCCTTCATGTTTTTTACCTATGTAATGTAATAAAATCTCTGGGCAAGTGAAGGCAGAATGATATTAAGTTGGACTGATTCCTTCACCGCTGTGTTCAACAGGTTCATGTAGGCTACAAGGAGAAGTATTTGATGTCAATGAGACAAGTCATCGCTTCTTATGGAACAACACTGCCAATATAACAAGGGTGGAAGCCGTCTATTCATGGAAGAAGGCTCAGGTGACCATGAGGAGGGGATCCGACGACCTGCCATACAATAAGGGCAATCCCAGCTGCAGTGTAACCCAAGAATTTAACTGAAGATATATCATGCTATGAAAAACCTAAAAGACAACTAGTGAGAGCTGCAGAAAAATAAATCCTGTGTTTTCAGACTCGTACTGTGCCATGTGTTCAGATATCAACTGCTGAAGACAGAGCTCTAAACTAATGACACTGTGGCGAGGCAGGCTATCAAAGGAGTCTTATTAATGCCCTATCGAGGCTCAGTGCGTTCCTCCGAACCAACAGCTCTTGTTCTGGAGGACTCGGGCTCCCCTTCTATTACATGGACCACCATTCATCTGCATGGCCAGCAGGTAATACATGTGCCAAGGTGGCCCTTGCTGTGGCCATGTCATTCAGCTGTGATCATTTTGGGTGCTAGCAGGATTGTTCCCTATTCTAGAGGACTTCGACTGGTTGCCAGCATGATTGTGTTTCTGGTCGGCACAGTGCATGGTAACAAGCACTTATTCACCATAAGAATTAGATTTCCACTCTGTGACAATTAAAAAGGATCCTGCTACTGTCACATCTGTTGGCAAAAAAACTACTTTTAGAGAAATTAACGGCAATGGAAGTTTGCTTCTTTTATGGCTATGATATGTGCCATATGTACCTAGAAACATGACGGAATTCTAGCAACAACAGACAAACATGCTGCAAATCGGTTCGGATGTAGAACCAGGACGTAGCTCTATCCTCCTGACTGGAGACAGTAATAATACGGTCTGTAACTTCAATGGGGCTTCACAGTTCATGCACCAACAAAGTGTACACTGGAAAGCAACTGTACCACATGGGACAAATCAGACAACTTACTGCGACCTTTTCTACTCAAGAGACCTAAAGCCTTGACATGTATGGTGATTATTTCATGTAGGAGTGCTCCAGTTGTATCTCCGCCTCCATCTCATGGAATGGAACATTTACAGAACGGCCTATAGTAGTCATTATTTAATCCTACTACAATACCCAGCCAGTGCCGAGGAGGTGGCAGGGCAGCCTCTCCTTACTGCATTACTTCTGGTGCCTCAGTACAAGTGTCCGGTGATGCCACCAAGCTTTGTGCCACATCAGAGGTCTCACAAACATCTTCATGTGCTTCCAGCCCTTCCTTCTTCCCATTCTCACAATCAGGACTGAAGCTACTGGAGAGGAGATCAGAGTTTACGGAGCTGTTGCTCATTTCAGGCCTAGTTTCTTCAGTCACATCACTTGTGTCATCCTCTGTTTGCTCAAGTTGCTGCACTTTTTCCAGATATTGCTGCAGGAGACTGCTGTCTTGGTCTGTACTGGAGTCATCCTTACTACTGTCACTGTGATATTGAGGTTTTGTCTCCTGAACCTCTATGAGATCAGATAATGGCGGATGATAGTGTTTCACAGTCACCAGGGATTGCTCAGAAGATACGCTTCCCTCCGTGGAGCTCTTTTCAGAACTGCTCATTTCCTGATGAGAAGTCTGTTCTATATTAATAGAGTGAAACCCTGAGTCTGGGATGTCAGGGCTGGTTTTCCTACTTGTGGTTTCAGGTGCAGATTCTGCTGAAAATGACTGCTTTCCCGATCCCTCAGGTGGATGGACGTCAGACTCTGGAATACTATCAATCTGCCCACATACTTTGTTTTGCCATTCTTGAATAGATCGGACCTGAGAAGACACAAAATTCCCAGATACAAGGTAAGTTTGTGCTTCTCTATAGTGAATTTACCAATGGAAATAAATACTGAAACACAAAGAAATCACTCAACACGGCAACAGATCACTGGAAATTATAAAATCTGACTCCGAAATGTAAAACACTGTACAATCACACCACAATTATTAGTGTCCTTGTATGCTGCGTCATATCTCCATCCATATCTTCTGCTTACCAATACTAATGTACTGCACGACTACTGTGATCCACTGTGTGTTGCAAATGACTCTTAAAAATAGAAAATCTATTTAATGGTTTAAATATTCCAGAAGATGAATATAATTCATCTCTATAGCAGAGCAAGTTGTAAATTGCCTTGTAAACGGATTTATCTACAGACTTCATTGACATGTGTAAAAGCAGCATAGTATGAAGACTCCCTGATGAAGCATAAGCGAAACGCGAGTTGGAGTGGTGCGACGAGGCTGTGGCCTGCCCTCCATGGTTAGTATCACGTGTCCACTCTGATATACTACCTCATTATTGTGGGCTTATATCTCTGGCACTGTGCAATAAACATAGATTTATATCTGGATCTATTAGATTTGTCCTCTTTTCGCTTATTAGTTATCATTATCAGTTATTTTTATACTTAGCTTATTGATATTACTTATTTATTTGCATGAATTTAGTTTCCCCCTCCTCTCCCCTTTTTATACATTTTTGAATCAGGTCTCTTGTTTCATGTCGTTTTTAGATCTACTGTTCTCATATAATGAAATCAGTAAAGTCATTGATATACCGATTTTGCCTGCTTTTTGAATAGTGTTTAGGTTATATACTCTGATATTTTTATTTTTGGGCTGTAATTTATATCTTTTAAACGTTTAGGGATGTCCTTTTTGATGCCAGGTGTCAATCACAATTTTCAGAGTTAGGTTTCCCTTCTCACACAATGGTCTTTAATAAAACTACCTGGTCCCATAAGTATCGGAGAGCGTCCTCTTGTACAAGTCTCTGTACCCGCTCCTCGTCTCTTTCTTTCTTCAACCTAGAGCATAAAAGAAAAGGTTATTATTGTGTTTTTTTTTTAACAATACGCCTAATTTGTCAGGATTATTTGATAAAACAACCTAGAATAATGACAATTACAAGCATGCAAACATTATACTGACTAGTTACACAAGGAGTAAGGCAATGTCCATGTACAGCGGGACCTTACCGGGCTATAAAGCGAGTACATGTTAGCCCTAGCATCCTTACATTATAATTCTAGTATGATTATTGTTATTATTCCTCTTTTTAGTTTTTGCAGAAAATAATCTGTTACCAGTCATAAGCATGCTATCGGCTGTAACCAGATGGCAGAAGACGCTGTAATGGACGTGGCCGGTGTAATCTCTGCTCTAGAACTCATGAACGCCTCACACTTATAACACCATGATATCCAAAAGCTGGAGTAGTGCTGCGTCCCCCCTCTCAGTGACTACAGACCCCTGCCCCCTGCATTGTCAGGGTGCAATTGGCTAAGCCCTATCCAGGCTATTCTCCGCTACGTTGGTGGAGAAGTCATAAAAGTCACAAAGATGTTTGTACAACTTTGAGTTGTGCAAAGATCTGGTGTCATCTCAAGCAGTTTTATGGCAGAATTCTGGCGAAAATTGATGAATCGGGCCCTAGTGCTTTTAGCTGCCAACGTTTTTGTATTCTATAGGCGGCAGGCTAAATACTAAACACAGAAAGGAGACTTCAGTTCCTCCCTTTCATAGTGTGACAGATGACATCAGCACGGAATCCGTGTAGTCACACACTGCTCCCTAGTGGCACATGCAGCTGTAGTTTCATTTCCTTATATACAGATTATAATGAGCCGTTTAGTATAAAAGAATGTGCCTTTTCATGGTTCCATTAATTATAAGATTATATAGTAAATTTAATTGTATATTGTTCTGCATTTCAATTGGATTTCACCTTAATGAATGTGTCAACACCATGAATGATTTTATCTAGCATCTGAGGTTACAAAGGAGGTCCCGTTATACAAGGTCAAGGCACATGCTAGTACGTGTCACAACATTGAGGTTGGAGTGGGTCTGATCTAGAGAACGAAGGTGTAGGGGTCATTCTGACATCTCAGGCATGGCAGAGTTACGGGCATATTAGGGTGTTATTGTTTTCCCCTGCACAGAAAGCGACGGAGCGTCACAGTGCAAGGAACATTAGTGAAGAGGCTCCAACCTGCAGATCAAGGTTTGGGGGGTTCAGGATGTCAGACGTCCACTCATGTCTTGCCACTTGTCATCTTTATGGTATTGAATAGCATAGATCCAGAGTAAGAAACCTAGAGAGATCACTATAGATCCGAGACCTGAGCTATTTCCAGCACCATGTGAAACATGTCTAACACAGAGGATGGAAACTTTCCAATAAGTGACTTCTGGCAACAAAAAGCTAAAATTAGGTAAAAAATAACCCTGCTGTGTACATTCCACTGCTATATATAGGATTGATACTAAAGATAGAAATCCGGAACAGATTCCTGCCGTTCAGGTGGAGCAGGATTCTTCTTGCACAGAGATCACACTTGTCCGACATGAGAAACTAACAAACCATCTCACCGAAAAGAGACGAGCTGAAGTGAGAAGTGACATGGCATTTTTTGGGTGGCTTCTGCTCAGAAGCTGCCACCTGCTATACTTCACAGTATGGAGTAAAAGCCAGCAGCAAAAGAAAGGAAAGGAAAACTACCGCCGGTGTCTGCTGGGAAAATGTGACGGCTGTGCTAGCGTCTAGAGACGCCATATGCACACGACATCTTTCTCTGGAGGATTCCGCCTAGAACCCCTCTGAAAAAGAGAGAACATATGCACTGCAATGTCAAAACGATTTGCTGTGCATTGGTTTCATCTTTTTTTCGCTCTCTTTTTTCTTTTCTTTTAAACAGCTTCAGGCTTTGAAAGCCGGGAAATGGCTGGAATAGGTGGCCTGACCATTCTTTGAGCCGTCACTATCTTATATATGAAATAAAAATAAAGCCGCTCCACTGAAAAACTGATGCAGAAGACATCAAAGGCGACCCTCAGGGAAAACGCAGCTGGCTTTTTCCTTCTACTTAAAAAACAAAAACAAAGCAGGAACATAGGGGTCTAAAAGATGTCATGTGCACATACCCCCAGGACTCATTCACACGTCTGATTATTCCACGTATGAGAACAACAGACCAGATATTCTGACCAGACTTTGATCAGAGTGTGGTTCGAGTGTCATCCATTGTGGAGAAATTTAAGGGGAACCTGTCACCAGGATTGTGCACAGTAACCTACACACAGTGTCAGGTCAGCGCCATTATACTGATTACAATGATACCTTGGGTGATAAAATCCGTCTTGTGGTTGTTGTTTATTTTCAGTTTTGTGCTAATAATATGCTTCGTGCTCTGGGGCGGCTACATGTGGTGCAGACGCAGCGGGCACCATTTTAAAATTGATTTTTTTTTGTACTATCTGAATAACATCAAGCACAATCATTATCAGGACAGTAACCATGCGATTATGCTGCAGCGCAGGTGTCACGGCCGGCACCAGCCTGCAGAAGGGTTTTTTTCTTCAGTATGTACAGGTATTCATTATGTAATCTAGGGGGCAGATCAGTGAGGGATCAGTGACCTGTCAGCAGGCTTCATTATGAATATCTAATCAGCACCACAGGAAGACCCCCATAGGCCGCCCTGGACCACGAGAATCTCATTAACTCAAAACTGAAAAAAAAAGATTAAAGAACCACAAGACGGAAAAAAAAAAGTTTCTTAAACCTGATAATCCGTGAAAATCAGACCACACTCAATTGTCATCCGAGTACAGTCTAATATTTTCTCAGACCCATTGACTTGCATTGCTTCTCTTGATCTGACCTTTGGGTCAAAATTGGACATGTCTCTAATATTTTCCTTAACCACTCAGTCCAAAGGAAAGAAAAAATAGGAGATGTACACAGCTAGTACATGTCTGTGAAATCCACGGATAGCACACATACGCAAAAATCAGAACTGTGCATGAGCCCTAATAGTGAGAGGTGAAGCCTTCCATCATCCATACAAATAACACTGGGACCAAGGCCAAAAACACAGGGAAACTACCTCAGCGCCATCTACTGGTCACCAGCAGAGAACAGTGAAGCAAAGCGTCCTCTCCTGCATCTCTATGAGCAGAATATTGTACGATTAAACAGACTGGCCTGCAACAACACACAATTATGAATGTGGAATATTCAGATATTCATTTCACCATTCACCCTCCATTCTGGCTAATAAACCAGACTTGTGTACTTAGGACCCCTCCTCCATTTTCAGAGAATTCTCCAATACAGCATTTTAGGATAACCCCTTAAGGACAAGGCGAATTTTCACTTTCTTATTTTTCTATTGATATAGATGTGTGACCGCTTGTTTTCAGTGGGGAAAGAAAAATTCAAAAGAGGGATAAGAGCCCATTCAATGGTAAAAATGACATGGGAACACGATTCTCCACAGGTCAGTACAATTACAGTGATACCAAACTTGCCTAGATGGTTTTTTTCTCTCTTTTTTATTTATTTAAAGTAATGAAAAAAAAAGTCATAAGCTTGTATAAAAAAAAAAGAAAAAAAAAAAAAAAAAAAGATTTTTCTTGCCATTTCCAAGACGTTCCGTAACGTTTCCATTTTCTCGCCAATTGATCTGTGTGCAGGATTGTCTTTTGCCTGGGGAGCTTATTGTGTTATTTTTTGGGGGTTGGTGCATTTCTATATTTTTTTTTTTTACAGGTTAATTTTATATTTTGATGGTTTGGACTTTAACGGAAGAGAGGATACCAAATATGTTTTTCCCACTTATTTAATTGCACATTACTATTTAGTTCCCTCAGGGTCGCATTCACTCAATCGCTTACACTATATACTGCAATCCAAGTGTAAATCATGGTCAGTATGGAGTACCAGGTCGCAGAGGGGGCTTCAGAAGGCCCCAGGCTGCTACAGTAAACCATCAGTGTTGCGGGGGAGCAGTGGGAGCCACTGGGTGCGAGCCCCAGAGACCGCTGTCCTCTAAATGTTACCAGCCGTGTCGGTGCTCAACTCCAGCCACAACTGTAAGGCCTCTTTCACAATTGCGTTGTGTGACGTACGTCGCAATCCGTCGCTTTGGGAAAAAACGGATTCTGCAAATGTGCCCGCAGGATGCGTTTTTTTCCCATAGACTTGTGTTGCTGACGGATCGCGACGTATCGCCATACATCACGTCCGTCGTGCAACGGATCCGTTGTGTTTTGGCGGACCGTTGGCACGAAAAAACGTTCAAGGGAAAATTTTTTCGTACGTCGCGTCCGCCATTTTCTACCGCGCATGCGTGGCCGAAACTCCGCCCCCTCCTCCCCGGACTTCAGAATGGGCAGCGGATGCGTTGAAAAACTGCATCCGCTGCCCACGTCGTGCCACGTTTTTAGCAACGGACCCGTACCGACGCAAGTGTGAAAGAAGCCTTAGGCCACATTCATACGTTCAGTATTTTACCTCAGTATCTGTAAGCCAAAACCAGGAGAGGAACAATCAGAGGAAAAGTATAATAGAAACCCGTCACCACTTCTGTATTTATCTCCCACTCCTGTCTTTGGCTTATAAATACTGAGGTAAATACTGACCAAATACTGAACGTGGCCTTTCATATAGCATTTTCTGTGTGTGAAGATGGTCACAAAATGGTTACTGAAATATACAGTAGCTCTCCCAGGGCAACTTATAACAGATGGTGTCATGCCGGCAGATTAATATTACGGGCGGCATGGTGGCTCAGTGGTTAGCACTGTAGCTTTGCAGCCCTGAGTTATAAGCTGACCTAGGACCTTTCGATTCCGAGCCCCTCATAGAGTGATGGCAATGTCTGGAAGGTGTAGCAGAATACACTGGTGCTATATAAGTATAAGAAATAAGTAATCCTTTACAAAGATGCCACGGGTGTGAGACTTGCCGAGATCCAAGTGAATTTAAATACTTCCTTCCATAATTGCACTATATTATGTTTCTATAATAAAACCATACTATAATTCCCTTGGATGATTATATGTCATATCCCTATTATCAGATGAGTGAGGACCCTAACCCCGGCACCCCCACTGATCGGATGTCTCCAGGTGCCGCAGCAGTCAGATGTACACAGCGTATAGGTGCACAACAGCACAGCTCCGTTCACTGTAACGACGGCCGAGCTTCAGCACCCAAGATCGGCCACTACATTGTGAACAGAACTGTGCTGCTGCGTCATCCATATACTGCTTACATCCGGCTGCTGAGGACAGGCAATTGGTGGGATTGGTCAGACACCCAACAATCTGATTCTAAGAACAGGCCATCAATATGAAAATCCTGGACAACCCCATCAATTTCCTACATTGTATGAATATAAGGGGTCATGTACATAGCCCCGTGAGATGGGTGTGATGGAGAATGCAGCAAGTCCAGTAGTCTGGGTCCTGCACCCCTATGTAAAACCCATTCCAGCTCATATAGTTTCCATTAATGAGAGATGCCGAGTTCACCCGTGAGTAAACAATCAGTGGGACATACCTGGAGACTTGTTGGCCGAGGAAGACGATGTGCTCCTGCATTCTGCTTAGTCTGATTTCATACTGGACTTCTTTGACTTTGGGGTTATGTTTTCTAACATAAAAGCCTCTCCAGCAAGACTGCAGTTGTGTCGCTGCTTTGTTCTTCCTATTCAGGTGGTCGGTGTCTGTTTCCTGTAACCCTTTGCTGTCTACAGCATCACTGTAAGAGGAGGAGGCACTGGATGGCTGGGTATGCTCCGTCACAGAGTCATAAGAGGACTGAGAACTGTCGTTACATTGTGACAGATGCTCAGCAGACTTTCCCGGAATGATGGCGACAACTGTTGGGCCAACTTCATCTTCTTTTCCCTGCGATACTAAATTCTCAGAACTACCTCTGCTCATCTCCGTCAGGGAGTTCCCTGCATTTAGTTCCTCTGTTAGGCCAGGTACCCTGTGCTCTACACCAGGAGACATGGGGGATAGACCAGGAGCAACGGGCATGAAGGTGGACTCAGAGGAAAGAAGGCTACGGTTCAGCTTATCCTCATCAGTCTGGATGTCTTCAAGATAAAGGTTGCTGTAATGTGATGGTCCAGACTGAGCCGAGCTGGAGGACAGATTTCTTGATGTGGAGGAATAATGGTCTTCAGAATTACTTGTGCCTAGCCAAGTGTTGACCATGACGGTTGGATCTAGGAAGGTCAAATAAACAACTTAATAAAAAAATAAGTGTCACCACATTGCAAAGTGCTTGTAAATTTTAAGAAAAAAGCAAAAATGACCTGTCACATCCGTGGGTAAGTAGAAGTCTTCAAGCTTTATTGGGACATATCAAAGCAAAACCCACCACGGTAGTGAGTAAGAACACGCTGCCACCTGACACCATTCTGGCCTTGGCACCCTTATTCCTAGTATGGCTGGGTATTATGGGATATCCTATCTAAAGGTTAAACTAGCAGTCGAACGGAAGAAGAAATGTGCAAAAGATAGGAATTCACTGGAAATGCAAACAGAGCATACAAAATACATTACAAGGACAGAATAAATATACCATACCTGAAATAAAGGAGAAACTAATACATAAGCATGGTATCATGCTTTACTGTAAACTATATGGGATGCTAAAGGTGACTTTTTTGGATGCCCACAATGGGGAAACGGATGGTTTTTCCTTTTTTTGGAATAGAGATGGTTAATCCACCAGTTAGGGGAAGAGATTGGCAAAAAAAACTCCATCTAAGAAAAGCATTTTGGATTATTAGATAGGACACCAAAACGCCAAACGGCATGAATTATAGAGATGAGACCCGTCTATTAATGTCTTCTTTATCTGAGGAATATGTATTCCACCATTGTAATGTATTTTGTACGTTGTTTGCATTTCCAGTGACACTTCATGTTCCATTCCTTTAGATACGATATCCCACAGTACCTAGCCATATAACGACTAAGGGCGCCAAGGCCTGAAACATGTCAGGTGGCAGCGTGTTCTTACTAACCACCATAGTGGTTTGTGTCTTAAAATGTCCCAATAAAGCTTTAAGACTTTTACTTACCCACAGATGTGAAAGTCCATTTTTTCTTGGACATTAATCATTTGTCATCGGTCATGAATTGACACCTGCTCCTTTTGGGTATGACAGCTTACATTTGTGCACGTTGAGGCTTTTCTTTCTTTGCTTTTTAAAAACTATTTTCCTTGTTATTAAAAATCCACTCAAATTTCAAAAATGTCAGGATGCTGTGGTCTTGCAGTGGTTGCTTAGCATGTGCCGTGTCTACAAGCTCTTGGTAATAGAGCTTGTATGTGCTGATTTAAACATGGCCGGATCACTACAGTGCACCATCCAGCCAGCTTTAGTACTACAGCACTCCAACTATGCTGCAGAGGTAAAGCCGCCACTGCTTGCAACATTGCAGAATGCACAATTAGTCGTCTAAAACCCCAGGCCAGCAAGAAGCCAGGAGGCAGAAAAGCCGTGCACTGCTGCAGATGAAACATGAGAAAACCCGTACATGAAGACATCAGAAACACAGATAATTCTATCAGATTTTCTGTATGACCATCTCCTTAGTATAAGCAGTCCTTGGTAAAAGGTGTCGCTGCATCTCACTATTGTATGGTCCATCCGCAGACGCAGCAGAGCATGCCCCACTTGCCCTGAGATACCCCCAGTCAGTTACAGTAGCCTATAGTGCACCTATGGGGTGGGAAGTAAAGAGCCTACTACTATCTACTCAGATTTTCCAACCTCCCTGCCCTAGCAACAAAAGCAAAAGAAATAAAACGGATAATAATGCACAGCATCCAATGTACCTAAGAACAAAAGTTGCAATTTATATAGATGTTACCCTACAAGAACCTTTATCACAGATCTAATGTGAGGACATTGCCAAAGTGTAGAGGAGCGCAAACCTCCATAGATAAGAGATTGTGTATGGAGTAGAATACAGCGCCACTATATGCTTACATGTACCATCTCGTCCGCTTTCCCTCTGCATTTATAGATTCTCACGCTACACCACTGTCATCAAGAACCTCAGGATGAATACAGTAAAAGCACATAATGCTTAGGAAACACAGGTACTGTGATTATATAGATCATTACCGGCCATTTTCAATGTATGGAAATCTGCTCCTCTGATCGCAAAACATATTTATGCCGTGTCTGCCTATGTGACGTGATATATGGTGGCGTGTGCACACGGAAGGGAAGTTACCAGGATTTGTTCCAGGCTTCCCAGCATCCGCCTCTGCTTGCAACAGGAAAACGCAACTATTTGACAGTATATTAGAGAACGGATTATAAGTTACACTATTTGTAATGTAATCAATCATATTTCCCACAAAGCAAATTATATTTCTTGCTTTTTATATGGAAAAATGCATGTATGCCTTATTCCAATGAATGTTCTCAGTAGAAAAAAGGTCAACAACCAAAAAAACCCCCACTGAATCGTGAATAATAAAACAAAAATATTTGCAGAAACCTAGTTAAGTGGCCGCTAGACCAGAGCCCTGCAAACCTACTACAGGAGCCATTGCTGGCGCTTCTTCTAATTATTAGGCCAGCGTGATGTTATTTGTGTGTGTCATCACAACAGAATGATGTTGTGGGCCTACTAACAAGAAGATGGTGGTAGGTAGGGGGAGGTACGCAGTACTCTGGCCGGCAACCATGGACTTCTGATGTGGCCGTTGTACCAGGATCCTGTATATCTTTTTTGCTTAATGTGAATTACATCTATATTGTCAAATATGTACAATGAAGAAAAAAATATATGCCTGCTTACCACTATTATTAGACGGATGAAGAGTTCTGGTGGGGCTCTGCTGCTCAGCTGATGTGTACGATCTTTTATTAGGAGTTGAAGAGAGATGGGCCTCGTTACGAATCTGGTGCATTAATTGTCTTTGATGTAACCTAATCAAAGACAACAAAACTGAATTAGATTGTGATCATATTCTGAAAACAAAATCTATATTTGATACAGATGTAAAGGTTTAGTTGGAGACAACTCCTCCATATGATGATGCAGGTGACAGAGGATGATGAACAAGCTTCCGGAGAACTGAAGATTACACAGTGGTTCAGTATAAATGCGCAGTCAGACAGCCGTATATATCTGACCGAAATCGGAACGCAGTGCATGGACTGGCTGGTAGCTCTCCTGAACCAAGCGTGAGAACTATAAACAAATGAAGCCGTCACGCTGGGGTCAGGAGAGCCGATGGCCAGTCCATGCACTGCGCTCCGATCTCGGTCAGAGTTATACGGCCGTCTGACTGCGCCCTAAGGCTATGTGCACACGTCAGGATTTCTTGCAGAATTTTCCTGAACAAAACCGGACATTTTCTGCAAGAAATCCGCATGCATTTTTTCGCCTTTTCTGTGCGTTTTTTTCCGGAGCTTCCCAATGCATTAAATAGTGGCTAAAACGTGAAAAATCTGCCAAATTAATGAACATGCTGCGTTTTTTACCGCAACGCGTTTTTTTTTGCGTAAAAAAGAGGTGTTTTGCGTTTATTTGTGAAAATATCAGAATTTAGGGGAAAATTTTGAAAAATTCGCAATTTATAAACTTTTAATCTTTATATCCTCAAACCAGTTAGTCACACTGTACAAAATAATTAAGAAAAAACATTTCCCATATGTCTACTTTACGTCTACATAATTTTTTAAAAGTCATTTTATTTTGTTAGGATTTTAGAGGGGTTAAACATTTAGTAGTAATTCATTTTTTTCAAGAAATTTGCAAAAACTGTTTCTTTACGGACCTATTCAGATTTCAATGGACTTTGAGGGGCTTACACACTGAAAACTCCCCAAAAGTGACACCATTTTAAAAACCGCACCCCTCAAATACGGTACTTCAAAACTGCTGTCAAGAAACTTTTTAACGGTTCAGGTGCTACGCAGGAATTACTACAAAGTTGAATGGAAAAAAAAATAAATTGTAATTTTTACTCTAAAATGTTGCTTTAGCCCCCATTTTTTTTTTACTTTTATAAGTAACAGCACAAAAAAATTGACCCCACTATTTGTTACCTGATTTATTCTAAGCGCGCCACATATGGTCAGATACCTCTGTTTGGACAAACGGCATTTTGGAACACAAATTTGTCTGAAATAGATTACAGACATAGTGTTGCATTTGAGGGGCTCCTAAGGTGCCCAAAAAGCAGAAAACCCCCAGAAGTGACACCATTTTGGAAACTACACCCCTCGAGAATTTTATCCAGTAATATAGCGAGCATTTTGAACGCACAGGTACTACACAGAATTTGATAATTGTACGTCGTCATATTGAAAATTTCCATTTTTTTTCATGAAAATGTTGCTTCAGCCCCCAAATTTTCATTTTTCCAAGAGGTAACATGAAAAAGTGGACCCCACTGTTTGTTACCCACTTCCTTCTGAGTGTGGAGATACCCCACTTATAGTCAAAAAGTTCTGTTTGGACATATGGCAAGGCACGGAAGGGAAGAAGTGACATTTAGTGTTTGGAAAGTGAATTTGGCTGCAGTAGACTGCAGACACCATATCTCATGTGCAGAGCCACTGAGGTACCAAAACACATGTGACCCCATTTTGGAAACTAGACCTATCAAGGATTTCATCTAGGCATGTATTGAGATGGTTGAACCCGCAGGTGCTTCACAGAACTGTTTAAAATGTGGATCTGAAAATGAAAATAACATTTTTTTTCTACTAGAATATAGTTTTAGCCCCAAATTTATCATTTTCACAATGGATAATATGAAAAAACAAACCTCATGATTTGTTACACAATTTCTTCTGAACATAAAGATGCCCCATATGTAGTCAAAACTGCTGTTTAGGTACATAGCAGGGCTCGGAAAGGAAAGAGCGCTATTTTATTTTTGGGGCGTATATTCTGTAAGACATCGTGAATGCCATGTCGCATTTGCAGAACCCCTGAAAAACAACAGAAATCCCCCACAAGGGACCCCATGTTGGAAACTAGACCCCTCAAGGAATTCATCTTGGGGTGAACTGAGCATTTTTAACCTACAGGTGATTCACAAAATCTATAACATTTAGTTGTGAAAAGAAAAAAAAAATTAGGGATTTTTGTGTACTCACCGTAAAATCCTTTTCTCCGAGCCATTCATTGGGGACACAAACCGTGGGTGTATGCTGCTGCCACTAGGAGGCTGACACTAAGTGATACAAAGAAAGTTAGCTCCTCCCCTGCAGTATACACCCTCCTGCTGGCTCTCAGCTAACCAGTTTGGTGCAAAATCAGTAGGAGATTAATAACAACATATGAGCGTATAGCATGTCATTATATATGAGAGTATAGCATGTCAGATTATAAAAAACAAGCTTAAGCTAACAACAGGGTGGGAGCTGTGTCCGCCAATAAATGGCTCTGAGAAAAGGATTTTACGGTGAGTACACAAAAATCCCTATTTCTCTTTCGCCTCATTGGGGGACGCAGACCATGGGACATCCCAAAGCAGTCCCTGGGTGGGGACAACATCAGATCAGGCCCTGTGTAACTGCTACTTACAAGTGCGCCACCGCAGCCTGCAGAGTCCGCCTGCCAAGACTCACATCTGTGGAAGTGTGGGCATTATAGTGCTTCAAGAATGCATGCGGACTGGACGAATCCGCAAGCTTGCAGGCATGCCTTGCCGACGCCTGGTGCCTAGAACCGTCGATAGACAGGGAGATAGGCTGACATCTAGCACGGAAGGACTCCTGGATAGTGAAACGAATCCACCAAGCTAACATGGCCGATGAAACGGCTAAACCCTTCCTGAAAACGTAAGGAAGCCTTACGCTTACCATCAGGAAGCCCAAATAAAGCGTCCAACCTTCGGAAGGACGCCGTATTCGAGATGTATCTACTCAGAGCACTCACTTCGTCCAGAATATGGGGAACTCATTCCATTTTGTGGACTGGTGCCGAAAGAGATGAGGAAAGAAGTATGCCCTCATAACAGGGGTAATACAATACCACCTTGGTAACAAGGGATGGTCTGAGGACAACCTTGCCTTGAAGGTAATAAGGGAAAAAAGTCTGAAAGAACAGAGCAGCTAGCTCCGAAGACTCGTCAGGGTGAGGCTATTGCAGAGAAAAAAGGGTGATCTTCCCTCATAGTAAAGTCTGCCGGGATGAAAAGGAGTCTACTGTAAGACTCCTAGGACCATTAAGGTCCCAATGATCTAATGTTATGCGATAGGGAAGAACTACGTGAGAAAACTCCCTGTGAGAAAGTCCCTACTTGCAGTTTTGCTGCAATAAGGCAGAAGGATACTAGCTGCGCAAACAAAAAACTGACGTGGTCAGTGTGGATCTCAGAGGATCACTGGGCCCCTTTCTGCTTTCGGAAGTAGTGGAAGGGGAGTTATGGAAACTGGTACCACGGAAGAACCAGAGCATGCAGTGCGATGGCTCTTGGATCTCGAGGCCGAATCACGAACTCGAGCACATTGGCGTTCAGTCTGGACGCCATCCGATCTACATCTGAAGAGCTCCAGTGAAGGCACATCTGATGGAAGACTTTGGGGTGAAGTTCCCACTGACTAGAGGCGGAACCCTGACGGCTGAATTTGTCCAGAGTTCTACTCCTGGGATATATACTGCCGAGATCACAAATGGTAGATCTCGGCCCATCACAGAATGTGAGGTACCTTGGTCAAGGCGCCTGACCGTGGGTACCTGCTAGATGATTGACGTATGGCACCGCCGTGGCATTATCCAATAGAATTCGGATGGGGTGACCAGCCAGAAGGACCTGCTGTAGGACTACCATTCGGATCTCCAGATGGCCGCGGGATGCCGCGCGTGCGCAGATGGAGATCGCGGCGGCCATTTTCCTGAAGCCGCGGCCAGCAGAGCGCCGCTTCTGCGCACGCGCGGCCAAAGGAAGATGGCCGCGCCCACCGACCACCAATGGAATAACGGACATCGCTGCTATTTTCACCCCCCCGTGCAGGATTGGGGACGTTGGACATGCGCACACCACTACGCCACCAACGGAAAACTACGCAATATCTGGGGGAAGAAGCCACGCCCATCCGACCTGACCAGCCTGATTGACAGGCGAAAATGACTACTTTGGTAACGTATTTCGGCAGCATAGGTGGGGAATCGGGGTCCACAAACTACACTATTGTAATGCACAGCTCAGGCCATATTTAACAGTATTTTTATCTCATACCGAAAAAAACGGGGTGATAGGTTCCCTTTAAATGAAAAGACACAAAAAGAATTGTCCTAAAGCTAAATTGGATATAATTCCAGACCAAACATAAAAAAGGAGGTGGACAAAAGTATTGGCACTGTTCGAAAAATCATGTGATGCTTCTCTAATTTGTGTAATTAACAGCACCTGTAACTTACCTGTGGCACCTAACAGGTGTTGGCAATAACTAAATCACACTTGCAGCCAGTTGACATGGATTACAGTTGACTCAACCTCTGTCCTGTGTCCTTGTGTGTACCACATTGAGCATGGAGAAAAGAAAGAAGACCAAAGAACTGTCTGAGGACTTGAGAAACCAAATTGTGAGGAAGCATGAGGAATCTCAAGTGAACAAGTCCATCTCCAAAGACCTGAATGTTCCTGTGTCTACCGTGCGCTGTGTCATCAAGAAGTTTAAAGCCCATGGCACTGTGGCTAACCTCCCTAGATGTGGACGGAAAAGAAAAATTGACAAGAGATTTCAACGCAAGATTGTGCAGATGTTGGATAAAGAACCTCGACTAACATCCAAACAAGTTCAAGCTGCCCTGCAGTCCGAGGGTACAACAGTGTCAACCCGTACTATCCGTCGGCGTCTGAATGAAAAGGGACTGTATGGTAGGAGACCCAGGAAGACCCCACTTCTTACCCCGAGACATAAAAAAGCCAGGCTGGAGTTTGCCAAAACTTACCTGAAAAAGCCTAAACCGTTTTGAAAGAATGTTCTCTGGTCAAATGAGACAAAAGTAGAGCTTTTTGGGCAAAGGCGTCAACATAGAATTTACAGGAGAAAAAAAGAGGCATTCAAAGAAAAGAACACGGTCCCTACAGTCAAACATGGCGGAGGTTCCCTGATGTTTTGGGGTTGCTTTGCTGCCTCTAGCACTGGACTGCTTGACCGTGGGCATTGCATTATGAAGTCTGAAGACTACCAACAAATTTTGCAACATAATGTAGGGCCCAGTGTGAGAAAACTGGGTCTCCATCAGAGGTCATGGGTCTTCCAGCAGGACAATGACCCAAAACACACTTCAAAAAGCACTAGAAAATGGTTTGAGAGAAAGCACTGGAGACTTCTAAGGTGGCCAGTAATGAGTCTAGACCTGAATCCCATAGAACACCTGTGGAGAGATCTAAAAATGGCAGTTTGGAGAAGGCACCCTTCAAATATCAGTGACCTGGAGCAGTTTGCCAAAGAAGAATTGTCTAAAATTCCAGCAGAGCATTGTAAGAAACTCATTGACGGTTACCGGAAGCGGTTGGTTGCAGTTATTTTGGCTAAAGGTTGTGCAACCAAGTATTAGGCTGAGGGTGCCAATACTTTTGTCTGGCCCATTTTTGGCGTTTTGCGTGAAGTGATCAATGTTTTGCTTTTTGCTTCATTCTCTTTTGTGTATTTTCATTTAAGACAAATTAAATGAAGATAATAATACCAAAGAATTTGTGAATGCAATCATTTTCAGGAAGAAACTGAGTATTATCTGACAGAATTGCAGGGGTGTCAATACTTTGGGCCACAACTGTATACTGCAGAGGAGGAGATCACTTTCTTTGTATCACTTAGTGTTAGCCTCCTAGTGGCAGCAGCATACACCCACGGTCTGTGTCCCCCAATGAGGCGAAGGAGAAAATACACTTTTTCCACTAAAATACTCTGTTTCAGCACCAAATTTACAATTTCCATGAGGAGTAATAGGAGAAAGTGGACCCCATAATTTGTTACTCCGTGTCACTTTTCCATAGTCTTTGTTCTGCCAGTAACGTGAGAACCCTGATATTTCCATTTACGGATCACAAACCTGACTGGGGGCTTGTTTTCTGAAGGATAAATTAGGGGCTTTATTGGTAACATTTTGGGGCACATAATATTTTTTGAGATCGCTTCCAGAATAAGGCTGGGATCACATTCTTGTGTTCTACACTGAGCACTTACCTCAGGGTTTCCATTTAAGTCCCCCCCCCCCAAAAAAAATGAAGTCCTAGAAGGAACCACCCACTTTAATTAGGCAGATGGAGTCACTTTGGATTCCGTTTGCCGTCTATTCCAGTGGCATCCATTTTTTTTAAGCATGCGCAGATCTGTGGTGGACCACAATTGTGCACTAAAAAGACACCTAAAGTGATGGGACACCGCCGGATCAGAGACCAGACTGAGTCCATCTGCCTCATTATAGTGAGTGAAACCCTGTCGTAAATGCTCTGCGGAGAGCACAGGATGTGACCAGAGCGTTATTCTGATTTTTGGGAGGCAGAAGGAACAAATAGACAGCAGTACAATAGTATCTCTTATTTTATTCTTGCGCGGTTCACTTTATTCTTCGGGTCGGTGCACTTACACCAGATGTATTTATTTTTTATGTTTTGCTAAT
This sequence comes from Ranitomeya variabilis, assembly GCF_051348905.1. NCBI lineage: Eukaryota > Metazoa > Chordata > Amphibia > Anura > Dendrobatidae > Ranitomeya > Ranitomeya variabilis. The sequence continues at coordinate 486,680,449 of NC_135234.1, read as the reverse complement.
ATCACAGTAAAAGTGTATGTGTTTTTTTTTAATAAGACATTTTTTGGGGTCGCCATATTCTGAGAGCTGTAACTTTAATTTTCTGGCAAAAAATATGATGGCTTATTCTTTGTGCAACAAGTTGGGGCGCATAATGCTTTTTGATCACTTATACTCAGATTTTTTAGATGCAGAAAGAATAAAAACCAGGAATTCAATTATTGGTTTGGTTTTTTTTTTTGCACTATTCACTGTGCAGTAAAAGTGATCAGACCAATGTGTTCGTACAATCAAGGCTGTGGAGTTGGAGTCGGAGACCATTTTGGTGGAGTCAGAGTCGGGGTCTTGAAAACTGAGGAGTTGGAGTCGGAGGTTTGGCTTACCAACTCCACAGGCCTGCGTACAATTACAGGGATACCAGATTTATATAGTTATTTATGCCACACTAATTTTACATACTAAAAACAATATTTGACATACCATTTTTTTACATGTGTCTTTTTTTACGTGTCTTTTTGATTGCTTTTGGTTGGTTTGAATTCAATTTTTCATGTGTCAGTATGATGAAAAAGCGTCCTTTTTGGAGTGTTTTTTTTTTACGGTGATCCTGTTTTATTGATCAAGTGTTTATTTTTGTTTTAAAGCAAACAGCGTTTTTAGTTTTCGTGATTTGTGTGCTCTATGTTTTTTTTTACTTTATTACACATTTTATGTAATTGTTTTAACTTTTTCACTTAGTCCCACTGTGGAACATGTAGATTTTTCACTTTGATCTCTGGTCTCATACACTGCAATGCACCTCTTGTGTCTCCCCTTTTCCTCATAGATTGTAAGCTTGCGAGCAGCAGGGCCCTCATTCCTCCTGGTATCTGTTTTGAACTGTGATTTCTGTTATGCTGTAATGTCTGTTGTCTGTATAAGTCCCCTCTATAAGTTGTAAAGCGCTGCGGAATATGTTGGCGCTATATAAATAAAATTATTATTATTATTATTATTATTATGCATGAGACCTGTCAGTGAGTCACTGACACAGCCTGTGAGACCCCGATTATATCTGAATCTCACAGTCCACCGTGCCCTGGGGTCATCAGATGATCTCCGAATACCATGGCAATGATCGCATCCATAATTATTATTGCAGGGGGGGTTCGATCCTGCCATAAGGGGTCTTATAACCCCCTTTTAACCACTTAGATACAGCCATCGTGTTTGACAGTGGTATTTGTGTAGTTAATCGACTCCAATCAGTTCCAAAACCAGCCAGGGCCCATACCACAGGGAGTCAGCGGTCATATACAGCTGACACCTGTGGGAACTGCTCCCATGGCAGGGCGCTATACACTTATTGCTGACCATCAGTAAGGAATGAGGTCTCTTAATGGCAGCCATTTTAATGCGTGCTGCGATTCGCTAAGCAGATAAAGGAAGTCTGTCACTCACAAAATGCATTTTAAATGGGCTGTACAGTATTGTTAAAGACTTAGCCCATATTAGTACTGTAGCTGTTACTAGTACAATGACTTAGAAAATAATTTCTAATTCATATGCAAATGAGGGAACTTTGATGCCCCCTTGGAGGAGGCACACACCAGCTGGGAAGCAAGCACTGGTAATTAGAAACAAGAGAAGGGCCCCGATATGCAAATGAGGAGGCAAAGTAGCGCACCAAGCTCTTGGCCACACCGAGGGTGCACTGAAGCCTCCGGATTTGCATATGAATTTAAAGTTATTTATTTTCTCAGGCACGGTACCAGTAACAGGTACAGTGCTAGTATGGTTATTATCGGGGCTAAGTGCCCTACCACACTGTATAGCCCATTTAAAATGCATTTGGGGGTGACAGATTCCCTTAAAGGTAAGATAAGAAATAACTGTGTTGCTGCCTCCCAGTAGTGACCTGTGCTCAATATCTGATCCCCAGCAATTCATATTTTTACCACTAACTGCAGAAATAAAAGTGTCATGCCATTCTTAGATGATTTCACAAGACACGTACCTTTGTTTACTTAAAATTTTCTCCAACTTGGCATCTTCCTCTGTCTGAAGACCATGTGCGGACGTCAGGGGACACACGGATGCCAAGTACTGCACCAGTGGAACATGCTGACCTGGCCGGTACGATCTTCCCTTTCCTTGGCTGTAAAGCCATTCTGCTTTCAAGCTATGATAGCAAAAGAAGAAGTTAACAGCGAGCGCAACAAAATATCTCTAAAATTCACCATAAAACAAACACGGGAGGAGTTATTCTGAAAGGCTCAATGCCAGCAGCATCTTTACGGAGTAAGGAAAGAAAAAAAAATATTTGAAAAATCATATAAATCCATAATGGGGCGACCTTTATGCATCAATAATGAAGAAAAGTATTGTCAGAAATATACCTTCTCTACACATTTAATACATTCAGAAAATGTTCATAAATATGTTCTAGTATGCAACAATACTTAAATTACAACTGATAGGCAACAGATTTACCCATATTAACCTGTGTGCAAGTGATGGAGGTCAGCTCAATAATGCCTTAGTATTTTACCTTTCTTTTTGAGAAACTATATATCCATCTAAAACCTTTAGGTTTAAGCACCAGCTCACAATATAAGGTCTGTAGTCAAAACCAGGTATAGAAGGAGTGGCCATGACACAAGGATTGTTCATGATTGACAACTGCTCCAGATCAGAGAGGCCTGCAAGAAAGGACACCTGGAAGAAAGCAGAACCGTATAACTATCTCCTCCATCTGAATCTATAAGGCAATCTACAGTCCTAAACATTGAAATTGCCATACCGAGAGGGAAAAGTCGTGGAGTTATGGAAATCACAGGATCAAGAGACATGTTAATGATGTACAAATGACAAATAATGGAGACAAAATGTTCAAAACATCGTGATTTATTCAGTATTGAGCATGAGCGCCATGCACAGAAATAAATGCCTTGACATAATATCATTGAGGTTGTTAATGGATGTCTGAGGCATGCTCTGCCAAAATGAATGCACTAGGATATGTAAATCATCAAGATCCGCTGCTGGCAGCTCCTTTTGCAGTTGCTGACTAATGATGTCCCAGTTGTGCTCGAGAGCACGCTGCAGTCCATGGTAACACGTTTAAACCATGTAGGCTGCTCACAGCAGCACAACCAACATGCGGTCTGGCATTGTTACATTGAAAAATGGAATTAAAGGCAATATGTCAGCATGTTTTCCCTATGTAATCTGACAGCAGCATGATGATGGAACAGAGACTATGATTCCTGCGATGTATTACTTTGTTTACTGGGTTCAACAGTTATGATAGAATCACAGTTTTCCCAGTTGCAGATTTAGCAGAGCTCAGAATGTTGTAACCCTGCCCACACCACATGTTTCTGTGAATATTGTATAGTGACCGAGTGGTGCTAATCAATGGGGGCGTGGTTAGACTAGGAGGCACAAGGGCAGATTGTCCTGTAGTGTAATCTCCTGCTGATAAAATACTGAAATTGAAACAGCAAAACACAGCCCAGAAAGTGATACATCTCTGAAATCAGGCTCTCTTCTCCTCATCATGGTGCCCTCAGATCCCATAGGTAAATCTGGTAACAGATTCCCTTTAAACTATAGGCGTCCGGCTACCATACATTATGCCACGCACACCATAATCCACGGAGTAGGATCGGTGAGATGTTCCCTTGTAGAGATCGCTTCATGGCATTATCCATATGGTCTTGACAAAATAGCGAGTAGTGATCCATTCTGCACAGCAAGTGAAATGAGACATCCCACTAGACTTCATCTTCACCCGCCTCTGTTCCTTATCTAATCTCACAACCTCTCCCTTCCCCCTATCTGACCACCATCTACTCACCTTCTCATCCCTGTCCTCCTCACCAGCCCTCCATGCCCAGCCACTACCACATCCTCGTAGAAACCTCGCACACCTAGATATTCACAGACTCTCAGACTCTCTTGTACCCGTCCTCCATATCTTCACTCCACGACACAGACAGCGCCACCGCTTTCTATAACTCTACCCTCACAACAGCCATAGACTCAGTCGCCCCTCTCATGCATGGCAAAGTGCGACAAATCAATAGGCAACCCTGGCATAACAATCTCACAAAAAAACCTCGACAAGCATCCAGGGTCGCGTAGCAGCGTTGGAAGAAAACACGCCTGCCAGACGATTCACTGCTTTCAAACAAGCTACACTTGCCTTCAAACTAGCCCTCACTTCTGCTAAACAGACCTATTTCACAAACCTTGTATCTTGATTATCCTACAACCCAAAACAACTGTTCAGCACATTTAACTGTCTCCTCCGCCCACTACTGCCACCTCTAACTCCCCTCATCTCTTCCGAGGACTTTGCCACCTACTTCAAAAACAAGATCGACCAAACAAGGCAAACCTTTACTGTTCCACCACCGCAACCACTCCATATACCAAACCTCTGCCCTTCCCTAATAACTTTCCTCTCCAACATCACTGAAGGAGAGCTTACTCACCTCCTTTCTAAATCACACCCTCACCTGTGCACTTGATCCCATCCCTTCCCACCTGCTCCCCAACCTCACTCATTTCAGCCCTAACCCACCTCTTCAACCTATCGCTGTCTTCTGGTACCTTCCTCTTTGCCTTCAAACATGCCACAATCACACCCATATCTCAAAAAAACTAACCTTGACCCAACTGCTATGCCCAGCTATCACCCCATATCACTGCTCCCGTTTGCTTCAAAACTTCTTGAGCAGCATGTCCATGCTCAACTTTCCTCCCACCTCTCATCTAACTCACTCCTTGACAACCTCCAATCTGTCTTCCGCCGCCACCACTCCACCAAAACTGCCCTGACCAAAATTAATAATTACTTACTCACAGCCAAAGCTAACAGACAGTTCTCCATCCTCCTCCTTCTCGACCTGTCCTCTGCTTTCGACACAGTCGACCACTGCCTGCCGCTACAGATTCTTTCTTCCCTTGGCATCAAAAGCCTTGCCCTGTCCTGGATTGCCTCATATTTTCCTGACCGCACATTTAGCGTTTCCCACTCCCACACTACCTCTTTATCCCGCCCTCTCTCTGATGGAGTCCCTCAAGGCTCTGTCCTAGGGCCCCTACTTTTTTCCATCTATACCCTTGGCCTAGGACAACTCAAAGTCCCATGGCTTCCAGTACCACCTGTATGCGAACGACACTCAGATCTACCTCTCTGGCCCAGATGTCACCTCTCTGCTGTCCAGAATCCTGGAGTGTCTATCAGCCATATCTTCTTTCTTCAGCTCTCGCTTCCTAAAACTCAATGTAGACAAAACCGAACTCATCATCTTTCCCCCATCTCGAGTTTCCCCCCTACCTTATCTATCTATTATGGCAAACGGTATCACGCTTTCTCCCACACCTGAAATCTGCTGCCTCGGGGTAACTCTCGACTCTGCCCTGTCCTTCAAATCGCACGTCCAAACTCTTGCCACCTTCTGTCGCCTCCAACTCAAAAATATTGCCAGAATCCGTCCCTTCCTCAGCCCACAATCTACTAAAACTCTTGTGCATGCCCTCATCATCTCCCGCCTTGATTACTGCAACATCCTCCTATGTGGCCTCCCTGCTAAGTCTCTTGCACCACTCCAGTCTGTCTTCAATTCTGCTGCCCGGCTAATCCACCTATCTCCTCGCTACTCCCCTTTCTCCCCTCTGCAAATCCCTCCACAGGCTCCCAATTCCCCAACAAATCCAGTTCAAACTACTAACACTGATCTACAAAGCCATCCACAACCTGTCCCCTCCCTATATCTCTGAACTAATCTTCCCTCGCGTAATCTTCGATCCTCCCAAGACCTCCTACTCTCCTCCACACTTATTCGTTCCTCACACAACCGCCTCCAAGATTTCTCACGAATATCCCCCGTCCTCTGGAATTCCACACCTCAACACGTTCGATTATCTACCACCCTCAAATCCTTCAGACTTAACATGAAAACCCATCTCTTCAGGAAAGCCTACAGCCTGCAATAACCATTCTGCCGCCTCACCACCACCCGAGCTGCCGCCTCACCACCACCAGAGCTGCCGCCTCACCACCACCAGTCCCATACCAAGCCTAAGGAGTCTGTGTCTACACAAGCCATAAGAAGGTGTTTGCATGATATTGAGCTACGAGCCAGATGTCCAGCTACAGGTGTTCCATTGTCTTCACCTCACTTACAATTATGGTGCAGAGTAAGACGGCAATGGAGGTTGAAATGAAGGTCTATCCTCTTCAGCACTGAGTCCATCAATAAAACCCACATATTGGTTTGGAGACCACGTGGGCAATGCTACAAAGAGGTTTCATGAGGGAACATCACATGGGTCTTATTTACAGAATTATGGCATGGGGTGGTTTAATATAAATTACTTGAACCCCTCTAGTCTTCATTCCAGGTACAGTAACAGCTTGGCACTACATTGATTTAGTCGTAGAACCAGTGGTATGTCAATTTCTCCAAAGTGTCCCAGGAGTCATTTTTCTACACAGGCCGCATGTTTCTTCTGCTACTATGAGGAGCCTGCATGGCCTAAACATGTTACCATGGCCTGCAGGGTCTCTGGACTTGTCTCCCACCCCCGTTACATCTGGGACGTCATTGATCGACAATTGAAAAGGGGCTGTCAGCTGTGGATCTTTATGATTAGCATGGACAACTGCATTCAGGGTGACAGAACATTTCTCAGACAACCATTAGTAACCTCATTGATAATATAAAATGTGTAAGTGCACGGATTTTTGTGCGTGGCACAATACATCGAGATGTTTTGAAAATGTTCTTTTAATGTTTTCATCATTTGCATATCATTAACATGTCTATTGATCTCATGATTTCCATAATTCCCTGACGCTTCCTTCTTGGTATTGGGGTCTAAGGGGTAACTTTTCTCTTTGTGGAGAGTGACAAGCCAAGCCTGACATGCCAGAGTGAGGAAACTTATAAGCCATGCATGCTCCTCTGGGAAATTAAATATGCAAATTGTTTCGTCAGAGTGGAAGAGAACTAGAACTCTAGCGCCAATTATCGACTCTTTAGCGAGCAGCAAAATGACTTAGGATTTTAAAGTTGAGGAGTGTATATTTTCCAGGAAGGTTCAGCTTTAGTTTATATACTATAGTTCATGGGATTAGAATTCTCAATAAGAGGATTATGAATACATGCACAACCCACGGAGTAAACAGGCACGGCAAAGTTCAAGGGTCAGGGATTGGCCTGCAAACAGGAAATACCAATTGCAAAATATGCTAACAACGTTCCTTCAATAGGTAGTTATGTTATGTGACAATAGTTATTCTACATAAATTATGTTAAGAACCAGAAACAAATTATGTTCCAGTAAAACCAGTTCTGGTTGCAATCTAGATTGGTAATGTTAAAAATAATACTGTATGAATCAAAACATAAAGAGAATTTGATACGGGGGTACACCTGCCCCAAACCAAGAATAGTGGCCATTGTCCAGAGCGTTATGCAATCCAGAACAATCTATGTAAGTAAGTGACAACAGCCTTGACACGGTGCCCCCATATTTGTCAGGGAGCACGCAGTGATTAATCCAGCAGCACCTTAACAATGCTGGCATCATATTCATAGATGAAGGGGAAACGTCTGCTGTTCTTAGCAGGAGCACTTAGTGTGATTACTGCCCAATGCACCTCCATGACTTTTTTCTTTAAAGGGAACCTGTCACGAGGTTTGTCCCATACAACCTATGGCCACCACCTTTCAGCCTTGTGTTACAGCATTCTAATATGCTGTATATATGACTCTGATTTGCCCTGTAAGGTAAAAAACACAAACACCTTTTTATTATACTCCAATTACACTGTAATGCGCACGAGTTGGCGCTCTTTAGCCAAAAGATGGTGGCCGTAGGTTATATGGCAAAAACCAAGTGACATGTTCCTTTTAGAGCAAGCCACCAAAGCTGAAATAGTACAAATAAGGGTCACTCTTATATTGACCCCTACTAACTAACAAAAGGCAATTAATGGACACTTGTGAGGTTGACATGTTGTTCACAGCCGAAATCGCTCTGCTCCAATTTTTCTATAAAGGGTGATAAAAATTACCATCCAGGAACACTAAGAAAACGTGTGTTCTCTGTAAATGTAACTCGAACAATTATGAAAGAAAATGACAAGATGAGAATAAAAACAAAAAACATTTTACATCTCGGCAAATTCAGTCATAAAATTGGCTCTTTGCCGCTTATCTAATGTGTATGTTAGGCATACTGTGGGCTCCGCAGCTTTCTTACCCCCTTTAGGCCCAATGTATGCAGTGTCTGCATAGAAGAACGCAAATTACCTCATTTAGGTCTCGAATTTCATTCTCTGCCAGTGACAAGATGGATAAATTCTGTGGAAGGCTGGTGGAAGCCGTGCGTAAGGAGGCAATATTGTTTCCGTGCAGAAGAAAGGTCTGTAGAAGAATGAAGACATTGTAAAAAATGTTCTATACAAAAAATGTCTGCAAAGCGCTGGATGGAACATACGGAGGGTGGATCTAATGACTATAACCCCACTTCAGCATCTTGTGGTAAGAAACTTTTTGATAACCGTACCTTGAGACACAGTAACTTTGAGAGATCACCAATCTGAGATATGTTATTGTCTGATAAATCCAGATGCTGCAGGGACACGCAATTGTTTATCTGGTCGATAACCTTGAGGAAAATAATAGGACACGTCAGAATATAGAATTCATTACGCCATATCGAGGAATCATTACATGGTGGGCACAGATCTGGCTTCTAAGGAGCAGCTTATCATGTGTGCTACCAGGTTCTCCCATAATGAAAGTTTCAGATACCGTATCAATATTACACAGCCTTCCATTACATGTATGATCCTCAGATACAAGAAAATTGTATTTTCTATAAACGAAGCAAGCACGACGTATCAGAGGAGTTTAGACCAAATAATGATAACTACCATCTGGAAGAAGTGCTTACGCTTACTTTTTACCCCCATGACCACTGCAAGCAATCACTGGCCTTAGCCATGTGCAGCACAGTACCATGGAGGCCAAAGAATGGCTGCAGCCAAGTAAGAAGACTGACAAAGAGCATTGGAGGTGTATCCTGTTATCAGCAGCTTATCCCCTACTACACAAGGCGATATGTGCTGCCGAGAATACTGATATTTTAGCATAAACAATATGATCACCTGATGATCATATGGTGATCGCCAGCACGTGTACACCGGATATTAGAAACAAGTGCTCGCATAATCATCTGCTCCTGTAAATGCACCATAGCACCAATTCAGTACACACGACATCTATGTATCAGGCTGTTTGTTTTCTTACCAAAATGCTATCAGCATCTCATAACCTAATTTTACAGACAAACCTTCAAATTGTTTCCGGCAAGGTTAAGCCACTCCAAATGCACCAGATCTTTAAGTCCTTCCACATATCCGATACTGTTGTGAGGAAGATTCAGGACTCGTAAATGGACCAGCTTTGAAACCCCCATCATCCGAACAAGACGGTTGTTGGCTACAGAGAGCTGAAATAAGGTGGACACAGAAGACAGATGACTGAGCAGAAGTCTGACTGCATTCTGAAGACACAGTAACGGTCTGATGCTTCATGCTACAATTTTTACTTGCTACATTACACAGTGTGAAATCTGTGAGAATATACATTTCTACAACACAAGCATGCAACGGATTTAAAGATTTGCAGGCTGCTCTAAATTCCAAAATGGATTATGGTGCTAGAGCAGACCTGGGCAATGTGCGGGCTGCGGGTTACACGCAGCCATAGGGCTGGATACAGTGGCGGCCTGCACCACGAGGCTTCCCCTGCCCGGCATCTCACTGTCATTGAAGGCTTGCATCACGATACTGTGTGCCGGGCTTTGTGGGAACGTCATACTGCGTAGGCAGAGCTGGGCAATGTGTGGCTTGGGGGCCATATGCTGCCCTCTGGCTGTTCCAGTGAAGGGAGGGGACCTCATACTGTGTGGGGGGTTCTGTGGTTACATAGAGTATGAGAGGCATTGGGGGAACATCATACAGTATGGGGGGCTTTATGAGGACACGCTGTATAGGGATGTCATACTGCGTAGGGGCTCTGTGGTGACAGTGTGTGGGAGGACTCTGAGGCGACATTATACAATGTGTGAAAGTATTACTGTTTAGGGGGGCTCAGTGGTGACATACTGAGTGAGGGAATGTGTAGGGACATCGTACCGTGTGAGGGGACATCGTACCGTGTGAGGGGACATCGTACCGTGTGAGGGGACATCGTACCGTGTGAGGGGACATCGTACCGTGTGAGGGGACATTGTACCGTGTGAGGGGACATCGTACCGTGTGAGGGGACATCGTACCGTGTGAGGGGACATCGTACCGTGTGAGGGGACATCGTACCGTGGGAGGGGACATCGGACCGTGGGAGGGGACATCGGACCGTGGGAGGGGACATCAGATTGTGTTGGGAACTGTTAACCAAGGACTGAATAATAGGAGCAGTAGATTTATAAACTTTATAAAAAGTAAATGATATGGCTTTGATTAGCTACTGCAGATAAGAATACATAATACAATAGCCCTATAAAAACAACGGTAGCAGCTAGTCAACAAACTTAATTCTGCTCAATAGTAATGGACAAAAATTTATATAAAACAATACTATAGAAAAAGCTGCTCTAGCACCTCAATATAATTAAATTGCTTATTTACAAGAACAAATTAAATCATAGTACACTGGTCCATGTTGGTTTACTACAATAGAAAATGAATAAGGACCAGTGTACTGTGCTTTAAATCGATTTCAATAAAGAAGGACTGTTATTATACTGGGGGCCGGAGCAGCTTTTTCTATGGTGCTGCGCTCACAAGCTTGGACTCGGCAAGTGATGCTCTCAGCACTACTTACCAATATGGGATAAAGTTGCCAAAGGAAACTGTGATAAAAATTAGAAGCAAGGATAACGGTGAGCAATCTACCTACATTATGTGCCTTATAAAGCAGTAATGAGCATAATTGCATTCGTCTGGTTGATTCTGCGCTCCACAGCAGTCAGACTATCATGTGGCCCTGGTGAATTAATTGCCCACCCCAGCACTATCGTATTGTTCCAGACATGCCATCATGTCTTACATTTATTAAGCTCTGTAACACGTTTTAATTAGGTTCTGAATACTTCTATAAACTATATTGCAGCATGTCATTTACTGACCTGTGTAAGATTTTTACACTTCTCTAGATGTTCTAATTTGATGATCTGGTTCTTGTCCAAAACGAGCGTTCGAGTGTCAGCACTACATGGTAACATGGGGCTCAGCTTCTGCAGACCTTGGCCGGACAGATCCACGACAGTGACTGGAATAAAGCAGAATCGGTAACAGCCCAAGTACTCAGAGGACAACCTGCCAGCACTCCTCATAGGTCTGCTTTAGTATCTGCTTGTATCCATGACAAAAATATTCTGGAGCATCTTTTCTTAAAATGCCGTGTTGTGCTGATCCTCCATTTTTCTTCTTTTCCATTATTGAATAGATTTACAACTGAGTGCTACTTTATCCAACGTGTATTGTCCTTATATACAAGTGCATCTTACTAAATTAGATTATCATCAAAAAGTTAATTTATTTCAGTTCTTCAATATAAAAAGTGAAACTCTTATATTATATAGAGTCATTACAAACAGAGTGATCTATTTCAAGTGTTTATTTCTGTTAATGTTGATGATTATGGCTTACAGCCAATGAAAACCCAAAAGTCATTATCTCAGTAAATTAAAATACTTTACAACACCAGCTTGAAAAATGATTTTAAAATCTGAAATGTTGGCCTACTGAAATATATGTTCAGTAAATGCACTCAATACTTGGTCAGGGCTCCTTTTGCATCAATTACTGCATCAATGCGGCATGGAGGCGATCAGCCTGTGGCACTGCTGAGGTGTCATGGAAGCCCAGGTTGCTTTGATAGCAGCCTTCAGCTTGTCTGCATTGTTGGGTCTGGTGTCTCATCTTCCTCTTGACAATACCCCATAGACAATACCCCATAAGGTCAGGCGAGTTTGGTGGCCAATCAAGCACAGTGATACTGTTGTTTGTAAACCAGGTATTGGTACTTTTGGCAGTGTGGACAGGTGCCAAGTCCTACTGGAGAATGAAATTTCCATCTCCACAAAGCTTGTCGGCATAGGGAAGCATGAAGTGCTCTAAAATTTCCTGATAGATGGCTGCTGTGACTTTGGTCTTGATAAAACACAGTGGACCTACACCAGCAGATGACATGACTCCCCAAACCATCACTGATTGTGGAAACTTCACACTAGACCTCAAGCAGCTTGGATTGTGTGCCTCTCCACTCTTCCTCCAGACTCTGGGACCTTGATTTCCAAATGAAATGCAAAATTTACTTTCAACTAAAAACAACACCTTGGACCACTGAGCAACAGTCCAGTTCTTTTTCTCCTTGGCCCAGGTAAGATGCCTCTGGCGTTATCTATTGGTCATGAGTGGCTTGACACAAGGAATGTGACACTTGTAGCCCATGTCCTGGATACCTCTGTGTGTGGTGGCTCTTGAAGCAATGACTCCAGCAGCAGTCCACTCCTTGTGAATCTCCTCCAATATTTTGAATGGCCTTTTCTTAACAATCCTTTCAAGGCTGCGGTTATCCCGGTTGCTTGTGCACCTTTTTCTACCACACTTTTTCCTTCCACTCAACTTTTTATTAATATGCTTTGATACAGCACTCTGAACAGCCAGCTTCTTTAGCAATGACCTTTTACCCTCCTTGTTGAGTGTGTCAATGATTGCCTTCTGGATATCTGTCAAGTCAGCAGTCTTCCCCATGATTGTGGAGCTTACTGAAACAGAATAAGGGACCTTTTTAAACGCTTAGGAAGCATTTGCAGGTGTGTTTTTTTTTTTATTAAGTATTTTAATTTGCTGAGATGACTTTTGCGTTTTCATTGGATGTATGCCATAATCATCAACATTAACAGAAATAAACACTTGAAATAGATTACTCTTTTCGTAGTGACTCTATATAATATATGAGTTTCACTTTTTGAAGAACTGAAATAAATTATCTTTTTGATGATATTCTGATTTAGTGAGGTGCACTTATAGATTGCCACTAGCAGCACTGATCAGATAGTATCATCCCCAACTGGTAAAAGCCACTGGTCAATTAATTCATCTCATAGGACACACATGTCAAACTCAGGCTCGCAAGGTGATTGTATTTCGCTCACAACGCCGGGGACTACATGGGGCCATTATACTGTGAGGAATATGTGGGGGCCTATTATACTGTGTGGGGAGGAATGTGGAGCCATTATATTGTATGGAGGACTAAGTGGGGGCCATTATACTGTAAAGAGAACTATGCTGGTCCCATTATACTGGAAAGAGATCTATGTGGGGAAATTATACCGTGTGAAGGACTATGTGGGGTCTATTATACTGTAAAGAGAACTATGTTGCTCCCATTATACTGTAAAAAGGACTATGTGGGGCCATTATACTGTGAGAAATATGTGGGGCCTATTACACTGTATGGGGGAGATTGTGAAGCCATTATACTGTATGGAGGACTATGTGGGGGCCTATTATACTGTAAAGAGAACTATGTTGGTCCCATTATACTGTAAAGAGGACTATGTGGGTCCATTATACTGTATGAAGGACTATGTGGGGCCCATTGTACTGTACAGAGGACTAAGTGGGGCCATTGTTCTATTTCAGTGTTCCCCAACTCCGGTCCTCAAGAGTCACCAACAGGTCATGTTTTCAGGATTTCCTTAGTATTACACAGGGATACTTGCATCAGCTGGACGAACAAGAATCCCACCACCTGTGTAATACTAAGGAAATCCTAAAAACATGATCTGTTGGTGGCTCTTGAGGGCCGGAGTTGTGAAACACTGTTCTATTTGATAAAGGCAAAACTTTCTTAACTGTAGATATTTTTTTTTTTTTTTTTTTTATATAAAATCAAGGTTGGCTGGTAAATTTGTCCAAGCTTTTAAATTTGGCACTCTGTTTATTTGAGTTTGACATCCCTGCTATAGGAATAATAGAGGAGCGGCACAACAAACACTTCTAAGAATAGATACTCTGAATAGTTATTATATGATGAATACAAATCTTTATTAAAACAAATACATCAGGACAGACAGGTCTTCTCTATCCATAGAACAATGTCATTGTTAAAGGGGTGGTCTAAAATGTTACTAGAGGTTTGGTATATTAAAGACAAGCTACACACAAATACTTGTCCTTACCTGGATCCATACTAAGGGGCCAGCATTGGCAGTAAAATCATGTAAATGCCATGGCCGATTATTGACAGGGGAATCTAAATCGTTAATATACTGTAAACTAAAAGTTGGCTGTCAAGCGACAGGTGCCGGCTACAAAGCACAGATGCCATTTGCCCCATGCGGAGGAAGAAGGCTGTGGAGTTGGAGTTGGAGTCGGAGCCCATTTTGGTGGAGTCGGAGTCATGGAAATTGAGGAGTTGGAGTCAGAGGTTTGGCTTACCGACTCCACAGCCCTGGGAGGAAGCACAGTGCTGAACCCCTCCACACATCGCCGCCCAAGCACATGATGTACGGTTACGCCCATATGCGAGAAGAGGTTAATCCAACATGATAACTTGAATATGTGACCATTAATCGCTTACATAATAAAATGCACAAATTCTGCTGTCAGTATGAAGCCATCATGTCACAGTACGGCAGCTGCGTGCCGACCACATCCCCCCTGCAGCCCTACATGAGCACATTAACAATGAGGCCACCTTTGCACGTGGCTACAGGACCACATGCAGCATTAGGCAGTATACACATGTCCGTGGAACATGAATCATGCCCGATCTAACGGCCTCATAGGCCCAGCACGGGTGAGGTCAGCAGACTGCGCTCATCACCCAATAGGCAGATGATAATGTTCTGGCCCCTAGCTGCACTGACAGCACACCTATGGGGGAGCCCACATCCTCTTTACACCACTTTGCTGCTGTGACCATTTGCATAGTAGCATCTAAGGATATTTGCACATGACGTCAATTCCACCTGCAACCTGCATGAAAAAGGGCTCACAAAAAAATATATAAAGCTATGAAGACATATATTGCAAATGTCAAAACCACCTGCTGTGCTTATGTCTTCGGCTTGTTTAACCTTCTTGTAACAGCTTTAGGTTTCAAAAGCCGTGAAATGGCTAAAAGAAGTGAACTGACCATTTGGGGGGCTTCTGCACGGAAGCCGCCACTATTGTATATTGCATGTTTAATTTAAAAAAAACAACACCGGCGGCAGGGCAGGTGCAAAAACGACTAAACAACGTACAGACCCTGCACACTGCTCCAGCAGGCCTCGGACTCCCACGTCGTGATGTGTGCGTGCTGGGATAAGGTGTTCGGCCCATGCTCGGGTGCTGAGAGTGACTTCGGCATGCTCGAATAATATGTTTGATGCGGCTGTTAGACAATCCCTGCACGTGTTGCTGCTGTCTAACAGCCGTGAAACATGCAGCTGCTGGGACTCAAACATATTATTCGAGCGGATAGTTCTACTTGTGACCCCTTATGTTATATGTTATATGCATAATGGAATAACAAATGGAATATCCCGGTTAGATCTCCTCTCATGTTTATTGCCCACAGGGTTAACAGCGGCCCTTTAGGACCCCCTATACAACATGGTACACGTCTATGACACAATATGGCCGGCTTCTTTGTGGCGCTAACCCTGACGTTACGGTGGCCCCATTGGCTTATACCGGGGTCTCATGTCTGCGGTATTGGTGGGTGATGCGATATTCTTCATGATACAGGGATGGAAGTCAGGGGCAAGGATTAGCACAAATGTGACCAGCGCCATAGCCCAGCATTACACACAGACATGGCGGCCAGATCACACAGCCGGGTCAGGACGGGGCGAGTGAGGCGCAATTATTGGGGGGCACACCATACTGGCCAGCAATTAGGAGACCTCGAGAGGAGGCTGTAGCAGTGACTGGTGAATAGTATGTGTATATATGCACACACCTATATCACGATAGGTCCTATATCGGGATATCAGCTTTGTCTCTGTCAGTTTAACCGTCACTCGCCCCCGAACTTGAATTATGGGAAACGTAGTTTTGTCACGTCCAACAACACTCAACAGTGGAACTGGAAAAACCACAACTCCCAGAAATCCGCGCGGCAGCCCCGAGCCCGCTATTGTCACCGCGTCAAAACATTCAGAGTACCGCACAGACCCGCGACCCAACAACATGTCTCCACAGGACGCGGCCGCCACTAACATTTCCAAGGGCATTTCATTTACCTAATCCGTTAGTAGACTCTCCCGGAGACGGTGTCACCTCCTCCCCTGCCATGTTACACGCAGCTTCTCAGCTCCCAGGCAACCGAAAAGTGTCACCGCATCATTTCCTTACCAGAAATTGCGCATGCGCACTGTACTCCTGCTCCCCCAGTCTACCACCTAGTGGATTCTCCTGGAATTGCATAGTTGTTATATCAGTACTACACACTGCTCATAGCTAAAGCAGGACCATGAAAGAATCTCTCTGATAGTTCATTACAGACACTGGGGGCATGGATCCACAGTCTACATTTTTATCATATAGGGAAGACCACCAGGACACTGTCATTTTAAGGGAAACCTGTCAGCATGGTTTTACCTATGGAAGTAGTGGGGCGGCTGTATAGACACCTGTTCCCCAATAAAAAAAAAATTAACGTTTTTATAGATATCTGACATACCGGTCATGAGAAATTAAGTATAGAAGCCATATGCAAATCAGGCTAGAAGTGCGTTGGGGGCGTTTTCCCACCACAGCCACACCCCCAGTGACTTATTTGCATACAACTTCTACACTAGATTTCTGATGACTGGCACATCAGATTTCTTAGAAAGTATAATTTATTTTGGGGGGCATGCCCCTACACAGCCATACATATGTAGAACGTGCTGACAGGTATCCTATGAGTTCCTGTAAATCTGGTCCCCTGATATACCACTCATGGCCCAAACAACGCCACCCTGTCCTGATGCCAGAATATCTCATGGTGTGGGACTCACACAGAAACTACCTAAGGCCGGTTTCACACGTCAGTGGCTCCGGTACGTGAGGTGACAGTTTCCTCACGTACCGGAGCCACTGACACACGTAGACACATTGAAATCAATGCATCTGTGCAGATGTCATTGATTTTTCGCGGACCGTGTCTCCGTGTGCCAAACACGGAGACATGTCAGTGTTCGTGGGAGCGCACGGATTACACGGACCCATTAAAGTCCGTGTCCGTGTGCAGTCCGTGTGCCGTGCAGGAGACAGCGCTACAGTAAGCGCTGTCCCCCCCCACATGGTGCTGAAGCCGCAATTCATATCTTCTCTGCAGCAGCGTTTGCTGTAGAGAAGATATGAATATTCCTTTTTTTTGTTTGTTTATCGTGTTTAACATAAAGATCCATGTCCCCACCCCCCTCCCACCCCCTGTGCGCCCGCCCGCTGTTATTAAAATACTAACCCGCCTCTCTCGCAGTGTCCTGTCCTGGCCGCAGCTTCTCCTGTATGCGGTCACGTGGGGCCGCCCATTACAGAAATTAATATGCGGCTCCACCCCTATGGGAGGTGGAGCCGCATATTCATGACTGTAATCGGCGGGCCCACGTGACCGCTCATACAGTAGAAGGTGCAGCCAGGACAGGAAGCAGCGCCAGCGAGGGAGCCGGGTGAGTATTTTAATGCCGGCGGCCGGGCGCACAGGGGGTGGGGGGGGGGGAGGATGCCCTAAAGTTTATTTTACACACAAAAAAAAACAAAAAAAAGATCTTTCATCCCTTCTCCCCAGCGAGCGCTGGAGAGAATGGATGAATGGCGGCTTCAGCACCATGCTGGGGGGACAGCGCTTACTATAGCGCTGTCTCTCCTGCACGGTCCGTGTGGTACCCAGGCGGCACACGGCTGCCGCACGTGTGCCACACGGATGGCCTACGTGAGCTCACGGACACACGGATAACTCCGGTACCGATTTTTCCGGTACCGGAATTTTCTGGACGTGTGAGACTGGCCTAAGTGACAGATGCAAAGTCCAAGCACGGAAGTAACAGACGGCACAGTGAAATGTAGGCATTCTCCAGAGTCACAGAAGCATCAGTCAAAGCCACGCAGACCTTGCTAATCATCGCAGACAGCGTGAGCATGCGAGTCTTACACCTCCATCCGGGATCGCGCTCTATTCTGCCATCAGAGCTTTAAAAAGGAGGCACCGGCCGTCAGAGAAAAGGAGACACCAGCCGTCAGAGAAAAATGAGGCACCGGCCGTCAGAGAAAAGGAAGGCACCGGTCGTCAGAGAAAGGAAGGCACCGGCCGTCAGAGAAAAGGAAGGCACCGGCCGTCAGAGAAAAAGGGAGGCACCGGCCGTCAGAGAAAAAGGGAGGCACCGGCCGTCAGAGAAAAAGGAAGGCACCGTCCATCAGAGAAAAGGAAGGCACCGGCCCTCTGAGAAAAGGATTCATTCATCAAACCAGATTTGCTTTCCGTGAAGAAAAAAAAAATATTTGGATGCCACCCTACAGGACAGCATCTGTTTAGCGGATACATTACAATTCTGTAACATTGGAAACTGTAAATTATTAATACAGTGAAGGAAATAAGTATTTGATCCCTTGCTGATTTTGTAAGCCTGCCCACTGGCAAAGACATGAACAGTCTATAATTTTAAGGGTAAGTTCATTTTAACATTGAGAGATAGAATATCAAAAATAAAATCCAGAAAATCACAATTTTATAAATGTATTTGCATTTTGCAGTGAGAAATAAGTATTTGATCCCTCTGGCAAACAAGACTTAATACTTGGTGGCAAAACCCTTGTTGGCAAGCACAGCAGTCAGACTTTTTTTGTAGTTGATGATGAGGTTTGTGCACGTGTCAGGAGGAATTTTTGTCCACTTCTTTTTGCAGATCATCTCTAAATCATGAAGATTTTGAGGCTGTCGCTTGGCAACTCGGAGCTTCAACTCCCTCCATAAGTTTTCTATGGGATTAAGGTCTGGAGACTGGCTAGGCCACTCCTTGACCTTAATGTGCTTCTTTTTGAGCCACTCCTTTGATGCCTTGGCTGTATGTTTTAGGTAATTGTATTGCTGGAAGATCCAGCAACGACCCATTTTTAATGTCCTGGCGGAGGGAAGGAGGTTGTCACTCAGGATTTTACGGTACATGGCGCCATCCATTCTCCTATTGATGCGGTGAAGTAGTCCTGTGCCCTTAGAAGAGAAACACCCCCAAAACACGTTTCCACCTCCATGCTTGACAGTGTGAACTGTGTTCTTTGGGTCATAGGCAGCATTTCTCTTCCTCCAAACATGGCGAGTTGAGTTCATGCCAAATACCTCAATTTTTGTCTCATCTGACCACAGCACCTTCTCCCAATCACTCACAGAATGATCCAGGTGTTCATTGGCAAACTTCAGATGGGTCTGCACATGTGCCTTCTTGAGCAGGGGCAACTTGCAAGCACTGCAGCATTTTAAACCTTTACGGCGTAATGTGTTACCAATGGTTTTCTTGGTGACTGTGATCCCAGCTGCCTTGAGATCATTAACAAGTTCCCCCACTGTTTAGGTTTAGTGTTGTGAATTTGCTTTTTGCTCCCTCTAGTGGTTACTAGTTTTTTGACTCTGGTTTTTCTGTCATTCCTTTTATCCGCACCTGGGTCGTTAGTTAGGGGTGTTGCTATATTAGCTCCCTGGACCTTCAGTTCAATGCCTGGCAACGTAGTTATCAGAGCTAGTCTGCTGTGCTCTTGTCTACTGATCCTGGTTCCAGTTATATCAGCTAAGTCTGCCTTTTGCTTTTTGCTATTTGTTTTGGTTTTGTATTTTTGTCCAGCTTGTTCCAAATCTGTATCCTGACCTTTGCTGGAAGCTCTAGGGGGCTGGTGTTCTCCCCCCGGACCGTTAGACGGTTCGGGGGTTCTTGAATTTCCAGTGTGGATTTTGATAGGGTTTTTGTTGACCATATAAGTTACCTTTCTTTATTCTGCTATCAGTAAGCGGGCCTCTCTGTGCTAAACCTGGTTCATTTCTGTGTTTGTCATTTCCTCTTACCTCACCGTCATTATTTGTGGGGGGCTTCTATCCAGCTTTGGGGTCCCCTTCTCTGGAGGCAAGAAAGGTCTTTGTTTTCCTCTACTAGGGGTAGCTAGATTCTCCGGCTGGCGCGTGTCATCTAGAATCAACGTAGGAATGATCCCCGGCTACTTCTAGTGTTGGCGTTAGGAGTAGATATATGGTCAACCCAGTTACCACTGCCCTATGAGCTGGATTTTGTATTCTGCAGACTTCCACGTTCCTCTGAGACCCTCGCCATTGGGGTCATAACAGTTTGCCAGGCCAGTATTAATTGTTTAATGCATTGCAGAAGAGGGATTATAAGAAAGAAGATTCTGAGTTTTTTTTTTTTCTTCTTCCCCTTTACCTCAGAGTGGCTATGCTTGCTGCAGACATGAATGTCCAGACCTTGATTACAAGTGTGGACCAGCTGGCTACTCGTGTGCAGGGCATACAAGACTATGTTATCAGAAATCCTAGGTCAGAACCTAAAATACCGATTCCTGAACTGTTTTCCGGAGACAGGTTTAAGTTTAGGAATTTCGTGAATAATTGTAAATTGTTTTTGTCCCTGAGACCCTGTTCATCTGGAGATTCTGCTCAGCAAGTAAAAATTGTGATTTCGTTCTTACGGGGCGACCCTCAGGATTGGGCTTTTTCGCTGGCGCCAGGAGATCCGGCATTGGCTGATCTTGATGCGTTTTTTCTGGCGCTCGGTTTACTTTATGAGGAACCCAATCTTGAGATTCAGGCAGAAAAGGCCTTGCTGGCTATGTCTCAGGGGCAGGACGAGGCTGAAGTGTATTGCCAAAAATTTCGGAAATGGTCCGTGCTGACACATTGGAACGAGTGTGCACTGGCCGCTAATTTTAGAAATGGCCTTTCTGAAGCCATTAAGAATGTTATGGTGGGTTTTCCCATTCCCACAGGTCTGAATGATACTATGGCACTGGCTATTCAAATTGACCGGCGGTTGCGGGAGCGCAAAACCGCAAATTCCCTCATGGTGTTGTCTGAACAGACACCTGATTTAATGCAATGTGATAGAATCCTGACTAGTAATGAGCGGAAAATTCATAGACGCCAGAATGGCTTGTGCTACTACTGTGGTGATTCTACACATGTTATCTCAGCATGCTCTAAACGTATAGCCAAGGTTGTTAGTCCTGTCACCGTTGGTAATTTGCAACCTAAATTTATTCTGTCTGTAACTTTGATTTGCTCACTGTCATCTTATCCTGTCATGGCGTTTGTAGATTCAGGTGCTGCCCTGAGTCTCATGGATCTCTCATTTGCTAAGCGCTGTGGTTTTACTCTTGAACCATTAGAAAATCCTATTCCTCTTAGGGGTATTGATGCTACACCATTGGCAGCAAATAAACCGCAGTATTGGACACAGGTTACCATGTGCATGACTCCTGAACACCGCGAGGTGATACGTTTCCTGGTTTTACATAAAATGCATGATTTGGTTGTTTTAGGGCTGCCATGGTTACAGACCCATAATCCAGTCCTGGACTGGAAGGCTATGTCAGTCTCAAGTTGGGGCTGTCGTGGTATTCATGGGGATTCCCTGCCTGTGTCTATTGCTTCTTCTACGCCTTCGGAAGTTCCGGAGTATTTGTCTGATTATCAGGATGTCTTCAG
Source organism: Ranitomeya variabilis (assembly GCF_051348905.1). Classification (NCBI taxonomy): domain Eukaryota; kingdom Metazoa; phylum Chordata; class Amphibia; order Anura; family Dendrobatidae; genus Ranitomeya; species Ranitomeya variabilis. Next base: position 486,658,712 of record NC_135234.1, on the reverse strand, counting down.
TGAGTCTGAGTCCAGTGCACTGCCTCCTCATAGGGACTGTGACTGTGCTATAGATTTGATCCCAGGCAGTAAATTTCCTAAGGGAAGACTGTTTAATCTGTCGGTACCTGAACATACCGCTATGCGTTCATATATCAAGGAGACTCTGGAGAAAGGACATATTCGTCCGTCTTCTTCCCCTCTTGGTGCGGGATTCTTTTTTGTGGCAAAAAAGGACGGATCTTTGAGACCTTGTATTGATTATCGGCTTTTAAATAAGATCACTGTCAAATTTCAGTATCCTTTACCGCTGTTGTCTGACTTGTTTGCCCGGATTAAGGGTGCCAAGTGGTTCACCAAGATAGACCTTCGTGGTGCGTACAACCTTGTGCGCATTAAGCAAGGTGATGAATGGAAAACCGCATTCAATACGCCCGAAGGTCATTTTGAGTACTTGGTGATGCCTTTTGGGCTCTCCAATGCGCCTTCAGTTTTTCAGTCCTTTATGCATGACATTTTCCGGAAGTATCTGGATAAATTTTTGATTGTTTATCTGGATGATATTTTGGTTTTTTCTGATAATTGGGATTCGCATGTGGAGCAGGTCAGGTTGGTCTTTAAAATTTTGCGTGAGAATTCTTTGTTTGTCAAGGGCTCAAAGTGTCTCTTTGGTGTACAGAAGGTTCCCTTTCTGGGGTTCATTTTTTCCCCTTCTGCTGTGGAGATGGACCCAGTCAAGGTCCGAGCTATTCTTGATTGGACTCAGCCCTCGTCAGTTAAGAGTCTTCAGAAGTTCTTGGGCTTCGCTAACTTCTACCGTCGTTTTATCGCTAATTTTTCTAGCATTGTGAAACCTTTGACGGATATGACCAAGAAGGGCTCCGATGTAGCTAACTGGGCTCCTGCTGCCGTGGAGGCTTTCCAGGAGTTGAAACGCCGGTTTACTTCGGCGCCTGTTTTGTGCCAGCCTGACGTCTCACTTCCCTTTCAGGTTGAGGTGGATGCTTCGGAGATTGGGGCAGGGGCCGTTTTGTCGCAGAGAGGCCCTGGTTGCTCTGTTATGAAACCTTGTGCCTTTTTCTCTAGGAAGTTTTCGCCTGCCGAGCGAAATTATGATGTGGGCAATCGGGAGTTGTTGGCCATGAAATGGGCATTTGAGGAGTGGCGTCATTGGCTCGAGGGTGCTAAGCATCGTGTGGTGGTCTTGACTGATCACAAAAATCTGATGTATCTCGAGTCTGCTAAACGCCTTAATCCGAGACAGGCCCGCTGGTCATTGTTTTTCTCCCGCTTTGATTTTGTTGTCTCGTATTTACCAGGTTCAAAGAATGTGAAGGCCGATGCTCTTTCTAGGAGCTTTGTGCCTGATGCTCCTGGACTCGCTGATCCTGTTGGTATTCTTAAAGATGGAGTTATCTTGTCAGCTATTTCTCCGGATCTGCGACGTGTGTTGCAGAGATTTCAGGCTGATAGGCCTGAGTCTTGTCCACCTGACAGACTGTTTGTCCCGGATAAGTGGACCAGCAGAGTCATTTCCGAGGTTCATTCCTCGGTGTTGGCAGGTCACCCGGGAATTTTTGGCACCAGAGATCTGGTGGCCAGGTCCTTTTGGTGGCCTTCCTTGTCAAGGGATGTGCGGTCATTTGTGCAGTCCTGTGGGACTTGTGCTCGAGCTAAGCCTTGCTGTTCTCGTGCCAGCGGTTTGCTCTTGCCCTTGCCTGTCCCGAAGAGACCTTGGACACATATCTCCATGGATTTCATTTCTGATCTTCCGCTATCTCAGGGCATGTCCGTTATCTGGGTGATATGTGATCGCTTCTCCAAGATGGTCCATTTGGTTCCTTTGCCTAAGCTGCCTTCCTCTTCCGATCTGGTTCCTGTGTTTTTCCAGAACGTGGTTCGTTTGCACGGCATCCCTGAGAATATTGTGTCAGACAGAGGATCCCAGTTCGTTTCCAGGTTCTGGCGATCCTTTTGTAGTAGGATGGGCATTGATTTGTCGTTTTCGTCTGCTTTCCATCCTCAGACTAATGGACAGACGGAGCGAACCAATCAGACTTTGGAGGCTTATTTGAGGTGTTTTGTCTCTGCTGATCAGGACGATTGGGTGACATTCTTGCCGTTGGCTGAGTTTGCCCTTAATAATCGGGCTAGTTCCGCCACCTTGGTTTCGCCTTTTTTCTGCAACTCTGGTTTCCATCCTCGCTTTTCTTCGGGTCATGTGGAGCCTTCTGACTGTCCTGGGGTGGATTCTGTGGTGGATAGGTTGCAGCAGATCTGGAATCATGTGGTGGACAACTTGAAGTTGTCACAGGAGAAGGCTCAGCGCTTTGCCAACCGCCGCCGCGGTGTGGGTCCCCGACTACGCGTTGGGGATTTGGTATGGCTTTCTTCCCGCTTTGTTCCTATGAAGGTCTCCTCTCCCAAATTTAAACCTCGTTTTATTGGGCCTTACAAGATATTGGAAATCCTTAATCCTGTATCTTTCCGTCTGGATCTTCCTGTGTCGTTTGCTATTCACAATGTATTTCATAGGTCCTTGTTGCGGCGGTACATTGTGCCTGTAGTTCCTTCTGCTGAGCCTCCTGCTCCGGTGTTGGTTGAGGGCGAGTTGGAGTACGTGGTGGAGAAGATCTTGGATTCTCGCCTCTCCAGGCGGAGGCTTCAGTACCTGGTCAAGTGGAAGGGCTATGGTCAGGAGGATAATTCCTGGGTGGTCGCCTCTGATGTTCATGCGGCCGATTTAGTTCGTGCCTTTCATGCCGCTCATCCTGATCGCCCTGGTGGTCGTGGTGAGGGTTCGGTGACCCCTCACTAAGGGGGGGGGTACTGTTGTGAATTTGCTTTTTGCTCCCTCTAGTGGTTACTAGTTTTTTGACTCTGGTTTTTCTGTCATTCCTTTTATCCGCACCTGGGTCGTTAGTTAGGGGTGTTGCTATATTAGCTCCCTGGACCTTCAGTTCAATGCCTGGCAACGTAGTTATCAGAGCTAGTCTGCTGTGCTCTTGTCTACTGATCCTGGTTCCAGTTATATCAGCTAAGTCTGCCTTTTGCTTTTTGCTATTTGTTTTGGTTTTGTATTTTTGTCCAGCTTGTTCCAAATCTGTATCCTGACCTTTGCTGGAAGCTCTAGGGGGCTGGTGTTCTCCCCCCGGACCGTTAGACGGTTCGGGGGTTCTTGAATTTCCAGTGTGGATTTTGATAGGGTTTTTGTTGACCATATAAGTTACCTTTCTTTATTCTGCTATCAGTAAGCGGGCCTCTCTGTGCTAAACCTGGTTCATTTCTGTGTTTGTCATTTCCTCTTACCTCACCGTCATTATTTGTGGGGGGCTTCTATCCAGCTTTGGGGTCCCCTTCTCTGGAGGCAAGAAAGGTCTTTGTTTTCCTCTACTAGGGGTAGCTAGATTCTCCGGCTGGCGCGTGTCATCTAGAATCAACGTAGGAATGATCCCCGGCTACTTCTAGTGTTGGCGTTAGGAGTAGATATATGGTCAACCCAGTTACCACTGCCCTATGAGCTGGATTTTGTATTCTGCAGACTTCCACGTTCCTCTGAGACCCTCGCCATTGGGGTCATAACAGTTTAGGCTGTTCTCTCACCTTCCTCATGATCAAAGATACCCCATGAGGTGAGATTTTGCATGGTCCCCCTGATCGATATCGATTGAGTCATTTTGTTTTTCTTCCATTTTCTTACTATTGCACCAACAGTTGTCTCCTTTTCACCCAGCGTCTTACTTTTGGTTTCATAGCCCATTCCAGCTTTGTGCAGGTCTATGATCTTGTCCCTGACATCCTTAGAAAGCTCTTCGGTCTTGCCCATGTTGTAGAGGTGAGAGTCTAACAAAATCTGCAAAATTTCCATCACTGTAGCTGCTGCAAAAAGGATTGCACACAGATAACAAGTGATGGGAGAAAATCAGCCAAGTTTACTGGATGAAAATCTCAGATTTTTTTATCCTGTTGTATGAACCTTCCCAAACTGGAAGAGATGCTGAGGAAAATAAAGCCTAGAGAACGCCGGCAAAATTGAATGTCTGCTGACTTGCAAGTTGGGGGACGTTGGATACAGCAATCGGGATACTGCAATGGATGGTAGCCAAATATGTCAGGGCCGAGGACCCCATGTAACCTCAGACCAAATATTCTGCATAGTATAAGGCTATGTTCCCACAATGAGTTTTTTATGCTGCCTATTTTTTTATTTTTTTTTTAAATGCAGATAAACCATTTTACTAAATAAAATCTGCAGCATGAAAAACTCACCAAAATCTCATTGTGGGAGCACAGCCTTACCGTTGGACAGAATCTGAGATTTGTCCATTTTATATCCATGTAAGAGCCATGATTGCCCATGGGATCTGGCAGGCACTGCAGCTCGTCCCCATAGGAGTGAATAGAGCAGAGTATGGTGCATTTTGGGGAAAAAGGCATCCACGGATTATACACCTGCACAACTTTTTTGGGTTGGGCTATCAAGGCTTTTTTCCTTTCCTAAACCAAAACATATAAAAGTACAACATGTCATTTATCGGGTGCAGGAGATCAGCCCACTGCATACAGGACAGGTGCAGGCTGTGTTCTACATCCACCAAAGAGACAGCAACTTTGTGCGAGAGCCGTAGTCTCACATCAGCTTATAGATCGGCTGATACTAGGGTTTTTCTTTTTTTTGGCAGCTGTGAAAGTTATTATAACTTTGCTCTATTGAAATAAATAAGACTACCCTGCAGCAGGTACTGCAATAAGTATCTCCTAATACAGCAGAGTACTTGCCACAATACTTTTACACTTTCTCTATTTGTTCTAAAACAGTTTCTCTTAAAGTGGCATTACTGATCACTCTGCTTTGTATCACCTTACAATAATTGGAGGCTGCTTGAAAACTAGTGAACACATGAAGACTATTATTGTTATAGCGCCATTTATTCCATGGCGCTTTACATGTGAGGAGGGGTATACATAATAAAAACCAAAGTACAATAATCTTAAACAATATAGGTCACAACTGGTACAGGAGGAGAGAGGATCCTGCCCGCGAGGGCTCACAATCTACAAGGGATGGGTGAGGATACAGTAGGCGAGGGTAGAGCTGGTCGTGCAGCGGTTTGGTCGATCGGTGGTTACTGCAGGTTGTAGGCTTGTCGGAAGAGGTAGGTCTTCAGGCTCTTTTTGAAGGTTTCGATGGTAGGCGAGAGTCTGATGTGTTGTGGTAGAGAGTTCCAGAGTAGGGATGATGCACGAGAGAAATTTTGCAGACCCCATGATCCTCCTTCCAGAATAAATCCAAGCAAAGTTTTGTTTTTTTTAGGGAATAAACATAAGTGGCTTTTAAGTTTTAATTGGGATGGCGTAGCGCAGCTATTAAAAAAAAAAAAAGTTAAATATGATGACATATCAGGCCTCTTACAAAACATTACCAACACCAATGTGGTCCAAAAAGTATGTGTGTGTATATATGTCAAATGCAATATGAGTGTTCAACCCATACAAGAGGAATGGAAACGACTAAGCACTGTAAATATAATATAACTAGCAAACTATTGAAAATGCACAAGATGAAAATATTTTAAAACAATCCATGCAGTGAAAAAAAAAAAAGTGGGAAAACCAAAAACGCTATATAGGTGTAAGGCTGGGCACATTTAGAACTAGTAACACAGTCAAATCTATTCAATAATGAGCCCAAAACAAAAAGGAATATGTCTAAATGTGCATACCACCATATAGCAGCTATAAATAAAAAAAAATAGAGTTAGATTTACTAGTAATTCGGTTTCTAAGAACCCTCCACAACAGCACCACAGGAGGATGTCACCTCACCCTAATAGGGACAGGAAACACAAAGGGGTCAAGTAGCCCCTCCCACAGCCTCTCTCCAGGGTTTTTCTAAGGCCATGTTCACACTTTGTGGCATCCCTCTGCGGGTTCTCCCGCAGCGGATTTGATAAATCTGCAGGGCAAAACCGCTGCGGTTATCCCTGCAGATTTATCGCGGTTTGTTCCGCGGTTTCCGCTGCGGGTTTCCGCCTATACTATTGATGCTGCATATGCAGCAATATGCAGCATCAATAGTAATGTTAAAAATAACTAGATGGGTATTTCCTGAAGGAACTACAGATAGTGCTTTGGAATGGTGCCCGGGCTGCCCCTGCAAGACTTTCACACTTGGGTGCCCCTCAGGCGGTCCGATTTGGTGGGTTGGGTCAATCTGGGTCTGATTTTGTGGGCGGGGTAAATCTAGGTCCGATTCGGTGGGCGGGGTCACTTTTGGTCCGATTCTGTGGGCGCGGCCACTCTGGGTCCGATTCGGTGGGCGGAGCCACTCTGGGTCCGATTTGGTGGGCGGGGCACCTTAGGGACCAATTTGGTGGGTGGGGTCACTCGGTCCGATTTGGTGGGCTGGGCACCTCAGGGTCTGATTTGGTGGGCTGGGCACCTCAGGGTCCGATTTGGTGGGTGGGGTCACTCTGGGTCCGATTTGGTGGGCGGGGTCACTCTGGGCCCGATTTGGTGGAAGGGGTCACTCTGGGTCCGATTTGGTGGAAGGGGTCACTCTGGGTCTGATTTGGTGGAAGGGGTCACTCTGGGTCCGATTTGGTGGGCGGAGCCACTCTGGGTCCGATTTGGTGGGCGGGGTCACTCTGGGTCTGATTTAGGGGGCGGGGTCACTCTGGGTCCGATTTGGTGGGCCGGGCCCCTCGGGGTCCGATTTGGTGGGCCGGGCCTCTCGGGTTCCGAATTGGTGAGCGGGGTAATCTACTATCTAATTATCTAAGGGCACTTCCGTCTTTCTGTCTCACAACACCGCTACGTCATCATCTCGTGAGACCGCAATGCACTCTTGGGACCGGAGCGCGCAACAAGCATCGGGTACCGGCCACTCCAGGTGCAACAAGCATCGTGTACCGGCCGCTCTAGGAGGTGCAACAACCATCAGATACCGGCCGCTCCAGGAGGTGAGTATGTAACTTTTTTATTTTAATTCTTTTTTTTTTTAACAGGGATATGCAGTATACTATGTGACTGGACAATATACTACGTGACTGGGCAGTATAACTACGTGGCTCTGCGCTGTATACTGCGTGGCTCTGTGCTGTATACTGCGTGGCTCTGCGCTGTATACTACGCGGCTCTGCGCTGTATACTGCGTGGCTCTGCGCTGTGTACTGCGCGGCTCTGCGCTGTGTACTGCACGGCTCTGCGCTGTGTACTGCGCGGCTCTGCACTGTGTACTGCGCGTTCTGCGCTGTATACTGCGCGGCTCTGCGCTGTATACTGCGCAGCTCTGCGCAGCTCTGCGCTTTGTACTGCGCGGCTCTGCGCTATATACTGCGTGGCTCTTCGCTGTATACTACGCGGCTCTGCGCTGTGTACTGCGCGGCTCTGCGCTGTGTACTGCGCGTGTCCGTGCTGTGTACTGCGCGTGTCTGCGCTGTATACTGCGGGGCTCTGCACTGTATACTGCGGGGCTCTGCGCTGTATACTACGCGGCTCAGCGCTGTATACTGCGCGGCTCTGCGCTGCATACTGCGTGGCTCTACGCTGCGTACTGCGCGGCTCTGCGCTGTATACTGGGTGGCTCTGCGCTGTGTACTGCGCGGCTCTGTGCTGTGTACTGTGCGGCTCTGCACTGTGTACTGCGCGGCTCTGCGCTGTGTACTGCGCGGCTCTCCGCTTTATACTGCGCGGCTCTGCGCTTTATACTGCGCGGCTTTGCGCTGTGTACTGCATGGCTCTGCGCTGTGTACTGCGCGGCTCTGCGCTGTGTACTGCACGGCTCTGCGCTGTGTACTGCACGGCTCTGCGCTTTATACTGCGCGGCTCTGCGCTGTGTACTGCGCGGCTCTGCGCTGTGTACTGCACGGCTCTGCGCTTTATACTGCGCGGCTCTGCGCTGTGTACTGCACGGCTCTGCGCTGTGTACTGCGCGGCTCTGCGCTGTGTACTGCGCGGCTCTGCGCTTTATACTGCGCGGCTCTGCGCTTTATACTGCGCGGCTCTGCGCTTTATACTGCGCGGCTCTGCGCTGTGTACTGCGCGGCTCTGCGCTGTGTACTGCGCGGCTCTGCGCTGTGTACTGCACGGCTCTGCGCTTTATACTGCGCGGCTCTGCGCTGTGTACTGCACGGCTCTGCGCTGTGTACTGCGCGGCTCTGCACTGTGTACTGCACGGCTCTGCGCTTTAAACTGCGCGGCTCTGCGCTGTGTACTGCACGGCTCTGCGCTGTGTACTGCGCGGCTCTGCGCTGTGTACTGCGCGGCTCTGCGCTTTATACTGCGCGGCTCTGCGCTGTGTACTGCGCGGCTCTGCGCTGTGTACTGCGCGGCTCTGCGCTGTGTACTGCACGGCTCTGCGCTTTATACTGCGCGGCTCTGCGCTGTGTACTGCACGGCTCTGCGCTGTGTACTGCGCGGCTCTGCGCTGTGTACTGCACGGCTCTGCGCTTTATACTGCGCGGCTCTGCGCTGTGTACTGCACGGCTCTGCGCTGTGTACTGCGCGGCTCTGCGCTGTGTACTGCGCGGCTCTGCGCTTTATACTGCGCGGCTCTGCGCTGTGTACTGCGCGGCTCTGCGCTGTGTACTGCGCGGCTCTGCGCTGTGTACTGCACGGCTCTGCACTGTATACTGCGTGGCTGTGCAATATACTACGTGGACATGCATATTCTAGAATACCCGATGAGTTAGAATCGGGCCACAGTCTAATAATCATAAGACTACGGATAGTGGTTTGGAATTGTGCTGTACTGTCACTTTAAGAGCTGATATTATCTGACAAAACTTGTGACCTGGTGAGCTGATGTAGATTTCATAGGAGTTGGCATAGTAACTGTGTCTGACTGCGCATATCAATGAGCTAATCAGCCAGGTGGCAGTTATTTTTAGAAATTGCCTCAGAAACCAGCCCATTATAAACGTATAGGAAAATTTCTCCATTGAAACGCATTGAAAGACTTTTTTCAAACACAAATTGCGCAAAAACTACAAATCCGATCGACACGAAAAATACTTAGCACACCTCTCAGGAACGCTGGCTTCGAAATGACACCTCACTGGAGTCTGTGAGTTTAGCGGTTCGGGCCGCATTACGTGCGGACTGAATAATAAGAATAAGAAGAAGTTTACCACGGTGGAATAACAGTATAGTGCTTTGTTCCAAAGCACTATAATAAAAATTGGTTATACTCACCCTCTGATGTCCGGATCTCCTCAGCGCTGCACCCGGCGCTCCGGTTCCAAAGATGCTGAGCGAGAAGGACCCTTCGTGACGTCACAGTCATGTGACCGCGACGTCACCGCAGGTCCTGTTCGCACAGCAACTCTGACCAACCGGCCGCTTGCAGCGCTGAGAGGTGAGTATAACATGATTTTTTATTTTTATTCTTTTTTTTACCCCAAATATGGTTCCCAGGGCCTGGAGGAGAGTCTCCTCTCCTCCACCCCGGGTACCACCCGCACATTAGCCGCTTACTTCCCGCAACGTGGGCACAGCCCCATGCGGGAAGTAAGCGGTTCAATGCATTCCTATGGGTGCAGAATCGCAGCGATTCTGCACAAAGAAGTGACATGCTGCGGGTTTTAAACCGCTGCATTTCTGCGCGGTTTTTCCTGCAGCATGTGCACAGCAGTTTGCGGTTTCCATAGGCTTTACATGTAAATGGAAACGCTATGGAAACTGCTGCGGACCCGCAGCATCAAAATCGCGGCGGTTCCGCGGTAAAAACCGCAAAGTGTGAACATGGCCTAAAGGACCACAAAAATATGAATGCTTCAAAAAAATATTTAGCACCAGATTTAAAGTAATACAAGGAATAACGAGAAAGGGAGGGAATTACCAGTGTTGTTGTGGAGGCTTCTTAGAAACCGAATTACCGGTAAGTCTAATTCTATTTTCTCAAATAACCCTCCACAACAGCACCTCAGGAGGAATACCAACGACTAATGTTAGGGAGGGATAAAAGCCTGGAGAACTTTTCTCCCAAAAGGCTAAATCTTTGCTAGACAAAGTCTTGTCTATAATGTTTGGAGAAAGTATGGACAGAGGACCAGGTAGCAGATCTGTAGATCTGCTCGATGGAAGTGCTTGCCTTCGCAGCCCCGGAGACAGACACAGCGCAAGTGAAGTGAACCGTAAATGTTTCTGGGGGCGAGAGATTCTGATTTCGATATGCCTTGCAATTTGTAATAGTGCTTTTTGGGGTCTTCATCCCTTTGTTATGTCCGTAGAGCTGGATAAAAAGATTTGATCTCTCCTCCAAGATTGTGCTTGTTGAAGATAGTGAAGGACTACTATGTCTAAGGAATAGAACTCTTCCTATTTATCATTCGCTGGATTTTGGCAAAAGGAGGGAAGAATAATTTTCTGTGACCTGTGGAATTCTGAGACCACCTTGGGCAAAAAGGATGGGTCAAGTTGGAGAACAAGTCTATCATCCAAAATTCCCAAATAGGGTTGTTTGATCGAGAGGGCCCGAAGTTCACCCACTCTCCTGATTATGGTATTTGCTACGAGGAAGGCTGTTTTCCAGAATAGTTTGTTCAGTTCTAAAGAGGATAAGGGTTCAAATGGAGGTAGTGTTAGACCCTTGAGGACACTATTTAGATCCCAGGATGGGATTAGGTTGGTCAATCTTGGACGTACACTGAAAGCATCAGTCATGAACCTTTTTACCCAGCGGTGATTTGTGAGGCTTTGGTAAAAAAAAAAAAAAAACCCACACACATGAGCTGAGGACTGCAACCTGAACTTTCAGGTTGCAGTCCTCAAGGTTTGAGGTCTTTTTCCAGATCTTCTTGTAGGAAGTCTAGGATCTGGGCGATGTCCAGATGATGGAGGGGTCTGGATGACTAGACACACACCAAGATACAAAAGGTTTTCCATATTTTATGATAAATGGAATTGGTTACTGGTGGTCTACTTTTCTGGAGAGTCTGATTGCCTTTGTCTGAGAGGCTTCTAGTTTTTAGGATTGTGAACTCAGAAGCCAAGCAGTCAGACACAGACTTTCGGGGTCCGGGTGGTAGATCAGACCCTGGTGAAGGTTTCCGATTGGTGAGAGAATGAGTGGACCCTCTAACGTCAAGTTGTTTAAAGTGCGGAAACCAGCTTCTCTTCGGCCAGAGAGGTGCTATTAAGATTAATCTTGACCTTCTCAGTTATTTTTTTAATGTATTTGGTAAAGCTGGAATTGGCGGAAATGCATAAGCTTTTGTGAATTTCCATGGGTGGGCGAACACGTCCACCTCTTGGCAGGCATCTTTTGGGTTCAGAGAAGTACTGATCCGCGTTTGCATTCTGGTGACTTGCAAAAAGATCTGCTTCTGGATGACCCCATCTTCTGGTTAGCATTTGGAAGACCCCTAAATTTAAGCACCATTCGCCTGGATGTACATCTCATTTGCTCAGAAAGTCGGCCTGGATGTTGGAAGAGCCTCTTATGTGGAGAGAAGATAAGGAGAGATGTTCTGTCCAAGAAAAGATTCTTGTTGAGATTGTATTTAGTGCTTCCTTGATGACGGAGGTGAGCAACAGTGATCATGATGTCTGAACAAACCCTTACGTGGGTGCCTTGAATTATGGATGTTGCTGATCTGAGTAATTCCTCTATACATGCTTCAGCTCTCTGAAACTGAAGGATCTCTGGCTGATTTCTCTTGTCCAGAGCTCCTGGAAGGAAGTTTAGGAGATCATAGCCCCAATCCTCTTCTGGTGGCATCCATTTATTGTTGATAGTGGTTTCTGAATCCAGGGTACTCCTCTCTTTAGGTTACCTGGATTGAGCCACCAGGTCAGAGAGGATTTTTCCCAACTGGACACCGGAATATTTCTGTCCAGGGATTCATCACAATTTGAAAGGATGTACGTCTGTAGAATTCTGGTATGAGCTTGTGCCCAGGTTACCGCCTGGATGCATGACATCATGGAGCCAAGGATTGGCATTGTAAATCTTACCGATACCAATTTCTGGCTTAGAAGGAAGGTTAATCTGGATCTAAATTGGATTTGTTTTTCCTTTGGTAAGAAAGCTGTTTGTCTCTTGGAGTCCAGTAGAATATCTAGGAAGTTTGTTGTAGTGGAGGGGACAAAGTCGGATTTCCGATGGTTCACCAGCCATCCAGGGATGTCAAAATCTGAACTGTTTTCTGTAGATGTTTTCTGAGTAGCAGTACAGATGGAGTCAAGAGCAGGAAGTTGTCGAGATAAGGGATTATGCAGATGTTATCTCTCCTGATGAAAGCTATGACTTCAGCCATTATCTTTGAAAAGATTCGAGGTGCTGACAATATTGCGAACGGCAGAATATTGAACTGGAAGTGCAGCATTTATCTTACTTGGATAACCGTAAACCTTAAAAATTTCCGGTAGGTTGAATGGATGAGGACTTAATAGGTATTCTGTAAATCGGTGGTTGCCATGACGAAATGCTGCCCTATCAGGGAGACCGTAGACTTGATGGACTCCATCTTGAACCTCCTGTGAATGATGTATTTGTTCAGATGTTTTAAATTATTATTCTGTAGACACCACTTGCATTTTTTACAAGAAAAAGCCGACAGCAATGACCCCTGCTTCTGGAACTGGAGAGATTAATCCCGAAGATAGTAAACAGTGCAGACCTGGACATCAGGGTGTTTCGCAATTTTGAAGAAGAGAGGCGAGTTATTCTCAGCCTTGTGGAGGATAGGAGGAGAACTCCATATTTACTCCTTTTCAGACCAACTTTAGGATCCATTGACTTGAACAAATCATGTGCCACTGGGGGAGGAATTTTGAAATACGGCCTTCTACTATTCCTTGAGCCGTTCGGGTGGTCTTCTCTTCTAACTCCATGGTATTCCTTACCGCAGTAAGGAGTTCTTCCATATCTTCAAAAGAAAAATAATATTGTTTATTCTCCAGGGCTATGTCTGCGGTTAAGGTTAATTCCCCCTCTTCCAGTAGACATGTGATCCTTAAGGGAATTTGAGGATAACGCCTCTTCTAAACTAATTTTCCTTTTCTTAGAATTTCAAGGGATCCTGGATGTGGACTGGGAAAACAAGGCCACTGAAGATTTGATCTCCTGGGGAACCATCCCCTTAACCCCTTCATGACCCAGCCTATTTTGGCCTTAATGACCTTGCCGTTTTTTGCAATTCTGACCAGTGTCCCTTTATGAGGTAATAACTCCGGAACGCTTCAATGGATCCTAGCGATTCTGAGATTGTTTTTTCGTGACATATTGGGCTTCATGTTAGTGGTAAATTTAGGTCGATAATTTCTGAGTTTATTTGTGAAAAAAATGGAAATTTGGCAAAAAATTTGAAAATTTCGCAATTTTCACATTTTGAATTTTTATTCTGTTAAACCAGAGAGTTATGTGACACAAAATAGTTAATAAATAACGTTTCCCACATGTCTACTTTACATCAGCACAATTTTGGAAACAATTTTTTTTTTTGCTAGGAAGTTATAAGGGTTAAAATTTGACCAGTGATTTCTCATTTTTACAACAAAATTTACAAAACCATTTTTTTTAGGGACCACCTCACATTTGAAGTCATTTTGAGGGTTCTATATGGCTGAAAATACCCAAAAGTGACACCATTCTAAAAACTGCACCCCTCAAGGTGCTCAAAACCACATTCAAGAAGTTTATTAACCCTTCAGGTGTTTCACAGCAGCAGAAGCAACATGGAAGTAAAAAATGAACATTTAACTTTTTAGTCACAAAAATGATCTTTTAGCAACAATTTTTTTATTTTCCCAGCGGTAAAAGGAGAAACTGGACCACGGATGTTGTTGTCCAATTTGTCCTGAGTACGCTGATACCTCATATGTGGGGGTAAACCACTGTTTGGGCGCACGGCAGGGCTCGGAAGGGAAGGAGCGCCATTTGACTTTTTGAATGAAAAATTGGCTCCAATCTTTAGCGGACACCATGTCACGTTTGGAGAGCCCCCGTGTGCCTAAACATTGGAGCTCCCCCACAAGTGACCCCATTTTGGAAACTAGACCCCCCAAGGAACTTATCTAGATGCATAGTGAGCACTTACAACCCCCAGGTGCTTCACAGAAGTTTATAACGCAGAGCCGTGAAAATAAAAAAATAATTTTTCTTTCCTCAAAAATTATTTTTAGCCCAGAATTTTTTATTTTCCCAAGGATAATAGGAGAAATTGGACCCCAAATGTTGTTGTCCAGTTTGTCCTGAGTACGATGATACCCCATATGTGGGGGTAAACCACTGTTTGGGCGCACGGCAGGGCTCGGAAGGGAAGGCACGCCATTTGGCTTTTTGAATGGAAAATTAGCTCCAATCATTAGCGGACACCATGTCGCGTTTGGAGAGCCCCTGTGTGCCTAAACATTGGAGCTCCAGCACAAGTGACCCCATTTTGGAAACTAGACCTCCAAAGGAACTAATCTAGATGTGTGGTGAGCATTTTGAACCCCCAAGTGCTTCACAGAAGTTTATAACGCAGAGCCATGAAAATAAAAAATAATTTTTCTTTTCTCAAAAATGATTTTTTAGCCCTTAATTTTTTATTTTCCCAAGGGTAACAGGAGAAATTGGACCCTAAAAGTTGTTGTCCAGTTTCTCCTGAGTACGCTGATACCCCATATGTGGGGGTAAACCATTGTTTTGGCACACGTCGGGGTTCGGAAGGGAAGTAGTGACGTTTTGAAATGCAGACTTTGATGGAATGCTCTGCGGGCGTCAGGTTGCGTTTGCAGAGCCCCTGATGTGCCTAAACAGTAGGAACTCCCCACAAGTGACTCCATTTTGGAAACTAGACCCCCAAGGGAACTTATCTAGATGTGTGGTGAGCACTTTGAACCCCCAAGTGCTTCACAGAAGTTTATAACGCAGAGCCGTGAAAATAATAAACGTGTTTCCTTTCCTCAAAAATATTTTTTTAGCCCAGAATTTTTTATTTTTGCAAGAGTAACAGGAGAAATTGGACCCCAAAAGTTGTTGTCCAGTTTCTCCTGAGTACGCTGATACCCCATATGTGGGGGTAAACCACTGTTTGGGCACATGCCGGGGCTCGGAAGGGAAGTAGTGACGTTTTGGAATGCAGACTTTGATGGAATGGTCTGCGGGCATCATGTTACGTTTGCAGAGCCCCTGATATGCCTAAACAGTAGAAACCCCCCACAAGTGACCCCATTTTGAAAACTAGACCCCCCAAGGAACTAATCTAGATGTGTGGTGAGCACTTTCAATCCCCAAGTGCTTCACAGAAGTTTACAACGCAGAGCCGTGAAAATAAAAAATCATTTTTCTTTCCTCAAAAAAGATGTTTTAGCAAGCAATTTTTTATTTTCACAAGGGTAACAGGAGAATTTGGACCCCAATATTTGTTGCCCAGTTTGTTGTGAGTACGCTGATACCCCATATGTGGGGGTAAACCACTGTTTGGGCACACGTCAGGGCTCGGAAGGGAAGTAGTGACATTTGAAATGCAGACTTTGATGGAATGGTCTGCGGGCGTCACATTGCATTTGCAGAGCCCCTGATGTGCCTAAACAGTAGAAACACCCCACAAGTGACCCCATTTTGGAAACTAGACCCCCAAGGAACTTATCTAGATGTGTGGTGAGCACGTTCAACCCCCAAGTGCTTCACAGAAGTTTACAACGCAGAGCCGTGAAAATAAAAAATAATTGTTCTTTCCTCAAAAATTATGTTTTAGCAAGTAATTTTTTATTTTTGCAAGGGTAACAGGAGAAATTGGACCCCAACAGTTGTTGCCCAGTTTGTCCTGAGTACGCTGGTACCCCAAATGTGGGGGTAAACCACTGTTTGGGCGCACGTCGGGGCTTGGAAGGGCGGGAGCACCATTTGACTTTTTGAACGCAAGATTGGCTGGAATCAATGGTGGCGCCATGTTGCGTTTGGAGACCCCTGATGTGCCTAAACAGTGGAAACCCCTCAATTCTAACTTCAACACTAACCCCAACACACCCCTAATCCTAATCCCAACTGTAGCCATAACCCTAATCACAACCCTAACCCCAACACACACCTAACTGCAACACACCCGTAACCCTAATTCCAACCCTAATCCTAACCCTAATCCCAACCGTAACCCTAATCCCAACCCTAACCACAACTGTAACCCCAACACACCCCTAACCCTATCCGTAACCCTAACCACAAGCCTAATCTTAACCCTATTTCAAACCCTAGCCCTAATTCCAACCCTAACTCTAATTCCAACCCTAACCCTAAGGCTATGTGCCCACGTTGCGGATTCGTGTGAGATTTTTCCTCATGATTTTTGAAAAATCTGCAGGTAAAAGGCACTGCGTTTTACCTGCGGATTTACAGCAGATTTCCAGTGTTTTTTTGTGCAGATTTCACCTGCGGATTCCTATTGAGGAACAGGTGTAAAACGCTGCGGAATCCGCACAAAGAATTGACATGCTGCGGAAAATACAACGCAGCGTTTCTGCACGGAATTTTCCGCACCATGGGCACAGCGGATTTGGTTTTCCTTAGGTGTACATGGTACTGTAAACCTGATGAAAAACTGCTTCGAATTCGCAGCGGCCAATCCGCTGCGGATCCGCGGCCAATCCGCTGCGGATCCGCGGCCAATCCGCTGCCAATCCGCTGCGGATCCGCGGCCAATCCGCTGCGGATCCGCAGCCGATCCGCTGCAGATCCGCTGCCGATCCGCTGCGGATCCGCGGCTGATCCGCTCTGTGTGCACATGCCGTAACCCTACCCCTAACCCTACCCGTAACCCTAACCCTACCCGTAACCCTACCCCTAGTGGAAAAAGAAAAAAAAATTTTTCTTTATTTTATTATTGTCCCTATGGGGGTGATAAAGGGGGGGTTATTTATTATTTTTTTTATTTTAATCGCTGTGATAGAACCTACCACAGCGATCAAAATGTACTTGTAAGGAATCTGAGCATGCGCCCGCCATTTTCCAAGATGGCGGCGCCCAGCGAGGAGACGGCCGGACACCGGGAGGATCGGTAAGTATGAAGGGGTGGTGGGGGGGTGGATCGGAGCACAGGGGGGGTGATCGGAGCACAGGGGGGGGGGATCTGAGCAAGGAGGGAGCGGACAGGAGGATGGGGGAGCCGGCAGGCGGACGGAGGGGACCGGACCCCATAACGGAGGACTGGGGGGGCGATCGGTGGGTGTGGGGGGGGGCACTTGAGTATTTCCAGCCATGGCCGATGATATTGCAGCATCGGCCATGGCTGGATTGTAATATTTCACCAGTTTTTTAGGTGAAATATTACAAATCGCTCTGATTGGCTGTTGAAAGTGAAACTGCCAATCAGAGCGATCGTAGCCACGGGGGGGTGAAGCCACCCCCCCTGGGCTGAAGCACCACTCCCACTGTCTCTGCAGATCGGGTAAAATCGGAGTTAACCCTTTCACCCGATCTGCAGGGACGCGATCATTCCATGACGCATACGCTGCGTCATAGGTCGCTTTGGCACCGACTTTCATGACGCAGCGTATGCGTCAAAGGTCGTTAAGGGGTTAATTTCCACCATTATGGAAGGCTGCTCTTCCTTAATAATCTTATCTGTATATTCTTGGCATAGTCATTTTCTATGGGAACATGAAAGCATCTTGGAACATAATGCACATTTACTGCTTCTAACTTAAGATTTACTCTTTGGTGCAGGATCCTTGCACCCTGAAATTGGAGAAGGAAAAATCAGGCTACTATATATAAGAGCCTGCACCTAGGAGAGGGACTGGATTAGCACCAGACTCTGCAGATGCAGAGCAGGAAGAATATAAACCCTCCATGACATCAAAAGGATCGGTCCTACCTCAGAGTGTCTTCAGTCCAGGGTGTGTGTGTGTGTGTGTGTGTGTGTGTGTGTGTGTGTGTGTGTGTGTGTGTGTGTGTGTGTGTGTGTGTGTGTGTGTGTGTGTGTGTGTGTGTGTGTGTGTGTATGTGTGTATATATAGATATATATATATATATATATATAACCGGACTCCGCAACTTCATCTCATTAGATGAGACTTCTTCCCCTGGTGCAATTGTGAAAACAATTGGTGAGGGGCTATGTAATCACTAGGCGGTTATCCTGCTGCCGAATACTGCTTTTAATTGGCCACCATTAGAAACATGCGTTCCAGCGTGAAACGCAACAGGAAGTGATGTTATAAGGGAGCACCTGGCATCTGATGTCACTTCCAGTAATGAAGAGCACGTGGAATGCAACTAGAAGAGCCTGGTGTCTGAAGTCACCTCCGGCCGTGCGGGCTGGCACACAGAGGAGGGAGAAGAGTGAGGCTGGGGAGCTCAGGGAGGCCCCCAGCCAAAACACCAACCAACTTTACCCGAAGGCGCAGAAGACATAGGAGTCCTGAGTCCGAGGAGACAGGAGCAGCATCAAGAGGAGAGGGGTAGCAGTCATTCTCAGCTACCCGGTTATCCAGGTACAATACCAGTTTCTGCCGCCAGCCACAGAGCACAACAGGTATGACCTCTTCATCTCGAAAGGGACATGAAAAGCACTAGAGAGAGGATGTGGAAGGGGCTATTTTACCTATCTGTGTTTCCGGTCCCTATTAGGATAGGGTGACATCTTCCTGTATGGTTATTTGAAAAAAGAATATTATATTATGATATAACCATATCAATATAAACTGTGCAGGAGGTGTGGGTTAAATCCGCGCTGCCTTAATGATGAAGTTCCAAGGATAATAAATTTAAAAGGTGGTTTATTCAACGCGTTTCAAGGTCAGTGCGACCTCTTCTTCAGGAAATTCCACATACATCATACAACATACGATGTTGTATGTGGAATTTCCTGAAGAAGAGGTCGCACTGACCTTGAAACGCGTTGAATAAACCACCTTTTAAATTTATTATCCTTGGAACTTCATCATTAAGGCAGCGCGGATTTAACCCACACCTCCTGCACAGTTTATATTGTCACACGGCCGTTGATCGGCTTGTGGATCTGCAGCAGCCGAAATCGTTACATGCTCTTCATTCAACAAAATCAGGTGAGCAATTCTAAGAAAGCTCTCTTGGTTATCTAAAGGATAAGACCCTATTTTGCGCTTTGTGTCTCCATTTTTTTTCCTATAGCTAATAACCATATCAAAACATATAAAGACAAGATAATGATAGCCAAGAGATCACAGACACAAATACACAGAAATCGCACCAACCAAAACATGTGATCAAATTGTCCACTTCACCAGAGACAGGTTTCGCACAACAGGCTTCTTCAGGTATAACGCTAATTGGAGAACCATGAGTCAAAAAGTTGCCAAAAACAATTTAGAGCAAAAAGTACAAAATTTATTAAAGATACATCAATATCAAGATAAAATATTACCAATTACAATGAAGTAACAAGGTGACTAAATCCGTGGATACAGTGGTGAACTGAGAACACCAGTACGGGACATAAGAATCCTAAGGTAGATATGTAATACATATGCTGTCACACAGTGTGCACTGAAGACTATCTGCCAAAAAACAGGCAGCCCAGCAGAAAAATATGGTGGTATGATAAAATGCACGAGTGCTACAAAAGTAGCCGGGAGCCAAAGCACACACAAAATAAGGAATGAGGAAGCGGCAACGTTCAAACGCGAAACGCGCGTTGGGGTATGTGACTGGGCTCCGGACGGGACCTCATTATCATCCCACATGGGTAATTAATTGCTTTATTTATTTTGTGTGTGCTTTGGCTCCCGGCTACTTTTGTAGCACTCGTGCATTTTATCATACCACCATATTTTTCTGCTGGGCTGCCTGTTTTTTGGCACATAGTCTTCAGTGCACACTGTGTGACAGCATATGTATTACATATCTACCTTAGGATTCTTATGTCCCGTACTGGTGTTCTCAGTTCACCACTGTATCCACGGATTTAGTCACCTTGTTACTTCATTGTAATTGGTAATATTTTATCTTGATATATCTTTAATAAATTTTGTACTTTTTGCTCTAAATTGTTTTTGGCAACTTTTTGACTCATGGTTCTCCAATTAGCATTATATCTATGGTTGAGTCGCCATTTTTTGGTAGTACAATACACGGCTGATGTTCCTTTATGTGTGAGGCTTCTTCAGGTGCAGGGTAGTATGTGTAAGAGTGCTGCCTTTTAAGTACAGAAGCCAATAGGAATATAGAACAATTTGGAGAGGAGAGGAGAAAAAAAAAAAAAAAACAACAACTTACATTAGTATGGTGATGTAAATTGTGGTGGAGATAGACATCCAAGATGGTGAAGACGATGCAATGAGTCTGTATGAGGGTACTGATCAGCTGACCTCAGTAGTACCATAAGGTGACATGATGACAGGCGTCTTAGGGAACATGGAAAGCTGTAACCAGCATTGGAGTATACAGTTAAGTTTATTTTGGCAATTGGTTATTTCACTCACACCCAACAGAATGAATTAGTCAAAGGAAAATGGGTTTAACAACAAACAGATAATGACCAATTGTGCAAGTGACAGAAAATAAAAGCGGTAGTCTGTTTGTTGGAGACATCGGAGTTTATCTGTGCACTAGTTTATACATGACATCCATGTCCAGTTTTAATTTCTTCAACCAAAGTGTGCCAAAAACAGAAATAAAGATCATTCAGCTTAGAGAAAGTGTCCATTAACAGCCACATTACTGCCGGAGTTGTGATGTGTTAGGGGGCCATCTTTTTGGTATTTTCTAGCTTGGCAGATGATCCCTTCTCTTTTGGCAAATTGTGCTGCGATCCAGTATCTAGGAACAAAAATTAACAAAACAGATAGGAAAAATTAATTTATGCTGTTTAGGAATTCTCACCATCCTGTACAAAACTGCAAGAATTAACCCTTTACTCTAAGGACAATTTTTACACTTTTGAATCATCAACCAAAATGAAAAATTAAAAAACTTATTGGCCCCATTCATCAAGTCTGGTATTTTTAGTCAGTCTTGATGTAGTGAGAGCGACGAAAAACATGCAGCAAATAATAAAGTAGTGTGTGCATCTTTCAGCGGCTGCTAGCCAGTGTCAGAAATCTCCTCCACTTTGAGATTGGAGGAGACATCGAAAATTACCCACATTGTTTGGGATAAACTATGATGAATTTGTCAGCCACAGTGTCAAGTCAGTCTTAAGTAATCTCCAGTAACATTTCAAAACATTGGCGGAGCTTACCATGCTGGAATGAAAATAACAAAAGTTGCATATTTTTATTTATTTATATGAACCATTCCAAAAGTTTTGCTACACTTCAAGCAGTTTTCTGTCAGAAAACGGCTTGGTTAATTGGGTCCATTATGTATTATTTGCCCAGACCCACAAATCTCCAGTGAGGAGACATCAGGTGCATTGTGAAAATTCTAGATGCATTGTCAATAACTGTTACTTCTGCCCAAGTCATCAAACAAATATATCTGCACAAAAATCATCAAAAGTACAGACACCAAAAAAATAGGATAATAAATACCCCTTAAAGGGAACCTGTCGGCAGGATTGTGCACAGTAACCTACACACAGTGTCAGGTCGGCGCCATTATACTGATTACAATGATACCTTGGGTGATGAAATCCGCCTTGTGTCTGTTATTTAATCTTTATTTTCAGTTTTGGGTTAATGAGATTCTCGTGCCCTAAGGCAGGGTTGGGGTATATGGTGCTCTGATTAGATATTCATAATGCAGCCTGCTGACAGGTCACTGCACCCTCATTGACCCGCCTCTAGTTTGCACAATGAATATCTGTACATACTTTAAAAAAAAACAAAAAACAAAAAAAAAAACAACAACTTCTGCAGGCAGACGCCAGCCATGGTACCTGCTCTGCAGTAAAACCGCATGTTTGCGTGCCATAAATAATTTTTTTCCAGGTTATTCAGCTAGAGGGAAAAAAAACAAACAAACAAAAAAATGAAAATGGCGCCTGCTGCGCCCTACAGTAGCTCCTATCGGTGTCTGCTGCTGTGATCCAATAACTGCTACTGCGCAGGCGCGGCAGGCGCCATTTTTTATTTGTTTTTTTCCCCTCTAGCTGAATAACCTGAAAAAAAAAATAAAAATAAAAAAATTCCTTCTCCAAGGTCGTGCAGCCCATGCCTACAGAAGCATATTTTGTCTCTTTCTTCAGTATGTTAGGTATTCATTATGTAAACTAGGGGATGGGTCAGTGAGGGATCAGTGACCAGTCAGCAGGCTGCACTATGAATATATAATCAGAGCACCACATATCCCAGCCCCGCCTTAGGACACAAGCATATCATTAACACAAAACTGAAAATGTAGATTAAGAAACAACCACAAGATGGATTTCATCGACCAAGGTACCATTTTATTCAGGCGTGACCTGACACTGTGTGTAGGTTACTGTGCACAATACTGCTGACAGGTTCCCTTTAAGGAATCATTGTGATATTTAATGTTAAGAAATGCTGCACTTGTGTAAAAGAGCATTCGCAGAACAGCTGACTGCAGCAAAACACATTTTTAAAGAAAACTCCAGTGAGATACATTTATCACCTCATATTTTGTATATAAACTGCGGAAGCCTCCATCAGGGGCTTATCTACATTCTGTAATGCTGTAGATAAGCCCCAGATGTAACCTGAAAGAGAAGAAAAACAGGTTATATTATACTCACCCAGGGGCGGTGCCGGTGCGGTCCGGTCGGCATCACGGTCCGGCGCCTCCTATCTTCATACGATGACGTCCTCTTCTTTGCTTCCTGCCGCAGCTCCTGCACAGGCGTACTGATTTGCCCTGTTGCGCAGGCACTGGGCCTCTCTGACCTTTCCCGGCGCCTGCACACTGCAGTACTTTGCTCTGCCCTCAACAGGACAGAGAATTACGCCTGCGCAGGAGCCGCGGCAGGAAGCAAAGAAGAGGACGTCTTCGTAAGAAGATGGGAGGCGCCGGACCGGGACGCGACGGCCATCAGACCGGACCGCGACCACCCCTGGGTGAGTATAATCTAACTTGTTTTTCTTATCTTTCAGGATACATCGGGGGGCTTATCTACAGCATTCCAGAAAGCTGTAGATAAGCCCCTAATGGCGGTGGCCGCAGTTTATATACGAAATATGAAGGTGACAGATTCCCTTTAAATCCCATTGGGAACTATAACACATCAGACAGCAGCAAAGCATCCAAATAACAGAGTGTGTAAATTTACTTTATAATCAAGGAGCAACCATTAAAGGAAACCCATCAGGTGAAATTTCTACCTAAAACTATAGGTATGGCTTTCTAGGCAGTTTTAGCCAGAGTGAAATTTATTTTCTTGTACAAATCCACTGTTAAAGTTACAGTGGATTGCAAAAGTGTTCGGACAGAGGTTCACCTTCCAACAAGACAATGACCCAAAGCATACTGCTACAGCAACACTCAAGTGGTTTAAGGGGAAACGTGAAAATGTTTTGGAGTGTCCAAGTCCAAGTCCAGACTTTAATCCAATTGAGACTCAGACTCTTCAAGTCAGACTTGAAGATAGATGGTTTCCTCTGATGAACAGCAAACTCAAGGGAGCTGGAGCAGTTTTGCCTTGAGGAATAGGCAAAAATACAAGTGGTAAGATGTGGAAATCTCAGAGACTTATTAGTGATGAGTGAGCGTGCTCCTGATAAGGTGTTACCTGAGCAAGCTCCTGTCTTCGGCATGCTCGAATACTATGTTTGAGTAACTGTGGCTGCATATCTCGCGGCTGTTAGCCAATCCCTGCATGTATTGCAATTGTCAACCAATCGAAAGACATGCAACCACGGTGACGCGAACATAGAGTATCTTTGGCGTGCTCGGATTTGATTAGCACTCGAGCGTGCTCGGATAACTCGCTCATAACAAAGACTTATCCAAAGTGACTTGCATCTGTAATTGCCGCAAAAGGAGGATCTGCAAAAGGACTGACTTTAGGGGGTGAATAGTTCTGCACACTGAACTTTTCAGTTCTTGTGTTAGATTTGTGGTTTGCTTCACAATATAAAGAAAACCAAATGTTTACAGTTGTAGGCATGTTCTTTACATGAACTGATGCAAACCCTCAAAAAAAAAAAAAAAAAAGTGAAATTCCAGGTTGTGAGATAGCAAAACACGAAAAGTACCAAGGGGGTGAATACTTCGGAAACCACTGTATATGCAAATTAACTTCAAGTGTCTTGGGGAGTGTCAAAGCATTTGGAGATGAATTTGAATATAACATACTAGATGGCAGCCCGATTCTAAAGAAATCGGGAGTCTAGAATCCATATATACTTTATTTATTCAAATGTAAGAATAATACAATTAATAAATAATAGTAAGAAAGAACAAAAAATGGCTGCACTCACCAGCTCTTGACAATTCTTGACAGTACGGCACATTTCTGATTGGTCGCTCGCGGCAGGCGGCAACCAATCAGAAAAGTGCCGCGCACCACGAAGGCATATATCTTTGTCCACCCTGAGCGGGTGTAGGACGCTGGTGACGTCACTTATCTCCGGACATTATCTCCGGACAAAGCCACGGAAGTTGGCACAAATTGCCGGAAGTAGTATTCTAGGCAATTATATATTAGATTTTAATGTTATCAGTGTTTACCTTTGAACGTTTATATTGTATTGTCCTGTCACCAGCCATGTGTACGATTATCGGCCGAAAGCCTCTCTGGAACCAATAATCACCCCATGTGAAGGTATCTTTATAAGTTAAAGATTCAGAATACTATGACTTTTATCATATCCTGAACAGTCAAGTTTTTTTATGAACCGTTAAGGTTTTCTGGTTGAAGTAAAAAAAACTCGTTTACAGTTTGAAACCATAAAATGTTGAAAAATTATGTCATTCTTGAGTATATCACTCAATGGTGCTCATAAACGTGTCAAATTTGATCTATAATATACTTTAATATACGTTACTTTAATCTTTAATATACTTAAGAACAGGGCCCCAGACATCACACAGGGGGTCTGAAACACCGCACAGTGGTCCAAAATATCGCTGTGCTCTGCCTGGGGCCCCATATGCTGCCTGGGGCCCCTGTGCTCTGCCTGGGGCCCCATATGCTGCCTGGGGCCCCTGTGCTCTGCCTGGGGCCCCATATGCTGCCTGGGGCCCCTGTGCTCTGCCTGGGGCCCCTGTGCTCTGCCTGGGGCCCCATGTTTTGCCTGGGGCCCCTGTGCTCTGCCTGGGGCCACTGTGCTCTGCCTGGGGCCCCATATGCTGCCTGGGGCCCCATATGCTGCCTGGGGCCCCTGTGCTCTGCCTGGGGCCCCATATGCTGCCTGGGGCCCCTGTGCTCTGCCTGGGGCCCCATATGCTGCCTGGGGCCCCTGTGCTCTGCCTGGGGCCCCATATGCTGCCTGGAGCCCCTGTGCTCTGCCTGGGGCCCCATATGCTGCCTGGGGCCCCTGTGCTCTGCCTGGGGCCACTGTGTTCTGCCTGGGGCCACTGTGCTCTGCCTGGGGCCCCTGTGCTCTGCCTGGGGCCCCATATGCTGCCTGGGGCCACTGTGCTCTGCCTGGGGCCACTGTGCTCTGCCTGGGGCCACTGTGCTCTGCCTGGGGCCACTGTGCTCTGCCTGGGGCCCCATAGGCTGCCTGGGGCCCCTGTGCTCTGCCTGGGACCACTGTGCTCTGCCTGGGGCCCCTGTGCTCTGCCTGGGGCCACTGTGCTCTGCCTGGGGCCACTGTGCTCTGCCTGGGGCCACTGTGCTCTGCCTGGGGCCACTGTGCTCTGCCTGGGGCCACTGTGCTCTGCCTGGGGCCCCTGTGCTCTGCCTGGGTGTAGGACACTGGTGACGTCACTTATCTCCGGACATTAGCTCCGGACATTAGCTCCGGACATTAGCTCCGGACAAAGCCACGGAAGTTGGCACAAATTGCAGGAAGTAGTATTCTAGGCAATTATATATTAGATACAAGGAATGTCGGTAAGGTGATAATAGCATATTTTTACAAGAAAGGAATCGAATGTAACAACATCTACTTTAGATTTCAGCAGAAACTTTTCCTGACCGATTCCCTTTTGGGCGCAGTCAGCAGTCGTATAAATTGGACAGAGATTGGAACGCAGTGTATGGTCTGGCCAGCTACTCTTCTGACCCACAAATGCACAGATACAATCCCTGTCAAATTTATACAACCGTCTGACTCTGCCCTTAGGTTATGTTCACAAGTTGCTAATTTTAAGCTGCGTTTCACAGTACCAACAAAAGCTATGAGATTTAAGAAATATCACACATACACATTCCTGACAATTGGAAAACTGCAGCATGTCACTTCCTTCAGCATTTTTCCACGCATGAAAAGCAATGAGCAAGTGCAAAAACGCAGGTATCAGGTTTTGCTGCATTTCAGTGAAAAAAAAGCAGGTAGAACAGTATGTGAAATCCATTTAATTTTTGTGATTTTCCCAAGTTTAAACCACAAAGTCTTGGTCTCCTCACCTGAGAATGTCAGTTAGTATTTGCACAGTTTAATTAAATTAGTGATAGGTGTAAAGTAAATTGGCTGACCAAGGTGAGAAATGGAACAATACCTGATCAACTCAAGGGCCTACCAAAGTGTGAAATTAAAAAGTGTGTCCTACAAACTCAATGCTCAGCCAATGTCTTAGGTAAACTATTCCTGACCAAGTCACCTCCCCCGAATGTTACATTTGTAATTGGGCATTTTTTCTTGAAATCATGTGAACTTTTTTGTTCAGAATAGTCACTATTTTTTCAGACAAAAAAAATCTTTTTTCACCAAATAATTTGATCAAATTGCCCTTCTTTACAAAAATGGTTTTATGGTTTCACGTATGTCTTGCATTGGTGACCTGTGTTCATGATTCTGTGGTGGAAGCAAAGCTGAACTTTGGGGTCCTGATAAATGCAGCAAAACCTGCTTTTTGAAAGCAGCTTCTTTACCGCCAAGAGAGCAGGGTTTGCTTGCAGAAAAAAAAAAACGCAGCAAAAACGCTACGTGTGAACATAGCCTTAAAGTAAGGCCTCAAAGTAATTGTACCTTGTTTTGGTTGGTTTTCCAATAATGCCTCTGGCTGCTCACTCCAAAGCTTGTAGTTGGGATTATTTAGGAAACGTTTAGTAAGACCGCAGCTGAGACATCGAATTATTGTTAGACTCTGTCCTCGATGTTCTGCAATGAAAGGCAATGGTTAAATATATTTTAGGAGTGCATATAAAGCTTTTAATATAAATATATCATCTATATAAATCTTTTAATACAATGGAATAATAATAATAAATACAATAAAGTTACTAACACAGTGACTTCCAAAAAAGAAATGATTGCCACACAGCAGTCTATGGTTACTGCAGAGTATACTTTTTTTTATTTTTTATTTGAGATGTATATACTGAGAATTGTGAAACAATTTGTGACATAAATAAAACCTTAAATTGTAAGTTGCACAATTAGATGATTAATTTATTGATGCAATCACACAGATTTGTTTGTTGCCGCAGCCCACATGTACACAGGCACAAACACTCACATTAAGGCCGGGATCACACATACGTGAGATACAGCCGAGTCTCGCAGGTGAAAACCCAGCTCTAGCGCCGGCACTCCAGAGCGGAGCGTGCAGCTCCATGTGTTGCTGAGCGGCTGCACGCTCCGCTCCAGATTGCCGGCGCCAGAGCTGGGTTTTCACCTGCGAGACTCGGCCGTATCTCGAGTATTTGTGATCCCAGCCTAAAAGGGAACCTGTCACCATGATAATGCAGTGCAATCTGCAGGCACACTGTTATAGAGCAGGAGGAGCTGAGAAGACTGATATGCAGTTTTGTGAGGAAAGATTCAGTATAACCGGTGTTTTATCATTTTAGCCTCTGCGCTTTCTGCGACCTTCAGTCCAGTGGGCAGTCCCTGTAAGGCAGGGGTGGGGAACCTCCGGCCCACGGGAAGGTCTCCGGAGTAAGCAATGTCTGGGCGGCAGCCAGCCCTTTAAGTCCAAGTGCAGGGCACGCAACGTTCATCACAGAACGCTGCCTGCCCTGCACATGAATGGTGTCATCGGGGTGGGCAGGGTTAGCGCTTGAGTGGGCGGGGCTAGCATTTGGGTGGGCGGGGCCAGCACCAAATGCTCTCCTGTCCCGGAAGAGGAGCTGCTGCAGCCAGAGAATCTCTGTCCTGGCAGCTCTGCAGGTGATTTGTGTCCGTCAGCTAATCTATGTGCCCAGTGTGATCTCTGTGCCCCCTCCCCGCCACTATGTGCCCCGATATGATCTCTTTACTTCCACAACTATAAGCCCCATGTCATCTCTGTGCCCCTCCTGTGATGCCTGTGCCCCTCAGCTATGTGCCCCAATATGAGCTCTTTACTACCCCCAATTATAAGCCCCCCAGTGATCTGTGCCTCCCAGCTATGTACCCCATGTCATCTGTGCCCCTCCTGTGATCCCTGTTCCCCTCAGCTATGTGCCCAAATATGATCTCTTTGCTCCCCCAAGTATAAGCCCTCTGTGATCTCTGTGCTCCCATGTCATCTCTGTGCCCCTCCTGTGATCCCTGTGCCCCCCAGCTATCTGCCCCGTGATCTGTGCACCCCGCTACGTGCCCCAATATGATCTCTTCACTCACCCAACTATAAGCTCCGTGATTTCTGTGCCTCCCAGCTATGTGCCCCCATGCCATCCGTCACCCCAGCTATGTACCCCCTGTGATTTCTGTGCCCCTCAGTGATCTCTGTTCATCCTGTTATCTCTGCCCCCCCCGCAGCTATTTGCCCCTTGTGATCTCTGTGCCCCCCAGCTGTGTACCCCCTGTGATTTCTGTGCCCTCCAGCTATATGCCCCCTGTGATCTGTGACCCCAGTTATGTACCCCCTGTGATTTCTGTGCCCTCCAGCTATATGCCCCGTGATCTCTGTGGCTCCCAGCCATGTGCCCCATGTCATCTCTGTGCCCCTCCTGTGATCCCTCTGCCCCCCGCAGCTATATGCTCCCTGTGATCTGTGCCCCCCAGCTATATACCCCCCTGTGATATTTGTGCTACCATGTGATCTGTACCCCCTGTGATCTGTCCACTCCAGCTATGTGCCCCTCTGTGATCTGTGTCCCCCTGCTATGTGCCCTCCTTTGATCTTTATCCCCCCCATGTGATCTTCGTCCCACCCCTGGAAAAGCAGCTGTGAGAAGCAACATGATCAGTAACACCAAACATCACAGCTGCACCAAAGAGAAGCAGCTCCAGCCGTCACATTAAGGGTGAGTTACCATAATTAATTGTTTGACTAAATATACCGGGGTAATTTTCAAGGTGATCATTTTTATGTGGCCCCCGGATGATGGTAGAAATTTCCAAACGGCCCCCGGCTGGAAAAAGGTTCCCCACCCCTGCTGTAAGGATATGGATTGTGAGGCTAAACTAATGGGCGAGCGTGGTCACCTACACTAGACATTACAGGAGGATGTTCTCAGAGGAAGTCAGTTGATCTATACAATTTATTTTCTGGAGGCGAGGGGAGAAAAAAAAAAAAAAACAAACACTCAGAGCCCACTTACTTCTCTGTCTCACAGTACAAGTGATGCCAGAAAGAAGGAGAGAGCTGCATCTCTTACAAATTGTTCTTTTTATAGATGGATCCCTGGAAAAAGAGAAAGGTGCAAATGATTAATTAGCTAGATGTAGCAGTGCATATATAATCTGGCAGAAGTCACCATCTGCCTCCTTTGCCTGCTGTGGTAGAGAACTACAGACAAAGCTGCTTAAAGTGGCCCTACACTTAGCCAGTATACGGTGCAGCACAACATAAGTTATAGGCAGTCTTACTCATGACCAGTACATGCAGATGCCAGCCGAGTCACTGGGTTCACAAATGGTCGGATAACGTCCAGTGGGTTGGCTAGACGTTAAACCAATCATCTTTTCACTTATTTAGTGACCGATTAGTAAAAGTAGTAATAAATGTGACAATGTTCCTGTGCCATTCCCTTGAAGTCAGATATTCCAGCAATGCATAGGGCATTCATCAGCATAAAAACGCATTAAAAACATAGTTGATGTTCTTCAAGGTACAATTGTGCTTAGTTGTAACAAATAGACGTTAAAGTAGTAAATGTAATACAAGTTTGAACCAATGCGAGAAGAAAATTCTATTGTGAATAGCACATTGCGTTAACACAGAAAAAAACCTTTCACCTCCAAATCAATAGGAATAATCTCAAACATTCATAACTCTACAGTAAAGCCGGCCCTACACATTTGATGGCTGTCAGTTAAATGATGAATTGGCCGACAACCATCTCTCCCATACACAGGAGTGCACGTTTGGCTGAGTGCTTGTGTTTAGTGTTGAGCATTCCGATACTGCAAATATCTGGTATCGGCCGATATTTGCTGTATCGGAATTCCGATACAGAGTTCCGATATTTTTGTGATATCGGGAATCGGAAGTGTGCGGTGCGTATGGTTCCCAGGGTCTGGAGGAGAGGAAACTCTCCTTCAGGCCCTGGGATCCATAATCATGTAAAAAATAAATAATAAAAATAAAAAATATTGATATACTCACCCCTCCGGCGGACCCTGGCTCTTAACGGTGCCTCCGTTCCTAAAAATGCAGGGAGTGAAGGACCTTCGATGACGTCGCGGCTTGTGATTGGTCGCGTGAGCGGTCACATGAGCGGTCACGCGACCAGTCACAAGCCGCGACGTCATCGAAGGTCCTTCACTCCCTGCATTCTTAGGAACGGAGGCAGACGCTTGGACCGGTGAGAGCCGGGGCCGTCTGAGGGGTGAGTATATCAATATTTTTTATTTCTATTCTTTATTTTATACATGAATATGGATCCCAGGGCCTGAAGGAGAGTTTCCTCTCCTTCAGACCCTGGGAACCATTCCGATATTTTGTGTCCCATTGATATGCATTGGTATCGGGTATCAGTATCGGCGATATCCGATATTTTTTGGATATCGGCCGATCCAATCCGATACTGATACCTTTGCATATCGGAAGGTATCGCTCAACACTACTTGTGTTCTCTATGAGAAAGTTGCCAACAAATATCCCTGCCGGCGACACATCTTCAGGTGTACACAACGATTGGAAGTCCGAAATTGGACATGCTCAACAATCAGTTGGCCAGCGCTTCCATACACAGATTGTCAGATAATCTAGTCGATATCGACTGACATAAGGTCCCCATACACATTAGACTAAAGTGTACATGATCTTATCATATAAGACTCATGTGTAGTCAGATTGCTGAAGTGGAGATTCAAAATGTGTTGTGATCCAATAACTTACATCTATGATTCTTCTTCCCCCCCAATGAGGAGGGAAGTGGGAAATGTAGAAAAAAAAAAAAAAAGTATTCAAATAGGTCAATCTCTGTGAGTCGCACTACTACACTAGTGCAGAGTTGCAGGTAGGTTACTAACTTGTCAACTCCCAATATCTGAGTCTTTTGCCCCTTTGTTTCAGTGACCACTGGACCCTCACCAGTGAAAACTTCTGTCCGACCTTTATCACATGCCAGAGATTGTCTGAGATTAGTATAGAAATGGAAGAGTGAAAAACATAACTAATCGGGATTACCATAAAAGCGTGATTAAGCACTAGGTCCTTATCAGACGGCTTACTCCCAAAGGGAGAAGGAAACTTACTGTCTTAAAACTAAACGCTTGCCAATGGTTTTTTCTGTATGACAGTAAAATCGAGCAAGTTCCACATTCTCAGGGTTTGCAGCTAAAACACAATGTGCAGCCTGGGGAGGAAAGAGTGAAAAGCAAGGTTACATAGTCCAGTTACTAAAAAAAAAAAAAAAAAAAAAAAATAATTAAAAATCCTGCAGTAAGAAAGCTACTGCAATGTATACAGGGTCAGTATGGGGTTCCTTAGGCCCTACAATGGCGGAGTTGCACAAAATATTACTATAAGATGGAGGAAAAAAACCTGATGAAAAACATGGACAGACTAGCGATTTATATATGCCTCAGACAGATTTTCCATTGCATGCACTTTTGTTTTTTCCTCCCCTTTTCCAAGATAACCTATTATTTTTCCCGGTAATGTACCAATAATGGGGGCTTGTCCAGCTCGCGGCTGTTAGTGGCAGACGCTGGCTGTGTAACACTCCACAGATTATGATAGAGGTTCTGCTCCTGATCCAGCACCCTTACACAAGGACCAGACAAAGGACGTACCAGTAAGTCATAATTAGTTAAAAGGGATCCTGTTATGTCCAGAATCATTATTTACCTACAGAAAAAAAAAAAGGTTAAAATCTCGTCTGTCTGCCTTACAGGGAGTGCAGCTATAGGGAGAAAATGACCCTACTGTATATAGTTCTGTTCCCCTCGCTTTATCAGGGGGTGCAGGGAGCGGTTACAGTTAATGTTCACTATACAATGAGAGCGGCTGTAATCACTGCCCGGCACTCTGACGGCCTGGTCTGCACACCATACTACTCAATGTGTCAGGGAGTATAGTGAGTAGCAACTGCAACCACTAGAAGTAATGGGAGCGGGTAAAAGCAGATAACACCATTTTATCCCTGTAGCCACTGCTCCAGTAAGTGGAGGAGTGATCTAAAATTTATTTATGCAGAATGACCCTATATCTGCAGCTAAATAGTATTTCTGAACATCATAGGTTCCCTTTAAATGGGTTTTCTCATTATAGATGATCAGAAGCGTACCGCTGCCTCAGGGCTTCAAGATTGATTTCAACAGTGTAAACCAGCAGAACTGCTCTACTGGTCCAGACTGTGCACTGGGGTGCTGCGCAGAGAGACAGAGGTTGGACAGATACAGTCAGCTTCTGAGCTTGCAAGCTCTATAGACAAAGAACTGGCACCCTTCACGGCTAACAGCCAGCAGAGATGGCCGGTAACAGCAGCATTGAGAGGTATACTACAGAATTACAAATACTTTCATACTTGAGAATAGAGAGGACTTTTACTAACAAGTAAACTGCAAGGTACTTTGCAATTCTAACCATTTATGATGCGGAGACAACCCCAATAAGTACCGTAGGTGTAGTATGATGCCAAGCTAGAAAGACTGCTGCAAAATCAAAATCCTGTTTCTCACCATGCAAATATAAATATAGGGTGCCATTTATGTCAGACACCAATCTGTCCACTAAGAAGCAGTCACCATACACGAATCAAGAGAACTTCACAGGGTACGGTCACCCTTAGGCCGGGATCACACACAGCGAGATACGTGCGAGTCTCGCAGGTTAAATCCAAGCTCTGGCACCGGCACTCCAGAGCGGAGCGTGCGGCTGCATAGCATAACATGGAGCTGCACGCTCTGCTCCGGAGTGCCTGTGCCAGAGCTTGGATTTAACCTGCGAGACTCGCATGTATCTCGCTGTAGTGTGACTCCGGCCTCAAGAGTATTCCCATCTGCAAGATCCAATGTAGTATAGTTTTTCTAATTCGCCATACCCTTTTCTCATGTGCAGGCATTGCAGGACCTTAGGTATCCATGGTTAGACCACTGATGTATTGACAGTTCACTAATTGCTATGGAGACCTAAGGTCCCGCAATGCCTGCACATGATGAAAGACATAGCTAATCAGAAAAACTATACTACATTTCTATTATTAATTAAGATTATTATTATATCTACTACATATTGGGATAGGATCTTGGAGATGGGAATATTCCTTTAATGGTAGATGAGTGGTCATGGTGCCTGAGAAAAGACAACATCCTGAGTCGTAGAGGAGATAAAACAGATTAATTGGGGAGAGGATGTAAATTGATTACTTATTTTCAGCATTTCTTTCACAATTTCACTGCCCTCTGAATTTTTTACCCCCCCCCCCCCCAATTTTCTGTACATCATGAAGGAAACGGAATGGTGTAATGCAAAACTACAACTTGTCCAACAAAAATCAAGCCCTCAGAGCTACGATTGAAAAAGGAAAAAAGAAAAAAATTATAAAATAATTATGGATCTTGGAGGGGGGCATATGAAACCACAAAATTGAGAGATTGTATCATCAGGAAGTTAATGACCAGTGACAAACACCAAATTAGCAGTAATCCTGCCACTAGCACCCATGGATTTTTTTTCCCCCATTGGTGCCTAATAAATGTGTCAGTTGTGCTCAAAAGTTTACATACCCCGGCGGAATTTTTGCTTTCTTGGACTTTTTTCAGAGAATATGAATGATAACACCAAAACTTTTTCTCCACTCATCGTTAGTGGTTGGGTGAAGCCATTTATTGTCAAACTACTGTGTTTTCTCTTTTTAAATCATAATGACAACCCAAAACATCCAAATGATCCTGATCAAAAGTTCACATATCCCATTTCTTAATACCGTGTATTGTCCCCTCTAACATCAATGACAGCTTGAAGTCTTTTGTGGTAGTTGTGGATGAGGTTCTTTATTTTCTAAGATGGTAAAGCTGCCCACTCTTCTTGGAAAAAAAGCCTCCAGTTCCTGTAAATTCCTGGGCTGTCTAGCATGAACTGTGTGCTTGACGTCTCCCCAGGGTGGCTCAATGATATTGAGGACAGGAGACTGAGATGGCAGCTCCAGAACCTTCACTTTGTTCTGCTGTAGCCAATGACAGGTAGACTTGGCCTTGTGTTTTGGATCGCTGTCATGTTGAAATGTCCAGGTACGTCCCATACGCAGCTTCCGGACTGAGGAGTGCAAATTTGCCTCCAGTATTTGCAGATAACGTGCTGCATTCATCTTTCCTTCAACTTTGACCAAGTTTCCTGTGCCTTTGTAGGTCACACATCCCCAAATCATCAGCAATCCACTTCCATGCTTTACAGTAGGAAAGGTGTTCCTTTCATCATAGTTTTCAGAGAGTCCTGTATTTCAGCTGATGTTATTTGTGAGTTTTTCTTTGCATCCCAAACAATTTTCCTGGCAGTTATGGATGACATTTTTGTTGGCCTACCTGACCGTGGTTTTGTTGTTACAGAGCCCATGAAATTCCATTTGTTAATCACAGTTTGAATGCTACTGACTGCCATTATCAATTCCTTGGATATCTTTTTGTATCCCTTTCTCGTTTTATAAGGTTGAACTAACTTTTTCCGTAGATCCGTTGACAATTCTTTTGCTTTCCCCATGACTCACAATCCAGCAACATCAGTGGCTGGATGAAAGATGCAAGAGTCTGTCTGGATTTCAGAAACTCACTCAGCTTTTATGCAGACACACTGATTACAAGCAAACAAGTCAAAAGGTGAGGATATTAACCTTAGTAACCATTCAGACCCACTTGTGTCAACTTCTGTGCATGTTATCAGGCCAAAATCATCAGGGTATGTGAACTTTTTATCAGGGTCATTTGGATGTTTTGTGTTGTCATTTGGATTTAAAAAGAGAAAACACAGTAGTTTGACAATATATGGCTTTACCCAACCACTAACCATGAGTGGAGAAAAAATTTTGGTGTTATCATTCATATCTGAAAAAAGGCCTAGAAAGTAAAAATTCTGCCGAGGTATGTAAACCTTGAAGTACAACTGTATATGGAGACGTTCGCCAGTCTCACCTGATAAAGAAAGTTGAGCCTCTGCAGCGCTTCTTTGTCTTTAATCTGATTTGCCATTTTCTGGAACAATAAAAAAATAAAATAAAAAACCCTGTTCATATAAGCTTAAAATTTGCACATTTCATCTACATGTATCTGCCCCTACAATAAGGGATTGTTAGGGTAAAAGGCAACTGGCATAAAACACAGGAACAAAATATCTAAAACCCTATATGTAGATTAACTGGATATTAACCAAATGTCATAAATTTACTGCGCTTAGTCCTGGGCTTCAACCATGTGGCATTCTAACTTGACAGAGCAAGTTGAAGCTCCTGCAAACTAGCAGCAGGTCTTGTCCCCAGCTGTCAGGCATATCCATGGACCTTGAGAAGACAGATGTGGTTTATTACCACTTCTGTCTTCTCATTTGCCAGCTACATCACTGCAAAGATCTCGCTGAGTGCGAACAGAAATATTAGCATTGTCCATGTTTCTGTAGGACCTTATGATTACATGTTCCCCAAGTCTCTGCCTAGCACAGAAGAGCAATTGGGTCCTCACAGCAGAAGACTGTTTTCCCCTGTAACTGGGGCTTGCATGGATGCATGAATTACAACAAGAAAAATATTAGTTTCCCAGAGATATTGTCATGGGGTCACCGGAACAGTGAGGGGCCATTAAGTCACCTTGTGACACAAACTCCTGTGCGGATTAGGACTGCTTCACCATCCAATTAAACAGTGCAGGTTTTCCTTGCTCTGTCACTGCAAGGCTTAATCAGTTCTTTTGATCTCTTGGAGCTCTCCATCCTGAATTTTCGCAGCTGTTCTGTGTTGGCCACTCCCCTCTGGTATATATGCTTGCCACTGGCACTTTTGGAGCTGCCAGTAATAGTTTATCACTACCTGGTTTGGAGTTGAAGAAGTTCAGTGTTTGGAGTAAGCCGTTGGAGAGTTTTTCAAAAGATTTCTGCGTGGAGTTGGTTTGTGTTTATCCGTATCCTCTCCTTGTCATGATCCAGGTCGGGGTTTGCTTCTTGCTTTTCTTTCCCCGGCCTGGTTATGGTGGGGTTAACCTTTCCTGGCCTCTCTTTGGTTCGTGGGTAGCCATTTATTGGTGCAATTTCTGGTAGCATTTGTCAGTGATAGTTCCAGTCTCTGACTTGAGCAGCTGACCCGTATACCTTAGTAATCTTTCTACCTCTGACTACTCGTATTTGTGTCTGACCCATTCCCTATCCCGGACTTAGTGTGTGTTTGGTGGTTTCCTACAGTGTATGACTCAGCTTTAAATTCTGAAACCTGCCTCCTGCTTTCCATCTGTTACTATGTTCCCCGTCTGGCTTTGACTCTATGGCTTGTACCCTGACTACATCTTCTTCCTCATGTTTTGGATCCCGCGCTCCTGTCTGGTTCCGATTTCTGTCTTGTCTCTGACCACGTGCATTTGTGTGACCTCTGGTACTTAGTCTTCCTGTTTGTTGCTGACCAGCCTGTCTGACTACTCTGCCGCTCCGCGCTTTCCACTGTGGTGCTACATGGTGAGTGCTACTTTTCCCCTTACCTGCGTCCCCTGGTGGAGGTTGCGTGCAGTTGCAATACATTCCCATTTGGTTTGTGCCTGCTATTCCTTTCGATTTTGTTTTGTGTGTTTGTATGATAGGGGTAAACAGACAGGGATTAAAGAAAACTACTGTCTGTCTGTTTAGGGTTTACTAATACACTTCAGACTCACACATCCATAGGTAGGGGAGGGATCAGATAAGTATTAAGATAGGAGCATAGCAAGATACGAGACCCCAGTATCACCACCATTTGGGGTAATCTGGGGGACAGGATAGCCTAGGGTGCCCCTAGCACAGGTGTGGGGAACTTCAGGCCCCAGGGCCATTTACGGCCCTCGACCTTTTATCAGGACCTCGAGCAAAGTCTCAGGGACCGCATTCTTGGGCAAAGAGCTGTATTTTGATTCACTACTGAATATTGAAAAGCATGCAATGAAAGATTATGTCCTGAAACCAGTGTCAGAATGCACTTTGCGAGCGGAATTTGTACGGCCCCCGAAGGATGGTATAAAATATCCAAATGGTCCTTGGCAGGGAAAAAAAAAAAAAAAAAAGATCCCCCCCTGCCCTAGCGAGAAGGATTGGTTAAGTGCCCACAGTCCCTTTTCACTACATGACGGATATTTTACCATTTAGTGAGGACCACCTACGTGTTTCCAGAGCATATAACCCTTGAGAATTCATTCAACTGAATATTTTGGTGTCACATGTGACCAGTGTAAACAAAGTGAGAAAATATACACATTTTCTTTCTATATTTGCATCACAAAGTTATATAAATTAGTCATCAGTGAAGTAACAAATGCGGTCGCGTCAATTTAAAAAATAAATACCGTATATACTCGAGTATAAGCCGAGGTTTTCAGCCAATTTTTTGGGACTGAAAGTCCCCCTCTCGGCTTATACCCGAGTCATACCCAGGAGTCGGCAGGGGAGGGGGAGCGGGGGCTGTCTTATTATACTCACCTGCTCCTGGCGCGGTCCCTGCAGGTCAGTGGCTCCCCAGCTTCTTCCTGTACTGAGCACCGCTCATGGTACCGCTCATTACAGCAATGCATATGCGGCTCCACCTCCAATAGGGGTGGAGCCACATAGTCATTACTGTAATGAGCGGTAACGGTGATCGCTCAGTACAGAGAGAAGTTGCGGTGCCGGGGAACCAGGGACTGCACCGCGCCAGGAGCAGGTGAGTATAACGGGGAGGGGAGCGCAGCGCTGCGTGATATTCACCTGCTCCCCGTTCCGGGAACCGCTCCGTCTTCAGCGTCTTCTGCAGTGACGCTCAGGTCAGAGGGCGCGGTGACGTGGTTAGTGCGCACCCTCTGCCTGAACGTCAGTGCAGAAGACGCTGAAGATGGAGCGGATCTGGAACGAAGTCAGGTGAATACTGAACATACTGGGGGCCTGAGCGACGGAGAGGGGAGTATGTGATTTTTTTTTTTTTTATTTTTTTTTTTATAGCAGCAACAGCAAATGGGGCAAGTGTCTGCATGGAGCATCTTATGGGGCCATAACGTTTGTGCAGCACTATATGGGACAAGTGTCTGTATGGGGCCATAATCAACGTTTGTGCAGCACAATATGGGGCAAGTGTCAGTATGGGCCATTATCAACGTTTGTGCAGCACAATATGGGGCAAGTGTCAGTATGGGGCCATAATCAACGTTTGTGCAGTACTATATGGGGCAGATATCTTTATGGAGCATCTTATGGGGCCATAACGTTTGTGCAACACTATATGGGGCAAATATCTTTATGGAGCATCTTATGGGGCCATAATCAAGGTTTGTGCAGCACTATATGGGGCAAATATCTTTATGGAGCATCTTATGGGGCCATAATCAACATTTGTGCAGCATTATATTATGCAAATGTGTCTATGGAGCATCTTATGGGGCCATTATTAACCTTTATGCAGGATTATATGGGGCATATTTTAATATGGAGCATCTTATGGGGCCATCATAAACTTTATGGAGCATTATATTGGGCTCCTGATTCAATATGGATATTCAAAAACACTTAACCTCCTGATGTCTCAATTAATTTTACTTTTATTGTTATCTATTTTTACTTTTGACATTTACCGGTAGCTATTTAGGACAAATTACAAAACTGACTATTTCGGCAGTTACAGCACCCAGAACTAAAAGAGCCACCTTGTCAGAATGCAGCATTACTGCTGCACAAGGTGGCTCTTTTAGTTAAAAACGCCTGGGGGGGTGACAGGTTCCCAGGTTAAGTTTTCCCAGTTTTTTGTGGCAAAATTAGGGGGGGGGGGGGGTCGGCTTATACTCGAGTATATACAGTAACATATTCCTGGGCCCCATCCTGGTATACATGTACCTTATCCTGATATATTTTTGCAAATATATTAAATATATTAAAAATAGAAAAACTGAAATATCACATGGTCATAAGTATTTAGACCCTTTGCTCAGACACTCATATTTAAGGCTTTGTGCACACGTTGCAGATTAGTGTGCAGATTTTTCGGCACCGTTTTTTGCAAAATCCGCAGGTAAAACGCACTGCGGATTAGCTGCGGTTTTTGTGCGGATTCCTATTGAGGAGCAGGTGTAAACTGCAGCGGAATCTGCACAAAGAATTGACATGCTGGGGAAAATACAACGCAGCGTTTCCGCGCTGTATTTTCCGCAGCATGTGCACTGCGGATTTCGTTTTCCATACGTTTACATGGTACTGTACAACGCATAGAAAACTGCTGCGAATCCGCAGCAGCCAATCCGCTGCGGATCCGCAGCAAAATACGCAACGTGTGCACATAGCCTAAGTCACATGCTGTCTTTTCCTTGTGATCCTCCTTGAGATGGTTCTATTCCTTCATTGGAGTCCAGCTCTGTTTAATTAAACTGATAGGACTTGATTTGGAAAGGCACACACCTGTCTATATAAGACCTCACAGCTCACAGTGCATGTTAGACCAAATGAGAATGAGGGCAAAGGAACTGGCCAAGGAGCTCAGAGACAGAATTGTGGCAAGGTACAGATCTGGCCAAGGTTACAACACAATTTCTGCAGTACTCAAGATTCCTAAGAGCACAGTGGCCTCCATAATCCTTAAATGGAAGAAGTTTGGGACCACCAGAAGTCTTCTTAGAACAGGCCATCCAGCCAAACTGAGCAATCGTGGGAGAAGAGCCTTGGTGAGAGAGGTAAAGAAGAACACGAAGATCACTGTGGCTGAGTTCCAGAGAAGCAGAAGGGAGATGAGAGAAAGTTCCACAAAGTCAACTTGAAGGACTTCCAGATTATGAGAGATAAGATTCTCTGGTCTGATGAGATGAAGCTAGACATTTTGGTGATAATTCTAAGCGGCATGTGTGGATAAAACCAGGCACTGCTCATCACCTGCCCAATACAATCCCAACAGTGAAACATGGTGGTGGCAGCATCATGCTATGTGGGTGTTTTTCAGCTGCAGGGACAGGACAACTGGTTGTCTTTGAAGGAAACATGAATGCATTCAAGTACAGAGATATCCTGGATGAAAACCTCTTCCAGAGTGCTCTGGACTTCAGACTTGGCCAAAGGTTCACCTTACTACAAAACAATCATCCTAACTACACAGCTAAAATAACCAAGGATTGGCTTCAGAACAACTCTGTGACCATTCTTGAAAGGCCCAGCCAGAGCCCTGACCTAAACCCAATTGAGCACCTCTGTAGAGACCTGAAAATGGCTGTCCACCATCCAACCTGACGGGACTGGAGAACGTCTGCAAGGAAGAATGGCAGAGGATTCCCAAATCCAGGTGTGAAAAACTTGCTGCATCATTCCCAAGACAACTCATGGCTGAACTAGCTCAAAAGGGTGCTTCTACTCAATACTGAGCAAAGAGTCTGAATACTTATGACCATGTGATATTTCAGGTTTTTTTTTTAACTAAATTTGCAAAAGTTACTACATTTGTTTTTTTTAGTCAAGATGGGGTGCAGAGTGTACATTATTAAGAAACAAAATGAACTTTTTTTTTTAATTTACCAAATGGCTGCAATCAAACAGAGTGAAATATTGAAAGGGGTCTGAATACTTTCTGTACCCACTGTATATCCCTTTTTTCCTTCGCCACATTGGGGGACACAGGACCATGGGTGTTATGCTGCTGTCACCAGGAGGCTGACACTAAGTTGAGACAAAAAAGGGTAGCTCCTCCCCTGCAGTATGCACCCTCATGCTGGCTTCCAGAGACCCAGTTCAAGCTTAGTGTCCGTAGGAGGCACACTGGATTTAAACCTTTTTATCTCTGGACGAAGGATTCATGTTCCGATCTCCCCGAACCAACAACAGGCGAGCACGGGAGTTTTACCTCTCCGTATCCTCTCCTGCGACGTGGGAAGCCACTGCCTGAGCTGACCTTTTTTGTGCGACGGGTGTTATGACCCCAATGGCAGAGGGTCTCTGCAATAAATACCAAGTCTGCAAACACAAAAAAACAGCTCATAGGGCAGTGGTAACTGGGCTGACCGTATAGCTAATCCTAGCACCACAAATAGCAGCAGCCGGGGAACGTGCCTACGTTGGTTCTAGACGTCTCGCGCCAGCCGGAGAACTAACTAACCCTAGAAGGGAAAAGATAGACCTTTCTTGCCTCCAGAGAAAAGACCCCAAAAGTTGGATACAAGCCCCCAACAAATAATAACGGTGAGGTAAGAAGAAAAGACAAACGTAAGAATGAACTAGGTATTAGCAAAGAGAGGCCCACTGACTAATAGCAGAATATAGTAAGATGACTTATACGGTCAGCAAAAACCCTATCAAAAATATCCACGCTGGATATTCAAGAACCCCCGAACCGTCTAACGGCCCGGGGGGAGAATACCAGCCCCCTAGAGCTTCCAGCAAAATCAGGAATCACATTTAGTACAAGCTGGACAAAAAATAAGAGCAATACAAATAACCAAAAAACAAGGAAGCAGGACTTAGCTTAATTTTGCATGAACCAGGACCAGCAGACAGGAGCAAACAGAAAGGACTGATTACAACGATGCCAGGCACCAGACTAGGAATTCAGGAAGTTCATATAGCAACACCCCTGGACTAACGACCGAGGTGGGTGCCAAACTAGGGAAAGACAATCTCAGAGTCATACCACTAGTGACCACAAGAGGGAGCCAAAAAAGTCTAATTCACAACAGTACCCCCCCCTTTAAGGAGGGGTCACCGAACCCTCACCAAGACCACCAGGGCGATCAGGATGAGCAGCGTGAAAGGCACGAACTAAATCGGCCACATGCACATCAAAGGCAACCACCCAGGAATTATCCTCCTGACCATAGCCCTTCCACTTGACCAGATACTGAAGCCTCCGTCTGGAGAGACGAGAATCCAAGATTTTCTCCACCACGTACTCCAACTCGCCCTCAACCAACACCGGAGCAGGAGGCTCAACAGAAGGAACCACAGGTACAACGTACCGCCGCAACAAAGACCTATGGAACACGTTGTGAATGGCAAACGACACCGGAAGATCCAAGCGAAAGGACACAGGATTAAGGATTTCCAATATCTTGTAAGGACCGATGAAGCGAGGCTTGAATTTAGGAGAGGAGACCTTCATAGGAACAAATCGAGAAGACAGCCATACCAAATCCCCAACACGAAGTCGGGGACCCACACCACGGCGGCGGTTGGCAAAACGCTGAGCCTTCTCCTGTGACAACTTCAAGTTGTCCACCACATGATTCCAAATCTGCTGCAACCTATCCACCACAGAATCTACCCCAGGACAGTCAGAAGGCTCCACATGTCCCAAGGAAAAACGAGGATGGAAACCAGAGTTGCAGAAAAATGGCGAGACCAAAGTAGCGGAACTAGCCCGATTATTAAGGGCAAACTCAGCCAACGGCAAGAAGGTCACCCAATCATCCTGATCCGCAGAAACAAAACACCTCAAATAAGCCTCCAAAGTTTGATTAGTTCGCTCCGTTTGTCCATTAGTCTGAGGATGAAAGGCAGACGAAAACGACAAATCAATGCCCATCTTAGCACAAAAGGATCGCCAGAACCTGGAAACAAACTGGGATCCTCTGTCAGACACGATATTCTCAGGAATGCCGTGTAAACGAACCACATTCTGAAAGAACAAAGGAACCAGATCGGAAGAGGAAGGCAGCTTAGGCAAAGATACCAAATGGACCATCTTGGAAAAGCGATCACATACCACCCAGATGACAGACATGCCCTGAGACACCGGAAGATCTGAAATGAAATCCATGGAAATGTGTGTCCAAGGCCTCTTCGGGACAGGCAAGGGCAAGAGCAACCCGCTGGCACGAGAACAGCAAGGCTTAGCTCGAGCACAAGTCCCACAGGACTGCACAAATGACCGCACATCCCGCGACAAGGAAGGCCACCAAAAGGACCTAGCCACCAAATCTCTGGTGCCAAAAATTCCTGGATGCCCTGCCAACACCGAGGAATGAACCTCGGAAATGACTCTGCTGGTCCATTTAACAGGAACAAACAGTCTGTCAGGTGGACAAGAGTCAGGTCTACCAGCCTGAAATCTCTGCAACACACGTCGCAAATCCGGAGAAATGGCTGACAAGATTACTCCCTCTTTAAGAATACCAACTGGTTCTGCGACTCCAGGAGAGTCAGGCACAAAGCTCCTTGAAAGAGCATCAGCCTTCACATTATTTGAACCTGGTAAATACGAGACCACAAAGTCAAAACGGGAGAAAAACAATGACCAACGGGCCTGTCTAGGATTC
The DNA here is from genome assembly GCF_051348905.1 of Ranitomeya variabilis. Taxonomy (NCBI): domain Eukaryota; kingdom Metazoa; phylum Chordata; class Amphibia; order Anura; family Dendrobatidae; genus Ranitomeya; species Ranitomeya variabilis. The sequence continues at coordinate 486,615,032 of NC_135234.1, read as the reverse complement.
AGGCGTTTAGCAGACTCGAGATACATCAGATTCTTGTGATCAGTCAAGACCACCACACGATGCTTAGCACCCTCGAGCCAATGACGCCACTCCTCAAATGCCCACTTCATGGCCAGCAACTCCCGATTGCCAACATCATAATTCCGCTCAGCAGGCGAAAACTTCCTAGAGAAAAAAGCACATGGTCTCATTACAGAGCAACCAGGGCCTCTCTGCGACAAAACGGCCCCTGCCCCAATCTCAGAAGCATCCACCTCAACCTGAAAGGGAAGGGAGACATCAGGCTGGCACAAAACAGGCGCTGAAGTAAACCGGCGCTTCAACTCTTGGAAAGCCTCCACGGCTGCAGGAGCCCAGTTAGCAACATCAGAACCTTTCTTGGTCATATCCGTCAAAGGTTTAACAACGCTAGAAAAATTAGCGATAAAACGACGGTAGAAGTTAGCAAAGCCCAAGAACTTCTGAAGACTCTTAACTGACGTGGGTTGAGTCCAATCATGAATAGCTCGGACCTTGACTGGGTCCATCTCCACCGCAGAAGGGGAGAAAATAAAACCCAAAAAGGGAACCTTCTGTACTCCAAAGAGACACTTTGAGCCCTTAACAAACAAAGCATTCTCACGCAAAACCTGAAACACCATCCTGACCTGCTCTACATGCGAGTCCCAATCATCAGAAAAAACCAGAATATCATCCAGATAAACAATCATAAATTTATCCAGATACTTCCGGAAGATGTCATGCATAAAGGACTGAAACACTGAAGGAGCATTAGAGAGCCCAAAAGGCATCACCAAGTACTCAAAATGACCTTCGGGCGTATTAAATGCAGTTTTCCATTCATCTCCTTGCTTAATGCGCACAAGGTTGTACGCACCACGAAGATCTATCTTGGTGAACCACTTGGCACCTTTAATCCGGGCAAACAAATCCGACAGAGGCAAAGGATACTGAAATTTAACAGTGATTTTATTCAGAAGCCGATAGTCAATACAAGGTCTCAAAGATCCGTCCTTCTTGGCCACAAAAAAGAATCCCGCACCAAGAGGGTAAGAGGATGGACGGATATGCCCCTTCTCCAGAGATTCCTTGATATACGAACGCATTGCGGTATGCTCAGGTACAGACAGATTAAATAATCTTCCCTTAGGAAATTACCCGGAATCAAATCTATAGCGCAGTCACAGTCCCTATGAGGAGGAAGAGCACTGGACCTGGACTCGCTGAATACATCCTGATAATCAGACAAATACTCCGGAACTTCCGAAGGAGTAGAGGAAGCAATAGACACCGGTGGGGAATCACCATGAATTCCCTGACAGCCCCAACTTGACACAGACATTGCCTTCCAATCCAAGACTGGATTATGGGTCTGTAACCATGGCAGACCCAAAACGACCAAATCATGCATTTTATGCAGAACAAGAAAACGAATCTAATTCAGTCTAATTCACAACAGACGGGCCCCTTCAAGGGCACCGATCTCCCCCCTACTTACAGACGAGCACTGGTGTGTTACCTCCAGTATCCTCTTCTGCAGCCAGGCCTTATTGCCGGACATCTGCCCTGCCCACCAGGTTTCACCCTCGGCTGTTCAGAGGCACTCTTCCACTGTGGCGTCCGTGCAGCCCCCACTGCATCACCACTGAAAAAGCAGATAATGGAAGGAGGCGGATGGCTCCTCTCCACCCCCCTTTCATGGGGATGGTGGATGGAGGCTCCCCCAACCCTGCACCGTCCTATTTACCCCAGGCACCTTCATTGGGGTAAGTGCACTAGGGGTCGGTTTTTTCCTGGCGGTCACACACTTTTTTGGGGGCTCCATAGCGGCAGGGTTCTTTTCCCTGCGGTCCGCGGGTGCGCGCCGGCCGAGGCCAGAAATTTAGTCCCCGGCTTCGGCCCTGTCTAGGCCGCACTCCGGTAGGCTCATCATCCCTGCGGCCCCGCCCACGCTTCTGGCGCTTCTCGCTCCCTGCGAGACTACACATCAGACTCTCGGCAGCACGCAGCGCCAGCCGGCTTTTCTCTTTTCCACGGAGGATCCTTTCTTCTCCCACTCAGCTATTGCGGGGCACAGGACCGGGTAAGGAGACGGCACTATCTGCTTCCCTGCAGCGTTACTCCTCAGCTTCCTCATAGCAGCTTTCTCATTACATTGGGGTACAACATGTCCCAGTCAAGGGGTAAAAAGATTACTAAGGTACATACCTTTTTCTCTACGTGTACCACCTGCCAGGCTCCTCTCCCCAGGCCTCAAAGCTCCCCGCTCTGCCCAGCCTGTGATGCCCAATGTGCCCAGGAGCCCTCCGCCGCTACCGACCCCAGTGTTCCTAGCCCCCCTGAGTGGGCCACGTCACTGTCTCAATCCGTGGCTTCGCTAGCTAAGGCGATTGAATTCCTTCATGACCCCTCTGGGGAGCCGGGCGTTCGTTTCCCCGGGTTAAGAGACCCCTCTACAACAGGGGAATCATCGGTCAGCAGGGGCCGCTCTCACCCGAAGGAGGTTCGGACATCCACAAAACGGATCCGCACTACCTCTCCTGAGCATTCACCACGCCATTCAGTCTCCAGTAGCTCCACTTCTCGCTCACCCTCCCCAGGGGCTCGAAGCGATCATGACTGAGTATGAGTCTGAGGCGTCCATGGACCCGGATTCTCCGGAGTTCCGATCAACTGTTGACTCCCTCATTGAGGCTGTCAATCATGCTCTAAAGATTAATGATGACCCTAATTCAGCTCCGGATCACGCAGTCTCCTTCACGAGAAACAAGCGATCTCATAAGGTGTTCGCCTCCCATCCGGATTTCCTAGAGATAGTTCGGAGGCACAGGGAGCGACCGGATAAACGCTTTACAGGTAAAAAGGTCCTGGAATCAAAATATCCCTTTTCCACAGATCTGGTTAAGGATTGTACGGAACCACTGCTGGTAGATCCTCCGGTATCGCGTTTGGCTACCAAAACGCTGTTATCAGTACCTGACGGGGCATCAATCAAAAATCCCACAGAACGCCAGTTAGATTCTCTGGCGCGCTCAGTATATGAAGCCTCAGGTTCCTCCCTATCTCCTTCCTTCGCTGCGGCATGGATTGCCAAAGGAATGATTTTCTGGGCTGATGCTCTTGCACAATCCATTCAGGACCAGGCTCTTCCGTCTGAGGCGGCGGACCTCGCCAAGCAAATTACTATGGCGGCAGATTATGTGATGTACGCATCTTTAGACGCAGCAGACGGCAACCGCGGCTTCAAACGCCGTTACCATCAGGAGAGCTATCTGGCTTAGAGAGTGGCGTGCGGATTCCTCCTCAAAAAAGTCTCTGGTTTCTCTCCCCTTTCAGGGCGGACGCCTGTTTGGAGAAAGATTGGACCAACTTATTTCCAATGCTACAGGGGGAAAAAGCAAGTTTCTCCGTCAACACAGGCCAAAAGCTGCTTTTCAGCACCAGCAGCATTTCGTTTTCGCCCCTTTCACGGTGGCCTTTTCTGGTCCAACTCCACTACATCGTCCAGGTCAGAAAGATCTACACGCACAGACAGAGACTCTCGGCCTTCTTACAGACCAAACCAGTCCTGGTGGGGAAAACCTAGACAACCCAGAACCAGAGGTTCTAGACCTTCCAGATTTCCTTCACAATGACTCGGGGAGAACTCCAGTCGACACCACCGAGGTAGGCGGACGCCTGCTTCTTTTTCGACATGTCTGGCTTTCCGTCATCCACGACGAATGGGTCAGAGACCTGGTGTCTTCTGGTTACAAAATAGATTTCTCCGCCTCCCCTCCAGCTCGGTTTTTTTCCCTCTCGTCTCCCAAGTTCGGAAGCTCAGTCTCGCGCTCTTCACTGCGCCATCGAATCCCTCCGCCAAAACGGGGTCATCATTCCGGTTCCGGAACACGAGAGATTCAGAGGTTTTTACTCAAACCTCTTCGTCGTGCCAAAGAAGGACGGGACAGTGCACCCCATCTTGGACTTGAAGCTCCTAAACAAGCACGTAAAAGGTACGGCACTTCCGGATGGAATACCTCCCCGGGACACACACACACACACACACACACACAATACAGGCTGCGCCTCCCCGGGGCACACACACACACACACAATACAGGCTGCGCCTCCCCGGGGCACACACACACACACACAATACAGGCTGCGCCTCCCCGGGACACACACACACAGACACAATACAGGCTGCGCCTCCCCGGGGCGCACACACACACACACACACTACGCCTCCCCGGAGCACACACACACACACACACACTACGCCTCCCCGGAGCACACACACACACACTACAGACTGCGCCTCCCCGGAGCACACACACACACACACTACAGACTGCGCCTCCCCGGAGCACACACACACACACACTACAGACTGCGCCTCCCCGGAGCACACACACACTACAGACTGCGCCTCCCCGGAGCACACACACACTACAGACTGCGCCTCCCCGGAGCACACACACACTACAGACTGCGCCTCCCCGGAGCACACACACACTACAGACTGCGCCTCCCCGGAGCACACACACACTACAGACTGCGCCTCCCCGGAGCACACACACACTACAGACTGCGCCTCCCCGGAGCACACACACACTGCGCCTCCCCGGAGCACACACACACTACGCCTCCCCGGAGCACACACACACTACAGACTGCGCCTCCCCGGAGCACACACACACTACAGACTGCGCCTCCCCGGAGCACACACACACTACAGACTGCGCCTCCCCGGAGCACACACACACTACAGACTGCGCCTCCCCGGAGCACACACACACTACAGACTGCGCCTCCCCGAAGCACACACACACTACAGACTGTGCCTCCCCGAAGCACGTGCACACACAAACTACAGGCTGCGCCTCCCCAGAGCGCACACACTACAGACTGTGCCTCCCCGGAGCACACACACTACAGACTGTGCCTCCCCGGAGCACGCGCACACACTACAGGCTGTGCCTCCCCGGAGCACACACACACTACAGACTGCGCCTCCCCGGAGCGCACACACACTACAGACTGCGCCTCCCCGGAGCACACACACTACAGGCTGCGCCTCCCCAGAGCGCACACACTACAGACTGCGCCTCCCCGGAGCACACACACTACAGACTGCGCCTCCCCGGAGCGCACACACACTACAGGCTGCGCCTCCCCAGAGCGCACACACTACAGACTGTGCCTCCCCGGAGCACACACACACTACAGACTGTGCCTCCCCGGAGCACACACACACTACAGGCTGCGCCTCCCCGGAGCACACACACACTACAGACTGCGCCTCCCCGGAGCACACACACACTACAGACTGCGCCTCCCCGAAGCACACACACACTACAGACTGTGCCTCCCCGAAGCACGTGCACACACAAACTACAGGCTGCGCCTCCCCAGAGCGCACACACTACAGACTGTGCCTCCCCGGAGCACACACACTACAGACTGTGCCTCCCCGGAGCACGCGCACACACTACAGGCTGTGCCTCCCCGGAGCACACACACACTACAGACTGCGCCTCCCCGGAGCACACACACACTACAGACTGCGCCTCCCCGGAGCACACACACTACAGGCTGCGCCTCCCCAGAGCGCACACACTACAGACTGCGCCTCCCCGGAGCACACACACTACAGACTGCGCCTCCCCGGAGCGCACACACACTACAGGCTGCGCCTCCCCAGAGCGCACACACTACAGACTGTGCCTCCCCGGAGCACACACACACTACAGACTGTGCCTCCCCGGAGCACACACACACACTACAGGCTGCGCCTCCCCGGAGCACACACACACTACAGACTGCGCCTCCCCGGAGCACACACACACTACAGACTGCGCCTCCCCGGAGCACACACACTACAGGCTGCGCCTCCCCAGAGCGCACACACTACAGACTGCGCCTCCCCGGAGCACACACACTACAGGCTGCGCCTCCCCGGAGCACACACACACTACAGACTGTGCCTCCCCGGAGCACACACACTACAGACTGTGCCTCCCCGGAGCACGCGCACACACTACAGGCTGTGCCTCCCCGGAGCACACACACACTACAGACTGCGCCTCCCCGGAGCACACACACACTACAGACTGCGCCTCCCCGGAGCACACACACTACAGGCTGCGCCTCCCCAGAGCGCACACACTACAGACTGCGCCTCCCCGGAGCACACACACTACAGACTGCGCCTCCCCGGAGCGCACACACACTACAGGCTGCGCCTCCCCAGAGCGCACACACTACAGACTGTGCCTCCCCGGAGCACACACACACTACAGACTGTGCCTCCCCGGAGCACACACACACTACAGGCTGCGCCTCCCCAGAGCGCACACACTACAGGCTGCGCCTCCCCGGAGCGCACACACTACAGACTGTGCCTCCCCGGAGCACACACACACTACAGGCTGCGCCTCCCCAGAGCGCACACACTACAGACTGTGCCTCCCCGAAGCACGCGCACACACAAACTACAGGCTGCGCCTCCCGGAGCACGCACAATACAGGCTGCGCCTCCCCGGAGCACACACACACTACAGGCTGCGCCTCCCCGGAGCACACACACACTACGCCTCCCCGGAGCACACACACTACAGACTGCGCCTCCCCGGAGCACACACACTACAGGCTGCGCCTCCCCGGAGCACACACACTACAGACTGCGCCTCCCCGGAGCACACACACACTACAGGCTGCGCCTCCCCGGAGCGCACACACTACAGGCTGCGCCTCCCCAGAGCGCACACACTACAGGCTGCGCCTCCCCGGAGCACGCACAATACAGGCTGCACCTTCCCGGGCCGCACTCCCATGTACCTTCCCCTGTCATACCAACAAGAGGCGCCCGCAGGCTCCTTACTTTCGCCGTCACACAGGCTCACGAAGGCGGGGAGACATGGAAAACATCCGTGCACACTTATAAATAAGTCTCCGGTAAAATGGCCGCCGCTGCCGCACACGTAGAACGGAAAACCAAAGACACTTTTGTTTCAGTTTCTGAAAGGTAAAGCGTTCATAAGCCCCGCCCGCGGCGTGTCGTCACTTCCGGTGGTGCAGCAGCCATTTTGTCTTTCCGTGAGAAGTGCCTTCGCCAGACGTTCCGATATCAGCAGTTCCTCGTGGGGCTGTCAGTGGCAGCGGCGCACCTGGTTCCGTCCGCGGGAGGATGTCCAGTGAGGAGAGCTACCTTGCGATCCTGCGCTACCTCACTAACGAGCAGGAGCCGTACGCCCCGGGCACCGAGGGAAATGTCAAGCGCAAGATCCGCAAAGCTGCCGCCTGCTATGTGGTGCGGTCCGGCACGTTGTACTTTCAGCGGCGGCACCGAGATAAGGAGCGCTTCACCGAGCTGGAGGTGGTGCTGCAGCCCGAGCGCAGGAAGGGGCTGCTGGAGGAGGCGCACACCGGGGCGGGAGGGGAGCACCTGACCCGGCACCAGACGTGGCACCGGCTGTCCCAGCGCTACTGGTGGAGAGGTGAGGGCTTCTGTGGGGTGGTCGTCACTGGTGTATGGCGGGAGGCCCAATCAGAATCATGCTTGTATGTGACTTGGCCTGTGAAATGAAAGCAGCCTCCTGACTGGCTCGTTGTTGAGCCCCTCTGACCCGTCTTCCTGTTATGCTCCTGTATCCGGCAGGGGGCGCTGCTCTTTGCTACAAGGAGTCTCCTACAAATAAAATATTACAAATAAATCTAATACCTCTTACTGAGGCCTCCTTCCCCCACAGACGACGGCGGCGTACACCGGAGCTTGGCCACTCTGCTTATTCTACGGAAACGTCTCCTTGTGGACGGTCCTACCACTTCTACTCCCCTGGTCCCACATCGGACACCATGTTCTGTTCAGATGTTCAGCTTGCCATTCTCCACCACACTAACAGGGAAGTCGTACTCTGTTTACACTCGCACGTGACCGCTGCAGCTAATGACAGGCTGCAGTGCTCACAGCATGCCCTACTATGGCACATCAGTGCTTCTGTGAGGTAAACCGTCAATGAGAGACCCCCGACAATGGGGAATTTACTACAAGAGGTTATCACTTGGGGGATAAATGTACACATTCCTCCAGTCAGCATTCCGGCTATCCATAACATCACTGCCGCAGTGCAGGAGAGCTGCTATTCCGGATCGCGGGCGCGTATTTGGGAGACAATCGGACATGTTTGGGCACAGAATCCAAGGATGGGGGGAGGGGATTTGGGGTAAGTCTTGGGAGTGGATTGGGTGAAATGTATGAGAGCGGAGGAGAGAGGGTCTGGGGAGCAGCGGAGGCTTCACACTGCAATAGTCTAAAGTGATGGCGACCGACAACTGACTTTCTGTTTCCACCTGCGATCACACTGCTAGCGCTTCCCTAATGGAAGAACAATGGCGGGCTGAATATAAAGCTCTGTGCTTACACAGTGGGGAAGGGGCTACCCGCAGATTAGGGCGTCCCACACACCATGGTGCTACGTCCCCTATTCCCTGCGCTGCTCTTAGGTACTCGCTGTGACACGTGTGGTGTGCTATGACTACTGATGTGGTGACGGCAGGACATCGTGGGGAGATTTCCTGCAATTGACTTTGCATTTTATTAACATATCGGAACCTGTCATTGTGTTTTTTTACTCACAGGTATTTTGAAAGAACTGAAGGATTACATCAAGAAGTGCAGTAAATGCCAGGAGAAGGTTGACCGCTCACGAGGTCCCTCTAATGATCCCACTGAAATGCTGGAGGAGTTTGGGATCACAGTGCATTTAGACAGCAGCCACACAGATGATGAACTCGGCAACTCCACATCTGGAGCAAATGCCGACCCGAAGTCTTCAAAAAAGAAGCCAGTGGCGAAGCATGAGCTGGTTCTTGTACGTACCTTTCTAATTCTGCTGTACAGTATAGGGGGTCTGTGCTATGTTTGTTTGTTTTTTTACATTTTTGAAGTAATTTGTAGAGGTTTTTGGGACTTTGATACTGATTAATATCAGACTCCCAGCACTTGCACCTATCTGGATGAGCTGCAGGACCAGGCACATCTGCTACACAGGGTACAGAGCACTGCCTAGCTGGTAGACCATATCAGGACATGACATTCACTGGAGCCCTGCAGCCTTGTAAGTCTGCTGATCATTGGGGGTGCCGGATGTAAGACTCCCTAAGAAACTCTTTTGAAATTCCCAAGTTCATACATGAAGTTAAAGTGGTAATCCGGCTCCCTCCCACATCGGTAGATAAGGGCACCACTGATATCACATATACAAATTTCAGTTGACGCGACGTCTCCAGCCCTGCTCACCTCTTTCTGCTGGAGTAGCCCTTAAAGAACAATATGCAGACTTACGTATGTGTTCTACTATTTCTTCAGGTTGACAGTAAAGGCGTAGTGAAGCAATCTTCTCTTAAGCATGGCCAGGCAGTACTGGATCAGTTAAACCAGCAGAGGCTTGCTAACCAGTTCTGTGATGTGACCCTGCTCATAGAAGGAGAGGAATTCAAGGCCCATAAGTCAGTTCTGGCTGCCAGCAGCGAATACTTCAGAGAACTCTTTATTGAAAAAGGAGCTGTCTCTAGTCATGAAGCCTTTGTGGATCTTTCAGGTAACTGAGTGAAATTTCTATTTAGTTTTCACAAAACTTGTCTTTTACAATTCTTGTTGTGCCATCCCTCTGTTAAGCCTCTTTCACACGTCCTGATATTTCCAGTACCGGAAAAAACAGTACCGGAGATATCCGTGTCTGTGTGTGTGTAATACTTGCGGCACATGTGTGGCAAACGTGTGCCGCATCAGTACCACACGGACGGCCGCCGGGAAAGAAGCGCTACAGTAAGCGCTGTTCCCCGATGTCTATAAGACACCTCTTTATTATTAATCCTATAGCTATATGGTAAATAAAGACAGCCAAAATAAAGTCCTCTAACTGAAAAAATGACAGACTCCTTTATTAATCTTAATTAAACCATACTTACGACCTCGCTTAATTCCATCGAAGCCCTCGATCTCCTGTAATATAAGTAAAATAAAAAACAACAATATACCTTACCTGTCTGTCATTCTGTCCCATGCCGTAATCCATGTCTCGGTGCTAAATAGTTTTCAACGTGGACGGTGCCAAGATGTGACCGTTCAGGCTGAGAAGCACTGGTGAATGAGCTGAGGCGAGCGCAGCATCTTATAGACACCTCTCCATTACTAAGCCGTGGGCTAAATGTCACCTGACAATATAAAAGTGACATCAACCCCACAAATATGAACCCCACTTGCCACCGCTACAGGGCAAGTGAGAAGAGCCGGGCAAAGCGCCAGAATTGGCACCTCTAATAGATGTGCCTTTTCTGGGCAGCTGCAGGTTGCTGTTTTTAGGCTCAGGGGGAAGGGGCTACTATATAATTGGCCCCTTACCAGCCAGAGAATACCAGCCTCCAGCTGTGAACTTTAGCAAGGCTGGTTGTCAAAAATGGTGGGGACCCCACGCTGTTCTTAAACATTTATTTAAATTAACAAAACAGCATGGAGACACCTCTATTCTTGATAACCAACCTTGCTGACAGCTGAGGGTTGCAGTCCCCAGCTGTGAGTTTTACCTGGTTTGTTAAAATAGGGGGGAACCCACGGCGGGTTTTTTATTCATTTCTTTTGTTATATCGCAGGAGGTGTGTGAGGAATACCCCGATCCTCCGCTCCTGCTGTCACTGTTATTAGCGGCAGCAAGTGTCGGATGATGAGAGTAAGAGTCCCAAAAGCCCCCACCTGCTGTCATTGTTCTGACTTTAATATAACACTCATCATTCCCCTCTGCCTGCGCTGATCACTGGCAGAGCAGGGGAGAATGATGAGAGCGTTTTCAGCACCTGCTGCAGGGGAACAGCGCTTACTGTAGCGCTTTCTCCCCGTTGCCGAAGCGTGTCACATGGATGACATGAATTTTGTGTTCTCAGTGTGCAGGGCATTTTTTTATAAATAAATTTTGCAGACCCCCGTCTAACATAGCAACCTATCAGCATCCCATGAGCATGGCATGTGGGGCCAATGGGCATCCAAATTGCCACATTACCCTGATTGCATGACGTGAATGCCGCTGTCAGATATTGGTAGTGACATTTAAGCAGCTTAACAGCAGTGATCAGTGCAAGCTTCAGTTGCTGCTGTTAGTGGCAGATGCTGGCTGTACAGCACAGCTTGCCCTCATCGTCCGTGGAGCAGGTTCAGCTCCTGAGCCCTTTCCTTACACCCGCACCAGCCATGCACCATTCTTAACATATTATTTATTATTATTATTATACATTTTTATAGCGCCATATTACTGTGATCTCATGATGGTTTTGTTTGTTTTTTTCATTTGCTTAATTTCTAGGATTTTTCAAGGCCAGCTTTCTGCCACTGCTAGAATTTGCTTACACCTCTGAATTGTGCTTTGATTTCTGCAGCATGGCTGAGTTGGTAATGCTCGCTCGCCATCTCTACATGCATGAAGTGTTAGAAATATGTGAATCTGTGCATAAACAGATGGAAGAAAAGCAGCTCACCTTGTATCAGAAAGGAGGTGTTCACACTGTAGCTTTAGATACGAACGTGGAGGTCCTCAAAGTGGGAGAGGCAGGGAATGTAAGCACGCCAAAATTATCTATAGTGAAAGAGGTGGAAAGTGGGCAACAGATATTGACCGTGTGGAATGTGAAGTGTCCGGGTACGCAGGAAATAATAGCAAGCGCAGCTTCGCAGCCAAATACCATTTCAACAACTCTATCTGTAGACACCATAGAACTGACAAATGGTGCCGATATACCGGGTGATTCCGTTGGCACCCAGGTCAGCTCTATTGACGGCACAACAGCAATTTACATCTCAAATTCTGCTTCGGATGTGCAGCCGGACGTCCTTCTTCCTACAATTATTGATGTGGTGTCACTTGCACCTCAGCAAACCGTAGAAACTGTTCAGGAGATTATTATGTCTGAAGTGCAAGTTAGTTCTGAGTCCTTGGAAAGCCAGCCATCTTTCACCAACGTGCAAGGATCTGAAACACAGGAGATACCCAGCCAGAGTGCTGTAGAAGAGCAGGTAGATCTAGCTAGAAATACCCAGCACTCTGAAGTAACACATCCTCTCGATGCCCAAGGATCACCTTGTTTGGATGTAGATGTTAATGAGGAGAAAGAACTCGAATCAAAGGCTATCGAGAGCTTAAAGAGAAAGCGTGGTAAGACGTCCAAGTCAATAGATTCTCCCACCGATGTAGAAAGCGCCCCAGCCATCCCGGATGATGCCGACGGAGCATCTAGTGAAGGAGCTGCAGTTGACGGACCTTGCTCTTCCAAAGTGGATAGTCAGTCTTCTGGAACAGATACCACCGCCCCTGAAAGTCCAGGATCGTCCGAAATGGATCCATATAAAAGCAAGTTACGAGAACGCTCTGTTGGAGAAGGTGAATACGTACAACTACACAGAGGCAAAGACAAGAAGAACTGTAATAGAAAGTCCATCCCCAAGTCTGCTGTTCAACAGGTAAAGATTTGATTAAGCACTTTTTTTGTAAACTAGTTAATTGCAGTTCCAGTGACTGTGTAGAATACGTTGATCATATTGTGAGCCCTTCTTGGTTTGATGTAAGTAGATATATTTTATATACTGCTCTGTGCAATTTGTCGCTATATGAATGTTTGGAAATTGCATCCTGCTACTAGCACTAAAAAGTCGTGATATATATATATATATATATATATATATATACAGCACTCCAAGACTTTCCGGTAGAAAAAATGTGAAGTTTTTAATCGACCCACATCACTGCGCGACGTTTCGGCTCCATGAAAAAAGGCTCATGGAGCCGAAACGTCGCGCAGTGATGTGGGTCGATTAAAAACTTCACATTTTTTCTACCGGAAAGTCTTGGAGTGCTGCCTTCTTTTTACTATTTTTGTATGCATCTTGGATAGATGAGTGGACCATTTTGTCCGGGGGGCCAGGCACCCACCATTGGTGAGCATTGTGCTGTTCCATTTTTTCTCTATCTATCTATCTATCTATCTATCTATCTATCTATCTATCTATCTATCTATCTATCTATCTATCTATCTATCTATTCTATCATTTTTAATTTTTACATCTGATTTTCTTTTTTTTTTTATATTGCGTTATTACAAAAACAAATAATATCTGCCTATATTAGCAGGAGTTCAATATAAGATCTGCAAATAAAGTCTAGTGTGGTTGTCGTGCCTTACTTAGGAGCTGGTCAGAACTTCCAACCTTTGATATCAGCCACTCTGTTACATTGCATTCTTACTCTCCTGCACCTACCATGTAGTTGTATTGTAAAAACTTCCCTTTCCAGAATTTGGGCTTATAGAGCAGATGGGAGACACCAAGCCAGAAATACTGGGGACATTTGTGCTTGCAATTCTGCACGAGCATACAGTAGCATGTAAAAGTTTGTTTACCTCTGGTCAAAATTACTAATGTGAACAGTTAAGCAAGTGAAGATGAAACGATCTCTAAAAGGTCTGAAGTTATAGATGACACATTTCCTTTGTATTTTAAGGAAAAAAAATATACCGTATATACTCCAGTATAAGCCGAGATTTTCAGCCCATTTTTTTTTTTTTTTTTGGCTGAAAATACCCCTCTTGGTTATGCTCGAGTCATTGCGCCAGGGGGACGGCGGGGGAGGGGGAGCTGCAGCTGTCCATCATACTTGCCTGCTCCCGGCTCGTCTCTGCATGTCCCTGCTTCTCTGGCGCACACAGCCCTTCCTGTGTTCAGCGGACACGTGGTACCGCTCACTAAAGTAATGAATATGGGTGCAACTCCACTCCCATAGGGGTGGAGCCGCATATTCCTTACTTTAATGAGCGGTACCAGTGACCGCTGAACACAGGAACAAGCTGCCATCGCATCGGAGAAGCGGGGACCGCTCCAGGAGCGTGAGTATAACGGTGGAGGTGAGCCATGCGATATTCACCTGTCTCCGTTCCACCGCCACGCGCCTCTGTATCTTCCGCGTCCTCTGGCTGTGACGTTCAGGTCAGAGGGCGCGATGACGTGTTTAGTGTGCAGCGGTGGAACGGAGACAGGTGAATATCGTAAGTGCCGGTGTCCCCGCCTGCTCAGGACAAGAGGTGAGCAAGTCATTTTTCTTTTCTTTAATCACAGCAGCAGCATATGGGGCTAAAGTTTCTATGGAGCATCTTATGGGGCTATAATCAACCTTTACGCAGCATTATATGGGGCCCATCATAAGGGTCATTCCATGCCAAGTGGACCAGTGGTCCCCACTCGACCTTCTCCGATTTTGCTGAAAATTTATAAGGATGTACATGTATGTTTGAAAAGAGGTTCTGTAAATTTTTAGGGCCAGATCTCCAATACATTGGGCACTGTTGACCTTTCGCTGGAGGTTCCACCAAGCCTGCGGCTTCAGCTAAGAGTATTTTGCAAACTTTGGCACATAGCCATTAGAGTTCTATACTGGCTATGATGCTGAAATTTGGCATACTAGCTCAACTTTTGCTGCTAAACACGATAAAATTATTACCGGCTATGACAAAACAATATTTCGGCCGCAAATTTGTGTCAAAGTAGCTTGAAAAACGTGTTGCATAAAATTTATGCCAAACTTTGCCCATATATAACTCAAGACCAAAAACCAATAGTAACTGGTGCTTTGCCCTGTACACCAAACATCTACATTACTTTGCATTGCTGCAATATCACGGTCAAAGCATATGTATTTGTGGAAATATTCACACCCACATATGATGAAAAACTTAAAAAAAACGAATTTTACCTATTTTTAGGTCAAATTTCTCAAAAAGGGTACCCCTAAAATATATTAATTCTGATATCATTAGAAAGAGCACATTTTTCTCTACAAGGATCATTGGGGGTTTTTTGGAGTCTCTCAGTTTAAGAAATGAAAAATGCCACTGAACATGGTGTTATTTATTAATACGCAATGAATGGTAACTGCACTATTCAAACCCTTGCGTTGGTCCATGGTGGTTATACCACAACCAATTCCCTAAGAATTGGTATTATAATCCTATTAAGAGTTGTAATAATACCATTATAATATTATATATTATAATGTACCATTCACCAAAATGTCAAACTAATGCTTGCAGCATGCCCAATCAATGATGACTACAAAGAGCTCATGTGCAAAATGGTCTGTGGAATTGAATCCAAGGACTGTATGCTTGGCCGTTGTGATAAATGCCCGGGTCCTGAAGTTTTAAAAGAATTTCTAGTCAATGTGTTTGTCAACAGTGACCCTGAAGATATTATTCCGTTCAAACAATGGATTCACACTGATCGAGACACGCTTGATACCAAACAACTGACTATAGAGAATTCATGGAAGAAATGGTTTTGAAAATTTCTAAACTTTGTAGCCATCACTACATCGCCAAGCATCAAAGTTGCAGTCTGAAATCGTTGAAGGAAAACCTGAGACCTGGAGAGTTTGTGATCCTTATGGACTTTGCTGAAAATTACTCATTTATTGTTCAAGATGCCATTCAAGGTTTCCACTGGGAAAATAGTCAAGCTACAGTACACCCATTTGTAATTTACTTCAAGGAGTTAAATGGTGAAGCTGCGCAGAACATCAGCTTGTGCATAATCAGTGATTGCTCACGACATGACACAGTTGTAGTCCACACTTTCTTAACAGTAATTGTGGAGTATCTCAAGACTCTCATCTATGGGATTCGTCATATCCACTACTTCAGCGATGGATCTGCAGCCCAGTACAAAAATTTCAAAAATTTTCTCAACTTGTGCCACCACAATGCTGATTTCAATATCAGCGCTGAATGGAATTTTTTTGGTACCAGTCATGGAGAGTCGCCCTGTGATGGGATTGGAGAGACAGCAAAGAGTTTGGCAGCTCGTGCCAGTCTTCAACGCCCAACTGAAAACCAAATACTGACCCCGGTGGATTTATTCAACTTTTGCAACAAGCAACTGCATGGAATCAAGGTTTTTTTTTTTGTTCCAAATGAAAAAATTGACGAAATACGGGTAGTTCAAGAGGAAAGGTTCAAAGATGGACATACGATTGCTGGAACAAGAGAAAATCACCAGTTTGTGCCAATTGATGACAAAAAGATTTGCATTTCAAGGGTGTCAAATGACCCATCATCTTTCATTGCCCATGTAGATAGATCTGTCAGATCAGAAATGCCTTTTGTGCCAATTTCAAACCTCCAGCCAGGGCAATACATTGCCTGCATTTACGATAGGAACTGGTGGATTAGAAATATTTCTGAAATTTCAGTCGACGAGCATAATGCATTAATAAATTTTATGCATCCTCATGGACCAGCTAGCTTCTTTCACTGGCCTGTGAGAAATGATACATGCTGGATTCCCGAGCAGTCAATCATTGCAATAATTCCAGCACCAGCTGCAACAGCAATGGGCCGACAATCCAGCTTCTCTGAACTGATTATGTTGCAAATTCAGCAACAATTCCAGACCACTTAGACTGAACATTATGGCTTGGGAACCAACAAAAGATACCCAATATTAGGCTTGGGATCCTAGGCAAAGACACCCACCCTCAGGCTTCGGAACCTGCGATAAAGAGACCGCCCGAGGCTCGCCTTGCACGGCTATCGGCCATGGCTCCTAGGCGATGGGGCTGCCAATTCTCGAAAGACAGCATTCTTACAATTCTTAATAGGATTATACTACCAATTCTTAGGGAATTGGTTGTGGTATAACCACCATGGACCAACGCAAGGGTTTGAATAGTGCAGTTACCATTCATTGCGTATTAATAAATAACACCATGTTCAGTGGCATTTTTCATTTCTTAAACTGAGAGACTCCAAAAAACCCCCAATGATCCTTGTAGAGAAAAATGTGCTCTTTCTAATTATATCAGAATTAATATATTTTAGGGGTACCCTTTTTGAGAAATTTGACCTAAAAATAGGTAAAATTCGTTTTTTTTAAGTTTTTCATCATATGTGGGTGTGAATATTTCCACAAATACATATGCTTTGACCGTGATATTGCAGCAATGCAAAGTAATGTAGATGTTTGGTGTACAGGGCAAAGCACCAGTTACTATTGGTTTTTGGTCTTGAGTTATATATGGGCAAAGTTTGGCATAAATTTTATGCAACACGTTTTTCAAGCTACTTTGACACAAATTTGCGGCCGAAATATTGTTTTGTCATAGCCGGTAATAATTTTATCGTGTTTAGCAGCAAAAGTTGAGCTAGTATGCCAAATTTCAGCATCATAGCCAGTATAGAACTCTAATGGCTATGTGCCAAAGTTTGCAAAATCCTCTTAGCTGAAGCCGCAGGCTTGGTGGAACCTCCAGCGAAAGGTCAACAGTGCCCAATGTATTGGAGATCTGGCCCTACAAATTTACAGAACCTCTTTTCAAACATACATGTACATCCTTATAAATTTTCAGCAAAATCGGAGAAGGTCGAGTGGGGACGATTTTTAAAACTGGTCCACTTGATGTGGAATGACCCATAAACTTTATGGAGCAATACATAAGGCGTATTTTGTATGAAGCATCTTATGGGGCCCATCATGAACTGTATGGAACATCTTATGGGGCTATCATGAACTATATGGAGCATTATATGGGGCTCCAGATTCAATATGGATATTCAAAAACGCTTAACCTACTGATGTCTCAATTTTACTTTTATTGGTATCTATTTTTATTTTTGAAATTTACCAGTAGCTGCTGCATTTTCCACCCTAGGCTTATACGCGAGTCATTAAGTTTTCCTACTTTTTTGTGGCAAAATTAGGGGTCTCTGCTTATGCTCGGGTCGGCTTATATTCGAGTATATACAGTATATTGTAATTTTTTACATTATAAAAAATTATAAAAAGGAAAATTGGCCAATGCTAAAGTTTCTTGGAGACTGGTGTTCTCAGGTAACTTTGGCCAAGGTTTCAGACCTTAATTGGCCTGTTAGAGTTATGGCTTGTTCACAGTCATCGTTAGGAAACACCACGTGATGAAAATCAGAACCCCTGCTTGACTGCAAAAGACCTTCAGAAAGATTTAGCAGACTGTGAAGTCGTGGTACATTGTTCTATTGTTCAGAGACTAGTGCAAATATGGCCTTCATGGTAGAGTCATCAGAAGAAAACCTCTTCTGTGTCCTCCCCATGAAATTAATCATCAGAAGTATGCAAAAGAACATTTGAACAAGCCTGATGCATAATGGAAACAAGTTCTATGGACTGAAGAGGTTAAACTGGAACTCTTTGGACACAATGATCAAAGGTATGTGTGGAGAAAAAGGGCACAGAATTTCAGGAAAAGAACATGTCAACAACCATTAACCATGGGGGTGGATCAATCATGCTTTGGGGTAGTGTTGCAGCTCATGGCACGGGGAACATTTCGTGGGTAGAGGGAAGAATGGCTTTAAATGAAGTTTCAACAAATTCTAGATACAAACATAACACAATCTGTAAAAAGCTAAAGTTGAAAAGAGGATGGCTTCTACAAATGGATAATGATCCTAAACACACGTCAAAATTCACAATAGACTACCTCAAAAGGCTCAAGCTGAAGGTTTTACATTGGCCCTCACAGTCCTCTGATCTGAACATCATTGAAAATCTGTGGCTAGACCTCAAAATAGCAGAGAAGACGACCCAGGAATCTCACAGAACTGGAAGAATGGATGAAAATCCCACAAACAAGAATTTTAAAAACTCTTGTCTGGCTACAAAAAGCGTTTACAAGCTCTGAGACTTGCAAAAGGGGGTGCTACTAGGTACTAACCATACAGGGTGCCCAAACGTTTGCACTTTTTGTAATTTTTTTTTTAAATGTAAGCGAATATATATTTGTTTTGCCTAAAATACAAAGGAAATGTGTCATCTATAACATTAGGACATTTAGAGATCATTTCATCTTCAACTTTCTTAACTGTTCACAATAACAGTAATTTTCTTCTGGAGTGTCCAAACTTTTACATGTCATTGTAGTTTAATAGTTATGTTTAATACAGGTCAAAATGACAATGTCCCTGTTCCCGTAATCCAGTGAAGATTTTATTGCCAAAGAAAGTGGGCTCAAAGGTTATGTATTTTTCTTCTTTTAAAGGCTGCTAGGAAATTGGTGCAGAGAGGTAAAAAGATAATGCTGCCACCGAAGAAAGACGCCCCAGAGGTAGAAGAGCATCACACGTGTAAGGAATGTGGAATGATATTTCAGCGCAAGTATGCCATGATAATGCACAGTATGAGTCATGATCACATCAAAAAATTCAAATGCCCGGTAAGTTACATAATGAGGGTTATGTTACATATTATTGGAGTTAGGGTAGGTTCAAAAGAGCGAAATCGTCCAGAAAAAACATGACTTCTTGTTATATATGTGCCATACATATGTCCGTTTTGTCCATTTGTATGGCATCCATATTTATATGCACAATTTAATAAATAATAAAGGTCAAATAAAGTTTCCATTGTTATTTCAATGTATGTCAAAATCACGACATACCGATAACCCACATGTGATTTATTTTTTGCGCACCCATTGATGTATGATAGTCTGATTCAAGATAAAGATCAAAGTAGTTCATACTGCAATTATTTATTTATTTTCATTTTTTTAATACGCGCAGAGTATCAGTCAGTATGTAAAAACATTAATGTGACTACCACTTTGACTTGCATTGGTCAGTGTACTAGATATCCTACATTTTTTCATATGGACGGATAATGCATTCGTCTGAACAAGCCCTTGCAAAGATAATATAGTACATCACAACATTTCAGATTATGTTCAGCTAATTCATGGCTGTCTGACAACTTAAATGGTTATCATAGTTTTCCCTGCTGGGTTGTCAGCCATATTTCCAGGCTGCTATTTATTCATAGCTGCTGTCCCCTTTCCTGGTTATTATTTATTATTATAGCACCATTTATTCCATGGCGCTTTACATGTCGTGCAGCGGTTTGGTCTGTTGGTGGTTACTGCGGGTTCTAGGCTTGTCGGAAGAGGTAGGTCTTCAGGTCCTTTTTCAAGGTTTCGATGGTAGGCGAGAGTCTGATATGTTGTGGTAGAAAGTTCCAGAGTAGGGGTGATGCGCGGGAGAAATCTTGTATGCAATTGTGGGAAGAGGGGAGTAGAGAAGGAGATCTTGTGAGGATCGGAGGTTGCGTGCAGGTAAATACTGGGAGACGAGGTCACAGATGTATGGAGGGCAGAAGTTGTGGTGGCTTTGTATGCCATGGTTAGGGTTTTGCACTGGAGTCTCTGGGTAATGGGGAGCCAGTGCAGGGATTGACAGAGGGGAGAGGCCGGGAAATAGTGGGGGGGACAGGTGGATTAGTCGGGCAGCAGAGTTTAGAATAGATTGGAGGGGTGCGAGAGTGTTAGAGGGGAGGCCACAGAGCAGGAGGTTACAGTAGTTGAGGCGAGAGATGATGAGGGCATGGGCTAGGGTTTTTGCAGATTCTTGGTTTAGGAATGTACGGATCCGTGAAATATTTTTGAGTTGAAGTCGGCAGGAAGTGGAAAGGGTTTGGATATATGGTTTGAAGGAGAGATCAGTGTCAAGGATTACCCCGAGGCAGCGAGCTTGTGGGACTGGGGGGAGTGAGCAGAACAGCGGACAGACATTGAGGGATTCTGGTTAGTAGGGAGGTGCTATCTGGTCCAGAGATGTAGATCTGTGTGTCATCAGCATAGAGGTGATACTGAAAGCCATGTCCCAGGCCAAAGGTGTAAATGGAGAAGGGCAGGGGCCCTAGGACTGAACCTTGCGGGATTCCAACAGATAGGGGGCGATGTGAGGAGGTGGTGTGTGAGTGGGAGACGCTGAATGTCCGGTCTGTCAGGTATGACAGGATCCAGGAGAGGGCCGAGTGTGTGATACCAAGGGATGAGCGGGTCTGTAATAATAGGAAATGGTCCACTGTGACAAAGGCAGAGGACAGGTCCAGGAGGAGGAGGAGAGAGTAGTGTCGCTTGCTCTTCGTGGTTAATATTTCAATGGTGACCTTAGTTAGGGCAGTTTCAGTGGAGTGGTGTGACCGGAAGCCAGATTGTAAGCGGTTGAAGAGGGAGCAGGAAGAGAGATGGGAGGACAGTTCAAGATGGACGTGTTGTTCCAGTAGTTTTGAGGCATAAGGGATAAGTGATACTGGGCGATAGCTAAATACAGAGGATGGGTCAAGATATTGCTATTTGAGGATAGGTGTGATTGAGGCATGCTGAAAGCTTGAGGGGAAAACACCAGTTGTTAGGGATCGGTTGAAGAGATGGGTTAGGGTTGGGATGAAGACTGTGGCGAGGTTTGGGATGAAGTTTCATGGGATCGGGTCAAGTGCACAGGTGGTGAGATGTGATCTTGAGAGTAGAGTGGAGAAGTTGGTTTTGGAGGTGGATGGCTGGGCATTTGGGAGGAAGGGCTTTGGGGGTTGCCGACCAAAACTGTCTCTATCAATCTTCTGCTTGAAAAATGAGGCAAAGTCTTCACCTGAGATGAGTGGGGAGGGAGGAGAGAATTGAAGGTGTTGTATAACTGTTTAGGGTTGTGAGACAGGGAGGATATGAGAGACAAGTAGGTTTGTTTTGCTGCAGCGAGTGTGGCCTTGAAAGTAGTGAAGGACTGTTTGAATGCGATGAAGTGCTCGTTGGAGTGGGATCTTTTCCATCTGCGCTCAGCAGCCCTGGAAGCTCGCCTCAGTTCTTTAGTCAGGCTGGTGTGCCAGGCCTGTCTGTTGATTTTGCGAGCTTTGGTATGTGTGACAGGGGCAACAGATTCCAAAGCTACAGATATTGTGGTGTTCTATAGAGTGGCATCCGCATTGTGTAGGGACCTTATGTCTGTAAGAGGGTGGAGGGATTCAGAGAGTGAGTGTAGATCGAGGTGTTTAAGATTTCTGCGAGGGTGTGCAAGTTTGTGGGTTGGGGATTGCAGACAAGGAGTGGAGAGGGAAGAGAATGTGAGTAGGTTGTGGTCAGAAAGAGGAAGAGGTGAGTTAATAATAATAATAGTTATTTATATAGCTCCAACATATTCCACAGCTCTTTACAGTTAAACAATTTCAAACATAAGTCATAAGTAACAATACAATAATTAAAGCAAAATAAGACGACCCTGCTCGTGAGAGCTTACTATCTACAATGAGGTTGGGGAGATACAAAGTACAGGTGTGTATTTACAATGATGTATTTACAATGATGCTCCAGTCATCTTCAGGGGGTTGGGGATAGATGGCGATAGTGAATGGGCTACACACACAACATAAAATGACTTTGATAGTTAAGTTAGAGAGGTTAGCTAGGGAGTAGAGGCGGGTGAAGATGAGGTCCAGTGTGTGGCCATCTTTGTGGGTGGCTGCAGAAGACCATTGAGTGAGGCCAAAGGAGGAAGTGAGAGATAGAAGTTTAGTGGCAGCTGAGAGGGAAGTGTCAATGGGGATGTTGAAGTCACCCAAGAGGATAATGGGCATGTCCGCAGAAAGGAAATGAAGTAGCCAGGTGGTGAAGTGGTCAAAGAAGGTGGTTGCTGGCCCTGGGGGGCGGTAAATGACAGCCATTTGGAGGTTGGAGGGGGAGTAGATACGTACAGAGTGCACCTCAAAGGAAGGGAGGGTAAAAGAGGGTGGTAATTGGATTGGGGTGAAGGGGCAGTTATCTGACAGGAGAAAACCAACTCCTCCACCATGCTTGCTGCTGGGGCTGGGTATCTGGGAAAGGTGGAATCCAGCATACGAAAGTGCAGCAGGGGAGGCTGTGTCAGAAGGGGTGAGTGAGGTTTCGGTGATGGCGAGGAAGGAAATTTTGGTAGTAACAAAATGATCATGGATGCAGGAAAGCATGTTGCAGACAGAGCGAGCGTTCCATAGAGCTCCTGTTAGTGGGACTGGGGAAGTGGGGGCTGGGCGAATGGGTATAAGGTTAGAGAGGTTATGGAAACTTGTGATAGAGCGTGGATGGGAGGTAGAACTGACTGTGGGGATGTGGTGAGGAGGACCAGGATTTGGAGAGATATCACCAGCAGTGAGAAGGAGCAGAGAAAGTGTTAGCAGGTGGGAGCAGGAGAACTCATGAGGTGGCTGTCTGTGTTTGGAGACAGAGGATTGTATGTTGAGGAACAGTTCTGAGGAGGAGGCGAGATGGATGGGGAGGATTGAAGAAGAGATGACCAGTTATTTACTAGGAGTAGGGATTAGGGGGGTTATTACAAAGTGAAGGATTATAGGGGTGAGAGGGAAAACAAACAGAAACATTGTTTACAGTGACTGTATCCAGTTACCTTCAGTTCAATTCTGGAATTAATTCTGATCTTCACACTTAGGGTATGTGCACACGGTGCGGATTTCCTGCGGATCCGCAGCGTTTTTTACCGTGCAGAAATGAAGCAGATCCACAAGTGATTTACAGTACAATGTAAATCAATGTAAAAAAAAATTCTGTGCTAATTTTGCGGGAAATTCTGTGCGGTAACGCTGCGGAATAAAAGAAGTAGCGTGTCTCTTCTTTTGTGCGGATCTGCAGCGTTTTTACACATTCCATTATAGAAATCCGCAGGGGTAAAAGGGCAACAAATCTGCACCTGCGTTTTCTGCCAAGAGATGCAGAATCCGCACAAAAAATTCCAGAGGCAAATCTGCAACGTGTGCACATAGCCTTATAGGATACACACTGCAGACTAAAGTCTTGACAGATTTGTGCTATGCAATATATCTGCTACAAAGTGCATTCAGGTGTGAAGCAGAGAGGAGTGGTCTCTGTTCATCTTGGTCAGAGACTTAAGGTACCTTCACACTAAACAACTTTCCAACGAGAACGACAACGATCCGTGACGTTGCAGCATCCTGGATAGCGATCTCGTTGTGTTTGACACGCAGCAGCGATCAGGATCCTGCTGTGATATCGCTGGTCGGAGCTAGAAGTCCAGAACTTTATTTGGTCGGCAGATCGGCGTGTATCGTCATGTTTGACAGCAAAAGCAACGATGCCAGCAATGTTTTTACATGGAGCGTGAACGATAAGTGAGTCGCCGTTACGTCACTGGATCGCTCCTGCATCGTTCTGGAGCTGCTGTGTTTGACGTCTCTACAGCGACCTAACAGCGACGCTCCAGCGATCTAGTTTAGGTCGGATCGTTGTCTATATCACTGGAGCGTCGCTTAGTGTAACGGTACCTTTAAGAGTAGACCAGACGCATACAATCAACCCAGAGTAAACAAGGTCATAAGTAACACTGGGGTAATGCTGGGGTTAGTTGAAAGACATACCATGTGAATACTAGGAGCAGTGGTAAGGGTCTGTGTGGAAAGTTGGGTGATGTACCATTAAAGGGTATGGTAGGTATATTGCATTCTGTGCTTGGCAAAAATCAGTTAATTATTTGGCTATCCAAGTAATTTTTTGAGGTTTTCTTTGTGATGCACGGTGCTTATTTTTTTATTTTTTTTTCTCTGATATCTGTGGAAAAATAAAGGAAATAAAGGTCTGCTTTTCCCATTTTTTTTTTTTATTTTTTTTCTGACCATAAAAGGGTTACTAAAATACATTTAAAAAATTGTTCCCCATTATGTGACAAATATGTTTATATATTGGACACGTTTTTGTTTGTTTGTTTTGTTTTTATGGGTGCAGCAGTAATAAGAGTAATTTTTTATTTTTTTTAATTTATTTTACACATTGGGCCTTCCATAAGGTCATAAATAGTTCTTTTGGGGGCATTTAAATATTGAAATATTTTTTTTTTTCAACTTATTTCTTTTGTAACTGGGGCTGGTACATTAGCCCTTGTTACAGTGAATGCAGCCTCCTTACTAGCAGAGATGTCTGGGCTTCTGATCACCCAGCAGCTCCTGTTCTCTCCCTGTACACAACGACCACATGTCCTCTGTGTATAGAGGAGGAAGCAACATCGGGGCTTCCTATTACTGTGTACCCAGCGCTGCTTTACTGCTATATATACACCAATGGAGAAGGCACAGAAGCGAATAAACCATCTGTGCCTTCTCTATGGTGAATCCCCACTCCCTCCTTACACAGTCATGTATAGCTGTACTACCATGCTATGACGTTTTGGAACATCACTATACAGTAGGAGCATGATCTCCCGGTCGTTAAAAGGCTATGGGGGGGTTCTGAAGCTGTTAAAGGGAATGGTTTCATCAAGACAACCATCCATACGCTCTGCTAGGATGTCACCAAGGGCTGTCATTTAAATGACCAACATCTTGTATGGAAATTTTCCTTGCCAAGAAATAAATGGCCACTTTGCTGGGTTGGTTAGCTAAAGCTGCATCCACATATAGATTAGTGAAAAAATAGAAATGTACAGAAAGTTAATAATTTTTTTTATAAAGTGTTGTATATCTGAATTATCTTATAGCTGTGCAAGAAGGAGTTCCAGTACAGGGCGTCATTACGTGCCCATTTGATCAGGCACTCTCGTAAAACAGAGCCGGATATGGAGGCGGAAGAGATCAAAGGAATGACCAAGCGGCAATACATATGTGACATTTGTGGAAGAACCCTTCCAAAAATGTACTCTTTGAGGCTACATATGCTCAAACATACTGGCGTTAAGCCTCATGAATGCCAGGTAAGTGTGGCGCAGTAATATAAAATGTGATGTGTATAGGTCGTCTGCTAGCGATACACGTACTACAGCTTTACTTTATTGATCAGGCATCCTCAGGTTCCGCAGTAGGACTTATGTGAGGGGGATGAGGGAACATAATGAATACACAAGAGGCTTGCCAGGTGAACATACAGGGAGGAGACCAACCTGGTATAGATGTCAGCAGTGCACCCACCATGGTGGTGGTGGTGGTGGCGGCTGCTAAAGCCAAGCAATAGCGGGGCAAAAAAAGCTACTTATACAGCGTAAACCTGTAGTATTAGTGAGGAAATACTGCTTTCTATGTGTTTTTTTATTTTTTCAAGATTCGTATCCGACTTTTAAAGTATCCCATGAAGATGGAAATAGAATAAGATTGCATTTAGATCAATATATTCTAGAAGTCCAAGTTGTTTATAGATTTTTTTTCCTCCTAAGATTTGTCAGAAGACATTCACTCACAAGAATGGTTTAAAGATGCACCAGGCTTTACATGAAACGCACAAGCAGTTCCAATGTAATCTGTGTGACAAGTCCTTTGTGACCAACCGCAGCCTGCAGGAACATGTGAGCACCCATACAGGTAATTCATGGCGGCTGAACGTCCAACATGTGTGGAGATTTCCATACTGATGGCTTGTTTGCTGCTAATGCTAAATGCCGCCTTAGGGTACCGTCACACATTGAAATTTTCATCGCTGCGACGGCACGATCCGTGACGTCGCAGCGATCGTATGAATATCGCTCCAGCGTCGTAGACTGCGGTCACACGTTGCAATCACGGCGCTGGAGCGATGCCGAAGTCCCCGGGTAACCAGGGTAAACATCGGGTAACTAAGCGCAGGGCCGCGCTTAGTAACCCGATGTTTACCCTGGTTACCAGCGTAAACGTAAAAAAACAAACAGTACATACTCACCCGTCGGTGTCCTTCAGGTCCCTTGCCGTCTGCTTCCTGCTCTGAGTGCAGCCGTACAGTGAGAGCAGATCGCAGCACCGCTGTGATCTGCTCTCACTTTCCGGCCGGCACTCAGAGCAGGAAGCAGACGGCAAGGGACCTGAAGGACACCGACGGGTGAGCATGTACGGTTTGTTTTTTTACGTTTACGCTTGTAACCAGGGTAAACATCGGGTTACTAAGCGCGGCCCTGCGCTTAGTTACCCGATGTTTACCCTGGTTACAAGCGAAGACATCGCTGGATCGCTGTCACACACAATGATCCAGCGATGTCAGCGGGTGATCAAGCGACGAAAGAAAGTTCCATACGATCTGCTACGACGTACGATTCTCAGCAGGATCCCTGATCGCTGCTGCGTGTCAGACACTGCGATATCGTAACGATATCGCTAGAACGTCACGAATCGTAACGTCGTAGCGATGGAAATTTCAATGTGTGACGGTACCCTTATCCTCTTGGGCTTCAATGAGTCTTAGCATAATTGATTCTTTTTGTTCTGTAGGTGAAACAAAGTATCTTTGCACACTGTGTGGGAAAACTTTCCATCGGGCATCTGGTCTCAGTAAACATCTCAAGCAGCACAAGCCCAAACCTGAAGTTCAGAAATATCGCTGCACACAGTAAGTGTCCACATTGTTTCTTCTCACAGTCTTGGACCCAACAAGCCCCCCGCACAGGGGATGTCTTTTATTTTACCCCTCTGTAATGAGATTGAGTAACATCGCCTTTTCCCTTCAGCTGGTATTCACAGGCTGTCCAAAATATTCTTTCAACTGTTAGAGGTTTCTTATACTGAAAATGGCCTGGTTCTGACACTGGATCACTTACTGGGCTACAAACTGTAATTTTGATAAACCCAATTTATCTGCTGCAGCTCTGGTATTCCTCTATAATCAGTTCCTGTTAACATAGTCTTCGATATTCATGAGCTCTGTATGGCCTCACCTCCAACACTGGCTGCTTTCTGCCTATACACAGTGCAGGCAGACATCTGTCAATCAAAAGTGGGTGAAGTTATATAGAACTCAACTTTGAGAAGACTAGCAAATCTGCAGCAGATAACAGTATTATTACTAAATCTACAGCAAGAAGCCAAGTAAGTTATTCAGCACTGGAATCATGGTCTTGTCGTTATTTTATGCTGCCTTCAGATTGGGAAGCATAAACTGGTGTCAGTTTTCCTGCAAAAAGCTTCAGATGTCATGTTCCCCACCACCGATTTCCATAGCAGTATAGAAAATGCATATTACACCTTTAATACATTTGCACCCAGTAAGTTCCCATGTGGGAAGCATTTCAATAACTGTACTTCTATTTGTGACATTCACCTTCTATCAGAGATTTTCAGTTTCTGATATTTGTATTGAGTATAGATGTGAAAAAAGTTTCTCAGAAGCCCGGGATCTGCAGCAGCACATGAATAAGCACTTTGGCGTGAAGCCCTTTGAGTGTGAGGTTTGTGGGAAGTGCTACAGCTGGAAGAAAGATTGGTACTCGCATGTAAAATCCCATTCTGTAACCGAGCCGTACAGGTGAGGATCCTGTATTTCTTGTACTGTATGGTAACACATCTGACTATCCCTCTCGCTATAGCTCTGTACTTCTCTGGGTGTAGTTGATCTCATCAAATTTGCTACCCCATGTGTCCACTTTCATCATTTCAGATGTAACACATGTGGAAAGGAGTTCTTTGAGAAGTCATTATTCAGGAGACATGTCAATAAGGCAACCCATGGCAAGAAGGGAAGAATTAAGAGGAATATTGAGCGAGTTTGTACCCATTGTGGAAAAACCTTTACCCAACTGAGAGAGTTCAGAAGACATGTCAACAACCATGAAGGTAAAACAAAGACAAGTTGTCGTCCTGAGTCTCTGATCATTGTTGGCTTAGGAGGAGTCCAGTGGGTGGTCTGGTCAATGGCTGACTGTATTCACTGTATTATTGTGCACATTGTGTTCCCTGTCAGTCACTATTTAGTACCATCTCTTGGCTCAGAATGAGCTGAGATTTAGATAATTTAGATTAATTTAAAATTAGACTTCACGCAAATCTGTATAATAAATTAATACTGATATTCATCAATAGTGATTGCAGCATTTAGGAGGCCACGAGAGGGAGGGGGCTCCTTCTGCATTCTGATCAGCACCCCTGTGACGTATTCGCGGCCTGCCGATCATTGTTGTGGCAGTCTGGGATCAAATGATGACCACCGGGTCTGCCATCTACAGTGGCCTGTTAGATCTTGACAGGAGCATGGTCTAAAAGGCGTTTGTCAGTGTCACATGTGCACTGCAATGCATTATACCAGTGGTCAGAGTACTAAAAGTTAGTCACATAAAGGAAATACCGTATATACTCGAGTATAAGCCGACCCGAGTATAAGCTGAGGTACCTAATTTTACCTCAAAAAACAGGAAAACTTATTGACTCGAGTATACACTGAGGGGGGAGATGCAGCAGCTACTTTGTCCGCAAGTCTCCCCGAGTCTCCCACGGGGGTGTTTCTTACCCACTTCTTCACAGCAGCAGCGGCGGAGCAGCGCCATCCTGTCATGTATGGAGTCCCGGAGGTGGTGGCGTGCCAGTAACGTATGGAGTAGCTGTCCTGGAGGCAAGCAATAGCTATACGGCAGGTGGAGGTTGCGGGCGGCCTGTATTTTCGCTGCGCACACTTCACTTCCGTTACCGCTCATTTTTACTTAAGAATATTCGTGACATCAGCGGAAGTGAAACGTGCGGCACTGAAAATACAGGCCGCCCGCAACCTCCGCTTGCCGTACAGCTACCGCTTGCTCCATACGTTACCAGCACGCCGCTACCTCTGGGACTCAATACATGCCAGGATCTCGCTGTGCCGCTGCTGCTGTGAAGGAGGGGGTAAGAGACGGAGAGGGGAGAGAGACCGGTGGGGGTGACTTGAGTATAAGCCGGGAGGGGCACTTTCAGCCTAAAAAAAAAAAGACAAACTACAAAAATATATATATATATATATATACACTCACCGGCCACTTTATTAGGTACACCTGTCCAACTTCTTGTTAACACTTAATTTCTAATCAGCCAATCACATGGCGGCAACTCAGTGCATTTAGGCATGTAGACATGGTCAAGACAATCTCCTGCAGTTCAAACCGAGCATCAGTATGGGGAAGAAAGGTGATTTGAGCGCCTTTGAACGTGGCATGGTTGTTGGTGCCAGAAGGGCTGGTCTGAGTATTTCAGAAACTGCTGATCTACTGGGATTTTCACGCACAACCATCTCTAGGGTTTACAGAGAATGGTCCGAAAAAGAAAAAAAATCCAGTGAGCGGCAGTTCTGTGGGCGGAAATGCCTTGTTGATGCCAGAGGTCAGAGGAGAATGGGCAGACTGGTTCGAGCTGATAGAAAGGCAACAGTGACTCAAATCGCCACCCGATACAACCAAGGTAGGCCTAAGAGCATCTCTGAACGCACAGTGCGTCGAACTTTGAGGCAGATGATGGGCTACAGCAGCAGAAGACCACACCGGGTACCACTCCTTTCAGCTAAGAACAGGAAACTGAGGCTACAATTTGTACAAGCTCATCGAAATTGGACAGTAGAAGATTGGAAAAACGTTGCTTGGTCTGATGAGTCTCGATTTCTGCTGCGACATTCGGATGGTAGGGTCAGAATTTGGTGTAAACAACATGAAAGCATGGATCCATCCTGCCTTGTATGGAGCATCTTTGGGATGTGCAGCCGACAAATCTGCGGCAACTGTGTGATGCCATCATGTCAATATGGACCAAAATCTCTGAGGAATGCTTCCAGCACCTTGTTGAATCTATGCCACGAAGAATTGAGGCAGTTCTGAAGGCAAAAGGGGGTCCAACCCGTTACTAGCATGGTATACCTAATAAAGTGGCCGGTGAGTGTGTGTGTGTGTATATGTACACACACACACACACACACACACACACACACACACACACACACACACACACACACACACACACACACACACACACACACACACACACACATATATATATATATACACACACACACACACACACACACACATATATATACACACACACACACACACACACACACACACACACATATATATACACACACACACACACACACACACACACACACAC
Organism: Ranitomeya variabilis; assembly: GCF_051348905.1. Classification (NCBI taxonomy): domain Eukaryota; kingdom Metazoa; phylum Chordata; class Amphibia; order Anura; family Dendrobatidae; genus Ranitomeya; species Ranitomeya variabilis. The sequence continues at coordinate 486,584,362 of NC_135234.1, read as the reverse complement.
ACACACACACACACACACACACACACACACACACACACACACACATATATATATATACACACACACACACACACACACACACACACACACACACACACACACACACACACATATATATATATATATACACACACACACACACACACACACATATATATATATATATACACACACACACACACACATATATATACACACACACACACACACATATATATACACACACACACACACACACACACACACACATATATATATACACACACACACACACACACACACACACACACACACACACACACATATATACACACATACATACACACACACACACACATATATACACACATACATACACACACACACACACACACACACACACGTATGTGTGTGTATATATATATATGTGTGTGTATATATATATATATATATAATTTTTTTTTCTCAAAACTTGATAATGCAAATTGAAAAAATATGCCTATGAATATGTATGTCTATGTAAAACCAAAAGTACACATTTCAGTGAACACCATTAAAAAAAAACAAAAAAAAACAACTTGGCAATAACTATGCTTTTTCATCATACTGCCAAAAAACGGTGAAATCTAGATAAAAAAATTGAATATAAATCAAAATGTTATTGCTGAAAACATAATCTTGTCCTGCAAAAACAAGCTGCCAATACAGCTCCATCAGCGGAGAAATAAACGCAGATCATATTGACAAGTTTATAACTACAATTATGTACAATGTGTCACGTAAACACACTCAATCACTGGGATTTGTTGAAGCGTTCCAGAGTCGTACAGTGACAGTGGTCAGAATTGTAACATTTGGACTGGTCAGGAAGGTGAAAACAGGCTGGGGTGAAGTGGTTAAAGGTCTTACTACTTTCAGTTTTCCTAGTTTGTTTCCCTCCTCAAAGGGAATTCTAAAGGTACCTTCACACGAAACGACATCGCTAGCGATCCGTGACGTTGCAGCGTCCTGGCTAGCGATATCGTTTCGTTTGACACGCAGCAGCGATCAGGATCCTGCTGTGATGTCGCTGGTCGCTGAATAAAGTCCAGAACTTTATTTGGTCGTCCGATCGCTGTGTATCGTTGTGTTTGAAAGCAAAAGCAACGATACCAGCGATGTTTTACACTGGTAACCAGGGTAAACATCGGGTTACCAAGCGCAGGGCCGCGCTTAGTAACCCGATGTTTACCCTGGTTACCAGCGTAAAAGTAAAAAAAAACAAACAGTACATGCTCACCTGCGCGTCCCCCAGCGTCTGCTTCCTGACACTTACTGAGCGCCGGCCCTAAAGTGAAAGTGAAAGCACAGCGGTGACGTCACCGCTGTGCTGTTAGGGCCGGAGCTCAGTCAGTGTCAGGAAGCAGACGCTGGGGGACGCGCAGGTGAGCATGTACTGTTTGTTTTTTTTTATTTTTACGCTGGTAACCAGGGTAAACATCGGGTTACTAAGCGCGGCCCTGCGCTTAGCAACCCGATGTTTACCCTGGTTACCCGGGGACCTCGGCATCGTTGGTCGCTGGAGAGCGGTCTGTGTGACAGCTCTTCAGCGATCAAACAGCGACGCTGCAGCGATCGGCATCGTTGTCGCTATCGCTGCAGCGTCGCTTCGTGTGAAGGTACCTTAAAGGGTATGTTTCCACGGTCAGGATTTGCTCACGATTTGATGCAGGTAAAATCTGCATCTGAGGTCACTGGAAGGTCACCTGCGTTTTTGATGTGTTTTTTTTAATGCGGATTTGTGTGCTTTTGTAAGCTAAATAAAGATCTAAAAAAAAAATTGATGTAATTTCCTAGTTCATTCTCTTTTACATACTCCATTAAAGAATAATGTTGACACACACAGATAGATAGATATTGCTATAGATGATAGATAGATAATAGACTCGGGCAAGTTTCTCGCAAGTGTGACCCCAGTCATAAATGCAATATCTGTTTAATTAAAAAAAAAAAAAAAAATAGCGTGGGCTCCTGCGGAATTTTCTGTGCCAGAGAGGGAAAGCCAGCGACTGGGGGACTGATGTTTGTATCCTGGGAAGGGTTTAATACCCATGGGGCTTCCCAGGCTGTGAGTATCGGCTCGCAGCTGTATATTTAGCCTGGCTATTAAATAGGGGGCGCCCCAGACAGCTGCGGGCTGATATTCATAGCCTAGGAAGGGACCATGGATGTTGCCCCCCCCCCCCCCGGCTACAAATACCAGCCCCCAGCCGCCCCAGAAATGGCGCATCAGTAAGATGCACCAATTCCAGCACTTAGCCTCTCTCTTCCCACTGCCCTGTAGCGGTGGCATATGGGGTAAAAAGGGGTCAATGTCACCTTTGTAAGGTGACATTAAGCCTGCTTAGTAATGGAGAGGCGTCAGTAAGGGTACCGTCACACATTGAAATTTCCATCGCTACGACGTTACGATTCGTGACGTTCTAGCGATATCGTTACGATATCGCAGTGTCTGACACGCTACTGCGATCAGACACCCTGCTGAGAATCGTACGTCGTAGCAGATCGTTTGGAACTTTCTTTCGTCGCTTGATCACCCGCTGACATCGCTGGATCGTTGTGTGTGACAGCGATCCAGCGATGTCTTCGCTTGTAACCAGGGTAAACATCGGGTAACTAAGCGCAGGGCCGAGCTTAGTAACCCGATGTTTACCCTGGTTACAAGCGTAAACGTAAAAAAACAAACCGTACATACTCACCCGTCGGTGTCCTTCAGGTCCCTTGCCGTCTGCTTCCTGCTCTGAGTGTCGGCCGGAAAGTGAGAGCAGATCACAGCGGTGCTGCGATCTGCTCTCACTGTACGGCTGCACTCAGAGCAGGAAGCAGACGGCAAGGGACCTGAAGGACACCGACGGGTGAGTATGTACTGTTTGTTTTTTTACGTTTACGCTGGTAACCAGGGTAAACATCGGGTTACTAAGCGCGGCTCTGCGCTTAGTTACCCGATGTTTACCCTGGTTACCCGGGGACTTCGGCATCGCTCCAGCGCCGTGATTGCAACGTGTGACCGCAGTCTACGACGCTGGAGCGATGATTATACGACGCTGCGACGTCACGAATCGTGCCGTCGCAGCGATGAAAATTTCAATGTGTGACGGTACCCTAAGACTCCTACCATTACCAATCCTATAATTGGTAAAGGGTTAATAAAACACACACGCACGCGCGCAGAATAAAGTCTTTTAATGAAATCAAACACCACAGTTTTGCCATCTTTATTACACTGGTAATCCAAGTGAAGTCCTTGATCTCCTGGAAAAAAAAAAAAACCCACAGTATACTCTCTGGTCCGACGAATCGTTAATAACGAGTGTCCCACGACGAGTCCAGCTCTGCTACATCTGGATGACTGACATCCAGACATAGCAGAGCTCGTAGATGACCACCGGAGATAACTGTCCAGTGATCACCTACACTGTAGCACTCGCGGTCAGCTGACCGCGAGAACCAGCATAGGGTGACCTGATAACCCCCGGTCATGTGCACGGCAGTTCTCGCTGTAAGCTAAGTTATCGCGAGAACTGCAGTGGATGCGGACTTCCTGCGGTAGACACGCGTAGTAAGCTGCCTTTACCCACTTACTATGCATGTGACTAATCATTAGATGCGGTTTTACGGCGCAGCGATGGAGCATCGCCGCATTGTAAACAGACATGCTGCGTTCTGGAAAGACGTGCCACATGTCCGTTTACACGGGTCTGCTGCCTGCGTCTTTTAACTCATAGTGGAGACAGGATTTCATGAAATCCCCTCCACTATGCTGTAACATCTGGACGCTGCGTGTTTGACGCTGCGGCTGTACACAGCGTCAGACACGCAGCGTTTCCTGACCGTGGAAACATACCCTTATAGTATTAATCACTGCAGAATGCAGCATGATACCCAAATATTGGAAAACACAGGCAATGTCCCACAATTGGGGATGGCAAGGAATCTGGAGAGACTGAAGAATTTGGAGCAATCCTAGGTGACTTAATTATGTCATCTTCTGAGCATGTCCTTATGGCACTCATTACCTATATTCGAGTTTTCCCTGAGAGGTATTAGAGTGCTCCATTTTTCTGGGGCATGGGGAAAAGCCTGTGCTGCGTTATCATATGAAAAATCTTCCCCACCAGTAATTCTTGTAGTCTTAACTCCTTCTACATATATGATTAGTAAATTCTTGTCTTACTGCAAATTGTTTTCTTATTCTTTTTCTGAATTTAATTCATTTTATTATTAAAAAACAAATAAGCTATGGAACCGGATTCTTAGAATTTTCATACATTTCTGATGGATCGAATTCACTGGCTGAGTGTGATTCACAAAAACTGATGCGAAAAAGACATCGCATGAATTTCATAAATAGGTGATGCGTGAATGGGTTGTGAATGGGTCGTGAATGGGTCAGCCTTCTGTCAGTTCTAAAACAAATGAGAAAAATGCATGTATGAATGCAGCCAATTAAGTGGTTGCCATTTGTGTTCTTAAAGGGAACCTGTCTGCAGATTTTGCTGCTATAAGATGTGGCCACTGCCTATCTACAACATTCTACAGTGCTTCTGCGCAGGTGTACGTCTCTGCCCTGTTGAGGGCAGAGTAAAGTACTACAGTGCACAGGCGTCGGGCCTCTCTGACCTTTCCCAGCACATGCACACTGCAGTACTTTACTCTGCCCTCAACAGGGCAGAGACATACACCTGCGCAGGAGCGCCGATGCGTGGGAGCGATGAAGAAGCAGGAGGGCGGCATCGCAAGAAGGTGGGAGGGCCTGGACCTGCGACACCCATCGGACCGGACCGCAGAATGCTGTAGATAAGCCCTGAAAGGCAGTGGCCGCAACTTATATCGGCAAAATCTGCTGACAGGTTCACTTTTAACCCCTTTACCCCAAGGGTGGTTTGCACGTTAATGACCGGGCCAATTTTTTCAATTCTGACCACTGTCCCTTTATGAGGTTATAACTCAGGAACGCTTCAACAGATCCCGGTGATTCTGACAATGTTTTCTCGAGACATATTGTACTTCATGTTAGTGGTAAAATTTCCTTGACATTACTTGAGTTTGTTTGTGAAAAAAAACGGAAATTTGGCGAAAATTTAGAAAATTTCACAATTTTCAAAATTTGAATTTTCATGCCCTTAAATGACAGATATGTCACACAAAATACTTAATAAGTAACATTTCCCACATGTCTACTTTACATCAGCACAATTTTGGAACCAACATTTTTTTGTTAGGGAGTTATAAGGGTTAAAAGTTAACCAGCAATTTCTCATTTTTACAACACCATTTTTATTTAGGGACCACATCATATTTAAAGTCACTTTGAGGGGTCTATATGATAGAAAATACCCAAGTGTGACACCATTCTAAAAACTGCACCCCTCAAGGTGCTCAAAACCACATTCAAGAAGTTTATTAACCCTTCAGGTGTTTCACAGGAATTTTTGGAATGTTTAAAAAAAAAAAAAAAAAAAAAAAACTTTTTTCACACAAAATTTACTTCTGATCCAGTTTGTTTTATTTTACCAAGAGTAACAGGAGAAATTGGACCCCAAAAGTTGTTGTACAATTTGTCCTGAGTATGCCGATACCCATATGTGGGGGTAAACCACTGTTTTGGCGCATGGCAGAGCTCGGAAGGGAAGGAGTGCCATTTGACTTTTCAATGCAAAATTGGCTGGAATTGAGATAGGACACCATGTCGCGTTTGGAGAGCCCCTGATGTGCCTAAACAGTGGAAACCCCCCACAAGTGACACCATTTTGGAAAGTAGACACCCTAAAGGCTGAGTCACACTTAACGATATCGTTAATGATATCGTTGCAACGTCACGCTTTTGGTGACGTAGGAACGATCCCGCTAACGATCTCGTTGTGTGACAGCGACCAACGATCAGGCCCCTGCTGGGAGATCGTTGTTCGATGGGAATGATCAGGACCTTTTTTTGGTGGCTGATCACCCGCTGTCATCGCTGGATCGGCGTGTGTGACGCCGATCCAGCGATGTGTTCACTTGTAACCAGGGTAAATATTGGGTTACTAAGCGCAGGGCCGCGCTTAGTAACCCGATATTTACCCTGGTTACCATTGTAAAAGTAAAAAAAAAAACAAAAAAAAACAGTACATACTCACATTCTGATGTCTGTCACATCCCCCGGCGTCCACAGGGTTAAAACTGCTTTCGGCAAGAGCGCTGCTAATATGCACATTCAGTGCAGGGAAGCTGTCGGCAGCAGCGCGTACATATTAGCAGCACTCCTGCCGAAAGCAGTTTTAACCCTGTGGACGCTGGCGGGGGACGTGACAGACATCAGAATGTGAGTATGTAGTGGTTTTTTTTTTTTTTTTACTTTTATAATGGTAACCAGGGTAAATATCGGGTTACTAAGCGCGGCCCTGCACTTAGTAACCCGATGTTTACCCTGGTTACCCGGGTGCTGCAGGGGGACTTCGGCATCGTTGAAGACAGTTTAAACGATGCCGAAGTCGTTCCCCTGATCGTTGGTCGCTGGAGAGAGCTGTCTGTGTGACAGCTCCCCAGCGACCACACAACGACTTACCAACGATCACGGCCAGGTCGTATCGCTGGTCGTGATCGTTGGTAAGTCGTTTAGTGTAACGGTACCTTTAGGAACTTATCTAGATGTGTGATAAGCACTTTCAACCCCCAAGTGCTTCACAGAAGTTTATAATGTAGAGCCGTAAAAATAAAAAATCTTGTTTTCACAAAAAAGATTTTTCACCCCCAATTTTTTATTTTCCCGAGGATAACAGGAGAAATTGGACCCCAAACGTTATTGTGCAATTTGTCCTGAGTACGCTGATACCCCATATGTGGGGGTAAACCACTGTTTGGGCGCACGGCAGAGCTCGGAAGGAGCACCGTTTTACTTTTTCAACGCAGAATTGGATGGATTGAGATTGGATGTCATGTTGCGTTTCCAGAGCCCATGATGTGCCTAAACAGTGGAAACCTTTCAATTCTAACTCCAACCCTAACCCCAACACACCCCTAAGCCTAATCCCAACCCTAACCACACCCCTAACCCGAACACTCCCTTAACCCTGACACACCCCTAACCCCAACTTTAGCCCCAACCCTAACTTTAGCCCCAACCCTAACCCTAATGGGAAAATGGAAATAAAAACATTTTTTTATTTTATTATTTTTCCCTAACTAAGGCGGAGATAATAGGGGGTTTGATTTACTATTTATAGGGGATTTTTATGATTGGCAGCCGTCACACACTAAAAGACGCTTTTTATTGCAAAAAAAAATTGTGTTACCCCTTCTGAGAGCTATAATTTTTCCCTATTTTGGTCCACGGAGTCATGTGAGGTCTTGTTTTTTGCGGGACGCGTTGACGTTTTTATTGGTATCATTTTCGGGCACGTGACATTTTTTGATCGCTTTTTATTCCGATTTTTGTTAGGCAGAATGAACAAAAACCAGCTATTCATGAATTTCTTTTGGGTGGGGCGTTTATACCGTTCCGCTTTTGGTAAAATTGATTACGCAGTTTTATTCTTCAGGGCAGTACGATTACAGCGATACCTCATTTATATCATTTTTTTAAAATGTTTTGGCGCTTTTATACGATAAAAACTATTTTATAGAAAAAATAATTATTTCTGCATCGCTTTATTCTGAGGACTATAACATTTTTTATTTTTTCGCTGATGATTCTGCATGGCGGCTCGTTTTATGCGGGACAAGATGACGTTTTCGGCGTTACAATAATTGTTTGGGTTTTTTTTTGGTTTTTTTTTTACGGTGTTCACTGAAGGGGTTAACCATTGGGACAGTTTTATAGGTCGGGTCGTTACGAATGCGGCGATACTAAATGTGTACTTTTTATTGTTTTTTTTTATTATTTACATAAAGAAAGGTATTTATTGGAACAATATTTTTTATTTATCTATTTGGGAGCTTTGTTTTTTTTTGTTTTTTTTTTACACATGTAAATATATATATATATTTTTTTTCACTTTGTCCCAGGGTGGGACATCATGTTATGGTGTCTGATCTGACACTTTGCAATGCACTGTCAGATCAGCGATCTGACAGGCACTGCAGGAGGCTTGCCGGTGCCTGCTCTGAGCAGGCGCTTGCAAGCCAACTCCCTGCAGGACCCGGAAGGAGCCCCACGGCCATCTTGGATCCGGGGCCTGCAGGGAGGAGGACGGAGGAGATGCTCAGAGCAACGTGATCACATCGCGTTGCTCTGAAGGTCTCAGGGAAGCACTGTTTGATCGCAGTGTTCTGGTGGTTAATGTGCCAGGAGTGGTCAGCTGACACCTGGCCACGATCGGCCGTGCTTTCCCCGTGAGCGCGGCTGATCGCGTTAGACGTACTATCCCATCGATGGTCATACGGGCCCAGGTCGCCTCGACGGGATAGTACGTCTAATGTCAGAAAGGGGTTAAAGGGAACCTGTCAGCAGGATTGTGCACAGTAACATACATACAGTGTCAGATCAGCACCGTTATACTGATTTAAAATGATACCTGACAGCAACACGAGAGAGGGGATCTGCCCTTCCAAGGACAGTAAACCTACAGACGTAAAAGGTCGGCACCTCTCCCACGCATCAGTTGGATTACAAAGCACAGGAGGACCTCCCATGGTTAATAGCAAAAAATTATACAATCCGAACACCAGATAATTTCTCACACGTGAATACGTACAAGTGGAAGAAGTGCTCACCCACACTTGAAGGGAGGTATTATAAGGGTGCTGTCATGAGCTCCGAAAAATCCGTTACAGGTAACTAAAACTTTATTCGATCCACCCATGACAGCACCACAAGAGAGTTAGGCTGCCGTCACACTAGCAGTATTTGGTCAGTATTTCTCGTACATCAGTATTTGTTAGCCAAAACCAGGAGTGGGTGATAAATGCAGAAGTGGTGCATAGGTTTCTTTTATACTTTTCCTCTAATTGCTCCAATCCTGGTTTTGGCTTACAAATACTGATGTAAAATACTGACCAAATACTGCTAGTGTGACGGCAGCCTTACAGAGAGGTAAGAATTTAGGGAGGAACCACAGCCTGAAGCACCCTTCTTCCAAATGTGAGATTGGAAGAAGCGCCCATGTCAAGCCTAAAATGCTTCTAAAAAGCATGTATGTAAGAGGTTCACCCGTCAATGACAGGAAACCAATTGATGCGTGGGAGAGGTGCTGCCCTTTTATGTCTGTAGGTTTCCTGTCCTTGAAGGGCGGATCACCTCTGTCGTTATGCTTTCATGGGGATCGAATAAATACAGTAACTTTCTAAGTTGTCTCAGTTTAAGAAAAAAAAAAATCCCTAAGCTCTCTCTCATTTCATCTACACCTCAAAAACATCTTTAGAATTTGACCTTTTCTTACCTTTGACTCTGGAAAAACTCTTAGTTGCTGTTATTTATTCTTGTTTGGACTATTGCAACTCTCCCGCTTACTAAACTATCCCCTCTCCAATCCGTCCTGAATGCTGCAGCCAGGATAATATTCCTTTCCAACAGTTAAACCAATGCCTCTACCCTGTGCAAGACGTTGCTCTGGTTGTCCATGTGCTTCAGAGTACAATATAAACTCTTCACTCTCACCCGCAAAGCACTCCACGGTTCAGCACCACCATACATCTCCTCTCTCATCCTACTCTTGCCTTCCGTTCCGCTCATGACCTAACACTCACATCCTCAATAATCTGAACCTCCCATCTCCAGGACTTCTTGCGAGCTGCACTCTGGAATACACTACCCAGGACAATTCTCGATACCAACAGTTTTAAGCGTGCCCTAAAAATGCACTTCTTTAGACTGGCCCATTGCCTCACCCCACTTATGTACCGTATATACTCGAGTATAAGCCGAGATTTTCAGCCCACTTTTTTGGGCTGAAAGTAACCCTCTCGGCTTATACTCGAGTCATACGCAGGGAAGGTGGAGCGGAGCTGTGTAATAATACTCACCTGCTCCTGGCGCGGTCCCTGGACGTTTTTTTTTTTTTCCCGGCGCCGGCATCTTGGTCCTGTAGTGAGCGGTCACATGGTACCGCTCATTACAGTAATGAATATGGACCCCACCCCACTCCCATAGGGTGGAGCCGCATATTCATTACTGTAATGAGCGGTGGCATGTGACCGCTCACTACAGGAAGAAGCTGCCAGGGAACAGACGTCCAGGAACCGTGCCAGGAGCAGGTGAGTATAACGCAGTGCACTATATTCACCTGCTCCCCCGTTCCACCATCGGCGCTGCTGCGTCTTCCACGTCCTCTGCGATGACGCTCAAGTCAGAGGGCGTGGTGACGCGATTAGTGTGCGCACCGCCCTCTGCCTGAGCGTCGGTGCACAGGACAGAGAAGACGCAGCAGCGGTCGGCGGTGGAACGGGGGGGGGGGGAGCAGGTGAATATAGCAAGTGCCGGGGGCCTGAGAGGTGAGTATGTGATTTTTTTTTTTTTTTTTTTATTTTATCGTAGCAACAGCATATGAGGCAAACATCTGTATGGAGCATCTTATGGGGCCATAATCAGCATTTGTGCAGCATTATATGGGGCAATTAACTGTATGGAGCATCTTATGGGGCTATGTGCAGTATTATATGGGGCAAATATCTGCATGCGGCCATGTGCAGCATTATATGGGGCAAATATCTCTGGAGCATCTTATGGGGCCATAATCCACCTTTGTGCAGCATTATATGGGGCATATTTTAATATGGAGCATCTTATGGAGCCCATCATAAACTGTATGGAGCATTATATGGGGCGTATTTTGCATGGAGCATCTTATGGGTCCCATCATGAACTGTATGGAGCATTATATGGGGCTCCTGATTCAATATGGATATTCAAAAACACTTAACCTACTGATGTCTCAATTAATTTTACTTTTATTGGTATCTATTTTTATTTTTGAAATTTACCAGAAGCTGCTGCATTTTCCACCCTAGGCTTATACTCGAGTCATTAAGTTTTTCCAGTTTTTTGTGGCAAAATTAGGGGGGTTGGCTTATACTTGGGTCGGCTTATACTCAAGTGTATACGGTAACTATTTCCTTTTTGCCCTTCCAAAATTTTCTTCCATATCTGAAACCTCATAACTGGAGTTAAGCGAATGTTTGGATTTAGTCGCCGAATATGAATTTGCCATATTTGTGCAAAATTTATATTTGATGATCTGTTCTGAACATATTCCGTAATTTCTGCTCCCATTTACACCGGAGATGTTCGGCAATGTTCAGCAAATATTGCAAAACCAATATTCCCGCTGATTGTAATTGGAACCGAATTTTGAAAATTTTGCTCAACTCTACTCATAACATTCGTTCCTATACCCTCCATGCACTTAATAGCCCTCTGTTTCTGTACTTGTACACATACTGGCTGGTGATCACTTCATACAGCACTATTTGTATACTAGTGATGAGTGAGCGTGCTATGATAAGAAGTTATCCTAGCATGCTCATGTCATAGTATTTTCGACGTGCTTGGGGGAAAAAAATGCTCGAGTCGCCACCACTGCATGTTTAGCGGCTGTTCAACAGCCGAAACACATTCAAGGATTGCTTAACAAACAGACGCAAGACATGCAGCGGCGGTGACTCGAGCATTTTTTTTTTTTTTTTTTTCAAGCACGCTGAAAATACTCGATTAGGATTACTTATCATTTAGTGGTTAGCGGGAAACAATGGACATCATAATCATATTAATTTTTACAGGAGAATTACACGACCGTGTAACTCGGACATGGGTAGCAATGCAATGCTTGGATTAGCCGTCAGATCTCCTGACCCCAGCATGAGAACATGTTTTTCTATGCAGTTGTCCAACTCCTATTGGGTGAGCCGATGGAAAGTCCAAGCATTGCTTTGCGATCCTCGTCAGATTTATACAGCCGCGTGACTCTCCCCTTACACCCTTACACTAATTCTGGAACTGTGGTCAATGGGACCATTTGAAACATTCTGCCAGATGCATGCTCGTGCAAATACCGCTGTACACTGTGCAGTTTACTCTGCATTTTTGAACACTGTTCAGGCAAATATCACCAAAATTAACACTTGAGCAACGTTCTTCTGATGTAAAGGGCCACCGTGATTATTGACTTTCATTAGCCAAACAAGCTGGCTTTTACTTTTGTTGACTAGCCAGTGGTGATCCACTACATGACAAATAAATCTCCTGGTTTGATCAATCAGTGCAAATGTGTCCAATTAACAATATTTTCCCAAATAATAGTTTTTTAGGTACTTCAAGTGAAAATGGAATCAGCCCATTCTGGTTAGTATGGTCAGCTTTATTAGATAAATGTTATCCAAATAAGATGTGTAATTTGCCATGTGTGATGTATCTTCTTTCCTCAGTGTGTTGTATAATTACTGCTTATGTAATGTACTGTGCTTATTTTTTAAAGGGGTAAAACCATTTGAGTGCCTAACATGTGGTGTAGCCTGGGCCGATGCACGTTCTCTAAAACGCCACGTAAGGACGCACACAGGAGAGAGGCCATACGTTTGCCCTGTGTGCAATGAAGCCTACATAGATGCCCGCAACCTACGCAAACACATGACCAAGTATCACAATAACTATATTCCTTGCAAAATTATGTTGGAGAAAGACAGCTTACAGTTTCACCACCAAGGAACCCAGGTTGAACATGCTGTCAGTTTTCTGTCAAATGACATTGGACAGTCACATTCAGAAATTGTATCTGAGGAGATTGAGACTGTTTTAGTATCTGAAGATGTCATTGAAGATGAGTCTGGCACCCAAGATGGCTCAACAGCAGTGTCTTCTCTTTCTGACCAGAGCATCATGCAAGTAGTAAACTATGTACTGGCCCAACAACAAGGGGTGAAGCTTCCTGAAGAGACTGATCACATTGAAACTGTGGAAGTAGAGGTTGACCAGGTGTCTGAGGTCCTTTGACCTTCTGTATAAAAGCATAACTAATTGTACATAATTTAGCACTTACCATTTAGTCTATGCCAATAAAGTGTGCGCGCTTTATGTGTAAAAACTATTTAAACGGTTGGCTTATTTTGTGAATTTGCACAGATTGTTTTATTAACCACAGTTGTAAGAATGGTATTCAAAACCAAACATTGCAGGTTGTAATAATTTTTTATATATATATCTATAAAGTTTAGGTTTCTGAACCTATGTTCATTGGACATGTTTGGATTAAAATTAATTTTTGCAATGTGTCTTGTGTGTTAGAGGTACAGCTGAATGTTGGTTTTCTTTATTAAAAGCTGTGTGATCAAAAGACCATTTCTCCTTCGCCACATTGGGGGACACAGAACCATGGTGTTATGCTGCTGTCACTAGGAGGCTGACACTAAGTTGAGACAAAAAAGGTTAGTTCCTCCCCTGCAGTATACACCCTCATGCTGGCTTCCAGAGACCCAGTTCAAGCTTAGTGTCCGTAGGAGGCACACTGGATTTAACTTTTTACTGGCCGAAGGGTCGACGGAACCTTTCAAGGCTCCGGTCTCCCCGAACCAACAACAGGCGAGCACGGGAGTTTTACCTCTCCGTATCCTCTCCTGCGACGTGGGATGCCACTGCCTGAGCTGACTTTTGGGGTGACGGGCCCCTTCAAGGGCACCGATCTCCACCCTGCTTTACAGACGAGCACTGGTAGTGTCACCTCCAGTATCCTCTTCTGCAGCCAGGCCTTATTGCCAGACATCTGCCCTGCCCACCAGGTCTCACCCTCGGCTGTTCAGAGGCACGTTCCACTGTGGCGTCCGTGCAGCCCCCACTGCATCACCACTGAAAAAGCGGATGATGGAAGGAGTGGGACTGTTCCTCTCCATCCCCTTTTAAGGGGATGGTGGATGGAGGCTCCCCTAACCCTGCACCGTCCTATCTACCCTGAATCCTACATCAGGCTGGTACAGGAGATCCGCGGATTTCAGCCCCCCCCCCCTCCATAGGGTTAAGTGCAGATAAGGGGTCGTGTCTTCTGGCGTTTTGGGAGGGCTCCATGGTGGTAAGGGCTCCGTGGCGTCTTCCCGGCGGTCCGCGCCAGCCGAAGCCGAAAATGTAGTCCCCGGCTTTGGCCTAGTACAGGCCGCATCCCGATGAGCCCCGCCCACGCTTCCGTCATTTTTACGCCTCCGCCTCCGGTCCTGGCGCTTCTCGCTCCCTGCAAGACTACTCCACAAACTCTCGGCAGCCATCTTCCCTCTGTACAGCAGCGCCGGCCGGCTTCTTCCACACGCCAGCAGCTCTGGAGGTTTTTTCCATGCCACCTATCCGACTTGCGGAGCATGGGACCTGGGTAAGGAGACAGCACTTAGTGCTTCCCTGCAGCATTACCCCTCAGCTTCCACTAGCAGCCTCTTATTCTCATATTGGGGTACAACATGTCCCAGTCAAGGGTTAAAAAGACCACTAAGGTACATACCACCTATTTCTCTGCGTGTACCACCTGCCAGGCTCCTCAGCCTCAAAGCTCCCCTCTCTGCCCTGCCTGTGATGCCCAATGTGCCCAAGAGCCCTCCGCTGCTACCGACCCCAGTGTATCTAGCACCCCTGAGTGGGCCGCGTCACTGTCACAATCCATGGCTGCGCTAGCCAAAGCGATTGAATCCTTTCATGACCCCTCTGGGGAGCGGGGCGTTTGTTTTCCTGGGTTAAGAGACCCTTCTATAACGGGAATCATCGGCCAGCAGGGGCCGCTCTCACCTGAAAGAGGTACGGATGTGAGGGTGATCTCTTAAAGTGAGATCAATATGATTGCTTGTACCTGACCAAATATAAGCTGAGTGCTAGCTTTGAGGCCCAGAATGTATCAAATTCACAAAGACGATACACACACTCCTCACTCAGTGATGGCTTATTCACAACTAGTTTATTCTTAACAAAGGAGCGTACTAAAAGAACAGGAAATGGGGGAGGTCGCACAACTTCTGAATAGTTAGTCACTTTGATTGGTTCATTCCAAGCTTCATCTCCAAATATGGTGTATTGGTGCCTTCACTCCTGCATTCCAAAGATTCCTTCCAAGACCGTTTCAAGAATCTTCAAGACAATTTCAAAGACACAGACGCCATCTTGCTCACCATATCTGAACTGACTTATATAAGGTTTAATAATTGATTTCATTAGACATTTTCTCCTTCACACGGACATCCAAAAAACGGATCCGCACTACCTCTCCTGAGCATTCTCCACGTTATTCAGCCACTTCTCGCTCACCCTCTCCAGGGGCTCGATGCGATCATGACTCTGAGTATGAGTCTGAGGCGTCCTTGGACCCGGATTCTCCGGAGTTTCGTTCAACTGTTGATTCCCTCATTGAGGCTGTCAGTCATGCGCTAAAGGTTGATGATGACCCTAATTCAGCACCGGATCATGTGGTTTCCTTTACGAGAACTAAGCGATCCAATAAGGTGTTCACCTCTCATCCAGATTTCCTAGAGATAGTCCGGCGACACAGGGAGCGACCGAATAAACGCTTTACGGGTAAAAAGGCCCTGGAATCGAAGTATCCCTTTTCCGCAGATCTCGTCAAAGATTGGACGGAACCACCTCTGGTAGATCCTCCGGTATCGCGTTTGGCTACCAAAACGCTTTTATCCGTACCTGACGGGACTTCAGTTAAAAATCCCACAGAACGCCAATTAGATTCTCTGGCTCGCTCGGTGTATGAAGCCTCAGGTTCCTCCCTATCTCCTTCCTTCGCTGCGGCATGGGTCGCCAAAGCAATGGTTTTCTGGGCAGAGGCTCTTGCAAAATCCATTCAGGACCAGGCTCTTCCGTCTGAAGCGGCGGATCTCGTCAAACAAATCGCCATGGCTGGAGATTGTGATGTACGCTTCATTAGACGCAGCAGACTGTGCGGCAACTGCGACTTCAAACGCCGTCACCATTAGGAGAAAAATTTGGCTTAGAGAGTGGCGCGCGGATTCCTCCTCAAAAAAGTCTCTGATTTCCCTTCCCTTTCAGAGCGGACGTCTGTTTAGAGAAAAATTAGACCAGCTTATTTCCGATGCTACAGGAGGGAAAAGCAAGTTCCTCCTTCAACACAGGCCTAAAGCTGCCTTTCAGCGCCAGCAACATTTTGGTTTTCGGCCCTTTAGCAGTAGCCCTGTCTGGTCCAACTCCACAGCCTTGTCCAGATCAGAATGATCTCTACGCACAGACAGAGACTCTCGGCCTTCTTACAGACCGAATCAGTATTGGCGATGTAAGCCTAGGCAACCCAGAACCAGGGGATCCAGGCCTTCTAGATTTCCTCCACAATCACTCGGGGAGAATTCCAGTCGACACCACCAAAGTAGGCGGATGCCTGCTTCTTTTTCAACACGTCTGGCTTTCCGTCATTCACGACGAATTTTCCGGCTCCCCTCCAGCACGGTTTTTTCCCTCTCGTCTCCCAAGTTTGGGAGCTCAATCTCACACACTTCACCACGCCATCGAATCCCCCCGCCAAAACGGGGTCATTGTTCCGGTTCCAGAACACGAGAGATTCAGAGGTTTTTACTCAAACCAATTCGTCGTACCAAAAAAAGGCGGGACGGTGCGCCCTATTTTGGACCTGAAGCTCCTAAACAAGTATGTAAAAGTACGGCACTTCAGGATGGAATCCCTCCGGTCAGTCATCTCCTCAATGGAGAGAGAGGAGTTCCTAGCATCAATAGACATCAAAGATGCATATCTTCATATCCCAATCTTCCCGCCACATCAAAGGTTCCTCCGTTTCGCCATCCTAGAGTACCACTTTCATTTCACGGCCTTACCCTTCGGTCTTGCCACTGCGCCCAGGGTATTCACAAAGGTCATGGCGGCTGTCATGGCCATTCTTCACTCCCGGGGAGTGGTCGTGTTGCCATACTTAGATGACCTTCTGATCAAAGGTCCGTCTTATCATGCCTGCGAAGCAAGCGTCTGTATTACCTTGGATTCCCTTTCGCACCTGGGCTGGTTAATCAACTTGGACAAGTCCTCCCCGTTCCAGCCCGACGGATCTCTTTCCTAGGCATGATCCTGGACACATCCAAGGGGCTGGTTTTACTTCCTCGGTCCAAGGCCCAAGCGCTTCAGCAGGGAGCCCGGACGCTCTGTCGCCCTTGTCCGCAGTCCATACGGTTTGCCATGAAGATCCTGGGGAAAATGGTGGCCGCAATGGAAGCGGTTCCCTTTGCTCAACTGTATCTCCGCCCCTTACAACAGACCCTGCTGGACAATTGGGACAGGAGTTCCTTAACTCTCGCCCGACCATGTCCTCTGCCCCCGCGGACCAGGCAAGCGCTCAAGTGGTGGACTTTGGAATCATCTCTCAACCAGGGGAGGTCTTTTCGGTTGGGGAGCAGCGTTTCACCACCACACTGCCCAGGGGCGTTGGACGATTCGGGAATCGATACTTCCCATAAACATCTTGGAGATTCAAGCGATCAGACTTGCCTTGAGTCATTTTCACTTCCTACTCGCGGGTCACCCAATTCAAATTCAATCGGACAATGTCACAGCGGTGGCGTACATAAACCTCCCGCAGCAGGGCGGTGATGCAGGAAGTCTCCCACATTCTCCGTTGGGCTGAGAAAAAACACTCCACCATTTCTGCACTGCACATTCCAGGCGTCGAGAACTGGGCGGCGGACTTTCTCAGCCATGAGGGTCTCCCCTCGGGGGAGTGGGAACTCCATCCAGAGGTTTTCCAGCAAATCTGCCTTCGCTGAGGATCTCCGGACGTGGATCTGATGGCGTTCAGACTGAACGCAAAAGTTCCCAACTTCATGGCACGTTCTCGGGATCCCCGGGCCATCGGGGTGGACGCACTGATATCCCCATGGCATCGGTTCCAATTCCCGTACGTGTTTTCTCCGCTTCCTTTGCTGCCGAAAGTAATCCGAAAAATCAAGACGGAGGGGGTTCCTGTGATCCTTATTGCCCCGGATTGGCCACGTCGCGCATGGTATGCGGAGCTCGTTCAGCTCGTAGGCGATGTCCCCTGGCGGTTACCAGACTGCCCAGATCTGCTTCGCCAAGGGCCGATCTACCACCAGAGCTCAGGGGCCCTACGTTTAACGGCTTGGCTGTTGAAACCAGGATCCTAACTCAAGCTGGTTTCTCCCAGCAGGTCATTGCCACCATAAGCGCTCGCAAAGCGTCTTCCGCTCGCATCTATCACCGCACATGGAAAGCCGCCTTCTCATGGTGCAGGCTCCGCGGTCGTCCCCCTCTCGTTTTCTCAATTCCCTCCATTCTGGAATTTCTCCAGTCCGGCTTGGATTTCGGCCTGGCGCTCAGCTCCCTCAAGGGTCAGATCTCAGCGTTATCCGTGTTGTTCCAACGTAAGATTGCTGATAACTTGCAAGTCAGGACCTTTGTTCAAGGGGTCTCCCACGTGGTACCCCCCTACAGAATGCCGTTAGAGACCTGGGACCTCAATTTGGTCCCGAGCGTCCTTCAGGAATCTCCGTTTGTTTGAACCTCTGCAGAATGTCTTGCTGACTATTCTCTCCTGGAAGGTTGCCTTCCTTGTGGCAGTAACATCTATCAGGCGAGTCTCAGAGTTGGCCGCACTATCCTGCCGGGCGCCTTTCCTTTCCTTCCACCAGGACAAGGTAGTCCTACGCCCATCTCCGGCTTTTCTCCCCAAGTTGGTTTCATCCTTCCACCTTAATGAAGATATCATTCTTCCCTCCTTCTGCCCTCAGCCGAGACATAGGGTCGAAAAGGCCCTTCACACCTTGGACGTGGTACGGGCCCTCAGGAGGTACATTTCTAGGACTGCTCCCTTCCGCAAATCGGGCTCCCTCTTTGTTCTCCCGGAGGGTCACAGAAAGGGTTTAGTCGCGTCTAACACCACGATAGCCAGATGGATCCGATCAGCTATTCAAGAATCTTATCGGGTCAGGGGCAGACCTATCCCGGTGGGGATTAGGGCACACTCTACTCGGTCGATGGGTGCCTCCTGGGCCATTCGGCACCAGGCAACGGTGGAGCAGGTTTGCAAGGCCTCTACATGGTCTAGCCTGCATACTTTCACAAAGCACTACAATGTCCACACTCAATCTTCTGCGGATGCGGCCCTTGGCAGACATATTCTGCAGGCGGCCGTTGTGCATTTATAGTCAGATGGTACACTGAGTTATTTGGTTGTACTGTTCCCCACCCAGGGACTGCTTTGGGACGTCCCATGGTTCTGTGTCCCCCAATGTGGCGAAGGAGAAATAGGGATTTTTGTCTACTCACCGTAAAATCCTTTTCTCCGAGCCACTCATTGAGGGACACAGCACCCACCCTGTTAGCCTTACGGCTCGTTACTCTTTGGTTCTTGACTTTCTCTGACATGTTATACTCTAATGTTATGTAATATATTGTTATTAATCTCCTACTGCTTTTGCACTGAACTGGGTCTCTGGAAGCCAGCATGAGGGTGTATACTGCAGGGGAGGAGCTAACCTTTTTTGTCTCAACTTAGTGTCAGCCTCCTAGTGACAGCAGCATAACACCATGGTTCTGTGTCCCCCAACGAGTATCTCGGAGAAAAGGATTTTACGGTGAGTACACAAAAATCCCTATTTTAATATACCTTTCAGCCTCATGTAGTCTCTGGTCAACAGATGTGTAAATTCTGTATGAATCTTTGTGTTTCAGATTCTCTTGCACAAAGGTCTGTATCGTTGAATGATGCATTCACCTTTTTACCCAGCTGCAATTGCTGCTCTACCTTTACTGCCACCAAAAAAAAACAGTTGCTACATTTATGTATTTAACAATATTGGGGTCAGTCTTTTGTTGGCTTAGGTAAAGTAAAAGTTTTATTCAACCCCAATTTCATATCTTTGCACAGTAGCACAGGTCCAATCATTTTGCTGCTTCCTGGTAAAGTGTTGCTATATGAGAGTATTAAAGATATTGATGTGAACAGATACCTTTTATGTTTCATGGGGAAACCACGTGATTTTGGACATTATGAATCGGGTTTTGCCTGGAATTTCTGCAATTCATAGTCAAGTCACTAGCACAAGTAGAGTTGGTTGCCATCTGTTCAACATGGTTTCATATTCTGAAATCTAGTTCACACCTGCACTTCCTTCTCTGCACTGTTTTTTATATCCAGTTTCCTGCCCTACTTTTCTAACTTGTAACATTTCTCAGGGTCTTCACCGAAGTCCTTGTTTCCCTCATGGCATTACTTTGTGTCGAAGGGGTGGTAATAATCCACCTACCTGGACAATGTTTTGATGAAGACCCCATTCAGAGAGGACAAAAGTCCAGTTTCCTGATCACTTTGCACTTCATAGAATTCTTAGGATGGATTATCAATTGTGATGATCAAATATTCTCAGAATAATGTCATATCTGGGATTGCTCGTATATTATGTTCAAGTCCCTGCAGCTGCATGATTTGAGGCTGTTAGACAACCTGAACACATGGGGATTGCCCAACAAACAGGCAGTCATCGCATGTCTTGAGGCTGTCTAATGGTATGTTTCCACGTTATTTTGGCAGCGCTTTGGACGCAGCTCCATCCATAGTGCTGCCGGCTTTTGTACACGTGGTGATTCCACATGTGTTCGTTGAACCGTGCTTAATCACCGCATCCTATACATAGGACTGTGATATGTATCTTGCGGAGACTGAGCGTCTCTACAAGATAAATAGACATGCTGCAGTCTGGAAAGATGCGGCGCATGTCCGCCTCCGTAGGGTGCATGCATAGTGGATATGGGATTTTTTGAAATCTCATTGACTATGCTGTAACATCTGGACGCTGTGGATGTACGCAGAGTCCAACCCGCAGCGTTTACTGACTGTGCGAACATACCCTAACAGCCGCACATCATGCAGGCACGGGGAATAGAGCATAATATACAAGCACTCACAGATGGTCGGATAAGACATTATCTGCGCACGTTCGCTCATCACTATCAACTGATAATAGTTGTGCCTCGCTCTATCCCAGCCCATGGACTTTGTAGGAAGAGACTTTAAGCAGCCATTTGGTTTTGAGATTCGTTCATCAAGATGCGCTTTTCTTCAGTACAGAGTGTCTTGTTTGCGGATGGAGATTCTATGGTCACTCTGCTTCTGCATGAAGACTGTGTAGGACAGTATCGGCCTTCGAGGTAGTTCCTAATGCCTAGCTCCACACTTGCCGGTGGCCTCACTGAACGTATCTTCCTCTCCATCCATGTCTGCAGCAACTTATATTAGTGTATGTGGCCCCTGCCTCACTCCACGGCAACACTTTTTTTTTTTTTTCCTTCCCTCAATTGGCACTTTCTGTAGTCCATGTGTACCCAAAAAAAAAAAACCAAAAAAAAACCGTGGGGATTGTTTGATAGGCAATCCCCGCTTCTGTTTCGGTTGTCTAGCCGTATACTTACTACCTTTTATAATAGTAATACCATCGGGCCACGATCGTTTTTTGTATACTAAAACCAGAAGTCCTTGAAAAAAAATGCAGAAGTGGTGACGTGTTTCTATTTTTCTTCTAATTGCTCCACTCCTGGTTTTAGCTTACAGATATTGATGTAAAATATTGCACGTGTGCAGGTGGTCTTATATGGATACTCTATCTTCTTCCATGGGTGTAGTAAGTGATGCTGATTCAGACGTTCTTTTACAGGCAACATTATTCTGCCTATAGAAGAGGGTAGGTTCGGATTCCACAACTTCCTTCACTTAACGGGTTCTCTTCACGCCTTCATTGGTGGTTCCACGTCACCGATTTTAATATTTCCTGGAAGTACATGTTCCCTGACAAATACTGTAACAAGCATATTGAGTTAATGTATATTCCCTGAGGACCACCTAAAATTAAAAGCCCCTTTTTTTCCCCAATAGTGGACTCCCAAGCCCATTATATCGCTTTTGATCATGGCAACCTCTTTTCAGGAAGGATGACTCAAACATCTGAAATTTGCTAAATTCTTTAAATGTGCCACTATAGCCTTAGTACAGATCCTCATCTCTTCTGAGTCAAGTTTCCAATGAATGGACAAAATAATTGTGACCCTTTAATTACTCCAAGGTTGTGAAGCACCCTGGAGTATTCCTCTACAATGTTTATTCATGCAGCTATATGTATCGCCCCGAGCTCCATTCTTTCCTAGCCATTTAAACAAAAAACAACCGATTCAGCCCATGCAGGCTGAAGGAAATTTTTCATGACCCTGCCTTTAGCTGGCTCTCAGCTTCACCATTAAACATTTAAAAAGAGCTTTAATCTTCAGAACCAACCTCCACAACAGGAAGGGAAAATGTATTACCTCAAAGCACCAGCTGTGATCCCATGCCATCCTGTCTGTATACTCTTCCTTCCTCCCCTGGCCAGTAGATGTGGTATGATCAAACTATGTTCCTGCATGGTCAGACAGCCATTAAGCAGAAGGGGCACATTGAGAAGATTCTTGGCACAGGATTTTTTTTTATTTAACATCCTCGCAATGCACAGGGTAGTACTTTTTCAGGAGTAAAAGCCTACTTTCTGATCAGGCTGCCTTCGGGGTAGAACACTAGTTGCAAGTAAAACCAGGGCCACGATCAGTAAGCCCTTCCAGTGGCATGGTAACACCTTCTGCAGTCAGCAGCAGCCTGGACGTTGGCAATGGGAGCCAAAGGGACCCTGTTAATCACTGCAAACCCCTTCTAGAGGAACATCTGAAATAAATCCAGTGGTGGAGACAGGGAATATACTCAACAATCCCAACATCTTTGGTTACCCGCAATGCAACACCTTTGGTGGCCTTGCATAATTTGTCGGGTCAGTGGTTCTTATCTACAGCAGCAGTCAAGGGTATGAGGTGACCAGTGATGAAATGGCTTTCAAGTGGGAGGTATACTATTGTAGAATAAATTCTTTCGGTCATAGAATGGTGAAAATGAGGTTGGAAACATCTTCACCACGTAGGGAAAGAAAAGAAAAAAAAAAAAGTGCAGCAGACCTCAAACCGGTCTTCTCTACCACATATGGACACTAGGTCCGTGGAGCTGGTACAGTCAATCATGCAGAGTCAAAACTTTCACCTAGTGTCAAGCCTGTTAGTGACAAGGCATATGTATACCCACAGTCCTATGGACTTTAATGCTATTTGAAGAATTGTTTCTCAGGAGCACATCTTGCATAAACAGGATGAGCTGCTGAGAACAGTGGCAGTCTATGTGCACAGAATGATTACTGCTATTTTGTGCATATTAGAAGCATATTTGACCTTTCTAAACAAGCTGAAAAAAAAAATCAAGTATGTAGCCAATTAACAGTCATTTAATGCTGCAAGTCGGCCTGTGTAAAGAGCCCTTAGTCATGTCCTCATCTCGTTTCAGTTGCAGCGGGGTCTTACTGTTAAAAGGCTTGGGGACAACATTGAATAGGCTTTATAAGGCACTATCCTTGATTTAAAAAGCGTTCTAAACACGGCTTGTAGAAAACAAATAAGCGAGCACGACCCTGTGCCATACAGCGGTGAACTTGTAATAAATTAACTGATTCATTTAAATGAAGAGACCTGGCAGGTAAGCCAACCTCAATTACAGGTGGTGTACAAAAATAACAAACAGGCTTCATAGATTGGAAAGCATGATGCACCTAAATCCAAACCTTGCCTATCGCAATCTTTTCTGTATGTGCCAGATATCTTATGGATCCAGGCAACACAAAGCTGCAATGTGGAAGGGTTCTTTGTAAAGTCAAGGAGGTGATCATGGAAATGTATGGATAATTTAGTTACCATTAGTGATGAGCGAGCACGCTCGGGTGATCTCCCGAGTATTTGTGAGTCTCGCTCAGAGATTTAGTTTTTGTCGACACAGCTGCATGATTTGTGACTGCTACACAGGCTGAACACGTGGGGGTTGCCTTTTTGTTAGGGAATTCCCACATGTATTCAGGCTGTCCAGCAGCTGCAAATCATGCAGCTGTGTCGACAAAAACTAAATCTCCGAGCACTCAAATACTCGGGAGACCACCCGAGCAACGAGTATACTCGCTCATCACTAGTTACCATTAGTAAACCACAGTAAAACAGGAGTACATTTCAACTGATGCATAGAAGTGTTTATTGTTGACAAGATTTTCCTAAAAATGGTGAAATAACTTCTAAGAAGGAATACAAATAAATACTGAAAAAAAAACATGGAAGTCACAGGACACATCAGGGAAATATCTACAGAATGATGAAAAAGCATAATACATGTTAAGTATACAATCACAAAGGCTTAGTCCATGGAATATATACTCTAATATTTACATCATGTATTCCTCTCGCTAGCCCACTGATTCCATATCCAAAGATTAATATTACGTTTATTTGCTAATAAGACTTTCAATTCAAGAGTAACTAAACTTTTTAACTTGTACAGGGGAGATATATCAAAACATTATGATATATATCGATGGTGGTCTGGGTCTGAAAACCCCCTACTAAAAATCACTCACCACGGGGCATAAACACTCAGTTTATTCTCAAAAACATGAGCAAACAGGCTATGGATCCGTACACTTTGTGTAGAGCGCAGATACTATTCTCCTCGTATTGCTACCAGGACATGGTTTAATTTATCTGCGGGGGTCTCGTGATGCAATACCCACTAAACACTAGTTATCAGGGAATGTTTATATATCTATGGTATTTATATACCGTATATATTCTTTTTTAGTTTTAGCTACCCTTGAATAAATCTCTGGTTTACACCGTACAGTGTAGCACCTGCAGGGTCATACACGTATACTTCTGAATATAAATTTTTGCTCAGCTTAGTAAGTGCTTCTTTCCAAGGAACTGTATTTTTCGATCGAGTGCAGTTGATCGTATTGGAGTATTTGCTTCGTAAAATGGATTCATTGCAAACTGCAGAAAAAGAAAAAAAAAAAAACAGTAAAAGGTATAAATACACAGGCAGAATCTCTGAACACCGCAATGTGCACATACCACCTCTATGGCATACCTTAATGTACAAGTCATATGCTTCATTGAAAAAATTTTTAATTCCATCTTCTTGCCGTACGTCATGTAGCATAATAAATCTCATATGTAAAAGGGAAAAAAAAAGCAATGCTAAGGAAAATGTAGATGTAACAAACATCTTCTATAGATATTAGAAAGTCTACTTCCCACTTGGATAAAATATAAAATTGTTGGCGTTCATAGGCTTTTAAAATGATTACATTTATGTCAAGGAAAGGTAGTGACATCACAGCTGGAGGGGTACAGAATAGAACATGGCAGCGCCACACCCTGCTTAGTGGCGGCTGCCAGGTACTGCAGATCAGCCCATATTGAAAAGGATAAGAGCAAATTGGCTGCACCCCAATGCCATCACTAAACAGTGGTCTGCTCTACACAGTGTTTATATCAGCCGATTGGTGGGATCTGACATCCGCACTCCCACCACTCATACTGATGTGCTACACTAAAGACAGATCATTAATATACAAGTACTGGACGACCCTTTAATTCAAATGTTCGTATCATTTTGACATGCATACTAAAAAGCTCAAGAAAATATTCAGGCTTGGTGATCAATAAGAATAATAATATTTTTTATTTCTATAGCGCCAACATATTCAGCAGCACTTTACTTGTGAAATAAATATTATAGCAAATCGAAGCTATTAATAAAAAAAAGCCCCACATACGGTAGTTCTGTATATAGACAGAATATGTACTCCTGTATATCGGCAGTCATCATTTGCTGTTGTGAGCAGTTAAAACTATAATGGTGTCTGATGTAAACAGTGTGACAACAGGTGGTGGATCCAAGAATGGTGGCCTCAATACTGTACAGCTTACAACTAATAGCGGCATCTCCGGCATTCTCAGCAGCTCCCCAAACAATGTGCTCACACTGGAGGACCAGCTGCCAGCACCCAAATTCTCCCCACCCCTTAGTGTGATAGATAGATGTAATATAGAGGTAACTATCATCTCTCTCGATCTATTATCAATGGGATAAGTGGTCAGCATTCGCAGCAACAAAAAAAAGGATATGTCCAGCAGTTACAAATGCAGAAACAAACCATTCATTAAATTTGTCAACGGTCTTGAGGTACATGTTGTTTGACAGCCACATGTTCTCATCCACCAGATCCAGGGCTGCGTGTGCTATGAACTGGTTCAGATGGCGATGGTCATCCTTGGCAAATCATGAAAAGGAGGAAAACAAACTTGAAATGTAGCTTTTCAGACTATTAAAAATAGTTAAATCACCACTCCATTATAAATGTTACCTCTGCAGTGGTGGCACCAATATATTCCTTGTCCCTAATAATCGCTGCGGACATCTTCTGCACTTTGTGACCTGTCAGATCACTCCAGTGGGGGCTAGTCAAGCCAGAGGTCACTTCTCAATGCAAGTCTACGAGAGCCAGAAAAAGGCCAGAACCTCTCATAGACTGACCTTGAGAGATTGTGACTAAGTTACCTCTGACTTCTGGTCAGGCAGACTTTACGATCACAAGATGGCAAATTGGGACCAGAACGGTGCCAGGAACAGCTGAAGACAGCAGCTGGTGAGTATAAGACTAGGGGCACAGACCTGTACCATAGATGGAGGATGCGTGAAGCGATCAGCTCCTCTCTATTTAGGAGTAACCCCCCAGGGTAAGCAGAAAGCTGTGAGCTGTTGAAGAAAGGTTTTGTCACACTCCCTTTAACATGAACCTCACACCTGATACATGCCGCCTGTGGACTGAGCAGCAAGTATCAGACATTGGCTCTCTAATCACAACCAGGTATATTTTACTCCGGTTGTGTCAAGGTATCGGGATAGTGGACTTCACTCTGCGCTGCCGATTTTCCGGTCAAACATCCACGAGACGGGGGATAGTTCACAGTGGTTTATTGTCAACGCGTTTCAAATTCATCAAACTCCTTCTTCAGGATGTACACAACAACACATGGCTGATGGCTATGCAACACATTGACAATAAACCACTTTGAACTCTCCTCTGTCTCATGGATCTTTGACTGGAAAATCAGCAGCGCAAAGTGAAGTCCACTATCCCAATACCTTGACACGTTCTACATCTTGGTGGGTGCTGCAGTACCTGATATAAGGCGAACATACTGGGAGGGTCACACTAACCCCATAAGGTGAGCACTTACGATTGGTTTACCTGGATAAGCTCCTATTTGCGCTTTTCGTTTTTTCTAGCATCAGGATTCTGGTTGTGATATACCTTTAATAGCGGCTGGGGACCAAGCCGCATGGCAGACTAGTTGCACAGACGAGCGCCTTCTCTTCGCCCACTGTCTGGATTGACAGGTCTCTCCTAGGTGCGTATATAGGCAGAGACCATCAGTCACTGTCAGCGGCGGAGACAAGCCAAATGTCAGGTTCTCCGACACTTAATGACAATTTTTTTACATAACTAAGCTGCCATTAATGACATATTGTCAATTCCAGTCATTTCCCTACAATCTGACAACTGCTGCAATTCTCACTGCGTGGTCTGGGTTCACGCTGAGCGCCCTAGGCCCCTACACTATACACACTCAGTTATGAGAGTAAGCGCCAAATAACATGTATCACGATAATGGCCAAGTACCTTAGATTCGGTTTTTCCTGGAGGCAGAAACTCCATCTCAAATACTGGGTTGTCATGATGTCCCACAATCACAAAGTAGAAGCTGCCAGACATGGTCCTCAGAGCGGGAGACACCTAAACACAAGCAGAGGCATCAGAAAACACATCTATTCCCAGCAGTAGAGCGGCCATTACATTAGAGACCCATGCTCAGCACATGCGCCACAAGCTCTCCAGATACGCACATGTATGGAGCCGGCTTTATTCCTGCTTATGTGGAGCAGCAGATTACTAGGCTTGTGCTCATAGGACCATAGTGCTGTGTGTACAGTGACTGACAGGAGGACATAAAGGCCCTGAGCTGCTCCCCACCTTTATCATGGGGGTCTCCTGTTAGTGCCTCATCTGACCTGGAGATGGAGAGGCTGGGATTTCTCTGTGTGTGCAATGGCTGACAGGAGGACATAAAGACCCTGTGCAGCCCCCGACCTTTATCATGGAGGTCTCCTGTTAGTGCATCTTCTGACCTGGAGATGGCGAGGCTGGGATTTCTCTGTGTACAATGACTGACAGGAGGACATAAAGGCCATGTGCAGCCCCGACCTTTATCATGGGGGTCTCCTGTTAGTGCCTCATCTGACCTGGAGATGGCGAGGATGGGATTTCTCTGTGTGTACAATGACTGACAGGAGGACATAAAGGCCCTGAGCTGCTCCCCACCTTTATCATGGGGGTCTCCTGTTAGTGCCTCATCTGACCTGGAGATGGAGAGGCTGGGATTTCTCTGTGTGTGCAATGGCTAACAGGCGGACATAAAGACCCTGTGCAGCCCCCGACCTTTATCATGGGGGTCTCCTGTTAGTGCCTCATCTGACCTGGAGATGGCGAGGCTGGGATTTCTCTGTGTGTACAATGGCTGACAGGAGGACATAAAGGCCCTGTGCAGCCCTGACCTTTATCATGGGGGTCTCCTGTTAGTGCCTCATCTGACCTGGAGATGGAGAGGCTGGGATTTCTGTGTGTGTGTACAATGGCTGACAGGAGGACATAAAGGCCCTGTGCAGCCCCCGACCTTTATCATGGAGGTCTCCTGTTAGTGCATCTTCTGACCTGGAGATGGAGAGGCTGGGATTTCTCTGTGTGTACAATGGCTGACAGGAGGACATAAAGGCCCTGAGCTGCTCCCCACCTTTATCATGGAGGTCTCCTGTTAGTGCATCTTCTGACCTGGAGATGGAGAGGCTGGGATTTCTCTGTGTGTACAATGGCTGACAGGAGGACATAAAGGCCCTGTGCAGCCCCCGACCTTTATCATGGGGGTCTCCTGTTAGTGCCTCATCTGACCTGGAGATGGCGAGACTGGGATTTCTCTGTGTGTACAATGGCTGACAGGAGAACATAAAGGCCCTGTGCAGCCCCCGACCTTTATCATGGGGGTCTCCTGTTAGTGCATCATCTGATCTGGAGAGGCTGGGATTTCTCTGTGTGTACAATGACTGACAGGAGGACATAAAGGCCCTGTGCAGCCCCCATTCTTTATCATGGGGTCTCCTACATCCTGTTAGTGCATTGGTAATCTGAGCTGCTATTAGTAAGAAGCTCCGCCACATCAGGTGCCACTCTCATCATGGCTTCCACTTATCACTAAGAATCCGCTCAGAAAGTGCTGGTGAAAAGCGACATGTCCACATCTCCCCACTCCCGGGGCACACAGCAGCGCCACACAGGTAGCAGAGCTGGGAGCGGCCTGGTTTCCTAGTGATACTGAATGACATCACGATAATCCCCTCCTGACAGTGGGGTTCCCCGGCGCTCACCTCTGTCTGGGGCCAAGTCCAGGCTCATATACTCAAATGCGCAAACTAGTCTGCTAGTCATCGAGCAATGACGTCACACCTCCTATTTTCCGGCATCTTCGCTTCCGCTGTTTGATAACTTTATTTATAACAAACGGAAACTACATGGAAAAGAGGTTTGGAACGCGGAAATAGGCTTTTCATTCTGGAAGGGGCGGGAACTTCGCTTTGCTGCTGATTGGAAGGTTGGCTCTCGGCTCTTGCTGTGATTGGTTGCCATGTAAGCAATGATCCAGTCTGCTGGGTCCCCTGTGTTTACACATTAGCTGGCGGTTGGCTTTAGTGTGAGCACTGCTGTATGCCCCAGGGAGGTGAGTGTCCTCTGTTATGTGGTCTGCACGGTTTATATCTGCGGTACCGGTACAGACCTGTGGTGTGAACACTGCTGTATGCCCCAGGGAGGTGAGTGTCCTCTGTTATGTGGTCTGCACGGTTTATAGCTACGGTACCGGTACAGACCTGTGGTGTGAGCACTGCTGTATGCCCCAGGGAGGTGAGTGTCCTCTGTTATGTGGTCTGCACGGTTTATGGCTGCGGTACAGGTACAGACCTGTGGTGTGAGCACTGCTGTATGCCCCAGGGAGGTGAGTGTCCTCTGTTATGTGGAGCTGCACGGTTTATGGCCGCGGTACCGGTACAGACCTGTGGTGTGAGCACTGCTGTATGCCCCAGGGAGGTGAGTGTCCTCTGTTATGTGGTCTGCACGGTTTATATCTGCGGTACCAGTACAGACCTGTGGTGTGAGCACTGCTGTATGCCCCAGGGAGGTGAGTGTCCTCTGTTATGTGGAGCTGCACGGTTAATAGCCACGGTACCGGTACAGACCTGTGGTGTGAGCACTGCTGTATGCCCCAGGGAGGTGAGTGTCCTCTGTTATGCGGTCTGCACGGTTTATGGCTGCGGTACCGGTACAGACCTGTGGTGTGAGCACTGCTGTATGCCCCAGGGAGGTGAGTGTCCTCTGTTATGTGGTCTGCACGGTTTATGGCCGCGGTACCGGTACAGACCTGTGGTGTGAACACTGCTGTATGCCCCAGGGAGGTGAGTGTCCTCTGTTATGTGGTCTGCACGGTTTATATCTGCGGTACCGGTACAGACCTGTGGTGTGAACACTGCTGTATGCCCCAGGGAGGTGAGTGTCCTCTGTTATGTGGTCTGCACGGTTTATAGCTACGGTACCGGTACAGACCTGTGGTGTGAGCACTGCTGTATGCCCCAGGGAGGTGAGTGTCCTCTGTTATGTGGAGCTGCATGGTTTATAGCCACGGTACCGGTACAGACCTGTGGTGTGAGCACTGCTGTATGCCCCAGGGAGGTGAGTGTCCTCTGTTATGTGGTCTGCACGGTTTATGGCCGCGGTACCGGTACAGACCTGTGGTGTGAACACTGCTGTATGCCCCAGGGAGGTGAGTGTCCTCTGTTATGTGGTCTGCACGGTTTATATCTGCGGTACCGGTACAGACCTGTGGTGTGAACACTGCTGTATGCCCCAGGGAGGTGAGTGTCCTCTGTTATGTGGTCTGCACGGTTTATAGCTACGGTACCGGTACAGACCTGTGGTGTGAGCACTGCTGTATGCCCCAGGGAGGTGAGTGTCCTCTGTTATGTGGAGCTGCATGGTTTATAGCCACGGTACCGGTACAGACCTGTGGTGTGAGCACTGCTGTATGCCCCAGGGAGGTGAGTGTCCTCTGTTATGTGGTCTGCACGGTTTATGGCCGCGGTACCGGTACAGACCTGTGGTGTGAACACTGCTGTATGCCCCAGGGAGGTGAGTGTCCTCTGTTATGTGGTCTGCACGGTTTATATCTGCGGTACCGGTACAGACCTGTGGTGTGAACACTGCTGTATGCCCCAGGGAGGTGAGTGTCCTCTGTTATGTGGTCTGCACGGTTTATGGCCGCGGTACCGGTACAGACCTGTGGTGTGAGCACTGCTGTATGCCCCAGGGAGGTGAGTGTCCTCTGTTATGTGGTCTGCACGGTTTATGGCTGCGGTACCGGTACAGACCTGTGGTGTGAACACTGCTGTATGCCCCAGGGAGGTGAGTGTCCTCTGTTATGTGGTCTGCACGGTTTATAGCTACGGTACCAGTACAGACCTGTGGTGTGAGCACTGCTGTATGCCCCAGGGAGGTGAGTGTCCTCTGTTATGCGGTCTGCACGGTTTATGGCTGCGGTACCGGTACAGACCTGTGGTGTGAACTCTGCTGTATGCCCCAGGGAGGTGAGTGTCCTCTGTTATGTGGTCTGCACGGTTTATGGCTGCGGTACCGGTACAGACCTGTGGTGTGAGCACTGCTGTATGCCCCAGGGAGGTGAGTGTCCTCTGTTATGTGGTCTGCACGGTTTATGGCTGCGGTACCAGTACAGACCTGTGGTGTGAGCACTGCTGTATGCCCCAGGGAGGTGAGTGTCCTCTGTTATGTGGAGCTGCACGGTTTATGGCTGCGGTACCGGTACAGACCTGTGGTGTGAGCACTGCTGTATGCCCCAGGGAGGTGAGTGTCCTCTGTTATGTGGTCTGCACGGTTTATAGCTACGGTACCAGTACAGACCTGTGGTGTGAGCACTGCTGTATGCCCCAGGGAGGTGAGTGTCCTCTGTTATGTGGAGCTGCACGGTTTATAGCCACGGTACCGGTACAGACCTGTGGTGTGAGCACTGCTGTATGCCCCAGGGAGGTGAGTGTCCTCTGTTATGTGGTCTGCACGGTTTATGGCTGCGGTACCGGTACAGACCTGTGGTGTGAACACTGCTGTATGCCGCAGGGAGGTGAGTGTCCTCTGTTATGTGGTCTGCACGGTTTATAGCTACGGTACCAGTACAGACCTGTGGTGTGAGCACTGCTGTATGCCCCAGGGAGGTGAGTGTCCTCTGTTATGCGGTCTGCACGGTTTATGGCTGCGGTACCGGTACAGACCTGTGGTGTGAACTCTGCTGTATGCCCCAGGGAGGTGAGTGTCCTCTGTTATGTGGTCTGCACGGTTTATGGCTGCGGTACCGGTACAGACCTGTGGTGTGAGCACTGCTGTATGCCCCAGGGAGGTGAGTGTCCTCTGTTATGTGGTCTGCACGGTTTATGGCTGCGGTACCAGTACAGACCTGTGGTGTGAGCACTGCTGTATGCCCCAGGGAGGTGAGTGTCCTCTGTTATGCGGTCTGCACGGTTTATGGCTGTGGTACCGGTACAGACCTGTGGTGTGAACTCTGCTGTATGCCCCAGGGAGGTGAGTGTCCTCTGTTATGTGGTCTGCACGGTTTATGGCTGCGGTACCGGTACAGACCTGTGGTGTGAGCACTGCTGTATGCCCCAGGGAGGTGAGTGTCCTCTGTTATGTGGTCTGCACGGTTTATGGCCGCGGTACCGGTACTGACCTGTGGTGTGAACACTGCTGTATGCCCCAGGGAGGTGAGTGTCCTCTGTTATGTGGTCTGCACGGTTTATGGCTGCGGTACCGGTACAGACCTGTGGTGTGAGCACTGCTGTATGCCCCAGGGAGGTGAGTGTCCTCTGTTATGTGGTCTGCACGGTTTATGGCCGCGGTACCGGTACTGACCTGTGGTGTGAACACTGCTGTATGCCCCAGGGAGGTGAGTGTCCTCTGTTATGTGGATCTGCACGGTTTATGGCTGCGGTACAGGTACAGACCTGTGGTGTGAGCACTGCTGTATGCCCCAGGGAGGTGAGTGTCCTCTGTTATGTGGATCTGCACGGTTTATATCTGGGTCATTCCATGTCAAGTGAACCAATGATTTTTACCACTATATTTTTAATTCTTTTGAGATTTTGTTCTTTGGTAATAGTGTGTCAGAGAATGCAAAATGTGGAGAAAAAAAAATTCTAGATATTTTTTTTTTATTTTTTATTGATTTTCAAAGTTCTGAAAAACTGCGGATTTCGGTGTTGCCTGCCTTTACATTTATCCCCATAACTCGGGCTAGAAAAGAGATAGAGAAACAAAATAAACACCATTCTACTCAGAACTGTACAGGTTTTCACCAGATATGTCACAAGAGTATCTTTAATAATATTTTACCTATGCGAACGCAAGCGCAAAACTTTAAAACGCATTTCCGAAAAAAACGTTTAATTTAAAAATTTCAAAAACTGCACATGTGCCTGCTATGCTCCTAGCCACTTCTGCACCAAAATACAAGCTGGGATCGTGGTGGGATCATATTTTAAAAAATAAAACTATTACAGTGTCAGTTCAAAAATCTTGATCTCAGATCTGTTCAGCCTGTGGTCTAACAGTGTGGGGTCTAGATTTACCAAATAATCCATGATTGCTAGATATTACGGTATTATTTATTATGTTACAGAGTATTAGAAGCAGGAGAGGACAGAGGAGAAGCTTTGTTAGGGCTGAGGATGACCAGGGGTAGACGGTGACTGCAGAGCAGATGACAGGCCGGCAGCTCGAGCCTCCAGAGGCCATATTCACACCAAATCTTATCACCCAGGAGAGGTAACTCCTCAAATGGAGGGAGAAACATATTCTTAACATCCAGTTCATGTATTGTACAAACCAGGACTACAAAGAGGAGGAGGAGAGTTTGTGAAAACATCAGTTACAGGAAGCAGAACCCATCACAGGGACTCAGCAATACCGGACTTTCATCCCATGTAGTGGAAATAAAGACAGTGACGTCCATGAAGTGGTAGAAGGCGGCACAAGATCGGCAATGGATGACACAACTGGTGATGTGACCTGTGAATATGATCGGCGCTGGTGGCTACTGGACTCTCCAAAGATTGTGAAAATGAAGACGTAGAAGTGACTTTTTTGCACCTTCTGGTCCAGCGCCGTCCTTTGTGTATCCAAGAAAATCAGACATTGTAAAAGTGAACAAAAACCAGATATAACTCAGGTGGAGCCGAGCACCGTGACAGCCGCACATACTCGGACACAGAAGGAGACGGCCATTGCTAGTGAGCGCTTATGGACAAGATGACATTTCATCCATTAGAAGGGACACATTGCTGATAACAGGCCAGTGTAAAAACCTACTATTGTTTGATTAGTTCATATTTTATAGTACGAGGAGGATTTAACTACTGTACTATTCTTCTTAAACACTTCAGAAATGACATGTTTAGTGATATAGTAGAAAAAAAAATCTTCCATGTATAAATAGGTGGTAAAAATATGGGTTCTTTTAATCTTGTTTTTAACATATAATTAGGATCAGACTGTATTTAGAAAATCACACTTGAGGATGTGATCACGTTTTTTCTTTTGGCTTGTTCAATGCATTCAGGTTGAAAATGCTGAGCAAGTTGTGTTATGATGATTAAGATGTATTTATTCTGGCACTATGGTATTTGTTTTTTGCGTTTCTTTATTGTTACATATAAATGTTGAATGCAATAAGTTGTAATTTGAAAAGAAAAAGGGAAGAAACTCACACAAACAAAAAATCAGATGATTCAAGGCTTAAAAAAAAATACAAATGTGATAGGTCCCAAATTGAATCCCTGTACAAATATAAACAAGGTCACAAGTAACACACATGCATGGTTTCAAAATTTTAAAACATACGTTTTTTTCAGAATTGCGCATCAAAATGTTTAATTTGATTTCACCAAAACAAAATATAAAGAAACATAGTCTTGTGACATATCAAATGAAAGCCGGACCCGTTCTGAGAAAAATGCTGCCTCTCCCACCTCTATATCTTAATTCTAGCCCGAGATATGATAAAAAATGTAAAGCCATACCAGGCCAAAATCTGCGCTTTTTTAAAACTTTAAAAATCTGTAAAAAATTAACTGATGAAGGAAAAAATTCTAAACTTTTAATTTGTAATTAATTAAAGTTGTACTTCATAAAAACAAAAAATAAACAAAATCTAAAGATGTCAGGTAAAAAAAATATTCATATTTGGATCACTTGATATGGAATGACCCATCTGCGGTACCGGTACAGACCTGTGGTGTGAACACTGCTGTATGCCCCAGGGAGGTGAGTGTCCTCTATTATATGGATCTGCACGGTTTATGGCTGCGGTACAGGTACAGACCTGTGGTGTGAACACTGCTGTATGCCCCAGGGAGGTGAGTGTCCTCTGTTATGTGGTCTGCACGGTTTATGGCCGCGGTACCGGTACAGACCTGTGGTGTGAGCACTGCTGTATGCCCCAGGGAGGTGAGTGTCCTCTGTTATATGGATCTGCACGGTTTATGGCTGCGGTACCGGTACAGTCCTGCGGTGTGAACACTGCTGTATGCCCCAGGGAGGTGAGTGTCCTCTGTTATATGGATCTGCACGGTTTATGGCTGCGGTACAGGTACAGACCTGTGGTGTGAACACTGCTGTATGCCCCAGGGAGGTGAGTGTCCTCTGTTATGTGGTCTGCACGGTTTATGGCCGCGGTACCGGTACAGACCTGTGGTGTGAACACTGCTGTATGCCCCAGGGAGGTGAGTGCCCTCTGTTATGTGGAGCTGCACGGTTTATGGCCACGGTACCGGTACAGACCTGTGGTGTGAGCACTGCTGTATGCCCCAGGGAGGTGAGTGTCCTCTGTTATGTGGTCTGCACGGTTTATGGCCGCGGTACCGGTACAGACCTGTGGTGTGAACACTGCTGTATGCCCCAGGGAGGTGAGTGTCCTCTGTTATGTGGTCTGCACGGTTTATAGCTACGGTACCAGTACAGACCTGTGGTGTGAGCACTGCTGTATGCCCCAGGGAGGTGAGTGTCCTCTGTTATGCGGTCTGCACGGTTTATGGCTGCGGTACCGGTACAGACCTGTGGTGTGAACTCTGCTGTATGCCCCAGGGAGGTGAGTGTCCTCTGTTATGTGGTCTGCACGGTTTATGGCTGCGGTACCGGTACAGACCTGTGGTGTGAGCACTGCTGTATGCCCCAGGGAGGTGAGTGTCCTCTGTTATGTGGTCTGCACGGTTTATGGCTGCGGTACCAGTACAGACCTGTGGTGTGAGCACTGCTGTATGCCCCAGGGAGGTGAGTGTCCTCTGTTATGTGGAGCTGCTCGGTTTATGGCTGCGGTACCGGTACAGACCTGTGGTGTGAGCACTGCTGTATGCCCCAGGGAGGTGAGTGTCCTCTGTTATGTGGTCTGCACGGTTTATAGCTACGGTACCAGTACAGACCTGTGGTGTGAGCACTGCTGTATGCCCCAGGGAGGTGAGTGTCCTCTGTTATGTGGAGCTGCACGGTTTATAGCCACGGTACCGGTACAGACCTGTGGTGTGAGCACTGCTGTATGCCCCAGGGAGGTGAGTGTCCTCTGTTATGTGGTCTGCACGGTTTATGGCTGCGGTACCGGTACAGACCTGTGGTGTGAACACTGCTGTATGCCCCAGGGAGGTGAGTGTCCTCTGTTATGTGGTCTGCACGGTTTATAGCTACGGTACCAGTACAGACCTGTGGTGTGAGCACTGCTGTATGCCCCAGGGAGGTGAGTGTCCTCTGTTATGCGGTCTGCACGGTTTATGGCTGCGGTACCGGTACAGACCTGTGGTGTGAACTCTGCTGTATGCCCCAGAGAGGTGAGTGTCCTCTGTTATGTGGTCTGCACGGTTTATGGCTGCGGTACCGGTACAGACCTGTGGTGTGAGCACTGCTGTATGCCCCAGGGAGGTGAGTGTCCTCTGTTATGTGGTCTGCACGGTTTATGGCCGCGGTACCGGTACTGACCTGTGGTGTGAACACTGCTGTATGCCCCAGGGAGGTGAGTGTCCTCTGTTATGTGGTCTGCACGGTTTATGGCTGCGGTACCGGTACAGACCTGTGGTGTGAGCACTGCTGTATGCCCCAGGGAGGTGAGTGTCCTCTGTTATGTGATCTGCACGGTTTATGGCTGCGGTACAGGTACAGACCTGTGGTGTGAACACTGCTGTATGCCCCAGGGAGGTGAGTGTCCTCTGTTATGTGGTCTGCACGGTTTATGGCCGCGGTACCGGTACTGACCTGTGGTGTGAACACTGCTGTATGCCCCAGGGAGGTGAGTGTCCTCTGTTATGTGGTCTGCACGGTTTATGGCTGCGGTACAGGTACAGACCTGTGGTGTGAGCACTGCTGTATGCCCCAGGGAGGTGAGTGTCCTCTGTTATGTGGATCTGCACGGTTTATATCTGGGTCATTCCATGTCAAGTGAACCAATGATTTTTACCACTATATTTTTAATTCTTTTGAGATTTTGTTCTTTGGTAATAGTGTGTCAGAGAATGCAAAATGTGGAGAAAAAAAAATTCTAGATATTTTTTTTTTATTTTTTATTGATTTTCAAATTTCTGAAAAACTGCGGATTTCGGTGTTGCCTGCCTTTACATTTATCCCCATAACTCGGGCTAGAAAAGAGATAGAGAAACAAAATAAACACCATTCTACTCAGAACTGTACAGGTTTTCACCAGATATGTCACAAGAGTATCTTTAATAATATTTTACCTATGCGAACGCAAGCGCAAAACTTTAAAACGCATTTCCGAAAAAAACGTTTAATTTAAAAATTTCAAAAACTGCACATGTGCCTGCTATGCTCCTAGCCACTTCTGCACCAAAATACAAGCTGGGATCGTGGTGGGATCATATTTTAAAAAATAAAACTATTACAGTGTCAGTTCAAAAATCTTGATCTCAGATCTGTTCAGCCTGTGGTCTAACAGTGTGGGGTCTAGATTTACCAAATAATCCATGATTGCTAGATATTACGGTATTATTTATTATGTTACAGAGTATTAGAAGCAGGAGAGGACAGAGGAGAAGCTTTGTTAGGGCTGAGGATGACCAGGGGTAGAAGGTGACTGCAGAGCAGATGACAGGCCGGCAGCTCGAGCCTCCAGAGGCCATATTCACACCAAATCTTATCACCCAGGAGAGGTAACTCCTCAAATGGAGGGAGAAACATATTCTTAACATCCAGTTCATGTATTGTACAAACCAGGACTACAAAGAGGAGGAGGAGAGTTTGTGAAAACATCAGTTACAGGAAGCAGAACCCATCACAGGGACTCAGCAATACCGGACTTTCATCCCATGTAGTGGAAATAAAGACAGTGACGTCCATGAAGTGGTAGAAGGCGGCACAAGATCGGCAATGGATGACATAACTGGTTATGTGACCTGTGAATATGATCGGCGCTGGTGGCTACTGGACTCTCCAAAGATTGTGAAAATGAAGACGTAGAAGTGACTTTTTTGCACCTTCTGGTCCAGCGCCGTCCTTTGTGTATCCAAGAAAATCAGACATTGTAAAAGTGAACAAAAACCAGATATAACTCAGGTGGAGCCGAGCACCGTGACAGCCGCACATACTCGGACACAGAAGGAGACGGCCATTGCTAGTGAGCGCTTATGGACAAGATGACATTTCATCCATTAGAAGGGACACATTGCTGATAACAGGCCAGTGTAAAAACCTACTATTAATTGTTTGATTAGTTCATATTTTATAGTACGAGGAGGATTTAACTACTGTACTATTCTTCTTAAACACTTCAGAAATGACATGTTTAGTGATATAGTAGAAAAAAAAAAGTTCCATGTATAAATAGGTGGTAAAAATATGGGTTCTTTTAATCTTGTTTTTAACATATAATTAGGATCAGACTGTATTTAGAAAATCACACTTGAGGATGTGATCACGTTTTTTCTTTTGGCTTGTTCAATGCATTCAGGTTGAAAATGCTGAGCCAGTTGTTATGATGATTAAGATGTATTTATTCTGGCACTATGGTATTTGTTTTTTGCGTTTCTTTATTGTTACATATAAATGTTGAATGCAATAAGTTGTAATTTGAAAAGAAAAAGGGAAGAAACTCACACAAACAAAAAATCAGATGATTCAAGGCTTAAAAAAAAATACAAATGTGATAGGTCCCAAATTGAATCCCTGTACAAATATAAACAAGGTCACAAGTAACACACATGCATGGTTTCAAAATTTTAAAACATACGTTTTTTTCAGAATTGCGCATCAAAATGTTTAATTTGATTTCACCAAAACAAAATATAAAGAAACATAGTCTTGTGACATATCAAATGAAAGCCGGACCCGTTCTGAGAAAAATGCTGCCTCTCCCACCTCTATATCTTAATTCTAGCCCGAGATATGATAAAAAATGTAAAGCCATACCAGGCCAAAATCTGCGCTTTTTTAAAACTTTAAAAATCTGTAAAAAATTAACTGATGAAGGAAAAAATTCTAAACTTTTAATTTGTAATTAACTAAAGTTGTACTTCATAAAAACAAAAAATAAACAAAATCTAAAGATGTCAGGTAAAAAAAATATTCATATTTGGATCACTTGATATGGAATGACCCATCTGCGGTACCGGTACAGACCTGTGGTGTGAACACTGCTGTATGCCCCAGGGAGGTGAGTGTCCTCTGTTATGTGGTCTGCACGGTTTATGGCCGCGGTACCGGTACAGACCTGTGGTGTGAACACTGCTGTATGCCCCAGGGAGGTGAGTGTCCTCTGTTATGTGGTCTGCACGGTTTATGGCCGCGGTACCGGTACAGACCTGTGGTGTGAACACTGCTGTATGCCCCAGGGAGGTGAGT
Source organism: Ranitomeya variabilis (assembly GCF_051348905.1). NCBI lineage: Eukaryota > Metazoa > Chordata > Amphibia > Anura > Dendrobatidae > Ranitomeya > Ranitomeya variabilis. The sequence continues at coordinate 486,544,480 of NC_135234.1, read as the reverse complement.
GTCCTCTGTTATGTGGTCTGCATGGTTTATGGCCGCGGTACCGGTACAGACCTGTGGTGTGAACACTGCTGTATGCCCCAGGGAGGTGAGTGTCCTCTATTATATGGATCTGCACGGTTTATGGCTGCGGTACAGGTACAGACCTGTGGTGTGAACACTGCTGTATGCCCCAGGGAGGTGAGTGTCCTCTGTTATGTGGTCTGCACGGTTTATGGCCGCGGTACCGGTACAGACCTGTGGTGTGAGCACTGCTGTATGCCCCAGGGAGGTGAGTGTCCTCTGTTATATGGATCTGCACGGTTTATGGCTGCGGTACCGGTACAGTCCTGCGGTGTGAACACTGCTGTATGCCCCAGGGAGGTGAGTGTCCTCTGTTATATGGATCTGCACGGTTTATGGCTGCGGTACAGGTACAGACCTGTGGTGTGAACACTGCTGTATGCCCCAGGGAGGTGAGTGTCCTCTGTTATGTGGTCTGCACGGTTTATGGCCGCGGTACCGGTACAGACCTGTGGTGTGAACACTGCTGTATGCCCCAGGGAGGTGAGTGCCCTCTGTTATGTGGAGCTGCACGGTTTATGGCCGCGGTACCGGTACAGACCTGTGGTGTGAACACTGCTGTATGCCCCAGGGAGGTGAGTGTCCTCTGTTATGTGATCTGCACGGTTTATGGCTGCGGTACAGGTACAGACCTGTGGTGTGAACACTGCTGTATGCCCCAGGGAGGTGAGTGTCCTCTATTATGTGGTCTGCACGGTTTATGGCTGCGGTACAGGTACAGGTGTTTGTGAACACTGCTGTGTGCCCCAGGCGGGCTAGTGTCCTCTATTATGGGGGTCTGCACGGTTTGTGGACGCTGTACAGGTACAGACCTTTCACTGGAATACAGGACAGTCTGCGTCTCATTCACTGCCAACATAGGTATCAGCAGCATCCCCACCTAATCCTGTTATTTCCACCTCAACCCCTGGGTATCATGTCTGCTATCTGGAGCTAAAAGGGTTATCTTAATGATCAGCAGTCTCTAGGACCCCCATGACCACAAACCAGACTCAGGATCTGCAGAGATTTGTACAATCTCCACCTCTGCCCAATTCATTGTCTTTTGGACGCCTGGGAAAGATGAGTGCAGCGCTCGGCTATTCCTATAGACAATGAGTGGCTGGTGGCCAAGTTCGCCAACTTTATTCCAGACTGGACCCTGCAGAGCCTGTTTTTTTTGCCATGCAGTAAGTCCTAGCAGTCGGACTCCCAAGGATTACTACGTTTTCCCATATCCTTAATATCGTGGGAATAATCCTTTTAAGTTTGGTCTTTACTTCACTCTAAATTGCATCAATCACCTGCCCATGTCAACTGCACCTCAGAAACAATTCCAGAATCAACCATTGTAACCATGTAAATGGCTAAAACTCTTATTGTCATTTTGATTAATTCTTGTCAGGGCTACTGTAACTCGCCACTAATCCATTTTCCTCTTGCTAAATTTTCCCCTCTACAATCTGTCCTGAAGGCAGAATCCAGACTCATCTGCCTGTCCAACCACTGCAGGGATGCCTCCATCCTGTGCCAGTCACTGCACTGGTTACCCTTCCGCTACATAATAGAATGTAAACATATCACTGTCACCAATAGAGCTCTCCACTGTGCTGCTCTGTCCTGCATCTCCTCCCCTGTCTGTCACAGTATGGGCTTTGTGTTCTCCAGATGCCTTATGTCCTTGCTCTGTGCACACAGAAGCTGAATGGCTTCTGAAATTTGGGATTAACCCCTCAATGTACAGGGCAAGTAGGGATGCCACCAAACGAGCCCAATCTGACTTCCCCCAAGTCTCTCCATGTGATTGTCAGCATCTGGAGCGTGCACTGGGCTACAAGCGGGGATGAGATGTATATACTGTGCGGTGGACCACAGGTTTCAGGCTGCTGTAAATTGTGATTAGCTGTAAATGTAAATATGCAATAATATAGAACATGTCAACTTTTTCAGAGACTCCATCTTTTCTGGCCAAATGTCTCAAGGTGAAATGAAATCCCTGTCCCAAGAAGAACTGCGGAAAAGACTTTATCAGACGTTTAAAAAGAAGGGGGTTTTGGATTCATTGAAGGTAATTCTGTGTTTCTCAGTGGTTTACACCCAGAGGCTGAAATCTTGTCATCCAAGTATATTGGAACGTTGCTTACAATGTCCGTATTTCATCAGGACTGGCATTTTGTATGCTGGATGAAGGGAGTGCTGGGGTAACATGTGTCAAGTCCATTAAGAGGTTTGTGTCTCCTAATGAGTTTTTCGCATGTTCGAGCAGCAAAACAATGTACTGCGATCTCAGACTGGAGTACATGTCCATATGATGAATTTGTCAGCTTCATGGCTAAGCTTCGCTCATTACTAAAAAGTAAGGCCGACCTGGCTGGGACTGATGTTAAAACAGCAAAAGTCCCAAAACTTTTGCAACTCAGCAGAGCCACAAACGTTTGCAACATTTCTGGTGGAAGCTGTTTGATGAATCAGGGCATTGATTAAAAAATGCTTAATCACATAACTCTGTAAAACAGAATAAAGGGGTTGTCCACTATTTAAAAATACTTTTTTGTTTTTAATAAAAATTAAAGTCCATACTCATTTGGTGCCACCTTTAGCTGCCGGCGTCCCTCGCTGGGCTCCTGGCTTTCACTTCTGGCAAGCAGCCGATCAGTGGCCACCTTTTAAATATTCTAAATGCTTGAAATCAATGCTTCCAGTTTCTATCAAATTGCATATTTTTTTATTCATTTTTTATTTTCAACAAGACACAGCTTAGAAATCAGCTCATCCAAGATCTGAAGCTCCGTGTCGGCAGTGGCCAGTCCCTTCAGTCTCCTCAGGTTTCTGGTGACTCTCTATTGCACAGGGCCTGCAACAGTCTGGTGGCCGATCACCTGAGCAGATGTGGCTACGAGTTCTCTCTGTCTGTGTTTTACCCAGAGTGTGGTCTGGAGAAAGACAAGGTAGGTCGTATTTGGCGTGATGAACACTAGAGACATACATCTACTGGTAAATGTCAACTGGCCATTGTCCTATCACTTATGGTGGAAACTACACATTGTGCATCTGGGATGATTTTTTTCTATTTTATTGAGTGTTTTGATGATTACTTGTCAGTTGTGTAAGGTTAATCTCCCACAATGTTTTTGACTGAGCAAAAATATGCAGCGTCAAAAACGCACACCAAAAACTCAAAGTGTGTAAGGTGGCAGCAAAGTGGATGGGAGTTACAGAAATCGCACGCCCACAGTGCTTTTCTTTTTTGTTATACAGCACAAGCTGACCCACGGTGAGAATTTGAAATCCACAACATGACAATTTCTCTTATGGGTATGCTGCGTTTTCTGTGTGGATTTTTCCCACAGACAAGCATTAGATTCAGAAAATCCACAGGTAAAAATAAAAATATGCGTTTTGATCCCAGTATATATGCACACGTCACTACCCTGACATGAACAGAGATTAAGTACCTTATTTTGCGGATTATAAGACGCACCGGCCCAGAAGACGCTTCAGTGGGTGCGGCTGCAGTGGAGTGGGGTCACAGGATGCAGGGTCACTGCTTCAGGAGGTCGGCGGTGGCAGGAGCCGGGCAATGCTGCACTGCCTGGGATCTCAGAAGGTGTTGGCGCCGGTGACCAAAGTCCATTTTTTTTATGATATCTCTTCGGTGGGGTCTGGAAAATGGCCTCCAGAGGCGGCGCATGAGAAGATTGTCTCCCAAGATCTCAATCTATGCATGCGCCACCTCCAGCGGCCATTTTCCCATAGCCCACCGCAAGGATATCATGGACTCCGGCGCCGACACTTTCTGAGATCCCAGGCATTGTGTCTCTCCTGCCGCCGACCTTTTGAAGCACCAACCCTGCCTTCTGTGACCCACTCCACCGCCGCCGTCCCCCAGTGTGCTCACTCTGGATTATGAGCCGCAACCCTATTTTCCTCCCAAATTTAGAGTAAAAAAGTGCGTCTTCTAATCCGAAAATACAGTATGTTTGCAGCACGCTGTAAAGGAGCATCACCTAAACCACATTCCTTTTCCTATGAAGGATTTCTCGATCCAAGATTTAATGCAGCTGATGAAAATCAACCCCAAATCCAGCATCTACAAGTCTCTGGTAATTTGGATTTTTATTGTATTTTTATTGTTGCTTTCAACATGCTGTACTTTGATGATTATATGTTTGTTTATTTCTCTTTTTTTCTCCCGCAGACGTCAACCCACCAAAACAGTAGTAGGAAAGGTATAATTATATTGTTTGGTTATCAATATTGTTGTGTTTGATTCAGAAAAGGCATGTGTGTCCATATTTCAGATTAGTCTCTGTATAATAATTATTGATGAGCGTGCGTGCTGGGATAAGGTGTTCTCTGACCATGCTCGGGTGGTAGCTCGAATAATATGTTCGTGTTCCCTCAACTGCACGTCTCGCGGCTGTTAGACAGCAGCAACACGTGCAGGGATTGCCTAACAGCCGCGGGGACTTGAACATATTATTTGAGCATGCTGACGGCACTCTGCTAGCACCAGAGCATGGTCTGAGAACACCTTATCCCAGCACGTTCGCTCATCACTAACAATATCATTTTTTTTTATACCCGTATAATTCAAAGCTTCTTCCTGTAATGGCGATAGCGGACGTGGCTGTTTGTGCTTGTGTGATTATCTGCCTCCATGTACCCTATGGATGAGGCTTTGTTTATTCTCTTACATATCGATGGTGATACGATAGTATTCAATATATATGGATGTTGGTGTGTAATTGTAGCTATTTCTGCTCTTCAATGGTTATAGTTAATATTTCTATATTTTGGAGGTTTTCTCGTACAGATCCTGGCAGAACTGATAGACAACCACCTGAACAGAGATGGCAGAGATGCCGATACACAGACCGCCACAACGTCTCCTTACAGGGAGTCAATAGGTATAATTTACTAGTAATCCAGCTGCTCTTCTTTCAATTATTACTATCATGAGTTGTGTTTTCACACTTTTGTTGAAGCTTAGTATTACTCTTTAGTAGAGACTAAAGTTTGTGCTTTATTCTCAACTATTTCAAAAAATAAAATAAACCAGACCTTGTCATACTCAATAGTATGCAGAAAATAAGATAGGAACACAATGGACATATACCCTGCTGTAAGAAAGTAAAAGCAATAGTGCATAGAAATAACATAAGGTACTTAGTATACACTGTTTTTGATTTAAAAAAAAAAGCATACAAGCCATCCCACCGCAACAAGGTGTACCCAAACCGGGACAGTCCTAACCTCTAGTATTAAAACCTTACCATGTGTCAAAGTGACTTCAATGTGAATAAAGTCCGAGCTGGGACCCAACTGTGGACACCCAGCAATGGGAAGCTATATAATAGTAACGCCCAGCTCAAAGAAAGGGCAGCCATGCCCTTGTATGCACAGTGCAAGAAACTAAAGCAAAACTGAAAGAAATGGACTGGAGTATAGTAAGCCACGTCTAGGAGCATGTTCACACTGGCCATTAAACAGACAAAACCTAAGAAAAGGAATATATACCATTCATCTTTTGTTTTCATCTTAGCTTTTGTCTGTTTAATGGCCAGTGTGAACATGCTCTTACACGTTGCATGTACAGGGGGGCCTTTATGTGGATACACCTGGGTGGGCTATTTATAAAGTTGGATCCAAAATGGCCACCATGGTCACCCCCCATCTTGAAAATGTTTCCCCTTCCCATATACTAATGTGCCACAAACAGGAAGTTGATATCACCAACCATTCCCATTTTATTTAGGTGTATCCATATACATGGCCCACCCTGTATACCAACTTATATTCCATTTCTTTCGTTTTTTCAATAAGTATGCAGTATACTCTCTATAGGAAAAAGGCTAAAAATCGGACAGATTGGCAGTGTTCTGCTTTGACTACTTTGAAAAATGTCAGCCTGTTTCTTTCCTCTGAATGATGCTGTTCTCATTGACTTTATATGTGCCCCTTATTAACTATACGAAATATTTTGCGGAACACAACCAGAGACTGAATTTAGCTTTTTTTTCTTATGTATTTTAGTACTTACTTTCTATACAGAATCTCTTGCATTTTTTAACAATATATTCTCCTAATTTTACAGTTGAGAAATTGAAATTTATCGATGAACGGTTTGAAGAAATGTATCCAAAACGCTCAAAATTTGAGTCCCTGGAAGGCAAGCTGGCTGAGTATCGCCGAGAAATGGAAGAGCAGCTCCAGCAAGAAATGTCTCAAAAGGTTTGTATGTTATAGAGTGGAGAAGAACGGAAATTCTACCAATAGAGGACTGGTCAGGGTTTCCCCGTTTATGATAACAGGTCTTAGTATTTGAGGTCAGACATGAGCATAACCTGGAAAACCTAGTCTGTAACTCTTCTTTAAATTATAGATTTTAACTTCATTTGTTTTCCCTGCACAACCCCTTTATTCCCTATACATCAGATGTGTATTCCTTTATTAATCGGTGGGTGTCCAACTGCCCGACCCTGCACCAATCAGCAGAATGGGAAACTTTTATCGCTGTTACAAAAGCAACAGGTCGGAGGCTCATCTGTCTCTCTATTCATTCTGTATGAATCTGCTAAAAAAAGTCAAACGCACTGCTTAGCGCAGCCCCATAGGGAATTGATGGATTGCAATGGATCCATGGATTGCCCATGAGCGTGATAAAAGTGCTTTGTACTGCAGATTGGTGGGGGTCCCAGCAGTCAGACCCTCAACGACCTACAAGTTATCATTTATCCTTTTGCACTGAAAAGTGACTGCCATGTACAAATACCCTATCTGGTGCCCTTTGTTTTCTTCCTGGTGCTCCTGCATACAAGAGTGGCATGGGGATTCACTCCTCCGCCGTAGCTGCCATCTTGAACATGAGTTCTGGAAGGCCGATCTCCAAGGAGAAGGCACCAGGTCAGGTGAGACTGTACATGGCAAATTTCTAGTCCCTTTTTAGTGTCAGGAAGGAGGGTCACTTATTATCAGGTTATGTAACAGGATACCCGTCTCAACATATGTCATCTTCCATTTATTCATTTTTTTCCCAAGTTCAAACATTTTAAAGATGTTGAACTTGCAAAAATTAAACTAGAAGAAAGCGAAAAGTCCCAGAAGGAGATTTCTGATTTACGTAGAGAATTGGAAAAGACCTACCAGTTGAAATACGATGGCTTGGTGTCCCGAGAGAAGAATGCGGTGGAGAGACTTCAGAGGCAACAGGAGGTAATGCCAAGCTAATCCTGCTCTAGTATGATGGCGTGTGGCAATACGATCAGACCCGTTGTCTGTGCTGGTCTTTTACATCTTAATATTATCTATTATTTATAGGTTTTTATCCTGCTCATTAGCAAAGTTGCCCTGGGGTGTGTGAATCAAACGTCCTTGATATGAGTGACTACCCCAGCAGTGATTGTTCTTTATTTGCTCCCAGTTTGGCTGCTTTATCTCCTAGTATGTTATGGCCCTCAGTTCCCCATTTTCATGTGCTCTCGGTATGAGAGCTTGTAATTTCTTAGGAACAAATGTGAGTCGCAGGAATGAGCTTGGACGTAGCTTTTTTTTTTGTGTGTGTGTTTGAGATAAAGAATAGAACAGAAATCTTTTGAAGACGACCTTTGCCAGGTATGTCATACACCGTGTTCAGATGGAGCGTCTTCTCTCTTGACAGATTGAATCCAAGGATGTATATGCTCAGAGACAGACGCTGCTCATAGAGATTGAGGCAGTGCGGAAGCGGGAAATGGACCTTCGGCAACGAATCGATGCTTTTGAGCTGTACGTGTTGGTAATTTCTTTACATATTTTATTACCTTCATTTCATATATGATTTTATTACACATTGGTGGGAATTTATCATTCAGTTCTTGTCAGAAAACAACAAGGCTATGGGCACACGTTCAGGATTTTTCGCGTTTTTTTCGCTATAAAAACGCTTAAAAAACGCATGCATCATTTATAATGCATTCCGCAATTTTTTATGCATATGTTGCGTTTTTTCCGCAAAAAAAAAACGCATCGCAGTAAAAAACGCAGCATGTTCATTAATTTTGCGGATTTTTTGCGGATTTCCCACTATATTATTGCATTGGGAAATCTCCAGAAAAAAACGCAAAAAATTGGCAAGAAAAACGCATGCGGATTTCTTGCAGAAAATGTCCGGTATTGTTCAGGAAATTTCTGAAGAAATCCTGACGTGTGCACATAGGCTTAGTTGTAAAAAAAAAAAATGTAGCAACTTTTGGCATTTTCATATCAACTTAGAAACTTTTCAGAAAAGTGGGCGCACCTTGGCAGGACGGGCACGGCCCAATAGATTCACTGTAATTTGTGCCAGAAAGATGTATAAAACTGTATGATTGGATTTTGGTGCCTACACAGGCCAAAAGATGAGTTAGATTGATTAAAAAGCATAAACCTCTGACTCTTAGAAATGCCATGCCGTGATTATCTACCCCCTACATATTTTACGTATGCGCAGATAAAGGGCAGTTTAATCCGCAGTATAGGGAAAATTTGCAAGAGATGGTAATGGAAAAATCTGTCACAGTTTTGAAAAGGACAGATTTTCAGTGAGCCTTTAATAATATATTAAACTGCATCGATGCTAAACACTTATGATAGATCAAAGTAATTTCCATTTTAGAGCTCAAAAGTTACAAGAAGAGAAGAACAGGAGTGTGAACGAGCTGCTGCGGATGCGAGAGCAGGATGTAAAGAATATTGAAGATACATATGAACATAAGATTAAAGATGAAGTCTTACGGTTTGTTTATCTGCTTGTGTATCCTACCTCAAGAGTATAAAATTACTGTAGGATTTCTGCTTAAGAAGGGTTAAAGGAAACAAGTCTACACACGTGGTTGGTAAAGCATTAATAATATGCTACAGGGCTATCAAAGTGGTTAACCGGTGTCAGAAGAAAAGTATGCAGGCAATCTATGTGGCTGCGGATTGCCAAATCATGAGAGTGTGTGACGTGGACACTGTTACGATTCCCATGTATTCCCTGTGTGGGTGGTCACATGCCGACTAGACTCTTGAGCATCTCGTAATTCTTTTCTATTGATAGAACCTGGGGAAGTTTAGTCAGCAGATGAGTACATGAAGTAGTAGAGTGACTGCAAGCAGTAGTAGAGTGACTGCCAGCCGTAGTAGAGTGACTGCCAGCCGTAGTAGAGTGACTGCCAGCCGTAGTAGAGTGACTGCCAGCCGTAGTAGAGTGACTGCCAGCCGTAGTAGAGTGACTGCCAGCCGTAGTAGAGTGACTGCCAGCCGTAGTAGAGTGACTGCATGAAGTAGTAGTAGAGTGACTGCAAGCAGTAGTAGTGTGACTGCAAGTAGTAGTAGAGTGACTGCATGAAGTAGTAGTGACTGCAAGTAGTAGTAATAGTGACTGCAAGCAGTAGTAATAGAGTGACTACAAGCAGTAGTAGAGTGACTGCAAGCAGTAGTAGAGTGACTGCAAGCAGTAGTAGAGTGACTGCAAGCAGTAGTAGAGTGACTGCAAGCAGTAGTAGAGTGACTGCAAGCAATGGTAGAGTGACTGCAAGCAGTGGTAGAGTGACTGCAAGCAGTAGTAGAGTGACTGCACGAAGTAGTAGAGTGACTGCACGAAGTAGTAGAGTGACTGCATAAAGTAGTAGTAGAGTGACTGCACGAAGTAGTAGAGTGACTGCATGAAGTAGTAGTAGAGTGACTGCAAGCAGTAGTAGAGTGACTGCAAGTAGTAGTAGAGTGACTGCATAAAGTAGTAGAGTGACTGCAAGTAGTAGTAATAGTGACTGCAAATAGTAGTAATAGAGAGACTGCAGGCAGTAATAGAGTGACTGCAAGTAGTAGTAGAGTGACTGCATGAAGTAGTAGAGTGACTGCAAGCAGTTATAGAGAGACTGCATGCAGTCTTCTGAGACAGGACAATTCCTTTAACCCCTTTACGACGTATGTTGATAGGGCAGTCATAGGTTGTGTATCCCTCTGTGATACGGGCTCTAGCTCTGAGCTCGCATCTTTCCCAGCACATGACCGCTTATTCCATTATATTGCGGACTTGTCAGTATGCTTTGCCCACAGACACACGGTCCATGGAAACAAACTGACACGTGCACAGACCCATTCACCGGTATGTGCAAAAACTGTCACAACAAGAACCAGACACACTGATGTCTGAAAGAGACCTTATCTATACAATCATTTAACCCCTTCACCTCGAAGCCTGTCTTCACCTTCCTGACCAAGCCAGTTTTTACAATTCTGACCACTGTCACTTTATGAGTTCATACCTCTGGAACGCTTCAATAGATCCCGCTGATTCTGAGAATGTTTTCTCGTGACATATTATACTTCATGTTAGTGGTAAAATTTATTCAATATGACTTGCGTTTATTTGTGAAACAAAAATGGCAATTTGGCAAAAATTGTGAAAATTTCGCAATTTTTAAACTTTGAATTCTTATGCCCTTAAATTAGAGAGTCATATCACACAATATAGTTAATAAATAACATTCCCCTCATGTCTACTTTACATCAGCACAATTTTTGAAACATAATTTTTTTTTGTTAGGAAGTTATAAGGGTTAAAAGTTGACAAGCGATTCCTCATTTTTACAACAAAATTTGCAAAACCATTTTCTTAGGGACGACATCACATTTGAAGTTTACTTTGCGGGGCTTCTATGACAGAAAATACCCAAAAGTGACATCATTTTAAAAACTACACGCCACAAGGTACTCAAAACCACATTCAAGAAGTTTATTAACCCTTCAGGTGCTTCACAGAAATTAATGGAATGTTAAGGAAAAAATAAACGCGTAACTTTCTTTCACAAAAATTTTAATTTAGACCTATTTTTTTTTTCCTTTCGCAAGGGTAACAGGAGAAAATGGACCATACATTTTGTTGTGCAATTTCTCCTGAGCATGTCAATATCCCGTATGTGGGGGGAACACTGCTTTCTCTATCGCTTCATTGGGGACACAGGAACCATGGGTGTATGCTGCTGCCACTAGGAGGCTGCCACTATGCACAAAAAAAGTTATCTCCTCCTCTGCAGTATACACCCCACTGACTGGCATTCAGAAATTCAGTTTAGCTTAGTGTCAGTAGGAGGTGGACACGGGTCTTTCATTAGACCCATATCTACCTCAGTGTGCGTCGTTCCTTTTCAGGTACCATGGAGGGATACAGTGTGAACAGTCACTACTGTACTTCCACAATCAGACTGTGAGTACGGCGTGTACTGTCACCCCGTATCCTCATAGATCTGTCAGCAGGACCCCAGCCCCTAACACAGAAGCGTGTTTAGGAGATCCGAACCGGTCCTAGCTCTGTCTCCCACCCACTCGCCCACCAGAGCCTGTCGGCTTGAGGAGATGAGGTCACCCATCAACAGTTTCATTCTGGACGTCCGATGCATTCCCTGGTTTATGAGGTACCTCTCTTTCCCCAGGGTTCTTCCTAGCTGCCAACGTGGGATGAAGGAAGTGAGTATTTCAAAGGACGCTTGGGTCATTAGCCCCCTTTCCATGGTTGGGGTCATAGGGCCGCCGCTAGCGCTGAGGTTCTCTGTGCTCTGGGTGGGGGGCGCAGGCCTGGCTGATTTCCAAGGCTCCAGCCGCGCTCCAGGCACTTATTCTCCCCGTGTCTGGCTTGTTTTCCCAGGGGCATCGCGTCCCAGGGCGAGGGTAACCGCTGTGCCAGCGCGGAGGCCTTTGCTGGCATCCGTGCCGCACCTTACCCCATCTGCGGTCGCCGGTTTCTAATTTAGGCCCCGGCTTCTGCCTGGGCCTAATCCGGCGCCGCGACTCCGCCCCCTTCCTCTTTCCTTCGGGCGAGCTTCTCTCCCGCCCGTCTTACCTCCTCCCCTTCCTGCTCCCCGGCTAGCTCCGCCCACCGGCGCCATCTTCGCTTCTAATTTAGGCCCCGGCTTCTACATGGGCCTACTCCGGCGCCGCGACTCTGCCCCCTTTCTCTTATCTTCGGGCGGGCTTTTCTCCCGCCCGTCTTAACACATCCTTCCTGCACCTCAGTGAGCTCCGCCCACCGGCGCCATCTTTGTCCTCCATCATCAGGGGCGGTTAGCTCCGCTCCTTCTGGCCGCAGTAAATCCTTCACTTGGTGCCACACGCAACTTGCTCTTCCCTTTTCCTCAGTTGGGGTGTAATAGAGCACTGGCCACATCTTCTCAAGCGTTCGCCATTTTCCACCCGTGGACCCGGATGGTGTATCTCCTACAGGACCTCACCAAGCCTTTACTGCCTAGAAGCTACTACAGGACATCTGCCGTGAGTAGCTCTGCACTGCAGAATGAAACCCTCCTGTCCCCTAACCTTCTGGCATTTTCTTTAGGGGCTCGCTCATCATGTCCCATTCTAAGGGAGGTCGTTCTCATCCTCCTGCTTCCTCTTCTACTTCCTCTGCCTTAGTCAAACACTTTGTGTGTTCGTCCTGTAACTGCAAGCTTCCCTCAGGTCAGTCCTCTCCCCTCTGTCAGGCCTGCAGCAATCCCACTGTACCCACCGCCCAGGAACTCCCTGCTCCTCCGCTTGAGAGTGAGGCCTCCACCCCAGTTTGGGCTTCCTCTCTGTCACAATCGGTGGCGGATCTCACCAGGGTGTCTCAGACCCTAGTGTCTGTACTTGATAGATTGCCCCTGCAGACTTCCGTTCTGGCCAGCGGGTCACAGGAAGCTCTGTCCGAGCCTACCAATTTAGCCCGCAAAAGATCCAGACTGGAACTCCGGTCTGAGTCTTCCTCCCTTTCCATCTCGCCCCACGGTCCGTCTCAGCGGTCTGCCTCTTCCCGGTCCTCTTCTCCCGAGTCAGACGTGCCCTCGGAGGATGTGTTGGAGCTGGATTCGAACCAAATCGCTAGCATGAGGGATATGGTTCAGAGTCTCATTGGAGCGATCAATCAGACCTGCGGCATCATAGATTCCTCTACGGAACCCGCAGATCTGGCAGTTTTGTTTAGTCGGTCTAAACCACCTTCCAAGGTTTTTGCCCCTCATCCTGAATTCGAGGAGCTCCTGGCCAGAGAAAGGGAGAATCCAACCAGACGTTTTCAAAGGAAAGCGTCTTGGTGTGTTATACCCTTTTTCTCCGGAACTCACCACCAACTGGTCTACTTCCCCCTCTGTGGATCCGCCAGTCTCTAGACTGTCCACCAACATGGTCCTCCCACTGTCCAGCGGAGCATCTCTCAATGATTCTAATGATAGAATCATAGAATTCTTCGCGAAGTCAGCCTTCGAAGCGGCTGCGTCCACTCTTTGTCCGGCTTTTGCTTCCAAACAACTTCTTGCAGGGGCTCAGTCAGACCAGCTGGCAGAGCTTGCCACTCAGATTTCTCACGCAGGGGAATATTTGGTTTCCGCCTCCCTGGATGCCGCGTCTTGTGCAGCTCAAGCGTCCAGTAATGTCTTTGCCATTTGTCGAACCGTTTGGCTCAAAGCCTGGCAGGCGGACTTGTCATCAGAAAAGTCCCTTACCAGCCTGCCTTTTCAGGGATCGCGCCTTTTCGGTTCCAAGCTGGACCAAATTATTTGCTTCCCCAGTCCAAACCCCGCCGGCCTCCTCCTAAGCGGCAGCTTCGGTCTTTTCGGCATTTCGCAGCGTCAGATTCCTTTTCCCAACAGCAGAGGCCACAGGCACGTCAAGAGAGAAAGAAGGTATCCTTTAGGCCCACCCCCTCCTGGCATTCCCACCAGACCTAGACCTGGAAGGTCTACCTCGGCATGACTCGCGGAGAAATCACAGCGTATCTCCCAAGCTGGGCGGCCGTCTTCTTTCCTTCCGTGACGTTTGGATCGCCTCAGTGGAGGACTCTTGGGTCAGGGAAGTTGTATCTTCAGGATACAAAATAGAGTTCATTTCTCGGCACCGTGATCATTTCTACGAATCCCGCCCTCCAAGAGACCCCGCTCTGGTCCCGGGTTTCTTCGCGTCCATCGACTCCCTCCTTGATTCGGGGGTAATCGTTCCAGTTCCAGAGGGAGAACGTTTCACAGGTTTCTATTCGAACCTGTTTGTGATGCCAAAAAAAGACGGCAAGGTTCCTCCCATCCTGGACCTCAAGTTACTGAACAAAAGGGTTCGTCTGCGACATTTCAGGATGGAATCCCTTCGTTCAGTAATCGCTTCCATGGAAGCACAGAAATTTCTGTGCTCCATAGACATCCAGGACGCCTATCTTCACGTCCCTATATTCCCGGGACATCACAAATTTCTGCGTTTTGTGGTACATCAGGAGCATTTCCAGTTTGTCGCCCTGCCTTTCGGTCTCGCAACCTCCCCCAGGGTCTTCACAAAGATCATGGCAGCGTTGATAGCCATTTTGAGGATCAGGTGCTCTTTCCATACCTCGACGACATTCTCATCAAGGCCTCGTCTTTGTCTCAGGCTCACGAAAGTCTGACCATCATCCTCGATACTCTATCCCGTTTCGGGTGGCTTGTGAACAGGACTAAGTCCTGTCTTGTTCCTTCTCAGCGCCTCGTGTTTTTAGGCATGCTTTTCGACACCCGTCTGTCAAGAGTCTTCCTTCCCGAAGAGAAGAGAGCTATTCTCCGTCGGGAAGTTCGCTTGCTTCAGGGGCCTCGGCTTCCATCCTTCCGATCGGCCATGAAGGTCCTGGGGAGGATGGTAGCAACGTTGGATGCGATTCCCTTCACCCAATTTCATTCAAGGCCCCTTCAGAATGCGATTCTTGCTCAGTGGGACAAGTCTCCCTTTTCTCTGGATTGTCCAATTCGGCTTTCGTCCCAGGTCAAATGGTCTCTCAATTGGTGGCTGACATCACCCCTTATCTCCCAGGGCAGGTCCTTCCTTCCCGTCCACTGGCAGGTGGTGACGATGGACGCCAGCCTCCTCGGCTGGGGTGCAGTGTTTCGTCACCTGACTGTTCAGGGTCGTTAATTGGCGCAGGAGTTCTCCCTGCCGATCAACGTCCTCGAGATACGGGCCATCTTTCTGTCCCTCCTTCATTGGGAAAAGCTTCTCAGGGGTCTGCCAATCCGAATCCAGACGGACAATGCCACAGCAGTGGCATATGTCAACCACCAGGGGGGGACTCGGAGTTCCTTGGCTTTGGCCGAGGTATCCAAGATCCTCCTTTGGGCAGAGGCGACGGTTCCGGTGATATCCGCGGTGCAGATCCTCGGCGTGGACAATTGGGCCGCCAATTTTGCCCTCCGCGACGGCCTCTTTTCTAGAAGACGCTATCTTCTCGACCACAGGTCAAGACTTTCCTTCAGGGAGTAGCGCATGCAGCTCCTCCATACCGGGCTCCCGTGGACCCATGGGATCTCAATCTTGTCCTGGAGGTCCTGAAGGGTTCCCCCTTTGAGCCCCTCAGGGAGGTTTCCCTATCATTTCCATCTTGGAAGGTGGCTTTTCTTTTGGCCATCACCCCCATCCGCCACGTTTCGGAGTTGGCGGCCCTTTCTTGCTGACCTTTCTTGGTTATTCACCAGGATAAGGTGGTCTTATGGCCTCCACCTTCCTAAGGTGGTATCCGCCTTCCACCTCAATGAGGACATTGTTCTACCTTCTTTTTGTCCTGTTCCGACTCATCCTCTGGAACTTTCTTTGAACAAGCTAGACCTGGTCAAGGCGGTGAGGATCTTACTAGCCAGAACAGCTTCTTTTCGGAAGACGGACTCTCTCTTCGTCATTCCAGATGGCATGCGTAGAGGTCTGCTGGCTTCCAAGGCGACCGTTGCTCGCTGGATCAGAATGGCAATTTTGGAGGCTTACCGGGTCAACAGAGTGCCCCCCCCTCCTGGGATTAAGGCTCACTCTACCCGGGCAGTCGGTGCCTCCTGGGCAGTGCACTACAGGGCTTCCGCCCTACAGCTTTGCAAAGCGGCAACCTGGTCTTCCGTCCACACGTTCGCCAAATTTTACAAGGTCCAAACCTACGCTTCGGCGGACGCCAGCTCAGGCAGAAGGATCTTGCAGGAGGCAGTGGTGAGTTCTTCGACCTGATGGAAGTTTGTTTTTTCCCTCCCCAGGGACTGCTTTGGGACGTCCCATGGTTCCTGTGTCCCCCAATGAAGCGATAGAGAAAACAGGATTTTTTGGTTGCTTACCGTAAAAATCTGTTTCTCGGAGCCTTCTTTGGGGGACACAGCACCCTCCCATATTGATCAGTTCTTCTGTGTTCTGTGTTTCTGTTCTATGATTGTTTTTTCTACGTTCAATGTTTACAGTTTAAATATCTGTGGTTGTATTTTTTTCAATTTTCTTGTTTTTCCTCCTACTGCTTTCTCACTAACTGATTTTCTGAATGCCAGTTGGTGGGGGGTGTAAAACTGCAGAGGAGGAGCTAACTTTTTTGTGCATAGTGTCAGCCTCCTAGTGGCAGCAGCATACACCCATGGTTCCTGTGCCCCAATGAAGGCTCCGAGAAACAGATTTTATGGTAAGCAACCAAAAAATCCTGTTATTTGGGCACACCACAGTCCTTGGAAGGAAAGGAGCGCCATTTGACTTTTTGAATGTAAAATTTGCTGGAATAATTAGTGGATGCCGTGTCGCGTCTGGAGAGCCCCGATGTGCCTAAACAGTGGAAACCATTTTGGAAACTAGACCCCTTAGGGAACTTATCTAGATGTGTATTGAGCACCTTGAACCCCCAGGTGCTTCACAGAAGTTTATAATGTTAAGCCATGAAATAAAAGAATCATATTTTTCCCACAAAAATCTTTTTAGCTCCACATTTTGTATTTTCACAAGGGTAGCAGGATAAAATGGACCCCAAAATTTGTTGTGCAAAATTTTGTTGTGAGTTCACCGATACCCCATATGTGGTCAAAAACAATTTTTTGGTGCAATGCAAAGCTCAAAACAAAAGTAGTGCCATATTACAGTGCAGATTTTGTTCCACATGTTTGAGGGTGCCATGTTACATTGACAGAGGTGACAGAACAGCCGAAGCCCCATAAGTGTCCCCATTTTACAAACTACACCTCTCAATGATTTCCTCTAGGGGTGCAGTGATTATATTGACATCACTGGTGTGTCACAGACTTTAATACCATTGGACAGTGGAGAAAACATAATTACATTTTTACCACCAAGATTGTGTGATAGCCCCAAGTTTTACATTTTCATACTGGGAAATGGGTAAAAATGGCACCAGATATCCCCATATGGGTCTGTACAGTACTGCTCAGTCATACGGAAAGACTCGGGGAGGGACAGAGCGCTATTTGCCTCCTGAAGTGCAGATTTTCTGCACTGCAGAGCATCAGAACAGGGGCAGCGGCGGAGTGGGATCGCACTCGCAGGAGGCAGGAAAATTTCACCGCTGCTGGAATCTGGGGCTGGGGAAACCACGTGGTCCCGATGCTTAAAAGGAATATTCATTAGCCGCTTCCTCGCCCACCTGTCAGCGCCTAGCAGTGGGCGGAGAGCAGCAAATGAATATTCCTTCACTTAAACAGCGGACCCACATGGTTACCCCAGCGCTGGATTCCTGCAGTGGCTGAGGAGATTGTGTGTCCGGTGGAGGAGGAGGCAGCAGGAGCGGGGTGCCACAGGAGGGATCGCCGCATTCCTGACAGCCCAGCACGGGCTATTCTGATGCCAAGTGCTCCCGTATAGGACCTGTGGTGAGGTCATGAAGAGGGCGGGCTGGAGCATCACATGACAGCACAGAGCCTTCCCTCTTCATGATGTCATCACAGTTCCTGTAGACACTGCACTAGCAAGGTAACAAGAAGGAGGGCTCTGTGAGGTCATGTGATGCTCCAGTCTTTCTTTACCTCGCCACAGGTCCTGTCAGCTGTAGAGAGAGAGACTTTTGGTTTTCTAGCGTGGCTGGCTGCAGGACCTGCACTGAGCACAGCCTGTACAAGTAAGAATTAATTAAAAGTTTAGTAATAACACATAAAATCCACTCTGCCACTCCTGTCCTGCAGATCCACTGACATGCTGGGAGTTATAGTTCTCCCATGGAATCTTAAAGCAACACTCCAGTGTTATTTTTCAGTGCTGGAGTGGTGCTTTAAATATAAGCCCTGTGACCCAATTCTTATACTCGCCCTCCAGCGTCTTCATATAGTACTTTACAGACAACACATTGGTCCCGCAGCACCGTCTTCTACCTGTAGCTTCCAACATAATAATATACTATTATATATAATAACACCACATCTAATAGTATGTTATTAAATATTTTACCACATTTTTTGCTTCAAATATTTTTTTCCACCTCTAAAACCTGGGTGCGTCTTATAGTCCAGTGTGTCTTATAGTGCGAAATACGATATTTGTTTGACAATAATGAGTTTTAGGTTAGTAGGATCTTGTTTATGTTCAATCTGAAAGTGCCTTGACAAACTGTGCCACGTTATACCCTTCCTTATGATATACATGTGGCCATTCATCTTGTTATCCATTTAAAAACTGAACTTTGTGTTACATGTGTTATCTTTGTCTAATATGTACATTTGTGTGGTGATCTGAAACATTTAAGTGTGACAAACATGCAAAATAATAGAAAATCAGGATGGGGCAAGCACTTTTTCACACCACTGTATACTATAGAAACGTCTTGTCTGAAAATTGCCCTTCTCCGCACCTGTCTTTGTAATGATAACACGTGCTGTAAACATTGGGAAGAGTGTCTGCTGCTTACATTAATTCTGTCACTCATGTTCCTTTGCACAGTAATAGAAGACAATACTTTGTTTGTATTCGGTAGGTATCAAATTGAACTAAAAGAAGAATATTTGACGAAAACCCAGAAAGTTAGTGAAGAAGAGAGAAGAAACAGAGGTTGGTAACCATAGAGGATGTGTAGTCAGAAACTCAACTATTGTTTAACCCCTTTAAAGGGAACCTGTCAGCAGGATTGTGCACAGTAACCTACAGACAGTGTCAGGTTGGCGCTGTTATACTGATTACAATGATACCTTGGTTGATGAAATCCGTCTTGTGGTTGCTGTTAATCTTTATTTGCAGTTCTTGGTTAATGATGTGCTCGTGCCCTGGGTGGGCTGTGTGGGGGGTCTTCATGTGGTGCTGATTAGGTATTCATCAGTATGGCTTCTGGGTCACAGAGATAGTGCCTTCCGGTTACAAAATAGAATTTACATCCCCCATGGAGGTGTTTCTTCATGTCTCTTCCGCCAAGAATCAGCTCAGATTTCTTTCAAGCCATTTCCTCCCTCCTCCAAGCAGGAGTCATCATTCCTGTTGTGTAAAATACTTTATATTGTGTAACACCATTTTACCTTTGTTATATTGTTAGAGGATGCAGCACGGTTACAGGAAGATACGATTGTAATTAACATGAAGAAAAAGGAAGTAGAACAGGCCATCTCTCGCTCTGCGCAACTTCAAGTGAGTGCACGTGTTTTTGGTCTGAAATGTTTCATCCATGGAACCCAAGTTATCAGTAGTGAATAAGCACATCTTACTGGTGAAATCTAGAAGATAACAGGAACCTTTCATGGCTGCTGTACTGCCCTGTCACATGGCTGCATCATTTTGAACTCCTTTTCTATCCGGTAGTATATTCAGTTGTGTTCAAAATAGCAGTGTGTTCAAAAATATGAGTTGGGCTGTGTGCACACGTTCTGGATTTTTCGGGGTTTTTTTGCTATAAAAACGTGATAAAACCGCAAAAAAAAATGCTCACATTAAGCATCCTATTAAAAGAATGCAATCCGCATTTTGTATGCATATGCTGCGTTTTTTTCCTGAGCGGAAACGCATTCCGGAAAAAAATGCAGCATGTTCATTAATTTGCGGAATCGCAGGGATTCCGCACACATAGGAATGCATTGATCCGCTTACTTCCCGCATGGGGCTATGCCCACCATGCGGGAAGTAAGCGGATCATGTGCGGATGGTACCCAGGATGGAGGAGAGGAGACTCTCCTCAACGGACTAGGCACCATATCACTGTTAAAAAAAAAAATAAAATAAAAAATAGTGATATTCTCACCTTCTGATAGCCCCCGGAGTACTCCCGCCTCTCAGCGGTGCACGCGGCAGCTTCCGTTCCCAGTGATGCTGTGTGTGAAGGACCTGGGATGACGTCACGGTCACGTGACCATGACTTCATCCCAGGTCCTTCACACACAGCATCCCTGGAAACGGAAGCCGCCACGTGCACTGCTGAGGAGTTCGGGGGCCGTCGGAAGGTGAGAATAACCATTTTTTTTATTTTTTTTATTATTTTTAACATTAGATCTTTTTACTATTGATGCTGCATAGGCAGCATCAATAGTAAAAAGTTGGTCACACTTGTCAAACACTATGTTTGACAAGTGTGACCAGCCTGTCTTTCTTTCTTTCAATGTTCTTTTTATTAAGAAAATCAGCATATTACAAACTTTTCCGTGTAATTGTAACAGGTTATAGTCAACTAAATGAAATACAGGTGTATTAATCATCATATATGGGGTATTATTCAACCTAATCCTGCATTATCATAATTTACGGTTATCTTCTTGTTTACAAACATATTTTAAAACACCAAATTAAGAGAAGAAAAGAAGAAAAATAGAAAAAGGCTTCTAGTTAGAGGATATAAGGAGATAGAGAGGGAGGAGAAGGAGGGAAAGAGAGACGAGGGGGGGTTGAGATGACACCTTGGGATGGGACATGATTATGTTGAGATTGTCGCAAGATAGGTTGACTGAGACCTAAATTGGGTCCATGGTGC
This sequence comes from Ranitomeya variabilis, assembly GCF_051348905.1. Classification (NCBI taxonomy): domain Eukaryota; kingdom Metazoa; phylum Chordata; class Amphibia; order Anura; family Dendrobatidae; genus Ranitomeya; species Ranitomeya variabilis. The sequence goes on along the minus strand of NC_135234.1, from coordinate 486,523,773 downwards.
CCAAACGTTAAGGAATGCAGTGACGGTGTGGTTAACCCTTGCTGCTAGCTCCTCCACCTGAAACAATTGATTAATTTTAGAGTACAGCTGCTGGCTCGTGGGTATTGTTGATGAGTTCCAGTTAATCGGGATCAAAGATTTCCCAGCCGCAAGAATAAATTGAGCTAGTTTAGTGGCACATTCATCATTAGGCCAGATTGGCAGATTTAGGAAAACATTTTCTGGTTTCAGAGTGACCTTTCCCCAGCAACTTACTTATAACCGAGGCCACCTCCTTCCAGAATGGACTTAAACGTGGGCAAGACCACCAGATGTGTTCATAGTCGCCTACACTAGTTCCACATCTCCAACAATCAGTGTTTGAGTTATGGCGCCAACTTTGAGTCTGTTTTGGTGTGATATACCATCTAATAATGGCTTTGTAAGAATTTTCCTGGATACGGACACATTTTGAAGGACTATGAGAATTTTTATATATTTGTTTAATCTGCTGCTCAGAGAGAGGTGTGCCTATGTCTTTTTCCCAACGGGCTAAGTATGCCCTCTTCAAAGGTATATCTATTTTAAGTAGGAATTGGTAAATCGTTGAGAGAATTTTAGTAGGGGGCTTCAATCTGGCGCATAAGATCTCGTAGGGAGATAGAGATCTGTCTAAGGCTACGTTCACATTTGCGTTGTTGGGTGCAGCGACGCAACGCAAAACGCATGCACAACGCAGCGTTTTGTGACGCATGCGTCCGACGTTTACATGAAATTTGACGCTCAAAAAACTGCATCATGTAGCGTCGGCTGCGGCCTGACTGTTGCACCCAAATGATGCATGCGTCACAAAATGCTTGACAACGCATACCGGCGCATGTCCATGCGCCCCCCATGTTAAAGATAGGGGCGCATGACGCATGCGTCGGTATCCGTCGACGACGCTGCGCCCAACAACGCAAATGTGAACGTTACCTAAGTCGACTGAATGGGATCGTTGGCAGAGAATGTGGGAGAGTTTTCCATGCTGGAGGAATGTGAGGCCCGACAACCCAGGGACCTTGCGTAATTCCTGCAATGGGAGAAGTGTCCCATTTTCAAACAGTTGCTCTATTGGAACATGGGTGGCTCGGAAAGGAAGAGAATCTAATAAATCGGTGATTTTGGTTAGAGGTGAAAGGGCAGGAACCAGGGCAGAACCCAATTTCTTCCAAATTTTGATCGTGGCTAAAGTGTGATCGTTTTTGTATTCGGTTAGGTTGTGACCAAACTATCAATCAGTTTTCCAAGCGATGCTACAGATCGCTTGGAAAACGCTAGTGTTTAGCGGGAATACGCATGCGATATACCTGCGGCAGGAGTTGCGGAATTCCCGCGAAAATTTCCGTGGCAATTCTGCAACATGTGCACTTAGCCTTAATCACAAAATCTTCATACTAGTTTTTATTTTCAGCATTAGGAACATTGCACACTGTTTTCTAATTCAGAACTGCTTGCATTTGTCTTTTTTTTTTTTTTTTTAACTCAAATGAATTTTTATTAAGAATAACATTACAATTGACATGTTACATTCTTGTTTTCAGTACAAAGTTTTCCCCCCAAACGAACCCCGCAATCCCAACTTATCCCGCCCCCCCCCCAATAAGACCTGCATTTGTCTTTACAAACTCACAATATATACTTTTTTACTCTTCGCCACGACAGCACCCTACTGGAGAGAGGGATCCGCCCCGCAGGAACAGGAAACCTATTGAGAAATAAATGGGGGCGGTCCGCCTCTCCTCCTCAGTTTAGGTTTCCTGTTCCTGCGGGAACGACAGGACTCTTACTGAGAAGACATACCTGGGCTTGCATGCCGCCTGCGCAGTATCCGTGAGAACGGCAGGGGCTGCGGCTCAGAAGCAGCGTCGGGGGAGTTCCATTAGACGGCTCCCCCCTCGTCTGATGGAGCGGGCAGACGGCCGGGTCCGGGAAAGGCCGACCGGCGTCCTTCCCAGCGTGCGGTACGGCAGCAGGAGCCGGGTAAGGTGACCTTCCAGCGGCCGGCGTTGAATCCCGGGCCGCGCGTGCGCCGACCGCCGCACATACAGGCTACCCCGGAAGTGGTTCTTGGACTTCCGGGGCGCCTAGGCCGGATCCAGGGCGGGGGAGCCGGCACTGATCTGCGCATGCGCGAGAAAAAAAAAAAAAAAAAAAAACGTTTTGGCGCTCTATTTAAAGCGCTCACTAACGCTGAATCGGCGATGCAGAGATGTCATCCCCAGGTGCCATGGACCCTACAACCGGAGTTCCAGTACCCCCCGCCAAAGATCACGCCAGAGGATCCTCGGACACCGCTCGTAAAAGCGACGGTTCCAGAACAGGATCTCGGCCTTCTGATCCGGTATTATTTGCTTCACTGGGTGAGTTGTGAACTCTACCTATTAAGCTAACGCTGTCTCCCTATCTCTCTCTTTTCCCTTTCTCTCTCTACTTACACGCTTAGAGCAAAAAACGACAAAAAACGAAGCACAGGGAATGTGCCTTGTGTAACCAGCCCCTCCCTGACTCATACCCCAAAAAACTTTGTGAGGACTGTTTAAAAGAAACACAGGGAGCAGCAGTGTCCATTACGGACCTACGGGCCATTATTAGAGAAGAACTAAAAAATATGACCCAGGAAAAACCGCGTAGTTCTAAATCTAAAACGCCAACACTTGTGTCAGACTCCGACAGTGACCAACCGATACTGTCAGATGCCTCCCTGTCATCATGTCCAGCATCATCATCCTCATCAGAGATTGAGGGACGCTCATGTTTCCCCTTGGACAGTGTGGACAACTTGGTAAAATCTATTCGAAATACCATGGGGTGTGAGGAGTCTAAGGGTGCGCAAACCGCGCAAGAAATAATGTTCGCGGGTTTGGCAGACAGAAAGAGGAGATGTTTTCCGGTTATTCCAGCAGTGAAAACATTGATTAAAAGAGAGTGGGAGAAGCAAGATCAGAGAGGCTTTCTACCCTCAGCCTCAAAACGCAAATATCCGTTTAGTGACGAGGAGCTTCTTACTTGGACCAAAGTCCCTAAGGTCGACGCAGCTGTAGCCTCTACCTCCAAACAATCCACTCTACCTGTGGAGGATGCGGGACTATTGGTCGATCCTTTGGATCGTAAGGCTGAATCATCCCTTAAACGTTCCTGGGAAGCGGCTACAGGGATATTCAAACCTGCAGTAGCCAGCACTTGCGCGGCCCGGTCAATGATCATCTGGATTGATCAGTTAGACCAGCAAATTGAAAAGAAAAGCTCGAGGGAAAAACTAAGAGCAGCCATCCCTTTAATACGAGGAGCAGCGGCCTTTCTGGCAGACGCCTCCGCCGACTCACTCCGTTTAGCAGCAAGATCTGCGGGCCTTGTAAATAACGCAAGAAGAGCCCTATGGATGAAGAGTTGGAAAGGGGACGCGCAATCTAAGTCTAAAATATGCGCAATCCCATGTGAGGGTGAGTACCTCTTTGGTAAAACCTTAGATGAGATACTCAAAAAGGCAAAGGACAGGAAGAAAGCTTTTCCTGAAACCTCTATTCCGTTTTACAGGAGAGCCTTTAAAAGGAGGCCGTTTGGCAAAAGGAGGCAAACGGATAGGTCTACAACATGGACCCCTAAAGACGACAAGCAGAGAGGTACCATGTTTAGAAGACCCAACCCCCCAAAAGACAAATACTGAGGACATACCAGTTGGGGGCAGACTTAAATTTTTCACCACCCAATGGGAGAAGATAACATCTAGCTCGTGGGTTTTAAATATCGTCCGAGATGGAATTAAATTAAAATTCTCTTGTGTACCCCACGAGTCTTATATTATAACAACTCTCAGCTCGCCTATACAGCAACAGGCTTTAGAGCTTGAAATTCAAACCCTAATATCAAAACGGGTCCTAGTCCAAGTGCCAGTGGGACAGGGGGGTAGGGGATTCTATTCTCCCCTATTCTTAATCTCTAAGCCCGACGGTTCTTTCAGAACCATCATAAACCTTAAAAAACTCAATTCATTCATTGAAAATTATACATTTAAAATGGAGTCCATTAGGTCCACCATAAAACTCCTCTTCCCAAACTGTATGATGGGGGGCATTGATCTAAAGGATGCTTACTATCATCTCCCCATTCATAACAGATACCAAAAATTCCTCAGAGTGGCGGTAAAAATCAACAACGAGGTTCGTCACTTCCAGTATGCGGCCTTACCCTTCGGCCTCTCAACAGCGCCGAGGATCTTCACCAAGATAATGCTAGAGGTGATGGCATACCTACGCCAGAAGGAAACTTTGATTGTGCCCTATCTGGATGACTTTTTGGTAATAGGAAATTCAGTTACTCAATGTGCCGATCGTTTGGCTCACGCAATTTCCTCTCTACAGGACCTGGGCTGGATAATCAATACCGACAAATCCAGACTCACTCCGCTTTCCCGTCAGGCGTTTTTGGGGTTCCAGTTAGACTCCATATCTCAAAAGTGTCTCCTGCCGCAGGTAAAAATCCTACTGATCAGACACAAAGTCCTAGCCGCAATAACTAATCCTCGTATATCCCTAAGACAAGCTATGTCGTTACTAGGGTCTCTTATCTCTTGTATACCAGCAGTGAGATGGGCTCAACACCACACTCGAGTCCTACAACATCAAATTTTACAAGAGGATAGACGGTTATTTGGTCACCTAAATACAAAAATAACCTTATCTCAGGAGGTTTTAACTTCCTTAGAGTGGTGGCTAGACTCAAACCATTTGTTGAGTGGGGTTCCATGGGTAATAACGCCATCTCACACCATAACCACTGACGCCAGTCCTCATGGATGGGGCGCTCATATGGGGAACGATTATTGCCAGGGTTTATGGAGCAGGGAAGAAAATTGCAGCTCCTCTAACTTTAAAGAACTGAATGCTGTAAAATACGCCTTATACCATTTCCTCCCACAGATTCGGGGGAAAGACGTCAGAGTCCTGTCCGACAACACCACCACGGTGGCGTATCTAAATCGGCAAGGAGGTACGCGATCAGAGACTCTGATGTCTTCTGCTACGGAAATCTTAAATCTAGCAGAAAGTCACCTAACATCCCTTACTGCATTGCACATAAGGGGAGCAAGCAATCAGCAGGCGGACTTCTTAAGCAGACACACCCTGAGGCAAGGAGAGTGGTGTCTAAACCAGCAGATATTTCTGGACATAATATCTCTTTGGGGCCGTCCTCAGATAGATCTCTTCGCCACAAGGAAAAACAGAAAAGTCCGGAGATTTGCTTCTCTATCTCCAGCGGATCATCCGGACATTCTGGACGCTCTCCAAGCCCCTTGGCAGTTCAGTCTGGCGTACGCGTTTCCTCCGATCATATTGCTTCCTCAAGTTATACGCAAAATCAGGGAAGAAGGGGCGAGAGTCGTACTGATAGCTCCATTCTGGCCCAAGAGACCATGGTTCTCATGGTTACAGACCATGTCGGTCTCAGATCCTTGGGTCCTCCCCTCAACGCCCAACCTTCTCTTCCAGGGTCCGTTTTTCCACCCTCAGGTGGACAATCTACACCTGACGGCCTGGAACTTGAGAGGCAGATGTTAAGATCGAGAGGATTCTCGGGGGGTTTAATTGATACGCTTCTCCATAGTAGAAAACCCTCCACCACAAAAATCTATACAAGAGTATGGAGAAAATTTTTTCAATTCCATACATCTACCGACACATCAGAAATTCCGATACAGTCTATCCTGGAGTTTCTTCAAAAAGGGAGAGAACTAGGTCTAACTGTAAACACCTTAAAGGTTCATGTTTCAGCGCTAGGAGCCCTCTATGGCCATAACATCGCGGGGGATAGATGGGTATCCAGATTTATTACGGCCTGCGAAAGAATGAATCCAGTTAACATACCTAGGATTCCACCCTGGGATTTAAATTTAGTCTTACAAGCCCTAACAGACTCTCCATTCGAGCCAATAGACTCAATACCAATTAAATGTCTATCACTAAAAACGGCCCTCTTGGTAGCACTGACTTCAGCTAGGAGAATCAGTGACATCCAAGCACTCTCTATAGATCCACCTTTTTTGTTAACCTTTCAGGATAAGCTAATTCTTAAACCAGACCCTTCCTACCTGCCCAAAGTAGCAAAAAAATTCCACAGATCACAAGAAATAATCTTGCCCACTTTCTTCAGTAATCCATCCACTCCTGAAGAACAAAAATATCACACTCTAGACGTTAAAAGAGTAGTGTTAAAATACATTGAAAAGACCAGCAGCTGGCGACAGAGTAGGGCTCTGTTTATTTCCTTCCAGGGCGTCAAGAAGGGTCATGGAGTAACAAAAAGCACCTTATCCCGGTGGATCAGAGAGGCTATCAGACTGGCTTACTCCGCGAGGAAAGAAAACCCTCCGGAGGGCATAACGGCACACTCGACCAGAGCGATGGCATCCTCCTGGGCAGAGAGGGGAGACGTCCCGATTGAAACTATATGTAAGGCGGCAACGTGGTCAAACCCTTCTACATTTTATAACCACTATAGGCTAGACCTATCGTCAACTTCTGACCTAGACTTTGGCAGGACTGTCCTCAGCACGGTGGTCCCCTCCCTAGGTGATGGTCTCTGAAAGATCTCCAGTAGGGTGCTGTCGTGGCGAAGAGTAAAAAGCCGGATTACTCACCGGTAATGCTCTTTTAGTGAGTCCACGACAGCACCCTCTTACATCCCTCCCTATGTTAATATAATGCATATTATTTGAGTAAAATCCTTTTAATCATAAGCAAATAAGTTTAAACAATGAAATAAATGATATTTGCCTAATACTGGCGGTCCTCCGGGTACTCTGAAATCAAAACTGAGGAGGAGAGGCGGACCGCCCCCATTTATTTCTCAATAGGTTTCCTGTTCCTGCGGGGCGGATCCCTCTCTCCAGTAGGGTGCTGTCGTGGACTCACTAAAAGAGCATTACCGGTGAGTAATCCGGCTTTTTTTCGTGGATTCCAGTGAATCACTAACCTAATATTTAGTTGTTACCCACAGTTTTTTTTAGAACTGCTTCATATCTATGTTGCATAGAGTCAATTTCTGGCACCTGACAACTGTTATTCCAGCCCAGGATGCTTTGACTTTGTCCCACAATTTTGGGGCATTTGTTGGCTTTGTCTCAGAAACTGCATTTTTGATGTCAACTGTAAGGCTGCAGTAGCATCGTACGCAGTGAAGAAGCAGTGACCCACAAATTCAAACACAAAACTCTCTTTTAATGTGTTTCTTCACAGCATTAAAGTCCAATTCACATAAATGCATATAACTTCAGTGGATATTATCAGTGACCAGTTTACACCGGTTCAAAGCAATACATATCACATGGCTTTAGATTTGCATTCCCTAAACAGGCCAGACTTCCCATGTCCAGTTTCCCTGGGCGACCGCACGCCATCTCAGTCTCTATACGTCTCCATACACACAGCCTCATATGTTGCAGACACTACACACGCCTGCCCTCCTCTGACTAGTTCTTGTGGGTGTCCTGCATCCCTGTAGCACAGTCTCTTTACAGACTCTTTACTCATACAGTCGTACACAGTTCAGGATATCCTCCGGATAGCAGCCGGGCACCATATCCACCTGTTTGCAATCATTTCCCATGTAGTCCTCTTTCGGGCACAGGACATCCACCTCTGGGCACAGGACTGTCCACATCCGAGACCAGTACCATGGACGACTTGCATCTCTGTGTACGCTGCGGGTGCCAGGCTATTCAGCTGCCATGGGGGCTGGCTCTGCTGGCCTTTGCCTCCATGCACTGCAGACCAGCACACACCAGACTGACACTGACGTGCACTTTGCACTCCTGACCTGACATGACACCTGACACTGCCTGACACACCCATACCCCTTACTGCAGGGTTTTTAAACACACGCACAAACCTGTGGCCACATGGAAAACCCGGACCGGAAATCCGTGACTCTCATGCACACCTATGGACTTCATCCGTCTGCATGCACATTCTGTGGAGAACAAACAGCACCCCCTAGCTGTATCAGAGGCCACAGCCTCACACAACACACAAGTCTTCTATCGGATTAAGGTCCGGGGATTGGGCTGCCACTCCATAACCTCAATTTTGTTGGACTGGAACCCAGATCTTGCACTTTTACTAGTGTGTTTAGGGTCATTGTCTTGTTGGAACACCCATTTCAAGGGCATATCCTCTTCAGTGTAAGGCAACATGACCTCTTCAAGTATTTTACTATATGCAAACTGGTCCCTGTTGTGCGGTAAATAGGTCCGGTCCGGCACCATAGTAAGAGAAACATGCCCATATCATGATGCTTGCACCTCCATGCTTCACTGTCTGCAGTGTATTATGGCGTGAATGCAGCGTTTGGGGGCCGTCTGATGAACAGTTTGCAGCCCTTGGACCCAAATAGAACAGTTTTACTTTCATCAGTCCACAAAATGTTTCTCCATTTCTCTTTGCGCCAGTTGATGTTTTCTTTGGCAAATTGTATCCGCTTCAGTACATGTCTTTTTTTAACAGTTGGACTTTGCAGGGACTTCTTGCTAAGAGATTAGCTTCACCCAAGCTTCTTCTAACTGTCACAGTCCTCACAGGTAACTTGAGACTATCTTTGATCATCCTGGAGCTGATCATTGGCTGAGCCTTTGCCATTCTGGCTGTTTATCTATTCAAATGGTAGTCTTCCATTTTCTTCCACGTCTCTCTGGTTTGGTTTTCCATTTTAAAGCATTGGAGATCATTTTAGCTGAACAGCCTGACATAGTCTGCACTTTTTTATAAGTTTTACCCTCGCAAATCAACTTTTTAATCAAAGTACTCTGTTCTTCTGAACAATGTCTCAAACGACCTATATTTCTCAGGCTTTCAAGGACAAATGCATGTACAACCTGTCCTGGCTTCACCCTTAAACAGTGACTACCTGATTCACACCTGTTTCTTCACAGAATGATTGACCTCACTAATTGAACTCCACACTGCTATTATTTTGAGCACACCCCCTTTCAAAGACTCAAAAACCTGCAGATCTTGAATAATGAGTCTGTTGGTTTTCTTATATTCTACTGCACCAACTGGTAAATTGTTTAACATGTGGTAATATAATTTATACCAAAACAGTGATTAATCTGGTTAGTCATGTTGGACTGCTATTATTTTGAACACTACTGTATATATATTTGGATTTTCATGAAGAAGTGTATATAAAATGCTTCTTGACTCCTCATTCTGCTTCTTGCTGTAGATCGGACCAGTGGTCTTGACTCAATATTTATCACCTTTCCACAGATTCCTGGGGATCCACCTGCTCACTATTCCTTTTTATTGCATGGATCAGCGCCTCTCATGCTTTGTCCCCAGTTTAGCAATTCCTTTCCCTGCCATCCTAGTGATGTGAAAGAGTTTTTAGTATTTCATCCATTCTCATAATCATGGCGGGGGCATATGTTATCTCTCACTTGAATTGATGCATTTTGGATTTTTATCTTCTGGATTTTGTTAGCAAACTAGTTGCTGGTGTTGACAGTAGCCCATTATGGCTATTTGGGCTTGGCGGTATGTGTGTGGTTTACATCAAACTTTCTGTATGGTTACCACAGTCACCTGCTCTATTCCATACAGAGGCTTCCAGTAATAAGGTATACTACTTGGTATACTTTTTTTTTTACAATAGAGTTCTCCTGGTGCAGATGCCTCTGTATGGCATCCATTCGGGTCTACTGGGTACATGCTTTTTAAATTGTACTTACATTTACACTTACTTAAAAAAAAAAAATTACTATATAAAATGTCCTGCAGATCGGTTGGGGTCTATATCCTTAGACCCCCACTGGTTGCTCAAAAAGCTACTCTTAAATGTGTAATTTGTCAGGCAGAAGCATTGAACTTCTCCTGCAGCTCACCCACAGACTGGTGTATGGGCTGAATAGAAAGTCCATGAGCCTGTGCACACAGTGGAGTATGAGCTCGTAGACTTTCTATTGAGCCTGTACACTACTCCAGCAGGAGCTGAGTATATCTGCCTGCCAAAGCTGCATGCTTCACAACTGCTTCCTGAGCATTCGGTGGAGGTCTGAAGAGCTGGACCACCACTGACCTGCTGCACACGTTAGGTAATGCTTATCATAATTGATGGAGAAGATACAATGTGTAAAGAGGGGAGTAGTAATGCTACTGACTGTAAGTTAATATATTTAGGTGGAGGTGGATACCCTGAAAGCACAGTTGTCCATCCTGACTCAACAGAACCAAACCTTGACTGAGAAGCTTAGAGAATTTGCAGCATATCCTCTAGTACAGCAAGAGAAGGCTGACCTTCAGCGTCAAGTCCATTTATTAAAACCTCAAGTCGAGGAGCTAAGAAAAGAAAATCTCATCCTCAAAGAAAGTAAGTGATGCCATAAATTATGTTTTCTATCATATGAAACCATGTCTATGCAGAGATCCACTTGTTTATAAAGCTATAATACCTTTCCTTAATAACCATAAGCTACAAAACATGAATTGTGCTATGTGTAAAGGGGTTTCCCTTACTTTAAAAGTTTTTCTGACTCAGCCGAGGGTGATATAATGAATAAAGTTTCCATGCTCACCTCCCGCACTCACTGCTCTGTCCCCCTCAGATCTGCTGGCATCAATATCTGGTGGATTGTCACGTGATCGTTGCCGCCATTGACCAGTTGCAGTCATCACATTCTGTCCAAGTAGAAGAAGCCAACTTTTAAAGTGGGGAAAAATCTCTTTTAACAGCCCCATCAAGGAACCAGAGAAAACATCTCTTTAGGATGAGATCTGCACTTGTCTCTTGTCGTAGTCTCACTTTTACTCCTTGGCTTTGTAATTGTTAATGCTGCTGTCAGTCTTGTGCCCAGTATTCAGGTGGCACAATATAATATGGCTGTACTTCTCCATTATCTTCCTTCTACCGCCTGTTATTTGAAATGCAATATATACACTTATTACTGTACAGTGACCTCTAATCTACACACTGTCACTATACTTATAATTTCCAGGAACCTCTCAGCCATCCATTGAGTTACTGACGCTCCAAGAAGAAATGAATCAGCTGCAGTCTGTCAGGAAGAGTGAGCAAAATGAGTTCAAAATACAACGGGAAATCCTGGAAAGACAGCTGGAATTAGAGGTGAGCTTCTCTAGGAGTTATCTCCTATTGAACCCATCAATGTGGTGGCTTATAACCAATGAGAATCTATGTTTTATATTTCTAATGCAGATTTTAAATGAGTCGACATTTTGGGGGTTTCTGAGCGGATTACGTGTTTTCCCTTAGAATTGTCATTTCACATTACAGTGTTTTCCAGTGGTTGAACAATGGTCACACCAGTTAGTATTGTGTCTTCAGGGACCAAAGTAGATATAAAGTAGCAGTAGGGCAAGTCCTACGAGCAGGAGACAGAGCTCTATGTCTGATTCTATATACTTTTGGGTTTCAGATTGAACGAGGGTTGGAAATGAAAATGCAGTTAATGAGCCGCGAAGAGTCATCAAAAAGATTAGGTGGCCAAGTTGAACAACTGGAGTTTCAGCTGAGACAAACCCAACAAGGTCGGTTTCTTTTCTTTAATAAATGGTTTTCTTTTACATATCTTTTTGTTTTATTGCATTTCAGTTAAGAGACCAATTTCCTTATGTGTTTAAATTTCCATTTAAAGGGGAACTGTAACCAAAATTAAAGCCATTTGTAGTGTTCCATTAACCAGTTCAAGTGTGGGCAATTTCCTGACCTGGCACATTTTCAAAGTTTTTCATACACGCAGTTTAAAGAGCTGTAAGGCCTTGTGCACAGGTTGAGTATTTGAAAACAGAAATTTCTGCAACGTTTCTGCATCTCTAGGAATTTGTTGGCAGGAAAAACGCAATGTAAATAATGCGTGTTTTTGATGCGTTTTTTGCATGCGTTTTTGTACAGCAATGAAAACTTTTTGGAGGTAATTAAAGATATTTGATAAATGGGGGAAAAAAAAAGATTTATGGTGTTATTTTCTTGTTCAACACCTTCTTTTTCATGCTTATATGCCCTGTCCCAGGTTAAAAATACCAGCCCTCAGCTGCCCCAGAAATGTTTGAAGCGCCTATTCTGGCACTTTTGTAAATAATTTACAAAAGAAGTTGTACTCTGTCGTGCTAAAGCATGTACAGTGGGTACGGAAAGTATTCAGACCCCTTTAAATTTTTCACTCTTTGTTTCATTGCAGCTATTTGTTAAATTCAAAAAAGTTCATTTTTTTCTCATTAATGTACACTCTGCACCCCATCTTGACTGAAAAAAAGCAGAAATGTAGAAATTTGTGCAAATGTATTAAAGAAAATCTGAAATATCACATGGTCATAAGTATTCAGACCCTTTGCTCAGTATTGAGTAGAAGCACCCTTTTGAGCTAGTACAGCCATGAGTCTTCTTGGGAATGATGCGACAAGTTTTTCACACCTGGAATTGGGGATCCTCTGCCATTCTTCCTTGCAGATCCTCTCCAGTTCCGTCAGGTTGGATGGTGAACGTTGGTGGACAGCCATTTTCAGGTCTCTCCAGAGATGCTCAATTGGGTTTAGGTCAGGACTCTGGCTGGGCCAGTCAAGAATGGTCACCAAGTTGTTCTGTATATAAAGAGAGCTGTCAGTCACTGATAGGACCGCCCACTTGACCAAAAATCCGTACCCACTGTAGACATGGAATATATAAAATATGAATAGCAATACTGCTCTGGATAATAAGAAAAATTTAAGACGCTTAGCACATAATTTGGCCATTTCATGCATGCCCAGCAACCAATGACAAGGTGGTCTCAAACTGCTGGGATCCTATGTGTCTAGTGTCAATACCTCTCTTAGGCTGAAGTCTGAATTCCTGAGTAAATGTGGATACCTCTCTTTAACTGTATTTATGGGTAGGTAAGATCCTGCTGTAATTAAAACCACCACACTGGCACTTAGCCCAGGTTCTTCCCGATGCCCTGCCACTGGCACTAAGCTCTAGGTGTAGTAATGAAGAGGTGTCAGCCAGACTCCCTCATTACTAAACCTGTAAGCAAAGTGTTAAACACACACCAAGGAGAAATCACTTTATTTGAAATAAAACAGACACATTCTTTAGTCATTTAAATTAACCCAATATACTCACCCCAGGTTCGATGGTAATCCAAGGATTAAAGCAATCTCCCTCGTTGTCACCAGCTTAAGGAGGAGCGTTCACAGAATTCACCTACATAGGTTGTAACCAAACAGCAACTGCAGAACTCGGCGAGCACCGCAATACCTGGCGGCGGTGACTCCCGTGGGGTTATTAGGCCTCATACTCATCTGTGAGAAAAACAGACTGGAGCAATCCGATAAAAAATCAGATTGCACTCTGACCAATATTAATCTATGAGTCCCCGAGCAAAAAATTATAGCATGCTGCGATTGTCTTTGTATATCGGATGAGACTAGCCAATAAAAGTCAATGGGTGCGAGAAAAAAATTGCACGTCACTCGGACCATGCGAATGCCGTCCGATTTTTACACACTCATGTCCTTGAAATTCCAACATTTCATCTGCCACGTACAGAAAGATCACAGCGTGACGCGCCAGAATAGAATAGATATACAGTATATACACATAGAGGCGGTGTCTACAACCCACAGAAGTTGCTCAGGTAGTGCAGCTCATCTAGGATGCACATCAGTGCGAGCTGTGGCAAGAAGGGTAGCTATGTCTGTCAGCCCAGTGTCCAGAGCATGGAGCAGATAATGTGCCAGGAGACAGGCCAGTACACCAGGAGATGTGGAGGGGTCCAGAAGAGGACAACAACACAACAGAAGGACCGCTACCACCTCCTTTGTGCAAGGAGGAACAGGAGGAGCACTGCCAGAGCCCTGCAAAATGGCCACTAACATCCATGTGTCTGCTCAAACTGTCAAAAATAGACTCCGTGAGGGTGGTATGAGGGCCCAATGTCCACAAGTGGGTGTTGTGTTTACAGCCCAGCAGGAGGTTGGCATTTGTCAGAGAAAACCAAGCTTGGCAGATTCGCCATTGGTGCCCTGTTCTCATTACAAATGAGAATAGGTTCACACTGAGCACGTGACAGATGTGACAGTGTCTGGAGATGCCGTGGAAAATGTTCTGCTACCTGCAACATCCCCCATCATGACCTGTTTGGCAATAGGTCAGTAATGTTGTGGGAACGCATTTCTTTGGAGGGCTGCACAGGTACCCTGACTGCTATTGGGTACCGGGATGAGATCCTCAGACCCATTGTGAGACCATATGCAGGTGCACTGGGCTCTGGGTTCCTTGTGATGCATAACAATGCTAGGCCTTATGTGGCTGATGTGTGTCAGCAGGTCCTGCAAGATGAAGGCATTGATGCTATGGACTGGTCTGCCCGTTCTCCAGACCTGAATCCAATTGAGCAGATCTGGGACATCATGTCTTTTTCCATCCACCAACGCCAAGTTCCACCACAGACTGTCCAGAAGTTGACTGATGCTTTAGTCCAGGTGTGGGAGATCCCTCAGGAGAACAGCCACCGCCTCATCAGGAGCATGCCCTGGCATTGTAAGGAGGTCATACAGGCATGTGGAGGCCACACACTACTGAGCATCATTTCCTTGTCTTGAGGCATTTCCACTGAAGTTGGATTATACCAGGGGTGGGGAATCTTTTTTTCTGCCAAGGGCCATTTGGATATTTATACCATCTTTCAGGGGCCATACAAACTCCACTCACAAAGTGCATCCTGACTCTGGTATTGGTGTCAGGATGTAATCTTTCATTGCATGCTCTTCAGTGGTCAGTAGTGAACACTGCGTGTGTGTGCTAACAGCAAGAAGAAATTAATGAGCTGGTGGCAATCAAAATACACCTCCCTGCCCAAGAATGCGGCTCGGGGGCCTCCCTGCCCTGAGAATCTGCTCGGGGGCCTGATAAAAGATCATTGAGGGCCGTAAATGGCCCTGGTGCATGAGGTTCCCCACCCCTGGATTAGACAGTAATTCGATTTTCCACTTTGATTTTGAGCATCATTCCAAATCTTGACCTCCACACGATATTAATTTTGATTTACAATTATCATTTTTATGTTTTATTGTTCTAAACACATTCCACTATGTAATGAACAACTGTAATATTTTGTTCAGTGATATCTAAGAAGTGGTATCTTAGCGTTTCCTTTTATTAATTTGAGCAATATATATATTTTTTTACCTGCTATTTTTCATTTATTTATTTTTAATTTATTCTACACATTGTGTCCCCTCATAAGGGGGAGGCACGTATCTGCAGGCATTTGCTAACAACCTGCCTGTTCTGCTGTATGCAAATCTTTCCCTGCTCCTGATGGCGATTCCCCTACTTCCTGTGACATCTAATAAACAGAGCAGTTCCTCCTCTTCCGCTTTGGGCTATTTTGATGGACAGTCGGCTCCTTGCTGCATTAGGTTAAACTGGCTGTCAATCAACATGACATTGGTAGTGATACCCCTTCAACAGAGCACAGCGGAAGAGTAGGAATTGCTCTGTCAATATGATGTCACAGGAACTAGGAGCATCGCCTTCAGAATCGGTTCCGTGACCACTATGGGCTTTGAAAGATTGTCGGACAGCAGAACAGGCAGATAGTTGGCTACTACCTGCTGATAAATGCTTAGCCCAATAGAAAAAAATAAGTCCTGAAAAATCCCTTTATGGTCAGAATTCAATAATGAGATTGGACTGTAGGATTGAATACTAAATGGATCTTTACCTATCATTAAGATCAAAACTATTTCAGATTTCACCAACGAAGCAGGAAGTTGCTGGATAGAAAATAATAGTTTATTCAGCAAATTTAAAATATCTTGCAGATCTCTAAAAGAAGTTAAGCCAATACCGGGCGCTTTATTTTTAGCAAATAAGAACCCGCCCCAAAGATCTCCTCAAGTGTTATCGGTGCGTTTAATAAATCAGTGCCTTGATCTGATCATTTTGAGAGATCTACATTTAACAACAGTGCTTCCTTTATTTTCTCAATGTAAGTGTAATTCAACAGCAGGTATATAGTGGTGTGAAAAAGTGTTTGCCCCTTCCTGATCTCCTATTCTTTTGCATGTTTGTCACACTTAAATGTTTCATATCGCCAAACAAATTTACATATTAGACAAAGATAACACAAGTAATCACAAAATACAGTTTTTAAATGAAGGTCTTTATTATTGAGGGGGAAAGAAATCCAAACCTACAGGGCCCTGTGTGAAAAAGTGATTGGCCCCTAATCCTAATAACTGGTTGGGCTACCCTGAGCAGCAACAACTGCTATCAAGCATTTGTGATAACTGGCAATGAGTCTTTTACAACGCTATGGAGGAATTTTGGCCCACTCATCTTTGCCGAATTGTTGTAATTCAGCCACATTGGATAATGAATCGCCTTTTTAAGGTCCTGCCACAGCATCTCAATCAGATTAAGGTCAGGACTTTGAATAGGCCACTCCAAAGTTTGTTTTTCTTAAGCCATTCAGAGGTGGACTTGCTGGTGCGTTTTGCCTCATTGTCCTGCTGCATAACTGAA
Organism: Ranitomeya variabilis; assembly: GCF_051348905.1. Classification (NCBI taxonomy): domain Eukaryota; kingdom Metazoa; phylum Chordata; class Amphibia; order Anura; family Dendrobatidae; genus Ranitomeya; species Ranitomeya variabilis. The sequence goes on along the minus strand of NC_135234.1, from coordinate 486,507,231 downwards.
GTGCGCTTCAGCTTCAGGTCACAAACAGTTAGCCTTACATTCTCCTTCAGGATGTTTTGATTCTCTGGAGTCTCAAAGCTTTAGAAATGGCTTTATAACCTTTTCCATACTGATAGATTTCAATTACTTTTTCTCATTTCTTCCAGAATTTCTTTGACTTGTGACATACTGTATAGCTTTTGAAGATCTTTTTGTCTACTTACCCTTGTCAGACAGGCCCTATTATAGTGATTTCTTGATTGAGAACAGGTGTGGCTAGGGAAATTGAACTCGGGTTCCCAAAGATCTGATAAACCACAGTTAATTTATGTTTTAAGGGGGGGGGGGGAATCACTTTTTCACACAGGGCCCTGTATGTTTGGATTTCTTTTTCCCTTAATAATAAAGACCTTCATTTAGAAATTTCTTGTGTTTATTTGTGTTATCTATGCCTAATCAAGAAGGGAAAATACTTTTTCACACCACAGTAAATTCCCAAAGTACTGTTTAACTCAATTTATCTATTTCTCTAGTCAAGACTTTACCACTTCCGCTGATTAGTGTCAGAACCTGAGAGGGCCCACTATTACTATTGACCCTATGTGATAAGCATTTCCTTCCTATTCCGGGGAAAGACATTTTTGTAAAGGAGATGATCATTTTTAATTTGCACTCTTGTACTCCTATATCATAGTCCTACCATTTATTTCTGTTCTCATTTTTCACTGGTAATACATACATTTCTTCTAAAATCCCCAATCTTTGCTCTATTTTTCGCAAATTATCTCTCTATTGTTTTTCCCTAGCCACCACCTTGATAATCACATATCTCATAAAGGTTTTAAATGTATCCCATACCATTTACTAGTTCCTAAATTATTCTGAAAAAAACAGTATTGACTCTAATTTGAATGCCTTATATGAAGTTATGATGTTTAGCCCTCTTGGCTGAAACCTCTAAAACTTTAACCCATGATCCGGTTTCACTACAACCTCAATCAGTGACCCAGGGTATCAGACAGAGCCAATGTATTCCAGGATCTGGTGAATGCCTCTTCATGAATCCGGAACTGTTGACAAGTAGCGTTGTGATTGCCTCAAATTTTACACCACTCTCTGGAATGAGATTTCTGGGAACGCCACAGCTCATCATGAATTAGGCAAGTTGTGGCATCACACCTAAGTTGTGTCCTGGTCCTGCCCCACCTACTCACATTTTGAGTAAACTGGAAAAAACTGTTGTGAAAATGCCGAAAGTTTCTAAATGTTTGCGCAACTCCGAGTTGCCTCAAAATATTGTGACTTTTTAAAGCAATTTACCCCAAATTCTGACAAAATTGCTTTGATAAATTGGGGCCTATTTTTTTTTTAAAAATAAGTAAGTTGTTTTGTCCATGGATAACGTGTTCTTCAAACATCGCTCTCATATACATATTTACCAAAGTGAGTCAGTCTATTAGATAATGCCCCATAATTAAGTTTATCCAAGCTCAAATTTATGACATTACTAAAATCTAACAAAAAAAGTAAGTTTCTCACACTTCTCATGTGCAAAAATACCAACGCCAAAATACATTCCATAGACCAAATTCTACAATGCAAGACCATATACTGCATGGAAATAATATCTACACCCATCCCGTTCTGAGTGCCTGAGTGTATCACCCAAACAATGAGTCTCCTGCAAACAGATGGTTTTACTTTCTTTAAGATGCTAAATGTCAGAAATCTTTTCCACGTCTCTCCTGGACTCTTCACAATCCAAGAAATTTATTTTTCTAACTCGTTTGTCATAAAAGGACATTTAATAAAAACACAAGGAGAAGGAAAAATAACCCTATCTCGTTCATCCCAACACACCCACTGCATCCCAATCCCTCCCAACACCCACACCCTCGTCATCCCACACTCCCACAGAGAAAAGTCCTAGCAATGCCTAGGATCCTACACAGTATAGGCTCCTCTCTTCTAAGTTCCACATATTAGAGGGAATATTTCACCACGAAAAGGCACACCCATCTGCAGGTACCATGTTAAAGAGCAGGGTGAACGGAGTAGATTGATATATAGTTTTGTGATGAAATATTCAGAATAACTTATTTTTTCATCATTTAATCCTCTACTCTTTTTGGGATTTTTGGTCCTTTCAGTGACTGACAGCTCTCTTTATATAAGTGTGCATATGAGGATAACTGTCAGTCACTGATATGGCCACCCACTGGACCACAAAACTATGTAACGGTAATTAATCAGATCAGCTCCTCTTGCTCTATGACACGGTGCCTGCAGATTAGACTGCATTATCATGGTGTCAGCTTCTCTTAATAATGAAAATGTTATATATCATCAGACAAAAAGGATAATTATTTTTATTTAAAGGCTACAAATTTACCTTCAAACCAACAATTTGCCCCTTATGGACTGATAAAAAAAAATAACTGCACTGTTACAGACTACACACAGTTAAGCTGGATACAAAACTTTGTATTTAAGCTGCAAAGTCCTCAGTCTTTTTTTTTTATCTCAGCAAAAGCAGCTCTTTTCTTCCTGGTCTCCCATAAAAGTCAGTAAAGAGGGAAACTTTAACACCATTATATAGAATCTATCCCGTGTCTCGAGTTTGAATTCAAAGATACTGTATTTTCTGGCGTATAAGACTACTTTTTAACCCCTGAAAATCTTCTTAAAAGTCGGGGGTCGTCTTATACGCCGGGTGCCGTCTTGTACGCCGAGTGCAGACACCAATGTGTATATGGTGGGTGGGGGGGAGTGGTCCCGATGACGAAGAGGGGGCGTCTCACAGGAAAGTGTGAGTGGAGTATCCCCCATTACCTCATTGTAGCTGCAGCATGGGGTCTCTGTGCTGGGGAGAGGCGGCAGCTGCTGCTCCTCTTTGTGCCGCATGGGTGCTGTGCTGTGGGGCGGTGGCCGCCGCCGCTCCCCAGCACCCCACACTGCAGCTACAATGAGGTAATGGGGGATACTCCACTCACACTTTCCTGTGAGATGCCCCCTCTTCGTCATCAGGACCACTCCCCCGACTTTTAAGAAGATTTTATATTTTAACTGGAAAAGTTGGGGGGTCGTCTTATATGCCAGAAAATACGGTAATTTCTAGCTTGAAATGCTAATAATCAACACCATTAGTTCTGCTGTACTGTTAGTTTTTTTGTACTGTGTTAGTTCTGCTGTACTTTGTTAGTTGTGCTGTACTGTGTTAGTTGTGCTGTACTGTGTTAGTTGTGCTGTACTGTGTTAGTTGTGCTGTACTGTGTTGGTTCTGCTGTACTGTGTTGGTTCTGCTGTACTGTGTTGGTTCTGCTGTACTGTGTTGGTTCTGCTGTACTGTGTTGGTTCTGCTGTACTGTGTTGGTTCTGCTGTACTGTGTTGGTACTGCTGCACTGTGTTGGTTCTGCTGTACTGTGTTAGCTCAGCTGTATGGTAGTAGCTCTGCTGTACTGTGTTAGTTCTGCTGTACTGTGTTAGTCCTGCTGTACTGTGTTAGTTCTGCTGTATGGTATTAGCTCTGCTGTACTGTGTTGGCTCTGCTGTACTGTGTTGGCTCTGCTTGTCTGTGTTGATTCTGCTGTACTGTGTTAGGTCAGCTGTATGGTATTAGCTCTGCAGTACTGTGTTGCTTCTGCTGTACTGTTTTAGCTCTGCTGTACTGTGTTAGTTCTGATCTCACTGCAAAAGTTTTGTGTGACTATGTGAGCAGACTGTCTGTTATTACATGGATTTATCTAGAATAAAACATTGAATAACGGATATCAAGGTATCATTTTATTCAACTTTTTAGGACCTGTATGCCCATAAAGAAGGACTGGGAGGGTGGATCCTACTAACAGATTGCCTTTATTAATCACTTTGCATACTGCTATAACACATAACCCTTGTACTAGTCCTTAAATTAATGAAATGGTCAATAATTTCTCAAGTGTTTTTTCCCACTCAGCTCTTGAAAATGAAGTATATCGGCACCACAAGGCACCTCTGCTTGATCGTTCAACCCTAGGCTTCCCTGCCAGCAGGATTGTCAATCCCGATAATTACAATGAAAAACCTGTTCGGAAAAGCCACCGATTACTGGACTCTCTTGTTGAAACTGGTGGCATCAAATTGCGGAGGCATGGCTACAACGATGGGACTCGAAGTAGTTCTCCTGATTCGGATCTTGAGTTTGTAGCTGGCACCAAAGCACGAATTAAAGAACTTGAAAAAGAAGCTGAATATTTAGAGGAGGCTTATCGTAACTATCAGCATAGAGTTATTAACACCGCTTCAATTGAGAACTACCCACTGGCAGCCAGCCTACCGAACAGGGGTTACGTAAGCGGTATGGCACAACACAAAGTCACTTTTTTAGAGGACAATCTTACTCCACAGCAGCACGTTCTATTAAATAGGCTTAAAACTGAGAAATACAAAGGCCTCCTGTCTGCTGAAGAAAGCCTAACCCCACCCCGGACCAAGAAGTCCTCGGCTCGCAGACTGTCCTCCACTCCTGTGTCAAAAATGGAAAACCGTCAAGGAGAGAGAGGTTCTTTGGAAGGTAATAATAATTGTAATCATAATTAAAGGGGGTAGGTACTATGAGTTGATAAAAATGCATTTCAATCTACATTCTGTCGAAAACTTTAAAGACTCATATACCTCTGCCTTCTTTTATGCAATCGCTTGTGATTTTACTACTTTTCAGTGTGACTTTGCATCACAGCACTGCTGCTGCTCCTGGGTGCTTCTCGTCCCTTCTGGGACACTACGTCACAGATCATTGGCATAGCTTGTGTCTTTCTCCTAATGCATGCCAGTCCCCATGACCTAGGTATATCACAGTCTGTGTGCAGGTCCCCCATCCCCTTCACTCTCGTTCTGCACTGACTGCACAGCTTACATACCACCTGTTATTTTGCTCTCCCTGCTTCTCCAGCTCTTGCTCCATCTCCACGTTTCTTGAGAGGTCACATACAAGCTGTGAAGGTACAGGCAGTTCAGAGGGTGAGGTGGATGGGGCACATCAAACTAGCACATAGGTTGTGAGTAGCCTTAATCAAGGGGCGTGACTGTCATAAGCAACAGGCCAAAATCCATGCCTCCTGATTTCTGACTCAGCTTTGCAGAACGGAGAGGGAGCACCTGGAAGCAGGTCTGTCAAAAGATTTAACAATATAAACCGCACATATTATTACATAGATCTCTTGGACCTAACAAGGCTGGTGTACTTATTTAGATAATCTATGTGACAATAGCTTTTTGAAAGTTTAAATGGGGTGTCTTCTTTTATTAAAAGTTAATCCTTGCCTGGAGGCTGTTATAAAGAAACAAACAATGCTGTACACCCCTTCCCTGGGTCCACCGACTAGGCTTGTCGCTGCTCCCAGTATTTGGATTTCGCTGATATCACGAAATCGGTGAGCTCCGCAGCTCTGAATGGAGCATTCCCATATAGATGGAATGACCCTCTCAAAGTCATTGATCCCACTGATTAGCTGCAACGCTCTTGACATGACATCAGCACCACAGCCAAAGCTGGATACTAGGAGCAGCAGAGAAATCCGCCGATGGACCTGGGGAAGGGGAATATAGCATGGTTTGTTCCTTAATAACAGCCTGCAACCAAGAATTAACTTTTAATGAAAGAGAAAATCCCCTTTAAGCTTCATCTCCACCCACCCTAGTGTGATTGACAGCTTCTCAATGTTCCTCCTCCACTGCTGCCGCTGAGATCTCTCGCTTGTGAATACAAGCTGCTGTGGTCAATCAGGCTGGGGCAGTGAATGGAGACTAATCATTTTTGGAATCATAACCTCAATCACTCTTTAGCTGGACTCCTAAAATGCTTATTTTATTATCAGGATTATACAGCCATGCTGACTTGGAGTTTTAAAGTATGTACACCAGCCTCATCAGGTCTGAGAAATGTTTTTAATAATAGATACTGTTATTATTGTAAAGTGTGGTCACCCTTCTGCTTTAATGCTTTTCTTCTGCTTTGAAACTCTCCCATTAGCTTTTTTCCCTAAAACTGTGTATATGTGTATGTACTGTAGCTTCAGTGTGTTAATATCCTCACCTACCGCTACCTGGTATCCAGCGCCATTCTGGTCCTCTTCTGAGCTACGTGATCTGGCAGGTCAGACTATCCTGACCACTCCATGTGTGAGCAGGAAGGCTCTTCTACAATGTAAGTCTATGGGGCCTTATTCTGACGCTTCATGTACTTACATTGTACAAGCCTCTTCCTAATCACACAGAGTGCAGCAGGTCGGATAGTCTGAAGAGCGGTGACGTCACTTAGATGGGGAACTTAACGGAGCTGGATCCCGGAGAAGACGGTGGTAGGTTAAGTATATTAATAGGAAAAGGAGTCAGCTCACCCACTTTGCAGTTCGATACTTGGAGACCGGCAATGCCGCAGGTAATGTAAGTCAAGCAGAAGGATTCCAGCATCAAGGATCTTCCAAAAATGTTCACAGCCCCATTGGGGATGTTCTGTGCAAACGCGATTCAGACCAAAAGCTCTGAAATTTCATGTATTGGATATAATCGCATATATAAAAACACCTGCAAGTCAGCGTTTTATGTCATATCCTGTTGTCGACACATGGTCTCGGTGGTTCAATCAGTACCAGGCATGTGGACCATATAAAACCACATGATATAAAAGCAAAAGCAAAAAAGTTAGCAATAAGGATAAAACACACATAACTGAAAACTGGAGACCATTCATAGTGGTATTTGCTCTTCATGCCTTGGGGCGGTCTGGTGTGCAAGTTGTAAATCCACCGTGATTCCCGATTAAGCAGTTTCCTGCAGTGGTCCCCACCCCAATATGGTCTGTTAACCCATTCTATGCCCCTACTAGTGCAAGATGCGGTATCTCCTCTATGGTGGTGGAAAGTGTTGTGTTGCTCCCGAGCATGCAGAAGTAAGTTTATTGGCCCTATCGGATAGATGACGTCTGATGCGGTTTATGATGGGCCGGTTGTGCAGCCTGCGTATTGGATGTTCCAGCTGTGACCGGTTATAAGGTCAACTACATGCAATCAGTTACAATTAATGAAGTTATGAATATTATATGTCCTATTGGTGACAGAAGATGTAAAATGGGTGGAATTAATAGCGTGTTTGCAACATGTAAATATTGAATGACCACATGTAAAAAGTCCCGTCATATGTAACCAAGTATTCTTAGGGTGAGTGTCTTCATTAAGACACAGACTTGGAGATAAGATACTGCCCAAGGTGGGGGCTTTCTGGCTGGAAATCTAACTGAATTCATTAGGATTTCCTTGAGTTTTTATCCTGTTGAAGCATACGTACGGTATGTGTATTTTTTTAATGCTTATAAACTGGGGACTATAGTTTTAAACAAAAGTAATATGGTCAGTACTATGAGATTGATGTATATTTTTTTCTTTAAAGGGGATGTCGACTACTAGGACAACCTGTTCTTGGTCTAAATATTTGGCCCCGATTAAAATAAAAAAATTATACTCGCCTCCTGTGCCGAGGCCGAATTAATGAGTATAATGTCCAAAACCTCAATCCAAGTGTCTTGGACGTTAAAAGTGAGCTGAAAGTTTATATTATTGCATTTTAGGTATTGTACAAATTTGGCTGCTGACTCTCTTGAACCCTCCCATATTAGGAGGAGGTCTTAATATAGTGACAATACCACCTGATAAGGGAGGAGAAGTGATTAGAATCCAGAAATATGAATAATCCCTCCCATCTAGACATACAGAGGTTTGCGACAAAGGGTAGAGATATACAGTTAGGTCCATATATATTTGGACAGAGACAACATTTTTCTAATTTTGGTTATAGACATTACCACAATGAATTTTAAACAAAACAGTTCAGATGCAGTTGAAGTTCAGACTTTCAGCTTTCATTTGAGGGTATCCACATTAAAATTGGATGAAGGGTTTAGGAGTTTCAGCTCTTTAACATGTGCCACCCTGTTTTAAAGAGACCAAAAGTAATTGGACAATTGACTCCAAGGCTATTTCATGGACAGGTGTGGGCAATCCCTTCGTTATGTCATTCTCAATTAAGCAGATAAAAGTCCTGGAGTTGATTTGAGGTGTGGTGATTGCATTTGAAAGGTTTTGCTGTGAAGTAAACATGCGGTCAAAGGAGCTCTCCATGCAGGTGAAACAAGCCATCCTTAAGCTGCGAAAACAGAAAAAACCCATCCGAGAAATTGCTACAATATTAGGAGTGGCAAAATCTACAGTTTGGTACATCCTGAGAAAGAAAGAAAGCGCTGGTGAACTCATCACTGCAAAAAGACCTGGGCGCCCACGGAAGACAACAGTGGTGGGTGATCGCAGAATAATCTCCATGGTGAAGAGAAACCCCTTCACAACAGCCAACCAAGTGAACAACACTCTCCCGGAGGTCGGCGTATCAATATCCAAATCTACCATAAAGAGAAGACTGCATGAAAGTAAATGCAGAGGGTTCACTGCACGGTGCAAGCCACTCATAAGCATCAATAATAAAAAGGCTAGACTGGAATTTGCTAAAAAACATCTAAGAAAGCCAGCACAGTTCTGGAAGAACATTCTTTGGACAGATGAAACCAAGATCAACCTCTACCAGAATGATGGAAAGTGAAAAGTATGGCGAAGCGTGGTACAGCTCATGATCCAAAGCATACCACATCATCTGTAAAACACGGCGGAGGCAGTGTGATGGCTTGGGCATGCATGGCTGCCAGTGGTACTGGGTCACTAGTGTTTATTGATGATGTGACACAGGACAGAAGCAGCCGAATGAATTCTGAGGTATTCAGAGCCATACTGTGTGCTCAGATCCAGCCAAATGCAGCCAAACTGATTGGTCGTCGTTTCATACTACAGATGGACAATGACCCAAAACATAAAGCCAAAGCAACCCAGGAGTTTATTAAATCAAAGAAGTGGAATATTCTTGAATGGCCAAGTCAGTCACCTGATCTCAACCCAATTGAGCATGCATTTCACTTGTTAAAGACTAAACTTCAGACAGAAAGGCCCACAAACTAACAGCAACTGAAAACCACCGCAGTGAAGGCCTGGCAGAGCATCAAAAAGGAGGAAACACAGCGTCTGGTGATGTCCATGAGTTCGAGACTTCAGGCAGTCATTGCCAACAAAGGGTTTTCAACCAAGTACTAAAAATGAACATTTTATTTAAAATTATTTAGTCTGTCCAATTACTTTTGGTCCCTTTAAAAACAGGGTGGCACATGTTAAGGAGCTGAAACTCCTAAACCCTGAATCCAATTTTAATGTGGATACCCTCAAATGAAAGCTGAAAGTCTGAACTTCAACTGCATCGGAATTGTGTTGCTTAAAATTCATTGTGGTAATGTCTGTAACCAAAATTAGAAAAATGTTGTCTCTGTCCAAATATACATGGACTTTTAACTGTAGATGTTTGCGACCAAGGGAGGAAACCTGCCCCCATAGAAGCTCCTTGTTTTTATAAATAAAAAAAACCCATTAAATTAAAAATAATTGTGCTGTAACAAAAAATCCACTACAAATAATATGAATTCTCAAATGACAGAGGGATAGTTACTGTAAGTGTGCAAATGATATGACAGAGAGGTGATGGCCAATTTGTGAGGTATGCACAGGTATAATCCCACAACACAAAGAAAAAGGTACATGCATCAAAGAATGGGATCACCACACAAATTGTTTTAGTACAAAAAAGCAACAACATTTTTTATTTGAAAAACACCACGCAAAAGACTGTAAATTTTTAAAAACACTTAAAATACTCCCCCAGACACATTGGGAGGTTAGGGTCCATACAGAATATGAGTAAAATACTCAGAGAAACATTGCACAGTCTAAATCCACTTAATACATGTATATATATCAGAGTGTGACCAAACACAAGACAATGTGGGCCAGACAATATATGCATGCTGTTTCCCCCCTCACAAAGAGAAAAAGGCAATGTTCTAAATAGAGTTTTTATCCAAGAACCCAGTATCTCCCTTAGGTGCAGTGTTTTTGTATATTGGTATATATGTTCCAGAGCAATTGATTGCATTGTGCCCTTTTGGATACCGAGGTATCCCCACATTTTGTGGGAGGTACTGCCACACGATTATGTATACTGCCTTCATATTTAATATGGTTCTTGGATAAAAACTCTATTTAGAACATTGCCTTTTTCTCTTTGTGAGGGGGAAACGGCATGTATATATTGTCTGGCCCACATTGTCTTGTGTTTGGTCACACTCTGATATATATACATGTATTAAGTGGATTTAGACTGTGCAATGTTTCTCTGAGTATTTTACTCATATTCTGTATGGACCCTAACCTCCCAATGTGTCTGGGGGAGTATTTTAAGTGTTTTTAAAAATTTACAGTCTTTTGTGTGGTGTTTTTCAAATAAACAATGTTGTTACTTTTTTGTACTAAAACGCTTTGTGTGGTGATCCCATTCTTTGATGCATGTACTTTTTTCTTTGTGTTGTCAGTTTACAGTATATTGATATGCATCAGGTGATCCCCCCCCATCCTTATCGTTTGAGGTTGATGTTGCCCGCTCAATCTGTGTCTTTGCACAGGTATAATCCCGCAACGTCACTAGATAACCACATGCAATGTCTTGCCAATTAGTACCATCTAGGGAAGAAATCACGTGTTTCGTATCAGGAATCTAGGCGGCAGTTGTTTCACCAGTGGTTGTAGTAGCTATAGATCCACCCAGGACCTGAGCTTCTCTCCCATACTCCCAATCCCTGCCACAATACAGCATAATGGATGGGTGAATTTATCTTTGTGAATTTTAGGAAGTTAGTGGAATATGGGGATAGTGGAGAATTGTGTAGAAAGATCTTTTGGATAATTTTCTGTTGCTATAGCCCCCATGTTAACACCCTCTTTGAGAGGTATCTCGAGTTCCTTTTGGGATTTATTAGTGGGATTGAAGATCAGTTACTGATTTACCGTTGTATCTTGTAACATTTCACGATTTACCTGTTCATAGAGTCCTGCATTAAGTAGCACAATAGCCCCCTCCCCCTTGTCCGCTTGTCTAATGAGAAGATCTTTCTTCTTTCTGAGGTTTATTATAGCTTTTCGTTCCTTTTTAGTAATATTAAAAGGAATATGTTGCTCTTTAAGGGATGTTTTTAATGTATGTTACTCTTCTTTTCTTGCCTCCTAAAAAACATCCAAAATGGGGGTGCGGGACTGGATGGGATAATGGAATGGATTTTTTTTTATAGCAAATGAGAGATTTAATTATATTAACAAACTAACATTACACTACATAAACATATACACAGATTTGGGGAAAAATAGTTCATGGGAGGGCTTTTTTAAAGGGAATCTGTCAGCAGGTTTTTGCTACTTCATCTGAGAGGAGCATGATGTAGGCAGAGAGAAGCTGAATCCAGCGATGTGTCACTCAGATTACAGGGTGCAGCCGTTTGGACACAATCGGAGCTTTTAGATGTAGCAACGCAGCAGAGCTGAGAAAGCTAACCCCGCCCACACCAGGCTCTCAATGCACATAGCTATAGACAGTGAGCTGCTTATCACAGGAGGGGGCGGAGTGTGACCTGCACCAGCTAGTCACAGCAATGTTAATCACAAAGTGATTAACGCTTCAGTGTAAATAAACAGCAGCACACAGCCGGACACATCGTTGTGTTCACTGTTTTAACTCCTACCTCATGCTATCCTCAAATTACATAGCAAAAATCTGCTGACAGATTCCCTTTAAGTAAATGACTTTATCAATGGATACTGTATTTTTTGTTGTGCATTACATATAAATTATTTATATATATAACTTCCCTAAATGTCTCATTACAGATGGCTCCTATATTTCATCATCTCACCACAGCCTTAATCATAGGCTATCTCCTATAACGAAAGTAGCACAGCGTCCTCCACAGAGCCGTGATGTGGTGGATACTGCAGCAGTGGGTGAAGTTGAGCAGCAGTCCAGGTATAGGATCAGAGATATATGGTGATTATTTCTAAACTCGGATGAGCAATTCCTCTCTCTGCCGTTACCAGCCTATTAGATGGCAGCAAGTCAGTTCTTGCGCTTTTACCATCTCTTAGATGACCTATACATTCACATCCATCCTTGACTAATAGGCATATTTTAGAGAAAATACTTGTGTTCCTTATAATATAACAATTATGGAGCACCTTTTCTTAGAATTTTATGTTACGGGGTTCCTCCTAGAAATTTATGAATACATTGACAGATGGATATTACCTTTTACATTTTTAAAGGGGTGTGCCCATACGCTGTGTGACATGATCAGCACTGACTGAACCGGATAAGAGGGTGTAGAGACACCCCCCTCCCCAGCTGGCTACACCTAGTTGTCAATTTACTAGTAAATAACAGGGGAACAGTACATTGTTTTATCATGATAAATACAATATATTGCTAAAGGCAAGTTGGGAGAGGTCACCATTCTACTTTAATAAGCTTTTTACCAGTTGTTGTCATAGTATATTTATCCTAAACAGGTGTTGTCCCCTTGAAGTATTCCATTTTTGTTTTAGGCATCTCTAGTCATAAGCAGATCAAAGAGCGACCCATTTTTGAGGCTTTCAGCCATCATCAGTAACATGTAGGAGATTCATTGCAGGCCAGGTCCTCCAGAGGAAGAGATGATGTCTTCAGACCTCTCTTGGTACACGAGACCTCTGAATGAGGAACCTCAATCTCCTTACTCAGAGTTCCCAGTTTAAAACTGAGTTTTATAAACCATAGAACCCATTGTGTTTACTGGGATCACAGTATTTGTGGCCTATCCTGTCTCATGAGGCCCATTTATGACCTATTTATGGAATATGCCATGCATTTCTGATCTTATGCGAGGCCCACCTCTGGGAACTGGATCTGGCCCCAGAAGAGGGGTACCCCATCTCATGTTCTGGCAGGTGACCGACCACAAGTGAGTGAATAGGTGATGGATCATGTGCGTGTCTCTTCATTCATTGCAAATGCTCTTGGCTGTATTCAGAACTTAACCCCTTCATGACCTTGGGATTTTCCGTTTTTCCGTGTTCGTTTTTTGCTCCCCTTCTTCCCAGAGCCATACATTTTTTATTTTTCCGTCAATATGGCCATGTGAGGGCTTATTTTTTGCGAAACAAGTTGTACTTTTGAACGACATCATTGGTTTTAGCATGTCGTGTACTAGAAAACGGAAAAAAAATTCCAAGTGCGGTGAAATTGCAAAAAACGTGCAATCCCACACTTGTTTTTTGATTGGCTTTTTTACTAGGTTCACCAAATGCTAAAACTGACCTGCCATCATGATTCTCCAGGTCATTACGAGTTCATAGACACCAAACATGTCTAGGTTCTCTGTGAAGGAAGCCCAGTTCCTCCCACGTCACCAATCCGTGACGTCACTACACAGGCACAGCTCTCCAGCGCCCCCTTTGTCTCTCAGGTCAGTAAGGGAACTGCACCCAGAGCAAATGGCCGCCGGGGAGACTGCCCTGTTACCCACGCTGGGTATTCTAAGAATTAATTTATGATTTAATTGCCTTAAGGGCGACTAGGTAATTACAAGAAATATACAGTCAAAGTAAAATATAACAATCCTAAGACAAGGCTTAGAGGTATAAAGTTGGAGGTCAATTTACCAGGTTGAAGGTCGCTTGTGGAAGCCGGGGGGCTCTGCGTTCTGCAGGTCCAAGACTTAGTTGCCGGGCAGCCCCCAGAAAGCGTGTCCTTGCTCCCCTCTATCTGGCATATGCCCTGTTCCTTAGTTCCTTAGTTAGTCATCTTCCTCTGTTCTGACCCACTCTCCAAGTGTCCCAGCTCTTAACCCTGCTGTGTCCCTCCCCCTGTAGCTGGGTGGGCTTAGCAATCTCCACCCCTCTGCATCCCTGCAAGATTTATTCCAATATCTAATAAATGGGATAACTTCTCTCAGGATGATCAGATCAGTACACGGGCAGTACCAGCGCATGTGGTTTGTTCTGCCAGTCATACAGGGATCAAACCTGGACCCATTCGGTCGCTGTGGGAGGCTGATCTCTATATCTCAGGTTTCAGAACTCCCACGGACCCGGGAGTCGCACTGTCAGATGCGCAATTTCTTTAGGGCGAGGGGGATATTTTTTATGAGCCGGTACCTCGGACGATGCGTCCATAATTCACGATTCCATGTTGGAGACGGTTCGACTGAACGGCCATAATAGATGTGTATCCTGTGGCCACTTCACATGCGTGCTTTAATTAAGCACCTCAGGCACCTCTATGTCCCCTGCTGGTGTGGCTTCCTCACTCAGGCTTTGAAATGCCATCTGCCTGCTACACTGTGCTCAGCCCATTACCATACTAAAAGGAACTTTATTCATGAGAAAAGGTGGGAGCCAGGAGCAATCCTCTCTGCAGACCTGTGACCAGGAGACAAAATGGAGTCACGCCAATCTCTGTTAGTATGCCCGTCCAAGATGGCGGCTGTTCCCTCATCACATTCTCTTTTATCTGTGGTGAAAAAAAATTCCAAACTTTGCTATTAAAAAAAAAAAAGAATTGCGCCATTTTCTGGTACCCGTAGCGTCTCCATTCTTCATGATCTGGGGTCGGGTGAGGGCTTATTTTTTGCGTGCTGAGCTGGCGTTTTTAATAATAGCATTTTGGTGCAGATACGTTCTTTTGATCGCCCGTTATTGCATTTTAATGCAATGTCGCGACGACCCAAAAAACGTAATTCTGGCGTTTCAAATTTTTTTCTCGCTGCGCCGTTTAGTGATCAGGTTAATGCTTTTTTTATTGATAGATCGGGCGATTCTGATTGCGGCGATACCAAATATGTGTAGGTTTGATTTTTTTTTTTTTTTATTGATTTATTTTGAATGGGGCGAAAGGGGGGTGATTTAAACTTTTTATATTTTTTGTAATTTTTTTTCACATTTTTTTTAACTTTTTTTTTTTTTTTACTTTTGCCATGCTTCAATAGCCTCCGTGGGAGGCTAGAAGCTGGCACAACTCGATCGGCTCTGCTACATAGTAGCGATCATCAGATTTCTGCTATGCAGCAGAAATGCAGGTGTGCTATGAGCATCGACCACAGGTGGACGCTCACAGCAGGCCGGCATCAGTAACCATAGAGGTCTCAAGGACCTCTATGGTTACCATTCTGACGCATCGCTGACCCCCGATCATGTGACGGGTGTCGGCGATGCGCTCATTTCCGGCCGGAAGCTCCGGTTAAATGCCTCTGTCTGTGTTTGACAGCAGCATTTAACTAGTTAATAGCGGCGGGTGAATCGCGATTTCACCCGCCGCTATTGCGGGCACATGTCAGCTGTTCAAAACAGCTGACATGTCCCGGCTTTGATGCGGGCTCACCGCCGGAGCCCTGCATCAAAGCGCGGTATCTGACCTCGGACGTACTATTCCGTCCGAGGTCAGAAAGAGCAATGAATAGAGAGCACCTGCCACTTCTCTGCCCACTGGTGCTTGGATGTCAGCCTCAACGCAGGATTGGGGATCCATGTTCTATATAGTGGCTTTCGAAAGTATTCGCCTCCTTAGCATTTTTCGTGTTTTGCTACCTCACAACAGCAGATTCATGTAAAGAACATGCCTACAACTGTAAACATTTGGTTTTCTTTTTATTGTGAAACAAGCAACAAATAGGACAAAAGAGCTAGAAAACTTCAGTGTGCATAACTATTCACCTCCCTAAAGTCAATACTTTGTAGAGCCTCCTTTTGCAGTAATTACAGCTGCAAGTCTCTTTGGCTAAGTCTCTGAGCTTTTTACATCTTGCAACTGGGATTTTTAAGGAAGGAATATAAACCAGCTCACCCGTGATGCATAAACCAATCTTCGGGAGCACGGACCCGCTGTGTCCAGGCGTATAGAATCCAAAAAAGAAGAGAATGTCCAGCTTCACCGAATACGTAAAAAAGAGTTTTCTTTATTCACAAACTTTAAGCATAGAGGATACAGACTTCAGCACGAGCCATATGGGTAAGAATCTCAACGCGTTTCTGGAGACTAAGCTCCCTTAATCTTGTCATAATTAAGGGAGCTTAGTCTCCAGAAACGCGTTGAGATTCTTACCCATATGGCTCGTGCTGAAGTCTGTATCCTCTATGCTTAACCCCTTTCTGCCAGCTGACGGAATAGTATGTCAGCTGGCAGATCCCCCGCTTTGAGGTGGGCTCCGGCGGTGAGCCCACCTCAAAGCCGCGACATGTCAGCTGTTTTGTACAGCTGACGTGTGCGCGCAATGAGCGCGAGCGGAATCGTGATCCACCCACGCCCATTAACTAGTTAAATGCCGCCGTCAAACGCTGACAGCGGCATTTAACTAGCGCTCCCGGCCGCGCGGCCGGTGTTGCTCGCACCGCTGACCCCCGTCACATGATCGGGGGTCATCGGTGCATTGCCAAAGCAAACAGAGGTCTCCTTGAGACCTCTATGGTTGTTGATGGCCGATTGCTTTGAGCGCCACCCTGTGGTCGGCGTTCGAAGCACACCTGCATTTCTGCTACATAGAGGTGATCTGTGCTTCACCTCTATGTAGCAGAGGTGATCGAGTTGTGCATGCTTCTATTGAAGCATGCCAAAATTAAAAAAAAAAGTGTTTAAAAATATAAAAAAAATAAAAAATATATAAAAGTTCAAATCACCCCCCTTTCGCCCCAATCAAAATAAAACAATAAAAAAAAAATCAAACCTACACATATTTGGTATTGCCGCGTTCAGAACCTGATCGCTAAATGGCGTAGCGATAAAATCAAGATGCCAAAATTAAGGTTTTTTTGTCACCGCGACATTGCATTAAAATGCAATAACGGGCGATCAAAAGAACGTATCTGCACCAAAATGGTATCACTAAAAATGCCAGCTCGGCACGCAAAAAATAAGCCCTCACCCGACCCCAGATCACGAAAATTGGAGACGCTACAGGTATCGGAAAATGGTGCAATTTTTTTTTTTTTTTTTTTTTTTAGCAAACTTTGGAATTTTTTTTACCACTTAGATAAAAGAGAACCTAGACATGTTTGGTGTCTATGAACTCGTAATGACCTGGAGAATCATAATGGCAGGTTAGTTTTAGCATTTGGTGAACCTAGCCACAAAGCCAAACAAAAAACAAGTGTGAGATTGCACTTTTTTTGCAATTTCATCGCACTTGGAATTTTTTTCCCGTTTTCGGTTACATGGGACGGTAAAACCAATGGTATCGTTCAAAAATACATCTCGTCCCGCAAAAAATAAGCCCTCACATGGCTATATTGACGGAAAAATAAAAAAAGTTATGGCTCTGGGAAGGAGGGAAGTGAAAAACGAAAACGGAAAAACGAAAAAAGCTCCGGGGGTGAAGAGGTTAAAGTTTGTAAATAAAGAAAACTCTTTTTTTACGGATTCAGTGAAGCTGGTCATTCTCTTCTTAACTGGAATTTTTGCCCTTTCCTCAAGGCAAAACTCCTCCAGCTCGTTCAAGTTAGATGGTTTCCTCTTGTGAACAGCAAGCTTCAAGTCTGACCACAGATTCTCACTTGGATTAAGGTCTGGGCTTTGACTAGGCCACTCCAAAACATTTATATGCATTCCCCTTAATCCAGTTGAGTGTTGCTTTAGCAGTATGTTTTGGATCATTGTCTTGTCGGAAGGTGAACCTCCGTCCCGGTCTCAAATCACTGACAGACTGAAACAGGTTTTACTCAAAAATATTGCTGCATTTCGCACAATTCAGATTCCCTTTGACTCAGAGCATTTTTCCTGTCTTTGCTGCCGAAAAGCATGATGCTGCCACCACCATGTTTCACTGTGGGAATGGTGTTCTTGGGGTGATGAGCTGTGTTAGTTTGGTGCCAGACATAGCATTTACCTTAGAGGCCAAAAAGTTCTTTGGTCTTATCTGACCACACCACCTTCCTCCATACAAGGGAGTCTCCCACATGTCTCATGTCATGTCTCTCAAAACCAGTCTTACAATTCTTGTGTGTAAGTAAAGGCTATCTTCTGACCTCTATTCCATAAAGGCCACCTGTATGGAGTGACTGGCATATTGTGGTCATATGGACAAATACTCCCAATCTCTGCTTGAGAACTCTACAGCTCCTTCAGGGTTATCTTTGGTCTCTGTGCTGGCTGTCTAATTAATGCCCTACTTGCACAGGCTGATAGTTTTGGTGGGGGGCCATCTCTTGTCAGGTTTGTTGTGGTACCATGTTCTTTCCATTTGATAGTGCTCCAGAAGATCATCAGAGATTGGGATATTTTTTTCTCTCCGAACCCTGACTTGTACTTCACAACTTTGTCCCTGACTTGTTTGGAGATCTCCTTGTCTTCCTGTTGTTAGTGGTGCCTTGTACTTTATGCTGTTGCAGCCTCTTTGTTTCTTTGTTCTTTCAGAAAAGATATGTATATACTGACAGGCCATGTGACCCTTAGATTGCATAGATGGACTTCCTTTCACTAAGCACGGGACGTAGAAGTGAATTGCTTGCACCAGAATTTTTTAGGGGCTTCATAGCAAAAGCGGTGAATACATATGCACATGACAATTTTTAGTTATTTGATCCCATAAATAAATTGATGCCTATATTTTGCTCACTTAACTTCATCAACTTAGACTATTTAGTGCTGATTCATCACACACAAATCTTATTACAAAATATTTAAACACCGGTTGTAATGTATCAAAATAGGGAGAAACCCAAGGGGGTAAATACTTTTGTAAGCCACTGTAGATGTGCATCACAGAGGCATTTATGGCCATAAGTGTCTTGTGAGACAACCCCGTTACGGATAGGGATGAATGTGGATATGATGATGAATGGGAAAAGCCCTTTAAAGCCCAAGTGAACATAAATACTGTAAAAAGTAAATGATGGTTGGTTACTGTACTGTAGATTACATCATTCGCTCATTCCAAATTTTCCTTTCTCTTTAGTGCTCACATGCCAGCGACCAGAAGTTCAGATTTGTCCCACTATTCTGTGCCTGAAAAGTTACATCCAGAAGACCTGGATCGTTCAGACTCCTCACTACAGGGTAAGGGAGCCTAAATTAGAATGGGCACAGGGTACAAGGAACTAAATCGGAATTTGTTACCAGCAGCTTCAGCTGCACTGCTGTAATGTGTCCAGCTCCTCTGCCACAAAAATAAGTATGTGGACAAAAAGAATAATCTTATGGAGGATGCAGAAATCTGGAGGAGGATATTCCATATTTAGTTTATATACAATGTATTTAATAAGCTATGTGAACCTGCTGGAAGGACATGATATGTTGATGTGTAGTGATTAAAGAAACCTCTATGACAGCGGGATAACAAGAATATGGTGCAAGGTTTGGGATTCAGATAGGTAGAGAGAATGAAATGGGGAATACATTAGATTTGAGAAAGCTAAACCAATCCCTCCGACCCTGGGCAAACTTATATACTATGAAAAAGCCGGCACAGACTCTATACCCTGCAGTTAAATGAGTATATAAGTGGCCAATGGCCATTCCTTTACCAAGGAAGTTTCCTTATTTCTCCAGAACAATCCTTCCCTCCTTCCCAAGCAAGTCCCATCTGCTTTAGATCAATCAAATGGAACGGTGGATGGAAGAAGAACCTAGGACCCTTCCCTGGTGAGACAGCCAACGCTGTTGGCAGGTTGGATTCACAGACAGCCCCTGAATCCGTGGTGCACAATCACCATATAGATAGATGCAGAGTATGGGGGGCTTATACTTCTGCAAGTTTCTGCACAACAAGTGGCAACAGAATATATGACAAGTCAATCAGCGCTGTTTTAAAGGTCCTTCTACAAAGGCCGATGCAAGCCGTATGGGTATAAACAGTGATTAATAGGATTGTTTAGTCCCCGTACAGTTTGCATATTGTCGGCAGCCAGCCCCTTATACCAGGAGATGTGCTTTCAGCAGAGATTTATTGTTCAGGCTGCAGAAGAGATGTGATCAGCATTTACTCATCAGATTATTGCTGGTATATTTGCAGATGACCATCTTTTTTTTAGAATGCTTGTTCAGTCTATCATCAGGCCATGTAAAAGGGCACTAAGGAAAAACAACCCTTCAAGGGGCTTTTCCAGCCTTGGAAAACACCTGTTCCCTGGCAGCTGTTTGTTAAAAAAAATAAATGGCGCTTTTCTCACCCTCCCCAGGTTCGGCACGTAGACAGTGTTACCGTCAATAACGTAGTTCAGTGCCATCAACTCAGACAGAGCCATGAGTCTCAGTTATTGGCTGTGGTGCTGTCTTCATGATAGCAAACCAGGAGACAATTACAGACACTGGGATCAGTGGCAAAGACTCAAAGCCGGACCCGGGCAGGGTGGGAAAAGCCTGTTTGTTTTTTGAAACTGCAGGTGGAGGAGAAGAGTGTCCCATAACCTGAAGACCTATTCAAGCTGTCACAGCAGAGAAAGTAAATCAATATTACCCATTTATGGCTAAAAAATAAAATTGAGTGGAGCTTAACTGCTTCCATTGATGGACTCATTTAGATCTGTGCTTTTGGCTTTCACTAAAGGTACTGTCACACTAAGCGACGCTGCAGCGATACAGACAACTATGCTGATCGCTGCAGCGTCGCTGTTTGGTCGCTGGAGAGCTGTCACACAGACAGCTCTCCAGCTACCAACGATGCCGAGGTCCCCGGGTAACCAGGGTAAACATCGGGTTGCTAAGCGCAGGGCCGCGCTTAGTAACCCGATGTTTACCCTGGTTACCAGTGTAAAATGTAAAAAAACAAACACTACATACTTACATTCGCGTCCCCCAGCGTCCGCTTCCTGCACTGACTGAGCGCCGGCCCTAACAGCAGAGCGGTGACGTCACCGCTGTGCTGTGCTTTCACTTACGGCCAGCGCTCAGTCAGTGCAGGAAGCGGACAGCGAGGGACGTGTGACAGACATCAGAAGGTGAGTATGTAGTGTTTGTTTTTTTACATTTTACACTGGTAACCAGGGTAAACATCGGGTTACTAAGCGCGGCCCTGCGCTTAGTAACCCGATATTTACCCTGGTTACCAGTGTAAAACATCGCTGGTATCGTTGCTTTTGCTGTCAAACACAACGATACACGGCGATCTGACGACCAAATAAAGTTCTGAACTTTAATCAACGACCAGCGATATCACAGCAGGATCCTGATCGCTGCTGCGTGTCAAACACAACGATATCGCTAGCCAGGACGCTGCAACGTCACGGATCGCTAGCGATTATTGTTTAGTGTGACGGTACCTTAAGGGTACAAATTTCTATGCTTGCATAATGAATCGCGTACTGACCAGTGCACAATGCAGAAATCTATTATTTTTAATAATATTTATATAATAATCTTTAACAAAAAAACACATTTCAAGCTTTATACTTCATTACATAATTTTTTGCCCATTTTGTGGCTTCAGGGTAGTTTTGATCTGCCCTGAATGTAATGGGTCAGTGTGTTGCTATGGATGAGTACATGTTGTACTACTCCCCTGGGACCAGCAGAGGGCGCCTGCTGTCAGCACAGTTTGATGATACGCAGGACAAGTAGTCCATTCCAGCATCATCTCATGCTTTATAGCAATGACCACAAAGATCTCTTTTAGCACAGGGGAATGTTTTCATAATCTAATGTCCCAGAGGAGACTACACACAACAGTAAGACAATCACATAAACCACAAGAAAATCCACATCATCTGTGTGTAATAAACTCCTCATTGTTTGAGATCCATTCAGGCGTCTTAGTAAACAATGTATTACATGGCAACATAATGTAATCCATTGTGTCCAAGCAGATAAGATAATAGGTTGGACCGGCCTCAACCACAAGGGTATGGACGTAATCATATAATTTACAAAACAGACTTTGCTGTATATGTAATCTGCTCATGTGCTCTTCAATAAGGTAGTGTGGTATCATAGGCAAACAATAATTTACTGAAAAGTTTTAACCTCCTGGAATTTTCTGAATAAATAAATATAATCTGATTTTTATATACCGTCATGGCCAAAAGCGTTGGCACCCTGGAAATTGTTCCAGAAAATGAAGTATTTCTCCCAGACAATTATTGCAATTACACCTGTTTGTTATACACAGGTTTATTTCCTTTGTGTGTATTGGAACAACACAAAAAATGAGAATAAAAGGCAAATTGGACATAATTTCACACAAAACCCCAAAATTGCGACTGATAAAATTGTTAGCACCTTTCCAAAGTTGTGGTTAAACGACTTTGTTTAAAGCATGTGATGCTCTTTCAAACTCACCTGTGGCAAGCAACACGTGTGGGCAATATGAAAATCACACCTTAAACCAGATAGAAAGGGAAGGGGTTGACTTGATCTTTGCATTGTGTGTCTGTGTGTGCCACAGTAAGCACCGAGAACAGAAAGAGAAGATGAGAACTTTTGGAGTACCAAAATTGTCAGACAGAGATATTGATGCTCCTTTGTCCATGATGCGCAACATAATCAAAAAATGTACAGCTCATGGCACTGTAGGAAATCTCCCTGAATGTGGACAGCAGAGAAAAATTGATAAAAGGTTGCAACGCAGGATAGTCCTGATGGTGGGTAAGCAGCCCCAATCAAGTTCCATAGAAATTCAAGGTGTCCTGCAGGCTTATAGTACATCAGTGTCAGCGCAAACTATCCGTCAACATTTGAATGAAATGAACCACCATGGCAGGAGACCCAGGAGGAACCCACCGCTGACATGGAGACATAAAAAGCTATACTGCAGTTTGCCAAAATGTATGTGAATAAGCTAAAATCCATCTGGGAAAGTGTCTTGTTGATAGATAAGACCAAGTTAAAGCTTGTTGGTGAAGCACATCATTCTACTGTTAACCGAAAACTGAATGAGGCCTACAAAAAAAGGAACACATTACTTACAGTCAAATATGGTGGAGGTTCAAAGATGTTTTGGGGTTGATTTGCTGCCTCTGACACTGACTGCCTTGATTGTGGGTAAAGCATCATGAAATATGAAGATTTTCAAAAGATTTTGGGTCGCAATGTAGTGCCCTGTGTCAGAAGGCTGGGTTTGCATCCTGGGTCATGGGTCTTCCAACAGGACAATGGCCATACTTCAAGAAGCACCCAGAAATGGATGGAAACAAAGTGCTGAATTGGCCAGGAATGAGTCCGGATCTTAATCCCATTGAACACCTGTAGAGATCTTAAAATTACTGTTGGGAGAAGGCGCCTTCAAATATGAGAGACCTGGAGCAGTTTGTAAAAGAAGAGTGGTCCAAAATTCCCTTTGAGAGGTGTAACAAGCTTATTGGTGATTATAAGAAGCAACTGATTGCAGTTATTTACTCCAAAGGCTGTGCAACCAAATATTAAGTTGAAGGTGCAAACAATTTTGCTTGACCATCTTTGGGGTTTTGTGTGAAATGATGTCCCATTTACCTTTTTTTAGTCATTTTTTGTGTTCCAATTCACACAAAGGAAATAAATGTGTATAACAAAATGTGTAATTACAATAATTTTTTGGAAAAAATACTTCCTTTTCTGGTGCCAACACTTTTGGCCACAACTGTAAATTTAGAAAAAACAACAAAGCTTACATGTCCAGCAATCATCCATTTGAAATGGATCCCGAAGCAATCCGTTATCTTAGCAGGACAAAAATAGTTCTGCAGTCAGCACTTTTTTGTCCGGCTTAAAAATACTGATTGCAACTGGATGGAAAACTTAAAAGTAGATGACTGCTGTCAAGTAATCGTTTATTTGAAGCTGATCCAGTAAGTAAAAAATAACAGACCAGTTTCCAATGGAAGAAAAACGGATGTCTATTTAACGAATCGGTTTCCCGTAGACGTCAAAATTTCAACAAAAACTCATCTGGTTTCAATTTGCTTTTTAAAAAAATTATGTCATATTAAAGGTGTCAGGAAAAGTAGAACAGGACTGGCTTCACATGTAACGTATAGAATAAGTGCATGGACATATTCCCCGCTCGCTTTGTCCACCTCCTATTCTTTTAGCTTTTCTCCGCTCCTCCCTACTGCTGCGGTGACCGCAGTGCTAATTGAGAGGTTAAGAGAAACTTCTTTTCTGCTGCTCTAGAATTGAGCCTAATGGTACATAGTGTGTGAACGCAGTGATTCCCAGACAGTTCTGCCAGGCCCAGCTCTACAAGATAATAGGATCATTGTTAAACTTTCCCCCTCCTCTTCCCCGCAGACCAGGAGGACATACCAGAGCAGCTTGAAAGTGACTTGTCTGGTCCATCTGGAAGCTGTGTCCATGACATTGGTGTCACTGCCGATGTGCCAGTGGCGGCTCCTTCAGTGCCTGACCCGTGTAAGTGAAGAGCTCTTCCCACTCGTACAATCGATCGTTTTTACTATTGGCTTTTATGTAGAATAATTGTTTTTCTTTTGAACGCTCCAGCCATTGTGCCGAGCGTCTGCTGTGTTCATGTATTTCTATCATTAAGGTCATCACATGTATTTAGAATAAAGTCCAGTTTTAGGCAGATGTGGAAAATTAACACTGCAAAGTAAGAATGTTTCCAAAAATGGAAAGAAAACAAGAATGCAATGATTTGGAAATCTCTTATCGCTAATTTCCAAATGAGTGAATTTTTGTAAAATGAAATGGAAAAATGTCTTAACTTTCATCTTCTGATGTGTGTTGCATGCTCTGCTGTGAATAAAATATGGTTAGAAGAGATTTCTAAATCATTTCACACAGCGTCCCAACTTTTTTTTGGATTTGAGGTTGTAAAAAATGTTAATGGTTTATTTTTAGCAATGAACCAAATGCTAAGTGAATGAACAAAAGCAAAATCTAAATCTATTCAATGTTTGCTGTGACCGCCTTTTGCCTACAAAACCACATTACGCCATCAATCCTTCAAGGCTGCAGTCAGTTTTAGAAAGAACTCGGCAGGGAGGTTGTTCCAAACACCTTGGAGAACTAACCACAGATCTTTCCATGTAATCTCAGACAGATGAAATGATGAGATAAAGTCTCTGTGGGGCCATACCATCACTTCCAGGACTTTACTTCCTTACCCTGAAAAAGGTTGTTAACGACTTTACCTTAATGTTTGGGTCGTTGGTTCCAAATTTATTCTGCAGCTGGAAAATCAGAAGCCTCCCTGATGGTATTGTGCTGTATGATGAAGAAGTGTCTGCCTGTATTTCTCAGCATTGAGGACCCAATTAAATCCTTACTAAATCCCCAATTCCATTCACTTAAATTTAGGCCCAAGATTGTAAGTAACCTCCACCATGCTTCACTGTTGCCTGCAGACACTCATTATTGTACTGCTCTCCATCCAGCACTTCAGAGAACAAACTGCCTTCTGTGACAGCCAAATATTTCACATCACCAGTCCAGAGCACATGCTGCCAGCCATTTTTCTGCCCCCAATTCCAATGTTTTCCTGTGTAGTTGAGTTGTAGTTTTTGGGCCACAATTTTTTCATAAAAATCATTTCCGGTCAGAGTTCTCTGAACAGTGGATCTGATTGGCTCCAAATCTATTCTGTAGCAGGACGACAACGCCAAACCCACAGCCAATGTCATTAGGAACTGTCTTCCTCGTAAGGCAGAACAAGGAGTAAAAAAAAAATTAAGTAAGGGCTCCTGCTTCGTTATTACAGAATCTTCCTGACGTGACTTTTTCTGTGATGTCCTTGGTGAATAAGATATGATTGGCAGCTTTTGTGCTCACTTTTTATGGTACTGATGTATATAACTGCTAGGTGAATCATTATTGTGATGCTGCTAATACAAAAAAACAAGAAACTAATGGTCCTACTGACCTCCAGGAGAGACAAGACGATCAGAAAGGGAAAACCCAACCTGCCGCAGATTCAGACGTGTCTGATTTTTATCTCTGTTATTAATTTTCTGGCTGTATAATTTGGTATCTTCATGTATGTGCTTGTATAGATTATTACATACGAGGACATATTGGGTGTGAAGCTAAAATCATTGCCCGTAGCAGGTACCTAATAATCCTCTTGTACATATGTACAGGCTGCCGTTTCTAGTTGGGAAGAGATCATGGGCTAAAGTAACATTTGTCTTTCTATTTAGTCAGCAGTAAAGAAAAAGATAATATAGGTAAAGACTTGGACAGGAATGAGGAGACTGACCCCCCTGAGTACAAGGAAGGATCAATAAGAGACCAATCAGAGACACAAGGGAATGCAGATCATCAGGCAGAGGTAATCGTCCATGGTGTGACATCATAGTCATGATGATCCTAAAGAAGCATGGTCTTCAGGTAATCTAATGTCCATCATCACGCGGGGAACGTAACAAAATCACCTAAAGGCCAGTGATGAGCGAATATACTCGTTACTTGAGATTTCCTGAGCATGCTCGGGGGTCCTCTGAGTATTTTTTAGTGCTCGGAGATTTAGTTTCTCTTGCCGCAGCTGAATGATTTACATCTGTTAGCCAGCATAAGTACATGTGGGGGTTGCCTGGTTGCTAGGGAATCCCCACATGTACTTATGCTGGCTAACAGATGTAAATCATTCAGCTGCGGCAATAAAAACTAAATTTCCGAGCACTAAACAATACTCGGAGGACACCCGAGCATGCTCGGGAAATCTCGAGTAACGAGTATATTCGCTCCTCGCTACTAAAGGCAACCATATTTTGGAGGTATTTTTCAGTGTTAGGACTTAAATGGTTGGTCCCATATTGTCTGTTCAAACATGCACCTCTTCTCAGCCTGCCAACTTTCTGATTCTTGGAAGGTGGGGATCCTCATAATTGACAGTCAAGAGCAGAGGCCCTGAAGCTGGGCAGATGGGGAGCTGACAGTGCGCTCTAGCAATCCTGACCAGCAGGGCCAGTACGAGGGTTAGGCATGTGTATAAGACGCTACCTCTTGCCTCCCCGAGGGGGGCGCACTGTGAATTAAAAACAAAAAACATTGCTGAATGCCCATGGCCATGTGTCTCCTTCCTCTGGCCACAGTCATTTAGCGCACTGATGGCCAAGGGTCAGACCCACAGGTGAAGGGTGTCAGACACTGCCACCACTCACCGCCTTCACCCCGGCCATTGCTCTCTCTGCATTCAGTTGTTTTTGTGTCTTTAAAACGTGAATATAATTTATGTGAGCGCCGCTGGAAACTCCAGCAAGGTTACTTCTGGCCTGTGCCCTGTTGAAGATGACACAAGAAGGGGGCGTCAGATGGCGCAATTACATCACTGAATCACACCGGCCATCGCCCATTGCTTTCCAGGAAAGAAGAGGTGATGGCTAGGAATAGGCTCCCCCAAACTCTAAAGTTCGGGACCGTTCGGGCTGTAAAAAAAAGCAGAAAATTAATAATAAACATTATAATTATACTTACCTGTCCAGTGACGCGTCCTCCCGTCCCACTGTCTCCTGGCCGCATCTGCATCCGGGGCCGCTCATTACCTTCTGCCAGTATTCACTGCGCTCGGCAGTCTTCAGCTTTTTCCGGCAGTGTTTGTGACACTGTCGGAAAAAGCCGAAGACTGTGGAGTACAGTGAATACTGCCGGCAGTTAATGAGCGGCCCCAGAAGCAGAGCGGCCGGAAGACAGTGGGACGGGAGGACGCGTCACTGGACAGGTAAGTATAATTATAATGTTTATTATTCATTTTCTGCCTTTTTTTTTTTTTTTTTTTTCTTACAGCTCCCCCTACCCATCCCATTAAGTAAAGTCCGAGTGCGGGGTTCAGACGAAAGTTCGTGTCATCTATGGCCCCAAACTCGAACTTTACAAAAAACTCAGGCAAGCCCGCTGATCCCGAACATCGGGGGGGGGGGTTGCCCATCACTAGTGATGGCGGCAGCGGTGTACACAGAGCCTGAATTAGGCGAGTATAAGCCTTTTTTTTTCCATGGCACTTACCCCATGTGCAGGGCAGTGCAGTAGTTTAAGTATCCATGTACAAGTGCTTCTCACAAAATTAGAATATCATCAAAAAGTTAATTTATTTCAGTTCTTCAAAACAAAAAGTGAAATTCCTATATAGAGTCATTACAAACAGAGTGATCTATTTCAAGTGCTTATTTTGTTAATGTTGATGATTATGGCTTACAGCCAATGAAAACCCAAGAGTCATTATCTCAGTAAATTAGAATACTTTATAGGACCAGCTTAAAAAATGATTTTAAAATCTGAAATGTTGGCCTACTAAAATGTATGTTCAGTAAATTTACTCAATACTTGGTCAGGGCTCCTTTTGCATCAATTACTGCATCAATGCAGCGTGGTATTGAGGCGATCACCCTGTGGCACTGCTGAGGTGTTATGGAAGCCCAGGTTGCTTTGATAGTGCCTTCAGTTCGTTGGTGTCTCTCATCTTCCCCTTGACAATACCGTATAGATTCTCTATGGGGTTAAGGTCAGGCGAGTTTGCTGGCCAATCAAGCACAGTAATACTGTTGTTTTTAAACCAGGTACTGGTACTTTTGGCAGTGTGGACAGGTGCCAAGTCCTGCTGGAAAATGACATTTCCATCTCCAAAAAGCTTGTCGGCAGAGGGAAGTATGAAATGCTCTACAATTTGCTGGTAGTGGCTGCGCTGACTTTGGTCTTGATAAAACACAGTGGACCTACACCAGCAGATGACATGACTCCCCAAACCATCACTGATTGTGGAAACTTCACACTAGACCTCAAGCAGCTTGGATTGTGTGCCTCTCCACTCTGCCTCCAGACTCTGGGACCTTGATTTCCAAATGAAATGCAAAATGTACTTTCATCTGAAAACAACACCTTGGACCACTGAGCAACAGTCCAGTTCTTTTTCTCCTTGGCCCAGGTAAGACACCTCTGGCGTTATCTATTGGTCATGAGTGGCTTGACACAAGTAATGCGACACTTGTAGCCCACGTCCTGGATACGTCTGTGTGTGGTGGCTCTTGAAGCAATGACTCCAGCAGCAGTCCACTCCTTGTGAATCTCCCCCAAAATTTTGAATGTTTTTTTCTTAACAATCCTTTCAAGGCTGTGGTTATCCCGGTTGCTTGTGCTTCTTTTTCCTTCCACTCAACTTTCCATTAATATGCTTGGATACAGCACTCTGTGAACAGCCAGCTTATTCAGCAATGACCTTTTGTGGCTTGCCCTCCTTGTGGAGTGTGCCAATGACTGCCTTCTGGACATCTGTCAAGTCAGCAGTCTTCCTCATGATTGTGGAGCCTACTGAAACAGAATAATGGACCTTTTAAAAAACTTAGGAAGCCTCTGCAGGTGTTTTTTGTTAATTATTCTAATTTGCTGAGATAATGACTTTTAGGTTTTCATTGGTTGTATGTGATAATCATCAACATTAACAGAAATAAACACTTGAAATAGATCACTCTGTTTGTAATGACTCTATATAATATATAGGATTCACTTTTTCTATTGAAGAACTGAAATAAATTAACTTTTTGCTGATATTCTAATTTAGTGAGAAGCACCTGTATATGACCATGAAAAATAAATGCATGCTCAGATGAATCGAGTGTGCATGTGCATCAGGGGATTGTGAGAAATGGCTGTTCGCCCAATGAGAATTCAGCTGCCAGCTATTGAACATTTATGGGCACCATCAGAGTTCAGTATGGGAAATCACACTTATGTTACTATAAAAATGGATCAAAATATTGTAGGAAGGGGAAAAGGAAAAATCATCAGCTCTGCAGTGAAGGAGGAATGCCAGATAGGGTGCGGTGCACGGATTGCTCCAGGCCGGTTCCTGGGATGAATATACAGAGATAAGAGTGCTCATCTTGCAGCCGCTATATCAAAGCAAAAAAATCTAACACTTCACATTTCTTAAAGGGAACCTGTCACCCCAAAATTCGCCTATAGGCTGCAGCCACCGGCATCAGGGGCTTATCTACATTATTCTGTATTGCTGTAGATAAGCCCCCGATTTAACCTGAAAGATAAGAAAAACAAATTAGATTATACTCACCCAGGGGCGGTCTGGTCCGATGGGCATTGCGGTCCGGGTCCAGCGCCTCCTATCTTCATACGATGACGTCCTCTTGTCTTCACGCTGCGGCTCCGGTGCAGGCGTACTTTGTCTGCCCTGTTGAGGGCAGAGTAAAGTACTGCAGTGCACAGGCGCCGGGAAAGGTCAGAGAGGCCCAGCACCTGTGCACTGCAGTACTTTGCTCTGTCCTCAACAGGTCAGACAAAGTACGCCTGCACCGGAGCCGCGGCATGAAGCAAAGAAGAGGACGTCATCGCATGAAGATGGGAGGCGCTGGACCCGGACATCGCATTTCGAGCAAAAACGCTTTGAATCATGTCAGTCATACTTCTAGAATTCTGGTTTATTCACACTTATTGTGACTTCGTTGTTTTAAGGCTTTTGTAGCTGAACCTAAAACGTTACTTGACATTCAAGACGAAAGTGTAAAGGACGGTAGCCCAGAAGTGAATCCTTTGGACAGGTACATGCAGTTGCTCCTTCAGAACAGAAATGAGGAAAAGTCTGATAAGGTAAGCAGAAAATAATTGTCATAATGTTCCTTATAACACGAGGATAGCTGTAGCTCTTGGTTTTTTGAAGCACAGTTGCCTGTGAATTTTAATATCTTGAGAATTTTTTTTTAGGTTACTAGAGAAATCTTTGAAGATGTGTCTGTAGAGGAAAAACTTTCTAATACCAGGTAAATAATATGAAAAAAACAAAGCCATGCAAGAGGCCTCCAGGTTATCAGTGCACATTAATATTACAAGATTTATGGCCATTCTGCTAGGAAGATGTAGAAATCCTTGACACTCATATAGGTGTATTCAAGAACTTATTCATTGAATGTAGAAATTCCACAAAATTAAGAGACGTTTTGGTCATTTCCTGACCTTCATCATTCATCTGGATAGAGGAGATCTGTGTGAGGGACTGCAGAGTCCACTGCTGAGACAGGAAGCAGTGGACACCGCAGACCCTCACATCGCGCGCTTCCACACAGATCTCCTCTATCCAGATGACTTATGAAGGTCAGGAAATGACCAAAACGTCTCTTAATTTTGTGGAATTTCTACATTCAATAAATAAGTTCTTGATCACACCTATATGAGTGCCAAGGATTTCTACGTCGCAGTTGACGGATTTGGTTATCCTACTTGTGCACCACCAGAATTCCAGAAGTGCCATGTTTTCCTAATTATTCTACTAGGAAGAACGCTCGTAAATGTGACAAGGAACACTATTCTTTAATACGGTTGCAGAAAATTCATTGTTTTTAACACAAAAAGATTGGTTGGGTTCACACAGGACGCTGTAGTTTTGTATCGCAGCAGCGAGAGAAGCCATGTTCGTTCCTGCTCACTATATTTTCTGTCCATATTATCGGTGTCTTTGGAAGTTGTGAATCGTTGCATTGACTGCTTTATTGCACTAATATATGTAAAGGAAACCTTTTAAGCAACATGTTCTAGACCAGGAGCAGCTCAGCAGATTAGTATAGTGTTCTGTGGCAAGAAGATAACACGAAACCTACTGGTCTACAGCCAGTTTCACACATCCGACATTCACAGTCCCAAGTACGGTCGGACAATGTCCAGACTGGACTGAAAGTCTCTTGACTCAAACTTCCAGTCTCACAGGTATATTAGCACAGGCCATGGTGTTTGGACCAGCTGCCGGATTTTTAACCTGAACTCATCAGTCTAAGGCTTCTTTTACACATACCGGGTTTTTTGCAGCCCGTTATTGCGGGCCGTATCGCCGCAATTTTCAAGGTCTGCCGCAATAACGGACCGCAAAAAACTTGCGGATCGCCGTTTTTCAGGTTTCCAATACTGTGGAAATAGTATTGGGAAAAAAAAGGTGTTCTGCAAAACCAGAAGTCACGGTGCACTGCAAAAACAAGCTTCTGTTGTTTTTGCGGCTCGCTCCATTGATTTTCAATGGGGGCCCTGTCTGTAAGCAGTGTAAAAGTGTAAAAGATCGAGCAGGCTCGATCTTTTTTCACGGCCATACGGCGCATCGTGAAATTATTGCGGCCCCATAGAAATCTATTGGCGCCGCAAAACCAGGCCGCAAAACAACGGTATGTGTAAAAGAAGCCTTATAGGAAAATAGGCCATTAAGTTCAAGCTACGAGATTCATGGCTAGTCAAGACATTCCAGTCCTTACTCTATAAATGTCAGACATGTAAGCCAGTCACATTCTAGGCTTAGAAGTCCAGTAAGCAGTGACTTTACCACTGCTTTACATAGAGTCATACAGTGAAGTCTGTCAGTCATTGAATAGGACCGCCCAATGGACTCCTAGACCCAGAGGAATCAGTTGTTCGGTCTAACTTCTCTTGCTCTTTAAAGGGAATTTGTCACCCCCTTGGACACATGCCCTATTAATATGGGAATACAGGTAATAGAAATGTTAATATGAGGCATACAGGTAGGACTAGTTTAACAGTCTTGTTGTTGAGAAATCTGTTATTTTATCCTTATGCTAATGGTTTCTTCCAAGCTCCGGGGCATACGGTGCCTGGAAGAAATCCCTGCCTCCTGCCCTCATTACAATACTATCCCCAACCCATGCATGTCAGCTGTGGTGCTGGAATCCCATGCCTGCGGCCTGCAGTCCCTCCACAATCCGTACCTTATTATGGGCACTGTATTCAGGGATCTCCTGCACGCTTCCCCACTTCCTTCCTGCATAGTCATCGCTAGGAACCATGTGTAGAAGGGAGGAAAAGGTATGTACTGTGGAGGGAGTGCAAGGTGCAGGTGCGGGTTTCTGGCGCCAGAACCGACGTGCATGGGAGGTGGGTGGTATTATAACGAAGACAGAAGGCAGGAATTTCTTCCAGAGCCTGGAAGAAATCATTACCATAAGGAAAGAATATAAGATTTCTCAACAACAAGAGCATTAATATGAGGCATACAGGTAGGACTAGAGTAACATTTCTGTTACCTGTATGCCCATATTAATAAGTCATATACATCCCAGGGGGTGACCGATTCCCTTTAATATGCCTGCATTTTCAGTGTAACTAAAAAAAAAAAAATGGCTAAAACTTAACTTTTACTCAAATCTGCGTTACAAAATAATGAAGCCATAGTTAGACAAAAATTATCCATAACTAAAATACTGTAAGGGGGGGGGGGGAAGGACAAGCTCAAATGGCACCTGCAAAATCAGTAGACGTGTGTCTCCACAGTGCAGGAAGAGAACACAAACCATATACTAATATATATTTTCAAACCATTGGTATTAATTATCCTAGTAGAGTAATCATGCATTGGGACTGAAAATCATAGTGACAGTCTTAAAACGAAGCTATCATTAGAAAATTAAATTATTTATATCCGGTTTTTGGGGTAAATAAAAAAAAAATATTTTTATTTTACATATCATTTTACATATCACAATCTGTATTAAAAATAAAAAATATAAATCTTGCATTTTTCACATTGGCCATTGGGGCTTTTTCAGACTAAGTTTCTGTTGTTTCGGGAAACAATCCATGTACATAGATAGAATGGTCAGACCCTGACCCAATCTTTTGTATTGAAGCATCTATTGAGCCTGTGCAAGGGTCATTGTGAAGGTAGGGAGAGCAGGGTCAGCTGTGATGACGTATTGTGATACTACAGGGTAGGCCATTTATATGGATACACCTGCGTGGGCCATTTATAAAGTTTCCCCCTCCCATATACTAATGTGCCACAAACAGGAAGTTGATATCACTAACCATTCCCATTTTATTTAGTTGTTTCCGTATACATGGCCCACTCTGTATATTGTCAGTTGTGTATAGAAGTTGTTACCTGTCATAATTCTTATCCTGCCTCTGATGATAAGAAACCTACTGAAAACACTTCTTGAAAAGACAGTAAGTGTGAGTCTACAAACGCCCCAGTAGCCAGTGTGATGTTGCAAGATTACTACTATTTTTTTTACTTTTTTTTTTTAGCGGCTCTTCCTAGCGGCAGTTGATCGACAATTCTCTTGCATAGCGACTCACCTGGAAAACAGGCAGTTGAGAAGGTGCCCTTAATATTTGGGCCATGCCTAGAGTACACTGAGCGCTTGTACTTTATTTGAACAATCATTCTATGCTGACAGAGTCCCTTTAAAGTTCCTTGTCAGCACAGACTGATTGTTCAAACTAAGTCCCACCGCTCGGTGCTTCACGGCGGGGCCATCATTTATTTACACCTTCCTGCCTGCTTGTTTTCCCTTTATCTCCTCCCCCCTCATCTTTGACAGCTCTGGCTTCATAGAGCCAAAGAAGGGAGAAGATAGATGGAAACCAAGCTGGTGGGAAGGTGTATATAAATGATTGGCCCACTGTGGAGCGCATGAAATTCATGTTAAGTCATTGTGTGCTGACAGGCCCTTTAAAGGATTGTCTGGTCTAAAACTACAAGTCTGCAGATCCTCAGATCGTGCGTACTGTGCGCTGTGAGATTCTCTGGTTCTGGAGCCAGCAGTGAGCGGTAATGGAACCGCAGGGATGGGATTTGCAGACTGTATCCAGCGTCACTCAATACACTTGCATTAAGCAAGGCCAAATACAGTCTAGTCGGCATGTGACCGCATGTATGCAAATCACATGCTTACGGTCACACCCCCTCCTCTCCCGCCAGTGGAGAATCCTCACTGTGCGAGTGTGCACGGTGTGAGGATTCACAAGTCTGCAGTTATAGTGACTGCAGACTTGGAGATTGAAGCCCGACAACCCATTTTAGCCTATTTTTCTGAGATTTGCAGCTTTGCTTTATTGTTCTATGTAACTAAAAGCACAAACAAAACATGGAGCCTGTGATTTTCATTTCCAGTTATGTTCATGCTGGATCCCTCCTTGTGATGCTCAGTCTGTAGACATATGGCTGCTAATACATAAGCGTAGAACACAGGCTGCCAGGACACAGCGAGGACATTTCTGTTCGGTAACTGTGCTTTACTCTATACAGTAGTTGAATCTTAGTGTAATGTGGTTGTGGAATCCATGGGTGTGAAACTGTCCGCTCAGTCTGGACATTTGTCCTCCTCTTGGTTTTACTCACCTGACTACCATAAACCAATAGAGCTCTCTTAGAAACCGGCTGCATCCTCTGCGTCCAGCTCCTGCGCTCCGTGTAGAAATGACCTAATTATGAGGCTGCAGTGTTCTGTCTGCTCCGATAATTTCTCTCTCTTTTTTTCAGTATCACAGCTCACTCCACTGGAGAAGCAGACGACAACTTCTGGTAAACAGTCATTTCCTTTCTCCAAGATGAATCCAAGTCCTTTGAATTTTGACACTAATCATTTGTGTGACCGGCGCAGCATGTTTTTATTTGATGTGGAAATTTTGTCAAAGGCCAATTCTTATAACTGAGTTTATGGACTATATCTTGGATTCTTTAACTCCTCTGTCTACAAATGACTCCTTAGAATCGGGCTTGGAAACGATTTATCCAAAGTGGAAGGATTTGATCTAGATGATTTTTAATGTGTGGAATGATTTTAGGAATGTTGTGAATTATTTATTATCTAGAATCTATTAGCATTACAAAGACCGACCTCTATATTCCCATCACAGGGGTTGGAATGTGAGGTTCTTGGGGAAGTTTTTTTTTTTTTTGCTACATACAATAAACTTTACATATATTTTTTTTTTTTAAAGAGAACCGTGTCAGTTTGTTTCTTATGGAGGTTGTAGGTCCCACTCAAGTAGGTTTAACATTTACTAAATAGGTTGTAATAAATTACTGAAAACAGAGGGAGGTAATAAGTATACCACAAAACTAACATTTATTATGGAAGCACCTGCCTACAGGTGCTTCTCACAAAATTAGAATATCATCAAAAATGTATTTCAGTTCTTCAATACAAGAAGTAAAAGTCATTATATTTTATAGAGTCATTACAAACAGAGTGATCTATTTCAAGTGTTTATTTCTGTTAATGTTGATGATTATGGCTTACAGCCACTGAAAACCCAAAAGTTATTATCTCGGTAAATTAGAATACTTTATAACACCAACTTGAAAAAATGATTTTAAAATCCAAAATGTTGGCCTATTGAAATGTATGTTCAGTAAATGCACTCAGTACTTGGTCAGGGCTCCTTTGGCATCAATTACTGCATCAATGCGGTGTGGCATGGAGGCGATCAGCCTGTGGCACTGCTGAGGTGTTATGGAAGCCCAGGTTGCTTTGATAGCAGCCTTCAGCTCGTCTGCATTATTGGGTCTGGTCTCTCTCATCTTCCTCTTGACAATACCCCATGGATTCTCTATGGGGTTAAGGTCAGGCGAGTTTGCTGGCCAATCAAGTACAGTGATACTGTTGTTTTTAAACCAGGTATTGGTACTTTAAGCAGTGTGGACAGGTGCCAAGTCCTGCTGGAGAATTAAATTTCCATTTCCAAAAGGCTTGTTGGCAGACGGAAGCATGAAGTGCTCTACAATTTCCTGATAGATGGCTGCAGTGACTTTGGTCTTGATAAAACACAGTGGACCTACACCAGCAGATGACATGGCTCCCCAAACCATCACTGATTGCGGAAACTTCACACTAGACCTCAAGCAGCTTGGATTGTGGTCTCTCCACTCTTCCTCCAGACTCTGGGACCTTGATTTCCAAATGAAACGCAAAATGTACTTTCATCTGAAAACACTTGGACCACTGAGAAACATTCCAGTTCTTTTTTTCCTTGGCCCAGGTAAGACACTTCTGGTGTTATCTATTGGTCATGAGTGGCTTTACACAAGGAATGCGACACTTGTAGTCCATGTCCTGGATACCTCTGTGTGTGGTGGCTCTTGAAGCAATGACTCCAGCAGCAGTCCACTCCTTGTGAATCTTTTCGAGGCTGCGGTTATCCCGCTTGCTTGTGCTTCTTTTTCTACCACTCAATTTTCCATTAATATGCTTGGACACAGCACTCTGTGAACAGCCAGCTTCTTTAGCAATGACCTTTTGTGGCTTACACTCCTTGTGGAGTGTGTCAATGACTGTCTTCTGGACATTAGTCAAGTCAGCAGTCTTTCTCATGATTGTGGAGCCTCCTGAAACTGACTATGGCCGGTTTCACATTAGTATTTCTATGCGCAGCATAAGCCTGCGTACTTCTTTCCTTTAGATCAGCATGCGTCTTGCGTACGTATATTTAACATTGTGTATGCAGGGACATGTTGCTTTCGGCGGGTATGTCAAAACGACGCACCCGCATACAACGCATGTCCCTGCGTACACAATGTTAAATATAGGTACACAAGATGCATGCGGATCTTAAGGAAAGTACGCAGGCCTACCCTGTGCACAGAAACGCTAATGTGAAACTGGCCTTAGGGACTGCATTGTATTGAAGGGAAGATGGAAAGATGGATGGGATCATGAATCGCGAGATTTTGGCCAACAACCTCCTTACCTCAGTAAGAGCATTGAAGATGGGTTGTGGCTGGGTCTTCCAGCATGACAATCACCAGAAAAACACAGCCAGAGCAACTAAGGAGTGGCTCCGTAAGAGGCATTTCAAGGTCCTGGAGTGGCCTACCAGTATCCAGACCTGAAACCAACAGAAAATATTTGGAGGGAGCTGACACTCAATGTTGCCCAGTTTACAATGTTGCCCCAAAACCTGAAAGATCCGGAGGAGCACTGTATAGTAGAGTGGGTCAAAATCCCTGTTGCAGTGTGTGCAAACTTGGTGAAGAAAGTACAAAAAGGCTTAGAGGGCACCGCTAAACAATACAACTGGGGTTCTCCATGAGCAAGTAATGAACACTAGAATAAAAAGAAAGAGAAAGACTGCACTCATAAAGATGGGAACACCCAAGTATATCATATAAATGACGTGTACTTTATTTAAGAAAATAAATAAACCACTAGACAGGACACAGCACACATAAAAACATTTAATATCTGCAAAGAGTGTTTTGCCTAGCCATGCCTTAATATCGAGGCCAAGGCTGCCCACACAATAATCCTCAACACAAAAAGAGATGTCTATATATATTTTTAGTATAGCTCAGAAAACCACCAAGTGGCTGAATTATACACAGTAGATAAATAGATACATCCTAAACCATATTCATTCACAGTACCATGAAAATGGACCAATTGGCCACCATAGAATCTAAAAGACCTGACATATAAATGGTGTTCAAAAGTCCTGCATAGGCGTGAAGAAAACTATGTTTCATACTTCTGCATCTCTACAGTGAAACTGGTAGAACATATGTTTTTGTAATCCCTCATTGTATGCCATACTCATTTTTGAATGTCCCAAGTGTATAAATTGTTATGGTATGCACATTTTTGATAATTTTTTTTACAGCATATCCATACCTACACCAGTACAGTGTGTAGAATGGTGAACAGGTTTCTAAGTTCATTAACTTCCAATGCAAGTTCACACAGACTTAAATTTTACTTTTTAAGATTTATTATTTATTTAATTCAGAGTCCTGAAAAGGGCTTTTTTTAGTGCATCTTTAGCTTCTAATACTTTATTGGCCAGCTTCTAATCTTGAGCACCAGCTTGCATCTCTGTGGCATTGAGTGAACAAGCTTCTGCAGATGTTCACGAGTGATGATGTGGTTCCAGGCCTGTATCAGAGCCTCAATCAACTCACTCTTGGTCCTTGGCTGTTTTCTAGATATCTCTAATGATACCTTGTGCCAATTGGATTGAGGTCCGGGACTGAGCTGGCCAGTCAATAGTAGCCACCTTGTTCTTCTTTTTCCATTCCGAAAAGCCCCCGTCTCACATAGCGAGGTCGCTAGCGAGATCGCTGCTGAGTCACAAGTTTTGTGACGCAACAGCGACCTCAGTAGCGATCTCGCTATGTTTGACACGTACCAGCGACCAGGCCCCTGCTGGTCGTGTCGGAATGGCCTGGACCTTTTTTTGGTCGTTGAGGTCCCGCTGACATCGCTGAATCGGTGTGTGTGACACGGATTCAGCGATGTATTCACTGGTAACCAGGGTAAACATCGGGTTACTAAGCGCAGGGCCGCGCTTAGTAACCTGATGTTTACCCTGGTTACCATCGTAAATGTAAAAAATAACAAACAGTACATACTCACCATCTGATGTCCGTCAGGTCCCTTGCCGTCCGCTTCCCGTCCGGGAAGCAGACGGCAAGGGACCTGACGGACATCAGATGGTGAGTATGTACTGTTTGTTATTTTTGGTAACCAGGGTAAATATCGGGTTACTAAGCGCGGCCCTGCGCTTAGTAACCCAATGTTTACCCTGGTTACCCGGGTGCTGCAGGGGGACTTCGGCATCGTTGAAGACAGTTTCAATGATGCCGAAGTCGTTCCCCTGATCGTTGGTCGCTGGAGAGAGCGGTCTGTGTGACAGCTCCCCAGCGACCACACAACGACTTACCAACGATCACGGCCAGGTCGTATCGCTGGTCGTGATCGTTGGTAAATCGTTTTGTGAGACGGTACCTTTACTGTCTTAGCTCTGTGACAAGGAGCATTATCATCCTGGAAGATATAATCCCCTGAAAACAGGTGTTGAGCAGAAGGCAGCATTTTCTTATTAAGGATGTCTATGTATTTTTTTGCATTAACCATACCCTCCACAATATGAAGCCTTCCAACACCATTGGCTGCCATACAGCCCCAGACCATTACTTTCATCGGATGTTTCACAGAGAAGCTCAAACACTCTGGCTTGTACTCTTCATGTGGGAACCTTCTCACATAAGACTTGCCATCATTTCCTAAAATGCAAAAAGTGCTTTCATCACTAAATAGCACTTTTTCCCACTCCTCCTTCCTCCATTTTAAATATTTCAATGCCCACAGTTTTCAGCTTTGTCTTTGTATGGCTGTCATCAATGGCTTCTTTCGGGCCTTGCACCCTCTCAATCCTGCTTCCAAACATCTCTTCCTACGGGCTCATTTCCACATGCGAGACATACGTCCATGTCTCGCAGGTTAAAACCCTCTTCTGGAGCCTGCACTCCAGAGCGGAGCGTGCGGCTGCATAGCAACACATGGAGCTGCACGCTCCGCTCCCAAGTGCCGGCGCCAGAAGAGGGTTTTAACCTGCGAGACACGGACGTATGTCTCGCATGTGGAAATGAGCCCTAACAGTTGATGTTGCTACCTCAATATTGCACTTTTCTTGCCATTCTCGCAGAAGCTGAGGAGAGGTGAGCTTTCGATTGGCAAGGGATGTTCTTATCAGTACTCTATCCTCCCTTTTAGTTGACTTTCTGGGCCGACCAGATCTGGGCCTGTTCTGGGTAATTCCAAGCCAAAAATATTACAGGGAGAGAATGCAAAATTGTATTCTGTACAAAACCATATATAATATGTCATATTAGCATCGAAGATATTCGACAGAAAACGTTTAAAACTTGAAAAATCAATTTATCCTATGCAGGACTTTTGAACACCACTATATATATAAATAGATAAACAAATAAGTAAACGCACATATATGTGCATATGTCGAATTGTAAGCCTAATAACTTAGTGAGGCACAAAGTAAGGCCATGAAGATAAAAAGATTACCCAATTTTTACTCTGGAATCAGAGAGACAAGAGAAGGCCTGGGCCAAATAGCTGCAAAAGTATTCAGGTCCTGAATGGAGCCATAAGTGCTGGAGAGGAGAATAGTGTGGGAAAAGGACCCCACGCGTATCGCCACACAAGTGTGGCTTCCTCAGGGAAAGTGATGTCTTGGTGAAGAACTACAGGAAACGTCTGACCTCTGTGATTGCAAACAAAGGTTTCTGTACCAAATATTAAGTTATGTTTTTCTATTGTATAAAATACTTATTTCATGCAATAAAAATTCAAATTAACTTAAAAAAAATCCAGAAAATCACATTGTATGATTTTTTCAAAGATTTGGTCTCTCACGGTTGAACTGTACGTACGATAAAAATTATAAACCTCTCCAATCTTTGTAGGTGAGAGAACTTGCAAAATAAACAGCGTATCAAATTCTTATTTTCTCCAATGTGTATTTAAAAAAAAAATTATAAAATAGGAATTTTCACACTGACCCACAGGCCTAATATTAGACTTAAAACCCACTTTTTCATTTTCAGCAGCCACATGAACTAGGCTGTAATAAACTGCCTTTGACTTCTCCAGGATAGCTACAGGTGCTTCTCAAAAAATTAGAATACCATCAAAAAAGTTAATTTATTTCAGTTCTTCAATTCAAAAAGTGAAACTCATTATATAGAGTCATTACAGAGTGATCTATTTCATGGTAAGCCTGTGTGTTGGGCTCTCCATGCATGTCCTGTGACTGTGACACAGCCGCCACACATGCAGCTGCAGCGCCGATCAGCTGGCGCGATTCAGGAAGCCGTCTTCTCTCTGCAGCTTGCCGAATAAGAGGGAACCTGAACAAATTTGCCCTATTCTAGTTATGACCGTCACGTAAATGGTGCATCCTGATATGTATTGTTAATGGAGGTATTCCCTTTCATTGTAGTCTTACCCAACATAATAATGAGACTTCCAGGGCTGGACTAGGAAAAAAAAAATGAAAAGAAACCTTGGCACACTGCCACCCATCTGATCAGTAAATTTTCCTTTACCTATTCATACCCCTCACCACTCTCTTAAAGGCATTATTTGAAGAGCCACAAATGAATGATGCAGCAGTGCCCCAAATCAACTACAGTTCCATTTATTTGGGGCGCTGCAGTATTCCGGTTCTCGAGATTGTGTGGGTCCCAGTGGTCAGATTCCCAGCGATTGAAAAGTTATCCCATATCCGGAGGAAAAGGAATAACTTCCAAACTTGCGGTAACCCATTTAAACAGGTTCCATTGTCTCAGAGCTCCTGTGTATGAGAGAGTCTGCTGAGATGGCTTTGGTCAACAACCACCTAATGTGTATGGCAGGTTTAATCCTTCACGACCTTAGACGTATCCATACGTCCAGGTTGGGAAGGACTTCCTTGGATAGAAACATCCTGGCAATTTTGCTTGCAGAGGGGCTGACACCCGGCTCTCGCTTCAAACAGATATTCTGGCTAGAAATAATTACCCAGAGTAAAGAAGAGAACCATCAGAATTAAAATCAATACATCTTTATTAGAAGACCAATTAAAAAGTCTCAGAGCGCCTAGTAAGAAGGACACCATAGTATTCAAAGTGGTAGGTATAGCTCTGGTATATTGATGAAAATGTAACAAAACAATTGGATACTTATTTCTAGACAAAAAAAAAGATGTCATCGTGAGGGGCCGATTATTGCCATGGTTACCCAAAATATAAAAAAATAAATAAATCACAAAATAATAAAATATATATATTGTACCCATGAAATAATATTTTTATGAAAAAAAAGTACACAAATGGTATCGCTACATCCGGAACGACCCGACTTATAAAACTGTCCCTCTAGCTAACCCCTTCAGTGAACACCGTAAAAAAATTAAACAGGCAAAAACTATGCTTTTTAATCATACCGCTAAACAAAAAGTGAACAAAAACGCAATAAAAAAGATGAATGTAAATAAAAAAAAAAGGTATAGCTGAAAACGTCATCTTGTCCTACAAAAAAACAAGCTGTCCTACAACTCCAGCAGCAAAAAATAAAAAAATTATAGCTCTCAGAATAAAGTGATGCAAAATTATTTTTTTTAGAAAATAGGTTTTTATTATGTAAAAGCACAAACGTTATATATGGTAAATGTGGTATCGCTGTAATCATACTGACCCGAAGAATAAAGCTGCCTTATCTATGTTATCACACGCAGAACGGTATATAAAAAAAAAAAAATCCTGAATTGCTGTTGTGTTCATTCTGCCTCCCAAAAATCAGAATAGAAAGCGATCAAAAAACATGGCTGAAAATGGTATCAATAAAAATGTCAAGTCATCGCACAAAAACAAGCCCTCACATGATTGTCGGCAAAAATCTGGAAAAATTATAGCTCTCAAAAAAAAACAAAAAACTAGTTTTCGCATTGTTATATGTTAAGTGTTTTAGTAGTGACAGGAGGAAAACATTAAAAAAAAAAACTATATAAATCTGATATTGCTGTAATTGCACCGATCCTAAGAATAAAGTCATCTAATCACTTATACCGCATGAGGAACGGAGTAAAAAATAAATAAAACCAATTTTTCACCTGCTGTTTTTGCCTTCCAAAGATCGCAATAAAGCTCGACTCAGATTTATCCTGCGCTCTGCGCTGAGCGCTTACAGCAGGGTTCCTGTGTAAATCGGAAATATGGGATTCATGTGGAATCCCCGGCGAAAGATTCCCTATAATGAGACAGATGGAGGCACTGAGGACGCAGTCTGGGCTATGATCCGGCAGAGTCTGTCTTTTTTAGGCGTGTATAAAGGTACAATTGACCACAGTTTTGTGCACCTTTGAAAAGGACACCGCTGAACAGATGCCAGACGGAATCCAGAGTAACTCTGCTGCCTCTTTATAGTGAATGGATCCCTTGTGCGTTTCATCTGAATCACGTCACTCAGAGATTTAGATGGAAACCCCAATGCAAGTGCTCAGCGTAAAGCGCTGGATAAATGTGAT
This sequence comes from Ranitomeya variabilis, assembly GCF_051348905.1. Taxonomy (NCBI): domain Eukaryota; kingdom Metazoa; phylum Chordata; class Amphibia; order Anura; family Dendrobatidae; genus Ranitomeya; species Ranitomeya variabilis. The sequence continues at coordinate 486,463,832 of NC_135234.1, read as the reverse complement.
CCAAAATGTTATGTAAAATGCTCCCAATAAAAGCTTCATCTCAATCCACAAAAAAGCAAGTCCCCACTCAGGTTTGTCATCTGTGAATGGAAATTTAGTGGCTTCCACGTTACTGGTAGCACAAAGGCTCCAGAAAAGTGAAATGGCTTCTCGCCCTCCAAAAGAAATTTTAGCGAATTTTGCACTCCAATATTCAAAAGCCCCCCTCTCTTCTGAGCCCCACAGTGTACCTAAATCACATTTAGCATCCACATGTTTGTCATTTCGATGAGAGCCCACCTAAGTTATGCGTGCATGTCTCCAGAAGCATGAGCTGGGCATAATGTACTGGGCACTACAATATAAGGGTACTACAGTGGCAGTTTGCAATTTTCACTCAGAAACATCCACTGCAGCCTGTTTCTGGAAAACACTCATGGAGTCAAAATCATCACTATACCCCTTTGGGATTTTATCTACAGGTGTAATTTCCAAAATTAGGTCACTTGAGGGGGGATTCTGTTCTTCTACAGCTTAGGGGCTCTGTATATGGAGGGCACAAACTATTGTAGGAAATCTGCTCTCCAGGAAGCAAATATCGCTCCATCCCTCCCGAGTCTCTCCATATGGCTAACAAAGTACTGTACAGCCACATATGGGGTATTTCTACATTCAGCAGAAATTTGAAACAAATTTTGGTACCATTTTCACGCATTTCCCTGTTTGAAAATGAAAACCTGGGGCTAAAACAAAATTTGGGTGGTAAACATGTAATTATTTTTTTCTTCACTACCCAATGGTATAACATTCTGTAACACACCTGAGGTTTCAATTTGATCACTGCACCTTTAGATTAATTCATTTGGAGGTGTAGTTTGCAAAATGGGGTCACTTATGGGAAGGTTCTGCTGTTCTGGTACATCAAGGGCTCTCCCACTGGGTCATGGAACCAGCAAACCATAACCGTAAAATCCACGCTACAATATGGCGCTCCATCCCTTCTGAGTTTTGCTCTGTGAAAAGTATTTTCTGATTACATGTAGTGTATTGGTGCTGTCAGGAGAAATTGCACAACAAATTGAGGTCTATTTTTTCCGACTAGCCTAGATAAATTAAAAACTTGGGGGCTAAAACAACATTTTAGTAGTAAAAATGTAATTATTCTTTCTCCACTATGCAATGTTATAAAATTATGTGAGGCACATGTGGTGTCAACATGCTCACTGCACCCCTAGATAAAATCATTGGGGGGGGGGGTGTAGTTTTTAAAATGAGGTCACTTATGGAGTGTTTCTGCTGTTCTGGCACGCACCCCAGGGGTTCTGCCAATGTGACATGGCACCCTCAAACCTTTCCAGCAAAATCTGAACTGAAATATGGCTCTTTTTGCCTTCTGAGCTTTGCACTGTGCCTCAAAAGTAGTATTCCCCCACATATGGGGTATCTGTGTACTCAGGAGAAACATTTCTCTATCGCTTCATTGGGGGACATCGGATACCATGGGTGTATGCTGGTGCCACTAGGAGGCTGACACTAGGCAAAAAGAAATGCTAACTCCTCAACAGGCTACACCCACCAACTGGCAGAGAGTTAACCAGTTTTTGCTTAGTGTCCAAGGAGAGAGACCCATCTCTACCATCTTGTATAATACTAATGATTTCCTTTTGTCTGTCAGATACAGCTTGTGACTTCAGGCAACTGAGTTACATAGTTATTCAGGTTGAAGGAAGACTTTAAGTCCATCTAGTTCAACCCATAGCCTAACCTAACATGTCCTAACATGTTGATCCAGAGGAAGGCAAAAAAAAAACCATGTGGCAAAGAGTAAGCTCCACACTGGGGAAAAAAATTTCTTCCCGACTCCACATACGGCAATCAGACTAGTTCCCTGGATCAACGCCCTATCAAGGAATCTAGTGTATATACCCTGTAACATTATACTTTTCAAGAAAGGCATCCAGTCCCCTCTTAAATTTAAGTAATGAATCACTCATTACAACATCATACGGCAGAGAGTTCCATAGTCTCACTGCTCTTACAGTAAAGAATCCGCGTCTGTCATTATGCTTAAACCTTCTTTCCTCCAGACGTAGAGGATGCCCCCTTGTTCCTGTCTCAGGTCTATGATTGAAAAGATCATCAGAAAGGTCTTTGTACTGTGCCCTCATATATTTATACATTAACATAAGATCACCCCTTAGCCTTCGTTTTTCCAAACTAAATAGCCCCAAGTGTAATAACCTGTCTTGGTATTGCAGACCTCCCAGTCCTCTAATAACCTTGGTCGCTCTTCTCTGCACCCGATCTAGTTCAGCTATGTCTTTCTTATACACCGGAGACCAGAACTGTGCACAGTATTCTAAGTGTGGTCGAACCAGTGACTTGTATAGAGGTAAAATTATGTTCTCCTCATGAGCATCTATGCCTCTTTTAATGCATCCCATTATTTTATTTGCCTTTATAGCAGCTGCCTGACACTGGCCACTAAATGTGAGTTTGTCATCCACCCATACACCCAGGTCTTTTTCATTGACGGTTTTGCCCAGAGTTTTAGAATTAAGCACATATTTATACATCTTATTACTTCTACCCAAGTGCATGACCTTACATTTATCCCCATTAAAGCTCATTTGCCATTTATCAGCCCAAGCTTCTAGTTTACATAAATCATCCTGTAATATAAAATTGTCTTCCTCTGTATTGATTACCATGCAGAGTTTAGTGTCATCTGCAAATATTGAAATTCCACTCTGTATGCCCCCTACAAGATCATTAATAAATATGTTAAAAAGAAGAGGGTCCAATACTGACCTCTGTGGTACCCCACTGCTAACCGCGACCCAGTCCGAGTGTGCTCCATTAATAACCACCCTTTGTTTCCTATCCCTGAGCCAGCTCTCAACCCACTTACATATATTATCCCCTATCCCCATTATTCTCATTTTATGTATCAACCTTTTGTGTGGCACCTATCAAAAGCTTTTGAAAAGTCCATATACACTACGTCTACTGGGTTCCCTTGGTCCAGTCTGGAACTTACCTCTTCATAGAAATTGATCAGATTAGTCTGACAGGAACGGTCCCTAGTAAACCCATGTTGGTATTGGGTCATGAGGTTATTCCTCTTCAGATACTCCAGTATAGCATCCCTTAGAATGCCCTCCGGGATTTTACCCACAGTAGAGGTTAAGCTTACTGGCCTATAATTTCTGAGTTCAGGTTTTGTCCTCGTTTAGAATATTGGCACCACATTTGCTATACGCCAGTCCTGTGGTACAGACCCTGTTATTATGGACTCTTTAAAGATTAAAAATAATGGTCTATCAATGACTGTACTTAATTCCTGCAGTACTCGGGGGTGTATCCCATCCGGGCCCGGAGATTTGTCAATTTTAGTGATTTTTAGATGCCGACGTACTTTCTGCTGGGTTAAGCAGGTGACACTTAATGGGGAATTTTTGTTATCACTGATCATATTGTCTGCCATGGAATTTTCTTGTGTAAATACTGATGAAAAAAGTAATTTAGCATATTGGCTTTTTCGTCATTCACCATTTCACCGAGACTATTTTTAAGGGAGCCAACACTATCATTTTTTAGTTTCTTACTATTTACGTAGTTAAAGAGTGTAATTTCTCACTCTGATTTCCCACCTAAGATACAGAGAGTGATAGTGTCGTACCCTCTCCAGTCTGACAGGCAAAACCCTAGCCCTAAAACACTTCAAGCATGTCTCACAGCTGTGGCAGACGGTCCTGCCTTTCCACCCCCAGCCCTCTCTATGGAGCGGGACAGGAAGAAAACTGTTGTCACAACCCAGTGATCACCCCCACTCTCAGCCAGGATTGACACCGTCTTCTGCCCAGTCTGGGAGCACAATGGTGCAGGAAGGAAGACACACCCATTTCAGCAACCCCCCTCCCTCACCAGGGGGCTTCTAATGCAGTCTTCAGGACTGTGAAAAAGGAGCCAGGATTATGTCTGGATCAGGTATTCCTCCCTACCACAGTCCCATTTATTTCTGTCCCTCACTGCCCTTTCCAAGTTTAGGGCCCGGCTTTGTCCTACCCACCATTCTCAGATTTGGCCACAACCCTCTTTGCTCCATAGCCAATCAAAGCCGCAGAGAATTCCTCACACTTTTTGGGGCTTATCCCTGGGCTTTTACTTTCTCAAGTGCTGGCTCACCAGGTCCCCTGTCTGGCCTCACCCTTTCCTTCTTCCACCAGTGGCATTGCTCTTGTGTCCTGCAGATCCCTACAAAGCACCGGCTGCGGCTGCCTACGGTCCCTGGCACAGCTCTAGCCGCAGCCTCCATGCGATCTTCCTCTCAACACCAGGGTCTCCACACAGGACAAGGTAGACCCTCTCCAGTCTGTCCGGCCTTCAGGCTTTGGTTCCCTGTACCAGCGATTCCCTGGTCTAACCTAGCGCATCTCGCTCTTCCACCATTGTCTCTTCCTCGCAAGGCCAGGACATTGTAACGCTCAGTGTATGACAGACTAAGTGCAACATAAAGGGATAAAAGAAGGGGAAATAAGCACTAGGGAAGGGGGAAGTGGAGACCCCTAGACTGATCTAACATCACCCTGTCTGTCCTACCATCCCTATATAGGTTCTGCACCTATCACCGAGCAGGATACCTAGTCCCTGTGTGACCCTGGCGATAAGCCCTGCAGCGGGTAGGACAGGATGGACGCTAGTCAATCCCACTAACACTAAAGGTAGTAAGGATACATGAAACCAGGGCGACACTTGGCTTGAGTAGACTCAGAGAAACGCAGATGCCCTCCAAATACCAAGAGGACGCTAACAGACTGCTACAGCTTCAAACTTCAACAGAGAAGTGCAAATAGGAAATATAACATGCAACTCCCAACAGGAAGTTGGGAGTTCTAAACACCCAGGTCCAGATGTGGCCATGAGCACCAGGGGAGGTGGCCACTAGTCTGCAAAGCAAACAACTGCGACCTTCTGCAGACAGATGCAGTGCAAGGGTCTGCAACCTCTGACACATCCGTGACAGACATAGTGTGAATGAGTTAAATCACCATATGACCAGAAGCGGACTCCTGGACATCACTCCCATAGAGTTTGTGGAATATCCCATTCCAAATCCATAGAATTTGTGGGATAGTTCATTCCAAGACCTTACAGTTGGTGGGACAACTCATCGCAAAGGCATAGAGTTTATGGGACACCTAACTCCCAAGACCATTTGTGGGGCATCTCATTCGAAAACCATAGAGTTGGTGGGGCATCTCTTTCCAAAAGGCAGAGTTTGTGGGGCATCTCATTCCAAAAGGCATAGAGTTTGTAGGACATCTCTTCCCATGGTAAGAGTTCTCGGTCCTTCTCCGTGAGTGAACGTCTCGTCAGCGACCACCTCTCTGCCCTCTCCCCTACCCCCTCTCGAGCGTGTTCAGAAAATTTGGGTGACATTGGAAAGCAACTATCCTCCCTTCACAAGGGACAGGAAGGTCCATCTCTAGATAAGACTTTAGTTCCCCCCTCGGGTGCAGCATCCCAGACTGGGAGGAGCCAAAACTCCTCACCACTTGAGAGTCCCTCTGCCTTTGGGGGTAGGCAATATCCATGGATAGTGGCTCCTGGCTTGGGGAGCAGTCTTCGAGGAGCTCACGGCCCAGGGGTGCTGGAAAGACCTAGAATCCCCCCTTCTACCAACCCTCCGAGGTTCAGGTTCCACCCAACCTGCAAAAAATCAAAAAACGGAGTATCCACCAATCGAAAAATAGTATATCAAAGCAGGGTGTGAATAATAAAAATTAACTTTTAATATATTTGCTAAAAGTGGTATGACTAACCATCCAAGAACAACAAAAAGGACTCTCAGAAAAATTCCCATTCAAGGGGAATGAAAAAAACAAAATCCCTGAGATGACCCTTTAGTAAGCCAATCTCTTAGAAGAATCAAATCATATGCAAAGACACATGGCAAGCATAATCACAAACCGCAAATCTCTTATCTCCATCCATCATATGAAGATGCAGTGACAGTGATCAATATATAAAAAATTGGAGCGGTCTCACCTCCGGACTTCCTTTTTCTGGTATGGGTACGATCACTCAATACCTGCACAGTATCTGGGAGGAGGGGGCACACGATTCTGGCCACACGCATATCCACCCACGCTGTCAGGAGAAATAATTTAACCCCAATGTAGAAAGCACATTTCCCTACGCGTTTCGTTATGTCCAACTCATCAGGGGAGATCTATGCATTTTCCCTCCAGCTCTGTGGGGGACTAAACGCGGGGGTAGAGAGGCAATCGCTATGAAGCAGTATTTCTTGTTCTTAAATAGTCTGCCCCATACTGACCCGGGCTCACCGGCTGACGTCATGTCCTGTGCGCCCAGTGTGGAACGCAGCGCTGGACCGCACGCGTCATTTCCGGCGGCGCGTGCAGGTTTGTTTACATGGCAGAGTACTGCCAGGTCGCGTCACCAATGCCCACCATAGAGAGCATCGCTGTATCGTGTGTGTCATTTCCTGTGACGCTCACCAGTCTGGTTACCATAGCAGCGCGACGCCCGACCGTATCCTCAGGTCCAGGCGCCCCCGCTGCTTATCAATTTCCAGAGTCCAGGTACAACGCCACATTGGGCTAGTAGATGGGGTCTCCAATGCCGCGTTATGTTGGGAGAAATGTATTAACCCCTACACGCTTGCCAAACACACTGTTCCAAGCGTATTGTGCTATCTATAAGTGCAGGGCTATTTCTCAGCTAATATTGATCCTACCAAAACCTTCTCCTGGAAGGGAGGATCATAACCCCAGACATATACAGGCTAAATATCACCAGGGGGAAAAAAAATTAATAAAGGGGCCAATGGTCAAAGCTGTACAACCTACATGCCAATTGCCCCCCCCCCCAAAAAAAAATGGGCTCCTAAAAGCGTCCATATACCGAACCACAAATAGTGTTTCATGGAGAGGACATTCTGGAGAGGTGGGGGGGAGGGGAATTATATATAAAGACCTGGAGCAGCCAGTGCCAGGCAGCAGCTGCCAAGGCAAACAGGATCATGGGGTGCATTAAAAGAGGTCTGGATACACATGATGAGAGCATTATACTGCCTCTGTACAAATCCCTAGTTAGACCGCACATGGAGTACTGTGTCCAGTTTTGGGCACCGATGCTCAGGAAGGATATAATGGAACTAGAGAGAGTACAAAGGAGGGCAACAAAGTTAATAAAGGGGATGGGAGAACTACAATACCCAGATAGATTAGCGAAATTAGGATTATTTAGTCTAGAAAAAAGACGACTGAGGGGCGATCTAATAACCATGTATAAGTATATAAGGGGACAATACAAATATCTCGCTGAGGATCTGTTTATACCAAGGAAGGTGACGGGCACAAGGGGGCATTCTTTGCGTCTGGAGGAGAGAAGGTTTTTCCACCAACATAGAAGAGGATTCTTTACTGTTAGGGCAGTGAGAATCTGGAATTGCTTGCCTGAGGAGGTGGTGATGGTGAACTCAGTCGAGGGGTTCAAGAGAGGCCTGGATGTCTTCCTGGAGCAGAACAATATTGTATCATACAATTATTAGGTTCTGTAGAAGGATGTAGATCAGGGGATTTATTATGATGGAATATAGGAATATAGGCTGAACTGGATGGACAAATGTCTTTTTTCGGCCTTACTAACTATGTTACTATGTTACTATGACTGGTGCACAGAAAAAGCAGGCAGATGGATAGGATCATGTACATGCCCACTGTCCCTATCCAAGCTCCTAATGTTTGTCGCCTGCCTAGCAATGGAGGTTGGCACCTTAGAATAGAAACGCAAGAGTGGCGCCCCCAATTCCACGACGTCTGGCCCTGTTCATGGTCCTATTGAGCCCTAATGAGGAGAAAAAAGGGGGGAAGGAAGAATAGAATCAATGTAGTGTTCTTCAGATTGCTGAATCTAGTTTTCCAAGAAACAGCTGTATGTTAAGAGTTTCATTCAAACCTCTTGGTGTTTGTGTCTTGAGGTGGAAAATCCACCTTGTCTCACACTGTAATAGCATTTGGTCCCAGTTCCCTCCCCTCTTAGGTGCACCAATCTTATCAATCCCCATGAATTTAAGTTCTCGACTGTCACCATTATGTTCCATATTGATGTGTCTGGACAGTGGTGTGTCCCTCTTTAGGGCAATGTCTCTCAGGTGTTCGCCCACGCGTCTTCTAAATTTGCGTATTGTTTTTCCAATATACTCCAGGCCACACGGGCAAACTGCTCTATATATCACTCCTTTAGATCTACAATTTATGAATTGGTATATTTCATACTCTTTCCCGGTCACTCCACTCTGGAACTTTGATCCCACTGCAATTACAGGGCATGCTACACAACCACTACATTTATAACATCCCTTTGGTGGATTTGGGAGCCATGTATCCTTAACAGGCGGTGAGTAGTGGCTGTGTATGAGTCTATCCCCAACGGATCTGCCTTTCTTAAAAGTGATTCTCGGGAACTCCCCCACCATCTCTCCAATGTCCTCATCCATGTTCAAAATGGACCAATGTTTCTGCAGTATAGTGCGTATTTTCTGAGCCCCATTATTGTAGGTAGTGATGTATCTGCAAACGGGCATTTCTTCCCTTTTTGGAGCTGGCACCAGTAAGCTATTCCTATTAATACCTTTGACCTCATTGTAGGCCTTCCTTAGGATGCCATCAGGGTATCCTCTGGCCAAGAATCGTGTCTGTAGATCATCTGCCTGTAATTTGTATTCCTCATCCGAGGAGCAATTACGCCTTGCTCGCAGGTATTTGCCTTTAGGTATGCCCCTCTTCAGAGGTACCGGATGGTGGCTATCCCATCTGAGGAGGGCATTCGTTGAGGTAGGTTTTCTATAGGTTTTGGTGTCCAGATGTCCATCTTGCATTTTTTGGATATATAGGTCCAAAAAAGGTAATTTGTCCCTAATGTATTCAAAAGTAAATGACAATCCCAACTGATTATTGTTTAATTTAGACACAAAGTTGGTCCGAGTTGTAGCGTCCCCATTCCAAATTAGTAGCACATCATCTATATAGCGGGACCAAAAGGCTATGTTGGCCTGTTCTTCCATAAATGAGTCCCCAAAAATCTCGGTTTCCTCCCACCAGCCCAGGAGCAAATTTGCATATGCGGGCGCACAGGAATTGCCCATAGCAGTGCCCCTGAGCTGGTGGAAGATGGAACCGTTGAATAGAAAAAAAAAATTTGTTAGACAGAACTCGAGTAGGTCCAAGATAAGTTTATTGTGTCCCGTATATTGTTGGCCCCTACTTCTGATGAAGTACTCTACTGCTCTCAGACCGTCATTGTGTCTTATAGACGAGTAGAGTGCCTCCACATCAATGCTACAAAGTAGGGCCCCCGGTTCTAAAATTAGTCCGTCTATTTTCCTCAGTAAGTACATTGAGTCTCTTGTATATGAGTTCAGTGATGTTACATATGTTTTTAGAACTTCATCAAGGTAGATTCCCACACGATGACAGAGACTATTGATCCCTGAGACTATCGGTCTCCCCCTGAGGGGGACCAGGCCTTTGTGGACTTTTGGGAGGCAATAGAAGGTTGCTACCACTGGATGTTGTGGGGACAGGTACTCAAATTCATTTCTGTCAATCAAGCCATCAGTTAAAGCTCTGTCTAAGATCACCTTAAGTTGTTTTTTATACAATAAAGTGGGATTTGAGGAGATCTTTTCGTAATTTTCTGGATCTATGAGGATCTTATCACACATGTCTACATAATCCTCATGGTTCATGATCACTGTATTTCCCCCCTTATCTGAGGGTTTAATTACGATCTTGGGGTCCTTCTCTAGACCCTTTAAAGTCTCCATTTCTGATTTGGACAAATTGTACTTCCCTCCCATTGGTTCGTTTTCCAATTTCTCCAAATCTCTGGTCACCAGCTCTTCAAAAATGTCTATTGCAGATCGATCACCTTGTATTGGGGGCATTTTTTTACTTTTACTTTTTAGTTTAGTAAAAGGTCCTTTCCCCCTGTGTTCCGGGGTAGAGTCTGCTAAATCATACAAAAATCTAACATCCGCCAGTAGGGCATCTGGTATATCCATGTCTCTGCACGTCCTCTTATCCTCTCTGATAAAAAAAACTTTTTCCACTTTAATTTTCTTGTGAAAAGATGTAAATCTTTAACACTCTCAAAAGTTTGAAAATTGGAGGTAGGTATGAAATTGAGGCCTTTATTCAGGACTCCAACTTCTAAATCATTAAGGTTTCTCACCCAACCTGCACTAGCTGTTACTTGCATCCAGAGTGGAATGCTAAATAACACAAACTGGTGTTTTTGGACCAAACTCAATGTTCCGCTTCTCTCTGCAGCTTCCTGCTGGGGGGGGGCTGTCACTCCCAGATTGTCCAGACCTGCCTTCCCAGGGTCCCTTTGTTTGCATCATGACACAGAAGCTGTAGCCCAGTAGGCAGCTGGTTCTCTCCAACCGGGTTTTTATCTATACCATAATCACAGCGAAGCATCCACCTTTTCACCACACGTCCTGTTCCATCCTTCCTTCCTAATGTGGTTACATCTATCTTCTTCCAGGAGATCTTGACCTTTGTCCCACAAGGATAAAAGGGGTTCAATGCCTGGTTGCCAGAGGTCCTTCGACTAGTTGCACCACTACCTTCTAAGGTGGTTAATTCCCTTCCCTCTATAGGTAATTCGTATTTTTTTCCTCCCATCTTCTGGAGTGGCCTCTTTTTCAGCCAGGATCTTGTCTATGAACAGAGTGAAGAAAAGACCAATTCCACTTAGGATCATGACTCTCCCCACGACTTTGGGAGCTTCATGGGTTGTTTGCTCTTGGATTTGCTAGGCTGGTCTTCAGTCCACACCTTCTCCTAGTGCTTTACAGTTCTTTCATATGCTTCAGCAAATGCCAATCTGGACAGGAAGGTCCTTCATACAGCAGTAGACTGACCTTACATTTTTTAGTGTGTATCTTCCCACCCTAAAGACTGCTTTAGGATGTCCCATGGTTTCCTGAGTCCCCCAATAAAGCGATAGAGAAAAGAATATTTTGGTTAATCACTATAAAATCTTTTTCTTCGAGGCTTCATTGGGTGACTAAACATCCGCCCTTATTTGTGCCTTTTTTTGGTTCATCTTAGGGTAATCCTTCATCTCATTACCTACTACTCTCTCACAAACTGGTTAGCTCTCAGCCAGTTGGTTGGGGCAGCCTGCTGGGAGGAGTTAGCCTTTTTTCTGCCTATTGTCAGCCTCCAATCGGCAGCATCATACATCCATGGCTTCCTGGGTCCCATGATGAAGGCACCAATAAAAAGATTTTATGGTGAAAAACCAAAATCATCTTTTTGTGGAAAAAAACGTTTTTCTTAATTTTCGCAATTCAGAATTGTAAAATTCTGTTCAAGGTACTCATCACACTTCTAGGTAAATACCTTGATGGGACTAGTTTCTAAAATGCAGTCACTTGGGAGGGGAGTACACTGTTTAGGCACATCAGGGGCACCCCAAATGTGACATGACACCCGCAGACAATTCCATTAAAGTCTGCACTCCAAAAATCTGACTCCTTCCTTTCTGAGCCCTGCCGTGCAATCAAACAGTAGTTTTTCCCAACATATGGGTTATCTGCAGACTCAGGAGAAATTGCACAACACATTGAACTAATAAAAATTTGGGACTCAAAACATTTTTATTTTCACGGCGCTGTGAAGCACCCGGGGGTACATCTATATAAATTCCTTGAGAGGTGTAGTTTCCAAAATGGGGTCACTTGTTGGGGGTTTCCACTGTTTAGGCACATGAGAGGCTCTCCAAATGCAACATGGCGTCTACTCTCGAATCCAACCAATTTTGCATTGAAAAAAAAATCAAACGATGCTCCTTCCCTTTCAAGCCCTGCCATGCACCCAAACAGTAGTTTTCCCCATATATGAGGTAGCATACTCAGGAGAAATTGCACAACAAAACTTGAGTTCTATTTTCTCCTTTTACCCTTGTAAAAATAAAAAAAATTGGGGCTAAAGTAATTTTATGAAAAAAAACAAAAAGGAATTTTTTTTCCCTTCCACATCGCATCATTTCCTGTGAAGCATCTGAATAATGTGGTTTTGAGGACTTTGAGGGGTGCAGCTTTTAGAATGGTGCCATTTTTGGGTGTTTTCTGTCATACAGGCCTCAAAAGTCACTTCAAATGTGATGTGGTACTGAAAATAATACAGTTTTGCAAGTTCTGTTAGAAAAATGAGAAATTGCTGATCAACTTTTAACCCTTCTGACTTCCTACCAAAAAAATTATGTTTAAAAAACGATGCAGATGTAAATTAGACACGTGTTATTAATTGTAATGAGCGAATATACTCGTTACTCGAGATTTCCCGAGCACGTTCGGGTGTCCTCCTAGTATTTTTTAGTGCTCGGAGATTTAGTTTTCATCACCGCAGCAGAATGATTTACAGCTACTAGCCAGTATAAGTACATGTGGGGGTTGCCTGGTGGATAGGGAATCCCCACATGCAACCTGTTTCCCCGAAAATAAGACACCGTCTTATATTAATTTTTGCTCCGAAAGTTGCACCATGTCTTATTTTCAGGGGGTGTCTTATTTTCTCAAGAAAAAGAATTGACAAATTTTTTTTGAACAAAAAAATTAACATTTATTAACATACCAGCGTATGCTGAACAGTAGTCATCACAAAACAGTAGAATCAAATAAACTGTGAATCGTATCAAGAATTTCTTGTTACTACCGTATAATTACGGTATTTCCATGTACAACATGTAAAACAACGAACAATGGTTCATTTACTGATCTCAATATTTAATAACACAAAACCAGATTTATTCAATGACAACCATGTCATCATCTTCTGGAACATCATCATAACAATCCAAACTCTGAAGTTCCTGTGGAATTTCTTGCGACTCCATTTCTTTCAGAATCATTGGCCCATATCTCTCATGTCTAGCAATAGCACTGTCCTTAAATGAGCACTTCTTGTCAAGGTAGCCTGCTCGTAGTGCATTTGCAATGCAAGTGTCAGTGATTTTCTCCCATGAATTCTTCACCCAAATCACAATCTCTGGCAGTTTAGGTTTCACAAAGTTTTTCTCTCATGAAGGAAGTATTCATGTCTTTGGCGAGGTGTGTGCTGGCTGCATCCCATATCAGCATTCCTCTTTGGCTCCCTCGCATAACAAGTGGCAGCATTAAATCGACCCACTTCCTTATAACTGCTTGTGTGGCCCAGGCTTTTTTAGTTTCAAGAATATAAATGCCTGAAACACGTTCAATCTTGTCTTTCTTGCCCTTTGAAATGAGTAAAGTGCCATCCAGACGCATCGCCAAAATACAGGTAACACGTGCACTTTCATAAGCAGTCGAGGGAACGTACACTGAGGAGGCACCTCATTGTTCAATTGTTGTTTGAGATGCTTGGCCCATAAACACTGCAGTTTCATCCATGGCAATCATGTTGGACAGATTGTATTTAGAGAAGTCAGCGTCATCAACAAAGGTTTTGAATGCAAATGCGCGTTTAATAATTTCAGCATCTTCCAGCCTAAAGAGTGTTGTGGATCTTCTCAAAGACAGTTCACTTTGTTGAAGGAAGTCATCCAGCCAGTGTTGTGATGCCTTGAATTCTTCTGGGGCAATTTCAAACTGTGGTGCCATTGCAAGGGCAAATTCTTGAATCTGAGCCCTAGTCACAACTAATGTCTTTGCTCTCCTGTCAGCAACCCACTCACAGATCAGGTCTTCCAGCTCGGAATATAACGGTTGCCGACCAGATCCAACCTTGCGCTTTTTAGCATTTCCGCTGTCCACTTGTTGACTGGGGTTACCGTAATCTGCTCGCCATTTTTGGACCATTCGGACACTCAACATTTTCTCTTTGCAGAATTCAGTAAGATTTTTGCCCCAAGATTCTTCCACGATTCCTTTTTTGTACTCGACGGAATAGCTCTTTCTTTTAGCGCTCATGTCTAGGGGTAAAAATATACCGTATCACCATTGTTTACGGTATTTCTTTTACAGTACAGTACTTTACGGTAGACCGTTCAGCAGAAAAGCAAACAAATCAAAGTAACACACTATGGTACGGTACTGTAATTGCCTGACTCCCACACAGGGCCACAAAACATAAGGGCTCTAAAATGGCTCCCACACACTTTCTGGACACTGTACCGTAACAATCACCAACAGCAGTTCCTTTACCGTAGCAGCCCCATCATCATTTTGCAGCCCCAAATATTCCCATCATCCCATTGCAGCCTCATCATCCCTTTACAGTCCCCAATACAGCACCCCCATCATTCCATTACAGCCCCCATCATTCTACAGTACAGTATTGCAGCCTCCCATCATCCCACTGCAGCCTCCCATCATCCCGGTATCCCACTGCAGCCTCCCATTATCACAGTATCCCACTGCAGCCTCCCATGTGTGTACCGTACACACACACACACACACTTTCTTACTGGTTTCCTCCACGGTGCTGCTTTCAGTGATTTGGTGCTGCAGGAGCCCTGGGCCAATCAGATCGCAGGAGCCCTGGGCCAATCAGAGCGCAGGAGCCCTGGGCCAATCACAGCCCAGGATCAGAGGCTATGGATGACGTCAGCTAGCCCGTGATGGTTCCTGCGCTGTGATTGGCGCAGGGCTCATGGGCAGAGATCGGCACACAGCTCCGAGGCTGTGATTAACTCCTGCGAACAGCGTGGCTGCAGTGGCGGGCACCGGAGGGCACTGGACAGCGGTGACAGCGGGAGCGAGACACAACTGCATGCTCCATGCACAGAACAAGGTATGCCTTATTTTCGGGGGGTGCCTTATATTAGCAGGCACAGTGCTCCCGCTAGCATGCTTTACTTTTGGGGGGCACCCTATTTTCGGGGAAACAGGGTAATCAAGCTGGCTAACAGATGTAAATCATTCAGCTGCGGTGAAGAAAACTAAATCTCCAAGCACTAAAAGATACTCGGAGGACACCCGAGCGTGCTTGGGAAATCTCGAGTAATGA
This sequence comes from Ranitomeya variabilis, assembly GCF_051348905.1. Taxonomy (NCBI): domain Eukaryota; kingdom Metazoa; phylum Chordata; class Amphibia; order Anura; family Dendrobatidae; genus Ranitomeya; species Ranitomeya variabilis. Next base: position 486,448,821 of record NC_135234.1, on the reverse strand, counting down.
GTATATTCGCTCATCACTAGTTATTAACTATTTTGTGTGATATAACTCTCTGGTTTAAGGGCATGAGAATTAAAAGTTTAAAAATTGCAAAATTTTCTCAAAATTTCCGATATGTTCACAAATGCCTAAAACACTGAGGTCCAGCCTATGATAGGTGCTATAACAGCAGTTTTTTTCATGCATCCTGTAGCCGAGCGCTGATAAGTGACACACATCACTGATAGTCACACATGCTCACTTTTTGCCAGGACTTTTTTCGCGTTTTTTTTTCCACCCCTCCTCATTTGCACCACCTCAGTGCGTGGGTGCTGCAGCCACTAAGCAGCTTATCAGTGATGCACATCACTGATCAGCATCAGTGCTCACTCTAGGCCGGGAACTTTCTTTTCAACTCCCCACCTTTTGCAGCACATCAGTGTGTACATCTTACAGCCACCCAGCGCTGATCACTGACCGACACTCATGCACGCTTTTGACCAGGACTTTTTTCCTGACCATTTTTTCCACTCCCCCACCTTTGCACCTCCTTTGTGTGTGCATCCTGCAGCCATTGAGCTGCTTATCAGTGACACACATCACTGATCAGCATCTGTGCTCACTTTTGGCCAGGAATTTTTTTTCCTGTCCATTTTCCCCCCCTTTTGCACAAAATCCATGTGTACATCCTACAGCCGCCGAGCGCTGATCAGTGACGCACATCATTGATCAGCATCCAGTGGTTTTTTTGTTAAAAAAAAAATCAAATGAAAATTTAGATTAGTTTATAGGGCTATATTAGGGACAGTAAAAACATACTGTAGTGATCAGCCTCTACTACAGTATTTTTTTACTGAATATAGTTAGGACTGGTGTCATAGTTGTGGGCAATCAGTAATTCTTTTTTTTACTGGCGTCAGTTTATTTTTAATTTTAGCAAATTTTTATTTTATTTTTCTCTTTTCCAGATTCTTTTGTGCCATTTTTTTTTTTACCCTTTCTTGTAAATAAAAAGTTTACACCATGCACTCACACACTTGAATAGAATTTGGTTAACACACACACGTGAAAAACATGTCCTGCTCGGCCCAATCATGGTGTTCAGCCGAGTAGGCAAACGAGTTTTGTCTCAGACACTGATCGTGAGGGAGGGATGCCACCTTCCTTTATATTTCCTCAAGTGATACCGAACCGCCACGCAGATGCTCTAGGACAGAAAATGAACCAGTGGACCTCACATGCCAAAGATTATAAGCCTCATTGATGGAATGATGGTTAATCTGTAGGTTAACAGAGTTATGATACTGCCCGGCGCCTGCACACAGCCAAATGCAGCGGGGAGAAAATGATCTGTATTCTCCCTGCCAACATTCCATTTCAGTCATATGGAGGTGGCGGTGCCGGTTCAGTCACGGAGCGGCGGTTGAGTCTGAACCTCAAAACCTGACAACCGGCTGCAATGTAGAGCCAGTGTCACCGGGGGCGCTGTAACAGCGGCCGCTCTGTATTCTCAAAGCGGTGACTGAACTGGCCCCGTCCCTATGACAACCGAATGCTGAAGTGAAGAATAAAGATAATTTTCTTCCCGCTGCATTCGGCAGCATAATAACGCTGTTAACCTGCAGATTAACCGCATATCTGCAGGTTAATAAGTGTTTCCCTTTAAAAAAATGGTTTTGTAAATTTTGTTGATAACTTAACCCCTCTAACTAACAAAAACAATGATGCTTCAAAAATTATGCAGATGTAAAAGTAGATGTGTGAAATGTTATTTATTAGCTATCTTGTGTAACACAACTCTCTGGTTTAAGGGCATAATAATTAAAAGTCAGAAAATTGTGACATTTTTGCCAAATTTTCAATGTTTTCACAATTTAATGCAAGTCATATCGAACAAATGTTACTACTAATAATAAATAATAATAATACTATACTACTATCATGAATACGTTATAGAAAAAAAAAACAATCTCAGAATCAGTGGGATCAATTGAAACGTTTCAGGGTTATTGCCACAAAGTGACAGTGGTCAGAATTGTAAGATTTGGTATGGTCATGGAGGTGAAAACTGGTTCGGGGGGGTGAAGGGGTTAAGTGTAGTTACTCCTTTACTCTTTACATATGAATGGAACCCAAAGGTAGTACCAAGAGAGGTTGCTCTTACAGACTAGCTACAGTGCCTGTGTAAGCGATAAAATGCCACAATTATATAAAAATGTACCATTAGATACCTTCTCAGTTTTGCCCTCGTTTGTCTTACGATTGTACACTCAAAATATTAATACATGTTAATGTATATGCTAATAACATTTATATAATAAAAATACTACATAAAATATTAAAAATTACCTGTATAGAGAAAACTAAGTAAGATTTATAAAACTCTAGTACAGATATGTGCACAAAAATAAACATGAAATCACAGAACCAGGCGGTTATCTACAAATATTTATTATAACACTTGGATATAACTACAGGAAGCCCTTGGCACTGATAGAAAATATTGATTCACTGTTAGGTTACAAAAATTTATACATAGCAAAAGGTAAATGCTTCTTTTTCTTTTACATAAAAATAATTACACTAAAAGGGATCTCAAAAAGAAAACTTCAGTCAACTACACAGAATAGAAAAAAAAATTAAGACATTGCCTTCGTTATCCATACATTAGGACACTGGGCTAGAACAATCACCTGCATTGCAGTAGAAAGAATTACGAGTTTTCCATGCATTGGCTTCAACAAAAAGCTAGGCTATTAAAGTAACATGTTACCTAAATACAATATACGCCTCAATTTCGAAATTGTCAAAAACAAAACGTCCTTTCAGGATTGTAACCAAACAAAATACCTGAACACTGTCTGTTAACACGTCAACGATAAGTAATATCTTCAGGTCAAGTAGACTGGACATGATCATCTATATCTGTACCGTCTACACTTCACATTTGTATGGATTTTTTTATTTTGTTTCTTTTCATTTTTTTTTCTTTTTTTTTTTATAATATTTTGGAAGTGCAACTGTCAAAACAAAAATCACAATCAACTACAGAAATAGGAATGATCTACAGCAACAATGTAATACTATATATATTCAATGCACCACTGTCATTTTTGTTGATCATCGTTACCTAAGACTAACACTATTAATTAAGATGTGTTAACTTGGACCGATCGTCTAAATTCAAAATGCATGCAGCCATTTCATTAGCTGAACAAGTATACCCTAGCAATTTACCACGAAACTAGGAACGTTACACTAAGGTCTTAGTTCTTGTTCTTTTGATGTTGACTTCGAGGTGAAATGAGGTTGGATCCTCTTTTTTTTTGGATGGGAAGGTTGGGGTAGGGGAGAGCAAATACTTATAGTAGAGAACTAGGACCTACAATTTGACTGAATCCTTAGTTTCGCTTAACCACAAGGTCTCACAAAATTGGTGGGCTCACTGTCAGAAGAATTGGTCTAGGTCACAATCTGTCTGTCTCAATGGTCTGTAGGAGACTAGTATACTTTATTTGGAAAATGGAGGAGGGGGAAGGGGAACCAAACTGACTGATCATGGGTGTCCCTGATGCTTGGGATGATAATTATGACACTTAAGCTCCTTTCATTTGAATTTTTTAAAGAATCAGTATTATACGTAGAAATGTTTTCGGGTCATTGATTCAGTTCAAAATGGTAACACTTTATAGAAATTGACCATAATGGTTCTCAAATCAAGTACTGTATTTGCACCTATTTAATGTCCAAGTATGACCTGCTGCCTGTCAACACCTGCTCCCTCTATTTGGGAAATCCGAATTCCACCAAGGGAGAAAAACACTGATACCTTATACCTTATAAAGTGCTTCATTTTAAAACGCCTGAGATCACAAAATATGGGGGAGAACGTCAGGATGTTCTTATTCGCTGCATTTTAAAATCCATATAATAATAGCCGGTGGCTCGTTCAGGTTTCTTTCAATGGTACACATCTGCATTAATTGATTAATCATAAAGGCTACTGCATTTCATGCCGTGTCATGGTTAAGAAGTTATGTGTAAGAATTGAGCTGTTCTTTTGATCGCGACTGGATGTCTTGAAGTTCTTGCTCTTCCTTAGCTTTAATGTCTTGGTAGGCCTGCATTTTGCTCGCATCCTTTAAGTAGGCCCAATTAGAAGCCAGAATCATGAGGAAGTGGATCTGCAAGAGAAGGGTGAGCACGATGGCTAGTAAACGTGTCAAGAGGCAAAGCAAGCAGGTTATTAGAGTACTAATAGTAGTAGTAGTTTAATAATAAATCATAAATAAGTGTTAATAGGCTTTTTTTTAACCCTGTAGCGGACATTAATAACTTTCTGTTTAGGCATGCACTTGGTTTACTATGGCTGAAAAAAACAAAGGATGAGGAAAGTAACTAAGGAAGTTAGGAAGCCAGGAGTAAAATTAATTGAGAGGAAATGTGTTTTGCCAGATGGTTAAAGCAACAAACCCCTCAAAAACAATTGACGAGGATACAAATTATTTTATTTTAATGGTATATAAAAGGGATATTTTATCAGACAGGCATGTACATATGTGAGGGAAACCTCAGTACATAAAGGAATAGAAATGATGGAAGTCGCCTGAATTATTCTTCAACTATTAATGAACCTGTGGAGGTAAAAATGTATACACAGAAGCATGCAGGCCACAAATTAGTGTTTATTGCCACTTTATTCAACTACAAAAATAGGTTATAAAATGAATTTATTGCTAGTGCTTCTATTCTTCTTTCAAACTTCCATGTCATGTATCCAGTGATAATTATGTCACACGGAACTTCCTCCTCTGCACTATTTCCTGCCACACATCACTTCCTTGTGTCGTCCTCGCTTGGCCAGCTACGCCTCCATTAATTGCATGTCAAATCATTGGTCTCGAATCTAGTGCTCAAGGGCCTATCAGCCGCGCTTATTGTCTGAGATCTGGCTAATAAATAATAATCTGTTACCGTCATTTATTTCAACTGTACAAGTGCGTTTTGCAAGGGAAAAAAAAAAAAAAAGAAAAACGCCTACAACAACTGAATCTGGACAATTAAGGGCGAATTAGCACTGTTATTAGTTAGTAATAGTTTCTACAAAAAATACATATGCTGTAGCTGTGGCAATAGTGAAGCTTCATATACCTTGATGACCCAACTTCGTGTCTAGAAACGTACCGCATGTTGGGTGTTGGGCATCAGGGAAGGCACGCGTTTCAGACATCGTTCAACAGATGCCAAATGGATGTGCTCTGCTTTAAGTAACAGAATTTAGCCAGATCTCGTGGTCGTGTTTTACATACAATATAGTTTTAATATTACTCTATGATGCTATTGAGTGACACTTGCTATATACAAAATGAAAAAAAACACAACATAATAATCATAAAAAAATTGTAAATGCTAGACTGGGTTTAGTCCAGAGAGTGTCAGTGGTGGTTTAAGCTACAACAATGTAGTCTTCCTAACGCTGTGACTAAAACACATTAGAATTTAGTGCAGCAATCCTCCCGACTCTTAAACTTCAAAACGGCATAGTTATATGTGGTTGCCATCATGTAGATCAGCTGGTGGAAAAGAACAAAATAAAAAGGTGTGTAAGATACGGCACTGCAATGCCTCGCGCAGCCTTGGAAATCACTATAGTCTTAATTTTAGGAAGATTGGGATTGAGTTCCCCATGATAAAAGTGGTCGGGATCAGACAGAAATAAAAGACCCACTGTATATTATTTTGGGGGTTCATTCTTATACAATAACTATTCATAGATTGGTGCTGTCCATGTTCCGCTAGGTAACAGCTGGCTTTACAGAATACTTGCGTCCATAAGAGAAAAGAAAGGACACTCGTTGAAAGAAAATGGTGAGATTTAAGGAAAAGTGCCGGAAATGGGTTTTGTACATTTTTAGGATTCATGTCCACAAATAGTCAAATTTTATTACTAGTGATAGTCTAATAATTTAATTCCTTTGGAATCGATGCATAACTGGATTTATGGGGGAAATGTAGTTAGCTAATCTGATGCATTAATACTACGTTATGAGTTGACTATGTTATGTATAGAATTTATTCTGATCCACATTTCTATATGGACAATATTTTCAATGAACCAGGTTGTTTTTCAATGATTTAAGGGGTTTTCCAAGACCCAAAATTTATTCTGAATACATTCTATCACTAAAAACAAGTCAGGGTTTGATATACTTTTCTGAAAAAGGTCCAATTTGCCTTTTTCTTAAGCTTCCAAATAAAACTTCATACTTTGGAACGAAGATCCTTTGCTGCTGAATGAATGGTAATGTAATTTGTGACATCAAGTACATGGTGCTGAGCTCCAAGTGAGCATGCCCTGGTCGGCTTTCCAGATATGTTCGATTTCACATCCTCTTTCCACCTACGCTCAAGGTCTCAGAAGATCAGGAGCCGGCTGACGTGCCAGCGCACAGCTTTATAGGTTATCCAGTCTCCAGAGACAGAAGCTGCTGCAGACTGGAAGTGCAGCCAACAGATAATCGGGCGCACTTCCCCAAATATGTTAATTTCTCATATAATACATTCATTTTAAAGTGGATCAAGATAAAAGATTTAAACATTTTTAGAAATTGTAAAAAAATGTATTGGAAAACCCCTTTAAAAGAGTAAACTTGGGAACACTATGGGACCCTTTATACACTGTGGACACTATACATCAAGACACGTCCATATAAGAATATGGAATCATTACTTCCTACCAAGAAATGGCTTCAAAAGTGCAGATGAGCTACTAAAGAGCACATTTGGGGATAGGAATCAGTAATTTTTATGTGGTGCTTAGTTTCCATTGAACACAACACCTATGAATAAAGCACCTTAAACACTTCTAACAGCAACAGAAATGGATGGATAGAAAAGACTAATACATAAATAACTAATAATTTAAAGAGATGCAAAATACTGGAGACGTTAATTTATACTCACCAGTGCAATAACAGTAGCACCTGCACCAGCACAAGCCACAATAAAGAGGTGGTAGGACATGTAGAACTAGAAAAGAAATGAGAAAATCAATTCAGAATGAGTAAGAAGTGATTCAATTCGAGAAAAATGTACAGGCTTGAGATGACCATATGAAAATAAGAGGCATTATAAACGCCTTCCATTCATCTGTATTAAGATGGAGGGGTTTATAACAATTTATTACTAGATATATCAGGGAAGCTGAGGTAATAAGAACCTGCTCACACTACTGTCTATCTGACCTAATACTGGATACACCAGGGTACTGAGATAAGAAGAAGCTGCTCACACTACTGTCCATCCTGTCTATCTGACCTAATACTGGATACACCAGGGTACTGAGGTAAGAAGAAGCTGCTCACACTACTGTCCATCCTGTCTATCTGACCTAATACTGGATACACCAGGGTACTGAGGTAAGAATAAGCTGCTCACAATATTGTCCATCCTGTCTATCTGACCTAATACTGGATACACCAGGGTACTGAGGTAAGAATAAGCTGCTCACACTTCTGTCCATCCTGTCTATCAGACCTAATACTGGATACACCAGGGTACTGAAGTAAGAAGAAGCTGCTCACACTGCTGTCCATCCTGTGTATCTGACCTAATACTGGATTCAACAGGGTACTGAGGTAAGAAGAAGCTGCTCACACTACTGTCCATCCTGTCTATCTGACCTAATACTGGATACACCAGGGTACTGAGGTAAGAATAAGCTGCTCACACTTCTGTCCATCCTGTCTATCAGACCTAATACTGGATACAACAGGGTACTGAAGTAAGAAGAAACTGCTCACACTGCTATCCATCCTGTGTATCTGACCTAATACTGGATACACAACGGTACTGAGGTAAGAAGAAGCTGCTCACACTGCTGTCCATCCTTGTCTATCTGACCTAATACTGGAAACACCAGGGTACTGAGGTATGAAGAAGCTGCTCTCACTGCTGTTCACTCTGTCTCTCAGATCTAATACTGGAAATACAAAGTGTGTTCAGTTAGGATACTTTCACAAATCAGGCACAATCCGGCAAATTGTGAAAAAAACGGATCCAGTAAAATTTGCTGCCGGATCCGTTTTTTCCTCATAGACTTGTATTAGCGCCAGATGGCCTCACGTTTCATCCGTTTTTTTGCCGTATCCGTCGAAAATCCGTTTTCTGACGGCCGGAGAAAACATACCTACAAATGTTTTTTCTGTCCGGTGAAAAACGGGTGAAATGATGAATCCGGAAACCGATTCAGTTTTTTTTTCAATTGAGCATGCCCCGTAGCAGCATTTTCTATTCTGGAGTCTGTGTCTCTTTCTCTCTCCTTCCTCTCCTCCCCAGAACAAGAGATCCAAACCCTATCCCCGGGTATAAAAAAAAACACGGATCCACCAAAAAAACGAATCCTTCGCATCACTTTTTCACAATCTGCGCCAGATCAGTTTTTTAAAAATTCGCTGGATTCTGCCTGACGACAAAAAACTGATGTGTGAAAGTAGCCTTAGGAAGACGCTGCTCACACTGCTGTCCACCTTGTATATCTTATCTAATATTGGAGATAGCAGGGGTACTGAAATAAAAAAAATTAACTTTTTCACAATGCTGTCCACCCTGTCTATCTGTTCTCATAGTGGAAATGCCAGGGGTGCTGAGGTAAGAAGAAGCTGCTCACACTCCTATCCACCCTGTTTTTGTGATCCATACCATGGACGATTAGGTAAGAGGAGGCTCCTTAGACTGCTGTCCACCTTGTCTTTCTAAATGCTACTGGCTGCTGTGACCTGGAGATAGCAGTATAAGGTCACAACAGAGGAGTTTCCTACTGCCCATCCTCACAGGCACTGTGATAGTTTCTGCTCAGTGTAACAAAAAAGTTGTCATTTTATTTCTATAGTGATTACCCTTTAAAACAAAATAAATATGATTTGCTGGTAAATGTATGTAAACATTTGTTTATAATGACTCTTACTTTAGATTTGCATTTTTTTCCACTTTCTAAAGAATCCCCAGTCAGCCCAAAATGACAGATTATTTGTGTATGGTTTTTATTTTTATTTTGCTGTGATGCATTAATAGCAAAATTGGAAAAAAAAACGACAAAATTACACATAATTCCCTGCATTGTCACAAATAAACCCCACTCCTAGAAACAGATCGGTTACTCAGTAGATGGGCATTTGCAGCAACCTTTCCTGCTTGTGCATTCAGGAAACCAATATCTTACACACAAGACTACTATGGCCATGTTACAGTGCATGGATCATTTCCACACGTGAATATACTGGCGGCTGGTGACACAGGCTGGGTGGGTCCAGTTATGTTCATACAGGACTAGCACTAGTGGCTCTTTGCATTAACAAGAGTACTAAAAGGTGTTTCATAATAAGATTGGTGACAACATTCCTGGGAGAGAAGGCTACTCCAGCTGCTGAAATCTATAACTTGAGTGGGTGAATCCATATACATAGGCTTTTATAGTGAAAACCCTACAATATCGATTTTTTTAACCTCAAATATTTCTGTTTCTCAGAGTTTCTTATTTTTGATCTAGAGTAATGGATTTTAGGAGAAATACCTCAGTGGTACTGCAGATGTTCCCCAACGCTGATCCACAAGCTTTTCCAGGCAAGGCGTTCCATGGAATTATACCTACAAAGAAACCCGAATATGTGAGACTTCTGCAGAAACTGGGTATCATCTCTACTCTTCACCCACTGACCATGCGTCTAAGCAAACATGGAAGGAATATTAGTGAAGTGGAAGCTCGGTTAGAATAGTCTTTCCTAGAATAGGTTATTATTTTCTCTTCTTAACTGTATAGTTGTCACTTTCTCTAGATACCCCTAATAATTGAGCCCTGCTGCTTTACCCCCCCGACACATTTACCCAACTCAGCATGCTCTGAAGACCTCCTATACATGGAATACTGTCCTAGGCATGACATTTTGTTTCTTGCTAAATCTTACACCATTGCTGTTCCATACACTAAGGCCTAAGCAGTAGCACACCCTTTCCAACTGAGATGACACTATTAACGGGTATCTGTCATGAGAGTTTGGCTAGAATATATGAAAGCAGAATAATGTAAGGGCAAATACTTTGATCCAGCAATGTATCAGTTGCGCAGCTGCTTACTGCAGTTTAGATAAAATCACTGTTTATAGGCGGCACTAGAGTTTGGGTCCTCTCCGAAATTGATATTTGCATATTTAACTTCCCAGAGTAGCATTGCATGGCCTATATGTCTCCTTACACAATCTTGGCACTCTCCCTCTTAGACCCGCTGAAGGAGGCCTCTCACTTAGAAAAATCAGACCTCCCACATTGCACTGATGAGAGGCAAACACCTTGAAACACTTGTCTGCAAATAGAGTGTCTGGCGTGGTTGTTATCCTTGTCATGTGGCAAGGCTCGTTAAAGAGTCAGTAATTTCAGGATTGCTACCCCATATAGGTGGCACTAGAGTTCTAGTCCTCTTCTTCTCTGAAGAGGATATTTGCAGGTTTTATTTGCTACAGATCTACCAGTACTCTGAATGTGGAGCTCTGTATAACCGCGACAACACTACTGATTGGCAGCTTTTTGCCTAAGCACAGTGTACACAGCAGCCAATCAGTGCTGGGCGGGTTATACAAAGTTCATGAATATGGAGAAATATGTGTCAGCAGGTTTACTAGTCCTCTAGTGATAATCTCCTGCTGATAAAACACTGATTTTATCGACACTACAGCAAATAGCCCAGTAAGTGAGATATTGCTGGGATCAGAGTCTCTGTCACCTCATCTGAGAACAGCATGATGTAGGGTAAGGAAGAACAGACTCAGCTTGTTCATTTTAACTGCAGGACTGCCAACATTATTTTTCCACAGACCCCCAAGGAACTTAAAATGAAAACGGACATACCATACTGCCGGATGTCCACACATATCTGTTCTGCGGTTGTAGTATAATTTACAGGCAGCCCTTTGAGAACTTCACAAGATGACCAGATGTTGTAAAACATGAAAACAGGAACTGCAGAAAAGCCGAACACTCCAAGCCAGGCCACTCCCAAGATGTAGGTAAGAAACACAAACTGATGAGGAAATAAGTGAAGAAGATAAACCAATATCCTGAATTAAGCATCCAAATATTCCAGACACGTTCTTGGGCTCATTTACGGTCACTTGTGTCTTTAAGGGTACCGTCACACATTGAAATTTCCATCGCTACGACGTTACGATTCGTGACGTTCTAGCGATATCGTTACGATATCGCTGTGTCTGACACGCTACTGCGATCAGACACCCTGCTGAGAATCGTACGTCGTAGCAGATCGTTTGGAACTTTCTTTCGTCGCTTGATCACCCGCTGACATCGCTGGATCGTTGTGTGTGACAGCGATCCAGCGATGTCTTCGCTTGTAACCAGGGTAAACATCGGGTAACTAAGCGCAGGGCCGTGCTTAGTAACCCGATGTTTACCCTGGTTACCAGCGTAAATGTAAAAAAACAAACCGTGCATACTCACCCGTCGGTGTCCTTCAGGTCCCTTGCCGTCTGCTTCCTGCTCTGAGTGCCGGCCGGAAAGTGAGAGCAGATCACAGTGGTGCTGCGCTCTGCTCTCACTGTACGGCTGCACTCAGAGCAGGAAGCAGACGGCAAGGGACCTGAAGGACACCGACGGGTGAGTATGTACGGTTTGTTTTTTTACGTTTACGCTGGTAACCAGGGTAAACATCGGGTTACTAAGTGCGGCCCTGCGCTTAGTTACCCGATGTTTACCCTGGTTACCCGGGGACTTTGGCATCGCTCCAGCGCCGTGATTGCAACGTGTGACCGCAGTCTACGACGCTGGAGCGATGATTATACGACGCTGCGACGTCACGAATCGTGCCGTCGCAGCGATGAAAATTTCAATGTGTGACGGTACCCTTAGGGTGTCTCAGTGGCATTGTTCACACTAGTGTCACTGCAAGCTATGAAAGATCAGTCGGGACATTTCCATACAGTGATTGAGGAACCCTAGTGACTAATAATAAGGTCCATGGAGGTTTCATCAAGGTTTCTGTGGAAAGTTATGGAAATTGTGAGGGAGGTTCAATCCACACATATGAACAAAGCCTATGTAATAGTATGAAAAGTGGTCTGTTTCTTTATTCATTTTTCCCAAGAGAATAAAATAAAAGGATAATATATTAACATAGATCAACCATGGATATTCAGGATAACCACAACCATCAGTGTGTGCTTCTACTGGCACCGCCAGTCATAACTCCAGGTCAGAATTCTTGTGGACCACCTTATCCTCTCAATGACTGGACAATTTTCTGTTTTTGATGGGTTTTTTTCAGTTTTCAGTTTTTCCTCACCTTCTTCCAAGAGCCATAACTTTTTTTTATTTTTCTATCCACATAGCCGTATGAGGGCTTGTTTTTTGCAGTACAAGTTCTACTTTTCAATAATACCATTGATTTTATCTTGTGCTGCACTGGAAAGCGTGAAAAATATACCAGGTGCGTTAAAAATAAAAAAATCAATTGTGAAATTGCATTTTTTTGCAATTTAAATTTACCATATTCACTATCAGACAAAACTGGCCTGCGAATATGATTTTCCAGGTCACTATGATTACGCCAACACCAAACATATATTGTTTTCTTTTATTTAAGTAGTGAAAAAAAAAAATTGGAATTTAGCAAAAAAATGTAGGGAATATGAGGTTGTGTGAAGGTTTATTGTTAGCGTCCTCTGTGAATGTCTTCAGCAGACCGCAGGCTGTCAAGACAACACATCGGCGCCCCGCGATCACGTCACAGGCGCACTGGTGGGGGAGTAGAATTAAGCGCCCCATCAGATTAACAGCGACATTTAACAGGTTAACAGCCACGGGTGGAGATGCGCTCCACCTATGAGTGCCAGAGGCACGTGATGACGGAGTGAAAGAGTCAACAGCTGTCGGGAAAGATGTGGCCTCGGCGTGCAAGCCCGCGTCAGAGTCAGGGACATGACATATGACGCAACTATACGTCATATGTCATGAAGGATTAATGGTGTTTTCCTACACGTCATTCCCAAATCATCAGGGGTGGACATACCATAGGTACAACTTGTGGGGCCACACTTGGGCATAAGATAAAAAGGCCCATTTCTACCTCCAAAGCAGGTAGAATTGTACATTATGATGAACTATTTGACTACAAAAGGGCCCATATATTGTTTTTGCACAAGGGCCCTACACTGCCCATCATCAATAGCTATGAAAAATATAATTAGAAAAAAAAAAAGCTCTGTCCACTTTGCATCATTTTCCAGTGTAATACAATCCCTTTCACCGTGAAGCAATATTCTTACACAGATATTCTCACCATTCCACTGATGCATCGTCCACAAGCCGTGGTTTTAAATTCACTGTGCATTTCCTTCACGGCGCTGGTGGTGTAGAAACCCTCTGCCAGAAGAATGATCCCATACAGGAAAAAGAAGGAAGCAATTCCATAGATCACATACTGCATTAACTGGATTCTGGAAAATAGGAACATCCACATGTCAGGACGCATTCCAATAGGTAATACATTTACAGTTTGCAATCATTTGATTAAGGTTGGGGTCACATATCTTGGTGTGGAAAAATATGGCGGTGAGCATGCTGCAATCCTAGAGTGCAGTGACATAAGCACATTATGGTGAGATAGGGAATTGGACTGCATTAAATTCCCTACGATAGACTTGTGAGGGTCAATTGTAGGCAACAAACCATTGTCTAGCAGTGAATGATCAGACGGCCGACGCTTCCATGCACATTTTAGCCCACCTTGGCTGTTGTAGCCATTGAAACTGGCTATAGACCATGACAGCGCATGAAGCACGGACAATCTTTATGGATAAATTCTAGGAATGTTTTTGTCAGAGACCTTTCACGGACATGCGACTATCAGACGAATTAGCTTAAATATCACCAATGTTTGCACCCATGCGATGATTATCTGTCATTAATTGGTTAAAATAATCATTTATTGTAGATTTCACCCAATAGTGCTTCGGTTGAAATGAGCCATTTCGGTTAACTTTTGACTTACATTATGTGTTTAGCCCTCTTCTAAGAAGAACTTCACAGAGCCCAGCTAGTATATGTGCAAAACACATTATATTGCTCAGGCTGTAGAAGGACAGTAGAGACAGAAGACTTATGTCTTCTACACTAACTTTGTGCGTCCATAGATAGTAAGCATATTTGATAAACCTACACACTGCAAAGTCTGGTGTAGATCAAATGGAGATCAATAAACCTGTCTACTGTGACACTTTCTATGAACAATGCCTTCTGTAATGTTCACAATGCCAGGATTGAGATATTACAGGTATAAATGTTATACAGATGGAAAGCTTAAACAGATCTGTGGTATGGACCTGTAACATTTGCTGTAAAAACAAAAAGTGGTTTAATTTTGACATAGGCGATAATTTCCTTTATCTCAAAAACTGAAGACACGGTCTCATTTGTCATGGCATTTTGTCATTCATGTGTCAGAAAGAAAACAGAAAGGTGTTGGACATGTATTGAACATAATATTCACCACATCTTAAAAAACATATTTTATTATACTTAAAAAGTAACCCAACTTGATCTTCATTTTTCAAAATTACAGTAGCAGGCACTTGAATTGCCGGGAGATCATTGAGGGCCTGCGTCCTGACACCCCCATCGATCGTACAATAGATCCCGGGATATGTGCAACTCAGCAGACAGAAAAATAATTATTTTATTTCTACAGCGCCAACATATTCCGCAGCACTTTACAATTTTAGAGGGGACTTGAACAGACAATAAAGACATTATAAAATACGAAAAGGAGTGAGGGCCCTGCTCACAAGCCTACAATTTATGAAGATATAGGGGAGACACAAAAGGCAAATTGTAAAAAGTGCTTATATTGTACGATACAGCCACAATACACTAAATAGGGTATGCACACAAAGCTGCACGAACTGGTCACCAGCCTGTATGTGTACAGTACAGACACAGAGGGCTATTAACTGCATGGCGGGTGTGTGAACAGATGCTACGAGGGTCATGATTTTGAAAAAACTTTTGTATGGCCAAAACGGGGGTTAATTAGATAAGTGGGGTGGGGCAATAGGCCAGTCTAAAGAAATGTGTTTTAGGCCACTCTTAAAACTGTGGGTATTGGGAATTAATCGAATTGAACTGGCAAGTGCATTCCAAAGAATTGGCACAGCAGGCAAGAAGTCTTGGAGACGGAAATGAAAGGTTCGGATTATTGAGGATTTTAGTTTTAAGTCATTAGCAGACTGGAGGGCATAGGTAGAGTGGTAGACTGAGACGAAGGAGGAGATGTATGGTGGTGCTGAATCATGCAGCACTTTGTGGGTGAGAGTGTTAAGTTTAGATTGAACTCTGTATCGGATGGACAACCAGTGCAATGACTGGCACAGGGTGAAGGCATCGGTGTAGAGGTTGGAAAAGAATAAGATCCTGGTTGCTGCATTTAGGGTGCATAATAGAGGGGAGAGTTCGGTAAGAGGGAAACGGTTTAGTAGAAAGTTGCAATACTCCAGACAAGAATGAATAAGAGATACAGTACGAGTTTTGGCCGAGTCAAAGAAAAAGGTCGAATTCTAGAGATATTTTTGAGGCGTAGGTGACATGAGCAAACAAGTGATAAGATGTGGGGAGTGAAATATGATACCAAGTTAGTGGAGTGAGGAAACATAAGCAGTTCAGTTTTTCACGGATTCAGTTTTATATAGAAAGAGGACATAATGTTAGAGACAGCAGAAAGACAATCACTGGTATTTTGTAGTAATGCAGGGTTAAGGTCAGGAGTCGATGTGTATATTTTGGTGTCATCAGCATAGATGTACTAAAAACAGAAACTACGGATTGTTTGTCCAATATGGGCGGTGTACAAGGAGAAAAGGAGGAGGCCTAGGATGGAACTTTAACCCGTTTCTGCCATCAGACGGAATAGTAGGTCCGATGGCAGAACCCCTCGCTTTGATGTGGGCTCCGGCGATGAGCCCGCATCAAAGCCGGTACATGTCAGCTGTTTTACGCTGTTTTAGGCGTGGGTGGAATCGCGATCCGCCCACGCCTATTAACTAGTTAAATGCCGCTGTCAAACTGACAGTGGCATTTAACAAGCGCTTCAGGCCATCCGGCTGGAAATGTGCGCACCGGTGGCCCCAGTCATATGATCGGGGATCATCAGCACGTCGGCATGACAACCAGAGGTCTCCTTGAGACCTCTATGGTTGTTGATGCCGGATTGCTATGAGTGCCACCCTGTGGTTGGTGCTTATAGCAATGCTGTAATTCTACTACATGGAGGCGATCTGAGTATTGCTCCTATGTAGCAGAGCCAATCAAGTTGTGCCAGCTTCTATCCTCCCATGGAGGCTATTGAAGCATGGCAAAAGTAAAAAAAACACGTTAAAAATATGAAAAAAATAAAAATAAAAATTATAAAAGATTCAAATCACCCCCCTTTTGCCACATTCAAAATAAAACAATAAAAAAAAAAATAAAACCTACACATATTTGGTATCGCCGCATTCAAAATCGCCTGATCCATCAATAAAAAAAAAGGATTAACCTGATCGCTTAAAGGCATAGCGATAAATCCAAAACGCCAGAATTAAATTTTTTTGGTCACCGTGACATTGCATTAAAATGCAATAACGGGCGATCAAAAGAACGTATTTACACCAAAATGGTATCATTAAGAACGCCAGCTCAGCACACAAAAAAATAACCCCTCACCCGACCCCAGATCACGAAAAATGAAGATGCTACGGGTATCGGAAAATTGCGCAAGTTTTTTTTTTTTTTTTAAAGCAAAGTTTGCAATTTTTTTTCACCACCTAGATAAAAAATAACCTAGACATGTTTGGTGTCTATGAACTCTCAGTGACTTGGAGAATCATAATATCAGGTCAGTTTTAACATTTAATGAACCTAGCAAAAAAGCCAAACAAAAAAACAAGTGTAGGATTGCACATTTTTTGCAATTTCACCGCACTTGGAATTTTGTTTACTGTTTTCTAGTACACGATATGTTAAAACCAATGGTGTCGTTTAAAAGTGCAACTCATCCTGCAAAAAATAAGCCCTCATATGGCCATAGGACGGAAAAATAAAAAAGTTATGGCTCTGGGAAGGAGTGGAGCAAAGAACAAATACGCAAAAACAAAAATACCCCGGGTCATGAAGGGGTTAAGGAATCCCGACAGTAAGGGAAAGGAGAGACGGAGAACCAGCAAAAGATACAGTGAAGGAGCAGTCAGAAAGGTAGTGGGAGAACCAGGAGAGAACGGTGTCCTTGAGCCCGATAGAGCAGAGCATAGTGAGGAGGAGCTGGGGATACAGTGTCAAATGCTGCAGAGAGATCCAGGAGAATCAGCAGGGAGTAGTGACCATTAGATTTAGCTGTTAGCAGATCATTAGAGACTTTAGTGAGGGCAGTTTCAAAAGAGTTTAAAGAGCAGAAATCAGATTGTAAAAGGTCGAGAACAGAATTATCAGAGAGAGAATGGATTAGACGGGAGTGGACTAAGTGTTGAGGGTTGGTTTTTTAAGTAATGGATGTATACTGGTGTGTTTAAATTAGGATGGAAAAATACAAGATGAAAGGGAGTGATTAAATATTTTAGTTAGGTGAGTGGTGACAGGGTGGGAAAATGACTGGAAATGTGAGGGAACAGGGTCACTGGTACAGGTAGTAAGGCAAGGAGATGCAAGGAACCTGGTCAATTCTTCTTGTGTGACTGGTTCAATAAAAACATGAGCAAGATGCAGTGCAGGAGGGAAAAGAATGCATAGTGTTAGGGGATTGGGAGAAAATTTCAGCCAGATATGGTCAATTTTTTCTCAGAAATGGCAGGTGCACACAGCTCCTGCCTGAGCTCGCACAAAGCCCAGAGTAAAAATTCAATGGAAAGAATATGCTTCATAATTATTAATTTCCATTGAATCTGTACTCCAGGCTTTGTACGCAGTCAGACAGGATCTGTGCGCTCCTGTCTTCCAAGCTGCACACCTTTTGGGAATCTATTCTGCGATTGTAGGGGCAGTGTCTTTGGACCTGCACACTCACAGATCTGAAGGCCGTTCAAGAGCCAGTATAAGAAAAATCAAGAAGAAAGTTTATTTACATTTTCAAAAGGGTTATCCAAGACTTAATTTTTTTTCTTCTATGGAGCGAAGCACTTATTGGCAGGTAGGTGCTAACTACCTGCCTGTTCTGCCGTGCGACAATTTCTTCTGGCTCAGAGCAGTCACAAACCACTCCTGAGAGCGATTCTCCTTCTTCCTGTGATGTCATGTCAACAGAGCAGTTCCTTCTCATCCGCTCAGTCAATGAGCATCACTGCTCGTGTAATGTTGATTGACAGCTGGTTCACGCTAAAGGCAAGTGCAGACAGCGGTATTATCGGTCCGAGTGTGATCCGAAAAAACATCAGATCGCACCCAGATCAATGTTACATATCCATTATTTTCCTGTTACAGAGTCTGTCTCAAGAAAAAAGAAAATCACTGCATGTCAGAGTTTGAGCCGATATTTGGATCACACTTGGCAATGCAAGTCAATGAGTGTGTGGAAATCAGCACAATGCACTCAGATGAAACTGACAATGTAGAAGATGGAGAAAGTTTTTTCTCCATCTTCTCCTCACAGTGTGCTGCTGATTCTCTTATCCAAGAGAATCTAATCACACTATGTGGACACCCTGATCAAAGTTTGATCTGTGCCATTTGCATAATCCGTGAGATTCTTTCAGATGGAACTACGGCTGTCTGCATGAGCCCCAACGCTGTGGCTAGTCGGCTGTCAATCTACAGGACCTTAAAGGGAACCTATCACCCCCAAAATCGAGGGTGAGCTAAGCCCACCGGCATCAGGGGCTTATCTACAGCATTCTGTAATGCTGTAGATAAGCCCCCGATGTATCCTGAAAGATGAGAAAAAGAGGTTAGATTATACTCACCCAGGGGCGGTCCGATCCGGTGGGCATCACGGTCTGGTCTGGGGCCTCCCATCTTCTTACAATGACGTCCTCTTCTTGTCTTCATACTGCGGCTCCGGCCCAGGGGTACCTTGTCTGCCCTGTTGAGGGCAGAGCAAAGTTCTGCAGTGTGCAGGTGCCGGGAAAGGTCAGAGAGGCCCAGCACCTGCGCACTGCAGTACTTTGCTCTGCCCTCAACAGGGCAGACAAAGTACGCCTGCGCCAGTGCCGCAGCGTGAAGACCAGAAGAGGGGGACGTCATCTGATGAAGATGGGAGGCTCCGGACCGGACCGGAGACACCCATCGGACCGGACCGCAGCGGGACCGCCCCTGGGTGAGCATAATCTAACCTCTTTTTCTTATCTTTTAGGATACATCGGGGGCTTATCTACAGCATTACAGAATGCTGTAGATAAGCCCCTGATGCTGGTGGGCTTACCTCACCATCGATTTTGGGGGTGACAGGTTCCCTTTAACAGCAACACTCCATCAACAGAGCCGAAGAGAACAAACTACTCAGCCGACATGACGTCACAGGAAGCAGCAGAGTCACCACCAGGAGAGGTCCAAGACTGTTCTGAGCCAGGAGAGATTGTCACTGGGCAGAAAAGGCAGGTAGTTAGCAACTATCTGCTGATAAGTACTTAGTCCCATTGATAAAAAAAAAACACAACTAAAAAAAACATTCTTGGATAACCCCTTTAAGTATTTGCACCCAATGGGACTGAATTATGACTTTTCCCACCACTGACACTTTTGTACAAGACCCGATAATATCTATAGGACATACTAAGTGGCATTTCGTGTCAAGATGGTAAAAATTGCTCTATTGATATTAGACGATTA
The DNA here is from genome assembly GCF_051348905.1 of Ranitomeya variabilis. Classification (NCBI taxonomy): domain Eukaryota; kingdom Metazoa; phylum Chordata; class Amphibia; order Anura; family Dendrobatidae; genus Ranitomeya; species Ranitomeya variabilis. The sequence goes on along the minus strand of NC_135234.1, from coordinate 486,428,997 downwards.
ATTTGTTGCAGAAAATTCTGTGACTGAGATTCCATTCTATTCATCAGTACGGGGCTACTTATTCATCATGTGTATGGATTTCTGTACATAAATTAGACAGTTCCAACAAATGTAATAGTTGGGACAGCAAATATTTGACAACTTTGGTGTAAGGACGTGATCTTTATAACATTAGGTCTTTTGGTTTAGATACTCACACTTCAGTTAGAAGAGCGTGGTCACTGGCATTCGAGGAGAAGTGCTGTTCAAGGATGGTCACTGTGCCGGTGAGGGCCACATGACCACAGCCGCAGAAGAGGGCCACTCCAGAAAAGCAGAGAATGGTCGCCACCAGTGAAGCATATGGAACTCCTCCCAAGCACTTAATGCAGCATTCAAAGCAACCTGCAGACAGAGGCAAAAGTCAGGAAAGCGGGTGACCAGTGAACACAAGTGCATACAGCAGCCATTGTTACAAGCTGCGCTGCAGCTGCAAGTAGCCCTCCCCCAGAAACTAGGTCATAATAACAAAGGATGCAATGTAGGGAGCAAGATTTAAAAAAAATGTATTCCAACAAGATGGCACTATGTACATGGGACAGCTCCACTTTCAATCAGGTCATCCACATCTTTAAATTGCCTTTTTGTGTTTATGGAAAGCAGTTGAAGGCACTTTCATTTCCCACCACATAAATCTAGCAAACAAGCATGCAAGATGTGCACAAGGCTTGATCAGCACAAAATAATTCATTATACAAGAGGTGGTGGCAGACAAAGCAAAACAAGGTGGCAGAACACAGTGTGCAGCCTGACATTAATATTCTGCCTGGCGGGCTCATCAGATGAACTTCCAGCACTCAGTATTCTTCTGGGATATTTACACTGCAAATCTGAGTCTCAGATGGATTTGAAGGAACAATGCATACAGAGATATCCCAATAACGGCTCTGGAAGCAAATCCACATTACTGTAAGGTAGAAAGTACTTTAAGATCTAATGTAATACAGTTGCTTCTCACAAAATTAGAAAATCATCAAAAAGTTAATTTATTTCAGTTCTTCAATACAAGTGAAAATCATATATTATATGGAGTCATTACAAACAGAGTGATCTATTTCAAGTGTTTATTTCTGTTAATGTTGATGATTATATGGCTTACAGCCAATGAAAACCCAAAATTCATTATCTCGCCTGTATGTTGCAATGCAGTCATTTCCTTTTAAGTCAGCTTTACCAATTACCAATCACATTATATGGGGTCATGGAATGCTGTTCATATGAATATGTTTAAGAGTATGTGGGCACCTACAGTGTTGAAGGGGTGTAAACTATGCAAAATCTTCTAACTCAATCTGATTTTAGTAATATAAGCAGTTATAGTGGTTGTCCACTACTTTATCACTGATGACCTGTCCTTCGGATAGGACAGCAATGTCTAATCACTCAGGGTCCGACACCCAGTACCCCCGCCAATCAGCTGTTCTCGATGCCGGCGTCCGGAAAAGCACAATAGTGCAGCTGCTCTGTCTTCTGATAGTGGCCAGGGAAGGGGACTGCACACCTCTGCCCTCCACTGATTGGAACAGGAGGCCCCAGCCGCGGCCACTACCAAAAGACAGAACAGCTCTGTAACTGAGCAGTTCAAGCCCAGACAGCGCTACCGACGCCAAGAACAGCTAATTGGTGGGGGGGGCCGGGTGTTGGACCCCGACTGATCAGACATGGATGACCTATCCTAAGGATAGGTCAATGATAAAGTACTGGACAACCTCTTTAAATTAAAATCTTCATACTAATGAGGCATAAAAATAGCCTATAAAGTTAGACAATTGTAAATAAGGAATATATAATTATACAGGTGTATTAAAGTCAGTGGATGACAAGGGAGATTGTAAAATAAGCAAATAGCATTTTATAAAAAAGCTAGGGTCTCTACTTGGTAGTGCCAAAATAAGAGAGAGCATACTTATCTAAGCACTTATAAGTCTTAAGTACCAGACAACGGCAATGGGCAATAATAATGCTGTTTAGGGGAGAAGGGAGGAACTTTTTCTAACTTAAAAATACTTTTTGAAGGGAGCAATCACCAAAAATTACCTATTGTTTAAAATCACACCTCCTGTTTCAAGAAATAACACATGTACATAGACACAATGGTCAGATCCCGACCGTATCTTTTGTATTGCAGCATCTGACGAACATGGGCAAAAGTCATTGTGAAGGGAAGGGGTGCAGGGTCACCTATTGTGATTAGTGGATCCTGTGTCATCAGTTGTGCATAGAGGGGTCACTTGTCATTGTAACCCTGCCTTTGAGAATAGTGAGCTTACTGAAAACTCTCCTGAAAGATCAAGAAGTACAAGTTATAAGAAACCCCAGTGCCACTGTTAGAGTTGCAAGATTGCAACATTTTAATATTTATTTTTTTATAAGGATAGTTAAAAAAAAATGACGAAATGTAAAGAAAACATGCAACACAAAAACATGATTTAAACAAGAAGTCATTTTCTAAGGATAATGTCCCTTTAAGATTTGCACTAAATCAGCTGAAGGAATGGTCACTGTCATTTTAAACTCACAAATTAGGAGGGTCTGTAACTCCTGCTGAAATCAGCCACTAAATGCATTGACATGAGAAAGCAGCACCTCTGTGTATTCACCACTGTTTGTTTTCAAGGACAGTCTGTAAAGTAGATCGATGGAGACCTGTCTATAATGTCCATTAAGCTCGAAAGATTGACAGCGAACACAAGTGGTACTGACCTGGTTTTTCATTAACGTTTATGAAAATAAAAAAGTCGCCCATTCGGTTATGCCCAGTTTGGGGGACTCCTAGTAATCCGTATTCCACAACCCATAGATTATGGAATAATTTTAAAGCACTGCACAATATGAATATGGGTCTATGAATAAATCACAGCATTCTGTACATTTTTGGAATGTTCTACTCATTATAACCCACCTAAAACAGAGGAGATAGGAGATGTTGCTCTTTAGAACTAATAAACTGCTAACAAGTAAACCAGAGGATTAGCGAGTTTCATAAACATCATAAACTGAGGCATAACAAAATAAATCAAGAGTCTAATGCTTTGCTGTAAAAAACTATTTAGAAAAAGCTCCAATAGTAACGGGATACAGTCAGCAGCTGCAATGACCATCCGATGGGTGGATTTTCTATACAGACGCACAATGTTCCTACAATCAGGGCTTCTATACATCCACTTCATAAGATACTTCAACAGCTGAAAAGTGTCTGTCCCTGCACGGGTAAGACGGGTCGTGTAAATAGCAGTTAGCTAACGCAAATATTTTACCATGGGAAGCATTTCATAGCCAATGGCAGAAGAGATGTCCTTCCAGTTGTCACAGAGGTCGTTCACATGCGCTCCATGGAGACTTTACTCTTGTCTAAACAATACAATGCATATGTTGCTTGAGACTCAGGCTCCTACTTTCATGGTGGAGATTACCATAGGGAAGAAGAAAAAGTTCCTCCAGTATTATCCAGCTGTTTTACAATCAGAAAGGAAGTTGTGGCTCTTCTGACTGTAGAAAATAGTGACCAGTATAACTAAAGAAGTTAAAGGAGTTATCAATTTGCCTTACGGTGCATTTACATTGCGGTCTGTCTCCCATTGGGGCATACGTCTGAAATCCCCGGGGTCCGGATGCATGCGCAGACAGGGCCAATAGACTAACAGTGACTGCAGAGCGAACATGAGCTCTGCTGTGCACTTTTTCGGGAGTGTACGCCTACAGGAGGTGGACTATGTCTGATTGTCGGCCTCCTGTAGGTGTACACTCCAGAAAATGATGAACAGCAGAGAGTACGTTTGCTCTGCCGTCACCGTTACAGTCTATGGTCAGGACTCCTTATTGAGGGGGGGGATTTCGGACATATGCCCCATCAAGGACACAGAACACAATGTGAAAGCAACCTAAGAACCAATAAGCAGGTACATGCGCTACTTACCTAGCTGCCAGGCACCGACCTCTGCGGGAACAAAGCAGTCACCGACCGCTCCTGCCAGCGATTCAGCGACTTCTGCTGACATCATATCGACATAGCAGCAGTTTCTCATCCGAACTGTTATGTTGATGAGGCGTGACTTCCAATGTCATGCTGATTAATGAGCCAGCTCCCCACTGCCTAATGCCCCCTTCACACGTCCGTAAACTACCGGTACCGGAAAAATGGTATCGGTGTAATCAGTTTTGGATCAGTGTGCCATCCATTTTTTTACAGAATGGCTTGAGAAAAACCTATTCCAAATGTAATGTAATTTACAATGTTAAATACATACAGCACACAGATGACACCCGGATGCCATCTATGTGCTGTGTGTATTTTACACGGACCCATAGACTTGTATTGGACATTGTCATCCATACTGCTGGTAGAAAAACTGACATGTGCAGTACTATAGATTATAATGAGTATGTGGTATTTGTGTTATTCGTGAAATGAACAGATGCCACATGTACCGTAAACACGGATATGTGAAGGGGGCCTTACAGCAGGAAGCTAGATAGCGATCAGCATGACGTCGGCAGTCATGCCTCGACGACAGCGCAGCCCATGAGAAGAGCTGCCCGGTTGACATGGAGCAGCAGTTAGTGATAGCTCTGTGCCAGCGCCTGGTACAATAGGCAGGTAGTTGCCCGTTAGCAAAAAACAAACAGGCAGGTAGTTGCTGTTTCTTTTGTTTTACTATGGGTCTAAAACTAAGTCCTGGATAACCTCTTTGGGGAAAAGGCTGAAAAATAATATTTTTCCCACGACATCTTCACAGAACACAGTGTATTGCATAGTTTTGTGCTAGCAGAGTATCTTTGGCGTGCTCGAATACTATGTTCAAGTCACCGCGGCTGCATGTCTCGTGGTTGTTCGATAGCCGCAACACAAGGAAGGATTGCCTAACAATAAGGAAATCTGTGCACGTGCTGCAGCTGTCGAACAGACGCGAGACATGCAGCCACGGTGACTGGAACATAGTGTTCGAGCATGCCGAAGAGATACTCTGCTAGCACCCGAGCATGCTCGGATATCCCTACACTACCTTATCTGAGCACATTTGCTCAACATCAGGATTTTGGCCGGTTTCCGTTATTTTTCCTTTGAGAAAAGTTGGTGCCATTTTTAAAGCATTTTGCACCTAATCCATCATTTTTATTTTGTGCTCATTAAAGAGACATATTCATCGTTTAATCCATATTTATGACACGCAATTTAAAATGCTGCACAAAAAGTTGCAAAAGCACTCTAATAGAGGGGTGGCATAACAGGTGAATGATAAGTTCTACACAGAAGTCTTACATCTAAAGATGTGATTAGAAAAAAAAACGAACGACGCAGTCAGAAGCAAAACTGGCTTCAAACAATCCTCTGATGGTAAACTCCCACATAGGGCGCCATGTCATGCCTTGGTTCCTTCTAGGGGCTAGCTCTGCTGGTTTCTGTGAAATCTAGTCTTACAGGGCAGCTGATAACTGGTACCCCCTCGTGGTCACAGATCACTGAATAGGGCAAACAGTGAGCCCACCTCCAGTGCCATGCCACGGCACTGAAAAGTAGCTTTTCTCCAGGAAATGTAAAATAAATATGGACAAAGTAGATCTCTAAGGCAAGTGGCTAGAAACCATGTCTATTCTAAATGTCGCCCTTAAGAAGGACTTACTTGAAAGATATTCTGCCTAGGGATCATTAAACTAAAAAGGAAAAAAAAGTGGAGAAAAACACTCAAGAGCGCCACAGAGTTGGCAGCATGTTCAGAATTGATATATACAGTCCTGGGCAAAGGGAGTAGGGGGGATTATGTGCTTTTTAAGACATTGCACAATGCAAGTTATACTTTACCCTGATACTTTTTATTAAGAATATATTTTCTATCTGGCAGCCAGAGTCATCTCCTCATCATCAATAAGACAAACGACGATGTGTCAAACACTGGCTGCAAATCCAACTTTCCACGTTGAAGCTTCTAATATACCACCTGTAATAATGTGGTTAATGTGGTGAGCTTAATGAACGTGTCACTTCAGTGCCCAGACTTATTACTGACCATCTAGGAGGATGTGTACATCCTGAAGAAATCCAATGAAATTACATTCTAATTTAAAAAGAAAAACGTACATTGAATCCTGGAATAAAATAATAATCACTGAGCTGCATTTAGGACTGATATAATCCATAGATAACCGGCACACATTAGGGGATTAACTGGTATGACTGGAAAGTTAGCGAGATGACAAAGGGACAAAGCGAGCAGCTAAGCTATTGGACAATCTAGAGACATACGGGGGGGCAGCGCAGCTTGTTAAATGGGAAGATCTTCCATATGATCCTAGGGGAGCTGCACTATCCATGAATAGTGATTATGCACAGAAATACATTTACACACTGCATGTAGGACTTTTTATGTCTATATACATCAATGTCATGTCCATGAGACAGATATATTCACACACAAACACACTTTGACACACACCATGGAATGTGTAGGCAAAAAAAAAGTCTGCCAGTAGTGACTAGTTTTTGAGCTGCGGACCATTGAGATCTCTAACTAAACATTACGAGGGCATAAAAGTCAAATTGGCTCCAACAGCGTTTCAACGGTTTAGTCAAGGGTAAATTATAAAGGCTAAATTCACATGTCCAATATTAACCCATTTGAAATGGATCCAGTAAGCAAAAAAGATCGATTTCAAATGGAAGAAAAATGAATGACTATTTAGGAGATCAATTTTCCATGGACTTAAATGGTTACAAAAAAACGAAAAAAAAAAAAAACAGATCCAGTTACAATTAGTTTTATTTTGTGGGACGAAAAAAAATTTGTGTCTGCACAACTGTTCTGTCCTACAAAGATAACGGATGATGATGATTGCTGCCGGATCAGTTTCAAATGGATGATTACTGGACATGTGAACTCAGCCTGGCACACGAAGTGAAAATGCCTGAACTGTAGACTTCAAGGTCTATGTATGCTAGAATTTAAGTCTATAAAACAAAATTTTTCAGCTTGCTCAGCATGCAAAAATACAGGATAGCAGTGTGAGCATCCTCCTCTTATGTCAGCACTAGTGATGAGCGAACGTGCTCGGATTAACGTTTTATCCAAGCATCTGGGAGTGGCTCGTATATTATGTTCGAGTCCCTGCGACTGCAAGATTTGTGGCTGCTGGACAGCCTGAACACATGTGGGGATTCCCTAACAAACAGGCAATGCCCACGTGACCAGGCTGTCTAACAGCCGCAAACCATGCAGCTGCAGGGACACGAACATAATATACGAGCCACTCCCAGATGCCCGGATAAGACGTTAATCTGAGCACATTCGCTCATCACTAGTCAGCACCCCTCCAGTATTAGATCACAAATCCACTGGTAGCACATCTTCCTTCTCACAGATGGAGGGGGCAGAGCTTCCTGCTGCACTCACAGTGTCCTATAAACATTACAGGACAGGATTATTCCAGTTCAGCAAGCCTAAAGAAATGAGCCGGTGTAACAGGCCATAGTATATCCTGAGTTCAGACTATATCTGGGGTTAAAGCCGCCTAGGCTTCATTATACCCTGGGTATATTATGGCCTAGGCAAATTTATACTACAGGGTATCAATTGGCGTATTTCATACACTCTCATGCCAGATTATATCCCCCTTGATAGCAGCATTGAGTGATATACACAAGAATTACTTCATTTTTCAACATCTTACTGAGGGTTCAGGTTTGTCAGGTAAGGCTTCTTTCACACTTCCGTTTTTACAATCTGCACAGGATCCCTCAAAATGTTGAAGAGATGGATCCTGTGCAGATTGTAAAAAACGGGTGCACTGGGTCCGTTTTTTTGACGGACCCGTCGAGGCCATGTGCACCTTCGGTATATGCATCTTCGCAGCGGTTTTCCGCTGGGAAAACGCATACACAACACAACCCACGTTAAAAATAATAAAAATAAAAAAATTGCGATATTCTTACCTTCCGGCGTCACCAGCGGCCTTCTGATGCTTGCGATGCTGCCGGCAGCTTCCGTTCCCAGTAATGCCTTGCGAGCAATGACCTGTGATGACGTAGTGGTCTCGCGAGACCGCTACGTCATTGGGTCATTTCGCAAAGCATCACTGGGAACGGCAGCTGCCGGTGAGCATTGGGAGCATCGGAAGGCTGCTGGTGACGCCGGAAGGTGAGAAAATCACTATATTTTTTTTTTTTTTTTATTATTTTTAACATTATATCTTTTTACTATTGATGCTGCATAGGCAGCATCAATAGTAAAAAATAGAGAGAGAGAATTTCCCTGACGGGAAATTCTTCCGCACATGCTCAGTTTCAAAAGATGGCATTCGTCGCTGGATTCCTGCTTTTGACAGTCAGCGACGGATCCTGCTCCCATAGGCTTCCATTATAGCCAATGACGGGCAGTGCAAAATCCGTCGCTGAGCGATTTTCCGACGTACAGAAAAAACGTTCCTCTATGCGTTGTCTCCGCCCGACGGACCGCTATTTTACGACGGATCCAGTGCATGACGGATGAAACGGATGGCCATCCGTCACAATCCGTCGCTAATACAAGTCTATGAGAAAAAAACGGATCCAGCAGAAACATTTGCTGGATCCGTTTTTTTCACAAAAAGACGCATTGTGACTGAAACAGAAAGACGGAAGTGTAAAAGAGGCCTTAGGGTACCGTTACACAAAACGATTTACCAACGATCACGACCAGCGATACGACCTGGCCGTGATCGTTGGTAAGTCGTTGTGTCTGTCACACAGACAGCTCTCCAGCGACCAACGATGCCGAAGTCCCCGGGTAACCAGGGTAAACATCGGGTTACTAAGCGCAGGGCCGTGCTTAGTAACCCGATGTTTACCTTGGTTACCATCGTAAATGTAAAAAAACCCAAACCGTACATACTCACATTCCGGTGTCCGTCAGGTCCCTAGCCGTCTCCTTCCCGCACTGACTGACTGCCGGCCGTAAAGTGAAAGCAGAGCACAGCGGTGACGTCAAAGCTGTGCTCTGCTTTTACTTTCCGGCCGGCAGTCAGTCAGTGCGGGAAGCAGACGGCTAGGCACCTGACGGACACCGGAATGTGAGTATGTACGTTTTTTTTTTACATTTACGATGGTAACCAGGGTAAACATCGGGTTACTAAGCGCGGCCCTGCGCTTAGTAACCCGATGTTCACCCTGGTTACAAGCGAAAGCATCGCTGGATCGGTGTCACACACACCGATCCAGCCATGACAGCGGGAGATCCAGCGACGAAAGAAAGTTCCAAACGATCTGCTACGACGTACGATTCTCAGCAGGGTCCCTGATCGCTGCTGCGTGTCAGACACAGCGATATCGTATGGATATCGCTGGAACGTCACGGATCGTACCGTCGTAGCGACAAAAGTGCCACTGTGAGACGGTACCCTTAGTTCTGTGAGAAGATAACTGACTTAAGTTCTAAATACAGACTTTTACCACTTACATCCGTAAAACATCAAATCAGTAAAAATATCAGACTACCTCAAAGATATAATGAAGTGAAGAATCCTACCGCACTTCTCAGTAGTTACACATTAAAAGCAGCTGGGTGTCTGAGTATGATAGAAAGATCTGCACACTTTTCAACCAAAGACAAGGTGAGAAAACCAGTGAAGGTAAAAGCACTTATCTCAATAGACAACAGTGTAATCTCACATGTAATGACTGTTGTCCAGTGTCAGTCACATCGTATTGTAAGATCAATCTTCATCATGTGATTAACAACACAAATACCTTCCCACTACTTGTAAGTTAGTTTTAAGTTAATGAAAAATGGCATCTAAAAGTTATCTTATTTGCAAGGACTCATAAAATAGAGGGGTATAGTTTGGCGTAGGCTATTTTACACCCCAAGGTACAGTTTGGCCTAGGACAGTTTATCACCCAGGGTATACTCTGGCCTGGGACAAAGCATACCTGGGTTTAATCTGGACAACCTTCTGTGGTTTTTGCGGCCCTTTGATTTACGATTGGGGTCGTGTCCGTAAGCTGTGAAAAACACAGAGCAAGTGATATTTTTTCACAGCCGTAAATCCGGCCATACGGCGTTCCTACGATTTTTCACAGCCCGTTTTTGCTGCCCCATAGAAATTTATTGGGGATGCAAAAACGGGCCGCAAAACCACAGCAAGTGTAAAAGAAGCCTAAGTTGGCCTAATACACCGGCGCATAAGTTGGTATATGTGCAATATGTAAGAGCACGTTCACACTGTGGCCATTTCACAAACAAAACTCAAGAAAAAGAAACAAAAAAAAAAAACTAAACAAAATGAGCATGTATCCTGTAGTAAGAAAATACTAATAGTGCATGTACACTACTGTTCAAAACTTTTATTAGTCAAATGAGTTACCAAATGAATTGAAAATCCAGTCCAGACATTGACAAGGTTCGAAAAAAATATTTTTATTTGAAATAATAAATTTTCTCCTTCAAACTTTGCGTTCCTCAAACAATGCTCCCTTTGCAGCAATTCCAGCATTGCAGATCTTTGGCATTCTAGCAATTAATTTGCTGAGGTAATCTGGAAAAATTTCACTCCATGCTTCCAGAAGCCCCTCCCACAAGGTGGTTTGGCTTAATGGGCACTTTTTGCGTACCATACGGTCAAGTTGCTCCCACAACAGCTTAATTGGGTTGAGATCTGTTGACTGTGCTGGCCACTCCATTACAGATAGAATACCAGCTGCCTGCTTCTTCCCTAAATAGTTCTTGCATAATTTAGAGGTATGCCTTGGGTCATTGTCCTGTTGTAGGATGAAATTGGCTCCAATCAAGAAATGTCCAGGGGGTATGGCATGGCATTGCAAAATGGAGTGATAGCCTTCCATATTAAAAATCCCTTTGACCTTGTACAAATCTCCCACTTTACCAGCACCAAAGCAACCCCAGACCATCACATTACCTCCACCATGCTTGACAGATGGCGTCAGACACTCTTCCAGCATCTTGTCAGTTGTTCTGTGTCTCACAAAGGTTCTTCTGTGTGATCCAAACACCTCAAACTTGGATTCGTCTGTCCATAACACTTTTTTCCAATCTACTTCTGTCCAATGTCTAAATTTACACCAAGAAAGCAGTCATAATGTCCAGAATACACAAACGTGCAAAAACTTTATTTTCTAATAACAGGTATAAAACATAGGAAATGGGAGATTCTCTGCGCCAAACTCAGCACATACAAAAGGACAGGTGGAGGTGCATGTGATTATACATATCTCTCAAAGACCCATATTAACATGCAGAGTTATAGATGTAAATAAATCACACAAGCCTAAACTCATAATGGACTAGTGCCATGGATCCTTGTGGCATATATACAAATATAAGTGTGGTAAGTATACATACCAAAATAAGAAGTCACAGCACACATGCACACAGCTCCCGTCCACCCCGACGCACGTTTTGGCAAATACCTTCCTCAGGGGGCCCATGTGCTTAGTTTGGCGCAGGGGATCTCCCATTTGCTATGTTTTATATCTGTTATTAGAAAATAAAGTTTTGTACGTTTGTATATTCTGGACATTATGACTGCTTTCTTGGTGTGAACTTATTCCTAGTGAAACTGGAGTTTGTTCAATATGGTCCTGTCCTGTCTTACCGTTACTTTGGTTAAAATAATTTACAATAGGAGAAATTGATAATATAAGACGGGTTATGTATTCCACTAACTATTCATGTCTAATGTCTGTGTTCTTTTGCCCATATTAATCTTTTCCTTTTATTTAGCCAGTCTCAGATATGGCTTTTTCTTTGCCACTGTGCCCTGAAGGCCAGCATCCCAGAGTCGCCTCCTGACTGTAGATGTTGACACTGGCGTTTTGCGTGTACTATTCAATGAAGCTGCCAGTTGAGGACCTGTGAGGCATTGATTTCTCAAACTACAGACTCTAATGTACTTGTCTTGTTGCTCAGTTGTGCAGCGGAGCCTCCCACTTCTCTTTCTACTCTGGTTAGAGACAGTTTGTGCTCTCCTCTGAAGGGAGTAGTACACACCATTGTAGGAAATCTTCAGTTTCTTGGCAATTTCTCGCATGGAATAGCCTTCATTTTTAAGAACAAGAATATTGTCGAGTTTCACATGAAAGTTCTTTTTTTCTGGCCATTTTGAGAGTTTAATGGAACCAATAAATGTAATGCTCCAGATTCTCAACTTGCTCAAAGGAAGGCCAGGCTCATAGGTTCTCTAATCAGCCAAACTGTTTTCAGCTGCACTAACATACTTTAACAAGGGTTTTCAAAGGTATTCTAATCATCCATTAGCCTTCTTACACAGTTAGCAAACACAAAGTACCATAAGAACACTTTAGTGATGGTTATTGGAAATGGGCCTCTATACACCTATAAAGATATTGCATTACAAACCAGATGTTTGCAGCTAGAATGGTCATTTACCACGTTAACAATGTATAGAGTGTATTTCTTAATCATTTAATGTTAGCTTCATTTGAAAAAACTGTGCTTTTCTTTAAAAAATAAGGACATTTCTAAGTGACCCTAAACTTTTGAACGGTAATGTAAATAACATACAGTACTTAGTTAACACCATTTTGATCAAAAACACGTAAAAAGCCTTCCCACCGTGATAAGGTGTACCCAATTGGGACTGTCCTATCATGTCTGTAGTATAAAAACTTTACCTTGCATGAGCAAGACACAGGCCCCTTTTGAGCTAGGCATTTCATCTATAACACTTCCCATGGGCAGGTGTCAACAGTCAGGTCTGTATCCTGCTCTGCCCTTATTTATATTGAAGTTGGCTGACACAAGGTAAGGTCTTGATACTAAACGCAGGAAAGGACTTTCCGGATTAGGTACAAGTTGTGGTGGTTGGATGGCTTTTTATATCATATCTGCCTCATTTTTCAAGCAGAAGATTGATAACATCAGAGACAGTTTTGGTCAACAACACCCAGAGCCCTTCCTCCCGACTTCCCAGCCCTCCACCTCCAAAACCAACTTCTCCACCATTACAGAAGATCAACTCTCCACTATACTCTCAAGATCACATCTCACCACCTGTGCACTTCACCCGCTCCCATCCAACTTCATCCCAAACCTCACCACAGTCTTCATCCCAACCCTAACCCATCTCTTCAACCTATCACTAACAACTGGTGTTTTCCCCTCAAGCTTTAAACATGCCTCTATCACACCTATCCTCAAAAAGCCTTCTCTTGACCCATCCTCTGTATCTAGCTATCACCCTATATCACTTCTCCCCTATGCCTCCAAACTACTGGAACAACAAGTCTACTTTGAACTGTCCTCCCATCTCTCTTCTTGCTCCCTCTTTGACCGCTTACAGTCTGGCTTCCGGTCACACCATTCCACTGAAACTGCCCTAACTAAGGTCACCAATGACCTCTTAACCGCCAAGAGCAAGCGACACGACTCTGTCCTCCTCGACCTGTCGGCTGCCTTCGACACAGAGGACCATTCCATATTATTACAGACCCTCTCATCCCTTGGCATCACAGACTTGGCCCTATCCTGGATCTCATCATACCTAACAGACCGGACATTCAGTGTCTCCCACTCACACACCACCTCCTCACCTCGCCCCCTATCTGTTGGAGTCTCACAAGGTTCAGTCCTAGGGCCCCTGCTCTTCTCCATTTACACCTTTGGCCTGGGACAGCTCATAGAATCTCATGGCTTTCAGTATCACCTCTATGCTGATGACACACAGATCTACATCTCTGGACCAGATAGCACCTCCCTACTAACCAGAATCCCTATCCGCTATTTCATCCTTCTTCTCTGCTAGATTTCTGAAACTTAACATGGACAAAACAGTATTCATCATCTTTCCCCCATCTCACGCGACCCCCCCAACAAACCTATCCATTACAGTAAATGGCTGCCCACTCTCCCCAGTCCCACAAGCTCGCTGCCTCGGGGTAATACTTGACGCTGATCTCTCCTTCAAACCACATTTCCAAGAGCTTTCCACTTCCGGCCGACTTAAAATCAAAAATATTTCACGAATCCGTACATTCCTCAACCAAGAATCTGCAAAAACCCTAGTCCATGCCCTCATCATCTCTCGCCTTGACTACTGCAACCTCCTGCTCTGTGGCCTCCCCTCTAACACCCCTCCAATCTATTCTAAACTCTGCTGCCCGACTAATCCACCTGTCTCCCCGCTATTCCCCGGCCTCTCCCCTCTGTCAATCCCTTCACTGGCTCCCCATTGCCCAGAGACTCCAGTACAAAACCCTAACCATGACATACAAAGCCATCCACAACCTGTCTCCTCCTTACATCTGCGACCTTGTCTCCCGGTACTTTCCTACACGCAACCTCCGATCCTCACAAGATCTCCTTCTCTACTCCCCTCTTATCTCCTCTTCCCACAATCGTATACAAGATTTCTCTCGCGTATCACCCCTACTCTGGAACCCTCTACCACAACACATCAGACTCTCGCCTACCATATAACCTTCAAAAAGAGCCTGAAGACCCACCTCTTCCGACAAGCCTACAGCATGCAGTAACCACCGATCGACCAAACCGCTGCATGACCAGCTCTATCCTCACCTGCTGTATTCTCACCCATCCCTTGTAGATTGTGAGCCTTCGCGGGCAGGGTCCTCTCTCCTCCTGTACCAGTTATGACTTATATTGTTTAAGATTATTGTACTTGTTTTTATTATGTATACCCCTCCTTACATGTAAAGCGCCATGGAATAAATGGCGCTATAACAATCAACTATATAATTGTCTAAAGGTCACTTCCGTCTGTGTGTCCTTCTGACTGTCTGTCACGGATATTCATTGGTCGCGGCCTCTGACTGTCATGGAAATCCAAGTCACTGGTTGGTCGCGGCAAAACAGCCACGACCAATCAGCGACGGCCACAGTCCGGAAGAAAATGGCCGCTCCTTACTCTCCGCAGTCAGTGCCCAGCGCCCGCATACTCCCCTCCAGTCACCGCTCACACAGGGTTAATGGCAGCGTTGACCGTGGTGTAAAGCACTCAGTTAACGCTGCTATTAACCCTGTGTGACCAACGTTTACTATTCATGCTGCCTATGCGGCATGAATAGTAAAAGGATTTAATGTTAAAAATAATAATAATAAAAAAAAAATAGTTACATGCTCACCCTCCATTGGCCCCCGGATTGAAGTGGTTACCGATGCTCCCGGATCAAAGCGGTTACCGACTCACCTTGCGATGCCCCGGTGACCGCTCCATGCATTGCGGTCTCGCGAGATGATGACGTGCGGTCTCGCGAGACCGCTACGTCATCATCTCGCGAGACCGCAATGCACTCTTCAGACCGGAGCGCGTGAGGACCATCGGTAACTGCTTCGATCCAGGAGCATCGGTAACCGCTTCGATCCGGGAGCCAACGGAGGGTGAGTATGTAACTATTTTTTATTTTAATTCTTTTTTTTAACAGGGATAAGGTGCATACTACGTGACTGGCCAACATACTACGCGACTGGGCAATATACTGCGTGGCTGGGCAATATACTACGTGGCTCTGTGCTGTATACTACATGACTGGGCAATATACTATGTGGCTGGGCAATATACTATGTGGCTGGGCAATATACTATGTGGCTGGGCAATATACTATGTGGCTGGGCAATATACTATGTGGCTGGGCAATATACTATGTGGCTGGGCAATATACTGCGTGGCTGGGCAATATACTGCGTGGCTGGGCAATATACTACGTGGCTGGGCAATATACTACGTGGGCTGTGCTATATACTACGTGGCTAGGCAATATACTACGTGGCTAGGCAATATACTACGTGGCTGGGCAATATACTACGTGGCTGGGCAATATACTACGTGGCTGGGCAATATACTACGTGGGCTGTGCAATATACTACGTGGCTGGGCAATATACTACGTGGCTGGGCAATTAACTACGTGGGCTGTGCAATATACTACGTGGACATGCATATTCTAGAATACCCGATGCGTTAGAATCGGGCCACCATCTAGTAATAATAATATTAAAATAGTGTTAACTATGTACCCCATGTTATTCATATGTGCTATTGCTATTACTATATACTTAGTACAGGGTAAATGCACATTTTGTTGTTTTTTTTTCTTGGGTTTTGTCAGTTTAACAGACACTTTAATGTACTACAGAGATTACCACCATAGACAAAACGAATGTGATTTGCTAATTAAATGTATTTAGGAATTTATTTATAATGACAGTTTATTTTTATCTATTCCCAGAGAACCCCTTAAAAATGTTTATTGTTCAGACAGACTTTCTTGATCCTAAGAAGCTAACCTGTGAGAACAGTACTATAAATGCAAACAGCATCCTACTTTTTTCTCTTCAGTCTCAGGTTAGATAGAGGCAATGTTTTTTTTTGTTTGTTTTTTTAACTGTGAAAATTGCAAACATGAGTTATACATTTATTATCTTCTTTGATGTCTTGGATTTTTAGCTCAAGAGCCCACGTCTCATACCCATGAGATTCTCATCAACCAGAGACAGGGTCAGAGTCCATGGATTAAAAAAAAAAAAAAAAAAATTGGTTTGCACATGACCGAGAGCAGAACTAAGAAGTATTCTGTCAGAGTGTCCTAGCAAGTACAGCCATTGCGAAAAGTTTTGAGACTGAAACAAATTTTACTGTTGACATGATACACGGACTCATGGTAGCGCTCAACTTTTCTTCTCTGGACAATCAATCTTCCTCATGTCCCAAACAGTCTGAAGTAGACTTCCTGCAAAGAAATATTGTCTGATGAAGAACAGGGATTGGACTGCAAGTAGCAAGAGTATGGAGTAAAGTTCTTTTCCCTAAGGAAGAACCCTTCAGACTATTTGGAACACCTAGAAGAATGATTGTCTGAAGAAGAAAAGGTGAGTGCAACCATGTGTGCTGTATAAAGCATCCTGAGACTATTCATGTGTGGATATGCTTTTTATTCAAGGGAATAGGTTCACCCACAATTTTGCCTAAGAAAACTGTCATGAATAAGGAATGGTATCTAA
Organism: Ranitomeya variabilis; assembly: GCF_051348905.1. NCBI lineage: Eukaryota > Metazoa > Chordata > Amphibia > Anura > Dendrobatidae > Ranitomeya > Ranitomeya variabilis. Next base: position 486,411,995 of record NC_135234.1, on the reverse strand, counting down.
ACATCCTCCAACAACAAGTTCTCTCATCGATCCAGGAGCAATTTGATAGATGATGGACAATGCTTTTTCCAGTATGATGGAGAACCACGGCACAAGGAAAACGAGATAAACAAGTAGCTCATTGAACAAAACCATGAGATTAGGGGTTCTTGGCCAGGAAACTACCCTGACCTCAATCCCATTGAGAACCTGTAGTCAATACTCAAAAAGCGGGTGAAGAAACAAACACAGAAATTGTGATAAACTAAGCACTGATTGGGCAAGAATGGTTTCCCATGAGTCAGGAGTTGGACCAGAAGCCAGGGCGACATATAGAAGTCTTGAAAAAAAGAAAAAAAAGACACAGCACCGTAAATATGCAGAGACTTTTTGCATAAACTTGATGTATTTCTCAATAAAAGTGTAAAAGGGCAGCATGGTGGCGCAGTGGTTAGCACTGCAGCCTTGAAGCGCTGGAGTCCTGGGTTCAAATCCCACCAAGGACAATATCTGCAAGGAGTTTGTATGTTCTCTCCGTGTTTGCGTGGGTTTCCTCCGGGTTCTCCGGTTTCCTCCCACGTTCCAAAGACATACTGATAGGGAATTTAGATTGTGAGCCCCATCAGGGACAGTGATGATAATGTGTGCAAACTGTAAAGCGCTGCGGAATATGATAGAGCTATATAAAAATAAAGATTATTATATTATAAAGATTATTATAAAAGCATTAAATGCTTATAAATGTACGTCAGAAACCATAGAAACATCTAAAAGATCTAAAAACACTGAAGCGTCAATCTTTAAAAAAAAAAAAAACTGCTTCAGCCGCATATCTTTAGGGTCATGAATATATAATGCACTAAAAACTACTGAATGGGCTTTAAACTATTCCTGATCCCAAAGATCAGATTCATTTTACTCATAGCAGCCTCTTATTTATTGAACACATGGAAAATCCAGCCCTCACTATTAACCCTAAGCCTCTAGTTTACCAACAATTTGTTGAGAAAACTACCATTAAATTACATAAAGGGGGCATAGCAAATTGGTGTTGCAAGACATTTCAAAAAGGAGGTCAACATGACAACATCGGACCCATAACTTACTGCAACAAAGTCCCCACTCAGCACTGTATGACTATTAGTAGAGAAGTATACTCTGTTATATGGCTGGGACTCTAATCCAGATTTTGTGCTAGTAAACAAAGCCTGAATATTCAGAAGCCACAAGTTCACAATTCCTGCATCACTGCAAGCATGGCTTATACTACACTACAGTCTTCAAAAGCCCCAGATTACACATATTGCCATTTGCGGATGCCCTCTCCTCTAATACAGCCATCTGGTGTCTAGCAAATGGTACAAATCTGTTTTCAGGAAAGAGGTCTTAAATTGCATGGTTTTGCTGAATTATTCATTTTGCAGGCTTCATGAAAATGCAGAATAGGTTTTTCTTTATTTGTAAAAGGAAATTCCATCTGACTAATATTTCATATTCTGTAAGTGGGTCACTGTACCATTCATTACCACTTCATAAAAAAATGCAGTGTTTCCAAAGTGGATAACATAGGACAATAGACGTCGTTCTCTCTCTGGGCACACAATGTTAGTAGTTCATGGATGGAAACCTCTGACCTAATTGCACGAAAAAAAGTATGGGAGCCACAACTTTTATTGATATAGTGGCAACATCTTCAGTAGAGTTATCAGGAGACCAAAGATGTACAAAACAACCAAAACAAATTAATATCAACAATAAGGCAATTAGAGAGAGGACCTTAACAATATAAAGTGAGAAGCCACAGTGCATAAAAACTACAAATACCAAACTAAACCTTGGTAGTTAATAAACCTTCTGGGTACCTGCATGTATCACCATTTTATCATTTTGCATAAGCAAAGCCGGTTGACATGGAGCAGTTAATGGTTTGTACATTAACACATTTGTGTAGGTCTGCCACACAGACATATCATGATCATTCACCTACCCTTTCTCCACCTAATCCAATTACTGATCGATTTGGATTCCCTAGATTGCCATCTGCCTTTACTTAGCAGTCACTTTGGATACAATTACGGTACTTCAAAACTACTGGCAAAAACACATCTCTTAATTATTGGTATTTTCTTAAAAAAAGAAAAATGAAAAGCCGTTGAATTTTATCAATAATAATTCTTCACAATTATCCTCATGTAGATGTATAAACAGTTCTTGACTGCGGTATTGTATAGAGGCTTCCTTCCAACTGACCCCCTTTATATATCATCCGTGACCACAGGCTCGGGGCACCTTTGTTGGCAGAAAACCTCTTTCATAACACCAACTCCCAGGGACCCCACCCTTTAGAGTCTCAAAATCCGCCAGGCAATCAATCAAAAGCCAAACATAAAGGGGAAGTTCCTATCCACCACTATTTTGCCACCAACTCCAAGAACCCCCTCACCACTGCATGCCGAAATGACCCAATAACATAATCATCAAACATTTCGATATTTTACCTTACTGGAACCACTAAATTAAAAGGCAGGACCTTTACTCTTGGTGCCTCATGCCAACTGCTGGCCCCCACCCCTCCTAAGGCAGATAAGCCCTGCTCAACTGTAAATACCTCCCCATTGTCCAACCTCTCTAGACTTTTGGCTTTTAACCCCGTTGCATTGGATTTGACAGTCCAACTATCGACCATGCTTCTGACGTTTTGCTCCTTTCAGAATATTGTAGTAGACACAAATTAAAGGACCGATACAAAAGAAGAAGAAGCTTGAACTAAAAACCAGGTGTTTCACTGCACGGACACTATTCATCAAGTTCCTAAAATAATAACATTCCAATACGAAATCTTCTGGTTTTGATACTAGACATGAACGAAATCAAACATTCATCACACGAAAGCTATACCCCATGTCACCCAAGCCTCTGAACACATTATACTAGGCCTCTCATCAGCCAAAAGTTTTGTTCAGCATGTTGAATGTGTACACAAAAGACTAAATGCTCAAAATGTGTCTCATGGTACTATGGCAGAAAATCAAAAAGACATCTTTCAGAGAGAGCCTCCCTTTGGGATATGTAATCTTGCATTTCCTCGCTAAAAAGATCTGGTGCGACGGGATGGAATAATAGAAGCCAGGACACAACAGCTGTCCCTGGTGACTAGCACCATCTGCTAACCCCTTTCCAACCCCTCTTAAATGCACTACTTTCCTTTCCCGTACAGTGGTTTGTGCTGCTTAATACCTTTGTTTGTTGCACTCTGGGGAAAAATAACAATGACCCAGTTACACCCATCAGACACATATAAATTAATCACATGACAATGCCAATAAAGCTCAGACGCAATAACACCAAAATGGCCCCAGTGTGGTCAACAAAGATTTGGATCTCAGTTTGGAAGAAGTTCATCAGGAGATAAATAAGTCCCGTGTAGACAGCAATAATCTTAGAATGCTGGGAGGGGATATGATCTGATCATGAACAATTTGTGAAAAATATTATAATATTATGTATGATATATATATTTCTTAAATTTCTATCACACTAAACCTAGCAGAGCACAAGGTGTGCTACTACTCCAGATGCCACTGCTTGCAAAAGGCGCTAAGACCAAGTTCTCATGCTGAGTATTTGGCGCTTTTGTTTTCAACTTATTTTTGTGCGCTAAAAAAAAGAAAAAAAAAGATAAATAAATCCACCGCTCATTACAGTGACAGCAAAGTTTGTGCCATTCATATTAATTTCAAGCCGAATGTTTTTTTTGTTTTTTTTACACTGTGGAAATTGATGTGTGTGCCATTTAGAAATCTCCAACATGTCAAATTATCTTGCAGTTAATATGCACTTTTCATCAAAGACTTAAATGAGATGAGAAAAATGTGCAATAAAAAGTATACGCACTTACGTCTTTGCAGCAGAAATGCAATAAACACAAGTAATCTGCCCATGACTATCAAATCAGAGAAAGTAGCAAAGTAACAAGAAGTATCCAAAACACAGGAGTGTTATCTAAAACATGACATTCCAAAAGAGGTAAAAACCACAGATTTTATTAAAAAAAAACAACAACAAAAAACGTGGGGGGAATGTAAATACACTAGAAAACCTATAATGGAAAAAAGAGTAACCCAACTTAGCTAATTGGTGCAGTAATGCTGCAGAGAATCACACCAAATGCCAAGCATGGCAGCCTAGCCTACAGAGTTCATTTCGGGGCCAGTGTCTCATAAAAATGGCCAATTTGTGCTCACTTTGATTGCAAGGGGCAGATAATGGTGTTTCTGTATAGCGTGCACAGTTGTGAATTTATAGCTTCCAATTGTTTTATGTGATATAATTCACCAATGTACATGGTCTCTGTGAAAAGTGACTAAAATGAAAAAATAGACTGCCATTACCATACAAAATGTAAAATGAGAGGGGGAAAAAAATGAAAAAAATTGTGAGGTTCAGAGGTCGAAAATAACCCTGAATATAAACTACACAGCACAAACACATCAATGTCTCTTGCTTTCAAAGACCATTTTGTCCAAAGCATCACCAGAACCCTTTTGTTCACCACAGCAGAATAAAAACATTTTTGTCCTCAGGCTTGTGAGCAGCCGTCGCCATAGAAACAAGTTAATAACGGCCCAGCGACTTGCTCAGCGCTGCCTGTGATCCTGGCTGTAAATGTAACACATTCACAGAAGGAGGGCCGGCTAAAACAAGGGGCACATAATTAGTGGAATCAGTGCAATTTAATATATATATAATAACTACCGTATCACTATCCTTAGCTATGTAGCCTGTCAGTGTTTACAGGACAACAGGGTAGGAGGAGTGGACATGTTCTGCCCCATAGCCTGAACTAATGAGGAATCACTTGTTTTTAAAAAGGACAAGTGACCTCTTTTAAGGCTCTGTTCACACTATACCTGAATACCCTGTCCGGCACATACACTCAGGAAGTACTTCCCTGATCATACGCACTCTCAAGGTGGAAGCTGAGGTCTCCGTCCACCATAGGGACCCAATGTAAAGAAATGTTTACTACATGGTATACATCTGTGTGCATTGCCCTCTGTATAGGAAAGTGAAGTCTGCTGTGCTTGCTTATATACAGTGTGTCCGTAAAGTCATGGTGCACTTTTGACCAGTCACTGGAAAGCAACAAAAAACTATAGAAATGTGAAATCTGCTCCAAATAAAAGAAAAACTCTCCCAGTTTCATACTTATTCAGTGCAGTTTGATATGGGCTCCATTTGTTGCCCTATACACATCCAAACAATAGCATAAGCTTGAGGTTGCATGCTGTCACAGACATGGCAGTGTATTAATCAGAGTTCAGTTTGTCAGGAGTTAATCTGACTGGGGGCTCAACAACAGCTTAAATGAGTTTGTATTGTTTGATTGGTTCTTGTTATCTCTCCTCTTGAAAAAGTCTGATATGGTTGAGCTAGAGAAAGGGCTCCAAAATGCAAACTATAAAAGTGCACCATGACTTTACGGACACACTGTAGTTCAAACAAACATACAGTTGAGTGAAAAGTGTTTGCCCCTTCCTGATTTCCTATTCTTTTGCATGTGTGTCACGCTTATGTTTTCAGATCACCAAACATGTGTAAATATTAGCCAAAGATAACACAAGTAAACACAAAATGCAGTTTTTAAATGAAGGTCTTTATTATTAAGGGAAAAAGAAATTCAAACCTACAGGGCCCTGTGTGGAAAAGTGATTGCCCCCTAAACCTAATAACTGATTGGGCTACCCTTAGCAGCAACAACCGCAATTAAAGGGAATCTGTCACCTCAAATTGGTGGGCTATGTAAATGCCCTGTGTCTGGTCCGATAGGCTATGTTTCGTCTTCTTTCCTCCACCCCATCCTTCCCCGTTGTCCGCAATATTTTTGAGAATTTGAGTAAGTGTCCTCCATAGTTCGCGTGTGCGCAAAGCAATCTTGCCTTGCGCACGCGCAGTACGCTTTGCACAACTGCGGGCAAAGCCGAAAAGCATTACTGCGCATGCGCCAGCGCACTATGTCCCGGAACACAGCGAAATACTTCCGGGACATAGTGCGCCTGCGTATGCGCAGTAATGCTTTTCGGCTTTGCCCCCAGTTGGGCAAAGCATACTACACATGCACGAGGCAAGATTGCATTGCGCACGCACGAACTATGGAGGACACCTACTCAAATTCCCGAAATTGTTGACAGTGGGGAAGGATGGGGTGGAGGAAAGAAGACGAAACACCGCCCATCGAACCAGACACAGGGCATTTACATAGCCTGCCAATTTGAGGTGACAGATTCCCTTTAAGCGTTTGTGATAACTGGCAATTAGTCTTTTACAATGCTCTGGAGGAATTTTGGCCCACTCATCTTTGCAAAATTGTTGTAGTTCAGCCACATTGCAGGGTTTCTGAGCATGAACTGCCTTTTTAAGGTCATGCCACAGCATCTCAAATGGATTAAGCTCAGGATTTTGACTAGGCCACTCCAAAGTCTTAAATTTGTTTTTCTTAACCCATTCAGAGGTAGACTTGCTGGTGTGTTTTGGATCACTGTCCTGCTGCATAACCCAAGTGTACTTCAGCTTGAGGTCACGAACAGATGGCCGGGCATTCTCCTTCAGGATTTTTTGGTAGACTGCAGAATTCATGGTTCCATTTCCCAAAGCAAGTATTCCAGGTCCTGAAGCTGCAAAACTGCCCCAGATCATCACACTACTACCGTATTTTACTGTTGGTATGATGTTCCTTTTCTGAAATGCTGTGTTGCTTCTACGCCAGATGTAATGGGACATGCACCTTAAAAAAGTTCAACTTTTGTCTCATTTGTCCACCGAGTATTCTCCTAATAGTCTCGGGGATCATCAAGATGTTTTCTGTCAAAACTGAGAAAAGCAGTGTTTTTTTGTCTTGGAACTCTGCAATGCAGGCCATTTTTGCCCTGTCTCTTTCTTATGGTGGAGTCATGAACACTGACCTTAACTAAGGCAAGTGAGGCCTTCAGTTTTTTGGATGTTGTTGTGGGGTCTTTTGTGTCCTCTTGGATGAGTCGTTGCTGCGCTCTAGGAGTAATATTGGATGGCCGGCCACTCCTGGGAAGGTTCGCCACTGTTCCTTGTTTTTGCCATTTGTGGGTATTATCTCTCACTGTGGTTTGCTGGAGTCCCAAAACTTTAGAAATGGCTTTATAAACTTTTCCAGACTCTTAGATCTCAATTGCTTTGTTTCTCATTTTTTCCAGAATTTATTTGGATCGAGGCACAATGCATAGCTTCTGAGGAGCTTTTGGTCTACTTCACTGTGCCAGGCAAGTCCTACTTAAGTGATTTATTGATTGAGAACAGGTGTGGCAGTAATCAGGCCTGGGTGTGGCTAGGAAATTTGAACTCAGCTTCCCAAAGATGTGATTAACCACAGTTAATTTTGTTATGTTTTAAAGAAAGGGGGAAATCACTTTTTTTTCCTTAATAAAGACTTTCATTTAAAAACTGCATTTTGTGCCAACAAGACAAAGGCCGAAAGAACACATTTTCAGCCTATGTCTGGTGATTGGTCGCCTATGGCGATATTTCAGTAATACATTGAGAAAAGCATCAAATATTTAATGTAGTCAAGGTGCACGCAGGCTTGGACTGGCCTACAGGGGAACAGGAGAAGACCCCTGTGAAGGAATGCTAATGAGCAGTGCTATTACACTTGATTCACAATTTCAAAAAGTTATCATCTAATCATTCATTAAACACTATAGCCAAATTAATGGTACATATAAGCATAACTAAAATTGTGTACTAGGGTCAAGTTATTTTTTGCATGTAGCTGAAGTCTGCCACATGGGTTTTTTTTGCCTTCCTCTGGATCAACATGTTAGGGCATGTTAGCTTAGGTTATTGGTTGAACTAGATGGACTTAAAGACTTCCTTAAACCTTAAAAACTTTACTGTTACTGTGAAGTGATGGCCCCAAGAATCAGTTACTGGTGGCCACCCAGTCTGACACAGAGCTTGAGAAACATGTCAGAGGCGAGCATATATGTTTTCCCTTATATCACTCTGCTTAGGACCAATATCATATATTCTATATAGCAAGCCCATTTCAAGTTTTGGCAGACGTGTAGAATTGAATTGCTTCACTGGGCAAAAGGCAAAAGGCCAGCACTGTGTAAACTATGTCAGTGGTCACACCATGGCACTTTCGATCATTTTCTTTTAATATTTTTTAATTTACAAACTAATTTGGAAAATTAGAAAAACCTAGACAAAAATTAAAATGCTGCCATAAGGCAACACAAACATATACTGTTGAGGACTGTAATAATGGCAGTGAAATGGGGGATGAAAGGGAACTGTGTACAGTTAAATAGGGAACGTTAGGCCAAAGTAATCTGTTGACTTACCATGCAGACATGTCAAACGAGGAAATAATTGGAGGTTACTCAAAAACGTAAACTCAAACTATGAAACAAAAGAAAGGGGCTTTCACACTAGAATTCTCCAAAACAATGTTCCATGTTAAGTGCCACCAAGTTGCAATTAAAAGACACAGATTCACAGACAATTACTACATTTTAGTAAAACAATTTTGTAAATCAGTAGTATGATACTTTTTTAAATATATTTTCAGCATTATAATTACGTAAGTGCATTAGAGAAATATTAGAAGTCTTAACACATCACCCCCTCACACAGTGTGCCGGTGAATCTAAAATAGAAATGGTTGATCATGTCTGAGTGTCCATGTTCTAGCACAACCGATTATTGCATATTTATAGTATTACTTATATGTTCTTCTAGTTATCTTCTTTATGTCTCTTAAATTGATTATAAAAATGGCTTTTTGAGTTTGAGTTCACTGGTTTCTATAAAAGCAAGGAAAGCAAAGTTATGCACATTACTTGTCTTTCAGAACTACTCTGGGGGTAGGGTGGGAGACCTCCTTTGCACACACCACTCTATGGTTGTGAAAGTTCTCAAGCCCTATTGTCTCTTGAGATTCTCAGGAAGTGAGACAAGAAGAACTTTTCATATGCAAAGCTGGGAAACTAGTGCACTCCAGAACAGGAGCGGAGGGGGTAAGCATACTATATTGAACCAAAAACAGAGCTATGCCCTCAGTATGTCAAGCAGTGATGAAGGTCACAGCAGGGTAAATAGAAAAGGATGACTGTGATTACACCTTACAGACCTTGTCGTGAAGAATCAGAATGATCATTTGGCCTTATTTCTTGTTACATATACATAATTGCATGACGTCAGGAGCATATTATTAACCTGTACCTGCACTATGAGTTAGTAGTGACAATTTGCTTATGATAATCATTTTTTCCAATGCTTGGTCATGGTTCCTGATAAAGCTAAATCACATAAGTTACATTACTCAAGGTTTGAATATCTCTAAGGTCTTAATTCCTTTACCTTGCTATCTTATTCTTTCAATTTGTAGATATCAAGCACGATCTTCCTATTCAAATCAGATACTACCTGACTGAACAGACCACATCAGTTAAAGGGAACCTGTCACCCCCAAAATCGAAGGTGAGCTAAGCCCACCGGCATCAAGGGCTTATCTACAGCATTCTGTAATGCTGTAGATAAGCCCCCGATGTATCCTGAAAGATGAGAAAAAGAGGTTAGATTATACTCACCTGGGCGGGCGGTCCGATCCGATGGGAGTCGTGGTCCGGGCCTCCCATCTTCATAGGATGACGCCCTCTTCTGGTCTTCACGCCGCGGCTCTGGCGCAGGCGTACTTTGTCTGCCCTGTTGAGGGCAGAGCAAAGTACGGCAGTGCACAGGCGCTGGGCCTCTCTGACCTTTCCCGACGCCTGCGCACTGCAGTACTTTGCTCTGCCCTCAACAGGGCAAAGTACGCCTGCGCCGGAGCCGCAGCGTGATGACAAGAAGAGGACGTCGTCCGATGAAGATGGGAGGCCCCGGACCGGACCGCGACGCCCATTGGATCGGACCGCCCGCCTGCCCAGATGAGTATAATCTAACCTCTTTTTCTCATCTTTCAGGATACATCAGGGTACATCAGAATGCTGTAGATAAGCCCTGATGCCGGTGGGCTTAGCTCACCTTCGATTTTGGGGGCGACAGGTTCCCTTTAATGATGTTTTCCAAATATACTAGAGCCTAATCTGACCGGTGGTCCTCCTTTCCCAACCTAGGAGGACCTGCTTCAGCCAGATGCTGCCTGGATAGACAGTGGGGGAAATATGTATTTGATCCCTTGCTGATTTTTTAAGTTTGCCCACTGGCAAAGACATGAACAGTATAGGATAATTTTAACATTTATAGACAGAATATCAAAAATAAAATCCAGAAAGTCACATTGTATAAATTATATAAATGTATTTGCATTTTGCAGTGAGAAATAAGTATTTGATCCCCCTGGCAAATAAGTCTTAGTCTTGGTGGCAAAACCATTGTTGGCAAGCACAGCAATCAGACTTTTTTGTAGTTGATGGTGAGGTTTGGGCACATGTCAGGAGGTATTTTGGTCCACTCTTCTTTGCAGATCATCTCTAAATCATTAAGATTTTGAGGCTGTCGCTTGGCAACTCGGAGCTTCAACTCCCTCCAAAAGTTTTCTATGGGAATAAGGTCTGGAGACTGGCTAGGTCACTCATTGACCTTAATGTGCTTCCTTTTGAGCCACTCCTTTGTTGCCTTGGCTGTATGTTTTGGGTCATTGTCTTGCTGGAAGACCCAGCCACGACCCATTTTTAATGTCCTGGCGGAAGGAAGGAGGTTGTCACTCAGGATTTTATGGTATATGGCTCCATCCATTCTCCCATTGATGCAGTGAAGAAGTCCTGTGCCCTTAGCAGAGAAACACCCCCAAAACATAATCTTTCCACCTCCATGCTGGTCAGTGAGGACGGTGTTCTTTGGGTCATAGGAAGAATTTTTCTTCATCCAAACATGGTGAGTTGAGAATAAGACCTCAATATTTGTCTCATCTGACCACAGCATCTTCTCCCAATCACTCACAGAATCATCCAGGTGTTCATTGGCAAACTTCAGACGGGACTGCACATGTGCCTTCTTGAGCAGGGGGACCTTGCGGGCACTGCAGGAATTCAAACCTTTACGGCGTAATGCTGCCTTGAGATCATTAACAAGTTCCCTCCATGTAGTTTTAGGCTGATCTCTCACCTTCCTCATGATCACGGGTACCCCACAAGGTGAGATTTTGCAAGGTGCCTCAGATCGATATTGATTGAGTCATTTTGTATTTCTTCCATTTTCTTACTGTTGCACCAACAGTTGTCTCCTTCTCACCCAGCATCTTACTTATGGTTTTGTAGCTCATTCCAGCTTTGTGCAGGTCTATGATCTTGTCCCTGACATCCTTAGAAAGCTCCTTGGTCTTCCCCATGTTGTAGAGGTTAGAGTCTGACTGATTAATTGAGTCTGTGGACAGGAGTCTTTTATAAAGGTGACTATGTAAGACAGCTGTATTTAATGCAGGTAACGAGTTGATTAGAAGCTTCTAACTGGTCTGTAGGAGCCAGAACTCTTAATAGTTGGTAGGGGATCAAATACTTATTTCTCACTGCAAAATGCAAATAAATTTATATAATTTATACAATGTGATCTTCTGGATTTTATTTGTGATATTCTATCTCTCAATGTTAACATTAACCTACCCTTAAAATTATAGCCTGTCCATGTCTTTGTCAGCGGGCAAACTTACAAAATCAGCAAGGGATCAAATACTTATTTCCCCCACTGTATCTAGGTACTAGGTTTACACAGAATAATGGAAAGTTATAATGATATGTTCCTTTTAAATTAGATTAATCAACAAATCCTAGTTTTACATAAAGCAGGGCTCATTATGAAAAATCAGGAGCACTCATTTATAACGGATAATGAATCGTTTCCATAATAGTGTAATGACATGAACTACAACTGGTAATATCGCAACCTGCAGAATATCTAGTTAAGTGCTGAACGAACAACTTCCATTTTTAATGACTATAATGATAAGTAGAAGAGTTAGTCATCTGTAAGAGACAAATGGAGACGATAGTGAACAGCAGTATCTATTGACTGCTGCACTACATGTGAACTCTGATCTATCCCATCTCTTTATTTACCTCCGGTACCCAAGGGACTCATACTGCCGCTCATTGTTGGCACTTGCTGTGGCCTTGAACTCCCGTACATCCAGTGGTACCTGCCAATTTCCATTTCTTGTCTGCTGCTGTTCACTGCCAATTTTAGGTGGTAAAAAGTCAGTGTTCTCCTGCATATTATTTGAAGTCAATTCCACATATTTAATCTAGCAAACTACTAAATGGAAGTTAGTCACAGACATCAATATTCCTTTTGCTAGATATGAGAATCTACATGGCATAACATAGTAAAGAGTATGACAAGTTAATCAGTTACTAAGACTTCATAACAGTTAGGAAATTTGGAAGATAGAAGAAACAAATAAAGTGGCTTTGCAATGATTGCAGTAACATTAGCTATAGGATGTCCAGTAGTTTTACAGGGCATGTGTAGGTCCATTTATAATCATAGAAACAATGAAAGGCCTAATGGTCTATCTAACCAAGGGTATGAGAGTATTACTTGTTATTTCCCCTAGACCAAGGGGTTTAGGTGAAGTCCATCACATCCAAGTTTCCCAACTACCAGCACGTTTAGTGTAAATATGCTGAATTTTCACCAGTACGTATTGAAATGTTGGACGACCAATATTATAGTGCCTCAAAAACATTTAACGCAAGTAGTTTATTAAGATTCACGGTAATAGTTATAAATAAGTTAGGAAGTTCAGCCATCATTTTTTAAAAGTCATTTAATCTGATAAAAATTCTAACTGCCCACAAGAACTAAAATCAACAAACAAGAACGTCCAGAAGACTCCGGAAAATACGGAAAACTTCAAGACACCCGGAAAATCTTACTAGCAATCCCTCTTCTTGTCTCTCCCTGTTCCTGCTCTTCCCTCTGCTCTAGGATGCCAACACAGAAATGTCTGATGCCAAGCAGTGTCAGGACAGCGTCTTTTGGTGGCTCCCAAGAGTAGACGGAAGAACAGGAGCAGGTGAATAACTAACTGCCTGATCCAAGGTCGGTAAGGTGGTTAAGGTCAGGGATTTGTAGTATGAGGAGGTTCTGGTCTGGGGTCCATATAAGAGAGGGTTTGTTCTTGTGTATAGATGGGTTATCGTCTGGGGTCTAAATGATATGCAATATGGTTCTGGGCTGGGAATTTTGTAAAGTGCTAGAGTAAGTTATAGAGTGGAGTTCTGGCCTGAGGGTCCTTATCTTCGTGTAGCTAGTATGGAGTGTAGTCTTTATTTTGCATGTCTGTGTAGGTTGGGACATGCTTATATAACACAATGATGTCTCTTCTCAAAGTTGGAAGGTATGCAAGATGTAGTCATACAGTTGTATGTACTTATGACATCCACATCATATTAGCTGTACAATCTTTTTTTTTTTTTTTTTTTTTTAAGTTTTCCCTTGTGAAGATAAAATTAGTCCACCTATAGTGGAACACATCTTAACCACAGGAATATACAGCCATACTGATAAGGAGGTTCACAGTAAATACACCAGCCTCATCAGGTTTGAGATATCCAACTAATAAAGTATGGCATTTGAACAGTAAAACTTTAATAAAAATACAATGTTCACATTTGGGCAAAAGATTGTATTTAACTTTCTTTCTGAAAATATTTTGTTTTATTTTTTTTTAGAAATTCTGTAGAAGAGATCTTTTGATGTGCAGGTCTTAGATAGTTTATTCAAATTTGTGTATGGTCACTATTATGTCCAAGAAATAAAAGGCGAGCAGTCAAACACAGATATCATTGATGGAAATCACTGCACGAGAGAAAGAACTCATTTTGCCAATGTCCTAATAAAGGCCTGGACATCAGCAAAGCTTTGATGCTATGCGGATGGTAAAGTCAGCCACAGGCTTAAGAAGATCAAAAGATTCTGCTGGAATATTGGAAGATAAAGAGAAGTTCTTGTTATTTTTGGCACCTACCTTTATTGGTGCCTGGCAATCAGAATACAGAGCTTTAAGTGAACAGTAATGCTGAGCCGTAGCACTCAGCAGGCAGACTCGCAACTTCTTTTGAGAAAAAAAATAGATAGAACGAAAAGATCTGCCACATATACAGGTCCTTCTCAAAAAATTAGCATATAGTGTTAAATTTCATTATTTACCATAATGTAATGATTACAATTAAACTTTCATATATTATAGATTCATTATCCACCAACTGAAATTTGTCAGGTCTTTTATTGTTTTAATACTGATGATTTTGGCATACAACTCCTGATAACCCAAAAAACCTGTCTCAATAAATTAGCATATCAAGAAAAGGTTCTCTAAACGACCTATTACCCTAATCTTCTGAATCAACTAATTAACTCTAAACACATGCAAAAGATACCTGAGGCTTTTAAAAACTCCCTGCCTGGTTCATTACTCAAAACCCCCATCATGGGTAAGACTAGCGACCTGACAGATGTCAAGAAGGCCATCATTGACACCCTCAAGCAAGAGGGTAAGACCCAGAAAGAAATTTCTCAACAAATAGGCTGTTCCCAGAGTGCTGTATCAAGGCACCTCAATGGTAAGTCTGTTGGAAGGAAACAATGTGGCAGAAAACGCTGTACAACGAGAAGAGGTGACCGGACCCTGAGGAAGATTGTGGAGAAGGACCGATTCCAGACCTTGGGGAACCTGAGGAAGCAGTGGACTGAGTCTGGTGTGGAAACATCCAGAGCCACCGTGCACAGGCGTGTGCAGGAAATGGGCTACAGGTGCCGCATTCCCCAGGTAAAGCCACTTTTGAACCATAAACAGCGGCAGAAGCGCCTGACCTGGGCTACAGAGAAGCAGCACTGGACTGTTGCTAAGTGGTCCCAAGTACTTTTTTCTGATGAAAGCAAATTTTGCATGTCATTCGGAAATCAAGGTGCCAGAGTCTGGAGGAAGACTGGGGAGAAGGAAATGCCAAAATGCCTGAAGTCCAGTGTCAAGTACCCAGTCAGTGATGGTGTGGGGTGCCATGTCAGCTGCTGGTGTTGGTCCACTGTGTTTCATCAAGGGCAGGGTCAATGCAGCTAGCTATCAGGAGATTTTGGAGCACTTCATGCTTCCTGGCACCTGCTCACAGTGCCAAAACCACTGGTAAATGGTTTACTGACCATGGTATTACTGTGCTCAATTGGCCTGCCAACTCTCCTGACCTGAACCCCATAGAGAATCTGTGGGATATTGTGAAGAGAAAGTTGAGAGACGCAAGACCCAACACTCTGGATGAGCTTAAGGCCGCTATTGAAGCATCCTGGGCCTCCATAACATCTCAGCAGTGTCACAGGCTGATTGCCTCCATGCCACGCCGCATTGAATCAGTCATTTCTGCCAAAGGATTCCCGACCAAGTATTGAGTGCATAACTGAACATTATTATTTGATGGTTTTTTTGTTTGTTATTAAAAAACACTTTTATTTGATTGGACGGTTGAAATATGCTAATTTATTGAGACAGGTTTTTTGGGTTATCAGGAGTTGTAGGCCAAAATCATCAGTTTTAAAACAATAAAAGACCTGACAAATTTCAGTTGGTGGATAATGAATCTATAATATATGAAAGTTTAATTGTAATCATTACATTATGGTAAATAATGAAATTTAACACTATATGCTAATTTTTTGAGAAGGACCTGTATACTACACAGCTGACATTTTTATCACTGTATTAAAAAAACATAAGAAACAAATTAAAGGAAACTAGTGAAAAAAAAAAAAGAATTGCACTGAATTTCTAGGCAGTGTCAAATGAGTTTAGGTGGTTGCCTAGCAACAGAGGCAATAATCATGAATGTGCACACTATGTTCAGGTGCAGCATGGCCGGCCTGCACACAATGGGGGCGCTGCTGAGCAGCATTGGAATAGTGGGTTTGGAAAAAAAATTAAAAAAATCCAATTTATTTCTTAGAGAGAAAAATGTACCAGGAAACAATTTTTTTTCAGAGAACTGTCACATTCCATCTGATACCAGCAAACATCCACAAAGCGACACCGCACTATATAATATAAGCCACTACTGTCCACACACTTATGTATGGCCGGACTTAGATAATAATACAGCCAGCCGTCTCTATATAATAATCATAATACTTGTACATTACTTCTAATCTACAACAGTCTATGGAGTAATACACTGTGAAAATCATTTGCACTGTTCTCCCTTAGGACTCAACAGCCTCCATTTCAACCAATTTGGTCTCACTCAGCAAAAAAAAAAAAAAAAAAAAAAAGGTTAACATACATGTTACTGTGTTTAGAGAAGTTACCAGAATTAGTCAAACTACACTCATTTTTATAGGATAGATTATTGCCACTAGACAGAAACCATGAATTTTAGTATAGCACAATCATTCATCTATTTTCTCCAAAACCAGGCACACACCCCAGCATGGTCACAGCCATCGATTTACAAATCACATGAATGGAAGAAAAGACTCGCTACAGAAAGTGTTACAGTTTAATACGAAAAACAAAACTCATGACTGTCATACATCCTCATGAAAAGTTATTATGGTCTCAGCAGGCATCAACCGCTTTCTTCCACTTAGACTATCTGCCCTGACCATGAGCAATGGGAATGTGGGGGACCCTAAAGGCTGCCGCTATAGCAGATGCCATCCTTCACTTTGCATTTCAGCAACTTCTTGCTCATGAATTAGGGATTGCTTTTACTAAACACAGGCATTTGGCAAGAGATGAAGAAAATCACTGCTTGTATAGTGACAGTCACTGCAAACCCCATATTACTTACACATAAGATACCACTTTACAGAAGACACTAAACTGCACATGTTATTTTAGTATAGCCATGGGCAACTACAGACTACCAATAACATGGCGCTTACAAGATAAAGGTGGCTATGGTATGATTATTCAGCAGGCAGGTATATATATATATATATATATATATATATATATATATATATATATATATATATATACACATACATACACACACACACAACCTATATCTATCTACATATATATATATATATATATATATATATATATATATATATATATATATATATATATTGTCCATAAGGGCTAGAATGTATGCAATATTGTAACTGAAGAAATCTGGAACTTTTTAATGGATAAATAAAAGGTATATTTTACTCTAACATTGGACTGATCGCTGGAGAAACAAAAAGTTATATATATATATATATATATATATATATATATATATATATATATATACACACATACATACACACACACTGTATATACACACAAATTATATATGCATACATACATACACATGTATATACACAGGTATATGCTTCTTATTTTCAGCTAAGTACTGTTCAGTTTTTTTACATTAAAGGATTTGATCTCAATTACTGTTTTACATTAGAAAGGACGAGAAAAAAAAATACAAAAACGAGATGAGCGGTACTTGTTTAAGATAATACACTACATCTACTTAATTAGTGCAAGTTTGACCATGGGGTATAATTGATAATATCCTAGTGAAATATTAGCTGTGGTCTATATCATTGATATGACGTAATTGATTCTAACATAAAGGCTCCACGTCCCTGGAGTTGCTAAGAGACCACTTCAGTGTTAGAAGGGCTGTTACTTGTATGTATGCTCCAACTGACTGTGGAGTAATGGTGACTGAACACAGCCTTTACAGCTGCTGCTTTACTGTAGGCAAAAAGGAAGGATGGAAACATTTTTTTGCTAAATATTAGGAATCGTAAATATAGAACATATTAGGCATCTAATAAAAAAATTAAAACATTCCATAGCTCATAACACGTTTTAGTCTAACTACAAATGGAACATGCCCTAAACAAATACCATCTATGCATATAGACACATCCCCACACATTTACACATATAGTAGCACTACAATGCAATTCCATTCATGAGGCAGGGGAATTTTCTTTTTTCTATAAAGATGTGGAGCTATCTGCAATCAAACAATCCACATTATTTGCAGAAGCCTTATGGAAAAAAGATTAGGGAGAAACACAGACACATAGGATGAGGTAAGCCTAGTGGACTGCCAGTGACGGACCTAAGACAAGAACTCTCTGGGTACCTTTTCTTTCTTGGCTTTGTTCTGTCGTTTCCTCTGCTGCAGTTTCCATGGCTGGTTTCATCCCATACACCAAAAATGCCTTTTAGTTCCCCACCAAACAAGCCTTTCTGTTGTCTTCCTGTGCTGTGGCTTGGTTTCCCTGCCTCCTATTTACAGCTGCAGTGATTGAGTGCCTCTGTTCTGCACTCCACCAGATCACAGCCTCCTCCAAGATGCAGAGTTGTCAGCTCCAATTCTGCTCTCCCTACTGGTTCTCCAAGACTTCTGCCAGAAACCAGTCATACGTCATGCAGGATCCCTTGCTAGAAAATGGCCATTCTGTTCTTGATTGTGCCCAGACTTACTGAATGCTGAAGCCAGTGTGAAAAAAAACTGCCACTCCTCCCCTCTCTAGTGCTCAACCACTCTGTCCCCTTCTCCCCCTTGTGAAATGCTAATCACCTCTCATCATTTAGGGACCCCCACGTGACACCCCCACCACAGGGATGTATGGGAAGCAGTAGAAGAAGAGTTCCCGTGTTACACAGCCCTGTGAAGCTGGGCAATTCCTTATAAATAAGTCCTGATCTCACAGATCTGTTATATGAACCATTTTCTCACTTTGCTTGGTGCTTCATCCCATATGCCCTTTACACAGCGCTGACCATAGAGAAGAAGTAAGGTTTCTGCTTAGCATTAGTGATGAGCGAATATACTCGTTACTCGAGACTTCCCAAACTACTATAAGAAAGAAAAACAAAGCAGCATAGAGCCAGAATTGTTGGGGAATAAAAGAAAATGGATATAATGATGTCTACTGCTAAACGTATACCAGTTTATGATTGAAGATGTAAGAATCAGGCACGTTGAGGGTCACTAACAAAATTAACGAAGGTTGACAAAAGCCACCTTTTTTTGTAATTTTGACTGTTTCTGTCAATTAGAATCTGCCTGATTGATATACTAGAAACATCAGCGTGCTAAAGGCTGCCACAGCTGTCGGCAGCGCGAGTCCTGTTTACACAGAATGGTGCACACGGAGATCGGTGATCTTTTAGGCTGCACATCACTTCACGTGGTGAACCAATGTTTTGCTCGTTTACCGGCAGCCTGTTTATATGCCAAGATAGATATGAAACGAGAGGTTTTAAAAACGATCGTTCACGATCATCTTGCAGTGTAAATGCGCCTTTGGGTTACATTAAAACATCTGTGAGAATTTTATCAAACCGACCATTTTCTTTTTTAGGCATCACCTTACTTGAAAGTGTTGCATCTATTTATTTGCACTGAAGATGTGTCTTTGCTACCAAGCCAATAAAAAGACCCCTGGAAGGTCACATTTTTATTCAAATTTATCCACGATTTAATGTTCTTTCATGAAGGCCTTTTTATGTCGCTGTACATGACGTCTTTAAATTGAAACCAGAGGCTGGAATTCAGCAATGGAGATCTGCCCTCTTCAGCGATGAGTCCCGCTTTCGTTCTGGATGCAATGATAGCCGTAGACTGGTCTATGTTGGCAATGCTATAAAGAGGCCTAGTCATACTAGTCTTACCCTGCTGAACATAGTGTGAGGTGGCTCAATATATAGTAGCCAGACCCAGCATTTTTCCAGTCCAGGCACGCCAACAGCTCAGCGTTAAATTGATTTGGTCTACTCCAAGTGTAGCAAGAACCATTTTTTTCAACACAATACCAGAAGCATGCATGTTGCTTGTACTTCTATTAACAGCCTAGCTGGCCTAAACGTGCTACTATGTCCTGCAGCATATCCAGACTTATGTCACATCGAGCACATCTAGGATGACATTGATGAGCAATTACAAAGTGAACTGCCAGCAGTGGATCTTGATGATTTGCATGCCCAAGTGCAATCAGAATGGTAGAACATTTCTCAGACAACCATTAAAGAAGCACTCATCAAAGTTTTTATCCTCTGAATACATTCCATTGTGTACTTTAAATTGTTCACTTTGCCTTTCTACCCAGTTAATTCTTCTCTTTTTATTAGGTCTACCTCTTCCAAGTGATTAAAAACTGACTAGCTGAGTACTTCTAAGCTCTGTGTAAAAACATGAAGTTATTTTCCCTGAATGAGACATCCCTCTCTTCAACTCCTGGCACCGCCTCTGTGCTCCTCCCCCTGCTAGGGACTGATGTAGAGTGACTTGCAAAAGTTTTTAACCCCTTTACTTTTCCACAACCCCCTAGCTTTTTACCTATTTTGTTACATTACAACCTGTGTTTAAATATTTTTGGAATCCGATTTGTGTGTGATCATCAGCACTAACTAGTCTAAGTTGGTGAAGTTAGAAAAATATACGCATCAATTAAATGTATTGGATCAAATAACTAAAACCTTTCTCCACCAACTGTACATTTGGTCACTAATTTAACTATAACACACAACATTATGTGTATCGAAGAACTTATCCAGCCTTTTTTTTTTTTTTTTTTTTAAGCGGTCATAGTTTCTGCCATTACTACCTCTTGTGGTAGGGCATTCACATTCTGACTCCTTTTCTGTAGCCCCGAGTATGCTCCCATTTAATGTATATACAGCAATAGGATGCCGTCCTAGGTGTATTACTCTACATTACACCTCATTTTCCAAGTATTTGCCCATTCAGTCATCTTATTAAGATTATTTTGCAATATTGTGAAGTCAAGGTCAGATTTTAGTATCCTACATAGTTTGGCGTCGTCAGTAAAGGCTGACACTTTACTCTCAATCCCATCTACAACACCATTAACCCTCCGTCAGGGGCAATATGTTTCATAACGAGTTTAGGGGCATTGTGCCTGTCCGGCACAGGCTAGAAAATTGGCTATATTTTCCTTTTTTAAAAATTTCAATGCTCTAAAAGTGATCAGTTACCTTAATAGGAATGTAATAAATGAGAATACATATAATCAGGTGTAAAAAAAAATGTTTAATAACCAGAAAAGTAATATGTTTCTATGTCTTGAGCATCCTCCTCACTCTCTCCATCTTGACCTGTATCAGACACATCTGGACATTCTTCCACATCATCTTCTGAAGCAATGTCACTTTCTTCCCCTAAATCTTCTAGCTGTAAGGGGTCTGTCTCACCATCAAGCAGTATATTTTGCACTTGCTCAACATGAAGGGCATTGGACAAGTCAAATATTCTCCTCGCCATTTCAGAAGAAAAGCTGAAGCAAGAGAGAGAATATGTTAGGGCGCAATGTGCCTGAGAAGCACAATATTATTTCTAACAAAACCTTTTATGACAAATCCACAAATTTAGCACTAGCTATTCATAAAACAAGCTAAAAAAACAATTGGGATGAATAAAAACAGCAAATTCTAATCGTCAAATGTGTGACGCGTTCAGGGGCAATGAGCCTGAAGCCAAAACGCTGATATCTGATCTCCTGCAGCTCTGCAGCACAAGAGGCTTCTCAGGTTTCACACAGCCTTTAGGGTATGTGCACACGTTGCGGATTTCTTGCAGAAAATTCCTGAAGAAAACCGGAAATTTTCTGCAAGAAATCCGCATTTTTTTTTTGCGTTTTTTTTCCGTTTTTTTTCGCGTTTTTTTAGCATTCTGCAAGCGTAATTAGCTTGCAGAATGCTAAAGTTTTCCAAGCGATCTGTAGCATCGCTTGGAAAACTGACTGACAGGTTGGTCACACTTGTCAAACATAGCGTTTGACAAGTGTGACCAACTTTTTACTATAGATGCAGCTTATGCAGCATCTATAGTAAAAGATAGAATGTTTAAAAATAATAAAAAAAATAAAAAAAATGCTTATACTCACCCAGACATCTCCTCAGCGGCCGTCCGGCTCCTCTTCTAGCTGGTCTGTGCGCACAGGACCTCCCGTGACGTCACGGTCACGTGAGCGGTCACATGACCGCTCACGACCAATCACAGGACAGTGACGTCATTCGGCGAGGTCCTTCAGCGCACACCAGCTACAGGAACCGAACGGCAGCGTGCGAGGAGGCGGGAATACATCGAGGGTGAGTATAGGACTGTTTATTATTTTATTTCTTATTTTTTGACCACTTATATGGTGCCCAGTGCGTGGAGGAGAGTCTCCTCTCCTCCACCCTGGGTACCAACCGCATATAATCTGCTTACTTCCCGCATGGTGTGCACAGCCCCGTGCGGGAAGTAAGCAGATCAATGGACCCCTAGGTGTGCGGAATCCCTGCAATTCCGCATTTTTAATGAACATGTTGCTTTTTTTTCCGCTATGCGATTTTTTCGCGGAAAAAATCGCAACATTTGCACAAAAAATGCGGAATACCCTGTAAATAATAGGAGGCTTATGTAAGCGTTTTTTTTTGCGTTTTTATCACGTTTTTATAGCGAAAAAACGCGAAAAAAACGCTAACAATCCTGAACGTGTGCACATGGCCTTAAAGTTAGGAAAGTACTGGGAGGATGGTGTTTCCCAGACAAACCACTGAAAATAGAGAAATGATGAAACTAAGTGAGCTGCGCCTGTCAGATCAGTTGCCCCTGACGGAGGGTTAAGCAAGAGACATGACAAACCAAACAAGATCATTAAGACCACTGAGATCCCCAAACAAGTCAGGGACAAAGTTGTTGAGAAGTACAAGTCAGGGTTGGGTTCTAAAAAAAATCCCCATCTCTGATGATACCAAGGAGCACCATCAAATCCGTTATCATTAAATGGAAAGACTATGGGGTACCACAACAAACCCTCCAAGAGAGGTCAACACACCAAAACTATCAGCCAGGGCAAGGAGAGCATTAATCATAGAGGCAGCACAGAGACCAAAGGTAACCCTGAAGGAGCTGCAGAGTTCCCTAGCAGAGACTGAACTATCTTGTCCATACGACAACAATAAGCTATACACTCCATAGAGGTGGCCTTTATAAAAGAAGGTTAAGAAAAAAGGGGATTAGACCTACCGGTAACATTGTTTCCAGGAATCCATCCTGACAGCACCGTGGAGGTTGTCTTTCTATCCTTATAGAGACAGGAAACCCACGAGAGGTTAAAAGACAATCACCAGTGTTTTTCCTGTCCCTCTAAGGACAGACATGAGAGAAGACATGGGACTTTTGGTGCTCCCTCAGTTACCTTGCAGGCTCAGGGGGATCAGGGGTCCACCCATTCCTTCCTTTTTCCTTCCTCCTGTCAAGAGGTCTGGGGCCGACACCTTCCGAAGGGAGGTTCCTAAGTCGTACACCTGTTGAGCAAGGCTCCGGGCTTGGAGCCGCTTCCCTACCAGTGAGGGTTCTTGGCTGCATGTCACTTCCAGGCGCCGCAGGAGACCTTCTGGATGCGTTCCAGGCTAGAACGCAATGGTGCTAAGAGGGCATGCTGCCTAGGGAAATTATAGGAGGACAGGTCCAGGCACAAGTAAGAAAACAAGGTAGGACATAAAAGGCTGCCTTGATCTTGTCACGCTGTGAGAGAGAGAGAACCTCAATCAGCATGGAGGACTGTTGTTCCCTCTGAATTACCAATGATTGTAAGTAGCCTTAAAGGCACGGGGGCTATAGTACTAATGAGCCCATGGGTTAAGTAACTGTCCAGTGTTTACAATAGGACAATACAGTATCATCTGCAATGACACATGCACCCAAAAGGACCAGCAAGTCCGCTGGGAAGTCCAGGAGATGCACCATTTGTAATTTCAAGTTACCAGAGGCAAGGGCTAAACAGCTATGTGAAGGATGTACCCTTAAGTTCATCAGAGACGAGCAGGCTTCCTTCCTTACGGAAATGCGCACCATGGTTAAAGAGGTCCAAGCTTCCATCTCGGGCCTCCTACCAGTCCAGTCACCTCAACAAGGACCCCGTCCAAAAAAAACAAGATGGGAAATGGAACAGTCCTAAGATGACGAGGCCCAGTCCATAAGCTCGGACGTAGAGGAAGAGGGAAAGATTACCTTGGAACTGCCAGAAGTAGGCAAGAGGTACCTATTTTCTTCAGAGGACATAGACGAGCTACTGTGGGCTGTAAGGAACACAATGCAGATAAAGAAAACCTAAAGCCTCTGTCAGTCCAGGACAAAATGATTGGGGGCCTGAGGTCACAGATACATCGGGTTTTTCCAGTAAACAACCACATCCGGGCAATGATTCTGGAGAAGTAGGAGGATGCCGAAAAACGTTTGGTCATCCCTTGGGATTTTAGACTCCAGCTACCGTTTGAACCAGACAATATAAAGACCTGGGATGAAGTCCCAAATTTCGATGTTCCGGTGGCTAGAATGTCAAAAAAGACTTCAGTCTCCTTTGAAGATTCATCTAACCTCAGAACAGGAAAGCGAACGGTCTCCTGAAGATGATGTGAGAGGCATCAGCAGCAGTTATGAAAACAAATCTAGCTGCCACATCAGTTGCCAGATCCATGCACCTATGGATCGACCAACTGGAGGATGAGCTAAAAGGGAAGACTTCTAGAAATACCATGTTAGAAGGTCTTTCTCTATTAAGATTCGCAACCGAATTTGCTGCCAGGAACAACTCTTTATCCAATGTGGCTTGTAGAGCCATCTGGATGAAGACGTGGTCGGGGGATTACTAATCTAAAAATAAGCTGGTGTTCTGGCCATTTCTAGATAATATACTAGAAAATGCCACCAATATGAAAAAAGGGTTTCCTGAGGAAAGATCTAAGAGATATTATCACTTTCAGATGACCCACCCCCTTCCAGAAGCAGGAATATTGGGGGAAAGGGAAGTCTAGTTGGTGGAACAACCCCAAAGGGGGTAAGAGTAGAGCCCCACCCTCGTGTTTTGGGTCCGGTTCAGGAAGCAGAAGGCACTGACGCCATTGTCTGTAGGGGGTCGTCTCAGGAAATTCTCAGACTCATAGAAGCTCATCTCCCAAAATCAATGGGTCAAACACCGTTTGCCAGGGCTACACCTTAGAATTGGTCAGGCCCCCTCCAACAAGTTTTGTAGTTACAGATCCCATTTCCAGAACCCTCGCCTCCCATACATGGGCAGATGTAAAGGACCTTTTAAGATTGGGAGTAGTGGTTCCGGTTCCCCAGCTGGAGGTGGGTCAGGGTTACTACTCAACCATATTCACAATAAAAAAAACATCGGGAGAAAGCCGTACCATAATAAATTTGAAACCCCTGAATCAGTGGATAACATACAAGAGGTTCAGAATGGAGTCTCTAAAGGCCACCATTCCCCTCATAGACAAAAATGCCGTGATGTGCACAATAGATCTAAAGACCGCATACTACCACGTTCTGATTCATCCTCACTCTCAAAAGTACCTACGGTTCACTCTAAAAATGAGAAACAAGCGCTATCACTTCCAGTTTTGCACTCTTCCTTTCGGTCTTGCTTCGGCACCTTGGGTATTTACAAAGCTGATCGCCGAGATCGTGGCCTACCTGAGGCAGAAGGATGTAGTCATTGTCCCATACTTGGATGATTTTTTTGCTGATATCCAGTTCAGAGACAGAGCTAGAAGAGCAGCTCAATCTGGTAATCTCTACTTTGGAAGGCCTGGGTTGGATCCTAAATCGGGAAAAGTCAGACCTACTAGAGGGAACCAGGAAGAAGTTTATGGGGGTTAAGTGAGATTAAAAAATTAATGACATCTTCAATTTCATCCAGCAATATACTATAAATTTCCAAAATTTACTGAATTACAGTTAGGTCCATATATATTTGGACAGAGACAACATTTTTCTAATTTTGGTTATAGACATTACCACAATTAATTTTAAACAAAACAATTCAGATGCAGTTGAAGTTCAGACTTTCAGCTTTCATTTGAGGGTATCCACATTAAAATTGGATGAAGGGTTTAGGAGTTTCATCTCCTTAACATGTGCCACCCTGTTTTTAAAGGGATCAAAAGTAATTGGACAATTGACCAAGGCTATTTCATGGACAGGTGTGGGCAATCCCTTTGTTATGTAATTCTCAAATGAAATAGCCTTGGTCAATTGTCCAATTACTTTTGATCCCTTTAAAAACAGGGTGGCACATGTTAAGGAGCTCAAACTCCTAAACCCTTCATCCAATTTTACTGTGGATACCCTCAAATGAAAGCTGAAAGTCTGAACTTCAACTGCATCTGAATTGTTTTGTTTAAAATCCATTGTGGTAATGTCTATAACCAAAATTAGAAAAATGTTGTCTCTGTCCAAATATATATGGACCTAACTGTATATTGCGGGATGAAATTGAGGCAGTCATTCAAGTTTTAATCGCACTGGAATAAAGTTCTATTTTTTTACCTGGATGAGTTTTTTTATATTGGATCTCCTAACTGCACTTGAAAGAGGAAACCATCACAAAAGCCATTAGTTATCAAGCCACTAACATGGTCACTTTTTGTAACACAAACATTATTTGTGATAGAAAAAAGGTAATTGCTTTCAGTTGCTGTCAAAAAAGTTGAGGGGTTTTCCTCTTCAATGATATTGAAGACAAGGATAGTGCAGAACAGCTGTTCCCTTATTAACAGCGTACAGAGCGAAACACCTCCTCTCCATCAGGCGGTTTAGTGGGTGCTCCCAAGTACTGCAGATCTGCTCCTATTCCTATGGATAGGATGGAGGGGAGTCAGTGCGCAGAAAATCTGCACAGCAGACGCACATTCCAAAGCATTCATATTAATAAATCTAGCCAAAACAATAATGAAAAAAAAAATGGATAGGACATCCATTAACACGTTTCATATGTGTTGCCTGGTTTGGGTCCTCATCTGTCTAGTTAGTTGACATACAATGTAGGTGAGTGACACTGTTCTCCACTGCAGGGTTCAGGCCAAGAAGCCTCATTACGTAGCATATAAGGATAGCATCAAAATGTAATCAAATACCCCCCCAACACACAAAATATAATACAGCTCAGTAGCTTGTTATTAAAATTGCACAGCATGAAAATATCATTTGGGGATTCAATGTCTTCTATTCTGCACATATGGCAAGTGTGATTAAGCAGATTGCAGTAGACTACAGTGCAGTGATTGAATACCAATGGCCTGCTACGTGTAATAGCAAATCAGAGGAGAAATGTATACTACAAATCTGTCTTAGGTCACAAAACCCCAAAACACCTGTATGTTACATAGGTAGCCAGGACAAGACAATACAAGAAAAACAAATGCATATTTTATCTCGTCAAGCAAGAGGACCATTAAAATCCTGAAGTGATTAAACAGATGGCACATTGAGCCACAGAGTTTCTGTGGGTGTACAGCAGAGTGATTGAAAAAGATCTGGAGTTGCTAAGAACTGAGCACCTAACAGACGAGGGAACGAGATGAGAAGCAAAATGTATAGAAAAGGCGGCATGTATTAAGCTTCTAGAAGTGCAGAAATCATCAATAGTTTCTTGTATATGCCTGAGGTAAGCCTAAATATTGAAGGGCGTGCTGTCTTGTTGCCCTGTGGTGACTTGTCAATGAACATTGTGGTGTCAAAGGCGTTGTGTCATAGCTTCTGTGAGTGTGATCCACATAGCGGGGTCTGGCACATCTGGTGTGTATGCGGTAAGTATAGAAGTATATAGCAGGCAGATCTGCTGTGATGGAACAGAGGAATAGGAGCAGCCAGCCCGGAAGAACCAGCTGGAGGGCTGAGAGGGAGACAAAGTCACTAATGCCAGAGAAGTGGGGCCTAAGTTACCAGTGAGTGACCAAGGGAGACGAGTCCCGGAAAAGAGAACCCGCAGAACGGTAATGAGAGTGAGCAAAAGAGAATGAAATAAAGAAAGAAAAGCGTTGGGGAGGGTAGGTGTTGGGTGTGAGGAGAGATGGAGCATGTAGTATTATAGTCTGTGGTATGTTCAGAGCTGCCAATCAAATAAAGGAAGGTGGAGACTGAAGGAAAACACGCAGGCGGGAAGGTGAGTATAAATGGCTGGCCCCGCCATGAAGCCCCGAGCGCCTGTACTGGGTTTGAACAGTCATTCTGTGCTGACAGAGGCCCTTTAAGAGATGTAATCGTGTTTATCGACATAGGACTCAAACTGTGTTTTTAGGGAATGCTATAATGCTGTAAGTGATCATAAGCTAATCAATTGGTCTTACAGGCACAGGACATTTTCATTCAAGGGGGTGGATCAATGCCCCAATGGAGTGGTAGGCTGTGGTATGGAGTAGCCTCCCTGAGACCCATAAGGTTTAGGAAATAGCCTCCAGTGTTTGTGATGTGACCCCGAACCCTTAGTGCATTTGTGGCAAGATGTACAGTCCTATAGGCGCCAATAAAGACTTCCTATAATGTGCCACTGATCGTTTAATCAAGTATAAGGTCTCCCCAAATGTGCGGGATAGTAGGTATTAGGCGGAGAGTTCTTCTCTTCTGCATGCCTCCAAAATCTCCATTTTATAAATAATTTGGAGAATTGTACAGGAACAATCTGTAACTGGTAAACTTTCATAGCACACATTACAGTACCATTGAACTGGATCTCATTTTCATAGCACTGAAAGAAAATAAAGTATAGAAATATGTAACCTTTTGTAGCTCTTTGTAATATCTTTCAGAATTATCCACATAATATCTTAAAGCAAACAGGATGCGTGAAATCAAGGCGTCAGCGGGATTTAACGGAACATCTACGCTAGTGTGAGAAGATCTGCATTAAGAAACAACCACTTTTCACCCAGACAGTCTACAGGCAAACATATCTTCCAAGAGACAAAGATTTATAAAAACAAAGGACAGGAAATGGATATACTCTAGTTGTAAAATACACAGCGCTAGAGCAGCACTGACAGGTTTTAGGCTGTGTGCACATGGTGCTTTTTTTCCAGTACAGATTTGTCATAAAACCTAAGGATATGTGCCCACGATCAGGAATTGCTGCAGTTTTGACACTGTATATTTATGCAGTGTCACAATCGCATGGGCCAGATGTTACACATATCCCAGGCCCATTATGTGCACCTGTAGATCAACCGCGTACACCGACATGCCGAGCGCCTTTCAGGACCACAGCATGGCAATTTATCTTGTGGAGACGCTAGTCTCCTCAACAGAAATTTCACCAATAGAAATTTATTGAATGCAGTAAATCTGTACGGTTCAGTGAACACATGCAGATTTACCTGCGTTCAATAGACGGCAGCGCTTTGCACACAGCAAACATGTGCTGCATCCGAAACACTGCTACGGCCGGATCTGGGCACATATCCTGAAGGGTTTCCTGATGCCACCAAAGTGAATGAGCATCCTGATGTCTCGTGCACACGTTGCTTATTTGTGACCTGCAGGTTTGGTGCAGATTTAATTCTGCAGCATATCAGTTCTTTCAGTGTTTTTGCTGCAGATTTCCTCCATAGTAATGAGTGGGAAAAATCTGCTCCAAAAATACAAGTAAAAAATGCAGAAAAAATGTATGTTTTTGCAGCTGCGTTTTTTGCCAAGAGATGCAGAAATGGTGCAGAAATGTTGGCACCAAATACTAACCGTACAAACTCGAGTATAAGCCGACCCGAGAATAAGCCAAGGCACCTAAATTTGCCACGGAAAACTTATTGACTCAAGTATAAGCCAGGTATGCATTGTCCCCTCATCCAAGTCCTTGTATGCATGGCTCCTTACCCCCTATCCTTGTATGCATGGCTCCTTACCCCCTATCCTTGTATGCATGGCTCCTTATCCCATATCCTTGTATGCATGGCTCCTTACCCCCCATCCGTGTATGCATGGCTCCTTATTCCCCTATCCTTGTCTGCATGGCTCCCCATCCCTGTCCTTGT
This sequence comes from Ranitomeya variabilis, assembly GCF_051348905.1. NCBI lineage: Eukaryota > Metazoa > Chordata > Amphibia > Anura > Dendrobatidae > Ranitomeya > Ranitomeya variabilis. The sequence continues at coordinate 486,382,219 of NC_135234.1, read as the reverse complement.
ATGCATGGCGCCTTATCCCCTGTCCTTGTATGCATGGCTCTTTATCCCCTATCCTTTTATGCATGGCTCCCCATCCCTGTCCTTGTATGCATGGCTCCCTGGTCCCTATCCTTGTATACATGGCTCCTTATCCCCTGTCCTTGTATGTATGGCTCCTTATCCCCTATCCTTTTATGCATGGCTCCCCATCCCTGTCCTTGTATGCATGGCTCCTTATCCCCTGTCCTTGTATGCATGGCTCCCCATCCCTATATGCATGGCTCCTTATACCATATCCCTGTATTCATGGTTCCTATAATTAAATAAACAAAACACACACATCCTACTTACCTTCCCTGCGCACCCTCGCTGCATTTCGTTCCAGCGCCAGCTCTTCCTGCCGAGAGATCACGTGTCCCCCCTCATTAAGGTAATGAATTCTCACTCAACGCCTATGGGAGTGGTGAGATAGGAATATTCATTACTTTAATGAGCAGGCCACGTGATCGTTCAGCCGGAAGAGCTGCTGGCGCCATCCGAAACGAGATACAGCGAGGTCGAGCAGGGAAGGTAAGTAGGATGTGTGCTGGAAGCTGGCGGCTGCGGCTGTAACTGCGAACTATAAGAGAAATGAACTATAAGAGAAATGAATATTCACTGCCAGCGCCATTTTTCTGGGACAATGACTCGTGTATAAGCCGATGGAGCATTTACAGCACAAAAAAATTTGCTGAAAAGCTTGGCTTATAGACGAATATATATAGTAACTTGTGCACATATCCTTAGAATATGTTCACAAATACAATCTTTTGCTGCATTTTACAGTACCAACTATGTCTACGAGATTTCAGAAATATCATGCACACAGCTTGGATTTTTTTGTACTCTGTACTTTTGTGCAAAATCTGATGTTTTGCAGAATGCAGCATGTCACTTCTTTCAGTGTTTTTTCAGCATATTTCACCCACTGAAAACAATAGGTGGTGAAAAAAAGCTGAAGAAAACGCAGGTATCAGGTGTTGCTGCAGATTTGGTGCCAAAACATGATGAAGTAGAATCAGATTTATTTTTTTAATTTTTAATTATTTTTTTTTGGGGGGGAGGGGCACTAAACTTTATCAGCATGCACAAGAGACAAATGCAGAATGACAAAGGCACTGCAAAAAAAAAAGAGCGACAAAGCAAAACCTTTTTTGCAGCAAGCTTCGTACTGCCAAGACCTAAGGTTTTGCCTGCGGAAAAAAAACTGCACCAAAAACGCAACATATGAACATAGCCTTACATTATAGGATAATTTGTTGCCACATATCTATTTGATTTTCTACCTGCCTGATCTTTAGTTCTCCTTAGGCTAGGGTCACACGACTATTTTCTTCATCTGAGAAAAACGGTTCAATTATGCTGATCAGACTCTGATCAGAAATTGAACAGAGTGTGATCAAAGTGGGATCTGTTTTTCTTGGAGGTGGAGAATTTAAAAAAAGAAGTTTCTCCATTCTGTCAGTCCGTAAAAATTGTACCGCACTTGGAGGTCATCCGCCTATGGCCTGATTTTTTCACGGATCCATAGATTTCAATGGCCGAGTGCGGTTCCATTATCAGAGACAAATTGTGTATGCCGCGATTTTTTTCCTCAGAAAGCTCAGTTCGAGGAAAATTAAAAAAAAGGAAAATAAAGACATATGCATGGCCTCATTGAATTATATTGGTCCGAGCACAATCCAATGTTTGGACAGATTGCACTTGGACCAAAACTACAGTCGTCTGCACAACCCTTTGAACATGCAGCATCTCTGGCTGCTTCTATTTGGAGAGAGTACATCTAGGTCTCCAAGCTGGAGGAGATGGTAGAAAGTCCGATAAACCTGACAATTGTCATCCCATTTGTTTGTCCAGCTTAAATGGATAAATCTTTTGGACAGGTACAGCTTCCACAATATCATTGATAAACTCTCAAAAACTTTAAAATGTAAAATGTGGCTTTTAAAAAAAAAAAAAAAAAAGTTCTCATATCTCTGCATACTTTGACAAGCTCGATAGGCCTGCCTGTAATAATACCCACAGAGCTTGCCACACAGCTATACAGAGATACTGTTTAAAAGGTTTTGTAGCAAGTTAATAAGCTATTGACCATCCATGCCAAACACTACTTGGCCATCTCTGGCTGACGCACACAACACAATTGGCCAGAGATGTGTATACTGAACCGCCATTACATTCAGAACGCCAGTCTGGTCCTCAGGATTGCTTGAGATCCTAGCAGTGGGACCTCCAGAATCAAATCATCTCCTATCCTATGAGAGCTACTTATTAACTTGATAAAAGCCCTTTAACTTCACATGACTGGACAAAAGTAACAAGCCTGAAAGAAGAAGATAATACAAGCCCTCTCCTTCCGTTGCATCTCTTAGAGAATAGTTTGAGGAACCCTTTATTGTCTATTACCCTCTTTGGAACAATATATTTCAGTTATGCCAGAAGGTAATGGTAACTAAAATGGTAGATGGGTAGAATTGTGCAAACCTGAAAAAATACTCAATTGCACCTGCTAAAGAGACACAGGCAGACAGCTAGTTGTACCCCTCGTAAGCACAGAGAAAAGCACTAGTTGGCTGAGTGAAAGGTCTTAGGTGTGGGTAGGTATACGCCGTGAAGGAAGCCTTATATGCTAGGGACCGCACAATGGGATAAGGTATGCAAATGAGCTCTCTTCCAGAAGAAAGAAAGCGGTCGTTCTTGCATTGCATGGCCTATAAGACAGCCTATGCCAGCTGCCTGTCTGTGTGTTCCCACGATGAGCTTTTGATGTTGCAGATTTTCACAAAAATGCCAGCAACCTATATTACTTAATTGGTGCAGAAAACCTGCACCATCAAAAACTCACCAAAATCTCATCGTGGGAATGAATGTAGCCCAAGAAGAAAAATCCCCACCACCATGATTTCTGTACCTAAAGAACTACATTGGCGTAGAACAATGAACCATGTCCTTTTGGCAACATTTGTGCGAATGTTGAAGCATCTCCAGTACATTCCACTACTATACGGTCTCCTGGAATGTGCAGCGAAATCTCAAAATATGTGCTCAAAAAATACACACTGTTCTCATTCCTTGTTTTATAGTAAACACGGAAATGGACTTCACTTTTTTTCCCCATCATGAGAACCATATGGACAGTGTTTCCCTCCCCATAGAGTCTTATCTTTAATACAAGTCATCATTCACCAAAATTGTCTCTCAACTGATCAACACATGGGACCCAACAGGTGGAAAGGGAAGAGAACAAAATGAGCGGATCCCTTGTTCTCAGGAGGTTAATCCACACAGCATGTCCTGGACACTGAGGTTCAGCTATTCATCAAGCAATTAACTTGGCCATGAACATTTTCAGAGACTTGGAGAATGTGTGCTTGGAGAATGCGAGATTCAGACAAACAATCTTACCATTTTGTAATAAAAATAGGTTCTGTACTCATGGAAGAAATCTCAGGATCGGTAATAATCACACGTGTCGAACGCAATATGACGAGAGATTAGGAAGGTATTTTTAGATGGAACAATTGCATGGCTACATAGGAAATATGCTAATGCAACATGTTCAGCTGCCAGGAAAAAAAATCTGTTTTCATGGCAACAAGATTCTTCTAAATCTCTATCTGCATCATTATCTAATTCCACTGAAAACGACAAGGATATTTATAACCTAAAGGGAATGTACATGCATGACATTATTTAAGTAAGAATCTTATGACAGTAACTGCAGTGACTATTTAAAGTGTATTTGCAGCTAAATATTTTGCAAGCACGGTTTTATTTAGAGCAAATTATTATTATTTATGTAGCACCATTAATTCCATTGCGCTGTACATGAGAAAGGGGTTACGTACAGAGTTATAGATATCATTTACAGTAAACAAGTTTACAATGACAGACTGGTACAGAGGGGAGAGGACCCTGTCCTTGCAGTCTTACATTCTATGGGATAACGGGGAAGAGACAGAAGGTCGGGGGTGCGGCAGCACTGGTGATGGTGAGGCGGCAGCTCGGGTGGTTGGTGAGGCGGCAGCTCTGGTAGTAGCAACGCGGCAGCTCGGGTGGTTGGTGACGCAGCTGCTCGGGTGGTTGGTGAGGCGGCAGCTCGGGTGGTTGGCGAGGCGGCAGCTCGGGTGGTTGGCGAGGCGGCAGCTCGGGTGGTTGGCGAGGCGGCAGCTCGGGTGGTTGGCGAGGCGGCAGCTCGGGTGGTTGGTGAGGCGGCAGCTCGGGTGGTTGGTGAGGCGGCAGTTCGGGTGGTGTTGAGGCGGCAGAATGGTTATTGCAGGCTGTAGGCTTTCCTGAAGAGATGGGTTTTCAGGTTCCGTCTGAAGGATCCGAGGGTGGTGGATAATTGGACATGTTGAGGCGTGGAATTTCAGAGGATGGGGGATTGTCGGGAGAAATCTTGGAGGCGGTTGTCTGAGGAACAAATAAGTGTGGAGGAGAGTAGGAGGTCTTGGGAGGATCGAAGACTACGTGAGGGAAGATATTGGGCAAATAAATCATATAGTATGTTACATTCATAACACTGGTCAACAGCATTTTTGGTGCCAAAGATATTTCATCGAATTTAGGGTATTTTTGGGGTGCTGATTCTGAATATGTCATCAGTTTTGCCAGATTGGCTCAAGTTTTTGAGATTTTTGGTATCTTATTTATAGCACTTGTTGGTAAATGCGACGCATCATCTCATTAATTTCTTTGGATTAGTACTTGAACTGAGCAGTTCTCAATATAGTTTTGTGTTAATTAGTGTTCTAAAAGTTTGTTCATAGCTTGATTTTTGCACTAACTTTATGTTGTTGTCTGTTTTCCAGTGAAAAGCATGAACTCATCAAGAAGAAGTTGTCTTAACGATCCAGACTCATTCTGTTACATTTGTGGTGAATACACACTGCCAAAACATAGAAGAAACATAACAGACTTCGTAAAAAAAGTGTATTTTGCCTATTTTGGGGTTATGCTTGGGGACCAAGACAAGTTTTGGGCACCACACATAGTGTGCAAAGCATGTATCGAATTATTACGAAAATGGAGCAAAGGACAAAGAAAAAGCTTCAAATTTGGTGTTCCAATGGTGTGGAGAGAGCCAAAAAATCATCATGATGACTGTTATTTATGGTAAACACAGGTACAGGCACATCTTCACAATGAGGGACAGGCCTTCTTGCAGATTCCATGTTACTCCCATTTTCGTTTCTTATGCTTATTGAATCCTTGTACTTGCACTGCACAGAAATAACAGTCATCATGATGATTTTTTGTCTCTCTCCACACCATTGGAACACCAAATTTGAAGCTTTTTCTTTGTCCTTTGCTCCATTTTCGTAATAATTCGATACATGCTTTGCACACTATGTGTGGTGCCCAAAACTTGTCTTGGTCCCCAAGCATAACCCCAAAATAGGCAAAATACACTTTTTTTTACGAAGTCTGTTATGTTTCTTCTATGTTTTGGCAGTGTGTATTCACCACAAATGTAACAGAATGAGTCTGGATCGTTAAGACAACTTCTTCTTGATGAGTTCATGCTTTTCACTGGAAAACAGACAACAACATAAAGTTAGTACAAAAATCAAGCTATGAACAAACTTTGAGAACACTAATTAACACAAAACTATATTGAGAACTGCTCAGTTCAAGTACTAATCCAAAGAAATTAATGAGATGATGCGTCGCATTTACCAACAAGTGCTATAAATAAGATACCAAAAATGTCAAAAACTTGAGCCAATCTGGCAAAACTGATGACATATTCAGAATCAGCACCCCAAAAATACCCCAAATTCATTAAAATATTTTGGACACCAGAAAAAAAATTTTTTTTTGTTGACCTGTGTAATTTGCCTGTGTTTGAAAATGCCTCCAACATTGCATGGATGCATCAAACATCTATGGCAAGTGCCAAGGTGGAAAATGGAAAACTCGCAGCATATTGAAATAGCAGTATTATGAGCTAAATGTTCTGGACTCTCATCCGCCGTTGACGGTCGTCGTGGTTTTGAAATCCACAGAATGTCAATTTATACTGTGGTTTTCACTGTGGAGTTTAACCTTTTGCAATGCAATCTGCAGCACTGCCAATTGTTTTTGATGCTGCAGATTTTATGCCACAGAAATTTTGCAGCAGATACAACCTATGGAAACGCAGCCTTAGGGTATGCACACATAATGGGCCCAAGTCATCATTTGCAATTTATTTAAAGGGGTTGCCCGACCCTGGGTTACAAGTCCGCAGTCACGCTATGTGATTGCAGACTTATCAATCATTACAGGATTCTCCGGTGCAGGGAGCGGGTGGTCATGTGACCGCAAATATGCGATTTGCATACTTCCAGACACATTCTGACTCTGGACGTCCAGCTTCGTTCAAGACACTTGCATTGAGCGAGGCAGCAGCCATCTAGTCATCACATGATCGCATGTATGCAAATCACATACTTGCGGTCATGTGCCCGCCATTCCCTGTGCCAGCATCGGAGCACGCATGTTGTGAGGATTCACAAGTCTGCAGTCACATAGAATAACTGCATACTTGTCCCCTAAGGCCGAACAACCCATTTAAGTCCCTTTTCTTCCTTTCTCTCATGTTATTTGCTGACTTTTTTTGTGCCAAATTCTTTCAAAATGGAGCATGCAGTTCAAGAATTTGATGCACAATTAAAAATGCTTTTTATTTCCCCTTTAACCCCTTCCCGACATGTGACGGTATAGTACGTCACATGTCGGGACCCCCGCTTTGATGTGCGCTCCGGCGGTGAGCGCACATCAAAGTCGCGACATGTCAGCTGTTTTTTACAGCTGACATGTGCGCGCAATAGCGGCGGGTGAAATCGCGATCACCCGCCGCTATTAACTAGTTAAATGCCGCTGTCAAACGCAGACAGCGGCATTTAACTACCGCATCCGGCCGTGCGGCCGGATATGAGCGCATCGCCGACCCCCGTCACATGATCGGGGGTCGGCGATGAGTCAGGAAGGTAACCATAGAGGTCCTTGAGACCTCTATGGTTACTGATTGCCGGTGGCTGTGAGCGCCCCCCTGTGGTCGGCGCTCACAGCACACCTGCAAATCTGCTGTGTAGCAGCGATCTTATGATCACTGCTGCATAGCAGAGCCGATCGGGCTGTGCCTGCTTCTAGCCTCCCATGGAGGCTATAGAAGCATGGCAAAAGTAAAAAAAAAAAGTTTTTAAAAATGTGAAAAAAATAAAAAAAATATAAAAGTTTAAATCACCCCCCTTTCGCCCCAATCAAAATAAATCAATAAAAAAAACCCCAACCTACACATATTTGGTATCGCCGCGTTCAGAATCGCCCGATCTATCAATAAAAAAAAAGCATTAACCTGATCGCTAAATGGCGTAATGAGAAAAAAATTCGAAACGCCAGATTTACGTTTTTTTGGTCGCCACGACATTGCATTAAAATGCAATAACGGGCGATCAAAAGAACGTATCTACACCAAAATGCTATCATTAAAAACGCCAGCTCGGCACGCAAAAAATAAGCGCTCACCTGACCCCAGATCACGAAAAATGGAGACGCTACGAGTATCGGAAAATGGCGCAATTTTGTTTTGTTTTGTTTTTTGCAAAGTTTGGAAATTTTTTTCACCACTTAGGTGAAAAATAACCTAGTCATGTTAGGTGTCTATGAACTCGTAGTGACCTGGAGAATCATAATGGCAGGTCAGTTTTAGCATTTAGTGAACCTAGCAAAAAAGCCAAGCAAAAAACAAGTGTGGGATTGCACTTTTTTTGCAATTTCACTGCACTTGGAATTTTTTTCCCGTTTTCTAGTACACGACATGCTAAAACCAATGATGTCGTTCAAAAGTACAACTCGTCCCGCAAAAAATAAGCCCTCACACGGCCAAATTGACGGAAAAATAAAAAAGTTATGGCTCTGGGAAGGAGGGGAGCGAAAAACGAAAACGGAAAAACGGAAAAAGCTCCGGGGGTGAAGGGGTTAAACAGTTTTTGATGCTTTTTAGCACTTTTGTCGCAAATCCTTAAAAAAAAACAAAAAAAAAACACGAAAAATTGCACCAAACTCAAGACTCTTCCAAAAACCTTACTGCAGGGAGAAGTGAGATGTGCAAAAAAAAAGTCACATTTGGTAAATATTTTATGAGTCTGTCTAGAAGATTTGGATAAGCAATATTTTCTAAGAAAAATAAGAGACTTAAAATGAGCAAACTACTCCAGAAAACTGGAGAAACAGAGATGAAGAATCAAAGCCAATGCTATTTGGATATGTATAACCTCATTTGTGGGCCATACAAAATTATCATCTTTATCATCTTTAAGGCTATGTGCACACGCTGCAGATTTTGCTGCGAGTCCGCAGCAGCTTTCCATGTGTTTACAGTACAATGTAAACCCATGGAAAACGCAAACCGCAGTGCCCATGCTGTGGAAAAAAACACGCGGAAACGCTGCGGATTACATTCCGCAGCATGTCAATTCTTTGTGCGGATTCCGCAGCGGTTTACACCTGCTCCATAATAGGAATCCACAGGTGTAAAACCGCAGGTGGAATCCGCACAAAATCCGCGGTAAATCGCAGTGCCTTTTACCTGCGGATTTCTCAAATCCGCTGCAGAAAAATCCGTAGAGCTCAAAAATACGTGTGCAGATACCCTTAGAAAGACTGGGGGATGCAAATTTCCCAGCTTTATAAAAACCCACCCAGCTCTAACCCTGTGCCAAAAAACAGCAGCCATGGGTTCTTCTAAGCTAAGGGTTCTGTTGCAGCCAATGGCACGGGAAACATTTTACAGGTAGAGAAAAGAATAGATTCAATGAAATTTCACCAAGTTCTTGATGCAAACATAACTAGGGTTGAGCGAATATCTTCGGAATCGGTAGCTGAATCTGAATTTGCCATATTTGTGCGGCATTGGTACTCTACACAATGTTCCAAATTATTATGCAAATGACATTTTTCTCTGATTTTCCTAAATGGTCAGTGCAAATGACAGTCAGTCTAATAAAAGTCATCACCCGTTAGAGTATACATCGAATTTTATTGAAGAAACCTCCCAATGATAACAGTATAATCTCCAAAATGAATAAAAACTTAAAATGCACTGTTCCAAATTATTAGGCACAGTAGAATTTCTAAACATTTGATAAGTTTTAACTCCAAAACATCCTAACAGGCCAAGTTACATGTTACCATAGGAGCCTTCTTTGATATCACCTTCACAATTCCTGCATCCATTGAGTTTCTGCTTGTATTTCTTTGCATGAAGTCAGAATAGCCTCCCAGAGCTGCTGGTTTGATGTAAACTGCCTCCCACCCTCATAGATCTTTTGCTTGATGATCCTCCAAAGGTTCTCTATTGGGTTGAGGTCAGGGGAAGATGGTGGCCACACCATGAGTTTATCTCCTTTCATGCCCATAGCAGCCAATGACTCAGAGGTATTCTTTGCAGCATGAGATGGGGCATTGCCATGCATGAAGATGATTTTGCTCCTGAAGGCACATTTCTGCTTTTTATACCATGGAGGAACGTTGTCAGTCAGAAACTCTATATGCTTCAGGAACCTTAAAGGGCCCTACCAGCTGTTTCTCCATGATTCCAGTCCAAAACATGACTCCTCCACCTCATTGCTGTTGTTGCAGCCTTGTTGGGACATGGTGGCCAGACACTAACCATCCACTACTCCATCCATTTGGACCATCCAGGGTTGCTCAACACTTATCAGTAAACAAGAATCTTTGGAAATTAGTCTTCATGTATGTGTGGGCCCAATGCAACCATTTCTGCTTGTGAACACTGTTTAAGGGTGGCCGAATAGTAGGTTTATGCACCACAGCAAGCCTTTGAAGGAGCCTACATCTTGAGGTTCGAGAGACTCCAGAAGCACCAGCAGCTTTGAATATCTGTTTGCTGCTTTCTAATGGCTTTTTAGCAGCTGTTCTCTTAATCCGATGAACTTGCCTGGCAGAAATCTTCCTCATTATGCCTTTATCAGCACAAACACATCTGTGCTCAGATACAGCCACAAATCTCTTAACAGTACGATGATCACGCTTACATTTTCGGGAAATTTCTAATGTTTTCATCCCTTCACCAAGACGTTGCACTATTTGATGCTTTTCAGCAGCAGAGAGATCCTTTTTCTTTCCCATGTTACTTGAAAACTGTGACCTGCTTAATAATGTGGAACATCATTTTTAAGTAGTTTTCCTTTATTTAGAATCACCTGGAAAACCAATTATCACGTGTTTAAGATTGATTTCAGTGATCCATTGAACTCTGAGACACAATACCATCCACGAGTTTATTTGAAAAACAAAACAATTAAATCTTTATCACACTTAAATCTAATTTGCATAATAATTTGGATCACAGTGTATTCGTGCTGAATCTATCTTTGATGATTAATTCCAAACATATTTGTTAATTTCTACTCCCATTGACTCCAATGATGTTCGGCAAATATTGCAAATACAATATTCACCGCTGATCATAATCTGAACCGAATTTAGAAAAATTTGCTTAAAGGGAACCGGTCAGCAGATTTTGCAAATATAAGTTGCGGCACCTGCCTTTCAGGGCATTCTATAATGCTGTAGATAAGCCCCCGGTCCGACCTGCAAGTGAACAAAAATAAGTTATATTATACTCACCCGGGAGGGGGGGTCCAGTCCGGGGCGTCCCATCTTCTTGCGACGACGCCCTCCTGCTTTTTCATCACTCCCCGGCTTTGGGCACCTGTGCAGGCGTACGTCTCTGCCCTGTGGAGGGCAGAGTAAAGTACTGCAGTGCGCTGCAGCCGGGAAAGGTCAGAGAGGCCCAGCGGCTGCGCACTGCAGTACTTTAATCTGCCCTCAAAAGGTTAGAGAAGTACACCTGCGCAGGAGCGCCGATGCTGAGGAGTGATGAAGAAGCAGGAGAGTGGCGTCGCAAGATGGGAGACGCCGGACCTGGACCTGCGACACCTATCGGACCGGACCACCCTCCCCAGTGAGTATAACACTTATTTTTCTTCTCTCGTCGCAGGTCGGACCAGGGGCTTATCTACAGTATTATAGAATGCTGTAGATAAGCCCTGAAAGGCAGTGGCCGCATCTTATATCGACAAAATCTGCTGACAGGTTCCCTTTAACTCTAAACATAACACAATCAGTAAAAAAAGCTGAAGTTGAGGATGGCTTATGCAAATGAATAATGATCCTAAACAAGACTACCTCAAAAGGCACAAGCTGAAGGTTTTGCAATGGCTCTCATAGTCCCCTGATCTGATCATCATTGAAAATCTGTGGCTAGACCTCAAAATAGCAGTGCATGCAAGAAGACCCAAGAATCTCACAGAACTGGAAGAATTTGCAAAATGAAGAATGGATGAAAATCCCTAAAACAAGAATTGAAAGACTATTGGCTGGCTGTAATAGAAAAGGGGGTGCTACTAGGTACTAACCATGCAGTGTGCCCAAACGTTTGCATTGGCCCATTTTCCTTTTTGTAATTTTTAAAACGTAAAAGATGAAAATATATATATTTTTTGCCTAAACTACAAAGTAAATGTGCCATCTTTAAAGGGAATCAGTCACCCCCTGGGTCGCTTTTAAGCTATTACTATGAGCATACAGGTAACAGAATGGTTCAACTAGTTTTATCTGTATGCCTCATGTTGACAATGCACTTTTAGTCTTATGTTAATGATTTCTTCCAGGATCCAGGGTGTGCGTGCGGTGCCTGGAAGAAATCCCCACTTACAATACCATCCCTCCTCCCAAGCACGTCACACTGCCCTGTGTCATGCAGTTGAAGCGCTGAAATCCCGCGCATGTGCCATGCACTCGCGTAGTTCTGGGTACCTTATCCGCCCTTTTATGGGCAGTGTCTACATCCAGCTTCTGCGCAGGTGAGACAGTGCGCAGTAGCAATGATTTGCCTGCGCAGAAGATCAATTAAGACACTGCCCATAGAAGGGCGGATAAGGCTTCTTTCACACTTCAGTTGTTTGGCGTCAGTCTGCTCCGACATAGTGACGGATCGACGGATCCGTCACAATTGTTGAAAAAACGGTTCTAACGGATCCGTTTTTTTGACGGATCCGTTACTTGGGGGTTATCTGGGAAAAGTATCTACTTTTTGGAGCATGCGCAATTGAAAAAGCGGATTGGGGTGACAGATCCGCCGAAATGACGGTCGCGACAGATCCGTCACCCATAGGTGGCCATTCTATGGAACGGCGGATGCGACGGATCCGTCGCAAACCGCCATTTCGGCGCAGACAAAAAAGTTATAATGTCCATCAATGTCTAGATGACGTCCGCCAAATCTCGACGGATCCGTCACATGGCGGATGGAACGGATGACCATCCGCTACAATCCATCGCTAATGCATGTCTATGGGAAAATAGTGGATCCGCCTAAAAAAATGGCGGATCCGCTATTTGACGAAAATGGCGGTTTCAAACTGACGCCAAAAGACTGAAGTGTGAAAGAGGCCTACGGTACCCAGAACAGCTTGAGTGCAGAGGGCATGTGCAGCATTACAGCACCGCAAATGCTCTGCATTGTGCCCTATCCTACATCCAACAACCTGATGAACTTGAATTAACCAGTAAACTTCTGTTTGTTGAAATGAACTTCGCGTCCCCTGCGTTGTGTGAGGTGGCTCCTGAAGACGGAGCCCTGGAGACAGCGGAGACCTGCAGCCTACAAATGAGTGTGATGCACACCACACCTAACAGCACACTGGGACATAAGTTTCCAGTAAACTGCAAAAGGGTAATGGGACGGCATCTGTCATGACTACTGTTCTCGGCCACTTTACATATATACATTGCATAAGAGACATAGGAAACACAGAAAAAGCTGCATGTACATGACATACGAGACACAGAGAATGCTGTGCTGCATATACATGAAATAGGAGACACAGAGAATGCTCTATATCAGGCATGTCAAACACGCGTCCCGCGGGCCGCATGCGGCCCTTTACAGGCATATCTGCGGCCTGCACAAAAGTCTCAAACTTTGTCTGCCCCCACAGACAGACCAGTGAGATAATCCCCCCCGTGCTGCTGCGCTACTAGTACCTGCCCGCCGGGCGCCGGCCCGGTTCACTTGCTTGTTGTGACTAGTGGGAGTGACAACAAGAGGAGTCCTGTCCCTGCGTGCGCCCTGGGCCCTGACAACCGCTGAGAGGCGCTGACCGCCGCTGGCACTTCCGCATCAGGGAAGCGCCAGCAGCGGCTGACGTCACTGAGCGTGTGACAGGCTGCTTCAGTTCATTCGTCGTCACTCACGGTCGTTGCGCCGCAGCGCCGGTGACTCGTCGTCACTGTCTCACTCGCACTCGCTGTGTGTTCAGTTTGTGGTTGGAGAGTCGAGGTGACGTCGTCGGTGCCGGTGGTAAATGGCGTGCTCCAGATCGCGGCCACGGGGACCGGGTGGAGCTGAAGTCTGACTCTGAAACATGCCTGCTGCATAGGGGAAGGGTGTGTAGGACTGGAGGAGCAGATCCTTGTACTACGGGGGTGTCTGTGTCAGACTGGAGGAGCAGATCCTCTTGTATTATGGGGGTCCCTATATTTCTGGAGGTGGAAGTACCAGGGATCTGATCCTCCACCTCCAGAAATATAGGGACCCCCATAATACAAGAGGATCTGCTCCTCCAGTCTGACACAGACACCCCCATACAAAATCTTCTCAGAGAACAAGGCTGACTGATCACCACTTATCATCTTTGATCAAAGTAGGCACTGCGTTGTCATTTCAGCCTGATATACCAACAATTGTTAGCACAAAGAGGTGTCAAGCCTCAGGACAAAACACTAATCATTGAAAAAAATGATAGCAAATAAATGTTTAGTTTTTAATTGCTGTATTTTTGTTAAATATATTAGTTGCTGTTGCGCACTGCAAATATATGTTGCTGTTACATATTACTACTTCATATCTTGTTTTCATGACTGCTGTTAAAATACGTGCGTGACATTAGCTGCTGTGTGCGGCCCTCGCAACAACCTCTCCTTACTCATGTGGCCCTCGGGGTACCCTGAGTTTGACATGCCTTCTCTCTCTCTCTCTCTCTATATATATATATATCATAGGAGACACCAAGATTGCTGTATATACATAACATAGGATAAGCTGAGATGGATGTATTTATCACATGGGATACAGTGGGACTGCCATGTACATAGTTACATAGTTACATAGTAACTACACAGTACATCACAGACACTGAGCTTGATGTAAACATCACATAGGAGACACCAAACCTGATGAGTATCCACCCTTGTAGGTGAGGGAAATTTGAAGACAGCAGCCTGCTCGCGACTGCAGGAGCTGGTTCAGATCAGACTAACGGCAGTGGCGCGAGTGGACGAGCGCAAAGCACATCAAATGATCCCACAAAATAAACGCCCTGACAATTCTGGACTTGAAAGCTCACATATGCTTTTGAAAAGTTAAGGGTCTGGGGGCCACACCAAATGATATTGCAGGCTGGACATTTTCCACCTCTAGTTTATATAAATTGGAGTGCAGATTCAAAGCTTCCATTCACATATCAGTTATATTTTGTTAACCTTTGGTCCACATAAAAAGAAGGATTTGTGGACCAAACGTTCATTCTAGTGAATGAGTCGGTTTAAGAAAGGGAAAAAAAGGACATTACTACAGTAATACCATCTGGCTTTTTCAGTGTGCTACCCAATTTCAATCAGCTGTCATGTGTCTGAAAAGATGCGTGCTCTGCAGCGGAGCCAGCATCAAAGAGAGGGAGGCGACCTATGACGTACGTATATGTCATAAGTCATAAAGGGATTAATATCGGATTAGTGGTTGTCTAACTAATGGCCTTTCCTGAAGAAAAGTCATCAATATTACAGTGTTGGAAAATTACTTTAAAGGGGTTGTCCACTACTAGGACATCTTCTCGATCTGAATGTTTGGCACTGATGAAATATAAACACTCATACATGCCTCCTGAGCCGGTGCCATTCCAGCGGTGTGGGTACTTGCACTCCCAGGGCTCTAATGCAGTTGTTACGAGACGTGAGCCCTGTGCCCAATCAGCGCTGGAGTCACTGTCCCTGCCTTTGGACGTTTTGAACATCTAGAGGAAGCCTCGGCTGCTCGACGACTTCTTCTTAATGTTGGATTTGTCCGAAGACAGGGCCAATGATGCCAGTGCCGATTGGGCACAGGGCCCACATGTCATAACAGCACGAGAGCACAGGGACAGAGTGCCGACACCACTGGAATGGCACCAGCTCGGAGGTGAATGCGTTTTATTCTATCTGCGACCAACATTTAGATGGAGAACAGGTTGTCTTAGTTGTGGACAACCCCTGTAAGTGAGTAGTCTATAAAATATACTGGCACTGTATCATCTAGCAATAGTATAAGAGTAATATCTCATTTAATTTGATAAGTTGTTTAGATCATACTTGTGATCTACATTGGAAGTAGATTCCTGGAACTCTACTAGGCACCAATTGGCTACAACATGTTTTATGTCATGCAATTTACATACCGGTATTTACTTTTCTTTTTTGCAATGAGAGTCCATGATGAATATACGCAGTGGCACAGACAGATCAGATACAGAACAAGAAATTATATGTATAATATTGTACATCGGGGATAAAACCTGTATGTACGTGTTCAGCTTTGTGCATCAAAAGTTCTGTAAAAACGTCTTAGCGATGGATCAAATTAACAGAGCACATCATGGAACATAGACTTTGTCTTCTGGAAGCAATTACCCAATTTTATCTCAACTTCTTGGAAAGACAAACAGGAAACATATTTCTAATACTTAAGAAAATATCAGCTGTGAAAGGCAAAAGATAATAACTATCTATGGAGAAACCCACTCACATGGCATAAGTTGATTACTGGAAAATGCAGTTTATTGAAATATGAAAGGCTGTTTTATGATGGTTGCACAATCCTCTTTGCTCCTATTTCAGATGAATTTCTGCCATTTCCACACAAGCTGGCAGCAGGACATTTGTTATATTAAATGGGGATATATCAAATCACATAGGATTTAAGATTACGTCAATAGTTCCATTAATAACGCACATGATGAGGGAGATTATTAAGCTAAATGCGCAAAAAAAAATCTGTTTTTTTAACTTGCACCTAATTTTTTTTGTGTTTTACACACGTTCTGGGTCTTTTCCGAAAGGGGGCATGAGTTAACTGAAAAAGGGGCATGGTATGACATGCAACACTGTGTGCCAAGAAATGCACCTAAATTTGGGTGCACACTTCTGGCACAAACTAAGGGTGGTGTAAACTTAGACTAGACTATCTAAACATAAGCCAGATTTATCAAAAGACATGTACCACTATGAAAATCTGATGAATCTTTGCAGTGACTAATAGATAAACACTACTACAATATAAAAGTTCTACACCACTGAAAATATCAGAGCCTCAAAATACCGTAATCATAAAAATAAAGAAAAAGACAACAGTTTATTAAGTTATACAGAGATCTTTAAAGGGAATCTGTCAGCAGGTTTTTGCTATATAATCTGATAGCAGCATAACGTAGGGCAAGAAAGCCTGATTCCAGTAATGTATCACTTACTTGGCTGCTTGGTGTAGTTCTCATACAACACCTAGTTTGTCTGATGGAGCAAAACTAAGAGTTAAACTGTATATAACCTCATCCATGCCCGACTGACACTTTCCTATACAGTTGTGCTCAAAAGTTTACATACCCCGGCAGAATTTTTGCTTTCTTGGCCTTTTTTCCTGAGAATATAAATGATAACACCAAAACTTTTTCTCCACTCATCGTTAGTGGTTGGGTGAAGCCATTTATTGTCAATTTACTGTGTTTTCTCTTTTTAAATCATAACGACAACACAAAACATCTAAATGACCTTGATCAAAAGCTGTGAAACATGCGGGGAAGGGACTCGAGCATCTCACTCGAGCACCCGATGCAAGCTGGAGTCGCGAGCACTTGAGCTCAACACTAATGAAGAGATATTCAAAATGACGACCTAATGTTATCAAATTCTGTGTCGTACCTGTGGGTTCAAAATGCTCACTATACCCCAGGATACAATCCTTCAGGGATGTGGTTTCCAAAATGGGATCACTTGTGGGTGGGGAAGGGGGGGGTCGAGATCCACTGTTTAGGTTCTCTAAACACGACATGGTGTCCGCTAATTGTTCCAGCAAATTTTGCCTTCAATAAGTCAAATGGCGCTCCTTCACTTCCGAGCTCTGCTGTGGCCCCAAACAGTGGTTCTCCCTCACATATGGGGTTGCAAAATTGAAGATTTGGTCAACTAAGTAAATTATTATTAGAGAATGCGATAGAAAGACTTTTACCTTGAGTTTTTTCCATCTTCTATCTTCAGGAGCACACTGCTCCCCGGCCTCCCAGCGTACTGCTGCTTAACAGTTCACCGGTAGCATCATTGTGCTGCTGTTCAGAACTGTATGCTCTCCTATGCCACTAGCAGAGTCTTTACCTCTGCAGAATAGGATTGGCACAAGGACACTGAAGCTGTCAGGATCCAGCTATCCATCAGACCAGTGCTTGAAAGTTGTATTAAAAAAAGCTATTTTTAAATATGAGACTAGTATTAGGCTGTATTTTGCTTGTACCACTGTGAGCAACCTAATGGTCTGAACGTGCTACAATGGCCTGTAGCTTCTTTTGACTGGCCTCCCATTGAGAACAACTGGGACGTCATTGATGGCAATTGCAAAGGGGGCTGCCAGCAGTGGATATTGATGAAGTGTGCCCAAGTGCATTCAGGGTGGCAGAACATTCCTCAGACAACCATTAATAACCTCATCGATAACATGACAAGGCGTGCAAGTGTGTGCATTTCTGTGCATGGCGCTCATACTCAATACTGTGCAAGTCAATATGTTTTGAAAATTTTGTTTCCATTTCCTCATTTGCATATTTTTAATGTGTCCATCGATCTTGTGATTTACATAATTCCACAAATATTCCATGTCGGTGTTGCATTTCAATGTTGAGGAGAATGTAGGTCAATGTGCAACTAAGAATGCAGAAACGTACACAGCTGCGATTTTCAGCAAATATAACTTTTATAATACCACTAAGGAAACATCCCAATATGAAAAGCAAGTTTCTTTACTTTGATATTAATCCTAAAGCTAATGAATGCAGTACCGTCAGCTGCATGTCAAACAATTGTCCCATAATAAGTAGACCATGACCGAGTGATATGTGCATTTTACTCAAAAAAGGGATAATGAAACGGTGGGAGGTTCTGCATTATTTACAGGTCTGCCGGGGTTTACAGTCTAAAGCAAAGCACTATTAGGCACAATTACCAGGAGACCCGCTGTGCTATAGCAGAGATTGTATACGTCAGTCAAGCTGTATTTTCAGTTTGTCACTCATCCACTGACAGCCAGGCAATAGTATATGTAAACCCTTATACAGAAACATTCCATTAAAAAAGTGTAAAACTAACTGACTAGATAAAAAGGTAATAGAATATTAAGTGACTAGATGGTGGCCCGATTCTAACGCATCGGGTATTCTAGAATATGCATGTTCACGTAGTATATTGCACAGCCACGTAGTATATTGCCCAGTAACCTAGCATATTGCCCAGCCACGTAGTGTATTGCCCAGTCCACGTAGTATATTGCCCAGCCACGTAGTATATTGCAAAGTAACGTAGTATATTGCCCAGCCACGTAGTATATTGCCCAGTTACGTAGTATATTGCCCAGCCATAGTATATTGCCCAGCAACGTAGTATATTGCCCAGCCACATAGTATATTGCCCAGTTACGTAGTATATTGCCCAGCCACGTAGTATATTGCCCAGCGACGTAGAATATTGCCCAGTGACGTAGTATATTGCCCATCAACGTAGTATATTGCACAGCCACGTAGTATATTGCAAAGCCACGTAGTATGTAGTATATTGGTCAGCCATGTAGTATATTGCCCAGTTACGTAGTATATTGCCCAGTTACGTAGTATATTGGTCACCACGTAGTATATTGCCCAGCAACATAGCATATTGCACAGCCACGTAGTATGTACTATATTGGTCAGCCACGTAGTATATTGCCCAGTTACGTAGTATATTGCCCAGCCACGTAGTATGTAGTATATTGCCCAGTTACGTAGTATATTGCCCAGCCACGTAGTATATTGCTCAGCAACGTAGTATAGTGCACAGGCTCAGCCACGTAGTATATAGTATATTGCCGTTACGTAGTATATTGCCCAGTTACGTAGTATATTGCCCAGTTACGTAGTATATTGCCCAGTTACGTAGTATATTGGTCAGCCACGTAGTATATTGGTCAGCCACGTAGTATATTGCCCAGCAACATAGAATATTGCACAGCCACGTAGTATGTAGTATATTGGTCAGCCACGTAGTATATTGCCCAGCCACGTATGTAGTATATTGCTCAGCCACATAGTATGTAGTATGTTGGTCAGCCATGTAGTATATTGCCCAGTTACGTAGTATATTGCCCAGTTACGTAGTATATTGGTCAGCCACGTAGTATATTGCCCAGCAACATAGCTGTTGTGAACTATACTTTTTGGCTCCCTCTTGTGGTCACTAGTGGTATGACACTGGGATTGTCTTTCCCAGCTTGGTACCCACCTGGTTCGTTAGGCCAGGGGTGTTGCTATTTAAACTTCCTGGATTCTCAGTCTGGTGCCTGGCATCGTTTTAATCAGTTCATTTCTGTTTGCTCCTGTCTGCTGGTCCTGGTTCTTTGCAAGATAAGCTAAGTCCTGCTTCCTTGTTTTTGGTTATTTGCATTGTTCTGATTTTTGTCCAGCTTGTACAAAATGTGATTCCTGATATTGCTGGAAGCTCTAGGGGGCTGATATTCTCCCCCCACACCGTTAGTCGGTTCGGGGGTTCTTGAATATTCAGCGTGGATATTTTGATAGGGTTTTTTGCTGACCGTATAAGTCATCTTCCTATATTCTGCTATTAGTCTGTGGGCCTCTCTTTGCTAAAACCTAGTTCATTCTTGCGTTTGTCTTTTCTTCTTACCTCACCGTTATTATTTGTTGGGGGCTTGTATCCAACTTTGGGGTCTTTTCTCTGGAGGCAAGAAAGGTCTTATTTTCCCTTATAGGGTTAGTTAGTTCTCCGGCTGGCGCGAAACGTCTAGAATCAACGTAGGTACGTTCCCCGGCTGCTGCTAGTTGTTGCTAGGATCAGGTATACGGTCAGCCTAGTTACCACTTCCCTATGAGCTGGTTTTTTGTGTTTGCAGACTTTGTTGTAACCTCTGAGATCCTCTGCCATTGGGGTCATAACAGTATGCCAGGCCTAAGTGAATAGTTAATGCATTGCAGAAGTGGGATTAAAAGAAAGGAAATTCTGGGTTTTTTTTTTTTTTTTTCTTGCTCCCCTTTTTCTCTGAGTGGCTTTAAGCTTTGCTGCAGACATGAATGTCCAGACTCTGATTACTAGTGTGTTTCAGCTTGCTGCTCGTGTGCAGGGCATTCAGGATTTTGTTACTAGTAGTCCTATGTCAGAACCTAAAATACCTATTCCTGAGCTGTTCTCTGGAGATCGATTTAAATTTAGGAATTTTAGGAATAATTGTAAATTGTTTCTATCTTTGAGACCTCGTTCGTCTGGAGACTCAGCTCAGCAAGTTAAAATTGTTATCTCCTTTTTGCGTGGCGACCCTCAGGATTGGGCTTTCTCGTTGGCGCCAGGAGATCAGGCATTGGCAAATATTGATGCGTTTTTTCTGGCGCTCGGATTGCTTTATGAGGAGCCCAATCTTGAAATTCAGGCAGAAAAAACTTTGCTGGCTATCTCTCAGGGCCAGGATGAAGCTGAAGTGTATTGCCAAAAATTTCGGAAATGGTCCGTGCTTACTCAGTGGAATGAGTGTGCTCTGGCCGCAAATTTCAGAAATGGCCTTTCTGAAGCCATTAAGAATGTGATGGTGGGTTTCTCCATTCCTACAAGTCTGAATGATTCTATGGCGCTGGCTATTCAGATTGACCGGCGTTTGCGGGAGCGCAAAGCCGCTAATCCTCTGGTGGTGTTGTCTGAACAGACACCTGATTTAATGCAATGTGATAGAATTCAGACTAGAATCGAACGGAAAAATCATAGACGTCAGAATGGGTTGTGTTTTTACTGTGGTGATTCTACACATGTTATATCAGCATGCTCTAAACGCCTAACAAAGGTTGTTAGTCCTGTCGCCATTGGTAATTTGCAACCTAAATTTATTTTGTCTGTGACTTTAATTTGCTCATTGTCTTCCTACCCTGTTATGGCGTTTGTGGATTCAGGTGCTGCCCTGAGTCTTATGGACTTGTCGTTTGCCAAGCGCTGTGGTTTTGTTCTGGAGCCTTTAGTAAATCCTATTCCTCTTAGAGGAATTGATGCTACGCCATTGGCGGAAAATAAGCCGCAGTTTTGGACACAAGTGACCATGTGCACGACTCCTGAACATCGGGAGGTGATTCGTTTTCTTGTTCTGCATAAAATGCATGATTTGGTCGTTTTGGGTCTGCCATGGTTACAGACCCATAATCCAGTTTTGGATTGGAGGGCTATGTCTGTGTCAAGTTGGGGCTGTCAGGGAATTCATTGCGATTCCCCGCCGGTGTCTATTGCTTCCTCTACTCCTTCAGAAGTTCCTGAGTATTTGTTTGACTATCAGGATGTATTCAGTGAGTCCAGGTCCAGTGTTCTTCCTCCTCATAGGGACTGTGACTGCGCTATAGATTTGATTCCGGGTAGTAAATTTCCTAAGGGAAGATTATTTAATCTGTCTGTACCTGAGCATGCCGCAATGCGTTCTTATATCAAGGAGTCTTTGGAGAAGGGGCATATTCGTCCATCCTCTTCCCCTCTTGGTGCGGGATTCTTTTTTGTGGCCAAGAAGGACGGATCTTTGAGACCTTTTATAGACTATCGGCTTCTGAATAAAATCACTGTTAAATTTCAGTATCCTTTGCCTCTATTGTCGGACTTGTTTGCCCGGATTAAGGGTGCCAGGTGGTTCACCAAGATAGATCTTCGTGGTGCGTACAACCTTGTGCGCATTAAGCAGGGAGATGAATGGAAAACTGCATTTAATACGCCCGAAGGTCATATTGAGTACTTGGTGATGCCTTTTGGGCTCTCTAATGCTCCTTCAGTGTTTCAGTCTTTTATGCATGACATCTTCCGGAAGTATCTGGATAAATTTATGATTGTTTATCTGGATGATATTCTGTTTTTTTCTGATTGGGACTCTCATGTAAAGCAGGTCAGGATGGTGTTTCAGGTTTTGCGTGAGAATGCTTTGTTTGTGAAGGGCTCAAAGTGTCTCCTTGGAGTGCAGAAGGTTCCCTTTTTGGGTTTTATTTTCTCCCCTTCTGCTGTGGAGATGGACCCAGTCAAGGTCCGAGCTATTCATGATTGGACTCAACCCACGTCTGTTAAGAGTCTTCAGAAGTTCTTGGGTTTTGCTAACTTCTACCGTCGTTTTATCGCTAACTTCTCTAGCGTTGTTAAACCTTTGACGGATATGACCAAGAAAGGTTCTGATGTTGCTAATTGGGCTCATGCAGCCGTGGAGGCCTTCCAAGAGCTGAAGCGCCGGTTTACTTCGGCGCCTGTTTTGTGTCAGCCTGATGTCTCACTTCCCTTTCAGGTTGAAGTGGATGCTTCTGAGATCGGTGCAGGGGCTGTTTTGTCGAAGAGAGGCTCTGGTTGCTCTGTAATGAGACCATGTGCTTTTTTTTCTAGGAAGTTTTCGCCTGCTGAGCGGAACTATGATGTTGGGAATCGGGAGTTGTTGGCCATGAAGTGGGCATTTGAGGAGTGGCGTCATTGGCTCGAGGGTGCTAAGCATCGTGTGGTGGTCTTGACTGATCACAAAAATTTGATGTATCTCGAGTCTGCTAAGCGCCTGAATCCTAGACAGGCTCGTTGGTCATTGTTTTTCTCCCGTTTTGACTTTGTGGTCTCGTACCTGCCTTGTTCGAAGAATGTGAAGGCTGATGCTCTTTCTAGGAGCTTTGTGCCTGACTCTCCTGGAGTCTCAGAGCCAGCTGGTATTCTTAAAGAGGGAGTAATCTTGTCGGCCATTTCTCCTGATTTGCGACGTGTGTTGCAGAGATTTCAGGCTGGTAGACCTGACTCTTGTCCACCTGACAGACTGTTTGTTCCTGATAAATGGACCAGCAGAGTCATTTCCGAGGTTCATTCCTCGGTGTTGGCAGGGCATCCGGGGATTTTTGGCACCAGAGATTTGGTAGCTAGGTCCTTTTGGTGGCCTTCCTTGTCACGGGATGTGCGGTCATTTGTGCAGTCCTGTGGGACTTGTGCTCGGGCTAAGCCTTGCTGTTCTCGTGCCAGCGGGTTGCTTTTGCCCTTGCCTGTCCCGAAGAGGCCTTGGACACACATTTCCATGGATTTCATTTCAGATCTTCCGTTGTCTCAAGGAATGTCTGTCATCTGGGTGGTGTGTGATCGTTTTTCCAAGATGGTCCATTTGGTGTCCTTGCCTAAGTTGCCTTCCTCTTCCGATCTGGTTCCTTTGTTCTTTCAGAATGTGGTTCGTTTGCACGGCATTCCTGAGAATATCGTGTCTGACAGAGGATCCCAGTTTGTGTCCAGGTTCTGGCGATCCTTTTGTGCTAAGATGGGCATTGATTTGTCGTTTTCATCTGCCTTTCATCCTCAGACTAATGGCCAAACGGAGCGAACTAATCAGACACTAGAGGCTTATTTGAGGTGTTTTGTTTCTGCAGATCAGGATGATTGGGTGACCTTCTTGCCATTGGCTGAGTTTGCCCTTAATAATCGGGCTAGTTCCGCTACTTTGGTTTCGCCATTTTTCTGCAACTCTGGTTTTCATCCTCGTTTTTCCTCGGGACATGTTGAGCCTTTTGACTGTCCTGGGGTGGATTCCGTGGTGGATAGGTTGCAGCAGATTTGGAATCATGTGGTGGACAACTTAAAGTTGTCACAGGAGAAGGCTCAGCGTTTTGCCAACCGCCGCCGCGGTGTGGGTCCCCGACTTCGTGTTGGGGATTTGGTATGGCTGTCTTCTCGGTTTGTTCCTATGAAGGTCTCCTCTCCTAAATTCAAGCCTCGCTTCATCGGTCCTTATAAGATTTTGGAAATCCTTAATCCAGTGTCCTTTCGTTTGGATCTTCCGGTGTCGTTTGCCATTCACAACGTGTTCCATAGGTCTTTGTTGCGGCGGTACGTTGTGCCTGTGGTTCCTTCTGTTGAGCCTCCTGCTCCGGTGTTGGTTGAGGGTGAGATGGAGTACGTGGTGGAGAAGATCTTGGATTCTCGTCTCTCTAGACGGAGGCTTCAGTATCTGGTCAAATGGAAGGGCTATGGTCAGGAGGATAATTCCTGGGTGGTCGCCTCTGATGTTCATGCGGCCGATTTGGTTCGTGCCTTTCACGCTGCTCATCCTGATCGGCCTGGTGGTCTTGGTGAGGGTTCGGTGACCCCTCCTTAAAGGGGGGGTACTGTTGTGAACTATACTTTTTGGCTCGCTCTTGTGGTCACTAGTGGTATGACACTGGGATTGTCTTTCCCCAGCTTGGTACCCACCTGGTTCGTTAGGCCAGGGGTGTTGCTATTTAAACTTCCTGGATTCTCAGTCTGGTGCCTGGCATCGTTGTAATCAGTTCATTTCTGTTTGCTCCTGTCTGCTGGTCCTGGTTCTTTGCAAGATAAGCTAAGTCCTGCTTCCTTGTTTTTGGTTATTTGCATTGTTTTGATTTTTGTCCAGCTTGTACAAAATGTGATTCCTGATATTGCTGGAAGCTCTAGGGGGATGATATTCTCCCCCCACACCGTTAGTCGGTTCGGGGGTTCTTGAATATTCAGCGTGGATATTTTGATAGGGTTTTTTGCTGACCGTATAAGTCATCTTCCTATATTCTGCTATTAGTCAGTGGGCCTCTCTTTGCTAAAACCTAGTTCATTCTTGCGTTTGTCTTTTCTTCTTACCTCACCGTTATTATTTGTTGGGGGCTTGTATCCAACTTTGGGGTCTTTTCTCTGGAGGCAAGAAAGGTCTTATTTTCCCTTATAGGGTTAGTTAGTTCTCCGGCTGGCGCGAGACGTCTAGAATCAACGTAGGTACGTTCCCCGGCTGCTGCTAGTTGTTGCTAGGATCAGGTATACGGTCAGCCTAGTTACCACTTCCCTATGAGCTGTTTTTTTGTGTTTGCAGACTTTGTTGTAACCTCTGAGATCCTCTGCCATTGGGGTCATAACACATAGCATACTGCAAAGCCACGTAGTATGTAGTATATTGGTCAGCCACGTAGTATATTGCCCAGTTACGTAGTATATTGCCCAGCCACGTAGTATATAGTATATTGCCCAGCCACGTAGTATATTGCCCAGTTATGTAGTATATTGCCCAGCCACGTAGTATATTGCTCAGCCACGTAGTATATTGCTCAGCAACGTAGTATAGTGCACAGCCACGTAGTATGTAGTATATTGGTCAGCCATGTAGTATATTGCCCAGTTACGTAGTATATTGCCCAGTTACATAGTATATTGGTCAGCCACGTAGTATATTGCCCAGCCACGTAGTATATTGCACAGCCACGTAGTATATTGCACAGCCACATAGTATATTGCCCAGCCACGTAGTATATTGCACAGCCACGTAGTATATTGCACAGCCACATAGTATATTGCCCAGCCACGTAGTATATTGCACAGCCACGTGGTATATTGGTCAGCAACGTAGTATATTGCCCAGTAATGTAGTACATTGGCCAGTGACATAAAATAAAAAATAAACATATACTCACCTTAGTCCTGGCTCCTGTGTACAGTGCACGCGGCAGCTTCCGGTCCCAGGGTTGGTATGACTATGAGCGCAGGACCTGTGATGACATCGCGTTGCGGTCACATGACCGTGACGTCATGGCAGGTCCTTCTCGCGCAGGCGCGCAGGACATGTGATGACGTCGCGGTCACATGACCGTGACGTCATGGCAGGTCCTTCTCGCGCAGGCACGCAGTACCTGTGATGACGTCGCGGTCATGATTGTGATGTCATGGCAGGTCCTTCTCCCTTAGCACCGGAACCTGCCGGCGGACAGGACGCGACGTCGGAGGGTGAGAATAAGGTTTTGGTTTTTTTATTATTATTTGTAACATTAGATCGTTTTACTATTGATGCAGCATACACAGCATCAATAGTAAAAACTTGGTCACACAGGGTTAATAGCTGCATAACCGGAGTGCGTTGCACTGCGCTCCGGTAACGCTGGCATTAACCCTGTGTGTGGGCTGACTGGATGACTGGAGGGGAGTATGGAGCGGGCACTGACTACGGGGAGGAAAGAGCACCCATATTGCCGCCGGACTGTGGCCGTCGCTGATTGGTTGTGGCAATGGTCGTGGGCGTTCTGCCACGACCAATCAGCGACTTAAATTCCATGACAGACAGAGGCCACGACCAATGAATATCCGTGACAGACAGAAGGACGGAAGGACGGAAGTGACCCTTAGACAATTATATTAAGTGATGTCTGCAAATGCTATAGAATATGATGGCACTATACAAGCAAAAAATAAAATAAAAAAAAAAAGCTTATTTGATAAAACATGCAGAAAAACACCTGAAAAATTGCTCAAAAATACTTTAAATACACTTTCGATTTATTTCTATTATAAAACCATTTTACTTATCATATGGAGACTTTTCTCGTACAGAATTTGTGACGGGCTCCTGGCAGAGCCTCCAACAGAGATATGAACCTAGCCTTAAGGTGTCCAGGACTAAACTCATTAGGCCTACTGCAACCACCGGGGAAACATGGCTCAGGAACCTACTGCATACAAAATATACATTAAACACAATAATAGTGGTGGCCATCGCAAACATGTTTTGCCAGAATTCTGGGGTAAAACTCTTCAAAATGTTGCAACATTTTTTGTGCGAAGCCAATCAATTCGTCATCACTCTTGCCACAAAAGTGTAATAACTTATGGAAGAAATGTACTCTGGTTGCCTGGGTACAAATTCATCAAGCCTGATGTACAAAAGCTTAGATGTTAAACAGCATGGATAAACTTTATCCATGGATCAACTTTAAAGGCTAAGGAGTCCACCAAATAATTAAGTGAATTTGCTGTAGTGACCCTACAGATTCAGGCTTTAAATGGTGAAATGTGACTGTTCGCTTCACTGTAGAAAGAGACTTGAGGAGCGAATATGTTCTATAAAAGATGCAAAATAGGTCCAGCAGTTAGTCTGATTAGTGGCGAACATTGGTCCAAATAAAAGAATCAGATTACCAGTTATCTTTATTTTGTTTAGATAAATTATTTTGGAATCTTGTTTGTACCCATTTAGTGGTGGCTATAGATCTGTACTATGAGCATTCTTTGAGGGTTGTTTTTTTTTAAACCTAGGCCAAGGGATTGCAACACAAAGAAGGACAGTAAAAGAATCGAAGAAAACCATCATTGTTTAGTTTGGCAATTATGATATCTGGCAGCTTTCAGATGGCTAACATATGCTAAATGGCTTGTGGGGGCATGGTGTAAAACGGAGGGTTCTGAAAAGCCATCAAACAGTTCCTAATTAAAAAAAGCCCGGATGTTCTAGTGATGGCTCTCTTTGAACATAAGTAGAATTTAGCCATACAATTCATCATGAGCCAATGCCTTGAAGAGACGGTTTTAAGATAGAAGTTTTTTTAACTTTGCTTAAAATCACATTATATAAGAAAAAAATATGCAACTCAAACTATAAAGTAAAATTTAAAAAGTGTGTACGTAGTGCATAGAATATTAATTGGCCATGATCTACCATAAAATTTAAAAATATTAGCGTACTATATTTTGTTGTGTTTTATGGGGGTTAGTAGGTTTTTAAAGATGTAAAATTAATTCTGTAGCTTTTGGCCTGAATGAACTGAATTAGTAATTTCGTCAAAGTCTCTAGAGATCTTATTGAAACCATGACACAAATACTTTGACTACATTACCGAGACACATGCTGCACACAACAGTTACGGTAACACGTGGATGGGCCGTCTTCTAAATCATTTCTAATAGGCCAACAAGGTAAGATCAAAGACATTCCAATTTAATAAGAAAAGTATTTTTCTACAGCCAGAGATGTGAGAGGTCTAGTTAAAGAACATTTTTATAGAAACCTTTCTCACCATGGAGTATCAAGCATGTGACATTAACATCATATTCATAAACCTCCATTTAGTTTTTTCCTTTATAACTAATTTTGTAAACTGTAAATTAAGAACAATATTGGATTCACGCTTCATAAAATATGCATAACACATTTTCCCCAAGTGGATTTCATAATATATTCAAGATCACTGTAAAAAAATAACCTCAGGGACAAAAAAAAAGGCTGGAAAACACCCAATGTACAAAGAGAATGCTGGCATTCACAGTCTCACACCCCTTTAAAAAAATAATTAGGATAATTGGGTATACTGAACCATTAAATTCTACAACATTGTGGGCATAAGGCTAAGTCCACACAAGCGTATAAAAAATAAATCATCTAATTCCCATCCAGAAAAAAAAGTTTGATTTTTCATCTTTATTGCAGTCCACTATTATACATGAGCACTTATTTTAATGTAAAAGCACAAACCATTTCCTTTTATCTGTATGAAATCCAATTTATTTTCACAACTATAGCCTAGAGTGGGTGAGTCTTATTAGAAATACAGACAAGCACATGCTGCGATATTTTTTTAAAATTTGGTCCATGTAAAAAAAAACAAAAACAAAACATAAAATGATATGAACAGCCCTATTGGATTACATTGGTTCCAGTGCAGTCCGATTTTTATTTTTTGCATAGACAGCACTTGGACAGAAAATACGATAGTCTATACTTAGCCTCATACATATACTCAATTTGGTTCCTTTGAAAAGGTTAAACACATAAGCACAGGAATACTGCCGACTTTCCCTGAGGATTTATGCCGGTACAAGTCACAGTGTACTACTGTAATAAATAAAAGGGATCAGGATAACTTTGGTTTACTAAAGCACTCCCATCAAAACTTTTATCTTCTTACTATGTTGCAGTCAAAATATTATATAGCACTGCGTACTTACAATTGCTCATTTTGCCTTTCTACCCAGAGGAAAAGAGAAAGAGGAAAAGAGACTTCCTGTTTCTACATATAGCAGAGAAAAGAGAAGAACTAGCTGGGTTGAAAGGCAAATTGAGCTATTGTAAGTACACAGCAGCACATAATATAAATGATTGTAATATATTAACCCCTTTACCCTCAAGGCTGTTTGCACCTTCATGACCAGACCAAATTTTACAATTCAGACCAGTGTCACTTTATGTGTTAACTCTGGAACGCTTCAATGGATCCCACTGAATCAGAGAATGTTTTTCGTGACATATTGTACTTCATGATAGTGGTAAAATTTCTTCGACATGACGTGTTTATTTGTGAAAAAAAGGAAATTTGGCTAAAATTTGGAAAATGTAGCAATTTTCAAACTTTTCATTTGTATGCCCTTAAATCAGAGAGTTATTTCACACAAAATATTCAATAAATAACATGTCCCACATGTCTGCTTTACGTCAGCACAATTTTTTAAACAACAATTTTTTGCTAGGAAGTTAAAAGGGTTAAATGTTGACCAGCAATTTCTCATATTTTCAATAAAATTTACAAAAACTTCTTTTTTCTTTTTTTTTTAGGGACCACATTACACTGGAAGTGATTCCGAGTGATCTACATGACAGAAAATACCCAAAAGTGACACCATTCTGAAAACAGCACCCCTTAACGTGCTCAAAACCACGTTCAAGAATTGTATTAATCCTTTAGGTGCTTCACAGGAATTACTGGAATGTGGAAAAACTGAACACAACTTTTTTTCACAAAAATATTAACTTTAGAACCCAATTTTTTATTTAAACAAAGGTAACAGGAAAAACTTGACCCCAAATTTGTTGTGCAGTTTCTCCTCAGCATGCAGATACCCCATATGTGGGGGAAAACTACTGTTTGGGCGTATGGCAGGGCTCGGAAGGGAAGAAGCATCATTTTACTTTTTGAATGCAAAATTTGCTAGAATAATTAGTGGATGACATGTTGCCTTTGGAGAGCCCCTGATGTGCCTTAACAGTGGAAACCCCACAAGTGAGTGGGGACTTGATATTTTTGTGGATTAAGTTGAAGCGTTTGTTGGAAACCTTTTACATAATGTTTGGGATTACACTTATCGCTGAGCACTTTAGGGTTTTCATCTAAATCATTGAGTGACGTTACTCAGATGAAACCCCTGAGGGATCCATTCACTATAATGAGGCAGCAGAGTTACTCTGGACTCAGTCTGGCCTCTATTCAGCTTTTTTTTTCTACTTTTCAGAAGTGCACAGAACTGTGGACGACCGCACTTTTATGCAATCCTAAAAAGACGGACACCGCCGGATCACGGGTCAGACGGCGTCCACAGTGGCTCCATCTCCCTCATTATAGGGAATCTTCCGCCAGGGTTCCGTCTGAATCACGTATTTCAGAGAACTGCACATAAAACCCTGGTGTGAGCACTCAGCGCAGAGCGCAGGATAAGTTTGAGCCGTGACTTACCGGAAACCTGGGGAGGCAGAATGAAAAAAAAAATAAAAATTAACAGCATATATAGAATTGGTTTTATTTATATAGCAGTATAAGTAATTAGATGACTTTATTCTTCGGGTCGATACCAGATTTATATCGGGTTTTTATGTTTTCCTGCTGTCACACACTAAAAGATGCTTTTTATTATTAAAAACTACTTTTTGCATCGCCATATTTTGAAAGCTATAATTTTTCCATATTTAGTCTTAGAGTCATTTGACTTTTTTTTTGCGGGACGAGTTGACGTTTTTATTCATACCGTTTTCAGTTACATAACATTTTTTGATTGCTTTCTATTCCAATCTTTAGGCGACAAAATTATCAAAAGCCATCATTCAAGAAATTGTTTTTTGGGCTTTTTTTTTTTGCCGTCTGCATGTGGTAAAATTTATAAGACAACTTTATTCTTTGGGTCAGTACAATTACAGTGATACCACATTTATATATTTTATGTTTTGGCGCTTTTACACAATAAAAACTATTTTATAGAAAAAATAACTATTTTTGCATCATTTAAAGTGGCATGACAATTTCTGATGCAAAAAAAGCACAAATTTATTGCAATTTGTTGCTGTCAAATTTAGTAGAGAAGTGAATACCTACAATCAAACTCTAATATTGTAGGCAAAGCTCCAAATTTCTCTTGCAGCCGGGACAATAAGTGCATATAATCATCTAAAATAAAGCAAAAAAAAAAACCCAATATATTCAAGTTGCCAAATGTCTGTTGCTCTGGACAGTATCTGTTTAGTGGCCTCTAACACTCATGTGTCACATATAGGTGCAAGCTGCAGCTTGTAATCGGTCAGATTTGTTGATGCGTCATCACTGGAGCTGGTGGAACATGGACCAGCTGGGGAAAAGTAACCAGGAAAGCTTGAACACTTTTTTTTCCCCATTTAAATTTGAGCCCACCAGCGTTTATAATCTGTAACAAAAAAATTTCTTGAATCTTCTGGATAATGGAACATTTTTGCACCAAATCCAGCCTGTGTTTGTATTTTCTGATGCAGTGCATGCACAGTGAAGGGAGGTTTTCTTGGTTTGCCATCATCTGCACATATACCGATTGCTGATCGAGATGGATTATAATGACCTATGGGATGTCAAACAAGCTAGGAGGGGGTCCAGCCTCCTTGACAGTTAGGAGACTGACTATCTATTGACTTCTTACTGCCAAAGTGAATTTTCTTCCTTAATCCAAAACTCGTAGACGACAGGTCATCGTTGTGAATCTATCACCAACCTAGATGATAAGCTCAGCCCTTCTCTAGCTCTATCAAGCCAGAGCTGTCAAAGAGGGAGAAGGGTGGTGATAAAGGGAGAACAAGAAGGTTGAAAGGTGTATGTAAATGTTGGCCCCTTCGTGAAGCACCAAGCGCCAATACTGTACCTGGTTTGAATAGTCCCTATAAGAAAAGGATTTGAAAAACAGGGGTTTTGTTCATGCAGCCTCACAAAAAATAAAATAAAAAGTAGTTTACACCCAAAAATGGCACTAGTGAAAATTACAGCATGTCTTGCAGAAGATAAGTCCTCACACAAATACATGGTAACACAGTTACATAGTAAGCAAGGCTAAAAAAAGACATTTGTCCATCCAGTTCAGCCTATATTCCGTCAGAATAAATCCCCAGATCTACGTCCTTCTAAAGAACCTAATAACTGTAAGATACAATAGTTATGCTCCAGGAAGACATCCAGGCCTCTCTTGAACCCCTCAACTGAGTTCGCCATCACCACCTCCTCAGGCAAGGAATTTAAGATTCTCTCTGCCTTTAACAGTAAAGAATCCCATTCTATGTTGGTGGAAAAACCTTCACATTCGGTCACATTCCTTGGTATAAACAGATCCTCAGAGAGATATTTGTATTGTCCCCTTATATACTTATATATGGTTATTAGATCGCCCCTCAGTCGTCTTTTTTCTAGACTAAAAATTCTGAATTTTGCTCATCTCTCTGGGTATTGTAGTTCCTCCATCCTTTTTATTAATTTTTTTGCCCTCCTTTGTACTCGCTCTAGTTCCATTATATCATTCCTGAGCACCGGTACCCAAAACTGTACACAGTACTCCATGTGCGGTCTAACCAGGGATTTGTACAGAGGCAGTATAATGCTCTCATCATGTGTATCCAGACCTCTTTTAATGCACCCCGTGATCCTGTTTGCCTTGGCACTGGCTGTTCCAGGTAAGCTTATTATTAACTATGTTTAAGGAAAAGTTAAAAAAAAAAAAAAAAAAAAAAAAAAAAGGGTTTGCATCTCAAAATATGTAACCACCCTAATTAAAAATATTTTTAAACTATTTTTGTATTGAAACAGTAAACCATTTTTAAAAATCACATACATTTGGTATATTTATTATCATATCGACCTACAGAATGAAGTTCACACATTAATTAAGCAGAAAAGTGACGTGTTTAAAAAAAAATTGCAGTTTCTTTTATTCATTTCACCTCACAAAAACTAAGGAAAATGTGATCAAGTCCAGAAGGTACGAATTAATATTACAGCTTATCACGTGAAAAAAATAAAGTTATGGCTTTCAAAAGATGTTAACACAAAAACAAAGATTCTTTTTTTATTTTTATACCATGTATTTGTAAGCAGAAGGACCGGGCTGGGGTACCTATCTTGCGCCGGGTCCGGAACTGTCGGGGCTGTCTCCTCTGTTGTCCGGGGGAAAGCTTAAGCAACCGGACCGACCTTTGCACTGAGCAGCAGGGGGCGTACTTAGCTCAGGAAGAGCGGAGCGTGCGCAAAAGTGCAGACTTGGCGGGAAGGGACAGCCCGCAGCAGACAGGGGTGAGCGCTCCTGCCCTCGAGTACCGGCACTATGCAGGCCCGCGCCAGAGCTTCCCTGCTGCTGCCAGCAGAACTTGTGAGAAAAGACTTGCAGTGCGCCCGCCCGCTGATCGTGACTAAGCAAGAAGCTAAGCACTCTGGGCCCGTGAGTACAGCATGGGTGCAGCTTAAAAGAGACCGAGAGTGGAACTGCTGGCAGCGCCCTGCTTCCCCAGTATACTTTTTGCCAGACCACGTTGGGCTCAGACTGTGCGGTGGCTTATAGCCACACTGATACATGGACTAGGGGCTCAGCGGAAGGTACCGGAGTTCAACCGCTGCCGCCAGAGGATGGACCACCGTTATTTCCAGGACCTCCGTAGACAAGCGTTGAGTCAGACGTTTTTCGCGCCATCACCGCTTCACAACATTCTCGGCCTGATGACCATCGGATAGGATAAGTTAACCCCCCTCAAGAACTGTCCCTACTGTCTTTCCTGTTCTTTAACCCTACCCACAATTTCACCATTGAACTGTTGTATTATGTGTTTAACCCTTTACCTCCCTGCATGGAGTATCCCACTGTTGATTAAAACCCAATTAAACACTTGCTCTGTTTCCTTCCTGTCACTGGATCCTGCAACCTGCTCACATATTCATTGAACAAAAGTCATAAAATATTGTAAGAATTTGTTAGTCAGGGTGACACAGATTAAAATTAACACCAATAATGCTGGGGTTTCTTTGTCTTGATTTTTTTTTTTGTTTGCTTTTTTTTACTATTTCTCTACATAAAACGTTAATAAAAAAGTTAGGTATTGGGTTCATGTATCCCAAAAAGTTACTTCTTGCAAATATTATAACTCACACCTCCAAAAAACAAACCTTCATACAAAACTATGTTGACAAAAAAAAAAAAAGATCTCATGGAAGACATGTCTCATAGAATACAAAAGAGTGGAAAAAAACAAACGGCGGCAATGACAACCACAGGGGTCTCCTGCAGACATGGGGCTGTCATGCCAAACTATTGCTGCCCCGCGATTATTTGACAGGGCGCCATTGGTGGGATTAATAACACGCTTTCGGTGCGGCCATGTTAAACGCAGCTGTCAAGAGATTGACAGCGGCATTTAATATGTTAACAGTCAAGGGTGGATCGTGATTCCACCCGTGATGGCTGTTAAGGGCACATGTCAGTTGATGAAATCAGCTGTCATGTGCTGGAAAACATGCAGGTACAGTGCCGAAGCCCGTGTGGAATGCAGGGACATGACCTATGGTGTGTGGGTATGTACATTGTGATGCAGTGACCCCTGCTACAGGTAGGGGGCACTGCATGGTCTTCCCAGAATACGCATGGAGGCATATTGAGGCCATGGTAATGCATGGCAATCACAGGCATAATGGTGGTAATGAGTCAACACCCGGCAGTATTGTGAATGGCCGGTATGTGTCACAGAGAAAGATACTCTGCACTGTCAGCCTGAGGTAAAGATGTTGTGGGACCTGTAGTCCCACAAGTAACTGTGTTGTGTTTGTATAATTATGAAGGGAGGCTGGCAGGGCTAGTTATGAGAGATGGGCGGGTCAAACTAGCCACATACACACACTCCCATCTAGGGGAGTAGCTACAGCTTGATAACGTGACCAGGGTGTGTATGTCACAGGTCCATGTATGGTCTCTGAGTAAGGTACTGGAGCCTTTGTGTTGTGAGTGTTGTCTCCCTGAAGAGCACGTAGTGGGGCTTTGGACCTGGGGTGTTAGACTAATGTCTTGAATAGCACATGGACAGGCCACATGCCTCTGTTGGACGGTCCCAGGTGGGATGGACGTCCTGACGAAGGAAGATGCCGAAACGCGCGTCGGGGCATGGCACATCCTAGGGACTATCTCCTAATACAGCAGGCAAATACTAGGTGGCTCTTTCTCTTGTTTTTTGTTAGTACATTGGTTTACATTACACTAGCTCCACTATGATCGCAGAGTTATACATTAACTTGTTTAGCATTGGTCTTTGTTATTGGTTTTCTTGCCACCTTATTAATTAATTATGCACATGCACTTTATTAATTTATATACCGTATTTTCTGGTGTATAAGACGACTGGGCGTATAAGACGACCCCCAACTTTTCCATATAAAATATGGAATTTGGGATATACCCACCGTATAAGACGGGGTCATCTTATACGCCCAGTCATCTTATACAGCGTGTGGTTCCCAGGGTCTGGAGGATAGGAGACTCTCCTTCAGGCCCGGGGATCCATATTCATGTAAAAAATAAAGAATAAAAATAAAAAATATGGATATACTCACCCCTCCGACGGACCCTGGACCTCAGCGGTGCAAGCGTCTGCCTCCGTTCCTAAGAATGCAGTGAGTGAAGGACATGCGATGACGTCGCGGTCACGCGACCGCTCACGTGACCGCGACGTCATCGAAGATCCTTCACTCACTGCATTCTTAGGAACGGAGGCAGACGCTTGCACCGCTGAGGTCCAGGGTCCGTCGGAGGGGTGAGTATATCCAGATTTTTTATTTTCATTCTTTTTTACATGAATATGGATCCCAGGGCCTGAAGGAGAGTCTCCTCTCCTTCAGACCATGGGAACCATCCAGGATCGCTCTGTGCACCCATACCCGGCGTATAAGACGATCCCCCGACTTTTGGGACAATTTTTAGGGGTTAAAAAGTCGTCTTATAAGCCGGAAAATACGGTAGTTTCTGGTATTTCTGCTAATTACATCTTTATGGCATATATACATAGATATGTATATACACTGCGTGAAGAATTATTAGGCAAGTTGTATTTTAGAGGATTATTTTTATTATTAATCAACAACTGTTCTCAATCAATCCAAAAGACTCAAATATCAAAGCTTAATATTTTTGGAAGTTGGAGTGGGTTTTTTTTTATTTGGCTATCTTAGGAGGATATCTGTTTGGGCAGGTAACTTACTGTGCAGAATTATCAGGCAACTTAATAAAAACCAAATATATTCCCATCTCACTTGTTTATTTTCACCAGGTAAACCAATATAACTGCACAAAATTTAGAAATAAACATTTCTGACATGCAAAAACAAGACAAAAAAAATTAGTGACCAATAGAGCCACCTTTCTTTATGATGACACTGAACAGCCTTCCATCCATAGATTCTGTCAGTTGCTTGATCTGTTTACGATCAACATTGCGTGCAGCAGCCACCACAGCCTCCCAGACACTGTTCCGAGAGGTGGACTGTTTTCCCTCCCTGTAGATCTCACATTTTATGAGAGACCACATGATCTCTATGGGGTTCAGATCAGGTGAACAAGGGGGCCATGTCATTATTTTTTCTTCTTTGAGATCTTTACTGACCAGCCACGCTGTGGAGTAGTTGGAGGCATGTGATGGAGCATTGTCCTGCATGAAAATCATGTTTTTCTTGAACAATACCGACTTCTTCTTGTACCACTGCTTGAAGAAGTTGTCTTCCAGAAACTGACAGTAGGTCTGGGAGTTGAGCTTCACTCCATCCTGAACACGGTCCCACAAGTTCATCTTTGATGATACCAGCCCATACCAGTACCCCGCCTCCACCTTGCTGGCGTCTGAGTCGGAATGGAGCTCTCTGCCCTTTACTGATCCAGCCTCTGGCCCATCAAGAGTCACTCTCATTTCATCAATCCATAAAACCTTTGAAAAGTCAGTCTTAAGATATTTCTTGGCCCAGTCTTGACATTTCATCTTATGTTTTTTGTTCAAAGGTGGTCGTTTTTCAGCCTTCCTTATCTTGGCCATGCCCCTGAGCATTGCACACCTTGTGCTTTTTGATACTCCAGTAACGTTGCAGCTCTGAAATATGGCAAAACTGGTGGCAAATGGCATCTTCACGCTTGATTTTCCTCAATTCATGGGAAGTTATTTTGCGTATTTTTTGCCCAACACGCATCTTGCGACCCTGTTGGCTATTTGCCATGAAACGCTTAATTGTTCAAACGTTTGGCAATATCAACACTGCTGCATCCCTCTGCAAGACATCTCACAATTTTGGACTTTTCAGAGCCCGTCAAATTCTTCTTCTGACCCATTTTGCCAAAGGAAAGGAAGTTGCCTAATACTTAAGCACACCTTATATAGGGTTTTGATGTCATTAGACAACACCCCTCCTCATTACAGAGATGCACATCACCTGATTTACTTAATTGGTAGTTGGCTCTCAAGCCTGAACACCTTGGAGTAGGACAGGACAACATGTATAAAAAGTATCATGTGATCCAAAAAAAACAACTTGCCTAATAATTCTGCACGCAGTGTATATGTTTAATGTTTAATTTCCACTGCGGCTACACTTATTATTTATGATTGCCATTTGTATGTCCCTGGTGTAGTGCCCATTTCTGGTATTTTTTCCACTCTACCACATCATTATATATTCTAATAAATTTTGTTATATATACACCTTACATTGGACTTTGTTTCGGGTTTTCTTTGCTTTTTGTTTGAATTATTGATTTGTCCATTATATATCATATTGGTGCACATTGGTGGTGATGGTTCCCTACTTTACATGATTTGTTTATGTGTACCGTGCCTTGAGTTTTTCTATATGTAATTTTTCTGAGTAAACCTTTAGTAATTTATACATGCCAAATTAATGTAGAAGAACAATCTAACAAGTATTCAATTAATTTTATAGAATATGACGAAGAACCACAAAATCTAAAATTCAATGTATACTAGTTGGCCCGTGTGAAATTTTTGCATATTGGTTGTCGGGGGCACAGGCAATTTCAGGAAAATCAAGCTGGTCAAATGTTAATGTACTTAATGAGATGATGAACACATAGGTATTTATATATGTAGATTGGTAATACAATAAACTGGTTTGATAAGTAGAGGCGAAAAAATTGTCTTGAGGTTGCGGTGCTACCTGCAGGTTGTTTTTTTCTGCAGGTTTCTGAAAATGAATGTTTAAACTGTATTTATTGATCAAATCGTGAATGTGTGGTTTTGTTTGTGTCTTATCTTTGTAAAGGGGGCAATGTTACCTTTCAAATGGTGTATTATTTGTGTGTATGTGGCGAAGTAATCACCAAAAAAGCAGTGTTACAAATGTGTTTGCATATGTGACTCACCTGCAGTGAAGTGTGCAATTCTCCAATGTGCCTGAAATTGGCTGGGCAAGGAGTTCGGTAAGCTGGAAAGCCCCCAAGGCAAATGTTACGATTTGTTTGTGATGTCTGTAGGCACCTTTGTGGTCGTGTGCTTTGGGGTAGGGTGGTGCCGCCTGCAGGTCATTTTTCCTTATTGCAGGTTTATGAAAATTAATGTTTAAACTGTATTTTTTGATCACATAGTGGATGTGTGGTTTGTTTGGCTATTTTCTTGATGAAGGGGGAAGTTTACCTTTCAAATGGTGTATCATTTATGTGTGTGGGTGCAGTATGAACAGAGATACAAAGTAATCACCGAAAAAGAGTGTTTAGAAATAATATATAAGGATTCGCTGTAGGTTTAAACATTGACTGCCACCTAGTTCAGAATACTACACCAACAAAAGAGTGATACTTAATATTACATGATTACACAAGTGATATGGAAGTCTGCGCAGCTGGTCAATATTAGCCAATGCACAGCACAGGGCTAATGGGACAACTGTCAGTCATAATGCATCTCCTAAGACAAGGGCTTTTCTTGTGTCTAGACCACAGCTGTGCAGATTTTAGGTTTTCTCCCGCATTTGCTTTCTTGTGGTTCCCTGATTTCCTGACTACCCTCCATAGATTTTATTAGATCACATTTTTTTTTTTTTTTTTTTTTTTTTTTTTAAACAAGATCCAGCTTAGCCTTTCCATTAAAACCTTAACGCGAACTGAAACCTCTCTGTATGCAAGATTTTTTTTCCAGTTGCATAGCAAAATACAAGTGTGAGTAATCATTTAAATATAAGTCCACCAAGATATTTTGATATTTGTTTGTTTGTTTTTTATCCTTAGGTTTTGGAGTCATTCTACCCCAAAACCTCCATAGCCTAAAATGTGTGTACCTGATTCTGAAGGTCATAGTTGCAGGGTTTTTTTTCAGTAAAGCAAACATTCAAGAGGTAGACATGTAAAACATAAACTGTGTAACGAACATATTTTAATGACCAGATTTAAATAACCCATTCAAACGGGATGAGGACCGTCCATCATCTCCTGTATGCTTAAAGGGAACCAGTCATGAGCCTACACAATATTTATCTACAGATATAGTGAAATGAACTTATATCCTCCCTGATAGGCAATTTATTTGCAGTCATATGGGCATGCACAGAGGTGTAACAGTCACTACTCACTATATGCAGCGTTTGTGTGCAGAGCTGACAGTCCCTCACTGTAACAGGGGGGCTTAGAGCTGACGCTCCCAATATAGTGATCAGTAATAGTGATGAGCTAACGGGCTCGAGCAGCGTGCCGTCCGGGCACACTCGGGCAACGTGCTGTCCGCGCAGCGTTATCCAAGCATGCTTGGGCCAATACAAGATCATTTTCTTCTTATAGAAGTGCTTTCAGGTAGGTGGCCAGGCAGCATTTTAACACTATATAGCTGCATATTAACCCCATATCTGCAGGTAAATGGCTTTTTTTGCGCAGGTTTTCCTCCTTTAAACAGTAGGCACCTTTTCAGGCCAAGTTCTAACTGGAAGTACAGTTATTCCATATTCAATGTGTCAAACAATTATCTTTGGCATCTGCATTGATGCCTCCTCTCTCTGTATTGCTTAAGGCTATTTGATTATGTTTGCTCAGACTACATTCCCGGAGGATGGCATGCATCAAAACACGAATACCACATTTACGAGGCAAGAATTTGATTTTGGTTAATATAACTTTTCCAAGAAGTAGACGTTGCCTAAATAGGATTTTAATCTTAGCCTGTGGAAAGACTAAAGATAAGTCAGTGCATTATGGTTAAACACAATATTCATACGCAAATGTCAGAAAATACTTTGTCTGCTCCAGAAACTCTATTTACAGATTTAGTGGTAATCTGCAGATAAGTGGCAATAAATCCTGCCTGGCTTCCTTACAGGATCAGCGGCTACAGGGAGAATTAAATTACATCCTCCCTGCAGCTGCTCACTTCTAGTCATAGGGGCGGATCACAGCCTGACACACACACACCGCTCTGATAAGGCAGCCAGACCTGAATTTAAAGGCGATTTACCTGCACACTTGCCCTGTATCTGTAGGTACATAGTGTTTCTGGAGCTAACAGTTTCCCTTCAAGTATACACTAAAAAGGTGCTGCCAGAGGACAACTCCCCATATCGTGCTTAGGCTTTGGATATTTAGAGTAAAGTGAGTAGCCCTTAAATGAAATATGAAGGGGTTCACAGTAAGTGTAAAATTATGTTATTGCTTAAACTGAAATTATTAACAGTGCGGCAGTTGGCAGCAGGTATCCTCCAATGACATTGTACTCACATAATCCTGAACACAAAAATATATTTAAATAAAAGTGAGAGGTTGGGAACTACTGATGATCTTTGGTGCATTTCGACATTATATGTCAATGTTGTAAGGCTCTGTTCACATTTTAATTCTAGATTCTTCCTCAGAAATTAAAGTAACAACACTGTAAAATCTATCAAACAACAAATACAGAAAGGGTCAGACTGACCATGTCCTCGACTTTGATTTCTGAAGAGGTGTCCATCATGTTGCCAGGAATAATAGCATCACATGCAGGACCATTTTTTCAGTCAAAGACATAACGCAGATGTGGACGTAGGCCTAGTCTTACAATTTTGAAACTATAATGCCATGCTATTCCACCAAAATTCTATGAAGGAGCCTGTGAAATCAAGCAGGCAACATTTAAAAGAATCTTACCAGATATTTATGCTGCCCGAACTACAGAGAACTTACATCTGGCTGCATTATTGTAGTGGCATTTTAAATAATGTATACTTTGAAAAGCCTTCTAGGGACTATACTTCTCAGATGACCAGACCTAAGTAGGTCTCTGGGGGCCTCTCCCAGCCTCGCTCTCCTAGACTGACAGGTCTGCCCCATTATGTGCACACATAGTGAGAGACTTGTCAGTTTAGTGGAGAGGAGCAGGGAAAACCGGGTGAGGACCTTCCTAGGGCTAGTCAGTTGAGATGGATAGTCCGCGGCAAGCTTTTCTATGAAATGCTAAGGTGTTTCAAAGTAAAACATACCAGGCTGCAATAACGCAGCTAGTGTCCGATTCGTGCTACGCATAGTTAAGGCATCATGACTCTTGTCATGCTCCCTTTAATTATCTAACAATACTTAGAACCCATAGAACACTGCATACCATCAAGAAGATATGATCCCCACCTTTAGGACAAATAAGTCTGGCCAGAGTCCATATTATGATATTGGTTTTAAACATTGTGAAGTCAGTATTTGCACCTTGTCATTAACAGTGGCATCCATCACCTACGAGCTATCCTAGCTACATGGTTACATTAGGAGCTCTTTCATGCCGTAAAGGACATCACTGTAGTCTATGGGTTATGGTTACCACTGTTTGGCATCTATCACTGCCATTGTTTAATGTAGAAGCCTTATTCGCTTTGCGTAGAAAATCATGTTAGAAGGAAACAAATAAGTGATGTAAAGAAGCCTATTATAGTAATGTAGCTGGAGGAACACCTTTGGGTTCTAGTGCGGCTGGCCTAGATGCAGTCTTCCAGCCATGGCCTCGGAGCTCCAAGCTACATCTATGCGGTCTACAATAGTGTAATTCACTGAACAAAAATCGAAGACAGACAACCAAGAGTAGAATGTAAATGTCTTGCTCTGTAAATGAGACTAGCAGAGAAAACAACTTTAGCTTCAGGCTAAAATGGGTGACATCCTTTTTACTTCTGATTTTTACTTTTCATTTTTTAAAGGGAGTTTGTCAACAGATTTTTGCTATGTAATCTGAGGTCAGCATGAGAAAGGGGCTGAGACACTGATTTTAGCAATGTGTCACATATTAGGCTGTGTACTTTTGTTTCA
This sequence comes from Ranitomeya variabilis, assembly GCF_051348905.1. NCBI lineage: Eukaryota > Metazoa > Chordata > Amphibia > Anura > Dendrobatidae > Ranitomeya > Ranitomeya variabilis. The sequence goes on along the minus strand of NC_135234.1, from coordinate 486,339,790 downwards.
ATACAATGAATGTTTTATCAGCAAGAGATTAACACTACAGCTCACATGCATCCTGGTCCTTCTCAGCCACCAGCACTGATGTGCAACCTACTGTCAATATACAATGTACACAGAAAGCTGATAATTAGGGGATTGGGAGGTGTTAGCTTTCTAACCTCTGCTGCATGCTATAAAAATTCTGATTGTATCACAACCCCCTGCACCCAGATAGCCAAGTGACATTGTTGGATTCAGTGCCTCTTTGCCTACATCATGATGCTCTCAGATAAGGAGAAAAAAACTTGGTAACAGATTCCTTTTACGAGTCAATGGGAAAAAAAAAACAATAGTCTACCTCTTAGGGGACCGTCACATTTAGCGACGCAGCAGCGATCGCTGCAGCGTCGCTGTTTCGTCGTTGTGTGGTCGCTGGAGAGCTGTCACACAGACAGCTCTCCAGCGACCAACGATGCCGAAGTCCCCGGGTAACCAGGGTAAACATCGGATTACTAAGCGCAGGGCCGCGCTTAGTAACCCGATGTTTACCCTGGTTACCAGTGCTAATGTAAAAACACTACATACTTACATTCCGGTATCTGTCCCCCGGCGTTGTGCTTTCCTGCACTGACTGTGAGCGCCGGCCGGAAAGCACAGCGGTGACGTCACCGCTGTAATCTGCTTTAGGGCTGGCCGGCGCTAAATACCAGTGCCGAGTAAAAAAATGGTTTTATCTCACCAAATCAGTCGCTTTATGTTCTCTCTTATCAGGAGCTTTCATTTGTACACAGGGGAAAGGGAAATGTTTACTATCCTACCCCGGTCGTGCCCCTGTGTTGCTCCCGCCCTGACAAGGGCAGTCCCCAAGTCAGGCTCAATAATTGTACCCACCAAACAAAGGGTAAACTTCCCTACGCGTTTCCTCTCCCATCAGGGAGATTCATCAGGGGAAAAAAATTAGATATAATTTGTGGGATATTCTATTTTTGAAGTTAGAACCCCTCCGTCGGGAGGTAGTTCCTATGTGTCCAGTGCACCTGATTTTGGGTATGGACTATGGTAAGGTGAGACGACGAACGGAAGTAAATCCCCTTAAATAGATTCCTGCTCATATGGTTAATTGTTGGGCGTCCTACCTCATTTCCGTTAGACACACGGTGTGTATGTGCATCGACGCCATTATTTAACACTGTAGATTGCATGCCGCCATTCTCTCTGTGTATATACTACCGGTATCCGATTCACCTTTCAAATGCGCATGTCCGGTCATAAACAGACACAAGAGGCCGTCGGAACACATTTCCGGTTCAGGCCCCCATGTTCCTTGCTACTGCGCATGCGGCGCTTTAGAAGCCGATACACGCCTACCTTCTGGTGGCGTCACAGCATCCCAAGCAGCGGCGCCTCAGGAGCAAGTGCATGCCTACCTTTTGGTGGCGTCACAGCATCCCAGGCAGCGGTGCTTCAGGAGCCGGTGCATGTCTATCCTATGGTGGCATCACATTATCTAACGCAGCAGCGCTTCAGGAGCCAGTATACGCCTACCATTCGGTGGCGTCACAGTATATCACATAGCCCCCAAGTTTTTAAATGTATATATCTCTGAAGGCACTGAGGCTTGTGAAATTTGATATTAATACACCTTCCTTTATTAGACTGGCCTGGCTGGTTAGTTAGTTTATGATATCATTTACCACCCACATACTAACCGGATAAGTGTATATTTGGGTACGAATAAATCATATAATCACAGCTAAAATAAAAAAGGATATACCTTATTATGATGGACCGGCTGGCTAAATAGCTTCTGCTATCCTTGTTCAACCCACCCATATTCACAGGATTAATGTATGTTTCAATACAGATACATAATGCTTTCATAACAAAAATAATAAAAAGCATATTGGTTACTACAAAAGAATTATTCTAATAACCATAAGGGGAATAAAGACCGTCCTGACGTAAATGTCCACAAAACACGATTCTCAGTACTAGGCCTCAAAACATAAGGGCCCGAGAAACAGATGAATAAAATACAGCAGTGGCTAGTATTATATTATAAGATCCTAATAGACAATGTAATGCACATTCCGTTTTATTGACCGAATATTCCTAGGGGGCAGAACCTAGACTCCAACATATCGATTATACAGCAGTGAAACCCCCATTATCACTAGGTTCATTTCAATTTATTTCACAAGAAACAACTGTAGCTTAGTTGCTCATTTAGGCCAAAAGGATGGCAAGTGTTGAGGCGAAATATCCACCTCGATTCCCTTTGGAGCAAGATCTTATCAAAGTCCCCACCTCTCCTAGGTGGTTTGACTTTCTCAATGCCCATAAACTGTATGGTCTTGAGATCTCCATTATGCACTCCATTAACATGTCTTGCTACAGGTGTCTCTCTCTCGTTCCGGATGTCACCCAGATGTTCTCCTATCCTCCTTCTGAACTCTCTCACAGTTTTGCCTATATATGCCTTCCCGCATCTGCACATGATGCGGTAGACTACACCCTTGGTTTTACAATTAATGAAGTCCTTAATTTCAAAGGACTCATTGGTGCTGTCAAATTTCTTTCCCACACTTATGTACTCACAAGCGATACATCCACCACAGCGGTAGCATCCCTTGGTTTTAATTGGTAACCAGGTTTCTTTTCCCGCCGGTGTGACAAAGTGGCTATGGACCAGGCGATTTCCTATTGTCCTACTTTTTCTGTAGGTGATATGTGGTCTGTCACCCACAAGTTCTTTTATGTCCTCATCCATCTGGAGAACACTCCAGTATTTCTGAATCACTTCCTTCACCATTTGAGCTCCATTATCAAAGGTACAGATTAGTCGGGCTTTCCCCTCCGGGTTCTCGACTTTCCTTCTAGGTACCAAAAGTCCCCTCCTCTCCTGTTTGTTTGCATATTTAAACGCCTCCCTGAGTATAGAATTGGGGTAACCCTTCGTAAGGAATCTTTGGCGTAGATCGTCTGCCTTATTTTTAAAATCCTTTGTGTCCGAGCAATTCCTTTTTAACCTCAGATACTGACCCTTGGGTATACCCTTTTTCAGGGAGTAAGGGTGATGACTCTCCCATTTCAATAAAGAGTTAGTAGAAGTAGGTTTACGATAGATGGTTGTTTCCAAAGCGTCCCCATTTTTTGATTTTGTTATTAGGACATCAAGGAATGCTAACTGTCTAGGGTCAAATCTCATGTGTGAACCTCAAACCGATCTCGTTATTGTTCAGTAAGTTAATAAAGTCCTGAAATTCAGCCACGGTGCCCCGCCACAAGATAAAAACATCATCTATGAACCTAACCCAGAGTTCAATTTTACTGGTCAGGTACACAGATTTCTCAGGGAATACGATGGTGTCCTCCCACCAGCCCAGGAACAGGTTGGCGTAACTTGCCGCACAGGGATTCCCCATGGCCGTGCCCCTGAGCTGGCGGAGGACCTTACCATCGAAAGTAAAAAAGTTGTTATGCAACACAAACTCAAGGAGGGAGATTACCAACTCATTGTGAGGGACACACTGTCGGCCCCTTGTAGCCAAGAAATGTTTAACGCCTCTGATCCCAAAGTTATGTGGGATAGACGAATAAAGTGCCTCAATGTCAATACTGGCCAGGAATACTTCTGGTTCCACATTAATGTTGTCGAGTTTACTTAAAAGATCAGCCGTATCCCTGACATATGACGGCAAAGAGCTCACAAAAGGTCTTAATATCTCATCGAGGTATGTACCCACATTATGGCTTATACTCCCGATACCCGATACGATGGGTCTGCCTTTAAGGGGACAGACCCCCTTATGCAATTTTGGGAGTGCATAAAAAGTCGCCGCCACCAGATGCTTGGGGAGGAGATAATCATATTCCTCCTGGCTAATCAGTCCATATCCCTTGGCTCCATCAAGTATGATTTTCAATTCATTTTTTGTTTTTTCTGCTGGATTACACGAAACTCGACCATAAGTTGTTAAATCATTTAATAAGGAGAAACACATCTCTCTATAGTCTTTGACATTCATTATAACTATGTTTCCCCCTTTATCAGAGGGTTTTACTACTATAGATGTGTCCCTTTCTAGATTATGGAGTGCATCCACCTGTTCCTTCGTTAAGTTATGTCTGGTATATGTCCCCTCTTTTTTCTTAATCTCATCAGTTGTTAGGTTAACCCCTTCATGACCCAGCCTATTTTGGCCTTAATGACCTTGCCGTTTTTTGAAATTCTGACCAGTGTCCCTTTATGAGGTAATAACTCAGGAACGCTTCAACGGATCCTAGCGATTCTGAGATTGTTTTTTCGTGACATATTGGGCTTCATGTTAGTGGTAAATTTAGGTCGATAATTTCTGAGTTTATTTGTGAAAAAAACGGAAATTTGGCAAAAAATTTGAAAATTTCGCAATTTTCACATTTTGAATTTTTATTCTGTTAAACCAGAGAGTTATGTGACACAAAATAGTTAATAAATAACGTTTCCCACATGTCTACTTTACATCAGCACAATTTTGGAAACATTTTTTTTTTTTGCTAGGAAGTTATAAGGGTTAAAATTTGACCAGTGATTTCTTATTTTTACAACAAAATTTACAAAACCATTTTTTTAGGGACCACCTCACATTTGAAGTCATTTTGAGGGTTCTATATGGCTGAAAATACCCAAAAGTGACACCATTCTAAAAACTGCACCCCTCAAGGTGCTCAAAACCACATTCAAGAAGTTTATTAACCCTTCAGGTGTTTCACAGCAGCAGAAGCAACATGGAAGTAAAAAATGAACATTTAACTTTTTAGTCACAAAAATGATCTTTTAGCAACAATTTTTTTATTTTCCCAGCGGTAAAAGGAGAAACTGGACCACGGACGTTGTTGTCCAATTTGTCCTGAGTACGCTGATACCTCATATGTGGGGGTAAACCACTGTTTGGGCGCACGGCAGGGCTCGGAAGGGAAGGAGCGCCATTTGACTTTTTGAATGAAAAATTGGCTCCAATCTTTAGCCCACACCATGTCACGTTTGGAGAGCCCCTGTGTGCCTAAACATTGGAGCTCCCCCACAAGTGACCCCATTTTGGAAACTAGACCCCCCAAGGAACTTATCTAGAAGCATAGTGAGCACTTTAAACCCCCAGGTGCTTCACAAATTGATCCGTAAAAATGAAAAAGTACTTTTTTTTCACAAAAAAATTATTTTAGCCTCAATTTTTTCATTTTCACATGGGCAACAGGATAAAATGGATCCTAAATTTTGTTGGGCAATTTCTCCTGAGTACACCAATACCTCACATGTGGGGGTAAACCACTGTTTGGGCACATGGTAAGGCTCGGAAGGGAAGGAGCGCCATTTGACTTTTTGAATGAAAAATTATCTCCATCGTTAGCGGACACCATGTCGCGTTTGGAAAGCCCCTGTGTACCTAAACATTGGAGCTCCTCCACAAGTGACCCCATTTTGGAAACTAGACCCCCCAAGGAACTCATCTAGAGGCATAGTGAGCACTTTAAACCCCCAGGTGCTTCACAAATTGATCCGCAAAAATGAAAAAGTACTTTTTTTTCACACAAAATTTCTTTTAGCCTCAATTCTTTCATTTTCACATGGGCAACAGGATAAAATGGATCCTAAAATTTGTTGGGCAATTTCTCCTGAGTATGCCGATACCTCATATGTGGGGGTAAACCACTGTTTGGGTGCACGGCAAGGCTCGGAAAGGGAGGCGTGCCATTTGACTTTTTGAATGGAAAATTAGCTCCAATCGTTAGCGGACACCATGTCGCGTTTGGAGAGCCCCTGTGTGCCTAAACATTGGAGCTCCCCTACAAGTGACCCCATTTTGGAAACTAGACCCCCCAAGGAACTTATCTAGATGCATAGTGAGCACTTATAACCTCCAGGTGCTTCACAGAAGTTTATAACGCAGAGCCGTGAAAATAAAAAAATAATTTTTCTTTCCTCAAAAATGATTTTTAGCCCAGAATTTTTTATTTTCCCAAGGGTAATAGGACAAACTGGACAACAACATTTGGGATCCAATTTCTCCTGAGTACGATGATACCCCATATGTGGGGGTAAACCACTGTTTGGGCGCACGGCAGGGCTCGGAAGGGAAGGCACGCCATTTGGCTTTTTGAATGGAAAATTAGCTCCAATCATTAGCGGACACCATGTCGCGTTTGGAGAGCCCCTGTGTGCCTAAACATTGGAGCTCCCGCACAAGTGACCCCATTTTGGAAACTAGACCTCCCAAGGAACTAATCTAGATGTGTGGTGAGCACTTTGAACCCCCAAGTGCTTCACAGAAGTTTATAACGCAGAGCCGTGAAAATAAAAAATGTGTTTCCTTTCCTCAAAAATATTTTTTTAGCCCAGAATTTTTTTATTTTTGCAAGAGTAACAGGAGAAATTGGACCCCAAAAGTTGTTGTCCAGTTTCTCCTGAGTACGCTGATACCCCATATGTGGGGGTAAACCACTGTTTTGGCACACGTCGGGGTTCGGAAGGGAAGTAGTGACGTTTTGAAATGCAGACTTTGATGGAATGCTCTGCGGGCATCATGTTGCGTTTGCAGAGCCCCTGATGTGCCTAAACAGTAGGAACTCCCCACAAGTGACTCCATTTTGGAAACTAGACCCCCAAGGGAACTTATCTAGATGTGTGGTGAGCACTTTGAACCCCCAAGTGCTTCACAGAAGTTTATAATGCAGAGCCGTGAAAATAATGTTTCCTTTCCTCAAAAATATTTTTTTAGCCCAGAATTTTTTATTTTTGCAAGAGTAACAGGAGAAATTGGACCCCAAAAGTTGTTGTCCAGTTTCTCCTGAGTACGCTGATACCCCATATGTGGGGGTAAACCACTGTTTGGGCACATGCCGGGGCTCGGAAGGGAAGTAGTGACGTTTTGGAATGCAGACTTTGATGGAATGGTCTGCGGGCATCATGTTACGTTTGCAGAGCCCCTGATATGCCTAAACAGTAGAAACCCCCCACAAGTGACCCCATTTTGGAAACTAGACCCCCCAAGGAACTTATCTAGATGTGTGGTGAGCACGTTCAACCCCCAAGTGCTTCACAGAAGTTTACAACGCAGAGCCGTGAAAATAAAAAATCATTTTTCTTTCCTCAAAAAAGATGTTTTAGCAAGCAATTTTTTATTTTCACAAGGGTAACAGGAGAATTTGGACCCCAATATTTGTTGCCCAGTTTGTTGTGAGTACGCTGATACCCCATATGTGGGGGTAAACCACTGTTTGGGCGCACGTCAGGGCTCGGAAGGGAAGTAGTGACATTTGAAATGCAGACTTTGATGGAATGGTCTGCGGGCGTCACATTGCATTTGCAGAGCCCCTGATGTGCCTAAACAGTAGAAACACCCCACAAGTGACCCCATTTTGGAAACTAGACCCCCCAAGGAACTTATCTAGATGTGTGGTGAGCACGTTCAACCCCCAAGTGCTTCACAGAAGTTTACAACGCAGAGCCGTGAAAATAAAAAATAATTGTTCTTTCCTCAAAAATTATGTTTTAGCAAGTAATTTTTTATTTTTGCAAGGGTAACAGGAGAAATTGGACCCCAATAGTTGTTGCCCAGTTTGTCCTGAGTACGCTGGTACCCCAAATGTGGGGGTAAACCACTGTTTGGGCGCACGTCGGGGCTTGGAAGGGCGGGAGCACCATTTGACTTTTTGAACGCAAGATTGGCTGGAATCAATGGTGGCGCCATGTTGCGTTTGGAGACCCCTGATGTGCCTAAACAGTGGAAACCCCTCAATTCTAACTTCAACACTAACCCCAACACACCCCTAATCCTAATCCCAACTGTAGCCATAACCCTAATCACAACCCTAACCCCAACACACCCCTAACCACAACCCTAACCGCAACACACCCGTAACCCTAATTCCAACCCTAATCCTAACCCTAATCCCAACCGTAACCCTAATCCCAACCCTAACCACAACTGTAACCCCAACACACCCCTAACCCTATCCGTAACCCTAACCACAAGCCTAATCTTAACCCTATTTCAAACCCTAGCCCTAATTCCAACCCTAACTCTAATTCCAACCCTAACCCTAAGGCTATGTGCCCACGTTGCGGATTCGTGTGAGATTTTTCCGCACGATTTTTGAAAAATCTGCAGGTAAAAGGCACTGCGTTTTACCTGCGGATTTACAGCAGATTTCCAGTGTTTTTTTGTGCGGATTTCACCTGCGGATTCCTATTGAGGAACAGGTGTAAAACGCTGCGGAATCCGCACAAAGAATTGACATGCTGCGGAAAATACAACGCAGCGTTTCTGCACGGAATTTTCCGCACCATGGGCACAGCGGATTTGGTTTTCCTTAGGTGTACATGGTACTGTAAACCTGATGGAAAACTGCTTCGAATTCGCAGCGGCCAATCCGCTGCGGATCCGCGGCCAATCCGCTGCCAATCCGCTGCGGATCCGCGGCCAATCCGCTGCGGATCCGCTGCCAATCCGCTGCGGATCCGCTGCGGATCCGCGGCCAATCCGCTGCGGATCCGCGGCCAATCCGCTGCCAATCCGCTGCCAATCCGCTGCCAATCCGCTGCGGATCCGCGGCCAATCCGCTGCGGATCCGCGGCCAATCCGCTGCCGATCCGCTGCGGATCCGCTGCGGATCCGCGGCCGATCCGCTGCGGATCCGCGGCCGATCCGCTCTGTGTGCACATGCCATAACCCTACCCCTAACCCTACCCGTAACCCTAACCCTACCCCTAACCCTACCCCTAGTTCTAACCCTAGTTCTAACCCTAACCCTAGTGGAAAAAAAATTCTTTATTTTATTATTGTCCCTATGGGGGTGATAAAGGGGGGGGGGGGTATTTATTATTTTTTTTATTTTGATCGCTGTGATAGAACCTACCACAGCGATCAAAATGTACCTGTAAGGAATCTGCCGACTGGCAGATTCGGCGGGCGAACTGAGCATGCGCCCGCCATTTTCCAAGATGGCGGCGCCCAGGGAGGAGACGGCCGGACACCGGGAGGATCGGTAAGTATGAAGGGGTGGTGGGGGGGTGGATCGGAGCACAGGGGGGGTGATCGGAGCACAGGGGGGGGGGATCTGAGCAAGGAGGGAGCGGACAGCAGGACGGGGGAGCCGGCAGGCGGACGGAGGGGACCGGAGGACTAACGGAGCACTGGGGGGGCGATCGGTGGGTGTGGGGGGGGCACTTTAGTATTTCCAGCCATGGCCGATGTTATTGCAGCATCGGCCATGGCTGGATTGTAATATTTCACCAGTTTTTTAGGTGAAATATTACAAATCGCTCTGATTGGCAGTTTCACTTTCAACAGCCAATCAGAGCGATCGTAGCCACGGGGGGGTGAAGCCACCCCCCCTGGGCTGAAGCACCACTCCCCCTCTCCCTGCAGATCGGGTAAAATAGGAGTTAACCCCTTCACCCGATCTGCAGGGACGCGATCATTCCATGACGCATACGCTGCGTCATAGGTCGTTTTGGCACCGACTTTCATGACGCAGCGTATGCGTCAAAGGTCGTTAAGGGGTTAAGGAACACATCTATAGCAGAAACATCGCCACCAATTGGCGGCATCTTGGTACTTGTTTTTTTCAAGGATGTAAAAGGACCCTGGCCAGTTAGTGAAGATGGGGGTTGATCCAGGTTAGCCAGGAGCTGTACCTCCTGAAGCATATCAACTGGAATATTTAAACCCGCACAAGTTTTTTTATTTTGTTGTTTAAAAAAACTTGTGCCATCTAAGTTTTCTGACGAATAAATTTATATCCTTGATACAATCAAAGGCCGAAAAATCAGTAGTAGGGATGAATGACAACCCCTTACTCAGTACCGTCATCTCTAAATCACTGATTGTTCTATCAGAGAGATTAACCACTTGTAGTTCTAATCCTTGTTGAAGGGATTTCTGCTCCTTAGGGAATATGTGTTGTCTAAAAAACCGGGCCTAGTGTGGGAATGAAAGTTACCTCCCCTTGAATAACCTCTATTTTTGCCCCTCTGTCGACTACGTATTGGTCTTTGTCTAGTCTCTATATCTGAAATGTCGGTTTCTGTTGAGGATAAGTCAGTTTCTCTTTCCCCTCTCTCTATACGATCTCCCAAGACCTGATAGATTTTATTCTCCTTAAAGTCCTGGAGATCTCTTAAATACTGTTTATGCTTTCTTTCTTTTAATTTATACTGAAATTTTTCAATAGAGTTCTGTAGTTGTGTTTCTTTAACACTGAAATCACTTTCTCCTTTAAATTTTGTTACTACTTCTATCTGTTCTTTCAGTCTAATATTTAATTTCTCAAAGTTATTTTTTTCCTCTGCAACCAACAAATTCATAAATCTCAGAGAGCTACTTGTTGCCTCCTTCTCCCAACAGCTTAATAATTGTGGATTACGGCACCGAGGTGCTGGTAATAGGGTAATACGCAGTCCCCTAGGGACTATGTTATTTTTTATGTATGTTTCTAAACTCTGGATTTCCCACCAGGAGCTCGTATGTTCTTTATATTTATATATATAACTTATTTAGATCTTTGAACGCTGCTGTATACGTTGGGGTGTATTTTTTCTGAGCAAATGTTTTTTCAGAGAAAATCTCTCTGGCCTCATTAAGCCATAAGTCAGTGTCAGGTCCTGCCGACAAGAAACCGGCCATAACGGAAACACACTTATAATGCTGAAAGCAAGACCCAAAAGGTTCTGGGGTATATCAAGTGCAGATACCCCAGAGATTCCTTAAATATAATCCGATTAGCCAAGGGAATCTCCTATATATATATAAATAAAACATAACCTTTAATGGTAACAATATAAAAACCGTTTCATGGACGATAATTGTGATCAAGTGCAAACAGTGCTAAAAAAGGTAGGCGTGCACTTGCTCCTGAGGCGCCGCTGCTTGGGATGCTGTGACGCCACCAGAAGGTAGGCGTGTATCGGCTTCTAAAGCGCCGCATGCGCAGTAGCAAGGAACATGGGGGCCTGAACCGGAAATGTGTTCCGACGGCCTCTTGTGTCTGTTTATGACCGAACATGCGCATTTGAAAGGTGAATCGGATACCGGTAGTATATACACAGAGAGAATGGCGGCATGCAATCTACAGTGTTAAATAATGGCGTCGATGCACATACACACCGTGTGTCTAACGGAAATGAGGTAGGACGCCCAACAATTAACCATATGAGCAGGAATCTATTTAAGGGGATTTACTTCCGTTCGTCGTCTCACCTTACCATAGTCCATACCCAAAATCAGGTGCACTGGACACATAGGAACTACCTCCCGACGGAGGGGTTCTAACTTCAAAAATAGAATATCCCACAAATTATATCTAATTTTTTTCCCCTGATGAATCTCCCTGATGGGAGAGGAAACGCGTAGGGAAGTTTACCCTTTGTTTGGTGGGTACAATTATTGAGCCTGACATGGGGACTGCCCTTGTCAGGGCGGGAGCAACACAGGGGCACGACCGGGGTAGGATAGTAAACATTTCCCTTTCCCCTGTGTACAAATGAAAGCTCCTGATAAGAGAGAACATAAAGCGACTGATTTGGTGAGATAAAACCATTTTTTTACTCGGCACTGGTATTTTGAGCACTGTTTGCACTTTATCACAATTATCGTCCATGAAACGGTTTTTATATTGTTACCAGTGCAGGAAAGCACAGCGCCGGGGGACAGATACCGGAATGTAAGTATGTAGTGTTTGTTTTTTTTTACATTTACACTGGTAACCAGGGTAAACATCGGGTTACTAAGCGCGGCCCTGCGCTTAGTAACCCGATGTTTACCCTGGTTACCAGTGAAGACATCGCTGAATCGGCGTCACACACACCGATTCAGCGATGTCTGCGGGAGTCCAGCGACGAAATAAAGTTCTGGACTTTCTGCTCCGACCAACGATGGCACAGCAGGATCCAGATCGCTGCTGCGTGTCAAACTCAACGATATCCCTAGCCAGGACGCTGCAACGTCACAGATCGCTAGCGATATCGTTCAGTGTGAAGGTACCTTTACTTTTTAAAGGCAGATAAGAAAAAAACAAAAAAAACAAAACGATGCCACATGGATAGAAGACGGAGGCCATACAGTTTTACATGGATGGATAAATGGAAATGGAAGTGTGAAGGTAGTCGGATTTACAGTCATGATTGAGGCTGTCAAGTTTGGGTAAAGAGGCTTGAGCTGGTTCATGCATCATGGTCTGTAGGTGTGCTAATCTGGCCTAAGACGAGACATTTGGGCACCAGAGAAGTGGAGTAGCTGAGTGGAACTGTTAAAGGGGTGGTCCAGAGGCAAAATCATTTTCCTCCTAACTTCCTATCTATTCGATACCATACTCTACGCTATTTTCTAATATGCTTGTATTAAAAATTTCCTACCGTTCCCCAACTACACTGACTTTTTTTTTTTTTAACTTCCTGTCTGATGATTCGTTTGAGAGCACTGAATGTATCCTGGGATACACAAATGAAGCGTCATCAGAGCAGGGGCAGGGCCTGCAGTCACTGGCACAGCCTCTGTCACCTCCCTGAATGAAGCATCATCAGTGACATTCTTTTCAGGGGCTGGTCCCTGCTCTGTCCAGTGTGCCGTCTCCTTTGCGCTGCCCATCTCCTGTGCACAGCGTCCGCTCTGTTATCAGCTTAGATGAATGGTAGTAAGCCGGCAGCAGAGAGGTGTCAGGATACCCGGCAGAGACCAGTAAAGTCACCTGTAGGCCCACAACAGAACAGACGCTGTGCACAGGAGACAGTATGCAGGGGACATGGGACAGTGCACAGAGGACAGTGCAGGGACCATCCCCGGAAATCAGCGTCACGGATAACGCTACAATTCAGGGAGGGAACAGAGACTGACGGAGACCACAGCCTCTGCCCCCAGCTCAGATGATGCTTCATTTGAGTATCCCAGGATGCACGGAGGGCTCTCAAAGGAATGATCATCAGGCAGGAAGTAAAAAAAAGTCAAACAGCGTAGTTAGGGACCGGTAGGGAATTTATAAAGCAAGTATATTAAAAAGTAGCACAGAAAATGGCATCACACAGATAGGGAATTAGGAGGAAAATGACTGCCTTCTGACCACCCCTTTAAGTTGTGATTTTTTTGCACACTAATCACTAATAGCCTGATATGGGCTCATGCAGACGTCCGTGGATTTCAGTCCGATCACAAACTGCAATGCACGGACTGGCCATGTTTCTCAAAACCAGAGTGTGACAGCTTCATATATTTCTATGAGGCCATCATGCTCAGGTCGGGAGACACGCAAATTGTCTGCAACATTTCAGCACCTATTAGGTACATTTGATTACTTGCGTTATTTTGTTCCATAGTATTTTTACAGCGTTTTTATTGTGACTTTGACGCTGCGGTTTTTGGCTGTTATGTCAGTTTTTAAATAGAGCTGCTTTGTTTTTGATAACTCCTAGTATTTGGCTTTGACAAAACTTATCAATACATTCATGTGCTGTTTACATGCGTTTTTTTACCAGTGGATTTTCCACATCTATTACAATTCTATGGAGAAAGTCTGGCCATAAAACTCAGTGTATTCGCAAGATAAAAAGACATGCTACGGATTTACAAAAAAGGAACCACAGGTCAACTTGCATAACTGAGTTTTTGTGCAGTGAAAATATGCAGTCAAAAACTAGCCACGATTCATTTTGACAACTTGGATCAAGACAGATTATAAAAAGTTTATGCTATTAAGAAACAAGTCTAATTTACACTAGGACAATCTGTTTTGTAAACCGTCAGAGAACACCTCCCATATTGCTAAGGAAGGGGGGTAGGGGGATACAAAATCCTGAGTATGGAAAACTAAACACACAAACAGACTATATTCTCCCAGTATTTCACAGGCTTGTCTAAAGGTTGTTGAGCAAACGCTAAACGCGTTTGAACATGTTTTTTGTCCAGCAATGGAGTCTTGTGTGGTAAGCGTGCATACAGACCATGGAGACTGAGTGCATTGTTTAAAGTTTTCTTTGAAATATTTGTACCTGCTGATTCTAGGTCTTTCTGTAACTCTCCACAGGTGACCCTTGGACAACTCTGATAATTCTTTTCACTCTGTCTAAAATCTTGCGGGAAGCACCTGGTTGTGGCCAATTTATGGTGAAATGTTGTCCTTCCCGCTTTACGATTATGGCTCCAACAGTGCTCACTGGAACCTTCAGCAGTTTACAAATTCTCCTATCAATAAGGATGCAAAGGTCTTGAGACAGCTCACTGGTTTTAACCATCATGAGATGTTTCTTGTGCGGTACCTTAATAATGAAATACCTTTTTACAGGCCATCAGTTTAACAAGCTGATATTTTACAGTAAGTGGCAGGATTGCTTCCTAATTACTGATAGATTTCAGCTGGTGTCATGACTTTTCATGGCTTTTTGCACCTCTCTTTCTTCATTACTTTTTTCTTGTGTCATTTGTCATTATTACTACTGATGAGCGAGTATACTCGTTGATCGAGATTTCCCGAGCATGCTCGGGGGGGGGGGGGTGTCTCTGAGTATTTATAAGTACTCGGAGATTTAGTTTTTCTTGCCGCAGCTGAATGATTTACAACTGCTAGCCGGCGTAAGTACATGTGGGGGTTGCCAGATTGCTAGGGAATCCCCACATGTAATCAAGATGGCTAACAGATGTAAATCATTCAGCTGCGGTGATTAAACTAAATCTCCGAGCACTAACAAATACTCGGAGGACACCCGAGCGTGCTCTGGAAATCTCGAGTAACGAGTATATTCGCTTATCACTAATTATTACATATAACTTGATTTATGGACATCTATGGCTTGATTTTAATTTTTTGCCTCTGTTGACTGGATGGGTGGTTATCAACATCTGGTGAGAATTTCATGTCAATACCACCTTTAGAAAATTGGGGAGGTGTTCAATACTTATTTCACCCGCTGTACATTGGTCAAAGTGCCCCAACCTTTGCAATTTGAATCTGAGAGCTGAATATTTTATTTTTTGTAATTAAACTAGATAGAGTGAGAAGTGTCCTGCCATGAAATTGCTGCGAGAACTCCAATGATTTTAACGCACATTAGAGACTTTTGTCCTTTATCTTGAGCATACAGTCCATCAATGCAAAGTAAATTAGGTCACAAGAACAGACTACTTCAGAAGACACCCAAAAATTGTGCAAATAGACTATTCAGAAGACCAACACAAAAAAGTTTGGGGTTTCCCCAATGCAGTATCCGCTTGAAAAGCTCATCATTTCGCCCTCCTGAAACAAATCATCATGTGAACATTCCCTAACACAGTTTTAAAACAACTCATCCTATTTCCAGTTCTCCTAAAGCCTCCTTTACATTTCTCAGCATTTGTACAGCTGCAAAACATATAAGATACTACACTGACTATATGGAAAACCAGAGTGGTATTTCCTAATTTTTCCCTGGAGAGGTCACATCCGGGAGAGAAATCTTGAAGAAAAAGTTTGTCTTACCATTTTAATTTATTGTATGAGCTCAGTAATATGAGAACGTACTCTAGCAGGAATTGTTGTTTGTTGCTGCTCATTGTAAATTTCTTTTGGACTTCATTAACAAAAAGGGGAAAACAGCAGTAAAGACGCAAAGACTGGCGTTTCCGGATGTGCAAAGTTGTAAGAGTACAATATTAAGTAAGAGTGGACAATGAAGAGCCAAATCCAAAAAACAAAGCAACAATAAACTGATTCAAGGACTTGTGGTTTCTAAAATGACCATGTGATATCCTAGAACTAAATTTGACTGTTTAAATATTCATATTTTGTTCCAAATGTTAGTCACTACATAACATACAGGAGGACAGCATGCAAAAACTAACAATGTCACATTGATCAGAAGCAGAGGATGTGGACACAAAATTCCCCCGGAATCCAACATATCTCATCACATTGTATAACCGCAAAATAATTAGTCCACTGTTTCTTAAAGGAACACCCTCCTTTTTATTTTCGAGTGGACAATATTACAGGACACGATATAGAATATATGGTGTTTTGTTACATATGAAAATGAATATATAACATGCAAAGTAAACAGCTGCAGTACACAATAACCTGTCAACTAAGTCAAAGTGAAATGAATACAAAAATGAAATGCATGCGTTAAAGAAACACTCAACTTTTTCCATTATAAGCCTTTATTAGGAAATCCTCTGGACGCTAATGAATATGAATTATTATTTGGCCCTGCTTTTGCTAAACTGTGAATGAAATAGGTTACTAACATTAATGAGAGTCCGTCAACCCAAACTGACAGTATATACTAAGCACAAAACCATTCCAGGCAGTGGCGTAACTTGAAACTCATGGGCCCGATGCAAAAGCTCCAACAGGGCCCCCAAATATTTTAAATCTTTAATAGCAATAGTCTTTTTCTATAGGCCAAAGGGACTTTTAGGGCCTCCTAGGCTCCAGGGCCCGGGTACGATTGCAACCCCTGCACCCGTTGTAGTTACATACCTGCTTCCAAGTGACATAGCCCCTATAAAGAATCACAATCAGAAAGTGATGGAACAACACTCCATAATTAGGAGGTTTCCGTCTAAAGATCTTTGTGTTTTTTTCCCAAATGCAAATATAACTTTGTGGGCGCAATATTAGAGGGCACAGGCGCTTCATTAGGTAGTAGACTGCATCTGGCGCCCGCCTCCAGCAGGCGTATACACTCGAAAATGCTGAAGGGCAGAGTGCACAATCGCTCTGTCTGGACCATTATAGTCTATGGCCCAGTCGGCCCCGTTTTGGAGCAGGAGTGTGGGGAGTGGAGAGTTTGGACATAGGTCCTGACGGGTCCACTGAACGGGTGCCTAGAAAAGCAATGTGGCGGCACCCTAGAGATGTGCTACCTGGACCCGTGTGCTTGAATGAATCGCTGCCTTCGTTCTCGGAAAGTGAAGTTTAATCAAATATCAGTCTCCAGCAGCTATTAAACTGTTTTTCTCTGAAACGCTACAGTGTTTGAGTAAAAAATATATATGGCTTTAATTATACAGCCAGCACCTGATCCATACAGCCCATGGATCGGGCAGCATATATCAGCTGTCAAGTCTAAGCTCTTACGGAAATTATTTATTGCGGGTCTTCGAAAAGGAAGGTGCCGCAGTGATGCCGCTGCAACTATTGGGAAAAAGGAACAGGGAAGCAAAGAGTGAAACCTGAAAAAACACTTACAGCATTAATTAACATTCTGTGGTTCTCAAACCCACAGCTCCTGTAAAGAAGTGGCTTTTCTGCAGGCAATTAAAAGGCAGGATAAAAAAAAAAAGTGATTTTTACAGCAGCTGTTTACTCTACAAGGCTATGCGCTTAGTTTATTTTGTCACTTTGAGCGGATAGCCCCGGTTTGAGAGCAATACAGGCCCCAACTGCATGGGACACCTTCAGATGTTTACTTCCATGTCCAGATCTGGATGTATAACCGATGTGCAGTAATACACATCTTCAATGCCTACATGAGGATAGCAAAGAAAGCAAAGTATACATGCAGTGTAGAAATCTTATTTAAATTAATGAATAGGTAAATGTGCGGAAAAGCAATTTATAATAGTCAACCTAGTGCTATCAATTTGATATGTGCTAACTTGATGTGGTTTTCTGAAAAGTATTATCTAAAATATTCCAATATGCATAGATTTTATCTGTGATATTCTTAATATCCACTTTAGCAGATTTCTGCCCATAAACGTGCACACATAAGTGCTTATTTTATAGACTGATCACACAGGCTGACACAGACTGTATTGTGAATATAATTAATCAGTCTGTTACCATAAGTCATGCATATTGTGGGCAGCACGCTCCTCATGTGCACAGGGTGATGTGCTGCCGACAATGAGGACTCATTCGTCGGCAGATTGAGGACTTGCTTACACACAAGGAGCTTCTCGCGAACGCTTGTTGACCAAATATCAGACAATGTGAATGGACCTCTATTACTGACCGTACATCTTCAATGGAGAAATAGGGTTCACTGCGCTGCCGATGGATGAAAACAGGACACCAAGGATATTTCTATGCAGTTTATTGTGAACACGTTTCAAAGTTAGCCAACTTCTTCATTAGGACAAACCACAAGCGCCAATAGTTATAGAGGTCTTTACAGTTAACTAGAGACTGCTAACTGTGGTGACATTTATATATACAGCAGGTGGTGACAGCAGAGGTCAGTGACTGGCTGCAGCGTTAAAATGACTAATGGAAAGGATGTCATTACTTCCGGTGAGTACCGCCACCATCAATGTTTAAGTGACTTAATTCTATTTTTTATTATTTATTTATCACATTCCCTACCATATAGCCAATTTTATCTAGTCTCAGAAAATCTCTTTAGTGGTTGGAGATAAAGAACGAAGATTGTCCATGTTAAGAGTAAGATTTTAATATGGAAGAAACCTCATTGTAGACCACAAACTAACCTTTCCAATAGGGTACTTCGGAAAAGACAAACTCCTGGTTTTCCAAATCGATCCTTTAAATTTTTAGTCTCTGATTGATGAATTTTTGCATTTTACTACCACATTAGAGCAGGAAAAAAGCAGTGTGCACATACAAGACTTTCCCTACAGTGCGGTTATGTGTGCACCCAACACTTATGGCATTTAGCCCCTAATAACTGCTGGATCATAGTCGAAGCCATCTGACTAGGTGCATAACATGGTGTTGGCTCCTCTCAGGTGCATCTCACAACCAGCTAAAATGGGTTCAAAGATGAATGGACATCATTACCAGTAACTTCTCATCCAGCGCTGCACAAATAAACCAATATAAAAAGACTTATCTTTTTAGGAAGTGTTCTCAACAAACAAGCCATCTCTGTGCTCCAGTAAGCTCTTCAGGTATGCGTACATGAAAATAGCTGTGAAGTGTAATCCCTGAAGTGGAGCAGATTACAGGTTAATATTAGCACAATTCTCAGGTGTGGTACACAGCACTGCAGGGATAATGTATTTAGAAGCTAGCTAACATTACAGATTAGCAACATCTCAGCTTTAGACCCTGGGGGAAGTGAATCCAATGAAAAGATTCTCCTACAGAAAAGATCTTGCTGGAACTTGAAATGTATTAGCAGATTTTGTAGTTAAGTGTTTGATATGTGAAGGTTGTAAAACAGGTAATACAAGTCAAATCAAAGCTAATAATTGTAATGGCACATAGAGGTGCACACTAGCCATTTTGAAGTGTGCCTGAACATATAGGACAGCTTAGAACTAGAGATGGGAGGACCCGTGGATGTTCGAGTTTGTCGGGTTCAGCCGAACTTTATAAGAAAAACTTCTGTTCGGGAACCAGAATGGTACATGAACTTGATTCTGAATCTCATTCAAGTGAAAGGGGAACCCAAACATCCGGCGGTTCCAAACAGATGACAGAGTGGGAAACACCGACTTTTACCTGTGGTAACCTTACTGAAGTCATTTCCGGTCACAACCGCTTTGCATCGTGGACCGCTGCGGGTTTCCAGACTGTCACACAGAGGACAGTGTGTAAGCCAGAGGCTGTGACTGGCAGTGAAAAGGATACCCCAAGTCAGGCGTCGGCTGATAACTGCTACTCCCATCAGCGTTGTCTGCTCTCGCTGATAGCAGCAAGTGCAGGCGATGCTGATGAGAGTTTTCCCCACTGGCGCCTGTGCCTAGTAAGAAATAGGTCAGTGAGATAAATAATTAGTGCAATGCGTGTATAGATTAATGTACACATGTATTTAGCTAATAAAGAAATTAAAAAAAAAAAAAAGGTGTGAGGTCCCACTTATTTTTAATATCCAGCTGAGGGAAAGCAGACAACTGGGGGCTGGTGTTATTATTCTGGGAAGAAGTCAATATTCATGAAGCTTCCCAGGCTACTAACATCAGCTCACAGCTGTCTGCATAAACGTTACTGGTTATTAAAAAGTCGTTTAATTGTACAAACACTCCCAAACCATCTTTATCCCATTTATTACCTTTTAAAAAATAAAATAATCCAAAGGGGTCCACCGTAAATCCATCCAACATCCCACAAAGATCTGACTCTACTACATCCAGATGCAGTGCTGAGCGGTGACATCAGTAACGTAACAGCTCAGCACGGCAGTTGGAACGCAATGACGGAAGCGTGTGACCGTTCCTGCATCACTCAGAAATCAGCATTTGTATTGATATGCAGATGAGGCTCAAGAGCCATTTCCTCTGTCACTCCAGGTCTATTCGCCACCCAGAGCTGCGATGACTAACAGCTCCTTTGCCTGAAGTCTCACAGCATACACGCTGTCAGTCAAGCAGGTGGAGGTGATGCCAAGCGGGGAATAGAGCTGGAGTGACAGAGGCTTCAGATCTACAAATAGCTATTCAGGCTCATTTGCATGGCATTTAAAATGCAGATCTCAGTAACAGAGGAACCGACTACCCATATAAAAAGGTATTGTTGGGCTTGGTTTAGAAAGGGCTACATATGCACATATAATTTGGGGGTGAAATCCTGACAGATTCTCTTTCAGTTTCCCTTACAAATTAGACTAATTTTGGCTAAATTTGACTATATTGATAGGTTTGGCCAGCACTCTAATGTATATGATGGTGCCGGACCACTGATAGCTTGGGGAGATGTTGATCAGGCTTGTCTAATTTTGGACTGTTGATTTTTTTTTCTCCCAGATATAAGCCGTCACTAGCCATATCTGGTGATGGCTTTCTCATAGAGAACACAGGAACACTAGGCCAAGCAAGCTCTCTGGTGTATGGGTGACCCGGCTGAGATGGCAGCTGGCCAACAACAATCTATGACCGGCTTTATGCTCTAAACTTATTAAAGGATTTAACTGCTAAAAACAAATAGTATCATTAACAGTATATTATCAAGACTGCTACATTTTTTTGGCCAAATATAGAACATATCCTACTAGAGAACAAAAAAACAAAATAGTTTTATACAAAAGCTTGATTGACCCTACAATTAAAAACTATGAACCCCTTAATTATTACATTATTAGTGCACTATGCAGCCACAAATATTTTAGAAAGAAAACATTTGCCCAAATTAAATTCTGCCCTATGAATACAGCAACGTAGCAGAGCACAGCCCATTAATGTTTTCAGGCCCTCCAAGGCTTGTCTATATGTAGGAGGAAGTTGTAGTCTCTGGAGTGATAACACTGTTGGCAGATGTGATAAGACAAGAAAAAAAACACAAAAAACTAAAACTGCAATAGTGCCACCAGCAGGCACATCAGTGGAATGCGAACTGGAGAGAAGAACAGATCTTATTATTTCGTAATCTATAGTAATTTCAAGTTATGTATTATTCCATTATTTAATTGCTTGTAAAATACAGTTAAGTTGGTGGTAAACATTAAAGCAGTATAAAAGATGTAAAGTAATCTAATAGTAATTTAAATAAACTATAGACCTATATTAAACCATTATTTACTTATTGTAACAACTGCTTTATTGTCATATGGATTGGTGTGTTTAGTACATTACTCAATGTATAGCCATTGGAAAAGATACATAATAAAATGTGTTACTTCCAAAAGAGACCTTCAGATAAGAATGATGTGGTGTTTAAAGCAATGTGTACGCTGCAGATTTTTCACTCAGATTTCTTCCACAGATTCTCATAGAAATCCGCTGTGGATTTTTCAGAGGCTGGCCCAAGGATTTCAGCCCTAGACTTGTAGTTTGATATGACTTAAACGCACAGGAGGGTTAAGGTACGCTCACAACTGCATATATAAAGTAGCTGAGATTGTCATCCCAAAAAATTGAGAGTGTCAAGCGAGTGCCATGCATTTTTTTCCTCACCTAGTATCCATGACATGAGTATGTAATCCGTATACGATGCATTTTTAACATCAGCTTTTACATACAGTACTTTTGTAATTTCAAGCTAGTTTTCCAACTATTAAAACAATCCTATATACAGATAGATATAGATATGTCAGTGAGATATACAATTAGTGAGGTCCATGTGTAGCTTACTGTACATGTATTTAGCGAATAAATAAAAACTAAAAAATGGCATTGGGTCCCCCTTACTTTTAGTAACCAGCTGAGGGAAAGCATACAGCTGAGAGATAGCCTTAAATAGCCTGGGAAGGGAGCAATACACATGGAACTTCCCAGGTTATTAATATCAGCTCACAGCTGTCTACTTAGCCTTTACTGGTTATTAAAAAGGGGGGACACCTGAAAATTACATGGGGTTCCCCCTATTTTTCATAACCAACAAAGGCTAAGCAGATAGTTGCAGGCTGGTATTAGTAGCCTGGGAACGTGCCATGGATATTGGCCTCCCCCAGACTAATAACACCAGCCCTCAGACACCCCGGAAAAGGCAGATTCATTAGATGCGTCAATTCTGACGCTTCACCTTGGCTCTTCCTGCTTGCCCAGGTGCATTGACAAGCGGGGTAATGGTTTCTGGGTAGTTGTTAGATTTGCAATGTCTTGTAATGTCACCTGACATCTATCCCAGTGGTTAGCAATGGAGAGGGGTCTATAAGACACCCCATTACTAATCCCATAAGTTTACTTTTACTTTGCATTTTATAAACATAGAAAAATACTTTTAAAAATTACAAGTTTGAATCCTTTCACTTTAGAGACCTAATTCTAATTTTAAAACATTAAGATATACAGATTTAAACTTCAGGAAATTGTGAAAAACCGTGCCAACACTAAAGTTAATCACTTAGCCACAATGTTGTGCCTGATGCATATTTCATAAAGCTGTCCATACACATTAGATTAATCCCAGCTAAACCTTCTGTTGTTGGTGAGATCAGACTATGATCTAATGTGTATGAGGGCAGCGTGTCCCACAATATTTGTAGGTTGATAAAAAGAATAGAGTAAGTTGAGACCTCTTGTTCCCCCAGGAGCCTCAGTAATTTTTCTCCACATCCTACTGAAATAAACATGACTGCTCAACTGATGCACGCATGCATGTTTGAGAAATAAGTAAACCTATGTCAGCTTGGTGTATGGTGGTGGTTTTTAGGTAAAATTAATTAATTAAATTGAAGGCAACTAAAATGGAAAAATAAAGGAAATCTACATTAGTAGGATCAACACTCTTAAGGCATCTATATAGCCATGCAGGTCATAGAAAGGTGAACAAAATCTGTGATCAGATGTCTTATAAGAAAAACATGGATTTCTCTGTAATATGCAAATATGCTGTTGAAATCTATAGGCCAGACACAGATCTGCAATGTACATTACCACTGTGATGTGTAATGTCTGACACTTTCCTTTCAAAATAAAACACAGGTCTGAAGTGAGATCAGAACTAACGCAGTACAGCACAACTAAAGTTTGTCTCACTACAAACACATTTACAGCTCCACTCTTCTTACGCTGCTTCAGCTTACATCTCACAGGCAGCCAGTGTGGGGGGAAAGCAGTACACCGGAGCTGACAGCACTATGAGGAGGAGATAACAGAAAATACGTTTCTAAGAAGACAAAAGTTCAACTCTACTGTACGGTGTCGAGTAAATCATGTACAACTCTGAAGCAGAATGGTGAGAGGACAAGTGCTGCTGAAAATGTTTGTAAGGGGACAAACTTCAGTTCTGCTATACAGTGTTATATCTGATCTCACTGCAGTGTGGTGTGTGATTATGAGAGCAAAGTTTTGTGTCAGTCATTAGTTAATTTAGATTCTCATGGAGCTATGTATCTGGCCCACAGATCGTAATGGCTCATTTACATATAGGAAAAATGTGGAAGACTCTGGAATAAAACATCAGAGTGGAGGTATCATTTTATTCAAGTTTGTGTGATGTGCTTGCCCATTTAGATGGCTTTGAAGGGTTTATACTACTGATAGATTCCTGTTGTGATTTTGCTTTTTGCTCCCTCTAGTGGTCATTAGTGATTTGACTCTGGAGCATCTGTCTTTTCCTATATCCTCACCTGGGCCGTTAGTTCAGGGGCGTTGCTATATAAGCTCCCTGGACCTTCAGTTCTATGCCTGGCATCGTTGAAATCAGAGCTAATCTGTTGTGCTCTTGTCCTCTGATCCTGGTTCCTGTTTTTCAAGCTAAGTCTGCTTCTTTGCTTTTTGCTTTTGTTTGGTATTTTTGTCCAGCTTGTTCCTATCTGTATCCTGACCTTTGCTGGAAGCTCTAGGGGGCTGGTGTTCTCCCCCCGGACCGTTAGACGGTTCGGGGGTTCTTGAATCTCCAGCGTGGATTTTTATATGGTTTTTGTTGACCAGATAAGTTATCTAGCTATATTCTGCTATTAGTAAGCTGGCCTCTCTTTGCTGAACCTGGTTCATTTCTGTGTTTGTCATTTCCTCTTACCTCACCGTTACTATTTGTGGGGGGCTTGTATCTTGCTTTGGGGTCCCTTTCTCTGGAGGCAAGAGAGGTCTTTGTTTTCTTCTCCTAGGGGTAGTTAGATTCTCCGGCTGGCGCGAGTCATCTAGCGATCACCGTAGGCATGATCCCCGGCTACTTCTAGTGTTGGCGTTAGGAGTAGCTATTTGGTCAACCCAGTTACCACAGCCCTATGAGCTGGATTTTTGTATCTTGCAGACTTACACGTTCCTCTGAGACCCTGTCCACTGGGGTCATAACAGTATGCCAGGCCAGTATTAAATGTTTAATGCATTGCAGAAGTGGGATTATAAGAAAGAAAATTTTGAGTTTTTTTTTTCCCTCTCTCATTTTTTTTTTTTCTTTTCCCCTTTACCTCAGAGTGGCTTAAGCTTGCTGCAGACATGAATGTCCAGACCTTGATTACAAGTGTGGACCAGCTTGCCGCTTGTGTGCAGGGTATACAAGATTATGTTACCAGAAATCCTAGGTCTGAACCCAAGATTCCAATTCCTGAACTGTTTTCAGGAGACCGATTTAAGTTTAGGAATTTCAGGAATAATTGTAAATTATTTTTGTCCCTGAAACCTTGTTCGTGTGGAGACTCTGCTCAACAAGTAAAAATTGTTATTTCATTCTTACGGGGTGACCCTCAGGATTGGGCTTTTTCGTTGGCGCCAGGAGATCCGGCATTGGCTGATATTGATGCGTTTTTTCTGGCGCTCGGTTTACTTTATGAGGAACCCAATCTTGAGATTCAGGCAGAGAAAGCCTTGCTGGCTATGTCTCAGGGCCAGGACGAGGCTGAGGTGTATTGCCAAAAATTTCGGAAATGGTCCGTGCTGACACATTGGAACGAGTGTGCACTGGCCGCTAATTTTAGAAATGGCCTTTCTGAGGCCATTAAGAATGTTATGGTGGGTTTTCCCATTCCCACAGGTCTGAATGATACCATGTCCCTGGCTATTCAAATTGACCGGCGGTTGCGGGAGCGCAAAACCGCAAATTCCCTCATGTTGTTGTCTGAACAGACACCTGATGTGATGCAATGTGATAGAAAAACCGCAAATTCCCTCATGGTGTTGTCTGAACGGACACCTGATTTGATGCAATGTGATAGAATCCTGACTAGAAATGAGAGGAAAATTCATAGACGCCGGAATGGCTTGTGCTACTACTGTGGTGATTCTACACATGTTATCTCAGCATGCTCTAAACGTATATCTAAGGTTGTTAGTCCTGTCACCGTTGGTAATTTGCATCCTAAGTTTATTCTGTCTGTAACTTTGATTTGCTCACTGTCATCTTATCCTGTCATGGCGTTTGTAGATTCAGGTGCTGCCCTGAGTCTTATGGATCTCTCATTTGCTAAGCGCTGTGGTTTTATTCTTGAACCATTAGAAAATCCTATCCCTCTTAGGGGTATTGATGCTACGCCATTGGCAGAAAATAAGCCGCAGTATTGGACACAGGTTACCATGTGCATGACTCCTGAACACCGCGAGGTGATACGTTTTCTCGTTCTACATAAAATGCATGATTTGGTTGTTTTGGGGCTGCCATGGTTACAGACCCATAATCCAGTCCTTGACTGGAAGGCTATGTCAGTGTCTAGTTGGGGCTGTCGTGGTATTCATGAGGATTCCCTGCCTGTGTCTATTGCTTCTTCTACGCCTTCGGAAGTTCCGGAGTACTTGTCTGATTATCAGGATGTCTTTAGCGAGTCCAGGTCCAGTGCATTGCCTCCTCATAGGGAATGTGACTGTAAAATAGATTTGATTCCAGGCAGTAAATTTCCTAAGGGAAGACTGTTTAATCTGTCGATACCTGAACATACCGCTATGCGTTCATATATCAAGGAGTCTCTGGAGAAAGGACACATCCGTCCGTCTTCTTCCCCTCTTGGTGCGGGATTCTTTTTTGTGGCTAAAAAGGACGGATCTTTGAGGCCTTGTATTGACTATCGGCTTTTAAATAAGATCACTGTCAAATCTCAGTATCCTTTGCCGCTGTTGTCTGACTTGTTTGCCCGGATTAAAGGTGCCAAGTGGTTTACCAAGATAGACCTTCGTGGTGCGTACAACCTTGTGCGCATTAAGCAAGGGGATGAATGGAAAACCGCATTCAATACGCCCGAAGGTCATTTTGAGTACTTGGTGATGCCTTTTGGGCTCTCTAATGCCCCTTCAGTTTTTCAGTCCTTTATGCATGACATTTTCCGGAACTATCTGGATAAATTTCTGATCGTTTATCTGGATGATATTCTGGTTTTTTATGATAATTGGGACTCGCATGTGGAGCAGGTCAGGATGGTCTTTAAAATTTTGCGTGAAAATTCTTTGTTTGTCAAGGGCTCAAAGTGTCTTTTTGGTGTACAGAAGGTTCCCTTTTTGGGGTTCATTTTTTCCCCTTCTGCTGTGGAGATGGACCCAGTCAAGGTCCGAGCTATTCTTGATTGGACTCAGCCCTCGTCAGTTAAGAGTCTTCAGAAGTTCTTGGGTTTCGCTAACTTCTACCGTCGTTTTATCGCTAACTTTTCTAGCATTGTGAAACCTTTGACGGATATGACCAAGAAGGGCTCCGATGTGGTTAATTGGGCTCCTGCTGCCGTGGATGCTTTCCAGGAGTTGAAACGTCGGTTTACTTCGGCGCCTGTTTTGTGCCAGCCTGATGTCTCGCTTCCCTTTCAAGTTGAGGTGGATGCTTCAGAGATTGGAGCAGGGGCCGTTTTGTCGCAGAGAGGCCCTGGTTGCTCTGTTATGAGACCTTGCGCCTTTTTCTCTAGGAAGTTTTCGCCTGCGGAGCGAAATTATGATGTGGGCAATCGGGAGTTGTTGGCCATGAAATGGGCATTTGAGGAGTGGCGTCATTGGCTCGAGGGTGCTAAGCATCGTGTGGTGGTCTTGACTGATCACAAAAATCTGATGTATCTCGAGTCTGCTAAACGCCTGAATCCTAGACAGGCCCGCTGGTCATTGTTTTTCTCCCGATTTGACTTTGTTGTCTCGTATTTACCAGGTTCAAAGAATGTGAAGGCCGATGCTCTTTCCAGGAGCTTTGTGCCTGATGCTCCTGGAGTCGCTGAACCTGTTGGTATTCTTAAGGATGGTATTATCTTGTCAGCTATTTCTCCTGATCTGCGACGTGTGTTGCAGAGATTTCAGGCTGATAGGCCTGATTCTTGTCCACCTGACAGACTGTTTGTGCCTGATAAGTGGACCAGCAGAGTCATTTCCGAGGTTCATTCCTCGGTGTTGGCAGGTCACCCAGGAATTTTTGGCACCAGAGATCTGGTGGCCAGATCCTTTTGGTGGCCTTCCTTGTCTAGGGATGTGCGGTCATTTGTACAGTCCTGTGGGACTTGTGCTCGAGCTAAGCCTTGCTGTTCTCGTGCCAGCGGGTTGCTCTTGCCCTTGCCTGTCCCTAAGAGACCTTGGACACATATCTCCATGGATTTCATTTCTGATCTTCCGGTGTCTCAGGGCATGTCTGTTATCTGGGTGATATGTGATCGCTTCTCCAAGATGGTCCATTTGGTTCCTTTGCCTAAACTGCCTTCCTCTTCCGATCTGGTTCCTGTGTTTTTCCAGAACGTGGTTCGTTTGCACGGCATCCCTGAGAATATTGTGTCAGACAGAGGATCCCAGTTCGTTTCCAGATTCTGGCGATTCTTTTGTAGTAGGATGGGCATTGACTTGTCGTTTTCGTCTGCTTTCCATCCTCAGACTAATGGACAGACGGAGCGAACTAATCAGACTTTGGAGGCTTATTTGAGGTGTTTTGTCTCTGCTGATCAGGACGATTGGGTGACCTTCTTGCCGTTAGCTGAGTTTGCCCTTAATAATCGGGCTAGTTCCGCCACCTTGGTTTCGCCGTTTTTCTGCAACTCTGGTTTCCACCCTCGTTTTTCTTCGGGTCATGTGGAACCTTCTGACTGCCCTGGGGTGGATTCTGTGGTGGATAGGTTGCAGCGGATCTGGAATCTTGTGGTGGACAACTTGAAGTTGTCACAGGAGAGGGCTCAGCGCTTTGCCAACCGCCGCCGCGGTGTGGGTCCCCGACTACGTGTTGGGGATTTGGTATGGCTTTCTTCCCGCTTTGTTCCTATGAAGGTTTCCTCTCCCAAATTTAAACCTCGTTTTATTGGTCCTTACAAGATATTGGAAATTCTTAATCCTGTATCCTTTCGCCTGGATCTACCTGTGTCGTTTGCTATCCACAACGTGTTTCATAGGTCCTTGTTGCAGCGGTACGTTGTGCCTGTGGTTCCTTCTGCTGAGCCTCCTGCTCCGGTGTTGGTTGAGGGCGAGTTGGAGTACGTGGTGGAGAAGATCTTGGATTCTCGTCTCTCCAGGCGGAGGCTTCAGTACCTGGTCAAGTGGAAGGGCTATGGTCAGGAAGATAATTCCTGGGTGGTCGCCTCTGATGTTCATGCGGCCGATTTAGTTCGTGCCTTTCACGCCGCTCATCCTGATCGCCCTGGTGGTCGTGGTGAGGGTTCGGTGACCCCTCACTAAGGGGGGGGTACTGTTGTGATTTTGCTTTTTGCTCCCTCTAGTGGTCATTAGTGATTTGACTCTGGAGTATCTGTCTTTTCCTATATCCTCACCTGGGCCGTTAGTTCAGGGGTGTTGCTATATAAGCTCCCTGGACCTTCAGTTCTATGCCTGGCATCGTTGAAATCAGAGCTAATCTGTTGTGCTCTTGTCCTCTGATCCTGGTTCCTGTTTTTCAAGCTAAGTCTGCTTCTTTGCTTTTTGCTTTTGTTTTGTTTGGTATTTTTGTCCAGCTTGTTCCTATCTGTATCCTGACCTTTGCTGGAAGCTCTAGGGGGCTGGTGTTCTCCCCCCGGACCGTTAGACGGTTCGGGGGTTCTTGAATCTCCAGCGTGGATTTTTATAGGGTTTTTGTTGACCAGATAAGTTATCTAGCTATATTCTGCTATTAGTAAGCTGGCCTCTCTTTGCTGAACCTGGTTCATTTCTGTGTTTGTCATTTCCTCTTACCTCACCGTTATTATTTGTGGGGGGCTTGTATCTTGCTTTGGGGTCCCTTTCTCTGGAGGCAAGAGAGGTCTTTGTTTTCTTCTCCTAGGGGTAGTTAGATTCTCCGGCTGGCGCGAGTCATCTAGCGATCACCGTAGGCATGATCCCCGGCTACTTCTAGTGTTGGCGTTAGGAGTAGCTATTTGGTCAACCCAGTTACCACAGCCCTATGAGCTGGATTTTTGTATCTTGCAGACTTACACGTTCCTCTGAGACCCTGTCCACTGGGGTCATAACAGATTCCCTGTAAGCATCTAGAAAACAGTGTAAATTAAAAATCTAGCACTTTTTTGTCAATTTCCATGTTGTCTCTATATCAGTGGCATATGTTTGATGTCTAGTACATGAGTAGGGTCCCAATATCCAGTACAATATAATTTAATATTCCGCACTCAGAAATTTGGGCCCCATTTGCAACTACTCAGTTCAAAAAAATAAAGGGAACACTTAAACAACAGAATATAAGTCCAAGGAAATCAAACTTCTGTGAAATCATACTGTCCACCTAGAAAGCAACACTGACAATCAATTTCACATACTGTTGTGCAAATGGAATAGACAACAGATGGAAATTATTGGCAATTATCAAGACACACTCAATAAAGGAGTGGTTCTGCAAGTGGGGACCACAGACCACATCTCAGTACAAATGCTTTCTGGCTGATGTTTTGGTCACTTTTGAATGTTGGTTGTGCTTTCACACTCATGGTAGCATGAGACGGACTCTACAACCCACACAAGTGGCTAAGGTAGTGCAGCTCATCCAGGATGGCACTTCAATGCAAGCTGTGGCAATAAGGTATGCTGTGTCTGTCAGCGTAGTGTCCAGAGGCTAGAGGCGCTACCAGGAGACAGGTCAGTACACCAGGAGACGTGGAGGGGCCATAGGAGGGCAAAAACTAAGCAGCAGGACAGCTTTCTCAGCTCTTGTGCAAGGAGGAACAGGAGAACTGCCAGAGCCCTGCAAAATGACCTCCCGCAGTCCACAAATGTGCATGTGTCTGCACAAACGGTTAGAAACCGACTCCATGAGGATGATCTGAGTGCCCAACATCCACGGATGGGGGTTGTGCTCACAGCCCTACACCATGCAGGAAGACTGGCATTTGCCAAAGAACACCAGGATTGGCAAATTCACCACTGGCTCCCTGTGCTCTTCACAGATGAAAGCAGGTTCACACTGAGCACAAGGGACAGACATGACAGAGTCTGGAGATGCCCTGGAGAGCAATCTGCTGCCTGCAACATCCTTCAGCATGACCGGTTTGCAGGGTCAGTAATGGTGTGGGGTGGCATTTCTTTGGAGGACCGCCCCTAACGCAGGACAATGCCAGACCTCATGTGGCTGGAGTGTGTCAGCAGTTCCTGCAAGATGAAGGCATTGAAGCTATGGACTGGCCCGCCCATTCCCCAAACATGAATCCGATTGAACACATTTGGGACCATCATGTCTCGCACTATCCACCGTCATGTTGCACCACAGACTGTCCAGGAGTTGGCAGATGCTTTAGTCTAGGTCTGGGAGGAGATCCCTCAGGAGACCATCCGCCGTCCCATCAGGAGCATGCCCAGGCTTTGTAGGGAGGTCATACAGGCACGTGGAGGCCACACACACTACTGAGCATCATTTCCTTGTCTTGAGGCATTTCCACTGAAGTTAGATAAGCCTGTAATTTGATTTTCTACTTTGATTTTGAGCATCATTCCAACTCCAGACCTCCGTGGGATATTAGTTGTGATTTACGTTGATCATTTTTATGTTTTATTGTTCTCAACACATTCCACTATGTAATGAATAAAGATTTGCAACTGAAATATTCCATTCAGTGATATCTAGGATGTGGGATTTTAGTGTTCCCTTTATTTTTTTTGAGCAGTGTATAACAGACTACAGTTTCTGAGGAAGCTTTTCACAATATTTTGGACTGTTTGTTGGAATTTGAGCCCAATCGTGCTTAAATCCTTTAAGGGGACTGTGTCAGTTGATTCATGCTGCATGATAGCATCCAGGTGTCTTTTTTCTCAAAGGCTCTGGTTTACAAGAAAGAGTACAGTTTAAAGACTAAGCTAGTATAAAGACGCATAGGTAGAGATGAAAGTAGTCTGGTGAAGTACCTGGCCAGTCTCTCCGCAGCACTCTAGTTGACTGACAGGTCCCTGGATGTGTACATGTTCATGTTATTGTAAAACCACTTTACTGTTATTTTTTTTTTTTAATGTTCAGAGTGGGAGTTTTTTCTGCTTCAAGTTTTGAAAAACAAGAATATGTACCGTATTTTTCAGACTACAAGACGCACTTTTTCCCCCAAAAAAAGGGGGGAAAATAGGGGGTGAGTCTTATAGTCGTAATGCAGGCTTACCCGGTGTGGTGGCGGCGGCAGAGGTGCGGCGGCAGAGGTGCTGCATGGCGTGCGCAGGGTCCCTTCCACCGGTGAGGTGACGCAGCGGCCCGGAATGCAATGTGAGCAGCAGAGCCGGGTTGATCACCGGTTTATTGGTGGCGGCGGCCATCTTCCCGAGGCCGCGCGTGCGCAGATGGAGTGCTCGGCTTCATGAAAATGGCCTCGGGAGGCCGCGCGTGCGCAGATGGAGATCTCGGCTTCAGGAAAATGGCCACCGTGATCTCCATCTGCGCAAGCGCGGCCTCCCGCGGCCATTTTCCTGAAGCCCCGGGAAGCAAAGCACTCCATCTGCGCACGCGAGGCCTCGGGAAGATGACCGCCACCATCAATAAACCGGTGATTAACCCGGCTCTGCTGCTCACATTGCATACCGGGCCGCTGCGTCACCTCACCTGTTGAAGGGACCCTGCGGACGCCATACCACTCATCATTCCTGCACCTCTTCTGCCACCACAGCACTGCTGCAACCCCCCCATGGACACCAGGCCGTGGCGTCACCTACCTAAGCAGGAAGGGACCCTGCTCAGGTGCACGCCACACCGCATCACCCCACCTCTGCCGACACCATGCCTCCTGTGACCCTGCTCTGCCACTGCCAGCCCTCAGGTAAGATACTGTAAATTCGGACAATAAGATGGACCCCCATCTTATAAAAAAATCTTTTTTTCTGCAAATTTCACCCCAAATTTGGGGTGCGCCTTATGGTCCGGTGCGTCTTATAGTCCGAAAAATACGGTATACAATTTCTTTGAAGTGACTCTTGATGGAAACCACTCCAAACTAGGCACAATCAACTGAAAATGTTGCAAAGAAGCTCTACCACAATCTTCCACAAAGGAAAACTATCATTGAGTTTTCAGGCACTTTTTGAACTTTACCAGCTGGAACAAAAAAAAACAAAACAAAAACAAAAAAACCCTTCTCTTAAAACTCTATAAGCACATAGCCAAACAGTTATGACCATTTTAATTATAGTCAATTACTATACAGATAAACCATTTTAGAAAAAAAAAAAAAGAAATAAGATTACTGTAATCATTTAATGCATTTGTAAGATAAAAGAATTGCGAAATGTTAATTTTGAGCGCACATGCTCTGTCCATACAGCACTTCATGCCTCTTCTTTATACAGTCCCAGTATGTTACCCAAATCATGGCTTCAATTAAGCATGTCGAGAACAGGAATTACGTCAAGATGCCTTTACCAAAATTAACATATAGTTCCTTACAAAATGTGATGCAAATATGCACATGCAGCCTTTAGTCAACATCATTCTACTATCTACATTTCAAATATCTGCCACAAAATGGTCAACAGATGAGGAGATTCGGGTGCCCAGACACCATTAGTATAATTCAGAACTTGACTAATGACAAACTTTATTATTAGGGTACAAGGAGGAACTACTATATGCGTCTTGTTGTCAAAATCAAAAATTGGAAAGTTAACGAAGAGCAGTAACACGGTACAATATATATATATATATTTTTTTTTTAAACAATTATATTTCAGAAAATTATATATACATGAACATAAGTCAAGAACTTGTAGTTGGCCTGGTTAACATTACATTAGGAGCTTGAACAATTGAGTTTTTCCTTTTCTGTGCACTATACTATTGTATACTTGTAAACCACAGAATTCCCTTCAATAATGTGCTACTCTGCACCGCATTATTCACTTTTGCTTCTCTAATCCCCGATTCCGAGGTCATCCAAAAACCTTGAAAACTGAGTAACATTTAATGTTTGTGATGCATTTATTCTGTAATAATACATACGGTATACTGTTACAGCATCGAGCCCTGAACAAAAACCTTGACTGAGCAGACTTCTTTTCAAAACTCTATAAACAAAAGGTGTTATTAAGTACTGTACACTTCTATTTATTTGTTCAAAATTTCTTAAACTTTATAATTTTTGTAAAAAAACAAACTCGTGGATAAATATTTGACATTTTCTTATAACCAAAAGGCAGAAGATGAAGCGTCTAAACCCCAACGCAAATCTGTAATAAGGCTGGTCCGTACCCATAATCTTCAGTCCCATTTATAATTTTTTAACCTTCTTGTATGGAGGAGAGTGCTTTGCCATCCTTAGGAGCTAAGTCTGTGGTGTGAATTAGTTCTACCTCTACATCACCGAAGCCATGACCCTGCGGTACACAGAAATTAGAAAGAGGATGAGCTCCCATTCCTAGTTCTCATGGTACATGGTGGAGAGTCTAAAATAATTCACTTAGAACAAATTACATATACACTAGCAACAAGAAAAGAAGAGTGGAAGTAAGGATCTAGAAGGACGAAAGTATATGTATACTAGTATGCATATAGACGGTTAGGTTCCCAAAGTTTTTTCTGCATGACCTCAGAAAATGAGGCTTGGCAAGGTAAAAACTTCCTATGCACTACTACAGCACAAAGCACATTTATGTAGCTAACTGGACAATAATAATGAATCTTCACTGAAATGCATTTTCATACACGTGCCATTTTTTACTTGCCACTTTGACATGAGACAGCAAAAAAAAAAAAATTGGCTATGCTTCTGAAAGAGACAGAACGGATGCTAATTTAAAAAAAAAATGAGCTAAAAAATAAAAACAACCAAAGGTACAGGTGTCCTATATGCACAGGACGGATTAAACTATACCCGAGTGATGTCATTAGCGAGAAGAGAGCAACATCAGAAGAGAGGAGAGAGCGATGGGTGTACTCTCTCCTCCACTGAAGTGATGGCAGGGATGAGCAATGTCAGGAGCGAGGAGAGTGCGATGTGTGTACTCTCTCCTCCACTGAAGTGATGGCAGATATGAGCAATGTCAGGAGCGAGGAGAGAGCAATGTGTGTGCTCTCTCCTCTACTGAAGTGATGGCAGAGATGAGCAATCTCAGAAGAGAGGAGAGAGTGATGTGTGTGCTCTCTCCTCTACTGAAGTGATGGCAGAGATGAGCAATGTCATACGAGGAGAGAGCGAAGTGTGTGCTCTCTCCTCCACTGAAGTGATGGCAGATATGAGCAATGTCAGGAGCAAGGAGAGAGCGATGTGTGTGCTCTCTCCTCTACTGAAGTGATGGCAGAGATGAGCAATGTCAGAAGCGAGGAGAGAGCGATGTGTGTGCTCTCTCCTCCACTGAAGTGATA
Organism: Ranitomeya variabilis; assembly: GCF_051348905.1. Classification (NCBI taxonomy): domain Eukaryota; kingdom Metazoa; phylum Chordata; class Amphibia; order Anura; family Dendrobatidae; genus Ranitomeya; species Ranitomeya variabilis. The sequence continues at coordinate 486,304,900 of NC_135234.1, read as the reverse complement.
GTAGAGATGAGCAATGTCAGGAGCAAGGAGAGTGCGATGTGTGTACTCTCTCCTACTACCAATGAAATGCCCAAATAAATAGCAGGTATATGTCTTATCACTGCCAATATGTACACAGTTCCTAACCACAGGTGTCTCTATTAACTATTGTTTGGGTAAATGTAAGTTTATCCCCAATATGCCCTGAAATATAACAAAATGTGGTAATGACACTCATAAGGTAGATTAGTAATAGTAAATTATGTACTTCACAAACATCCACGTGAAATTCCTCGGCGTCCCTCTGCCCCGACGCGCATTTCGCAATGCTTCTTCGGCATTCTTCCAGGGCATATTAGGGATAAACTTAGATTTACCCAAAAATTAGTTAATAGAGACACCTGTGTTTAGGAACTGTGTACATACTGGCAGTGATAAGACATATACCTGCTATTTATTTGGGCATTTCATTGGTAGTAATTTAGCATTTGGTTCACATATACAATGCCTACAAGTAGTATTCAACCCCCTGCAGATTTAGCAGGTTTAATAAGATGCAAATAAGTTAGAGCCTTCAAACTTCAAACAAGAGCAGGATTTATTAACAGATGCATAAATCTTACAAACCAAAAAGTTTTGTTGCTCAGTTAAATTTTTATACATTTTAAACATAAAAGTGTGGGTCAATTATTATTCAACCCCTAGGTTTAATATTTTGTGGAATAACCTTTGTTTGCAATTACAGCTAATAATCGTCTATTATAAGACCTGATCAGGCCGACACAGGTCTCTGGAGTTATCTTGGCCCACTCCTCCATGCAGATCTTCTCCAAGTTATCTAGGTTCTTTGCGTGTCTCATGTGGACTTTAATCTTGAGCTCCTTCCACAAGTTTTCAATTGGGTTAAGGTCAGGAGACTGACTAGGCCACTGCAACACCTTGATTTTTTGCCTCTTGAACCAGGCCTTGGTTTTCTTGGCTGTGTGCTTTGGGTCGTTGTCTTGTTGGAAGATGAAATGACGACCCATCTTAAGATCCTTGATGGAGGAGCGGAGGTTCTTGGCCAAAATCTCCAGGTAGGCCATGCTATCCATCTTCCCATGGATGCGGACCAGATGGCCAGGCCCCTTGATGATGCTGCCACCATCATGCTTGACTGTAGGGATGGTATTCTTGGGGTCGTATGCAGTGCCATCCAGTCTCCAAACTTCACGTATTGTGGTTGGCACCAAAGATCTCGATCTTGGTCTCATCAGACCAGAGAACCTTGAACCAGTCAGTCTCAGAGTCCTCCAAGTGATCATGAGCAAACTGTAGACGAGCCTTGACATGACGCTTTGAAAGTAAAGGTACCTTACGGGCTCGTCTGGAACGGAGACCATTGCGGTGGAGTACATTACTTATGGTATTGACTGAAACCAATGTCCCCACTGCCATGAGATCTTCCCGGAGCTCCTTCCTTGTTGTCCTTGGGTTAGCCTTGACTTTTCGGACAAGCCTGGCCTCGGCACGGGAGGAAACTTTCAAAGGCTGTCCAGGCCGTGGAAGGCTAACAGTAGTTCCATAAGCCTTCCACTTCCGGATGATGCTCCCAACAGTGGAGACAGGTAGGCCCAACTCCTTGGAAATGGTTTTGTACCTCTTGCCAGCCTTGTGACCCTCCACGATCTTGTCTCTGATGGCCTTGGAATGCTCCTTTGTCTTTCCCATGTTGACCATGTATGAGTGCTGTTCACAAGTTTGGGGAGGGTCTTAAATAGTCAGAAAAGGCTGGAAAAAGAGATAATTAATCCAAACATGTGAAGCTCATTGTTCTTTGTGCCTGAACTACTTCTTAATACTTTAGGGGAACCAAACAGAATTCTGGTGGGTTGAGGGGTTGAATAATAAATGACCCTCTGAAAAGACTTTTCACAATTTAAAAAAAAAAATAAACAAATAAATAACATTCTTTTTTGCTGCAGTGCATTTCACACTTCCAGGCTGATCTACAGTCCAAATGTCACAATGCCAAGTTAATTCCAAATGTGTAAACCTGCTAAATCTGCAGGGGGTTGAATACTACTTGTAGGCACTGTATACAGCCACTGTTTAAGAAATATCCTATGGAAGTGTAGTACCTCTTTTTCTGGACTACACTGTGTTCCAAATTATTATGCACAAAGTTTAGGAGTGATAAGGTTAGAATGTTTTTGTTTGTCATTTAAACTCATTGATGGTGATGTGTGTCAGGGCTCTTTATATCACTGAAAGCAATTGCAGATACCTGTGCAAATTAGTTTGGCAGGTGTGTCCAAATAAAGGCAAGACTACTTAAGAAGACTGTTCCACATTATTAAGCAGCCTACATTTTTTGCCAAAATGGGAAAGAAAAATGATGTGTCGGCTGCTGAAAAGCAACAAATTGTGGAGTATTTAGGTCAAGGCATGACTACAATCAACATTGCCAAGACACTTCATCGTGATCATCGCACAATCAAGAAATATGTAGCTGATTCCCAGCACACACGTGTGCGTGCTGATAAGGAAAAATTGAGGACTCTTTCCAACAGGCAATTGCGTAAGGTTAAAAGAGCAGCTGCAAAAATGCCTTGTCATAGCAGCAGACAAGTTTTTGAAGCTGCTGGTGCCTCCAACCTCCCCAGAACAACAAGATGCAGGGGCCTTCAGAGGTTTGTAGCTGTGTATAAGCCATCCTGTCGACCACCTCTATCCACTGCACACAAGCAGAAACAGCTCCAGTGGGCCAAACGATACATGAAGACTGACTTCCAAACTGTTTTGTTCACCGATGAGTGCCGTGCAACGCTCGATGGTCCAGATGGATGGAGTGGAGGATGGCTGGTTGATGGACACCCCATGAAAACACGGCTAAGGCGCCAACAAGGAGGAGGTGGAGTAATGTTTTGGGCTGGAATCATGGGGAGAGAGATTGTCGGCCCCTTTATGATCCCTGAGGGGGTAAAGATGAACTCCATAATCTATGTTTCTAAAAACACTTCCTGCCATAGTTCAAGAGGAAGAACCGTGCTTTCCGCAGCAAAATCATTTTCATGCATGATAATGCACCGTCTCATGCTGCAAAAAACACATCTGCATATCTGGCTGCTATGGGCATAAAAGAGGACAAACTTATGGTGTGGCCACCATCTTCCCCTGACCTCAACCCCATTGAGAACCTCTGGAGCATCATCAAAAGGAGTGTCTATGATGGCGGGAGGCAGTTCACATCTAAGCAACAGCTCTGGGAGGGTATTCTCTCCACATGCAAAACAATTGAAGCAGAAACCATCCAAAAACTGACAAATTCAATGGACGAGAGAGTTCAGAAGCTGCTTTCCAACAAGGGGTCCTATGTGCAAATGTAACATCACCTAGAATAAAGTTTTCACTTGAAAACTGTTTGATTTCATTTTGTAATAAGCTGATAATGCTTATAACTTCACAATTGACCTTTTTTTTGTTCAAAATAATAAAAAAAAGGTTAAAAACTCTGCTGTGCATAATAATTTGGAACATGCATTGTGAGTGTTTATTTTTTTTAAAAAGATACTGTTTTCATAGGCAGTTTGTTCCAAAACATTGCAATTATACTAGAATAGTAGATGACTGGAAAATATCAATGACTGCAATTCAGATAGGTAATTTAGAGAAAATATGAGGAAATATTATTTGCATAATAATTTGGAACACAGTGTATGCACCCTTACTGTTATGTACAATTTGTATTTTAACCTGGTTTAATAATAAAAAATTGATTTTATCCAAGTACCACTGTGGAGATCATTTAATGTCTGGTCACTTGGTAGTGAGATCTGATGAGATTCTATGCAGATAGAAGGGGGAGGTGGAGGGAGGAGCCGTATCTGGCTCCTCCCATCTACACAGAATTGTATCTATAACAACTGCCATCTCCTATGTAGATAGGAGGAACTAGCGACAGAGCTTCTCCCTCCCCCTTCTATCTGCATAGAGTCTCATCGGTAGCACCTCTCATCTCCTATCTCAGCAATGGGAAAGTCTTCTACACTGAATACAGCTTTTACCTCATAACTGAGAATTTTGATTATGATTGGTCAGTTTTGGCAGAGAAAGAAGAAAATTTGACTGATCAACTATATTACAAAGTTGCTTATTTTCAAGTGTACTATTGAGTTACCAAATAAAAATTAAAACAACGGTTGCACATGATCAGTTAAGGCTGCAGGTGGAACGCAGTACTTGTGCAGCGTCCAACCTGCAGCGGCCAGATGCTACAACTTCCCATGTCCATTCGAGGCCTGTGGCTCTCCCGCGGAGATGGACATGCGACGCGTCTCTCCAGAAGGAAGCATATCCATTTCTCTTGCAGAGACGCGAGCCTCCGCAAGAGAAATATCACTAATGCAATGTAGTGGACGCAGCGATTCTGCACGGTTCACTGAGCACAAGCGGATTAACCTGCATTTAATAGACGGCAGCATTTTGGACTCCGTGAACATGTGCTGCGTCCAAAGCGCTGCCACTTCCGTCCATGAGCACCCGGCCTAAGGTGTTAGCAGATTCTAGTAAAGGGAAAAAAATAAGGCAAATTCAAAACGAAGAACTAGAACCTAGAAAACTAAACAAAACATCAGAAAGTAAACAGTTTATCAACCAATAGATTAGAAATCCTCATGGTCTAGAATGCTACTCCAGAAGGTTTAGGGCAAAAAGACGGTTAGCCTGAATGGTCTTAACAGGAAAGAGCATTTGACAGCAAAATCCATGACAGTTTGGGGTTAATAATTTCTATTACAAAGCTCTAATAAAGAAGATGCATGAGGGGGAAAAAGTCACAAAGTGCAATATTACAAGGGGTTGGTTAAATCAAGTTATAACCTATTGGCAGAAACGATTATTTTAGGCTACGTTCACATTTGCGGTCAGCGCCGCAGCGTCGGGCGCCGCAGCGTCGCCGCATGCGTCATGCGCCCCTATATTTAACATGGGGGCGCATGGACATGCGTTGTGCTGCGTTTTGCGCCGCATGGCCGCAAGCGTTGGACGCAAGAAACGCTTCAAGTTGCATTTTTTTTGCGTCCAACTTTCGGCCAAAAAGGACGCATGCGGCGCAAAACGCAGCGTTTTAGCGTGCGTTTTGCCGCGTTTTTGTTTGCGTTGTGCGCTGCGGCGCCGACGCTGCGGCGCACAACGCAAATGTGAACGTAGCCTTAGCCAGACAGGACAGATTTTTCCTGTTGCGTTCACTGTCTATGGGGCTGCCAGAAAAAGCTGAGCACTCAGCAGTGCCATAAGGAATAAATGGAGGATGCGCTCAGCAGTGCCATAGGGAATAAATGGAGGATGCGCTCAGCAGTGCCATAATGAGTAAATGGAGGATGCGCTCAGCAGTGCCATAAGGAATAAGTGGAGGATGCGCTCAGCAGTGCCATAAGGAGTAAATGGAGGATGCGCTCAGCAGTGCCATAAGGAATAAATGGAGGATGCGCTCAGCAGTGCCAATAGGGAATGAATGGAGGATGCACTCAGCAGTGCCATAGAGAATGAATGGAGGATGCACTCAGCAGTGCCATAGGGAATGAATGGAGGATGCACTCAGCAGTGCCATATGGAATGAATGGAGGATGCGCTCAGCAGTGCCATAAGGAGTAAATGGAGGATGCGCTCAGCAGTGCCATAAGGAGTAAATGGAGGATGCGCTCAGCAGTGCCAATAGGGAATGAATGGAGGATGCACTCAGCAGTGCCATAGAGAATGAATGGAGGATGCACTCAGCAGTGCCATAGGGAATGAATGGAGGATGCACTCAGCAGTGCCATAGGGAATGAATGGAGGATGCGCTCAGCAGTGCCATAAGGAGTAAATGGAGGATGCGCTCAGCAGTGCCATAAGGAATAAGTGGAGGATGCGCTCAGCAGTGCCATAAGGAATAAATGGAGGATGCACTCAGCAGTGCCATAAGGAATAAGTGGAGGATGCGCTCAGCAGTGCCATAAGGAATAAATGGAGGATGCGCTCAGCAGTGCCATAAGGAATAAGTGGAGGATGCGCTCAGCAGTGCCATAATGAGTAAATGGAGGATGCGCTCAGCAGTGCCATAAGGAATAAGTGGAGGATGCGCTCAGCAGTGCCATAAGGAGTAAATGGAGGATGCGCTCAGCAGTGCCATAAGGAATAAATGGAGGATGCGCTCAGCAGTGCCATAAGGAATAAGTGGAGGATGTGCTCAGCAGTGCCGTAAGGAATAAATGGAGGATGCGCTCAGCAGTGCCATAGGGAATAAATGAAGGATGCGCTCAGCAGTGCCATAGGTAATGAATGAAAGATGCGCTCAGCAGTGCCATAGGGAATGAATGGAGGATGCACTCAGCAGTGCCATAGGGAATGAATGGAGGATGCGCTCAGCAGTGCCATAGGGAATGAATGGAGGATGCGCTCAGCAGTGCCATAGGGAATGAATGGAGGATGCACTCAGCAGTGCCATAGGGAATGAATGGAGGATGTGCTCAGCAGTGCCATAAGGAGTAAATGGAGGATGCGCTCAGCAGTGCCATAAGGAATAAGTGGAGGATGCGCTCAGCAGTGCCATAAGGAATAAATGGAGGATGCACTCAGCAGTGCCATAAGGAATAAGTGGAGGATGCGCTCAGCAGTGCCATAAGGAATAAATGGAGGATGCGCTCAGCAGTGCCATAAGGAGTAAATGGAGGATGCGCTCAGCAGTGCCATAAGGAATAAATGGAGAATGCGCTCAGCAGTGCCGTAAGGAATAAATGGAGGATGCGCTCAGCAGTGCCATAGGGAATAAATGAAGGATGCGCTCAGCAGTGCCATAAGGAATATATGGAGGATGTGTTCAGCAGTGCCATAGGGAATGAATGAAAGATGCGCTCAGCAGTGCCATAGGGAATGAATGGAGGATGCACTCAGCAGTGCCATAGGGAATGAATGGAGGATGCGCTCAGCAGTGCCATAGGGAATGAATGGAGGATGCGCTCAGCAGTGCCATAGGGAATGAATGGAGGATGCGCTCAGCAGTGCCATAGGGAATGAATGGAGGATGCACTCAGCAGTGCCATAGGGAATGAATGGAGGATGCGCTCAGCAGTGCCATAGGGAATGAATGGAGGATGCACTCAGCAGTGCCATAGGGAATGAATGGAGGATGCACTCAGCAGTGCCATAGGGAATAAATGGAGGATGCGCTCAGCAGTGCCATAGGGAATGAATGGAGGATGTGCAATATCGCTCTATTCTAATGGGGATAATAGTTACTGCTGATCGGTGGGTCACAGAGGTCGGACCCCCACCGATTAACAAGTTATCGCCTATCTTACGGATAGGGTAAACTTTTCGTCAAACAACCTCTTTAATCACAGTAATTTGTTGGATGTACAGAATACAAATATTCCCCACAGAGCCGACCACTTATGCAGTTAGTGGATTTGTTTTACTCAAGCGAAGTTCATTCCAAGAGTGGACAGAACAGTGTGCATTCCATCAGATTAGCGAGGACACTTACACGCCAGGCCGCTCTGCTCGCCAGCTGCTATGTATGCTACAGCTTCAATAGGAATTTTCTGGTGACTTTCAGTGCAGACAGATGTGCTCATATCAATGACACAGGAAGAGGGTTCTGGCATCAGCAATGAACACATTACAAAGAACCTTCAGATTACATCTATATAATACTGAAAAAAGACTGCTGCTAGATGCTACAATTCGGCTCAGTTGATACAACAGTGTGTCCATGACAGTGACATTTAAAAAGCATACTTATATCGCTATCCCATCCATACCATATCTTATAAGGAGTCTGACAGTATAGAAAAATACTAAAATAACTTCTGAGGTTTTTAAGCATTCAATCAAAATGAAATGCATAATTCTCCAATATTGGTGAATCATATCGGATGAGAATGGAACATTGGATAGTCCAGTTGGAGGCAAGTAGCAGTTATTTTGCCTGTCGAAAGAATGGATGTCTTTGAGTTTTACAAATCATTGGGGTCCGTCAGGTTCCACTCTTGTCCATTATGTAACAGATTTGCAACAGCAAATGGCTCCTGATAAAGATGGAACAGACAAATCATAACAAATCATACTATTATTCCTAATGCTTTAATAAGTGCACAAATCATTTAGTTTTCTAAAAAATCAACATGCCCCCTTAATACTGTATATTTATTTTGAGGTATAGCTATAGACAAGAAAGCATCCCAAAGTCATCACTAGTGTTCAATTAAAACAAAAGTTTAGAAGTAGGATATTCTGGGATAACATCCAAAAGCATAAGAGTATGCGTAAAAAAGAAAAAAAAAAAGTTAATGGATTCAAGAAAATTGATGACTAATCCTACCTACAAGATATTTTATTATTCGGGATTTACAGAACTAATAAGCCAAAATGGACATGAGATTTTCATTACAAACTTACAATTGCTGTTTGGCTAAGAAGATGCTCTTGATAATGAAAAAACAAATAAATCATTAGAAAGAAAAAAAGGATTATAGATTCTGAGAAGAGCTATTGGCTCTTAGCTAGGGGATTTGTTCATTACCAGTAATAATGGACGTTTAAGTTCCCTTATAGATATCATTTGAATATACAAGGTGTTATAAGTAACAATCACAAAAACACAATGCACATGAATAGTATCAAACAAAATGAAGGGCAAAAGTCTATATATAAACAGGTTGTCCAGGGCATTTCTTTATTTCCTTTGGGCCTAAAAACTGCTTGCCTTTTGTACCTATTGCTCCTGTACCGACCACTTCTGCCAGTGATTCAGCTGCTCCACGTCAGCAGAGCAGCTCTTCTTCCAGTCTGCACTGTCGACAAGCTATGACTTCCGATGTCATGCTGATTGGCAGCGGGGAGCTGGCTATCAATCAGCATGATGTTGGCTGTCACACCCTGTCGACAGACAGAGCAGACTGGAAGAAGAGCTGCTCTGCTGACGTGGAGCAGCTGAACTATTGGCAGGAGCAGTCAGGGAATGCTATGAGCCGGCGCAGGGTACAAAAAGCAGCTCGTTTTTAGGCCCGTAGGAAGAGAAGCTGCTGCTGTGTTGATGTGACGTTTGTGCAAGCTGCCAATTCACTGACAGGAGTAACCCGTGACCACACGGTGTCACTTAATATCGGCCTCAGGCACAAGAGGTAGGTAGTTAGAAACTGCCTGCCTGTTAGTTCTTGGACACATTGTAAAAAAAGAATCTACTATATAATTGTCTAAGGGTCACTTCCGTCTGTCCTTCTGTCTGTAACGGTTATTCGTTCGCTGATTGGTCTCGCCAGCTGCCTGTCATGGCTGGCGCGACCTATCAGCGACGCGCACAGTCCGGAAGAAAATGGCCGCTCCTTACTCCCCGCACTCACTGCCTGGCGCCCGCATACACCCCTCCCCTCACCGCTCACACAGGGTTAATGCCGGCGGTAACGGACCGCGTTATGCTGCTATTAACCCTGTGTGACCAAGTTTTTTACTATTGACGCAGCCTATGAAACGCCAATAGTAAAAACATCTAATGTTAAAAATAATTTAAAAAAAAATAAAAAATGATTATATACTCACCTACGCCGCCTTTCCCGCTCCTCACGATGCAACCGGCACGTTCGGTGGCACGGATGGTCTGGCAGAAGGACCTGCCGTGACGTCACGGTCATGTGACCGCGACGTCATCACAAGTCCTGCGCGCCTGCACAGAAAGGACCTGCCGTGACGTCACGGTCATATGACCGCCACACGGTCATGTGACCGCGACGTCATCACACCCTGGGACCGGAAGCTGCCGCCTGCTCCCCACACAGGTGACAGTGCTACAACGGAAGGTGAGTATATGTTTATTTTTTTAACCTGTGTCATACGTGGCTGGGCAATATACTACATAGCTGGGCAATATACTACATGGGCTGTGCAATATACTACGTGGCTCTGTGCTATATACTACGTCACTGGGCAATATACTATGTGGACATACATATTCTAGAATACCCGATGCGTTAGAATCGGGCTACCATCTAGTGTGTGTATATATATATATATATATATATATATATATATATATATATATATATATATCTCATTGTGTGTGTGTGTGTGTGTGTGTGTGTGTGTGTGTGTGTGTGTGTGTGTGTGTGTGTGTGTGTGTGTGTGTGTGTATATATATATATATATATATATATATATATATATATATATATATATATATATATATATATATATATATATATATATATATATATATACACACATTCATACATACATACATATATATATATATATATATATATATATATATATATATATATATATACATACATATACACATACACACACTGTATATAGTTCTGAATAACCCCTTTAAGTCGTGACAATGTCAGACCGACCTCTACAAAAACAATTGTATCAATAGGATTGATAAAGCAATACAATAAATAGACTAATTGTCTTCTACACTTTCTGCTAAGCATCACATTGGCGAACTATTGTTACAGAAGGCGTTGTTGTACTCTAAGATGTTTACCCTCATATGAACAGGGTTACGTATTGCAGAAAGAAGCTTGATATTAACCAGATTCTACTATGAATTCCTACAACGTAGTCTGTTATTCAGAGAAATAAGTTCCTGAGCTCTGATGCAAATCTTTACCAGGCCACGACACTATCACTGGCCTTTTATAGTGCTGATCTCCTGTTGTGTGGTAGAAGGGCTTTTGGACCCCCTCACGCCACAGGGTCTGGGTGCAATTACAACCTCTGCAGCTACATCACTGCAGATGTTTTATGTAAAAGGACGAGGAGAGGCTGAGTATTGACATATGGCAGTGCTTTAGTCATGCTCAGCGTCATATGTAGTACTCACTAGAGCTGGGAAAGAGGAGGAGGAGGAGAAGGAGAAGCGGACTGTCTCTTCCACTTGTCAATGATGTAATCCTGTGTTATTTACATCCAGAGTTTTAACCAAAAAAAGAAAAACCTAAATACAAACCGTTTTATATCCCTTTGCACAGTACTTTTACGTACCCGCCAGCATTTGTGCTACAGCCCCATCCTTCTTCCTAGCTGGTATTATTGCTTGTAACGTTACAGGTAAAGGAGAGCTGTATCTGCTCACAGTCACCAATTCGTACAGAGCTACTAACTCGCATCATACCTTTTCTCTCTTCCCTGTAATAACACGGTGGTGATCCCACTTATCACACAGAAATAGAGGCTGCCTGCGTGAATAAGGGTATGTGCAGACGATCAGTAAACACTGAGGGTTTGACGTTGCGTACATCTGCAGTGTGCAACCAGTAGCGTCCAGATGTTATAGCACAGTAGATGGGATTTCAAGAAATCCCATCTCCACTATGCCTCCAGACACCAGCGGCTCACCCGTGGAGACGGACCTGTAGTGCGTCTCTCCAGACCGCAGCATGTCAATCTCACCCATAGAATGTATTGCATGCGGTGAATCTGTATGGTTCAGTGAACACAAGCGGAATCACCTGTGTACAATAGACAGCAGCGCTTTGGATGCAGCGGACATGCACTTCGTCCAAACCGCTGCCAATTCCTGGTCATCTGCACTTATCCTATTACTACTGTAGCATCAGTACAAAGGGTATGTTAGCTAGTAAATCCCTTCTGTTTGAGTTGATTTAGATAATTTTGATATTTTACCAATCTGCTCCTGCAGTTAATACCAGCAGGGAGAAGGTAAATGGCGGTAGTACTCTCTTCCCTACTCTGCCTAATATTTGAGTAAATTAAAAGTGCAGCCTGCAATATCTAGAGTTACAAAATAGCACACAAAACCCAATTTTACACAGATTCCCTTATAAAAGCCCATGCTCGCTTCTTATATGCATTTCTGTGTATAAGGTGCTCATGTCTGTATGTCAGATAAAAATGTAAAAATTGATATCCATGAAAGGTATAAAATATTGGGTACTGCCTTGATATGTAGCTCCTGGATTACAATTAAATAGACTATTAATAAATCTACATTGCAGTCTAATATAATAGTTGGTGTTATCTGTGCACCTATTTTATGCTATTACTGAAAGAGAGAGAAAGATTGGCATATCAACGATGAGGAACAAATCTTCAAACTCTAGGACTATGGGGGCAGCTAGAGCCGGAAACATGTCAGAGTTTTATTCCAAAACCATCATGTGGATTTTAATCTGATGAATATGTAATAAAGTTTTAAGATATTTTACTATATGCATTTTGTCGGTCAACAGTATTGGAATGGCACCCATGAAGATAAAGACTGGTTTCCCTTTCCATGTACGGTGGGCAATCATTTTTCCTTTTCTCTGTATTTTATGTTATTACTTACCCAGAGTTATATTAAACCATATTACAGACATTTTAAGAATTAAGGTAAAATGCTTCCGATAACTTTTCCTAACGGTGCAGCCACCATATTGTGACCCCACAACCATGAGTATACTGTATATTAGAGCTTCATTAGCAAATCGTGCTTAATCCACAGTTCAATAGGGAGCTGGTAATTCAGCACAAATATTCCCCGCACGAGACTATACTTGTCCTAACTAGTGCACTCGTTGTGCAACTCCATAGACTGGAATTTGAGGACACTTTCTGTGCTAGTAAATTTAGATCTTATACATGAAATGACAACAACTAACTAAAAACTGATAGGGAAAGCCATTATATATGTCTACGTTATTGCAATAAATAGTCATATTGACTTTCTTGGACCATTCTGTGGAACAGTGCGCCTCACCACAACCTCCATGTGAGTAAGATGCGTCAATCAGAATCATGTTCATGATGTCACAAGCAAGCGTTGAGGGTGTATGTACAATCCTACAATCCTGGAAACCAGTCTTAGATATTTTACTACTGTAATTAAGTTCTAGGTATTTTACAAGAAGTTGTCAAAATAGGGATTGTTTCACCAGGACCCTTTCATATCTCCTAATAGGCATGAACCCAGGACTTCTATTGGCCAAATTAGAGATTTGATATGAGGGCAACTCTGTACTAGAAAAGCTCCTGGTCCAAAAATATCATCCCATCATATGCCCAAACTGTCTTGTCTGTACAGAGGCATATAATTAAAAAGTATAACATGTAGTATGCGCTTATTTACAATGGGGCATAAAAGACCGTATCATAAATTGAAATTTTTGGTAGGAGGAATATATAGAAAAATATAACACGAACAGAAGGTAAAAACATATGTGAACATAGACTTAAATAACCGATATGTTATACTACCTTCACTCCTGGGAAAACCTATGGCCAACTCAACGAAAAAGCTCATTAGCAACCCCGACATCAATTAAGAGTAATAACTCATCTGTCTTTCACATAATATTAAACATAAAAACTATAACAAAGGGAAAGAGGACATTAGGAAGAACATTTCATGTCTTTATTTTCAGTGAAACAAAAATTCATAAACAATATCCCCAGAGTCTTTACTGTATTAACTGGGTGAACCCAACATACTATAGTGTGGCAAGTGGGCTCGGTCTTTTAGAGCACAGATCCAATATATATTCTTTTATAGCTCGTGTGGTTCCAGGGCACTGTGCATGCAAAAAAAGGCTACAATACATAAGGTACCGAACATAAAGCATGACTACACATGGCTAACAATGGGAAAGAGGACCCTGCCCACGAGGGCTTACAAGCTATAAAGGGAGAGCCTCTACTATTAGATTAGGAATGTCATGACAGCGTTTCTGAAACCATTTTACAGGCCATTCTCACAATAAATAAACGTCAAATGTTATTTTTTCTATTTACTCCAAACTTCCCCTCCAGTTAGGAAAAAGCAGAAATTTACCAGTTGAGTCACTGCACATCTGTGAATGCTTTAGAATACACAACATACCCAAAGTCGATGTTATCTGTATGGGAAATTCTATAGCACCAATTCTGTACTTATAGAAACTAATCTCTGCATGCAATTACGGCTGTTCCACAGTGGTGATATTTGTTAGAAAAATTACACCTGCAAAAGTTTTATTCTTTCATTTACGCAACCAATTTAACCATTAAAGCCAATACACAAGTACCAATTCTTGTACAAATAGTCCCCAAAACATAATTATAATAAGATTTTTACCATGCATATAATTGCATATTAATGCTAAATTGCATTTTTAGAATATGAGGCAAAAAAACGACTCAAACACTGAATTGCAAAACCGGAGAAACGCCCCCTGAAGAAGGTGATCTCGCACCGAAACGTGCGTTGGGGAGAGAGCACGGTGACGCCTGTCTCTGTTACAATATGGGTAAATATCTTTGTTAGGCTGCCTATACTTTGTATGGTCTTTTGTTGTTTGGCATTTGGGGGATTATTTTATATGCTGCTATGGGCTGGTTGGAGTCTTTGGACCATGACTAATTATCTGGCTGCTACAGGTGTCAGGCAACCACTAGGAGTTGCTGACTTTAATATCTTCTATTGGCTGTAGTCTGTCCAGCATTATAACACCCACCACCTCTCTGTGGCGCCCCATACATATGAAATGCTAAACACAAGATCCATTTATGTGTTTATAAGCTATATCTGTACTATGACCCATATGTGCTGACAAGGTGCATCGTTCCTCATTTTTCTTGGAATGTCATATCACTTACCCTATGGTGTTACATTATTTACTATATTGCTCATAGCTTTGTGCACATTGTGTGCACAATATTGATTTTAATGTTTGTATATGTCATTTAATAAAGTTTATCATAATTTTTGTAACTATTGGCATTTTGACTCTATTTTTCTCCGGTTTTGCAAGTACCAATTCTTGTAATACTCTTACAGAAATGGCCTTTAAGGGGTTTGTCCACTATTCGGACAACCCTTTCTGAATCCCTATGTTTCCCCCTAGTAAAATAATTACAGTCATCCTCACCTCCACTGCGGGCATTGTTCTAGCGGTGTCGACACTGGCTCTCCCAGGGCTCGCGTGACATTGTTACGTCATGCAACCCTGCAGCCAATCAGAGGCCACTTCACTCTCCCCTTCTGACGTAACCGACGTCTGTAAGAGGTGAGACTTGCAGCTACTCACTTCTTCCAGATATCCGATTTGTCCAAAAAAATGTAGAGTCAAGTCAGCGCTCATGGACTGCAGGGTACTGTCACGAGTGCCCTGGGAGAGCTAGTGTCCATCCAGCTGGAACAACGCCCGCAATGGAGGCGAGAAGAGCTGGTAATATTTTGTAAGGGGGAACATGGTTGTCTGAGAAGGGGTTGTCTGAGTAGTGGACAGCCCCTTTAAAACATAAAAAGGAAATTTTAAGTATTCTGATGAAATTACATTCCAGCAACCTAATTTTTTATCAACTGACATTTTAACATTCCTATATAAAACTTGACCATGCATCATTTTCTAGTGATCCTAAGTAGTTGCCTAGATTCGACAAAGATATGCAGAAGAATTTTTCCGCACAATACTTGTCATCAGGTAGAATGGTACACTGAGCACAGATTAGGCTCGAAACAGGTAAGCAATAGGAATTGAAATGTGGAACCAATTCAGAAAACTAATCACAGAATTACTGGTGCCTTCAACGAGACTTAAAGTATAAAAGGTATTCTCAAACTGTGGGGCGCCCTCTAGTCATTGGCAAATTACAACTGAGGAGCCGTCTTCACAAAAGTGCTTCTAAGCTGCATGCACCTTTCTATGGTTGCTGCAATCTCTGGCTCAGCAACTCAAGTGACTCATTTTGTACTTTTTATATGCACTAGAATGCTGAGGAGATAAAAATAATTTAAGATTTTTATTTATGCCACTGTCTTTGTGAACAGACAGCATAACATTACATTGGTTTGTCTGGTTGGGCCTCAGTAGGAAAAGTTAACTTCGTGCAGTGTAGCAATGCCTGGTAGGCTAGGCTTACATCCTAGCTCCACAGGCTTTGATTAGTCCACCTGGCTAGCTCTGAATATGAATGGGCTAGCTGTCCATCAAGTCAGTCTGCTGGGAAGGCTGAGCAGACTGGATGTGTCTTGGAGTTAAAGAGAGAAACAAGACAGAGTGTCTATGAACGGGTTGTGTGCACCAAGCTGCAAGTATCAGTGGTTGCTTTGGATGATAGCAATTTTGTTTGACAAGAAGTCTGAAGTAGTCAGAGTCCAATACTGTTTAGTTACGCCTGAACAAGGGTAGGGATTTATTTTTATGATTATGTTGTTTTGGTGCTATGTAAACTTTGGAAAGCAATAAAAACTGCACGTGTTTGGACCAAAACTGCATTACCTGTGTGAAAGCTGCCCAAGGCCTAATGCCTACCAGAGCAAGTGAATCCCTACAGCAGCTAAATCAGCGATTCTCAAAAGTTTTCTAATGGGGACTCACCTGACTGACTAAAGTCCCCCATGCATATTAGATAAAGGACGCCTGAACACACTGATTTTAGTGGGGTGGGATGACCAACTAATGTTTATGAGGGGCATCCAACTGTCATTGGTTGATTCACAATCGAGTAGTTTGAGTTCAATCACTCAATCCTTTGTTCAGAGAACAGGACCACTCAGCCAAGCGTTCCTGTGGGGAGTTGGGAGAATTGACAGACAGCTGAACAATAGCTTGTCCAACAACAATATAATGTCTTTTACAGCTTAATATAATGCCTGAAGCCAAGAGGATGTCTGGGCTTCATCATTTGTTGTTAAAGTCAATCCTAAAATTAAATAGATCTTTCAATTTTCGTTTCCTTAGCCTCCAGAACCCACTATAATATTAAAAAAGTAAAGAATTAGTAGATGATGTTAATAACCCAGAGATTGCAGAAGTGATAGAAAGGAATACTCAGTATATGATCACCGCTATGAAAAATGCCTCCTCTGCTGCATCTCAACTGGTGAGGCCAGCCAGTTTGAGAAGCACCGAGCTAAAATAACACTTATAGTCTGTGACAGCCTTTTCAGGCTGTGAAGAGACCAAAAGGCGCAACCACAACTTACACTGGCTCCTGAATACCTGACCAGGCAGCTAAATGCTGATCTTCTGATTTGTGTAAAACAGGGGTGTGGGGAACCTTGGGGCCCGCGGGTCATTTACAGCCCTCTATTTTTTATCCGATCCTCTGGCAGATTCTCAGGGAGAGCAGTGCTTGGGTTGTCAGCTGTATTTTGATGGCCACCGAACCATTTATTTCTTCTTGCTCTGTGAGCACACGTAAGCAATGTTCACAAATGAATGCGGAGGCGCAAGCAATGGAAGATCACATCCTGACACCAGTGCCAGCGTCAGGACGTTCTTTGTGGAGTAAGAGCACATCGTAGACAGGACTTGTGCTGCCCAGAAGAAAGGAAGTCTATGTGCTCTGAATGATCTACTGAATGCGCTTCTGAAGTGTCATCTGTTTCTTCGGACAACTCCTTCTGAAACTCTATGGATCCCCACAGTAAAATTACACTTATACTCCCCTCCGGTGATAGCACTGGCTCTCGAATGAATCAAGACATCCGAAGGAAGTAAAAGCAGTGGCAGCTCTCACTTCCTTCAGATGTAAATCACATCCATAGAAGGGGAGAAGGAAGCCAGTGTTGATTGGCTGCAGAGATTGCATGACATAATGACAAGCGATCCCTGGGAGAGCCCATGCTGACACTGTTGGAATGGCGCAGGCATCGGAGGATTGGAGTATAAAAGTGTTATTATTTTACAAGGGGGAAACATAGGAATTCAGAAAGGGTTGCCTGAGTAATGAACAACCCCTTTAAACAACTGCCTACTGCTCAGCTAGTGTAAACCCAGCTCTTCTGCAAGAAAATATTCCTTTCGAAAATGATTTTCAGGAGAATGGTGGTGGTCATAATGTTGCACATTTAAAAAGAAACTCCGAACATTAAAGCTACCTAATAAGATGGGAAAAATTCAGTAAAGATGCATTTAAATATACTGTATGTGTTTTGCTGTGATATTGGTTGTAGCTTTTATAGAAATAATGGTAACAATTTACTATGTAAAAATGCACCAAATAAGCCGCAATCCATGGACTACACATCAAAAAATGACAACGGGAAGAGAAAAGCGTGGAAGAAATCTTGCAAAGTGAGCATGCATTACAGAGTTAAATCCGCTGCAGTTTTTGCCTGTCTGGTCTCATTTTATACAGTCTGAATTTCAGACAATTAATTAATACCTTTTCCCCATGATTCCTGAATAATATTAAATCGAGAAACATATCAATGTATAGGTACTATTGTAAGAATGGGATATTATCACGTCATGATTAAGGGAGCTTCGTCTCCAGAAACGCGGTGAGATTCACCCCCATATGGTTTGTGCTGAAGTGCTGCAATGTTACAAGTTTGTGAATTAAGAAATTTTATCTTCACAGATTCGGTGGAGCTGGACATTCCTTTTTTGGGGGGGGAATTATCACAACTACTTTTTTTAGAACTACATTACAGATACACCTATATCTCTCTCTTCCAAGAACAGGGGATCGAAGACTCACAGTATCACCAATGCTACCATGCAATAAATGTGTGATGGGAAAATCAGAATATATCCTTGCATGATCACTAAAGTGGGACTTTAGAGAGATGGATTTAATTGATCTAAATTAAATTCTAATTTCCTTCATTAGAATTTCCCCATAATAACAGTTTTGTTGAAGCATCTGAACCCCAATATTAACCATGCTTCCATTTAGTACAAGCTCCGAACTTACAATTTTTCAAGGCATTCCGTGAAGCGGAAGAGTTAACAGTATGATTAAGAATTAGCCTCCCCCTGATTTCGGTCCAAACTAACATCTACCTCCAGAACAAATAAAATTACCCTGCATTTCATTTCTAGAGCCTCATTTCCTAATTTGTCATAGAAACAAGAACATTTTTCTGCTAGTTACCAGCAGCTGATGGCTGACACCCACACACGCAGACTGACAACTGTGAGCAAATCTATAACCATTCCTTAGGATGAAGAAAAAGGATCAACACCCTCCCACCATCTCTAAAGAAATGCTGGTCTGATATTAAATACAAGCCAAATATTGGCCACTTCAGTCAAGATCATATTAATAAAGGCGGGCACATTTCATATCTGGAATCAAATATGGCTTGTGATCTGAAAACTCCTATTACAGGTTACAGAAGGCAGAGATAGGGTCTTACGGTAGACCACCTACCTCAGACAAAATCTGAGCTGTTGTAAAAAAAAAAGAAGCCTTAATTCTTTGTCTCCGAATTTCCAAGCAATAAATTGTTTTGGTTTTTTTTCTGAAAAGGAGAAAGGATCAAAATTAAAAAAACAAAAAAAAAACAACAGTGCTGGTCAGACCTGAAATAATGCAAAGAAAACAAGTTCATAATCATTTAGAAACAACAATACTAATGTTTTAACTCAGGAAGAGTTCAGAAATCAATATTTTGTGGAATAACCATGATTTTTAATCACAGCTTTCATGCGTCTTGACATGCTTTCCACCAGTCTTTCACACTGCTCCTGGCACAAAAATGTAAGCAGTTCTTCTTTGTCTGATGGCTTGTGACTATCCATCATCCTCTTGATTACATTCCAGAGGTTTTCAATAGGGTTCAGGTCTGGAGCCCATGACAGGATTTTCATGTGGTGGTCTCTTAATTTTTGCCAGAGCTGTATATACATATATATGAACAAAGGTATCAATTGTGGAATTTTCTAAGGGCTGTGGAGCCCTTCTTAAATGGAGGCTGAGCACCTCCTTTCTATTCATGACAGGCGGCAAATCTCCATTCTCTGGTTTCCAGAATTCTTTGGTGCCAACGCCAGGAGCAGGCTGTCATGTGACGCAAGTATGCAATTTGTATCTGTTTAAGGCTCTGCTCAATACATTTGTATTGAACAAGGCAGCACCCACCTAGTCAGTATATGACCGCAGGTGTCCAAATCACATACTTGCAGTTACGCGCCCACAGCTCCCAACTCCGGAAAATCCTCACAATGCGTGTGAGGCTGCATAAGTCTGAGGTCACACACAATGACGACAGACTTGTAGCCTAAAACCGGGCAACCCCTTAGTGACCACCAATACGTCTTTTTACTGACCTGCAATATAAGAGACTAGCATCCCCCAACGGGTGATAATCCCAGCAGCTGTCAGATGTACACTATAACTGACAACTTGCTGCATCAGCCACAATCAGTGCTGGTACCGACTACAGTAGTTTAACTCCTTAAATGCTGCTGTCAATAATGACTGCAGCATCCAGATGGTTAACAGAGTGTGAAAGATCCCTCTTTAAAGGGTACCTGTCAGCAGGATTGCGCACAGTAACCTACACACACAGTGACAGGTCAGCGCCGTTATACTGATTAAAATGATACCTTGGTTGATGAAATCCGTCTTGCGGTTGTTATTTAATCTTTATTTTCAGTTTTGAGTTAAAGATATGCTCGTGCTCCAGGGCGGCCTGTGGGAGGTCTTCATGTGGTGCTGATTAGGTATTCATCAGTATGGCTTCTGACAGGTCACTGATCCCTCAGTGACCTGCCCCCTAGTTTACATAATGAATATTATACGTACTGTATATTCTGAAAAAAAAAAAACCTTCTGCAGGCACGCGTAATCGCAAGTGTACTGTGTTTATAAAGAATGTGGTTGATTCATCTACAGGCTGTGATCTATTAGTATACCCAAGTCTTTCATACATGCTGTTGCTCAGTTCTATTCCTCCCAAAGTGTAGATGCTATTTTCATCTTTCTTGTCCAGATAGAGTATCTTGCTTTTTTCCCTGTTAAATACCATTCTATTAGTCGTTGCCCATTGTTCAGGTTTATCTAGATCCTTCTGAATGCTTTCTCTGTCTTTTATAGTGTTATTGAAGGCCTTATTGCCGAAATTTACACGATCTGCCGCAATAACGGACAGCAAAACAAACTTGCCTATCGCCGTTTTTTGGGTTTCCAATACTATGGCAAAAGTACTGGAGAAAAAAAAACGGTGTTCTGCAAAACCAGAAGTTATGGTGCACCACAAAAACAAGCTTCCATTGTTCTTGCGGCCCCATTTATTTTTAATGGGGGCCGTGTCCATAAGCTACGAAAGATATCGAGCAAACTCAATATTTTTTCACGGCATTAAATACGGCCCTCACTGCCATACAATAATCCGTGGAATTATTGGGGCGCAAAACCACAGAACGTGTAAAAGAAGCTTTAGCTATCCATCAGAGCTTTGCATCATCTGCAAATTTAATTAGTTTAACTTCAGTTCCATTATCTAGATCATTTATAAAAATGTTGAACAACACTGGGGCCAGGACAGAGCCTTGTGGTACCCCACTTGAAACACTCTTTAAATTGAATGTGCAACCATTTATTATCAGAGTACGATTACTGAGCCAGTTATGAATTCACCTAAGTGTAGCCTTGTCAATCCCATACTTGGTCATTTTTTCAATAAGGATAGTATAAGATACTTTATCAGATGCTTTTCTGAAGTGGAGATATACCATGTCTACCGCATTTCCCTGATCCACACAGTCAGTGATGCCATCATAGAAGGAAATTAGATTAGTCTGGCATGCCTTGTTTGCTACAAACCCATGCTGGCCTATGGTTAATTACTATATTTTTATCCAAATACTTACATACATGCCGTTTAATAATTTGTTCAAAGGTCTTTCCTGATACAGAAGCAAGGCTCACTTGCCTGTAATTTCCTGTCTTCATCTTATTTCCTTTTTTGAAGATAGAGACAACATTTTCACTTCTCCAATCTTTCTGGGACTTCTCCTGTTCTCCAGGAATTTTCAAAGATTCTGGCTAGTGGTTCTGCAATTTCCTCAGCCCTCTCTTTGAGTACCCTTCAGTATATTACAGAATATTTATATATGGCAAGCTGCAAGAATTGCTGGAAGTTTTCTCCAGGGTGAAATTCAAATTTAAGTTGCCACACAATATATACATTTTGTGAATGTTATTAACTTAATATACTTTATTTCACACCTGAAAAGTGAAAGTTATGCAATATATTGTCAAGTCAGACACAGCTTTCTTCCTGTGACACTTTTGAGTTAACCTATTGCACGTAGCATAGTAACTCAATAGTACATATTTTGTATAGCTTTTAATCATTCTTGACATCTTTTGAAAGATGGCATTTGGGAGGGAAATAGTTTTGCAGCACACTGGTGGAAATGTTCAACCCTAGCAATGGTCACTTTTTGAAGAAGTCGTGCCCCACCACATCGGTGTCCACCAACTCCATGCACATTTTCCACCTCCTTGACCTTTGCCATACCAAGATGCTAGGACACAAGAAACTTTTAGAAATCAACGATTTTCAGAAAGTTTTGGAGGGATCTGGGAGATATGCCAAGTCTTCCAGACCTCCCCTTTTTCTAGTAGAGTTAGCAAGTATTCTATTTATTAGGTTGAAGTTTTCTCAAGCAAAAATATAAATAACTAGCTGAAGAGCCCGGCGTTGCCTGGGCATAGTAAATATCTGTGGTTAGTTATAGCACCTCACTTCTCTTATTTTCCCATCACGCCTCTCATTTTCCCCATCACATCTCTCATTTTCTCCCTCACACCTCTCATTTCCCCCCCTCACTCCTCTTATTTTCCCCCTCACTCCCCCCTAACACTTGTCATTTCTACCTCACATCTGTCATTTTCCGATCACTCCACTATTTTCCCTCACTCCTCTCATTTTCACCTCAGTATATACATGTTGGTCATCTCCCTTATATATAGTATACACCTGTATGTCATCTCCTGTATATAGTATATACCTGTATGTCATCTCCCCTGTATATAGTATATACCTGCTGTGTGTCATCTCCCCTGTATATAGTATATACCTGTATGTCATCTCCTCCTATATATAGTATATACCTGTATGTAATCTCCTCCTGTATATAGTATATACCTGTGTGTCATCTCACCTATATATAGTATATATCTGTGTGTCATCTCCTCCTGTATATACTATATACCTGTAGGTAATCTCCTCCTGTATATAGTATATACCTGTATGTCATCTCCTCCTGTATATAGTATGTACCTGTATGTCATCTCCTCCTCTATATAGTATATACCTGTGTGTCATCTCTCCTGTATATAGTATATATCTGTGTGTCATCTCCTCCTGTATGTAGTATGTACCTGTATGTCATCTCCTCCTCTATATAGTATATACCTGTGTGTCATCTCTCCTGTATATAGTATATATCTGTATGTCATCTCCTCCTCTATATAGTATATACCTGTGTGTCATCTCCTCCTGTATATAGTATATATCTGTATGTCATCTCCTCCTGTATTAGACCTCGTTCACACGTTATTTGGTCAGTATTTTTACCTCAGTATTGGTAAGCTAAATTGGCAGCCTGATAAATCCCCAGCCAACAGTAAGCCCACCCCCTGGCAGTATATATTAGCTCACACATACACATAATAGACTGGTCATGTGACTGACAGCTGCCGGATTCCTATATGGTACATTTGTTGCTCTTGTAGTTTGTCTGCTTATTAATCAGATTTTTATTTTTGAAGGATAATACCAGACTTGTGTGTGTTTTAGGGCGAGTTTCGTGTGTCAAGTTGTGTTTGTTGAGTTGCGTGTGGCGACATGCATGTAGCGACTTTTGTGAGATGAGTTTTGTGTGGCGACATGCGTGTAGCAACTTTTTGTGTGTCGAGTTGCATGTGACAGGTTAGTGTAGCAAGTTGTGTGCAGCAAGTTTTGCGCATGGCGAGTTTTGCGCGTGGCGAGTTTTATGTGTGGTGCCTTTTGAGTATGTGCAAGTTTTGTGTGAGGCAACTTTTGCATGTGTTGCAACTTTTGTGCATGTGGCAATTTTTCCGCGTGCGCAAGTTTTGCGTGTGGCGAGTTTTCCATGAGGTGAGTTTTGCACGTGTGGCGAGTTTTGCATGTGGAGAGTTTTGCGCGTGGCGACTTTTGAGCGGCGACTTTTGTGTTTCGACTTTTATGTGGCGAGGTTGGTGTATGTGTGGTGAAATGTGTGCTGAGGGTGGTATATGTGTTCGAGCACGTGGTAGTGTGTGGCGCATTTTGTGTGTGTGTTCATATCCCCGTGGTGGTGTGGTGATTATCCCATGTCGGGGCCCCACCTTAGCAACTGTACAGTATATACTCTTTGGCGCCATCGCTGTCATTCTTTAAGTCCCCTTTGTTCACATCTGGCAGCTGTTAGTTTGCCTCCAACACTTTTCCTTTCACTTTTTCCCCATTATGTAGATAGGGGCAAAACTGTTTGGTGAATTGGAAAGCGCGGGGTTAAAATTTCACCTCACAACATAGCCTATGACGCTCTCGGGGTCCAGACGTGTGACTGTGCAAAATTTTGTGGCTGTAGCTGCGACGGTTCAGATGCCAATCCCGGACATACACACACACATACACACACATTCAGCTTTATATATTAGATTTCCTTTAGCACCAGTCCTGTTGCTCATAACAGCTTCAGAGAATCAAGGATAATGATGGACAGCCTCACCAGTTATTTGCATTCAAGGCCGCTATTATGCTCTTACAGAAAAAGATACTTGTTCATCGCCAAAGTGATTGCAAGACTTTGATAGAACATTATAAACAATGAACACAAAGATGTCTATGTACAAAAACTGCCACATTGTCAAAAGTGTCAGCAGAAAACCAATGCAGTTCAAGTCACAGAAATCATGAAGACATTTTACAAATGCTTTCTAACACATTGGCTTTCTGGCTTTTAAAGAAATGTAGCCTTACCGGTTACCGGTCTTCACGCTTTAAAAATATGGACATATGGCAAAAGAATACTCCAAACTCAGTTTGTTACCTTTAAATGTCTAAAATATGAAGAACCACTTTAGAAGGATTTATTTTTTTCAATTGAAAATGCTATACCAACGCAAATAGGTATAAAGTCATAGCTGTACCCAATCTGATGTATAGAATATGCGAGGTTGATGAGATAATGAATAATGCTGGCCATAAACACGAGACAGCTGTCAAATGATCGATCTTTTGACTGACAGATAGCTCTCCCGACTTGTGATGAGAGGTGGGAGAAATATTGCTTGAAAATTCCAACAGCCTGATCCATCTCACCCCCTAACGTCATCTGAAAGTGGGGAGGACAAGATAAACAGCAGATGGATGGCCAGTCCCATTAAAACTAGCAAATTCGGACATTTATGTAATGGGCATGCGTGGCCTTAAGCAGTACACTGTAAATAATGCATACTGATCTGTGCTAGTGATCATAATTACTGTACTGAATTTATTGTCTGTACATGCCCCCGCTTATTTGTAAAGTGCTGCGGAATATGTTGGCGCTATATAAATAAAAATTATTATTATTATTATCATAATTAAGAAATTTCGGAAACTGTTCATTACATTTACTGATGCAGTCAAGCAAGAGACCCCAATCTGGGATGCCATTTGCCCTAGTAGGACATATGGACAAGGATGGTCTTCATTAACTAAAGGGGTTGTGTGGGACTTAAAAATTGGGGGTGCAACACCAGGCATCTCGCCAATCAGCTGCTCCCGGTGTCGGCGGCTCAGTTGCAGAACTACTCTGTTATATAGCTACACTGACAGAATAGTGGCCATGGCTGGGTACTGCACATCCCCCCTATTGATTGAATAGGTGGCAGATGTGCAGTACCCGGCCGTGGCCACTATACGGTCAACTGAGCTGTGCAGCTCCGCAACCGAGCAATACCGGCTACACCAGGAACATTTATAGCCTATTTTCAGGATATGCCATAAATATTAAAGTCCCGGACAATCCATTTAACGAGCTTGATTCATCATTTGCAGTTTTGAGTCACTTTTTTTGTTTGGGGTTATTTGTTGAGTTTTTGGGTCAATTTCTCCAAAACGGCATGAGTGGTTCCTGACTTTTACACACAATGAAAACTGTTCTTTTTTTGTCTTCTACCTTTGTTGAACCTTTCGATAGCAAAAAAGACGCATGTTCGATTAAAACCCTATCACAACCCTACTATTTACGCCAAAAATCCTGTCATACAAAAAAAAAAAAAAAAAATCACTCTAGGCTTAATTGGGGTGGGGGAAACTTATTAAAAATCACAATTGACAAATCTGTTGTAAACATCTGGAAAACAAAAACCAGCCCCACTATGGTGACATACATGCACGCACATTATATATAAACAAGCTTAAAGTGAACCTGTCAGCAGGATTGTGCACAGTAACCTACAGACACTGTCAGGTCAGCATCATTATACTGATTACAATGATACCTGGTGATGAAATCCGTCTTGTGGTTCTTATTTAATCTTTATTTTCAGTTTTGAGTTAATGATATGCTCGTGCCCTGGGGCGGCCTGTGGGGGGCTTCATGTGGTCCCCATCCATACTGATGGTTTATGACAGGTCACTGATCCCTCGCTGCCCTGCCCCCTATTTTACATACTATTATATGTATTAAAAAAAAACCCACACCTTAAAAAAAAAAAACTCTCTCAAAATGACACCGGCCTCGCCTGCGCAGTAGCATATATCAGCAATTCGATAGATACTACTACCAGGCAGTGCCATCTTGGTGGAGACCATTTTTTTTTTCTCTAGCAAAATGACGCCGCCGGCGCCTCTGTTGTAGCATCTATCAGATTGCTGATAGATGCTACTGCGCAGGCACGGCCGGCGCCATTTTAAGATTTCTTTTTTCAGAATTAATGTAGATGACTAAATAAAATAATCTAATGCACATTATAAAAGCGATCATGCTGCAGTGCAGGTGCTGCTGCTGGCGCTTACCTGCTGAAGGTGATTTTTTCCCCAAAACATATTACATTCAGTATGTAAAATAAGAGGCAGGTCACAGAGGGATCAGTAACCTGTCATAAACCATCAGTATGAATACCTAAGCAGAGGACCACATGAAGCCCCCCACACAGGCCACCCCAAAGCACGAGCATATCATTAACTGAAAATACAGATTAAACAACAACCACAAGACGGATTTCATCACCCAAGGTATCATTTTATTCAGTATAACGGCGCTGACCTGACACTGTCTGTAGGTTACTGTGCACAATCCTGCTGACAGGTTCCCTTTAATACACCAAACACTAAACAAAAACAGGCACAAAAGAAATAATGAATCAGGTCCGACCTCAAACTTTCTAGTTATGTTCTTATTAGTGACCCACCACTGTCTCCAAAGTGAGAACTTTTATAACTTGACCACTCCTAGATTTTCCATTTAAAGAACACCCTGCTTTTTTTCTCCCACCGCCTGTGGGTTAATTCTAACACTACAAAGCTTCTTAGAGCGAAGAGCTTTTGTTTTATCTTGGGCACGCCAAACAAATATGAAGACAAGAGACTTTCCCATCTAAGAGCTCATACTAAAGGTACCGTCACACTCAGCAACTTTGCAAAGAGAACGACAACAATCCGTGACGTTGCAGCGTCCTGGATAGCGATCTCGTTGTGTTTGAAACGCACCAGCGATCTGGATCCCGCTGTGCCATCGCTGGTCGGAGCTAGAAGTCCAGAACTTTTTTTCGTCGCCAGGTCGGCGTGTATCGTCATGTTTGACATCAAAAGCAACGACGCTAACAATGGATGTAATGGCGCTAACAACCAGCGAGAACGAAAAGTGAGTCGCCGTTACGTCACTGGATCGCTCCTGCATCGTTCTGGAGTTGCTGTGTTTGACGTCTCTACAGCGACCTAACAGCGACGCTGCAGCGATCTAGTTTAGGTCGGCTCGTTGTCTATATCGCTGCAGCGTCGCTGAGTGTGACGGTACCTTTACTCCTTGATGTGGAATGCATTTTATCTCCCCGATATACTAGAGAAAGGTTTCCGAAATAAACATATGTACATTAAAGGGGTTGTGAGGTGAAAACAAGTTATTGGTCAGTGAGGATCGGACCACAGGGACCAGTGTGGACTGGCAGAGATGGGCACTTTTATCCCCAGTATATAATGGAGTGGCAGTGCGCATACTCAACCACTGCTCCATTTATTCCCTATGAGACTGTCAAGAGCTGTGCTTAGCTTTTCAGGCAGCATCATAGAAAATGAATGGAGCGGCAATCAGACATGCAATTTGCGGCTCCATTTTTTAGTAGGGATAAGAGAGCCCTGTTGGGGATACAAATTCCACATTCTGCTGATCTGTTTAGGAAACAGCGGTTATACAACAACCGATAAGTACGCTAACTTTATTTCCACTGGAAAACTCCTTTAAATACACAAAACAATCAACAGCATAGACATAAAAAATTAATGCGATGGCTCAGTGGTTAGCAATGACTTCTTGCAGCTCTTGGATTTGAATTTGTCTAAAGGCAACATCTACACATGAGGGATTCCCACAGTCCAAAACCATGATTACATTGAGTCCCATAGGAGACATGCACGGATGTTTTTGTACTCTGAATAGAGCTGCAGAATATCTTGGAACTATATAATGTTTCTTTTATTTATTTCCCCTTGCTTAATTAGTAGGTTGTGGACTAGTATATAGTATATCCTGATGGACATTAATCTGAACTCACAGTTTATATTATTTTGCCTATGCAGAAGGAAAGTTTGTGACACTAACAAATCGATATATTAGGCTGGTTTCACACATTCGACCTCAATGTTAGGACTAGATGATGGCCTCATGACCTGAATTTAAGAGCCTCACATATAACAAGACCATGCATGTCGGATGCGGGAAACTAGCGCAATAGCAGCGGAATTTTCAATATATTGCAATGTTATTGTCAATTCATAGAAATTGTGAATCTGTAACAATAGTAGACTGATAGATGTACACAGGACTGTGCTTTTTTAACCAGGGGGATGCCACTTCAATATTAAAGAAATATGTCACATTGAACTGAGAGACCACTTTAAGAAAACCATACAAAGTATGTAAAAGTTAGCCAAGTGGAGGGCAACCCCAGCTCATCCAAAGAGAATGAGGCATGCATATCATTCCTCAAGGGCAGATGTTAGGTGTTAAGAAGGATTAGGATTTCAACACACATGATACTGCGATCCCATAAAAGTTACGCTGCTGCCAGATGATACCAGTAGCATATTCCCCATTTATATAAATAGGTATTCATTACGCTGAGCATGCTTGCTTAAGTTGGAGTCCAGTAAAGCAGCATCCGCACATCCTGTATTCCACGTGTGTGTGTCCGGAGTTTAAAGCTAGAGCTGGCTTTTGAAGGTTTTTTCTGGAGCGTTCTATTAACAATAATATGGCTGCAACCTTTCTCATGTGACAAACAGCAAGAAACCCTGCACAAGCCTGCCATGTGCATTTATTTGGTGTTCTAGAAAGTTTATTACCAAAAAATGCATAACGATTAGTGATGAGCAAGTGTATTCGTTGCTCCGAGTATTTATGATATGACTGCTCGGAGATTTAGTTTTCATCGTCTCAGCAGCATTATTTACAGCGATTAGCCAGCTTGATTACATGTGGGGATTACCTAGCAACCCCCACATGTACTCAGTCTGGCTAATAGCTGTAAATCATTCAGCTGCGGCGATGAAAACTAAATCTCTGAACACTAACAAATACTCGGAGGACACCCGAGCAACAAGTACACCTCGCTCAGCTACTATTTAATTGTCTAAGGGGCACTTCCGTCTGTCACGGAAATCCCAAGTCGCAGATCGGTTGCGGCCGCTGGCCGCGACCAATCAACGACAAGCACAGTCCGGCCGCGAAATGGCCGCTCCCTACTCCACTGCCGTCAGTGCCCGCTCCATACTCCCCCCCAGTCAGCGCCCGCCACCCACATAGTGTTGTAGCAGTCCATTAAATCGACTGAGTTACACCGCGGCATAACACGGTGTAACGCAGTCTGTTAACACTGCTATTAACCCTATGTGACAAATTTTTTACTATTGATGCTGCCTATGCAGCATCAATAGCAAAAAGATCTAATGTTAAAAATAATTTTAAAAAATTAAAAATCATGATATACTCACCTTCCGGGGCCTTTCCCGCTCCTTGCGACGCTCCGGGCCATGCAATGTGGTTTTGCGAGATGATGACGTAGCGGATAACGTGTCGGTTTCTGCTTGGTCCCAGTGCTGCTCCACACTTTTGTGACGTCACACAGTGAGCGCTCCCATCGGCCATTTTTCTTTTTTTTTTTTTTCTTTTCCCTCACTGTTTCCAGGGACGCCACCGGCCGGGGCGTTCCTGGTTTCCACGCTAACACACCGTCTTCCTGTTCAGCTGCTGTCACCTGGCGCTGGCCTCCTCGCCCAGCACTTGTTCCCCAGGAGCAGCGTCTCACATGCTGGACCCACTGTCTTGGCGCCCGGATCCCTGGTACCTCCTACACTACGACCAACATCAGATCTCGGTGAGTCAGACTCGCACTGGTTAGTGCCAAAATCTTTTGTACCACGTTGTGCTCAGCTTATTATTTACCATAGTGCACTCACCCTTCCACTCTTCCATCATATGTAGCAGGTACTCAGCGGGGAGTTTACTAATAGGGGTAACTTTTATATACTCGACTCATTTGTATATAGATTTCTCAGCCTAGTTATATCCCTTTAGCGCGGTATCATCCTGTTTTATCTAAATTCTAATTTATGCTAAGCCCATGGTGGGGAAGGGGAAGTTGGCAGAAGTTCTGCTGTGAAGGTCTGTACTTTTTCCCCCTGAAGAGTCATTAGAAGGTAGTGTCTCGCAGTGGAAAAAAGGAACACGCTTCCAGAAAATCTTAGAATAGGCTTTTCTGTGTGAGAAATGTGATGACACACAGTCATGCTCTCCACCAAGAGCTCTGCTCCACCTGTGTAAAGTACAGCAGAGTTAGGTGTCATTACAAAGCCTTATAGTAGATTTCATCTCAGGGATGTCTGTGAAAGGGAGGGGGAGTACAGCAGAGCTGACGTAATGCGCCCCGAAACGTTACGTGAAGGTAGGGGTCCTCGCTGGGTGTGTGGACTCGTGCTGTGCTGGGTGCTACACCTTTGCATGCTGAATGTAACCAATGACTTTGGTTGGCCAGTCAAAATCAAACTTTTACTAAACGATGACTTGGCGGAAGTTTTATACTGTAGATAACAGGTACACAACTTTCTGAACATTTCCTTCACAATATTGGGCATTTACCACACAGTTTCAATTCCTCTTTACTCGCTTGTACGCGATCTTCACCATTTTCTCTCTACTTCACCAAAACCACGCTCAGTACTATAGTCCAGTTAGTAAGAGTCCTTTTCTCAACCCACAGTTTTACGACTTTTCCCTCTAGGGAACTGCATTTCCAGTATGACCAGTACTTACCTATTCTGTGCCTGAAGCTCTGGAACTCCAGCCTAGGGCACACGATCTTCACCTCACATACGCTGTAGTGTCTTGGCCCTTTATCTCTCCGAGTTATAATATATGAGCCATACTGCTAGACATCCTTCCCCTAGTTCCATCTCCAATTGATCACTACCTTTCGGTCACTTCTCTTCAACTTTCCGCTAGGATCTCACTATACTGTCTCCATCTTCTGTCACATTAAGGACACCCACGGCATGTGGCACTGCTCACATCAGACCTTAGGTCTGCTTTCTATGCACATTGGGCACTATCTACCATTCTGACAAGAAACTGTCTGTCCCTTCACCTTAGCCCCTGACATCACATCACAGTTCACATTACACAATATAATAATACACTTGTTCTTCAAGGGGGTACATGGGCAAAAGAGATGAGAAATTTAAAACTAAAAACTAACTTTTACTCAGCTCGTCAGCCACTAATCCACAATGTGACCAGTTTAACATGCTCAAACTGGGGAAAGGTCCCCCTTTCAGCACGCACATTCAGCACCTTCGGCTAATATGTATTCTGCTATGTTGTGGAAGTGTTAAAAAGCCTGTCAAACTGACAGTTTCCCATGTGAACTATTTCATCCCGGACAATAGCATCACATGATTGGCGACTGTGAGAGAATGACACCATGTTGTGAACAAAAGCCAAGATGCCATTCAAACAAACAATTCAGCCAGACAACCAGATTAAACAGCCGCGGCCACATTAGTCCAGCTACAATGCCACAATGTGTAGAGCAGATCACTTCTCATACCGTATGTGTTCCATTAATTCTACCAGAAAATAAAGGACTGCGGCAATCTTACCCATATATTTCTATCAGACAGATGAATGGATAGAGATTGTAGATGTGTAAAACCATAGACCAGAAACACTTATATCTGACAAACACAAGTGAGCAAAAAAAATATTCAGGTTTGAGGTGGTTATATAATAACAAAGCATCAGTTTGCGGTTGCGTTTATTGGACGATACTTGAGATTTTTTTTCTGACGCTCAGCAAAAAGTAATACTTTATACTACTAACATTACAAAAAAAAGAAGCTGCAGAAATGTAGCCAAAATTGGACAAAATTCCTTGGAAACCTCAAAACATGAAATATACAGAAGACTGCTGTTTAGGCAAGCACACCCTTAGAATAAATAAGTCAACTATACCGGAATTTGTAAGTGTGTTATGCGGTTACGTTATAAGTGGTGCCATGGAACGAGTGGGTAAATTAGATTCCGAGCATGTCAGCCTTACCATTTACCTACCCACATATCATCACACACGGTTCCACTGGTTACATTTCTCTATATAAATCAGATTTTCTAATGACTTAAACCTGGGATGTGGATGTCAAGATTGTTAATCCAGCGTTCACATCAGAATCTGCAGTCCTTGCCCTGAAACCTTAACTCTTATCTACTGTTAATACGCGACTATAAAAGACAGCTGTTCGGTTTGGAGACAATGGAAACGAGCCAAGAAAGGCATTAAATGGAGAATAACTGAACAGCAACTGGTTTGCTTTCTAGGCATCCATCATTTTCATCTTGAGCGATCATGTAATAAACCGTTAAATTATTAGGTGCATGGAAAAAGAAATTTCTGACTGAACGGGGTAAGTTATTTTCCTCTTATAAGGGCTCCAGGATTAGACATAGGCCCCGATTCATCAAGACCGGCGATTTACAGAGCATTTTCGGGCATGAAGGAGTCAGACGCTCCTGATTTATTATGAGGCGCACACATTTCAAAAAGAATCAGGAGCGTCAGATTAGTGGCGTGCATCTTAACGCTCCTGATGAAGCCACTTTAGTGGCGATACGCGTTGGGCTTCTAGGCTTCTAGTGCCCCATACCTCTGGCTCGCACCTTCACTGCTCATGTTCTTTAGGTACTTAGCCCCCATTTTTGGGGTTGGCACTTTCTTCAGCTTTATCTAAAGCCTTTGGGAATTCCAATGTCCTCCAAGCTTTGACCTAATTTTTGCTATTCACAGACATGTGAGCAGATTTTGTGTCACCTCTCTGATATTCTGTGTACTGCATCTGGCATTGTACCTGGCTGCATTTGAATGTTATCTACATCATGGTTTTTTTTTTTACGTTATTATGCCAGAGTGCGAACAATCATATGGATACTTGTTGTAGCCGCTTACTTAGACACAGTTCATATTATTGATGTAAGTGGTCACAGGATTTTCAGCTCCTCTTGGTGACTGAAGCGTAGCATATTCCATTTTTCCTTAATTATAGGTCAGCTTTGCCATATTATTATTGATGCCACACCATCCATGCAGTGATTTTGTTGTACACTGGTGTCCATGTCCAGAGGTTTGACCCCATTACGGGGCATGTACAGTATATATTTTTTTTTATGTTTTTACGGTAATTATTTGGGGTGTTTTGTGATTTTCAATAAACTTTATATTTGTGTACATTTCGGTGATCCCGGGTTATAGCATGTCTCCTCTTTCCTGCCCCTTGTCTTAGGTCACTGAGCCACAAATAATACACTTGAGTAAGATTTCTGGGCTAAGGAAATCCACAAGTCATCATGATTTAGACGAGCCACTAAATGTTAGCGCAGCTCTGAGTTGTGCCAAAATGCTGTCACTAATCAAAGCTTTTAATACCACAATTCTGGCATTAAAGCTTTGCTAAATTAGGCCAAAAGTGTCCGCGACTTTGCTAGAAATAGTGCCACTTTGTCTATGGGCTGCGCACAGTATTGCTACACACCCTCGTTAACTTGATGGGCAATGAGCTTGAATGCAGACATTTGAAGCCATGGTCCCACAATGAGCATTTGGTGAGTTTGTGATATTGCACATATTCTGCATCATTTCTGCACCCATTTAGCGTTTTTTCTTCTTTACATGTGTACCTTGCGTTTTTGACTCCTTTTGCTGTTATGTCATGTTTTAAATGTAAATAAAGCTGCTTTGGTGTAAAATATATATATATATATATATATATATATATATATATATATATATATATATATATATATATATATATATATATATATATATATATATATATACACACACGCTGCATATACTCGCGTAAGCAGACCAGTGTATAAGACGAGACCCCTAATTTTGCCGCAAAAAACTGGGAAAACTTATTGACTCGAGTATAAGCCAAGGATGGGGAACTGCAGCATCTACTGGTAAAAATTTCAAACGTAAAAATATATACCAATAAAAGTAAAATTAATTGAGACATCAGTAGGTTAAATGTTTTTGAATATCCATATTGAATCAGGAGCCCCATATAATGCTCCATAAAGTTCACGATGGGCCCCATAAGATGCTCCATACAAAAAATATGCCCCATATAATGCTGCACAAAGGTTAATAATGGCCCCATAAGATGCTCCATAGAATAATATGCCCCATATGCTGCTTCATAAAGGTTGATGGCCCCATAAGGTGCTCCATAGAATAATATGCCCCGTATGCTGCAGCTGCGATAAAAAAAAAATAAAAAAAAATCACATACTCACCTGGCCAGGTGGCGGTGTCCTGAGCAGGCGGGGACACCGGCGCGCTATGGGGGCCAGGTGCCGGAGTCGCCGCTGGCTCAGGCCCCCGCCACTTGCGATATTCACCTGTCCCTGTTCCACCGCCACGTGCCGCTGTGTCTTGCGTGTCTTTGCAGTGACTGTTCAGGCAGAGGGCGCGCACTAAACACATCATCGCGCTCTCTGATCTGAATGTCACAGCCAGAGGATGCGGAAGACAGAGCCTGGCGGTGAAACAGGGACAGATGAATATAGCATGGCTCACCCTCCACCCTTAGGGTATGTGCACACGTAGAAAGGAGCTCTGAGGATTTTTCCCCAGTGGATTTGAGAAATCCGCATGTAAAAGGCACTGCGTTTTACCTGCGGATTTACCGCTGTTTTTATGCGGATTTTGTGCGGATTCCACCTGCGGTTTTACACCTGCGGATTCCTATAGAGGAGCAGGTGTAAACCGCAGCGGAATCCGCACAAAGAATTGACATGCTGCGGAATGTAACTCGCAGCGTTTACGTGCGTTTTTTTCCACAGCATGGGCACTGCGGATTGCGGTTTCCATAGGTTTACATTGTACTGCAAACGCATGGGAAGCTGCTGCGGACCCGCAGCTGCAGATCCGCAGCAAAATCCGCAACGTGTGCACATAGCCTTATACTCACCCTCCTGGCGCAGTCTCTGCACTTCCCCGCTTCGTCCCGGGGCCTGCAGCTCCTTCCAGTGCTGAGCGGTCACAGGGTACTGCTCACTAAAGTAATGCGTATACGCTCCATGCCTATGGGAGTGGAGTCGCGTCCATATTCATTACTTTAAGGAGTGGTATCACGTGACCGCTGAACACAGGAACAAGCTGCGGCACCAGAGACCATCGGAGAAGCAGAGACTGTGCCAGGACGGGGTGAGTATGATGTGACAGCCGCCACTCCTGCCGCTCCCCCTCCCCCACCGACCCCCTGGGACAATGACTCGAGTATAAGCCGAGAGAGGCATTTTCAGCCTAAAAAAAAAAATGGGCTGAAAAATCTCAGCTTATACAAGAGTATATAATCTCCTCATTAAACGTGTATTTTTTTTTTTACCTGCTGGCAGTGCTATGGCAAAAATTAGCACCTAAATCTCAGTGTAACTGCAAGAGAAAGTGACATGTTGCAGATTTTTTAAAATGTACCACAGATCAGCTCAAGGTGCAAAAAAAGAAAGAAAAAAAAAAAAAAAGTGGACAAGAGATTTCTATAAATGATATTCACTTTGCTGGAACTGAAAAACACTGCGTTTGTGTACAGTGAAAATAGTTTGTGTCAAAAACTCTCCTAAAACTCGTTGTGGGAAACAAACCTTAGGTAATATATCCCCATTGGCTATTTCCACTGTGGACCTATCAAACCGTAAATACTGCAGTGAAATTTGCAGCAGAAAACATCAATGGGATATCATTGTGAAACTGGTGAAACCACGGATTTCTACAGGCCCCTGTTACGTTTGGAGACCAAACACGGCTTCACCACCTGGCTTCTACTAGCCGTTCTGTGTAGCTGCTAGAATGGATTGAGATCCTGGAAGGCATTTGGCCCGCTCCAGAGATCTCGAAAATGTAACCAGTGTGTGGCTAGGACGTATGATAACTCCATATTCTAATTAAATCTCCTTATGAAAACTTACCTGACCAGAGAAAGTTTGGATGAAGAAGTCACACAGAGTGAGCTCAACAGGCGGTCATTTTGTATGAGCCAGGATACTAGCTGGTGGGGCTGGACCACCTGCTGAGCCAGGTGTCCTGCTACAGATGCTGAATTAAGATTTAAAAAGGTCATTAAACCCCCCCATATTCTTCACAACCCATAAATATTAAAAGTGATGCCTATAATACTGCTAAAAAAATATTTGCAGCAATAACTTTGAACTATAAAATGATAATCACAATAATGTGCACAAATTCTTACAAAATCAAGCAAATCAAGGACGCAATATTTTTTTTACAGATGTAGAGAACGAGTGCCATATTTTTACAGGATGTCCAGGAATGTGTGTGTGGTTGGCAATTCTGCCTATACCGATAATACTGAGAACACTGCTTAATTTTAGCAGATCAATGAAGGAGAAATCAGCCTCAGAGAAGCACACAGTGTCTCAGTATACTTCCAACAGGTGGCGCTATAGAGTTCAAGTCCTCTTTTTCTCTGAAGAGGCAATTTGCATATCAGTATTACCAGTAATATTGTGCATATGGGGTCGGGCAAAGCAGGTAGTCAGAGAAGTGAAGCTTCAGCCAATATTTGCAGAGCAGGAAATTATATCATAGAAGGGGGCGTAAATTTGGCAGTGGTAAGAACACACTAACATACAAACATTTTCTTTCACCTTTCATGGTGGTAATGGCAGAGATCCATGAAAATTTAGGACCAAAGTGAAAGAAATAACAGATCTCATTAACATATTTTACCAGTTATTAAAATGCTTTGGTAATTTCATTTAAACCATCCAATACATTAAATCGTTCTCTCTGTGTAGGGAGAAGAACTGTAGGGTTTACAATGTTAATGTTTAGCATGAAAGACCCACCCACCACAAGACAATAAGCACATCTACCAGCAATGCGCGACCAATGAGCCGGTACAATGAATGGAAATTGGATCACCACATCCTCCTACACAGAGTTAAAATAAGAACATCATTTTTTAAGCTTTGCTGCTCCTATTTTTGACACCTAACATTAAACTTTGGGGCTTAGCCTTTTTTATTCATAATTAAACAAGGAAGACTATTTTATATACAGACATGAAAATGTTAGACATATAAGGTAAATTATTAAGAGAAAAGAGAGGACATGTAAAAATGCAGATTACAAGCCGATATAGCTGCATTGCAATGAGTGAACTCTGTGAAGGGCATGCTGTGGATTTGTTAGGGTATGTTTCCACAGTCAGGAAACGCTGCGTGTTTGACGCTGTGTACAGCCGCAGCGTAAAACACGCAGCGTCCAGATGTTACAGCATAGTGGAGGGGATTTCATGAAATCCTGTCTCCACTATGCGTTAAAAGACGCAGGCGGCAGACCCACGTAAACGGACATGTGGTGTGTCTTTTCAGAACGCAGCATGTCTGTTTACAGTGCGGCAACGCTCCATCGCCGAGCAGTAAATTCCCCATAGATAATCATTAGGTGCGATAAAACCGCATCTAATGATTAGTGAAATGCGGTTTTAACTGCGTTAATGCACCTTACTACGCATGTCACATGCCGGCTTACCTGTCCCGCTGCCGGAAGCCCCGCGTCCACTGCAGTTCTCGCGGTAAGATAACTTAGCTTACTGTGAGAACTGCCGTGCACGTGACCGGGGGTTATCTCCGGTCACACTAGGCTGGTTCTCACGGTCAGCTGACCGTGAGTGCTAGAATGTAGGTGATCGCTGGAGAGTCATCTCCAGCGATCATTTACAAGCTCTGCTATGTCTGGATGTCAGTCATCCAGATGTAGCAGAGCTGGACTCATCGTGGGATACTCGTTATGGGATATCTGCGGACAGGGAGTATGAATTTGGTTTGGTTTTTTTCACTTTTTTGCAGGAAGAGGATTGAGCGTACAATAAAGATATGGTCAAAAAGTGTGTGTAATCATTTCATTAAAATACTTTTTTCTAGTGTCTGTGTTTTATTTACACTTTACTAGGATTAATAATGGATAGGTGTCTTATTCACGCCTCGCCATTATTAACCGGGCTTAACGTCACCTAAGGTTTAGCTTATTTAGCTTACAAAAACACACACAAATCGGCATGCATGAAAAACGCATCAAAAATGCAGGTGACCTGCCAGTGACCTCAGGTGCAGATTTTACCTGCGTCATATCCTGAGCAAATCCTGACCGTGGACACATACCCTTAATGTGCAGCCATGACCACATCCCACTGCAGAGTGTGAATGAGCATCTGTTGAAATGTCACTCTCTTACATTGATCTCTACTTAGCTAAGAAATTTCAGTGTGGATTCCACAAGTGAAACCGTAAAAAAAATTAAAAATATGCAATGTGTCACCTTGGCTTTAGGGTATCTACTCACATGGCAGGACTTGCATTGTCAATGTTTTCAAGGTTGCTTTTTCCCCCACTGACATCAAAACAAAAATGTCAGAAAACGTATGGAGTCATTAAAAGAAAAAAATGTATCTTGCCGCCTGAAATACTTTCAATCTATTTAGTTGTTGGACCCCTATGTGGGCACTAGAGTTACAGGGAAAAAAAAAATCTATTTCCTACAGCAGCACATCTGGAAAGTGAGAAAATGTTCCCAACTGGACAAAGTGTGCCAAAATGGTGTGTACATTCCCCTCCTACATCCCACATGCTTACCCAGTACTAGCCACCAATGCCAAAATTACAATTTGAAAACCATACCAAGAAAAGAGCCCTGTAACATTCACGCAGCATTGTACTGGTTCCAGTTAAGGCCGGGGTCACTCTTGCGAGTGCAATGTGAGAAACTCGCGCATCAATACCCGGCACTGCCGGCGGCATTCGGGACCGGAGCGTGTGGTGGCACGTATTTCTCCTGTCCCAAGTGCTGGCGGCACTGCCGGGTATTGATGCGCGAGTTTCTCGCATTGCACTCGCAAGTGTGACCCCGGCCTAACTCACATAATATCATCTTTATAGAATTTATAGAAATCTCATGACCATTGCGCATCTTTTTAATGCTACCTACATTCACACAGCCAGTATTTGCTGAGTATTTTACCTCCGTGTATTTGTAAGCCAAAACCAGAAGTGGTTGAAAAATGCAGAAGTGGTGACGGGTTTCTATTATACAAAGCGTCTAGACCAAAAAAATGCTTATTGGATAGAACATAGTCATGTGTGAATGTCTGAATACAATCAGATGCTATGATGGACGCTTAGAGAGAGACGAGCAGGTAGGTTCAGTTCCCCACATTTAGTGCAGATGTGCTCTCAAAAATAAGACTGAACCCACATTTCTAGAAGAGAATTTATGGTCTGAGAAAAATCTTTGCGCATCATGACAACTGTGAGCCAATATGATGCAGTTAGATTTCCTGCAATTGTATAGAAAACCCACAGATAAGTCTCAAACTCAACAATCACTCCCATCCAGGTGGATATAAAAGCATAAGGTAGCTTTATCAAGCAGAATTTAGCATTTATAAAATAAGTTGTTTTGGCTCCCGATCAAAAAGCTATCTGAGAGCCTTGTTGTGGAAGTACGGCGGGTCTATTTCCATTTCAGCTTTAAAATCCAGCTGTTTTGGTTTTTTTTTAAGATGACAAAACCAAACTGTTAAAGACGGCTCCGCAGATGGAAAACCACTCAGTGCTTTTATTGAACACATCAGATCTCTTCACCTCCCTGTGACATATTGTGGTTCCTAAATAATACTCTATGGAAAAGGAAGATTTGTTTTTTACATTTTCACCAGTGATTAAATGTTCCATCAGACATGTAGAATATCAATTCACGTGTAAGTAACCCTTACTGCCACACTGCATAATTCCACTCCTAATATCCCATGTCCTCACAGTAAGCTTACTGTAAGTAGAGAACGAGACAGCAGATTACGAGCCCTAAGGAGAGCACAACATGGTTTATTCCCTGCCAGAAAATCACTGCACTAGGGAAGCAATAGAAAGGGACAAAAACACCTGATGCCATGAGATTGTAGATGAAGGATCTGCTCATCTTTAGCTAATCCTGGCCATGCACATAACAGTATATGGACGGCAGAAGAAAGTGACGATGTTACCACAATGTGGATGACCGTGATCTACGAATCCAGTGACACATAAATCCAAATTCAATAATTCTCTAGACTGAGCTTCATGCAAAATAGGGGACAACCCTGCAATATTGTGTCTACTTGTGTCCCCCTCCAGGGAAATTACTTGTAGCAAAGTTGAATATGAAACCCAAGACTGGTTTTCCTAGTTCCAGCTCACAAAAATGTCTAATCCCATTTCCACTTGTCAGCAGGTGGACTACGCCGATGTGATGCTCC
Organism: Ranitomeya variabilis; assembly: GCF_051348905.1. Lineage (NCBI taxonomy): Eukaryota > Metazoa > Chordata > Amphibia > Anura > Dendrobatidae > Ranitomeya > Ranitomeya variabilis. Next base: position 486,264,150 of record NC_135234.1, on the reverse strand, counting down.
ACCTTTAATGCTGTTCCCCCAAATAAGTAAGGGATTGTTCATACATGTCAGCCATGAGGACTGCATTAGGAACCAGCCAGAAACCTCACTGCACAGAGACCACTTATAGCAGGCATCTAGGAACCACCAGAAACATCTCAGTGAAAGGAGAATAGGTCATTGTCACACACTCAATAGTAGGAGACAATTCCTGGGTGAGATTATTGTAGAGGACTTTGTCAATAGGATTAATAGAAATGAAGAAAATAAATTAATTGATCTCACCCTTCAGATTCCTCCGCTATAAAAGTTAGTACTGTAATTACCTTTGTAAATAACGGAGTAAATGTATCTCACAGAATATCAGAAATAGGTTTCATGCATTAGCTAGCTATGTTGGCAAAACATTGTAAAAGTCTCATCACATCTTACTCGCTTTTATCACAAGGGGCTTTGTGTTACAATTAACACCACTGTTAGGGGGCCACACAGTACGTATATACATGCAAGTGGTCCTACAAGATCCTCAGTGGTTGGGACAAGCTCCCCCACAGGACGGGTAACAGATCCTCTGTGGATGGGATACAGCCAACCTCCTCCCCTCATAGACTGGAAACAGCCACGCACCACCCCTGTGAGTGGGATCTGTCCCCCTCCTCGCCCCCAGTATTTATGCCACTTTATATTTATACCCAGACATTATGTGCACCTGTATAAATGCCCCTGATGTGAACCAGCCATAAACACCACAAGCACAACAATGACTATAACACAATCCACGCCGTATTCCTAAATCCCAGAGAAGGCCTCTAACAGTTAATGAGAAGATCAGGATGGTGAGCCCCTCTTCCCTCTAGTATAAGCTTGGCTGTGTCATCCCTACTCATTCCAGCTATATTAAATCAATGCCTAATAGGAAATTAGTACTGAACACTCCCTCGGGGGGGGATTGTGCACAGAAATCGTGGAGGGTGGTGAAATGCTCACACATTGCTCTTATTCATAAAAGTTCTGTACCCCCACCCGGAACAAACCCATAGAGGCCTGCAGGTGCCCTCACACCTTATACATACCCATAGAGGCCCGCAGGCACCCTCACACCTTATACATCCCTATACAGGACTGCTGGTGCCCTCACACCTGATACATTCCCATACAGGACTGCTGGTGCCCTCACACCTGATATACCCCCATACAGGACTGCTGGTGCCCTCACACCTGGCACATCCCCATACCGGACTGCTGTTGCCCTCACACCTGGCACATCCTCATACAGGACTGCTGTTGCCCTCACACCTGGCACATTCCCATACAGGACTGCTGGTGCCCTCACACCTGGCACATTCCCATACAGGACTGCTGGTGCCCTCACACCTGGCACATTCCCATACAGGACTGCTGGTGCCCTCACACTTGATACATCCCCATACAGGACTGCTGGTGCCCTCACACCTGATACATTCCCATACAGGACTGCTGGTGCCCTCACACCTGATATACCCCCATACAGGACTGCTGGTGCCCTCACACCTGGCACATCCCCATACCGGACTGCTGTTGCCCTCACACCTGGCACATCCTCATACAGGACTGCTGTTGCCCTCACACCTGGCACATTCCCATACAGGACTGCTGGTGCCCTCACACCTGGCACATTCCCATACAGGACTGCTGGTGCCCTCACACCTGGCACATTCCCATACAGGACTGCTGGTGCCCTCACACTTGATACATCCCCATACAGGACTGCTGGTGCCCTCACACCTGATACACCCCCATACAGGACTGATAGTGCCCTCACACCTGGCACATTCCCATATAGGACTGCTGTGCCCTCACACCTGGCACATCCTCATACAGGACTGCTGTTGCCCTCACACCTGGCACATCCCCATACCGGACTGCTGTTGCCCTCACACCTGGCACATCCTCATACAGGACTGCTGGTGCCCTCACACCTGGCACATTCCCATATAGGACTGCTGGTGCCCTCACACCTGATACACCCCCATACAGGACTGATAGTGCCCTCACACCTGGCACATCCCCATACAGGACTGCTGGTGCCCTCACACCTGGCACATCCCCATACAGGACTGCTGGTGCCCTCACACCTGATACACCCCCATACAGGACTGATAGTGCCCTCACACCTGGCACATCCCCATACAGGACTGCTGGTGCCCTCACACCTGGCACATCCCCATACAGGACTGCTGGTGCCCTCACACCTGATACATCCCCATACAGGACTGATAGTGCCCTCACACCTGGCACATCCCCATACAGGACTGCTGGTGCCCTCACACCTGGCACATTCCCATACAGGACTGATAGTGCCCTCACACCTGATACATTCCCATACAGGACTGCTGGTGCCCTCACACCTGGCACATTCCCATACAGGACTGCTGTGCCCTCACACCTGGCACATCCCCATACAGGACTGCTGTGCCCTCACACCTGGCACATCCCCATACAGGACTGCTGGTGCCCTCACACCTGATACATTCCCATACAGGACTGCTGGTGCCCTCACACCTGGCACATTACCATACAGGACTGCTGGTGCCCTCACACCTGGCACATTACCATACAGGACTGCTGGTGCCCTCACACCTGGCACATTCCCATATAGGACTGCTGGTGCCCTCACACCTGGCACATTCCCATACAGGACTGCTGTGCCCTCACACCTGGCACATTCCCATACAGGACTGCTGGTGCCCTCACACCTGGCACATCCCCATACAGGACTGCTGGTGCCCTCACACCTGGCACATCCCCATACAGGACTGCTGGTGCCCTCACATCTGGCACATCCCCATACAGGACTGCTGTGCCCTCACACCTGGCACATTCCCATACAGGACTGCTGGTGCCCTCACACCTGGCACATCCCCATACAGGACTGCTGGTGCCCTCACACCTGGCACATTCCCATACAGGACTGCTGGTGCCCTCACACCTGGCACATCCCCATACAGGACTGCTGGTGCCCTCACACCTGGCACATTCCCATACAGGACTGCTGGTGCCCTCACACCTGGCACATCCCCATACAGGACTGCTGGTGCCCTCACACCTGGCACATTCCCATACAGGACTGCTGGTGCCCTCACACCTGGCACATCCCCATACAGGACTGCTGTGCCCTCACACCTGGCACATTCCCATACAGGACTGCTGGTGCCCTCACACCTGGCACATTCCCATACAGGACTGCTGGTGCCCTCACACCTGGCACATTCCCATACAGGACTGCTGGTGCCCTCACACCTGGCACATTCCCATACAGGACTGCTGGTGCCCTCACACCTGGCACATCCCCATACAGGACTGCTGGTGCCCTCACACCTGGCACATTCCCATACAGGACTGCTGGTGCCCTCACACCTGGCACATCCCCATACAGGACTGCTGTGCCCTCACACCTGGCACATCCCCATACAGGACTGCTGTGCCCTCACACCTGGCACATTCCCATACAGGACTGCTGGTGCCCTCACACCTGGCACATTCCCATACAGGACTGCTGGTGCCCTCACACCTGGCACATCCCCATACAGGACTGCTGTGCCCTCACACCTGGCACATTCCCATACAGGACTGCTGGTGCCCTCACACCTGGCACATCCCCATACAGGACTGCTGTGCCCTCACACCTGGCACATCCCCATACAGGACTGCTGTGCCCTCACACCTGGCACATCCCCATACAGGACTGCTGTGCCCTCACACCTGGCACATCCCCATACAGGACTGCTGTGCCCTCACACCTGGCACATCCCCATACAGGACTGCTGTGCCCTCACACCTGGCACATTCCCATACAGGACTGCTGGTGCCCTCACACCTGGCACATCCCCATACAGGACTGCTGTGCCCTCACACCTGATACATTCCCATACAGGACTGATAGTGCCCTCACACCTGGCACATCCCCATACAGGACTGCTGTGCCCTCACACCTGGCACATTCCCATACAGGACTGCTGTGCCCTCACACCTGGCACATTCCCATACAGGACTGCTGGTGCCCTCACACCTGGCACATTCCCATACAGGACTGCTGGTGCCCTCACACCTGGCACATCCCCATACAGGACTGCTGTGCCCTCACACCTGGCACATTCCCATACAGGACTGCTGGTGCCCTCACACCTGGCACATCCCCATACAGGACTGCTGTGCCCTCACACCTGGCACATCCCCATACAGGACTGCTGGTGCCCTCACACCTGGCACATCCCCATACAGGACTGCTGTGCCCTCACACCTGGCACATCCCCATACAGGACTGCTGTGCCCTCACACCTGGCACATCCCCATACAGGACTGCTGTGCCCTCACACCTGGCACATCCCCATACAGGACTGCTGTGCCCTCACACCTGGCACATTCCCATACAGGACTGCTGGTGCCCTCACACCTGGCACATCCCCATACAGGACTGCTGTGCCCTCACACCTGATACATTCCCATACAGGACTGATAGTGCCCTCACACCTGGCACATCCCCATACAGGACTGCTGTGCCCTCACACCTGGCACATTCCCATACAGGCTGACCGGTGTGAAACTTTGTAAAGTTCGGCTCAGCCCCAGTAGAGCAGACAGCGGATCACGGCATACGGGTCAGATCGCACAGACCGGAGCGCGGGAACCACTTACCCATGATGTGCTCGGTGCCTTGCCCGCTTGTGTGCCCTGTGTGCCCGCTCGGGATGGTGCTGGGATGTTGCAGCTGGCTCTTACTTCATTAGCGATGTAGTAGCCTGTGCAGCCTGACAAGCTCTGCAGCGCAGGAGGGGGCGGGCCAGTGACGTCATGCAGCCGTGCAGGGGGCGGGCTCTGCTGCAGCGAGATCCTATGACGTCACCGTGGACCTAGATTTTTTCTTTTTTTCTTTCTTTGGGCTACATTTCTCTCACGGCTTGTAAGACGTACGTTAGTTAGGGGCTTCTCACAGGTGCCCATGAAGAGCAGCTGCAGTACAGGAGATGGGCAGCAGACTGCAGGCAGGGCACTCACTCACTTGTTTAGTCCTGCAGTGGCAACAAATGCTTCAATTAGCTTTTTTTTCTTCTGGCCAGCTACACCTATATCATAAATTAATTTCCAATATTTGCCTCCAGAGTGAAAAGAGAAGTGCGGAAGTCTTTAATCATGGTCCCTGTGATTGCCCCCTGTACAGTGAGTGCCCCAGAGTTACAGAGGTGGTGACAATACTGGCACTAATACATGGGCGCCTAAGGCTTCTTTCACACTTCAGTTGTTTGGCGTCAGTCTGCTCCGACATAGTGACGGATCTGTCACAATTGTTGAGAAAACGGTTCTAACGGATCCGTTTTTTTTACGGATCCGTTACTTGGGGGTTGTCTGGGAAAAGTATCTACTTTTTGGAGCATGCGCAATTGAAAAAGCGGATTGTGGCGACAGATCCGCCGAAATGACGGTCGCGACGTATCCGTTGGCCATAGGCAGCCATTCTATGGAATGGCGGATGCGATGGATCCGTCGCGAACCGCCATTTCGGCGCAGACAAAAAACGTTATAATGTCTGTCTATGTCTAGATGGCGTCCGCCAAATCTCGATGGATCCGTCACATGGCAGATGGAACGGACGACCTTCTGCTACAATCTGTCGCTAATGCATGTCTATGGGAAAATAGCGGATCCGCCAAAAAAAAAGGCGGATCCACTATTTGATGAAAACGGCGGATTCAAACTGACGCCAAAAGACTGAAGTGTGAAAGAGGCCTTAGGCTTCTTTCACACTTCCGTCTGGCGGCTGTCACAATCTGTCGGCACGACGTATCGACGGATGCGTCAAAAATAGTGTAAAACGGATGCAACGGATCCAGTTTTTCAAGGGATCCCCTAGACGATTCTGTTGAAAAACTGGATCTGTTACATCCGTCTTATCCGTTTTCTCATCCGTTTTTTGACGGATCCGTTTTCCATACCTCCAAATGGGAGGCTCCCAAATGTGAATGGCTACTGGAAAATAATGGAAACCTATATATTGAGTGTTTTAACACCCCATCTTTGAGAGGGTTTAGAGCAAGTGGCAGAAATGGAAGGAGTTCTAACAAATATTGTGACCTATGCATCTATCCATCAGGCAGGTTGCTGGCAGGCTTCTTGCTTGTATGCTTCTTGCTGGCACATTGAGGAATGAAGCCACGGTCCAGGTTTATATAAATTTGGGGCTGTCTGGCCAATTGGCTACTAAATACAGATATGGAGCATGCTCAGTGTAAAAAAACGGAATCCAGTGCTGGATTCCATCATGTGACATACCACGACGGATCCTGCGTCCATAGGCTTCCATCGTGCATCCTACAAGTCACAATCAACCCTTTAACGAGTCGTGCAATATGACTTAGGGTAAAAGCCAAATCAGAATCTCAATTTGCAGACACGGTGTTTCGGACTACTGGCCCTTGTCAGTGCGAAGCATGAGAACTGATTTGGCATGTAGGATCCTTGTAGGATCGTTACTTCCAACAGGTGGCGCTATAGAGTTTAAGTCCTCTTTCTCTCTGAAGAGGCAATTTGCATATGAAATTTCCCAGAGGAGCATTGCACGGCGAATAAGCCTCCTTACCTTGACAAGACAGAGCTGGTATGTCACTCTCCACAAGGAGAAACAATACCCCTTAGACTCCTATATGTATGGGCATTCTTTTTGGCAATTATGTGGCGGTTTTACAGAAGTAATTGTCAATGCACTTGGTGGCATATACATAAATTGAATAGTCAAAATTAGCGATACAGCGCAATATGGTTTGTATTCCTTAGGTCAGTAGGAGAACATAGATTTACATCTCATGATAGTGTCACTGGAGCTTGGAAAATGACCACTCCCTCATGGTTGCCCCGAAGAATCCCAACCAGATTGAAAACTGATGGATCCAAGAAAAAGTTGGGAAAAATAATACTCCTTATACTGTAGCATTGCAGTGAGTTAGCAGAGCAATCTCACAGCTAAAAAGCTAAAATTCTGGAAATAACATGTTTGCTAATCATTTTCACAGTGACCAGGGGCGTAACTACCGCGGTCGCAGCGGTCGCCATTGCGACCGGGCCCCGCAGGTCAGGGGCCCCGGGCCGGCAGGTCTGAGCAGGGCCAGGCTGGCCATCGGGCACTTCTGGCAAATGCCAGAAGAGCCGATGCCAGTAGTGGGCCGCTGCACTGTTCCTCCCCCGGAACCCCCCCAGTGCCGCCGCCGCCGCCGCATTTAACTATACCGGCGTCTATGACACCGGTATAGTTCAATGCAATGATGGGAGGAGAGAGCGTCACCTGACGCTTCCTCTCCCATCATTCCCCGCTCTGCCTCTGACAGTACACTGCGGGTGCGCGATGACGTCATATCATCGCGCACCTGCAGTGTCCTGGGCAGACTGCAGCCGCCAGGAGCAGCGCGGGCAAAAGGAAAGGTGAGGAGAGTTTTTTTTTTTTTTTCTTTTTAACCGGACTGTGGGGCCATTATCGGGGGGGGGGGGGGAGATGAGATGAGATGTGGGCTGTGCTCTATATACCCCTGTGCGGGCTGTGCTGTATATACCCCTGTGGGGGCTGTGCTGTATATATCCCTGTGCGGGCTCTGCTGTATATACCCCTGTGGGGGCTGTGCTGTATATATCCCTGTACGGGCTCTGCTGTATATATCCCTGTGCGGGCTCTGCTGTATATACCACTGTGCGGGCTCTGCTGTATATACCACTGTGCGGGCTCTGCTGTATATACCACTGTGCGGGCTCTGCTGTATATAACACTGTGCGGGCTGTGCTCTATATACCACTGTGCGGGCTCTGCTGTATATAACACTGTGCGGGCTGTGCTGTATATACCACTGTGCGGTCTGTGCTGGATATACCACTGTGCGGTCTGTGCTGGATATACCACTGTGAGGGCTGTGCTGGATATACCACTGTGCGGTCTGTGCTGGATATACCACTGTGAGGGCTGTGCTGGATATACCACTGTGCGGTCTGTGCTGGATATACCACTGTGCGGTCTGTGCTGGATATACCACTGTGAGGGCTGTGCTCTATATACCCCCTGTGCTGGCTGTGCTGTATATACCCCTGTGCGGGCTGTGCTGTATATACCCCTGTGCGGGCTGTGCTGTATATACCCCTGTGCGGGCTGTGCTGGATATACCACTGTGCGGTCTGTGCTGGATATACCACTGTGCGGTCTGTGCTGGATATACCACTGTGCGGGCTGTGCTGGATATACCACTGTGCGGGCTGTGCTGGATATACCACTGTGCGGTCTGTGCTGGATATACCACTGTGCGGTCTGTGCTGGATATACCACTGTGAGGGCTGTGCTCTATATACCCCCTGTGCTGGCTGTGCTGTATATACCCCTGTGCGGGCTGTGCTGTATATACCCCTGTGCGGGCTGTGCTGTATATACCCCTGTGCGGGCTGTGCTGGATATACCACTGTGCGGTCTGTGCTGGATATACCACTGTGCGGTCTGTGCTGGATATACCACTGTGCGGGCTGTGCTGGATATACCACTGTGCGGGCTGTGCTGGATATACCACTGTGCGGGCTGTGCTGGCACCCAACACCATGTTGCAGTGCAGGAGATTCCTGCAACAGTCCGAGGCGTATCTAGGGGAAGCGGGGCGGGGGAAGGTGGGGGGGTTGCGGGGGCGGGGGAAGGTGGGGGGGGTAGGGGGGGGTAGGGGGGGGGGCCCCATTTGGAAGTTCGCACCGGGGCCCATAACTTTGTAGTTACGCCACTGACAGTGACGCATATTGAAAATGGTTGTGAAAGTTTATTAATAATAGCATGGATTGAGAGGCTTTCCAGCTCCCCTTGTCAGCATTCTGCCAATCCAACTTTGGGCAGGACCTCTCAGCCATGGCACTGACTGATTAGGGATGTGGCATGTGTAATTCCATGGGTACATTCCCATGGGCCATATCTGCTTCCGAGTGGCCACCATAGAAATTTTTCATTTATATATCTATGTGCCAAAATCGTGTGGGAAAGCCACGCATTTCACTTTTTGCATCACATATTCCAAAGACATACTGATGGGGAATTTAGATTGTGAGCCCCATTGGGGACAGTGATGATAATGTGTGTAAAGTGCTGCGGAATATGTTAGCGCTATATAAAAATAAAGATTATTATTATTACATATTGTGGATTTGAAATCTGCATCACTGTTCAATTTACGCTGGGATATTCTGTAAAAATGTCATGTTTATTTGACTACCAAGGCCAGCTTGGTCAATGCATCATTTAGGTTTCCTGATCACAGGGATCTAGTTGATCTAAGCACAGTTTTGGTGCTGTGAACATACACTGTGGTCCCTAAAACGCACCACCATCACCATCTGACAGCGGCCTTAGAGTTTACACTACCTGATATGCTCCCGAAAATGAGCACTGATTTGGTGATTGTTTATTAGCCTGCTTAGGCTCTCCGATCGCACATCTGATGCACCCAGAATGATCGGTAATAGATCGTTCTGTGCACATGATGTCATTTTTAGAGTCATTTTATAAGCAGGTTTAAATATCATTTCACCCGACATTTTGTTCTTTCATCGGGTGATCGGTAGCCTGTTTACATTACAACGTTATTGGGAAATGTTGAGTTATGGGTTATTCTGTAATGTTTTTATTGTCTTTACAAGTCCACTTTAAAAATGTAAAGTGCTGCGGAATATGTTGGCGCTCTAGAAATATTATTATGAATGAATGTGCCTAAGAACGTGTAAGTATACTCTTAGACTGTATTAGGAAACAATATGATGTCACCTTCAATGACATCTAACCATCAGTAGATTGGGGAAAACCTATTACCTTATCGCGTAACATGTTCACAAGCAAGTTAGTACTGTATGTAATGACCTTGATTACGATGTGATGAGGCTAATGTCTTACCAATGTAAGGCAACCGGAGTCTGACATATTGCCATAGTGTTGAATGTCCTTATGTGTCTTCCTGTCACGCAAGGGTCAATCCTGTCATCCACAGCTTGAATCTCATTAGGCTCCTCAGCCTGGACTACAGAACTCTATAGATGTGATAATCTCGGATTAACAGCTAAGTAAAGTGACAAGAATGTAGTATTCCAGAAAATGGTCATTATAGTACAGTCATAGTTAGCAACATGACCATTTTATTACAGAAGGGCATATGGTGTAATCCGGTAATAACATAGCCAAAAGATATGGTATGTATGTATGTGTGTATATATATATATATATATATATATATATATATATATATATATATATATATACACTCACTGGCCACTTTATTAGGTACACCTGTCCAACTTCTTGTTAACACTTAATTTCTAATCAGCCAATCACATGGCGGCAACTCAGTGCATTTAGGCATGTAGACATGGTCAAGACAATCTCCTGCAGTTCAAACCGAGCATCAGTATGGGGAAGAAAGGTGATTTGAGTGCCTTTGAACGTGGCATGGTTGTTGGTGCCAGAAGGGCTGGTCTGAGTATTTCAGAAACTGCTGATCTACTGGGATTTTCACGCACAACCATCTCTAGGGTTTACAGAGAATGGTCCGAAAAAGAAAAAAAATCCAGTGAGCGGCAGTTCTGTGGGCGGAAATGCCTTGTTGATGCCAGAGGTCAGAGGAGAATGGGCAGACTGGTTCGAGCTGATAGAAAGGCAACAGTGACTCAAATCGCCACCCGTTACAACCAAGGTAGGCCTAAGAGCATCTCTGAACGCACAGTGCGTCGAACTTTGAGGCAGATGGGCTACAGCAGCAGAAGACCACACCGGGTACCACTCCTTTCAGCTAAGAACAGGAAACTGAGGCTACAATTTGCACAAGCTCATCGAAATTGGACAGTAGAAGATTGGAAAAACGTTGCTTGGTCTGATGAGTCTCGATTTCTGCTGCGACATTCGGATGGTAGGGTCAGAATTTGGCGTAAACAACATGAAAGCATGGATCCATCCTGCCTTGTATGGAGCATCTTTGGGATGTGCAGCCGACAAATCTGCGGCAACTGTGTGATGCCATCATGTCAATATGGACCAAAATCTCTGAGGAATGCTTCCAGCACCTTGTTGAATCTATGCCACGAAGAATTGAGGCAGTTCTGAAGGCAAAAGGGGGTCCAACCCGTTACTAGCATGGTGTACCTAATAAAGTGGCCAGTGAGTGTATATATATATATATATATATATATATATATATATATATATATATATATATATATAATATATTGTGGTTGTTGTTTGTTGTGTGAGTACTATACCATGCACATTTTTTAGGTACATGAGGAAAAATTGTTATACGGTAAGAATGGTTTATAAAAATAGAAGTTTTAGTAGCTTATTTTTTACAAATTAATAAAATGCAACGTGAATGAAAAAAAATCAAGATCTAAAATCAGTATTTTGTGTGAAGACCCTCTGCCTTCGAAACAGCATCAGTTCTTCTAGGCACACTTGTGCAACATCAGGGATTTTGTAGAATTACAATCAGGTGTTACATAGTTACATAGGTTGAAAAAATACTCAGTGTATCAGTAACCATTTATTCCAAACAGGTGATAATGATCATTTAATGTTTAGGATGAAACACATTCATGAATTGAAACAGAAACAGCTGTGTAGGAGGCTGAAAACAGTGGGAGGCACACTCTAATTCTGCTACATAGGTGAGGTTCTAGAAGAGAGTTTTATGTCACAGGTCACACACCATGGAAAGACTGAGCACAGCAACAAGACACAAGGTAGACATACTGCATCATTAAGGTCTCTTCCAAACATTTCAAAGCAGACTAGGATTTTCTGATATGTTGTTCAAGCTTTAAGTACCAAGTTATGGGCAATGTTGAGAACATTGCAGGGAATCTTTTAGGGATGGGGATATTATAGTGATTCATTACAGTTTTTTAGTATGTTCTTTTAATCATATCATATTCACTAATGCTTATTTATTTTTCCTCTTCTTTTAGTGTATCATTGGCATCTGTGCATTGATTCCTTTGTCATGTTATCCGATTAAGATCCAAGAAAAATTTGTCATCATGGTATACTTTGTGGACAAAGATAAATGGAAGCAAGATCTGATCCTAGAGACATCATACCAGCAGGAGCGATGTTTCATCCAAGAGCCACCAGAACATATTTCTCTACAGAACTTTTTGGAAGATCCTTCTCCTGGTATCAAAACCCGGAGATTAAGGTCTAGTACCCATATATGTTTATGGCGCCATCATAAGGGACTTATTGGGACTTTGAAAACAGTGGAGTCTCGCGCATATGTCTTTAAAAGAGTACTCAGAGGACTCAAAGAGATGAAGGACAAACTTCACTCTTTTGGACTTTGGTTAGTAGTTTCTAGAATTTATAAGGACTAGATTTAACTAAATATTTATTGGTGATTGGTTATGTCTTATAGTACATCTGCTACATTAATTCTGGATCAGGCCCATTCTACATATTTGGGAGGCCTTCATTTTTCATTACCAAGCTTTATTTGGGAAGAACCTACCCTTTATCACTACAGTTGTGGCTAAAAGTATTGACACCCCTGCAATTCTGTCAGATAATACTCAGTTTCTTCCTGAAAATGATTGCAATCACACATTCTTTGGTATTATTATCTTCATTTAATTTGTCTTAAATGAAAAAACACAAAAGAGAATGAAGCAAAAAGCAAAACATTGATCATTTCACACAAAACTCCAAAAATGGGCCAGACAAAAGTATTGGCACCCTCAGCCTAATACTTGGTTGCACAACCTTTAGCCAAAATAACTGCAACCAACCGCTTCCGGTAACCATCAATGAGTTTATTACAATGCTCTGCTGGAATTTTAGACCATTCTTCTTTGGCAAACTGCTCCTGGTCCCTGATATTTGAAGGGTGCCTTCTCCGAACTGCCATTTTTAGATCTCTCCACAGGTGTTCTATGGGATTCAGGTCTGGACTCATTGCTGGCCACCTTAGAAGTCTCCAGTGCTTTCTCTCAAACCATTTTCTAGTGCTTTTTGAAGTGTGTTTTGGGTCATTGTCCTGCTGGAAGACCCATGACCTCTGAGGGAGACCCAGCTTTCTCACACTGGGCCCTACATTATGCTGCAAAATTTGTTGGTAGTCTTCAGACTTCATAATGCCATGCACACGGTCAAGCAGTCCAGTGCCAGAGGCAGCAAAGCAACCCCAAAACATCAGGGAACCTCTGCCATGTTTGACTGTAGGGACTGTGTTATTTTCTTTGAATGCCCCTTTTTTTCTCCTGTAAACTCTATGTTGATGCCTTTGCCCAAAAAGCTCTAGTTTTGTCTCATCTGACCAGAGAACATTCTTCCAAAACGTTTTAGGCTTTTTCAGGTAAGTTTTGGCAAACTCCAGCCTGGCTTTTTTATGTCTCAGGGTAAGAAGTGGGGTCTTCCTGGGTCTCCTACCATACAGTCCCTTGTCATTCAGACGCCGATGGATAGTACGGGTTGACACTGTTGTACCCTCGGACTGCAGGGCAGCTTGAACTTGTCTGGATGTTAGTCGAGGTTCTTTATCCAACATCCGCACAATCTTGCGTTGAAATCTCTTGTCAATTTTTCTTTTCCGTCCACATCTAGGGAGGTTAGCCACAGTGCCATGGGCTTTAAACTTCTTGATGACACAGCGCACGGTAGACACAGGAACATTCAGGTCTTTGGAGATGGACTTGTAGCCTTGAGATTGCTCATGCTTCCTCACAATTTGGTTTCTCAAGTCCTCAGACAGTTTTTTGGTCTTCTTTCTTTTCTCCATGCTCAATGTGGTACACACAAGGACACAGGTTGAGTCAACTTTAATCCATGTCAACTGGCTGCAAGTGTGATTTATTTATTGCCAACACCTGTTAGGTGCCACAGGTAAGTTACAGGTGCTGTTAATTACACAAATTAGAGAAGCATCACATGATTTTTCGAACAGTGCCAATACTTTTGTCCACCCCTTTTTTATGTTTGGTGTGGAATTATATCCAATTTGGCTTTAGGACAATTCTTTTTGTGTTTTTTCATTTAAGACAAATTAAATGAAGATAATAATAACAAAGAATTTGTGTTTGCAATCATTTTCAGGAAGAAACTGAGTATTATCTGACAGAATTGCAGGGGTGTCAATACTTTTGGCCACAACTGTATGTTATAGAGCTGTTCTGTTAGGCATATTTGATATATTTTATAGTGAAATTGTGTTGGTCTGTCGGAAGACCCTTCATGGCAATCTATTTAAATTCTTTAAGTAGATTGACAGCACAAGTACTTTATCACATTATTATTAATATATATATTGAGTATACATATTTATAGCACTTGCACTTTAATTAAAAATGGTGGCAGCATTGACTTATCTACTTATGCGGGAATATTTCTGTACAATAATTTTTCAATAATATTTTTGTTTAATTTTAGTCTTCACTATTGATGAGCGAGTATACTCGTTACTCGGGTTTCCGAGTATTTGGATGTGGTCGGAGATTTAGTTATCATCACCACAGCTGCATGATTTGTGACTGCTAGACACCCTGAATACATGTGGGGGTTGCCTGTTTGTTAGTGAATTCCCACATGTATTCAGCCTGTCTAGCAGCCGCAAATCATGCAGCTTCGGCGACGAAAACTAAATTTCCAAGCATATCCAAATACTCGGAGATCACTCTAGCATGCTCGGGGAAACCCGAGTAACGAGTATACTCACTCATCACTAGTCTTCACTGCCATACTTGGTTACATTATTAGCATATTCACTGCTTTATGTGGGCACATAGTAAATGTATTTCTTCACATTCATCTATTGGTATTTTACGTAATCTGAGTCAATATCACTATTTAGTCACTTTATTTGCACATTGGTGATTTATGTGGGTACATTATAAATATACAGCTCTGGCAAAAATTAAGAGACCACTGCAAAATTTTCAGTTTGTCTGGTTTTTCTCTTTATAGGTATATTTTTGAGTAAAATGTAAATTGTTCTTTTATTCTATAAACTACTGCCAACATGTCTCTGAAGTTCCAAGCACTAAATTTTGTATTTATTTTCTGAAAATGATAAATGGTCAAAATAACAAAAAAATGCATTGCTTTCAGACCTCAAATAATGCAAAAAAAACCAAGAAAAAAAAACAAGTTCATAATCATTTAGAAACTACAATACTAATGTTTTAACTCAGGAAGAGTTCATAAATCAATATTTTGTGGAATAACCATGATTTTTATTCACAGCTTTCATGCGTCTTGGCATGCTTTCCACCAGTCTTTCACACTGCTGTTGGGTGACCTTATGCCACTCCTGGTACAAAAATTTAAGCAGTTCTTCTTTGTTTGATGGCTTGTGACTATCCATCTTCCTCTTGATTACATTCCAGAGGTTTTCAATGGGGTTCAGGTCTGGAGATTGGGCTGACCACGACAGGGATTTGATGTGGTGGTCCTTCATCCACATCTTGATTGACCTAGCTGTGTGGCATGGCGCATTGTCCAGAGTTGGGGAACATTGCCTGAGCAGAAGGAATCAACTGTTTTTCCAGGATAACCTTGATTCATACGTCCTTCGCAAAGAACAACCTGCCCAATTCCAGCCTTGCTGAAGCATCCCCAGATCACCAATCCTCCACCAAATTTCAAAGTGGGTGCAAGACACTGTGGCTTGTACGCCTCTCCAGGTCTCTGTCTAACCATTAGATGACCAGGTGTTGATCTGGGGATGGTTCTGCGATATATTATAAAATCTGGAAGAAATTCTGTCTGGAGGGTGGCAGGTCCGACTTGACGGCAGGGAAACCAGATATCCCAAGTGTCTTAGATTTTCTTCAGGCAGGCTTCAATAAGGGTCTTAGACCCAGTACCCTAAGGGTATGTGCACACGTTGCGGATTTTGCTGCGGATTCGCAGCAGTTTTCCCTGAGTTTACAGTTCCATGTAAACCTATGGAAAACAAAATCCGCAGTGCACATGCTGCGGAAAAAAACACGCTGAAACGTAGCGTTTTTTCCACAGCATGTCAATTCTTTGTGCGGATTCCTCAGCGGTTTACACCTGCTCCATAATAGGAATCCGCAGGTGTTAAACCGAAGGTGGAATCCGCGCAAAAAAATTGCGGTAAATCCGCGGTAATTCCGCAGGAAATCCACAGTGCGGATTTATCAAAATCAGTCTGGAAAACTCCGCACCACTTTCCGCAACGTGTGCACGTGGCCTAAAGGTTCAAATATCGGCCTTAAACACCTTTTTTGACCACTCACTGGCCTCTCACCCATGGGTAATAAAGTTTGTCATGGCAATACAGCGTCGGCGCACTACAGTCAGGCTGTTAGTTCCCACCTGGGATCTTAATTTGATCCTTAAGTCACTATGCTCAGATCCTTTCATACCGGGTGAAGACATGTCCATTTCTCACCAAACCATGAAAACTGTATTCTTATTTGCCAGAACGTATAGGCGAGATCCAGGCTTTGTCCATTCGGGACTCATATCTACGAATTTGGGATGACCAGATAATCCTGAAATTAGACCCTGCGTTCGTTCCAAAAGGTAACCTTCTGTCAAAATTTGAACCAGGAAATTGTTCTGCCCTCATTCTGTGAAAATCCCTCAAACGAGAAGGTGCAGGCCCTGCACGCGTAAGATGTCAGACAGTCTGTCATTGATTATATCGAAGCCACTCGTGGTTGGAGGAAGGACCATAACTTACTCATTTTGTTTGGGGGGAAAAATAGAGGAAAGAAAGCCTCTAAGTGCACCATCGCGAGATAGATTACGTCAGTAATTGCTCTAGCCTATCACTCTCAGGGCATCAGCCCCCCTGAGGGCTTAAAAGCTCATTCGACTGGGGCAGTTTCAACTTCATGGGCCGAGAGGGCGGGGGCATCAATAAACAAGATTTGTAAGTCTGCAACTTGGTCCAGGCTAGACACGTTTTGTAGACATTACAAGTTAGACATATTATCTAGCCAACAGACTGCCTTCGGGAGGAAGTTTCTCCAGGCAGTGATCCCACCCTGAGGAGGTACTTTGGTATCCTCCATGGTGCTGTCAGGAGGGACGTCCTGGAAAATAGGTATTAGACCTACCAGTAATTATGTTTCCAGGAGTCCATTTTGACAGCACGGTTAGTTCCCTCCCTGATTATGTTATGTCATATGTGGTAATATGATACTGTTAATAAATGTGTTAAAGTTGCATCATTTATGGTGTGGTACTTGTTAAAACACTGAGGGAATAGGGGTGGGGAGGGGCCTTTTATCCTCTTGTGTGCTTTCCTGTCCATGTAAGGAGGAGGAGGATGTCCTCCATGGTGCTGTCAGGATGGACTCCTGGAAACATAATTTCTAATACCTTTATTTTATTTTTTTTAGACCAGTAGCATTTTTATTCTTCCATCCATGGAGCAGTGCAAGAGCTTGTTTTTTTTTTTTTTGCATTAAGATGTGATATTTTTATTGATAGTAATTTTAGTTTCATAAGATGTTTTGATCCTTTTTACTGCATTTTTTTAGAGAGATGTGGTGACAAAAAAGCAGTTTTGGTGTTTCGATTTTTTTTCCTCCTATCTGTCTGATTTAATTAATTTTATTTATTGATAATTTTGATAGAATGAATGTTTATGAAAGTAGTCATAGAAAATATATTTTAGTTATTTATTTTTAACGAGGGAATACATCAAACTTATTTGGGTGGCCCATATATAGAGATACACCGAAATAACATGGGAATGGTGACAGTTTTCTTGCATAGGGTGTCTTGCATTGAAATCTGCTGCCATGACCCGGGTACTGTGTTCACCAGAGATCAACACAATTTCTGTCCGCTCCTCACGTGTTAAACTCTGTGACATGTCAATGGCTGTTAACAAAGAGAAACTTGTAAATAACTCCTGAAAGAATAAAGTTATGTTAAAACCAAGCACACCATTGATTTTCTTGTGAAATTCTCAATAAGTTTGATGTGTCACATGACCCTCTTCCCATTGGAAAAAATAAAGTTGGATCCAAAATGGCCAACTTCAAAATGGCCGCCATGGTCACCACCCATCTTAAAAAGTTTCCCCCTCCCATATACTAATGTGCAACAATCAGGAAGTTTATATCACCAACCAATCCCATTTTATTTAGGTGTATCCATATACATGGCACACCCTGTATAATTTGTCACTGAGGTCACTCTACTACATTTCTGTGTATATCAAGCAACGTCAGAAAACGGGAGAGAAGGCTGTGTGCACTCACACTTCACACTCGCATGCTGGAGTTTAGACAACAGACAGTGCTTGTTCAGGGAGAGTGTTTGAGTTTCATATAGGCTGTTTAAAATGTGTGTCCCTTTAAGGTTACGATCACACGATCGGTATTTGGTCAGTATTTCACATCTGTATTTTTTGCCCGCTCCTGGTTTTGGCTTACAAATACAGAAGTAACATGTTTCTATTAGTGATGAGCGAATACACTCGTTACTTGAGATTTCCTGAGCACGCTCGGGTGACCTCCGAGTATTTTTTAGTGCCCGGAGATTTAGTTTTCCTCACCTCAGCTGAATGATTTACATCTCTTAGCCAGCTTATGTACATGTGGGGATTCCCTAGCAACCAGACAACCCCCACATGTACTTATGCTGGCTAATAGATGTAAATCATTCAGCTGAGGTGAGGAAAACTAAATCTCCGAGCACTAAAAAACACTCGGAGGACCCCCGAGCATGCTCAGGAAATCTCGAGTAACGAGTATATTCGCTCATCACTAGTGTTGAGCATTCCGATACTGCAAATATCGGGTATCGGCCGATATTTGCTGTATCAGAATTCCGATACCGAGTTCCGATATTTTTGTGATATCGGAAATCGGAATCGGAAGTTCCTATAAGTTCCCAGTCATCTTCAGCGTGTGCGGTGCGTATGGTTCCCAGGGTCTGGAGGAGAGGAGACTCTCCTTCAGGCCCTGGGATCCATATTTATGTAAAAAATAAAGAATAAAAATAAAAAATATGGATATACTCACCCCGCCGACGGACCCTGGCTCTCAGCGGTGCAAGCATCTGCCTCCGTTCCTAAGAATGCATTGAGTGTAGGACCTGTGATGACGTCGCTGTCTTGTGATTGGTCGCGTGACCGGTGCGTGACCGCAACGTCATCGCAGGTCCTTCACTCACTGCATTCTTAGGAACGGAGGCAGATGCTTGCACCGCTGAGGTCCAGGGTCCGTCGGAGGGGGTGAGTATATCCATATTTTTAATTTTTATTCTTTATTTTTTACATGAATATGGATCCCAGGGCCTGAAGGAGTTTCCTCTCCTTCAGACCCTGGGAACCATCCAGGATAGCTTCCGATACTTGTGTCCCATTGACTTGTATTGGTATCGGGTATCGGTATCGGCAATATCCGATATTTTTGGGATATCGGCCGATCCAATCCGATACCGATACTTTTGAATATCGGAAGGTATCGCTCAACACTACTCATCACTAGTTTCTATTATACTTTTCCTCTGACTGTTTCACTCGAGGTTTTGGCTTATAAATACTGAGGTAAAATACTGACCAAATACTGATCGTGTGACCATAGCGTAAAAGTGTCCATTTAGTATATATGAAAAACATAGTTGTTGCAGAGAATCAAATTACATAGCAATTGTACCTATTTCCACATTAGCAACTGAATGTGGTGCTCCAAGAAAATCCTCAGCTTTCTACCAATATCAGATAAGAGGTTGTGCAAATCAGAGTAGCCTCATTAAAATAGAAAATTTCTAACATTTTCTGTATTCTGTAAATAAGCTTATTATTGATGCAGATAATCCCTTAGGAGTTATATTGTGGTGGGTTTTTTTTGTAAATGTGCTAACGGAATTTATGCCAGGTCGAGAGAGAAAAATAATAATAAGTGGTCTATAAATATAGCAAAACCTACTGAAAACAAATACACTCAGAATTACCACCATATATTTCCTCCCTCTAATTCTATCTTACAGTTACCACAAAGACCACAGTCCCTGAGGGATCCAAGCATTTGGTTTCCACGTAATAAAAAGGAAAATATTGGCTTATGCCGGGACAGTCAAAAGAAAATCTGACAACAACATTCTTTCTGGTTATTGAACTGTAGACAATAAATTGTACAGAAGGACAGAATTTGAGGACACATGAGTGATCTAGGTCTCATATGGGTAGCAATAAGGAAACGATGGCCTTCAGATATACATTCGTCTGTAATATTGACCAGGGTACACCACATATTTGTCAGACCCTGCTCCAATGGCTGACCACTGTACCAGCTTTATCCTATGTTCGCTGTTAGGGCTCATTCACACATTAGCATTTCAGCAGTATTTTCTTGAAATGTGTGTTCACAATAACAGTCATTGTGACCAGGGGTGCCCAAACGCTTACATGCGACTATATATATAAGGCCGCCAAGTTTGGCTCTAGATGCCCAAGGGCCATCCATGCATTACAGTTGTGTGAGTCCAGCCTTATAGCCACTTTATTCTTCAGTCCAAGATCATTTGTCTATGGATATTTCGTGGATGCTTGATTTTTGTACATGTTTGCAATAGGTGTGAATCACTGATATTTATACAATCTATACTCTGTGGAGCCCTTGTCCCTGACAATAATCCATTTATAGATCTCAAAGCAGAGGCTAAAACCCAACTATTGGGACAATCGTCACAGTTCAAACAAATCAGGAATAATCAGACTTCCAAGGCTTAAAATGCATTTTATTATTGGCCAGTATTGTTCACAGATAACAATTATTGATTGTAAAGAAAATGAAGAACACAAGTCCCAGTAATGCCTTCCTTTATCACCTCTCTCATTATTTCTATTTTGTTTTTATATTGCCTGGCTGTACTACAACATCCGCCTGTAAAGGGGTTGTCCACTACTCGGACAACCCCTTTTTCAATCCATATGTTTCCCTCTTATAAAATAACACTTAAACTCACCTTGGGTGCTGACGCCATTCCAGCTATGTTGGCATCGGCTCTCCCAGGGATCATGTAGCATTATGTCACACAATCCCTGCGACCAGTCAGCGCTGGCTTCACTTTCTCCACCTTGAGGCAAATAACATACATTCAGAGGATGTGAAAGCAGAAGCTGGGACAGCACTGGTAATGGAGGTCAGTATAAGTGTGCAATTTTATAAGGGGGAAACATAAGGGTTATCGAAGAAGTGAACAATCCCTTTAAGAAGATTGTGAAGCCACACCCCTTCAAGTATGCCCCGCCCACTACACAATTTCAATTTTATAAATGAAAATGGAACAGATCAGCCGAAGATTAGTGATCGCTGTTGGATTTCTACATGCAGTGTGAAACAATGGAGGCAAGATCTTTCTGGTACCTTTACCATTCTCTTCCAGGCTTAGGATGCATTTACACTCTGATACTGTTTCCTGATAAATCAGCCCGTGTAAACAGGCTGCCACTCACCCAACGAAGAAGGAAAACATGTGTTTGCCAGGTGAAGTTGTCGTTAAGCTTGCTTAAAGGGATCCGGTCACGTGAAAAAATGCTATTAACCTGAACATATTGTGTGGGGTTAATCTATAGGTTTATATCGTTTTGGACCTGCTCAGTTCCCACACTAATAGCCCTGCAGTGTTTGAGTTTCAGTCATTGGGGTGGCGCCGGCATGGTTTCAATCACCACTTTGTGTATAGAGAGTGGTGGCTGTAACCGCACCCCCCGACACTGACTGACAGCAGCTCAACATTAAGGCCGGCTGTCAGTCAGTGCAGGGGCACCCCATTTCTTACAAGAGCTGCAGCTTCTTATTCCTTAGGCCATATTCACACAGTACATTGGCTATGCATTCCTTCATATTTTTCTTTCTACACGATCTATTTCTACTTTTGGGTACAATAACGGAAAAGAAAAAAAAATCAAGTAGACTTGTTACCTAGCTGCTGAGGCTGTAGACTCTGCAATATGGACTTTTCTTGAATAAAACTGGGTTACTTTATAGGATCACTGGCAATGGATTTATTTTCCTTCTTTTTTTTGGCTACCAAATAGACAGGACTCAAGGATTGTCTGTGCGCTTTGGGTATATCCTGCCACAGAGAGTTAAGCAAACATAACACAGATGTTAAAGCGAGTCTGCCATCCTCGAATCGCATATTAAAATACTCAACCAGTGATAAAGGGGACACTGCCTCTCGAAAAAAGAAAACCACACCAGCAGCATACATTTTAATGTGTCCCAATCCCAATTTACAGTGCTCACTTTCCCACAGCGAGAGCTACCTGAACTTAAATCTGTGAGACACTGACACCCCAATAGTCCAGCAGAGCTCAGTATCAGTGCAGGCGCACTCTCTTTCCTGGCTCCCGCCTGTGGGGGCGCTGCTCACTACTGGAGGTATAGTGAGCTGCCGAAGACTGGAGGCAAGGAGGAGGGCCAGCCATCAGCTCTTTCCTACTGCGAGGGTTGTCAATCAGAGCGGATAATGTAAATTGGGGGGTGTCTGGCAGGTTCAGGAAGAGGGAGAGTGCGGATAATGCAGCTTGGGGGGTGTCTGGCAGGTATGCATGTCAATATAGGAGTTAGTTTCCCTTACTGTATAGAAAAGTGCTGCCTTAAACAGGCGGTATTCATAGGTCCCCTATGGTGTACAGATGCAATCATGACTGCTGCCACTGCTGGGCACAGACGGAGTGTGACCTAGCTTTAGTGCTGCAGCCCCTCTAATCTTTCTCCATACACATTAGCCACCCCGGCCATTGTCTGAGCAGACTACTAGCACAGCTCCATTTATTGTAAGGGTCTGTGCACATGACAGCTTATTCAGCTTATTATTTTTAAGGTCTCTTTTTAGCTTCCATTTTCTGACCTTTATTTATTTTTTTCTATTATAAATTATAGGACATCTCCACCAGAGCAGAAGACACCTGAAGAATGGTCAGCTCAGTAATTTTAACAGGTTGGTATCACTGGGAACCTGAAGCAGTAAAAAGAAGCTCAAAAGCCTGAACGTGTGAACAGCAAGTCGTATTTCCATAAATGCACGTGCTCATTCTTCTGAGTGTTTACTCAGCGCTTTTTCTAAAGGTTTTCGGAACGGAATCCGCTTGAAAAAAGATGTTGGGTTTGCATACTTTAAAGGGAATGGCCATCTGGAAATGCTTGCTCAGCCAATAACTGGCAGCAGCAGCGATTACCAGCCCTAGCCTGTGATTGACCGAGCATTTCCAGTGCGTTGATGAACTGGACTTGAGAGAGATTACTGGGAGTGATTGAGTTTTGATCTGAAACATATAACCCCTATGTCATATGTTCATATCTTTCCCATTGCATCTGCTACACAGCCATCACCGGCCTCTAATAGCAGCAGGTCAAGATTATGGTGAGACCACGAATAGTATGCTGGAAACAAAATCCATTCCTTAGTTTACCACAATCCTTGTGCATGACATGCATATTTTACCACAACCCAATGGGTGATATTTCAGGGAACAATATGTCAAGTGGCCAGAAAATCATGTACATTTTCCTTGCTATATGTGAATTGGATTCATTCACCACACTGTGATTTAATGAAGACTCTCGATCAATATAGAAAATATGGGTGAAATTGACATATCTGAATGAGGCCTAAGATATTCAACAACATTTTAATAATTCTTAAGCAGGAAACAGTAGACCGAAGAGGACTTGAATTACATTAGTGCAACCATTTGAGTAAAAAATTCAAAAACATAAAGATGGCTTGTATGTAAACATATATCTGCGGAAAAATGGGAATCAGTCAGCAGGTTTTTGCTATGTATTCTCTTACAAGCATGATGTAGGGGCCCCGATTACAGCAGTGTGTCACTTCCTGGGCCGCTTGCTGTCATTTTGATAAAATCAGTTTTCGCTGCAGCAGCTCTAGCAGTTCTCTGAATGCGGAGTCCTGTGTAAACAGGGGCTGGTGTAAACAGGACCCATGCTGCAGAGAACAATGGCAGCCTACGTGCACTTACCGATCATTCATTGTGTATGTGGGAATTACGGCTGTCTGAGTAAACAGGCAAAAAACAAAATCACCACTGATCAGCACACAAATTGCTGCTCTACTGTTGTTTAGTGCCGCACATTGGCTGGTGTAAAGGAACCCTAACGTGACCCACTATGGCTGACACATTTCAATCAAACAGTGTAATCAGGTTTGTGATTGGTTTTCACATGGATTTCAACTCTGAATAATTGTTAAAATCCACTTGAAAAACGGTTTGTGAACATATCCTGTGTTTGGATGCAGGGTAGGAATCTATTGCTCAAGTAGATGAACACCCAGCTGTACGGCTCCTTTTACAAGTTGATACAGCTGTGGTTACTATTATTACTCCTACATACAGTAATGTAAAGTGCTCATCTCCGCCCAGAGACTTATAGCTTTAATGGGATGATCGGCCAGTACTTGGGCAGCTTTTTATCACAATGTCTATCAAAGTTGAGTTGCATGGCAGTTTCCATTCCTTGGATTTGTGCAGCATCTTCTCCATAAAGTTTCTTCATCTCTATTCTGCGTCTTTCTCCAGGTTTTTCAGACGGAGGATGAGTTGATCTTTTGGTGGGGATGTGCAGATCATGACCGGCATCTACATATTGCTCATGCATTTCCTCCTCAAGTTGCTGCTGTCGCTCTGAAATAATAAAAGTTATACTTTATAAAAAAAAAAAAGCATAAATGTATATCCTATCACCACAATAGGTTATAATCTGATTATTAGATATGAAAATAATATATTTCCATAATCCAAAAGATGCATCATGTGTAGAATGGAGGGATTTTCTAACAGGTTGCTCTCTTTGTAATGGATTACCCATTTCCATAAATTGCATTTATTCTCTATGATGCTCCCAGCCATTTAATTCATTGCACCTTGTAGTTTGACAGTAACAAGTAGGGTTGAGCGAAACGGATCGTTCATTTTCATAAGTCGCAGACGAGGGATAGAGGGATAGAGGGAGAGAAAAAAAAAAAAAATCCCCATGGACGTGCACAGGGTTTCGTGTTCCGGCCGATCCTCGACTTTTCGCAGTAATCGGCTGATTTCGCCCGACTCGACTTTTCAAAAAGTCAGGTTTCGCAAAACATGACTCGACCCTAAAAAGGTCAAGGTCGCTCAACCCTAGTAACAAGTTTTGCCATTTTATCTGTTTACCAAAACACATTCAAGACACAGATATTTAATTAATATGAGCTTAAAGGGAACCTGTCAGCAGGATTGTGCACAGTAACCTGCACACAGTGTCAGGTCGGCGCCGTTATACTGAATAAAATGATACCTTGGGTGATGAAATCCGTCTTGTGGTTGTTGTGTAATCTTTATTTTCAGTTTTCACTTCATGAGATGCTCGTGCTCTGGGGCGGCTACATGTGGTGCTCTGATTACATATGGACGTTTATGGGTTTATGACAGGTCACCGATTCCTCGGTCACCTACCTCCTATTTTACATGCCAAATATACTATTGTTTGAAAAAATAAAAAACTTTCATCACGCAGGCGGTGCATGCGTTGTAGCATGATACGATGTATAATATGCATATTAATTTTGTTATGTTGGGAAAAAAAACACAATCAAAAGTGGTGCAGGCGGCCACGCCTGTGCAGTAGTATCTATCGCGAGTCTCAGTGCCAATCACAGCATGACAATTCGGCATGAGAAAATAATCGCAGATGTGAGCTGCCCCATACAGCAACACTGGGCCGAGTGCTGTGCGATGATTTCTCTGACTTGTTGCAGTATTTCAAAGTAAAACATATCTGACTGCAATGGTGAAGCCAGGCTCTGGTTCATGCTGTCCGTGGTTTGGGCAGAATTTCTACATACTGTCTAAATACATTTACCAACCTCTATATTGTACTGTACTTAGCATATTGGCAACAAATACGTGATCTGAGAACCTAGCCTAAAGGGCTGAAGAGTATTTCTCATGAACGAGCCCTCTTATCCCTTTAGACCAGGACTCGGTCTTTTCCACTGGGGCCTCAACAACACGGCCACAGATGTCAGAGTTTCTCCTTCGATCATAATCCACGTGACTTTCATTTTTCCTCTAAATCATTACGCTATGCTCATATGATGTCAATTATAGTGTTACACCAGAGATGGGCATGTTTGGCGATGATCACTAGTTGTGCCAATACTATTACCCTAGCTGTGCCTTGCCAAGAACTTGTTAGTGCCTCATCAGTGAGGCTCAGGTCACAGTTTGGGAAGCACGGTTTCAAGGGAACTTGTCAGGCCCCCTCACCATCCGCTATCAGACTGATTTCTTTATTTTCATAAGGCATTTTATGTCCCTACTAACTGTAGTACTTGGAAATAGAAAAGATGGCAACACTATAAATCTAGATCAGTAAAACTATTCTTTAAAAAAGCAAAGGTTGTTAAATTCAGGAGTGTCCAGAACAAATAAAGTACCGTATATTCAGCGTTATATTATTCTTTGTTATACTTTTTTGTTTTCCTTTTCTACAATATAATTCTGTTTGTGGCAGATCAGGTTTCCAATTCACATGTGTTGGAAAGCCGTAGAAGCACACTGCAAACGCAGGACTTTTCTAATGACAAGTAGAGAAGTGCCTAGCAAAAAGCAATCAGACCACTTTCAGATCTTACATTTTCTTACCTCTCCATAAAACCAAAGACTGAAATCTGACTGACTGCTAGAACGGCTCCATTGTTGGCAGACCCATAGGCCCAGTATATAATGGTATGTGTTTGTGCATATAACGCTCATGAGGACGGAAGTCGGCATCAGTTTGGTCCTAAGTGTTCCCCTGCATAAGAGGTGAATTCAGATGACCTGCAAGAAACCGTAGCACACAGCAGATCCTGGCATGAGTCAGAATTTCCCTGGTAAATGGCAGCAGATGCACAGCTAAAGCATACAAAAGGGTGATGAGGGGGAAGTGGGAATGTACAAAATCTCTTGCAGCACAAGTGCCAGGTTGGAAAAAGGAAAGCATCAAGTGGAAAAAATGAAGTAGCGCTGCCAAGCCATGAGCCAATTCCTGACAACTCAATTTCATGCAGTAAGGGGTATTTGGTTTTCATTGTAAAACATGTTTTTACCACAAGGTCTGTGTTTTTATCATTTAATAACTGTTAGTTATCAAGGAAGTGTGTGTCTGTCACTAATGCAGAATGTTAAGGGGTCTGATGATGAGAAAAGTCACCAACAAATCCTCAGAATCACCTGAAAAGAATGCTAAGGCTCAGTTCACATCTGCAACGGAGCTTCGGTTTTCCATTAAAATGACGGACACTGAGAAAGAAACCCACAAGGACCCCATTATAGTCCATGGGATCTTTTGGACTTGTCATGTGACATTCATTTCTTCAACAAATTATGTTTTCCTGCACAAAAAGACAATATTTCTAATGCAGATGTTAACAGCGCCTAAAATGTGCACATCTACTTAACACATTAAAGGGCTGAATTGATCTATATGAATTAGACACCGCTAGACTGTCCTCATCTTGGAGAAAAAAAGGGTCAGGTGTGTAAATACAAACTGCTGACCCAATAACATGCTGGGGGAGCATCATGAGACCTCCATTCACAATAGTCTTTCCATATACAGTTGTGCTCAAACATTTACATACCCCAGCAAATTTTTGCTTTCTTGGCCTTTTTACAGAGAACATGAATGATAACACCTAAACATTTTCTCCACTCATGGTTAGTGGTTGGGTGAAGCCATTTATTGTCAAACTACTGTGTTTCCTCTTTTTAAATCATAATGACTACCCAAAATATCCAAATGACCCTAATCAAAAGTTCACATACCCCATTTCTTAATATAGTATATTGCCCCTTCTAACATCAATGACAGCTTGAGGTCTTTTGTGGTAGTTGTGGATGAGGTTCTGTATTTTCTCAGATGGTAAAGCTGCCCACTCTTCTTGGCAAAAAGCCTCCAGTTCCTGTAAATTCCTGGGCTGTCTAGAATGAACTGCAAGCTTGAGATCTCCCCAGAGTGGCTCAATGATATTGAGGACAGGAGACTGAGAAGGCCGCTCCAGAACCTTCACTTTGTTCTGCTGTAGACAATGACAGGTCGACTTGGCCTTGTGTTTTGGATCGTTGTCATGTTGGAACGTC
The DNA here is from genome assembly GCF_051348905.1 of Ranitomeya variabilis. Taxonomy (NCBI): domain Eukaryota; kingdom Metazoa; phylum Chordata; class Amphibia; order Anura; family Dendrobatidae; genus Ranitomeya; species Ranitomeya variabilis. Next base: position 486,236,041 of record NC_135234.1, on the reverse strand, counting down.
CAAGTATGTCCCATGTGCAGCCTCCGGGCTGATGAGTGAAAATTTGCCTCCAGTATTTGCTGATAATGTGCTGCATTCATCTTTCCTTCAACTTTGACCAAGTTTTCTGTGACTTTGTAGCTCCCACATCCCCAAAATCAGTGATCCACCTCCATGCTTTACAGTAGGAATGGAGTTCCTTTCATCATAGGCCTTGTTGACCTCGCTCCAAATGTAACGTTTATGGTTTTGGCCAAAAAGTTAAATTTGTTCCAGAAGTTTTGAGGCTTGTCTCTGTACTGTTTTGAGTATTGTAGGCGAAATACTTTGTGGCATTTGTGCAGCAATGGCTTTCTTCTGGCGACTCGACCATGAAGCCCATTATTCTTAAAGTGCCTCCTTATTGTGCATCTTGAAAACAGCCACACCGCTAGGTTTCAGAGGGTCCACCAGTATTTCAGGTGATGTTATTTGTGGATTTTTCTTTACATCCCGAACAATTTTCCTGGCAGTTGTGGATTAAATTTTTGTTGGTGTACCTGACCGTGGTTTTGTTTTTACAGTGCCCCTGATTTTCCATTTGTTAATCACAGTTTGAACGCTGCTGAATGGCATTATCAATTCCTTGGATATCTTTTTGTATCCCATTCCTGTTTTATACAATTCAACTACCTTTTCCCTTTGATCCGTTGACAATTCTTTGCTTTCCCCATCACTCACAATCCAGAAACGTCAGTGGCTGGATGAAAGATGCAAGAGTCTGTCTGGATCCCAGAAACTCACTCAGCTTTTAAGCACACACACTGATTACAAGCAAACAGGTGACAGGTGAGGGATGTTACCTTTAGTAGCCATTCAAACCCATTTGTGTCAACTACTGGGCATGTTATCAGGCCAAAATCACCACGGTATGTGAACTTTTGATCAGGGTCATTTGGAGGTTTTGGGGTGTCATTATGATTTAAAAAGAGAAAACACAGTAGTTTGACAATAAATGGCTTCACCCAACCACTAACCATGAGTGGAGAAAAAGTTTAGGTGTTATCATTCATATTCTCTGAAAAAAGGCCAAGAAAGGAAAAATTCTGCTGGGGTATGTAAACTTTTGAGCACAACTGTATATTAATATACACAATCCTGGAATTTAGCATAAAATCAAGTGATCAAACTTTCTGCGGATCAGATTCTTCCATATTAGCATGGGAAAGATGATTGACATGGGCAACCTTAAACGAGGCTTGCTCATTGGTGCTATACTAACAGTGGCCAGCATTTGAAAAAGCTGACCCACTTTGTTATGTTAGGGTTTCTCGATCAACAGAGACAAGAGTATATATATATATATATATATATATATATATATATATATATATATATATATATATATATATATATATATATATATATACACACACACACACACACACACACACATACATACATACATACATACATACATACACACATATATATATATATATATATATATATATATATATATATATATATACACGTATATATCAGCACGGTGGCTTAGTGAGTGGTAAGCACAGCAGCCTTGCAGCGCTGGAGTCCTGGGTTCAAATCCCACCAAGGACAACATCTGCAAGGAGTTTTTATGTTCTCCCCGTGTTTGCGTGGGTTTCCTCCGGGTACTCCGGTTTCCTCCCACATTCCAAAGACATATGGATAATGGATAGGGAATTTAGATTGTGAGCCCCATCACGGACAGCGATGATAATGTGTGCAAAAAAAACAAAACAAAAATAAACTGTAAAGCGCTGCGGAATATGTTAGCGCTATATAAAAATAAAGATTATTATTATACTGAGAATAGTGAAATCAAGAAAAAAGCATCAAGCAAAATGGGAAACTAAGGACATGGTCAGAGGAGGATGTCAAGATTCAGCAAACTAGAGCTGAATACAATGACGGGGCTCTCAACTAGTATGTCCAGACTACTCATCATTGACTAGCATGGAAGAGCTATAATAGGAGATGACCAGTTTAAGTGCTATTGCGGTCTAAGGGAACCAGAAATTCGGCAAAATAGCACAAAAAGTGGTTCAATAAGCAATGGTCAGAGGAATCCAAATTTCTGTGGCAACGTGCTGGTAAGAGGGTTTGCATTGGTGCAAGTAGTATGAATTAATACAGTGTCAGGTGTCAATAGTTCAGGCTGATAGAAGTGAAGTAATGGAGGGAGAATTATTTTCTTTACAAATCCTGAGTTCTCCGATACTTGTGGATGCATCTGTGGGCAGTAAGAGATTTGGCTGCTAAAAATTATCCCTTCAAGGAATAAATATACATTTAGCAAGAAAATGTGACATGTAGTAATGCATTGGTTTCAGGAACATGACAGTCAGTTTTCCTTTCTTCCTGGCATTAACAGTCCCTAGATCTTAAAGGGACTGTAAGCACAGAATGACTATTGAAATCAAATACCGTCGCTCGTGGCCATCATTTATGTACACCTTCCCACCGGTTTTGTTTCTCCTCAATCTTCTTTAATTGACAGCTCTGTCTTCATAGGGCCAAAGAAGGTCGGAGTAAGATGGAAAGCAAGCAGGTAGGAAAGTGTATTTAAATTATTGGCCGTGAAGCATCGAACGCCTGTACTCGGTTTGAACAGTCATTCTGTGCTGACAGAGTCTCTAATTATGTAAAGCAATTTTAGAAGGAGGTAAAATGATTGTTAAAAGCATGAGAGTACTTGCATCTTATCTGCAGCAGCTGTGAGAAGCTATGCCGTCCGCAAGGGCCAATATTGGTGCGGAAACATTTCAACACCTGATCTATGCCACAATAAATTGCTGAAGTCCTGAAGGCCAAAAGGAGGGTCAAAGCACTATCAGATAGGGGTCTCTAATATAGTGGAAACTCGCAGATTAAAAAATCTGTTTAGTGTTTCGACGGTGTGAGAATGGGAAACTAGGTCACAGCACTTAAAGGGACAATAGTAAAACTAGATGAATGATTATGCATTAATCCAAGAACATGCACTATACTATACACCTACAGGAGCTTTTCGGAAATCCCATTCTAGGACCACAGATATTATGGAGTTGGTTCCCACTTTGCTAGATCCACTTTTCTGGCAAGGCTTTCTACCAGATTTTGGAGTGTGTGTGGAATTTTTTATCCTTTTATCCAGAAGACCATTTGTGAGGTCGGACACTGATATTTGACAAGGGCCTTTGTGTTCTGGGGCACAGTCACGCTGTTGCAGAAAAGGGACTTCCCCAAACTGTTCACACAATGCTGGAGGGATATAATTGTTCAAAATGTCTTGGTATCCTGAAGAATTATTATTCCCCTGCACTTGAGTTAAGGGACTTGGGCCATTCATGAAAAACAATCCTTTAGCATTATCCCTCCTCCATCAAACTTTATAGCTTGCACAATGGAGTCAGGCAGGAAACATTCTCCTGGCATTTGTCAAATCCAGACTTCTTCCTCAATCATCCAGATAGATAAGGGCGATTCACACCGCAGAACAGGCCTACTATTCAAATAAATAGGTGATGATCTGCCATAGCGATGAGCGAACGTGCTCGAATATCGTGTAATCCGAACATGCTTGGGTGTTACCCGAGTATCTTAGGCATGCTCGAATACTATGTTCAAGTCCCCGCGGTAGCACGTGTTGTGGTTGTCTAACAGCTGGGAATTATGCAGCCACGGGAACTTGAACATATTATTTGAGCACGCCCAATATACTCAGCTAACTCACATGAGTTACATCCAGTTACGATCGGTGGGGGAACTGTGTGTCGTCCCCCACCAATGTGATAGTAAGGGAGAACCTCTTTAAGAGGTGTGTCACAATTCTTTTGCATCTACCAATGTGACAAGAACTGAGAATGTCTATTTCCCGACATACAGTATCATATTGTAAAAGAAACTACTGGGACTTCACACAATCCAATTCAGATTGGAATATTGCAGCAAAACAGTCCATAGAATAGAGGATCTGACCTATTATGAAGCCTCTGAAAGTATAACTTATGCATATTAAATTCTGCAGCACATTACTTCCTAAAGGAGTAGGGAACTGTAGTGTACGGTACATTAAATTTTACAACATGTTTCCTCTTGGGAAGAGAGGGAGTTGAGAAAATTGTACTACAGCTTTGTCAACATTAGAAGTATACATAACTCCAGCAGGGGTCCATGGGAACAGACTTGTCTTATACATGGGCCTAAAGAAACATGAAAATATCATGTCGATGCAACCACAAGTATTATTTATAGAGGAAGTTATAAACCCCTGCAGACGAATAGCAACTGTGACCAATGCAAGCAGCTAAGAGATACACATGTTTCAGTCTGTGAAAAGCAAGCCGGGTTATATCCCAGATATTTCAATAGATTTTATTAAACTTAAGAATGCTTCATATTCAACCTTGCCATATCTTGTGAACAAATCCTCTTGTGGCCTCTTGTTTTGGAAAGAATAGCACACCCTTAACTCTTAATTTCAGAAGCCATTCTAAAACTTAATAAACCAATATGGAAATTTAAAAAGAAAAAAAAATGAGCCAAGAAAGATGTCTAGTATTCTTTGGATATTAAATTTCAGCGTTCTGCCAGCTCTATTGCCTTTCTAAACCTTGTATAGCTGCTGGATATCTCTGACTAGGGATAGTGTAAATTGATTTGCAGAAGCTGATCTGGTGGCCAGAACAGTAGTCTGTGGTTTTTGGACAGAAGCCCCAAGAGCCACTTCTTACATGACAGCATCTGAGCATGATACACCTGTGATGTCGGGCCAAGCTGGTTAATCAAAAGAAGAGCCACGGATGCTGTCAGATAAGAGGTGGTTCTTATGGTTCCTGTCCAGCAACCACAGATTACTAATAGGGCTGATGGTTCAAGGACACCAAATCTATTCCTGACTCCTCCATACATATGAATGTTTCCCCAATAAGGGAGAAGGGTGAAAGCCACTGCCCGATACCACAGGGGAATGCAAAGTTTCAGGCTCATCTCCAGGGAGAACAAAAAGACACATATTGGATTTTAAATTGGCTGTTCCCAATTACAGGGACCTCCCATACAGGTACTGAGTATGATGTCACATAGATTCTGAAAGTTGGTGGAAGGATCAAAGGGATCCTTGGGCATTTGGCTGTATGGGATCTAAACGTTTCGAAATGACCACCATGAGCGGGTCTACCTCCACAATTTCCCCAAGATGTTTCATAGAGGTAGTCATAGTACAATGAGGGCAAGTCTGTTACTGAAATACCCTCTACATTTGATAGGTCTGTAATTGTAAGGAAGCCACATGATTACACAAAAACAGAAGAATATCATTTGTATTGTTTGGGGAGCATACAAGGTCCATTTTGGTGAAAATGTAAATAGCACAATAAAACTGATATGGCGGATACTATATTAGGTACAACAAAATTAACTGAGTAACCCAATCATGGCAAATATGCATATGACCACTAATGCCATGTGCACACCAGTATTTGGTGAGGTTTTTTTACCACAGTATGTGTAAGCCAAAACCAGGAGTGAATGATAAATACCGAAGTGGTGACGTGTTTCTATTATACTTTTCCTCTGATTGTTCCTTTCCTGGTTTTTGGCTTACAAATACCGAGGCAAAGTACTGACCAAATATTCAGCATATGCACGTGGCCTAAAAGAGATATTAAGTTTGGAGGACTGGGGGGAAAAAAATAAAAAAAGTCAATCAATGGGGTATATTTCCGGCAACTGATGTGCCATCCTCTGTGTACCAGTCTGTGTTCTCTGCACTACACCTCACTGTGCTAGTGTTCAGAATGAGTGGACGTGGTGACAGCTTGAAAACTTTTCTTTTCACTGAAATGTCCCTGATAACCATGCACCAATGTATGCATAAAAGGCAAATTATGTATTTACTGTTTAGTCCAGCTTTGAAAGTGACGTTACAAAGAGAACGAAGGAAAATACAGCTCTATAGAGAAGCATATATAATGGTATACACACAGTGTTTCGGGAGCCAGGACTCCATGTTGCCGTGTTTGTCCCCCTTTTGTTTCTTCGAAGCTTCCAGTTCTCTCCTACTTGGAGAGGCCCTATTGAGTCCTGTCAAAGGAGCCTTTCTCAGCACTCTGTACTGTTGTTATGGAAACTTTACAGAGTGGGATTGCAATGTTTTAAAGGAAGCTGAGCATGATGAGGTCTTGGAAGAAGCTTCAGACTTTCCCTCCTTAGAGCAATGTGGTTTAGGCTTATAAAAACGTGGCATCACAGACAATATATGGCTGATGCAAAGTATTTCACATGAAAATAGAAAATGAGCAAGAAACCGGAAAAAATACAATGTGTTAGATTACAATAAACCAAAAGTAGGAAGACCCTTCATAATGGAGAAAAGCACATGAAGAAATGAAATAGGATGAAGACACCACAAATGCCATACAGACGGTGTAGGAGGTGACCATTTATGTATACAGCATGAAGAACACAAAAGCACCAGAATGGCATCACCTGGACCCTTAGGAGGGTAATGCATGGCATTACCAGGCCACAGGTGTAGCTTCCCTTAAGGCTTAATTTGTGGTGGGACAGTGTTTTACTGCTATATATATATATATATATATATATATATATATATATATATATATATATATATATATATATTTATATTTTGAGTACAGACATTGGTGGTGGGCCTGTCCAGTCAGCTGCCTGTCGCTGGGTTTAGTGTAGTTTTCCCCCCAGTGACGTGCGCTGATAGGACAGGCTAACGTAAGCAAAATATGTGCTGAAGGGATAAAGAGGGGGCAGTGATGAGGGGAGTTGTCATTCCTCATCACTGCCATAGCTAAAGTGCTGCCCCACCATTCCGTCAGGGGCCTGTGGGTAAGACTCAGGGAACTGAATGGACAGCATGATGGTAAACGGGCTTGAGCTTTGGCTAAGCTGCCATATGGTTTATAAGTTCTATATTTAAATTAAATAAAGGCTGTGGACAAAAACCATTTATAAGTCGTGTCCAGTGTATTTTATTATGTTGCTATTTATTGCCTTGTCTTTAGTATGTATGGATCATAGGCTGTGTAATGCCATGGGACCCCTATATGTATGTACCTTCTTCATGGTCAAGGGATTCAAGTCACAACTCACAATCACTAACCCTTTTTAAGAGACAGATGAGCAAGTACTTGAGATTGGCATGGAACCACGGACTGTTCAGTTTTTCATCTGTGAAAGCTCTAAAGCGGATGTATTTCACTTTTATAGGCAACTTGTCACGTTGTACATGAAGCCACTATATAGACAGCAAGGTATAGAGAAGAGGCCAAGCAGAATGATATATAGGCTTGTGAGAAAAGGTTCACAAGAACTTGTATTTTATTCTCTGAAATTCCTGGTGTCTGTATACATATGAGTCCAGTGGGCGGTCCTATTCTCTGAAATGCCTGGTGTCTGTATACGTACGAGTCCAGTGGGTGGTCCTACTAGTGATTGACAGCTATCTCTGCATGCACAGTCATATAGGAGCTGCCCACTAGACTTATGTATGCAAACACCAGAGATTTCAATGAATAAAATGCAAGATTTACTGAAATGGTTCCCACAACAAAAGTATCGTATATGAATCCAATCAGCCCCTCCTGCTCTATAATATCACCATTACACACTGAACGGGAAACCACTGGGTAAATCTGACATGGAGAAGGACTTGGGGATCCTAGTTAATAATAAACTTACCTGGATCAGCCAGTGCCAGGCAGCGGCTGCCAAGGCAAACAAGATCATGGGGTGCATTAAAAGAGGTCTGGATACACATGATGAGAGCATTATACTGCCTCTGTACAAACCCCTGGTTAGACCGCACATGGAGTACTGTGCACAGTTTTGGGCACCGGTGCTCAGGAAGGATATAATGGATATAAAGGATTTAATAAAGGGGATAGGGGAACTACAATACCCAGAGAGATTAGCAAAATTAGGATTTTTTAGCCTAGAAAAAAGACGACTGAGGGGCGATCTAATAACCATGTATATTAGGGGACAATACAAATATCTCTCCGAGGATCTGTTTATACCAGGGAATATGACGGTCACAAGGGGGCATTCTCTGCGTCTGGAGGAGAGAATGTTTTTCCACCAACATAGAAAGGGATTCTTACTGTTAGGGCAGTGAGAATCTGGAATTCCTTGCCTGAGGAGGTGGTGATGGCGAACTCAGTCGAGGGGTTCAAGAGAGGCCTATACTCCCCTCCCGTTCTGGTGCCATTCCCATGGTGTTGGCACTCGCCCAATCAACGCTGGCATCACTGTCCCCGCCTCCTGTCGAATTGAACATGAAGAGGAAGGGAGCAGCTGCAGCCCGGACTTCCTCTTCATGTTGTCAGAAGGCAGGGACAATGATGCCAGCACTGATAGGGTGCCAGGGTCACATGTCACAACAACCGCACGAGAGCTCCAGGACCGCGAGTGCTGACACAGCTGGACAGCGCCAGCACAGGAGGGGAGTATGTTTTCTTATTTTAATCAGTATCAGGAGGGGAGTATAGGTATTTTTTATTTATCTAAGTAGTGGCCAACCCCTTTAACCATTACATACTGTGGATATCTTCAACCTGATGAGGCTGGTGTAGCTACTGTCAAAATCAATATCAGAATATCTGCACAATCTGGATATTAAGAGGAGCATTTTATAATACAATGCTCATTTTAATATGCAGTAGGGAAAGTAAGTAAATACACCATCTATCTCATCTGTAAGAAATCTACAAGATCTACGGTATTTAATAATGTATACAGTGTGAATTTCAAAATCTAATCTCAGATCCAATTTAAGGGTTTTTTTTTTTTCCAGAAAGACTTATCCATAATGGCCCAATAGGGCATACGGCTAACGAAGACTGGAGTGCTGCAGTCCTTTCTACAAGAGCACAGAGCTCTACATACGAATGACTCACTTGGCAGACTCCACAAGTTCATATATAATAAATCTTTGCTTCCCGTATTTATACTTCTTCTCTCCCTGGAATACAGCCTGATGAAAGCATCATTTAGGTGTCAGTCGTCTCGCCTAATACAAATAAATCACTGTAATGAAATCCATCAATTAGATGATTCTTCATGGTCTGTGGCAGCAGCGTCTGACAATCCCTGGTATTTTCTGCCTACCTCACTTGCACCCTGATCCGGTAGTGGTCCGAGCTCAAACTGGCACACGGAAGCTGTGGACATGACAAGACCACATGGGTGAACCTATAACTCGCACCAAGGATATGCCTGCATTAGCAAAACCTTATTCCACTGGCTCCTGACCCTGCAATTTGCTTTATTGGGGAAAATGCTGCACAATGAGGGGGTCATTCATTTCACTGTTTTCTATTGCTACTGCCTTATAACAAGCACTGCAGGTGAAATACAGCTCTGGCAAAAATTAAGAGACTAATGCAAAATTTCAGGTTGTCTGATTTTTCTCTTCATAGGTATATTTTTGAGTAAAATGTAAACTGTTCTTTTATTCTATAAACTACTGACAACATGTCTCTGAAGTTTCAAGCTATAAATTTTGTATATATTTTCTGAAAATGAGAAATTGTCAAAATTACCAAAAAATGCATTGCTTGCAGACCTCAAATAATGCAAAGAAAACAAGTTCATATACATTTAGAAACAATACTAATGTTTTAACTCAGCAAGAGTTCAGAAATCAATATTTTGTGGAATAACCATGATTTGTAATCACAGCTTTCATGCGTCTTGGCATGCTTTCCACCAGTCTCTCACACTGCTTTTGGGTGACCTTATGCCCCTCCTGGTACAAAAATCAAGGTGTGGATGAAGGACCACCACATCAAATGCCTGTCATGGCCAGCCAATCTCCAGCCCTGAACCCCATTGAAAACCTCTGGAATGTAATCGAGAGGAAGATGAATAGTCACAAGCCATCAGACAAAGAAGAACTGCTTACATTTTTGTACCAGGAGTGGCATAAAGTCACCCAAAAGCAGTGTGAAAGACTGGTGGAAAGTATGCCAAGACACATGAAAGCTATGAGTTAAAACATTAGTATTATTGTTTCTAAATTAATATGAACTTGTTTTCTTTGCATTATTTGAGGTCTGTAAGCAATGCATTTTTTGGTTATTTTGACCATTTGTCATTTTCAGAAAATAAATACAAAATGTATTGCTTGGAACTTCGGAGACATGTTGTCAGTAGTTTATAGAATAAAAGAACAATTTACATTTTACTCAAAAATATACCCATAAAGAGAAAAATCAGACAAACTGAAAATTTTGCTGTGGTCTCTTAATTTTTGCCAGAACTGTATCTGAATGGCCAGGGCTTCCCTCTGCAAAACTAGCGGCTCAATGGGTGCCAGGAGTCGGCCGCCAACATTTGGCTGAAATATGAAAGGAATTGTCTATGATGAGACAAGCTCTTTAATAACAGATCTGGATATTGTACCAAGATTGTAAGTTATCCCTTATACATTGGATAACGTATACCTTTCTGGCCACAAGGTGTCCAACTGTTTTGATCCCGAGAATGGAGTTCTGTAGAGCCCAGTCTGAATAGAGGTGGTCATGTATGTGCGCTGCTGGATATCCTCGAGCGCTGTCCACTACTGTCTCCGGCAGGCCAATAGAGAATGACCAGAACAGAGGCGGACATACATGACCTCTGCTCCATTCGTTTGGAGATCTACAGAGCCCAATTCTGTGGATTAGTTCTGGTTCCAGTGGTTGGACATACAGCAAATTGTACATTATCCCCTACGGATAGGGAAGAACATAAACCCTTTTAAGGTACACAAAATATTCTACTATAAACTGGATGAATTTCCAAATTAATTTCCAAGAGTTCCAGTCTTCAGAAATTCCATGTATTATTACAGGGCTTTGCTGGCAGCAAGTGTTGATTATAAACTTACTTACTGGATTGCAGATTTTTTTAAATTAATGTTTATTTGAACAAAATATAGTGATTTTTGTTAACTCTCCACACTCCAGCACGTATGCACACCACTATAATGTAATCTGTAATAAGTGTGCAGTGAAGCAACATCTATGAGAAGTAAGAACGACCTACGGACAGATACTTACTGAGCTCTTCCCGATGTCTCTCAGTTTCTGCAAAGTATTGGCGCAGCTCCTCTGTGATCTCCATGTTGCTCATGTCACATTCTATTCCTTCCTCATCTGAATCTGTGGACACGGCCTCTTCTTGTTCCATTGCAGACTCCTCTTCCTTAGAACAGGATACCTTTAGACAGGGGCGATCCCTGTGTGGCTGCACTTGTTTCTGTGGCCTGGCGTAGAAGGGTTGATAAGAGGACTGCCCTCCTTTCCAATCAGTATACCGAGTATTATGAAAGGTCTCAGAGGGGTACCAGGGGGGATAGCATATAGATGCCGCTGCCACTCTGTATGCTCTCTTATGCCGGTACAGCCACTGCATTGCCTGACTGTAATGCTTCCAGTACCTGGCATACACCCGGCCGGTGTACCAGGGCTCAGATTCTTGAAGGCGTATATTTGCCTAGAGATAAAGTGACAACCATTACAGATGAATACATGCCATTGCCGACATTGCGTCCCTACATTGTCACACACTCCTAGTGGCCTCTGTAAATCTTGTCCTAGGAACGCTCGCTTCCCGATAACCAGCCTGCCTAAGCAGGCTGCCAATTACTCGACGAAAAATGCCCATTCGTCGGGTGACATCATTTTTATATTTGCTTACAAATCAGTGTTAATTGCAGCACATAGCTCCACTCTGTGTAAGCAGCACATGTGCTGCCGAGAATAATGAAAGTTTATGCATTGGATGTGTGGTCAATCTGTTTGAACAGAACATTAAAAGACCGCCGATCGGACTCAGACGTAGCCGATCCACGGATGTTTAGTGATGCGGGTCGGTCAGTCTAAATGCACCGCAACGCTAATCACCAATGACAAAGTGTACCATAGTCTTGGAGTAAAAACATTGTTACTGGCAACCATCCATTAGGGTTGTAATATTCCTCCCCCAAAAGAGTTTAACGGGAGCCTGTCAGGTGATTACGGTATGTTGCCTGAACCACGGGCAGCATGAATCATTGCAGGTTGTCTCATATCTATGATTTACTCAAACTATGGGAGAGAAGAAAGAATTTAAAAAGAAGCAAAGAACAGAGGGAACATATATCCAATTTCAGTTTAGGGAGCAACCTTTCATGGCCTCATAGAACCCATTCATACAATAAAAACACAAAACGCTTTAATTGTGGATAAAAATGGCCGTGTAGTTTATTTAGGGTTACATAAATTAATTAATCACCAATAAATAAACTCCATAAATTATAAAACCAAAGTACCAAACTTTTCCAATAAACCAATCCACCCAGACATGGGTGATTTTCCCACAATTAAACTACACGACAGTAAAATTACAAGAATTCAGGGGAGGGAGGGTGGGGTCTTCTTTATCTTCTTCCGCTGACAGAATGACCAGATACCACAAAACAGGTGTGTATATATTCAAAAAAAGAGCGGCAAAGCTGCTTACAGCCAATAGAAAACCGTTTCAATAGCTGCCAAACATACCAGAAAAAACTGGATAAAACCAGTGTCACACTTTCAGAGATGACTGACCTGACCTTTATTTGACCTTTCTTCTGACAGAAAGTCATATTAAATGACAGGGTCCATGAGGCCATGAGACCCCCGCTATATTTCTTTCAGGTTTACGCGGGGGGGCTAACATGGCCTCATAGAACCCATTCATACAATAAAAACACAAAACGCTTTAATTGTGGATAAAAATGGCCGTGTAGTTTATTTAGGGTTACATAAATTAATTAATCACCAATAAATAAACTCCATAAATTATAAAACCAAAGTACCAAACTTTTCCAATAAACCAATCCACCCAGACATGGGTGATTTTCCCACAAGGCCATGACTCAGCGAGACATGGCCCCCCCCAAACCACACAGCCATTTTTCAATGATAGTTTGTAAGTCCAAATTAAAAATATCAAGGCCAATATCAGATAAATGAACCAAATCAGGCCTATAAAGGCCCAGTAAAAAACCCTCCAAATCCAAATGCCGGAATGAAAACCCTGAAATTAAAAGAAAAAATTTTTCCATGGATTTATTGACCCTTCTCCGGATTTTATCTAAAAAAGAAAATTAATTGTTGTGCCACAAAAGTCTGGGAATAATCTTGAAAAAACAAAGTTTGAATCAGGCAGAATTTGTTTAAGATAAATAAAATCGGATCGCATGGCCGATAATAAAGTCAAGAGTCCTGATTTTTCCAAGATCATTCCCAGCTACATGAAATATAATTAAATCAGGGGAAGGAAATTTAATTAGCCATTTCTTCACTTCAGCAACCAGGCAATGCCATTTCAAGCCGCGAACTCCATGCCACCAGACCTGAATATCAGAAGGATTAAAGGATAAATATTTAGTATAAGATCGTTGGCTGGCCCTCTTCCTGGCCCAGAAGATAAAAGAGTGTCCGACTATCCAAATGACTAGCGGACCTGAAAGAAAAACAATAATTAATAGTCATAAAGATCATGTCGTACATATAATTTGAACCTTTTGGAGTTCCATCTTCCCAATTCCTTTATCCCTGAATCAGAAAGCCCGGCCCTAGAGGCCTCCGTAGCTGCTCCGATTCTAAACGAATGAGATGTGATTTTAAGGTGTTTTTTACCCAAAAAGCTTAAACATTTCTTTAGGACAAAATTAAATTGAAAGACCGTAACCGGAGAAAAATCACTATGAATGAATAATGGGCCCTGTCCCATAGGTCTGACCTTAATCCAATTTGCCATGTTATCAACAGGGCAAATGATTGAGACATGGATTGCTTTAATGTTCAACCTAGATCCCCTGCCTAATTGATCTGTCTTTAATTTTATTATAAATAAAATTAAAAAACGACTCATGAATCTGGACATCCAAAATCATGAGTCCCGAAGGCTCCGATTTCTTAACAGAAACCACCTCACCAACGCGAAGTGCTCCAAAAAAGGACAGAGAAAAAATAGAGCTAAATAATAAGGCTTCCTCAAAACTTACATAAACGTGGATGAGACAGGAGCACAATTCTTTCAATAAAGACAGGGAAATAGGTGGTCTCGAGTCAGGTATAAAATTGGTTTTCCTAAAGCCTTTTAAAAACTGCTTACTGGGAAAAGATTAGTTAAAGCAATACTGCCAGAAAGTTTAAAGGAAAAATGAAACTCCTGCTAGGCATTTCGCTATTGCCGAGTAAGACAAACCGTTTTCTACTATCGATTCAGCAAACTTTAGTGCTGCTACCGGATTAGAAACTGTTGGGTCAAAATAATGTAGGTTGCAAAAATTGTTCCATTTCAGCCATGCAGCCGAATAGTCAGCCCATGATCTATTAGATAACGATTTTTTGATAAAATACTGTATCAGAGTGCAACCATGTCCCAAATTGAAAGGGGTAAGAGGGTCCTTCCGAATCCACGTTGGGAACCTGCAGGAAAAAATTCGACCACTGACGATTTTGTAAAGAGTCAGTTATGAAAAGAAATTTGCTCTTTCCCAACTTTGCTTTCAGGCATTGTAAGACCAATTGTCTCAAAATTCTGTCAGCAAAAGTATTTTTAGAAGATAACGTGCTGATAGAAAAAAAAAAAAAATAAAAATAAAAAAAATAAAACTACTGCCTGGTTAGTGGAAAGGAGTAAAATCCTGGAATTCTGCATTAGTGATCTCCAAATAAATATTCCTGCAAAAATAGAAAATAAAAGTTCCAACACATTACGTTTGAAGATAGTTTCTTAGACACCCAACTTATTGGCCACTGGATGGACATCCAATGAGAGTCAAATAAAATACTGAAGCCACACTGGCTATCCGCTGTGAAAAGAAAGGGAAAAGAATCGCCAGAGACAAAAGATCTGCCATTATGCTCTGACAAAAAGGAGAGCCAAATTCTAGCATCTTCCTTTAGGTCAGAATGGATACTAACATGCGAATGAGGTGAAGATACACCTTTAGTGGCATCCTATAAACTTCTGCCAAAAGCCCGACCTATAGGAATGACGCGAACCGCAAAATTCAATAGACCTAACAATGATTGAATTTCCTTAAGAGTGACCTTGCTCTTGGCTAAAAAATTTGATAACGCAATGCGCAGTTTAAAAATTTTCTCATCAGGAAGTCAGATTCCATTTTTTGATAATCAAGAGTGATTCCCAGAAACTCGAGGGATCTAGGCAGACTAAGTGTTTTTTTTTTTTTTTTTTTTTTTTGAGCAATAGGAACACCAAAGTGCTCACACATTTGGATACATTTATTGAGGGTATCTTCGCATATTGAGGAACCATAAGGACCGATAAACAAAAAATCGTCTAAATAATGGAGGATACCTGCATCCTTACAATTAGTTTGTAAAACCCAATGAAGAAATTAAGAAAAACTTTCAAAATACGAACATGACAAAGAAAAGCCCATTGGCAGGCACTTATCAAAAAAAAAAAAATAAAAAAAAAAAAAATAAATAAAAAAAGCAGTCATCAAAATAAAAATCTAAAGAATTAAATCCACACGGGTGAACAGGAAGAAGTCTAAAAGCAGACTTAATATCTGACTTGGACATTAAAGCATTAAAACCAAATTTCTTGAGGATAAGTGGTGAATTAGCCGGAAAGAGCCCTCATCTATTTATTTTTTTTTTTTGGCATAATACCCAATGGTGATATATGGAAATTAACAAACAGCGGGGTTAAAAAAGAGCCTGAAACTCTGCTTAATTGAATTTCATTAATAATTTTATCCCTAGCTACCTCAGGGTGAGCCTTTAAAGAGGGTAAATTAGGAACAACAAAACAACCCGCCCCTTTAAATTGTGGGATAAATAATCATTCAGAAAAACCATTAAAAAGCAGCTCACTGGTCTCCTGGTTGGGATATTTGCTTAGCCATACTGACATGTTTGCCAGAATCACTGGCATCTGTGCTTTTTGAATTAGGCTCCTTACGTGAGGACTGTTGAGCTGCTTGTTACTTAAAACATTTAGACATAGGGTGTGAGTTACCACAGAACGAGCACTCATGGCGGAATCTACAGTTGTTCCACTTACAAAAGGAATCGTTGAAAGCGAAACAAACACCGCATTTACTTGAACTAGAAGGGGTGAACGGATAATTTGTGCCTGAAAGCTTCATCATAATTCCAGCTTCCAGGATTATGTCCAAGTGCTGAAATATCTTGCTGCAGAAATGGGGAGATTTTTCACCCAAAACTGCAGCAAAAACAGAAAAAGCTTGCACCCAGTTATTGAAAGATTTAAAGATGGATAAAATGATTATTCCAAATAAGCTCTTTAACAGAAGGGCTTAAATGGAATCCTAAGGGAGACAGCTCACATGTCAGAGCTTCTTTAAAAGAGTTAACAGGGGCGGTGTTAGCTGATGAAATGTCAGAGATTGCAGCACTGTGTACAGCTGATGTGACAGCAAGGGGGGGGGGGGAATAGCTTCTTTTAAAGTTTCAGCTAACACTTTCTTTATGATGTCTTTTTAATGTGAGTGTGGGACAGACAAAGAAACATTGAAAGTCTCACCCCTTGATGAATGCTGGTCGTTTCTCTGCTCCATACAGCAGCTGGAGCTCGAGCCCTCCATGTTGGGCAAGCTCATATGGGAAGCTGCTGTAAGCGGCGTTTCTTCATCCTCTTCTGAGTGTGATGACAGGGGATCCTCCCGAACCGGTGGTCTGGACCGCAGCAGCAGAAGCCACCGCTGTTGTAGAATCCAATGACACCGCAGCGCTTTTACGGCTGCTGTGTGTTGAAGACATCCCGGCCGCTTCAGATGAGGCGGTCGGCGCTCTGTCATGACGCTCGTGGTGGAAGTCTCGCGCTGGGCTGCGAGAATTCTGAGGAGGGCGGCGCCGCAACTTCCTTCTTCCTTCTTGGACACTGCGGCTGGAAGCAGGCGGCGACGCCGAAGGAGAGTATGGGGTCCTTTGCCTCCTGCGCCTCCCTGAAGCGGTGGGTGTCGGCAGGACCAGAGAGGCTTGACACGGCGACCGAAGGGTATCTTCTGGAGGATGAGGGACAGCATCGGCAGGCGCTAAGATAGGTTTCATAGCCAGGCACTGCCTCAGCCAGTCCGCTCCATCCTTGCCGTCGGCTCTAGTCAGGAGCTGTTGCAGGAGATTCTCCATCCTGGGGTATGTGTCTTCTTTATCTTCTTCCGCTGACAGAATGACCAGATACCACAAAACAGGTGTGTATATATTCAAAAAAAGAGCGGCAAAGCTGCTTACAGCCAATAGAAAACCGTTTCAATAGCTGCCAAACATACCAGAAAAAACTGGATAAAACCAGTGTCACACTTTCAGAGATGACTGACCTGACCTTTATTTGACCTTTCTTCTGACAGAAAGTCATATTAAATGACAGGGTCCATGAGGCCATGAGACCCCCGCTATATTTCTTTCAGGTTTACGCGGGGGGGCTAACAATCTAGCGTAGGTCAGGCGGGGAGGAGACGGCAGGGAGATGACCAATTGACTGTTCTCCTAATTCCTGGCTCCTTTTTAGTTTATCTTTTTTGAGAAACATTGCCATGCTTCAGGGTGAAATATACATGCACGTATGGGTTTCATGCAACTGAAAATAAAGTACCGTATATATATATATATATATATATATATATATATATATATATATATATATATATATATATATATATATATATATATATAAAAAACAGACATTGGTGAGAAAAAAAACGATATTTAGGAAACATCTGTGTGTAGCCCCAAGCTTAATAGGGCAGATTTGTAATTCAAAATCCGAAATAAATAAAAAATATATATATATATCTCTCTCTCAGAAATTTATGTAAAAAAAAATCTGCCAAGTGTGGAAAACATTCCACAAAGATTATAGTTTAATTTTCTCTTTTTTTGGTAGGTGCCAAAAAAAAGGACACTCGCCATGGTCCCCAGTGACGTTCTATCTGGGCTGCACTTGGAAGGAATGGCAATGCTGCGATTGGCTGCAGCGTCCCTCGCTGGAAGAAAAGTAGCACAAGCAGACTGGCATGGGACAAAAGGGAATGCTAGGGTCTGGTAGATGAGGGATTTTTTTTTCCACCTTCCTTTTTTTTTTTTTTTTTTTTTTTTTTTACTATTATACATTTTATGACCACCATATGCCGATTTGTAAAAGTAAACAAAGTAGTGGACAACCCCTTTAAATAGCTTGATCTCTGGCAAAAAAATTATATATTCTACAGTTGAACTACCGTTAACACAGACTGTCTCTTAAAATCAGCAAATGTCAAACACTATAATCTGTATTAAGTGTTAGGGTTGTAAAAATGTAACATTTTCGCGAATAGCAGAGTATAATTTTAACTTCCCATACATCCATGTGAACCAACAAGCCAAAGCAAACATCCTACATAACACTTGGGACTATGAAAACCCAGAACACATCTGCTTCAGCAGCTGTCCAGCCCAGTCACACATAGGAGAAGAAAATGAGCATTATTAGACCATTTATACTAGTTCACAAACCCTGCATTCAGGGGAAGCACTGCTGAACGCTTTCCAATACGGAGTAATATACAGTAAGATATAAAGATTACAGATGTAGCTGCTATTCACACGGGAGAAGACGTGGACACTGTGGGAAAACTCAGCTTCCTCCTGTACATGGTTCTGGACCATGAAGCTTCCACCCACAGCGGAAGCTCTAGGCAGATCATGTTATTCGGTCCCTCTCATGGACCTTATAAGAAGCTAGAATATTCTATGTGATGCTAACACAATAATAAAATCCATACAGTGATTGCTATCATATATGCTTTGGGAATCCAGGTGGAACCTCTCGAAAATACCATCTCTTTAAGACGACCACCAAACCATTTGCAATGCTATACAGTCGCTCCATATGGCATCCAATTGTTTTCTTCGCACCCATAGACTTGAAAGCGTGAGTATCATCCGATTTTCGGAGGAAAATTGTGTAAGCTGTGATTTTTTTTTTCGCATGCAGATTCAGTCAGTGAAAAAAAAAATGTTCATCAGCACTGCCCCACTGAATAACATTTCTCCGATAGCCTCAAACTTGCGTGTGCAATGCGAGAAACTCACGCATCAATGCCAGGCACTGCCGCCAGCACTTGAGACTGGAGCGTGCAGTAGCTGCATGTACTTCTATACAGCTGAACGCACCAGTCCGAACTGCCGGCGGCACTGCCGGGTATTGATGCTTGAGTTTCTCACATTGCACACGCAAGTGTGACACCGGCCTTAGAGAAAGGATGCACGGATCGGTATCTGAAAGCCACAGCGGATATAGTGGGCTGACCTCCACCAATATGAAACTGAATGGGGTCATCAAAATTCTAGAACCTGGAAAACCCTTCTAGACAGAACTCACATGCTGATAGAACATGTCCTCATTCTATAGGCCGTTTTAAGCTTGTTTTTTTCCGCTGGCCAATGGTCCATATAAAATATACAAAGACTTGTCAGAGTTTGCTCCACAATTCTCGGATACCATTCACATTTCAAACAGTTACCATACGGAAGTCATCCATGTACCATTATTTGTACTGTTCGGCTTCTAATTGCATAACTTATGATTGGAAAAACAACCACTCACCATTTTTGATGAATTGTTTAATCATTCGTCAAGTACCTAGGAACAGAAAAATATAATAGAGTAAACATCTACATATATATTACAATAGTTAGGAACTCCAAATTCTTTTTTTTACTGTTTTCACATATTTTCCTTTTTTCCACATAAAAATAAAGTAGAGATTACAATCTAATCATGACTGATACATGAGGAACCCAATGTTCAGCACAGTGTGTAACCTCCTGTAGCTATTGCGGACATTTAGTTGATATATTTATCTGTGCTGGTAAATATTAAATGTCCTTTGTCACATTAACATATTGCATTCTCAGCCTTAAAGGGATGCTCCATTATAAGAAATACAAAAAAGTGTTTAATGGCATGAATGTACTTCAAATATAAATGGATGGTATTCTGACCTCCCAGCATCCCCTCATATTCAGTACAGAGGTCACATTGCCGCTGTAACCTGTGCTTGGCTGCAGCGG
Organism: Ranitomeya variabilis; assembly: GCF_051348905.1. Classification (NCBI taxonomy): domain Eukaryota; kingdom Metazoa; phylum Chordata; class Amphibia; order Anura; family Dendrobatidae; genus Ranitomeya; species Ranitomeya variabilis. The sequence goes on along the minus strand of NC_135234.1, from coordinate 486,215,957 downwards.
TCAGATGACTAAAAAAAGGAGGCTTCTCTAATGACATGGTCTATTAGTCACCTGACCGCTGTAGTCAATAACCGGCTGCAGCGGTCCAGACTTGTAAACATGGCTTTCTGAGCCAGCAGAAGCCTCCAGAGTGGCCTGGGCTGGATACGTATGGGCTCTGAAAGGTGGTAAGTATGTCACAGATTTTTATTCTAAGCGCCTATACGCCTGAATTTTTTTTCTATATCAGACAAAGCCTTTAAATATTTAGAAAATCAGGAAAAAGGGACATGAAACTACGCCAAGTTTGATAGTGAAAATCCTGCAGTGATATAAAGTGGGCTGACGAGCAAATGCAAAACAACTTGTCCCGAATACAATACAACTCAATGCTTCAATTGTGTCCGGCTCTGAATAGCACAGACACTGAATTCATTATACATTGTAACTCATCCCAGAAGAGATGACGACGGCTTTTGTGCATCAAGATCAAGGTCTTGTGTAGCACAGGGTACGCTTTATCATGTGTGTCCAGAAACATTACCGCACAAAAGAGGCAAATCTCAGATAAGAAATGGCCACAGCCTGCTACCAACCACTGGCAGAATCTCTAGAAAAAGGAATAAAACACTGATTCTGGAATTCAATGTGGCAGCAGCAATGACTTCTGGTGCAAAATGCACAACGACACATGCTTTACAATATGAAGATGAATATACTCAGGGCTCCTGGCTTTATACTTCTGATTACATTCTCACAGGTCTTGGCTTCTTTCCCAAGTCCTTCTCTAGATCTATTTCTTGGCATGGTTTCATTGGATGTCTGCCTTAAGTTTAACCACTGGATCTTGCAACTGGCTTCAGTATCTTAGCTAAGTATTTGATCACAATGGACTTCCCTTCTGTGTCGTTACCATTGTGGGATGAATGTACATATTCACGTAAAAGACTGGTCAATTTTTATAATTTTTCATTCTTAACTGATAATAAATAATTGGACCAATATATATATGAAAAGTCCCAAAGGCTTCTGTAGTGACATCACATTTAATCTGAATTATCCAGACATATTACAGTGGGGAAAAAAAGTAATTCGTCAGCCACCAATTGTGCAAGTTCTCCCACTCAAAAAGATGAGAGAGGCCTGTAATTGACATCATAGGTAGACCACAACTATGAGAGTCAAAATGAGAAAACAAATCCAGAAAATCACCTTGCCTGATTTGGCAAAATTAATTTTGCAAATTATAGTGGAAAATAAGTATTTCGTCACCTAAAAACATGCAAAATTTCTGGCTCTCACAGACCTGTAACAACTTCTTTAAGAGGCTCCTCTGTCCTCCACTCAATACCTGTAGTAATGGCACCTGTTTGAACTTGTTATCTGTATAAAGGACACCTGTCCACAACCTCAAACAGTCACACTCCAAACTCCACTATGGTGAAGACCAAAGAGCTGTCAAAGGACACCAGAAACAAAATCGTAGCCCTGCACCAGGCTGGGAAGACTGAATCTGCAATAGGCAAGTAGCTTGGCGTGATGAAATCAACTGTGGGAGCAATAATAAGAAAATGGGAGACATACAAGACCACTAATAATTACCCTCGGTCTGAGGCTCCACACAAGAACTCATCCCATGGGGTCAAAACAATCACACGAACAGTGAGCAAAAATCCCAGAACCACACGGGGGGACCTATTGAATGACCTATATAGAGCTGGGACCACTGTAACAAAGGCTACCATTAGTAACACACTATGCCGCCAGGGACTCAGATCCAGCAGTGCCAAACGGGTCCCCCTGCTAAAGCCAGTACAAGTCCTGGCCCGTCTGAAGTTTGCTAGAGAGCATTTGGATTATCCAAAAGAGTATTGGGAGAATGTCATATGTGGTCTGATGAAGCCACATTAGAACTGTTTGGTAGAAACAAAACTTGTCATGTTTGGAGGAGACAGAATGCCAAGTTGCATCCAAAGAACACCATACCTACTGTGAAGCATGGGGTTGGCAACATCATGCTTTGGGGCTGTTTATCTGCAAAGGGACCAGGACGTCTGATCCATGTGCATGAAAGAATGAATGGGGCCATGTATAATGAGCTTTTGTGTGCAAACCTCCTTCCATCAGCAAGGGCATTGAAGATGAAACGTGGATGGATCTTTCAGCATGATAATGATCCCACGCACACCACCAGGGCAACAAAGGAGTGACTTCATAAGACGCATATGAAGATCCTGGAGTGGCCTAGCCTGTTTCCAGATCTCAGCCCCATAAAAAAACCTTTGGAGGGAGTTGAAAGTCCGTGTTGCCCAGCGACAGGCCCAAAACATCACTGCTCTAGAGGAGATCTGCATGGTGGAATGGGCCAACATACCACCAACAGTGTTTGCCAGCCTTGTGAAGACTTACATAAAACGTTTGACCTCTGTCATTGCCAACAAAGGATATATAACAAAATATTGAGATGACCATATACTTATTTTCCACCATAATTTTCAAAATAAATCTTGTGTGGTCTACCTATGTTGTCAATTACAGGCCTCTCATCTTTTTAAGTGAGAGAACTTTCACAATTGAGTAAATGCACTGCTCAAAAAAATAAAGGTAACACTAAAATCCCACATCCTAGATATCACTGAATGAAATATTCCAGTTGTAAATCTTTACTCATTACATAGTGGAATGTATTGAGAACAACAAAACCTAAAAATAATCAACGTAAATCACAACTAATATCCCACGGAGGTCTGGAGTTGGAATGATGCTCAAAATCAAAGTGGAAAATTAAGTTACAGGCTGATCCAACTTCAGTGAAAATGCCTCAAGACAAGGAACTGATGCTCAGTAGTGTGTGGTCTGCATTGCCTGTATGACCTCCCTACAATGCCAGGGCATGCTCCTGATGAGGCGGCGGATGGTCTCCTGAGGGATCTCCTCCCACACCTGGACTAAAGTATCCGCCAACTCTTGGACAGTCTGTGGTGCGAGACATGATGCCCCAGATGTGTTCAATCGGATTCAGGTCTGGGGAATGGGCGGGCCAGTCCATAGCTTCAATGCCTTCATCTTGTAGGAACTGCTGACACACTCCAGCCACATGAGGTCTGGCATTGTCCTGCATTAGGAGGAACCCAGGGCCAACCGCAACAGCATATGGTCTCACAAGGTGTCTGAGGATCTCATATCAGTAACTATTGGTAATCAGGCTACCTCTGACGAGCACATGGAGGGCTGTGTGGCCCTCCAAAGATATGCCACCCCACACCATTACTGACTCACTGCCAAACCGGTCATGCTGATGGATGTTGCAGGCAGCAGATCACTCTCCACGGCGTCTCCAGACTCTGTCACGTCTGTCACATGTGCTCAGTGTAAACCTGCTTTCATCTGTGAAGAGCACAGGGCGCTGGTGGGAAATTTGCCAATCCTGTGTCTGTGGCAAATGCCAAGCATCCTGCACAGTGTTGGACTGTGAGCACAACCCCTCTGTGGACATCGGGCACTCAGACCATTCTCATGGAGTAAGATTATAACCGTTTGTGCAGACACGTTTGTGGCCTGCTGGAGGTCATTTTTCAGGGCTCAGGCAGTGCTCCTCCTTGCACAGAGGCTGAAGTAGCGGTCCTGCTGCTAGGTTGTTGCCCTCCTACGGCCCCCTCCATGTTTCCTGGTGTACTGGCCTGTCTCCTGGTAGCGCCTCCAGCCTCTGGACACTACTCTGACAGACACAGCAAACCTTCTTGCCACAGCTCACACTGATGTGCCATCCTGGATGGGCTGCACTACCTGAGCCACTTGTGTAGGTTGTAGAGTCCGTCTCATGCTACCATGAGCGTGAAAGCACAACCAACATTCAAACGTGACCAAAACATCAGCCAGAAAGCATTGGTACTGAGATGTGGTCTGTGGTCCCCACCTGTAGAACCACTCCTTTATTGAGGGTGTCTTGATAATTGCCAATTATTTCCATCTGTTGTCTATTCCATTTGCACAACAGCATGTAAAAATTTATTGTCAGTGTTGGTTCCTAAGTGGACAGTTTGATTTCACAGAAGTTTGATTTACTTGAAGTTATGTTCTGTTATTTAAGTGTTCCCTTTATTTTTTGAGCAGTGTACTTTTTTTCCCACTATATTTCAATAGGCCCAGGGACATGAGCTAGGCCACGTTCACACATTCAGTATGTGGTCAGTATTTCCTCTGTATCTGTAAACCAAAATCAGGAGTGGAACAGTCAGAGGAAAAGTATAATAGAAACACGTCACCACTTCTGTATTTATCACCTACTCCTGGTTTTGGCTTACACATACTGAGGTAAAATACTGACCAAATACTGAGTGTGTGAACATGGAATTAGAGTTCATTTAAGAACAACTGTTGACCCTTATTGTCATTAAACTAATGTTCACTGGTTGTGATTTGTTGACTGGCTTCTAATTAGCTATCGCATCGGTCCTAGTATTGCAGTCGTATTGTTCTACTATCTTTGGGAAACAAAGGCACAACAGTTTGAATGTTTGTTAATATGTTGATGACCCATTGGTGCTCAGAAATATGAAGGGCAATCTATGCATGCTCTTTGAACACTCCAGCAGTGAGTGATGGTCTCCATCCACCATCCCCCAAGCCTGTGGTGGGACGACTAGATGAAAAGTTGTGATATATTAAAAGGAGGATCTGTCTGTGTTCAGAGAGACTCTACATTACAGAGGTCATGGCATCATCGCTCCAACTAAAGAAATACAGAGCTGCCTCACTGACCATCACTGAACCCTCAAAGACCTTTAGAGTATCCAGGTTTGGACAATCATGTCACCTGACCTAATACATCAATGGACTGTCATCTTCCTAAGCTTGTCATTACCTCCACTGTAGGGCCCACCAAAAGGGGGGGTGCCACTGGCGGGGGTATTTGGCCCTGGAAACAGCTCTAATCCCAGCGAGTCAGTGGAAGGGTGAGACTCTGTATTTTGTACCATCTTGGATTTTTGCTGGGACTGTTCTATATGCTATTGTGTATTGGTGGTTCAATAAATTATTGCCACAGTTTTACCTTTACCCTGTGTTGTCTGAGTAGTGTTCTGCCCACAGGGAGAGAACGCTGAAATTCAGTGGTATGAGCCTTGGTCCATGCAGTCTTTCTAAAGACAGCCGAGCCAGCGGACGAGAGCACCCACTGACCCTGTATCTCTACAGTTTCAACCCAATAACATCTCTGATCTCCTGCATGATTAGAAAATGCAGCTGAGTTTAGTTGTGTCACCTTAAAAACCCTTCTATCTGCTCTCCTCCTCTCATAGCACTGTCAGCTGTGCTATACTGCATGTTCCCCAGAGAACCTGTGCAGAAATTTATCTATTGTGCTCACAGCACCATAAAATTGCTCTGCAGTGAGATCAAAACAGGGTGTAATTACATCTCACACATGAGTAGCCTGTTGTTGATCGCAATCTCTGTGATCTACAAGTTGTCCTTATCACAACTGATATAGGTGTGACTCATCTCCAGACAGGTATTATAGGGAAAGGGGCAGTACAGTAGAGCTGACAGTGCTGTAAGTGGAGAGCTGGTAGAAGGGTTTGTAATGTGACATAGCTAAACTCAGCTGGTGAAAGGTCTGCTTTAAGACCTCCCATTCATATTAGACTAAAGTTGGTTGAACCCACTGATGTGTGTGTTCGACTGTCAATCTAATGTATATGGGAGTCTCCAGACTCTCCCTTGACTGGTGATGGTTAGGAAGATAAGGTTCTGGCATGTCCAGTTATGGACTGCTGATGCCCCCCTTTTTTTCCTCTACGCAAGATAAGCTGCCACCAGATGAGTCTGGGAGAGCTGAGCATTCCTCTTTACAGATCATTCAGCAAACTGTTATCTATTCTGTATGGGGGATTTAGGATATTTAACAGAACCAGTGACTTCCCCAAAAGGAAGAGACACCCATCTGCAGATAGCGGTTTTGGGTTCACTGTTTATATATCTATCAAAGGCTGTTACTCCAAGCAACCAGTACTACTCTGCACTGATGAGAGGACAGAACCCCTATACAGCTGCCTGCAGAAGGGTGCTTTTTCCTTTTGGATAAGATGTGGCTATTTACACTATCATTAACAGTAGATAGAAATGTTCTATTGACTTTCAGGTTAAGCAATGAACATCTTAAAGGGAACCTGTCACCCCGTTTTTTCCGTATGAGATAAAAATACCGTTAAATAGGGCCTGAACTGTGCATTACAATAGTGTATTTTGTGGACCCCGATTCCCCACCTATGCTGCCGAAATACGTTACCAAAGTCGCCGTTTTCGCCTGTCAATCAGGCTGGTCTGGTCAGATGGGCGTGGTGACATCGCTGTTTCTTCCCCCAGATCTTGCTTATTTTTCCGTTGGTGGCGTAGTGGTTTGCACATGCCCAAGTGCCGAATCCACTGCATAGGTGTGGAAAAAGAGCGCGATCTGCACTATTCCCCTGGTGATCGGTGAGGGCGGCCATCTTCCTGTGGCCGCGCGTGCGCAGATGGAGCGCTCTGCTGCCCGAGGCTTCAGGAAAATGGCTGCAGGATGCCGCGCGTGCGCAGATGGAGATCGCGGCGGCCATTTTTCTGAAGCCGAGATGCGAACTCTGCTTCAGGAAAATGGCCGCCGCGATCTCCATCTGCGCACGCGCGGCATCCTGCAGCCATTTTCCTGAAGCCCCGGGCAGCAGAGCGCTCCATCTGCGCACGCGCGGCCACAGGAAGATGGCCGCCCCCACCGATCACCAGGGGAATAGCGCAGATCGCGCTCTTTTTCCACACCTATGCAGTGGATTCGGCACTTGGGCATGCGCAAACCACTACGCCACCAACGGAAAAATAAGCAAGATCTGGGGGAAGAAACAGCAATGTCACCACGCCCATCTGACCAGACCAGCCTGATTGACAGGCGAAAACGGCGACTTTGGTAACGTATTTCGGCAGCATAGGTGGGGAATCAGGGTCCACAAAATACACTATTGTAACGCACAGCTCAGGCCCTATTTAACGGTATTTTTATCTCATACGGAAAAAACAGGGTGACAGGTTCCCTTTAACTACAGATTTTCATAGCACATGCTGTAAAGCCTATATGGAACAACGATGCTGCCACCTCCATAATCATGTACAGAAAATACAATAATGAAAGTCTAGATGCAGAACACTAAAAAAACAGAATAGAAAAAGGCAGGAGATGTAAAAATGTAGGTGATACAAGAGGAAGATAAGGCTTATAAAATCATGAGAAGAGAATGTAAGACGAAGCAACCTCCGATCCATTGCCAGGGGGAAAAGATAAGTGCAAGAAATAGTGAAGGCTGCAGCTGACAAGTGTCCACTCACGTCAAGCTCGGGAAAAGGAAGTGAGTATACACAGTTTATATAGGGTCCTGAACTGATTCAACTGCAGTTGCCCAATAGTGGACAACTCTTTTTAAAAATCACCTGTTAAATCTGCACGATTCAGTAAGGATCGGAGAATTCCATTCAGATCAAATGTGATCTGGTCATAAACCAGTACAGAGAGGAGTTAAAGAAAAATAAAACAGATAACAGAGTTAGGGTATGTGTCCACGTTCAGGTTTGCTTCAGGCTTTGGTCAGGATTTTATGCAGGTAAAATCCTGACCAAAAATGCACCTGAGGTCACTGGCAGGTCACCTGCGGTGTTCCTGCGTGTTTTGCTCATTGTAGCAACATGCTGCGTTCTGAAAAAATGCAACGCATGTGCGTTTGTGGGAAAAACGCATGCGTTTTTTAATGCACAGTGGAGACGGGATTTCATTAAATCCCCTCCACTATGCTGTAACATCTGGACGCTGCGTTTTTGACGCTGCGGCTCAACGCTGCGTCAAAAACGCAGCGTTTCCTGAACGTGGACACATACCCTTACTAACTCCCCATCGAAAGTAGCTCACTGACAGGTTACCTGTCAACTCAATCTGTAGCTTTCACTATACTAAGTTTCACAAAGAGGTACAATTGAATTAAGTGTACGCCTACCATCAGTACCGAAGAGGAGAGCACCCATAGAATCTACCCAGGATGTGTATAATATCGTTAATGGAGGAAAAAGAAACCAGGGATCACACATCCATCAACATTTCATTGCATTTCAACTGAGTTAGGCATAAAGACTTCTCATCCGTCCTGCTAAAGCAGGGTCCCCTAATGTGGGCCTCTGAGTTATCTAAGACAAAATCATTAGCAAACATAGCACCAATAGCTCCAAATTTCCGCTAACACAATCTTGGCTGAGACATTATTGCACAAGGTCAGTGTAGATCTGGTTTTAGCTAGAAAACAGTCCATCCAAATGTCTCATTAAAAAAGCGAATTCAAGCTATAATTCTGGTGAATCTAATAACTTATTCTCCTGTCCAGGAGCGGGGTCCTAACAATTATATAACTGCTGGGGGGTGTACACTGGACCTACAGATCTATGGGGATGCTTTATACTGGGTGTGGGCAACACTGATCATGTCATTTGTTCTCTAGCACCATCTGCTGGAACAAGGAAGCATTACCACATGGCTTGTATTGTACTAAGAAGAACGTCATGTGGCTCGGCTCTAGCAAAGCACATAATCCTACAAAGAAACAAATCTACCAAATATAGCTTTCTCCCACACTGCAATTTGCTTCAGGACTGAAAATGTTGGTGATTGAATATACTCGTTCTCTCACTTCTGATTCATACATACATAGCCACCTGGGAGTTGCGATGCACTTCATAGGCCTCAGAACACTCATTTCCCAAGTGCTCGTCTGACTAAAGAGGCCATCGGCTATCACTCAATAAACAGGCACACGTTTGTTGGTGAAATTAGCTTAAAAATCATCGTTCTCGGGAGAAAACGAATCCACCTAATATGGAGATCACAATAGGATCAGACAGGATTACACCTGGTCAATCTTTTAGCCAATGAAAGTCCTTGAAGGCCCATTAGATAGTTCTTCCAGACAAAACAACAGTTTGTCTATGGCCTCACCATGATTTCACAAAGCATATTTTGCCGTAGGTGTCAGAGTAGTAGTGAACTGAGAAAAGCTCTCGGCAGCGTGCACTTTAATTAGGTTCAATCACCCATCGCTAGAAAATGCATGAATTCACGTCCATCAGCCTCTTTCTCCTAGTCGTGGTCAATATAGTATTCTCTACTATGAGGCCACGTTCACACTTTCAGTATTTGGTGAGTTTTTTACCTCAGTATTTAGAAGCCAAAACCAGGAGTGGGTGATAAATACTGAAGTGGTGACGTGTTTCTATTACACTTTCCCTCTGATTGTTCCACTCCTGGTTTTGGCTTATAAATACTGAGGTAAAACCTCACCAAATACTAAATGTGTGCACGTGACTTTAAGGGACAATTTTATGGGAGGCCATTTTAGAGCTCTTTTACACATCCTGATAATTCCGGTACTGGAGTAACCAGTACCGCAGTTATCCGTGTCCGTATGTTACATACGTGTGGCATCCGTGTGCCACACACCGGTGCCTGAGAACAGCGGTACAGTTTGCGCTGTTCCCAGGCTGAAGACAGCTTGGATCATTGTCGCCTTGTCTCCCCAAGATCAGCACGAACAGGCGACAACGATGGGAGTTGTATTCAGCACCTGCTGTGTACATCGTGTGTAAAATAATTTTTTTTAAAATGACGTGGGCCAAAACCAGCAGAGGAAATTCCACGGCTGGGGGTTAATGTTACTAAATGATACTAATATCCCAAAAGCTTCCCAGGCTATTAACATCTCACAGCTGTTTGCTAAGGCTTTACTGGTAAGTTTACGGTGGACCCCAGAAAAAATGACGTAGGGTCCCCCTAGAAATTCAAACCAGCAAAGGCTTAAAATACAGCTATGGGTTGGTATTAATAGCCTTAGAAGGAGGAAAGAGGGATATTGGAACCTTCTCCCAGGCTAACAACATCAGCCCTCAGTTACCCCAGAAATGAAGAAACTTCGGTGCTTAGCCTCGCTCTTCTCATTTGCCCTGGTTCGGTGGCATGTGGGATAATAGGGTTGGGGTTAATGTCAGCTGTTGTACGACCGCTGCCATCAAGCCCAGGGATTAGTAATGGAGAGGTGTCTATAAGATGCCCCCATTACTAACCCCCATAGTCATAGTGTAAAAAAATACACAGCTGTAAAAAATACACAGCAAGAATAAAGTCCTTTAACTGAGAGAAAGACACAGACTCCATATCTGAAATAACTCCCCACCCCCTTTTTACCATTACTGTAAAAATTAAAAAAAAAAACATATTCCTCACCTGTCCGATGACAATCTATTTGTTAAACGAAGAAGTCCAGCTCTGCTACATCTGGATTACATGGCTGACATGATGTGACTGCTCAGAAATTAATCCAGAACATGCTGAGCTTGGGGCGCAGCTTCAGTGACGAGCGGTAACTTCATAGAATCACTGCCAGCTGTTCATTTTTCTCATGGTGCTAGCAGTGACGTAATGAAGGTTACCGCAGTACATTGGCCGGCTCCTACTGAACTGAGAGTGGGAACAGCTGGCAGTGACCGGCGGTAACCTCTATGACGTTACCACTCATCACTGAAACTGCTTCCCAAGCTCAGCTCAGTGTAGCCTGGTTTCATCACTGAGCAGTTGCATCAAGCCACTGCTCTGCCATGTAATCCAGATGTAGCAGAGCTGGACTTCATTTGAAAAGTGGTTTCTTGTCATACAGGTGAGGAATATTTTTTTATTATTTACATTTTCACAGTAATAAATGGAAAAAAAAAAAGAGGGCGGGTAGTGGTTATTTCATATAACGGAGTCTTGTGTCTTTCTTTCAATTAAACCCTTTCCGACATCGGATGTACATTTACGCAATGTCGGACTCCCTTCCTATGATGTGGGCTCTGGCGGTGAGGCCACATCTTTCCCGGTACATGTCAGCTGCTTTGAACAGCTGACATGTTTCCGGAAAACACCCGTGGCTAGTAACCCGTTAAATGCCGCTGTCAAAGGCTGACAGCGACATTTAACATGCTTTTTCGGCAATAATGCCGGAAGTCCGCCCACCGGTGACCCCCGTCATGTGATCGCGGGTCACCGATGGGTTGGAATGACAACAGGAGGTCTCCTGGAGACCTCTATGGTTGTCACTGCCGGCTTGCTATAAACGCCACCTGGTGGTCAGCGCTCATGGCAAGTGAGTAACAACTACATATAGGTGATCTGATCATCGCCTGTATGTAGCAGAGTCGATCAGGTTATGGCAGCTCATGGCGACGATTGAAGCATGCCAAAAGTAAAAACAAAAAGTTTTTAAAAATATAAAAGTTCAAATCACCCCCCTTTCACCCCATTCGAAATAAAACAATTTAAAAAAAAAAAAAAATCAATCATACACATATTTGGTATCTGCGTTCAGAATCGCCCGATCTATCAATAAAAAAAAAAAGGATTAACCTGATTGTTAAACAGCGCAGCGAGAAAAAAAAGTCAAAACGCCAGACTTATGTTTTTTGGTCGCCGCGACATTGCATTAAAATGCAATAACGGGTGATCAAAAGATCGTATCCGCACCAAAATGGTAAAATTAAAAACGTCAGATCAGTGTACAAAAAATAAGTCCTCACCCAACCCGAGATCACAAAAAATTGAGATACTACGGGTATGGGAAAATGGCACAATTTTTTTATTTTTAAAGTTTGGTATTTTTTTTTCACCAGTTAGATAAAAAAAAAATCTAGACATGTTAGGTGTCTATGAACTCATAATGACCTGGAGAATCATAATGGCAGGTCAGTTTTAGCATTTAGTGAGCCTAGTACAAAAATTAAAAAAAAAAACAAGTGTAGGATTGCACTATTTTTTTTGCAATTTCACCGCACTTGGAATTTTTTTCCCGCTTTCGAGTACACGACATGATAAAACCAATATGTCGTTCAAAAGTACAACTTGTTCCGCAAAAAACAAGCCCTCACATGGCCATATTGACCCAAAAAAAGTTATGGCTCTGGAAAGAAGGGGAGCAAAAAATGAAAATGCAAAATCAATACCAACTCTGGTCGTTAAGCGGTTAAAAGGACTATATTCTTGCAGTGTTTTTTTTACAATGGCATTATGTGATTAGGCTAGGTTCACATTGCGTTAGTGGGTGATCGCTAACGGACAGCGTTGCACGGCGAAAATGTCGCAATTGACGCCGTGCAACGGGTCCATTAGCGCACCCATTGACAGCAATGTAAATTTTGCCTGCAGCGCATCACTAGCGCGTGCCTTTTTCGGCTTGCGCTAGTGATGTGCCGTTCTTCTGTGACGCGCCTCGGACGCTGCTTGCGGGGATCTGCGAGAGCGGGGACGTTAACGCGACCCCTGAACGCGGCCCCTAAATAAACATTGCGTTAGCGCAATCCGCTAGCGCTAAACGGATTGCCCTAACGCAATGTGAACCTAGCCTTAGCAATGGGGGCATCTTATACGCGCCTCTACATTACTAACCCTTGGGCTTGATGTCAGAAGCCTTTAAAACAGCTGACATCAACAACCCTATTACCCCACTTGCCACCGCACCACAGCAAGTGAGTAGAGCAAGGCTAAGCATCAAATTTGGTGCATCTCATGGATGCGCCATTCTGGAGTGGCAGAGGTTGTTAGCCTGAGAGGGGCCAATATCCCTGGCCCCTTCCCATGCTATTAATATTAACCCACAGCTTTCTGTTTAGCCTTTGCTGGTTTGAATTTATAAGGGGACTGTCATTTTTTTCTGGGTTCCCCCATAAACTAAGCAGTAAAGGCTAAGTAAACAGCTGTGAGCTGTTACAAATAGCCTGGGAACCTTTTGGGACACTGTCCCCTTTCACAAATTAACAAGATCAGGCCCCAGCTGTGGGCTTTCCCTTTGCTGGTTTATAAAATTACTCAGGAGCCCACGCTTTTTTTAATTCAAATTATTTTACCCACAATGTACAAAGCGGGTGCTGAACATGTATCAATCATCAGAGCAGTCTTCAGTACCGGCGCCTGGGAACAGCAAACTCTACTGTTTTTCCCAGGCACCAATATGTGTCACACTGATGACACATGGATGTAAAACCCATCAGCTTGCCCTACAAAACAAATAAAAAAAAATCCTCAAAGAGATCAATCGTGTGAGAATTTTTTTTCACAACTACAATAATTATTAAAAAAAACAACACATTTGATGTGCCTGTAATCGGACTGACCTGAAAAATCAAGCTGCCAGGTCATAGTTAAACACACAGTGAAAACCTAAAAAATAAAAATACACCCCCCCAAAATGTCTGAATTGCAGGCTTCCCCCATCCCACCCACAATTTAACTGCATTTTGGATTTTTTTTTCTGATTTTTCCAGTACACTGTATGATAAAATTAATGGAGTCACTCAAAACTACAACTCGACCCACACAAAAAAAGTCATCATACAGCTGTGTGGAATGAAGCCCTAAAAAGATGTAAGTCTCGGCAAAAGAGAAGGAAAAACTGTAAGCTGTTTCAGTGACATGCCACTTCTTCACTACGGCTCGCTCCGGCACCACTCATCTTCTCAGATGGGGCATAGCATGCACAAGACCAGCTGGCTCCTTCTCTGACAGCTTTCTCCCAGCAGTAAGGTCATCAGACTTCAGCGCCAATGAAGTCAGCGCTGAATTCCGATGACCTTTCTGATGGCACCGCATGAGAGCTTTCTCACTCTCTCGGTGACGTCTGTGAAGTCAAAGGAGTTCATTGGATATGAACTCTGCTCAACTTTAGCACATCACCATGAGACACTGAGCAAGCACAGGCAGCTCAGTGTCTCTGCTGAATGGCAGGCTGTATAGTTGCATCATGCAACAATGCAGCCTGCCATCTATATATAGCAAAGCTAGACCTGTCGTGGGACAATTGGAATATTATCTTCTTGGCGGACAGGTGAGGAATATGGTTATTATTTGAATTATTTTACAGGGGACATCTGCTTCAGTAGATTGGGCGTAAGGTGAGTATAACCGTTTTTGGTTAGTATAGAGTCAATAAAGGAGTCTGTGCCATTTGTTCAAATAAAGGACATGTCACTCTCCGCAAGAAGAAATGTTACTCCTTGGATCCAGTCAGACACCTCTTACCCAGCAAAACCAGATCTCACACTTTGCACTGACGAGGGACAGTACCCCGAAACACAGAGTCTGCAAATTGAGATTTTGGCTTTTATCCCAAGTCATGTGATGAGGCTCATTTAAGGGTCAATATTGACTTTTAGGATTTCTACTTTCTATAGGTAGCACTAGAGTTCAGCTGGGGTCACACTAGCATAGAATACGGATGAGTGCTATGTGAGAAAACATCGCATAGCACTCAGACCACTGTTAATCTACGTCACATCACATCACCGTATTTTTTCTCCGGCGTATTGTACGTGCATGTAAAATCGCAGCATGCTGCCATTGTCACCGAGACTCGCCAATGCAAACCTATGGGTGCGAGAAAAACGCAGACATCACACGGACCATTTGTCTAGCTTGCAATAAACACGCACACATTTTCCTTATTTCAGCCCATTGAGCCATTAAATTCAATGGGGAAAATCAGGGAGCAATGTAACACCATATGCATGTCATACGGATACATAGGTGCGAGAAAATCGCATCATCGCATTGCACATGCATTACACACAGATGACCATACGTTAAGTGTGATCCCGGCCTTCTAGTCCACTCCCAGCTCCAGCTGCGCTCCGTGACATGTGGCGACTGATGATCGGTGATGTCAGTGACATCTCGGACGTCACCGCTCATCATAATCGTCAGGGCTTGCGGAGAACAGCGGGAGTGGCTGCTGCTCAAAGCCTGTTGAGTCTCAGAATGAGGTTCCATAGCCTTTGACCATTGGAATTGAGGAACGTCGTGGGAAGCGCTTGACTATGTCGGACCAGTGTGGGAACTTCGGTTTCTAATAAATTGGTGTTTTTTTTCTCTCTCTTTAATGATTTTCAGGTTTTCATCTCTGGACTATGGCGAACCTGCTTTTTTTTTTTTTTTTTTTTTTTTTAATACATTGGTGAACCAGGGAAAGTGTCAGAGAGTTAGGCCGGAGTCACACTACAGCGAGATACGGCCGAGTCTCGCAGGTTAAAACCAAGCTCTGGCACCGGCACTCCAGAGCGGAGCGTGCGGCTCCATGTATTGCTATGCGGCCGCACGCTCCGCTCTGGAGTGCCGGTGCCAGAGCTTGGTTTTAACCTGCGAGACTCGGCCATATCTCGCTGTGTGTGATCCCAGCCTTATTTTTAAATATTTGTTTTTTTCTCATTCTACTTCCTGGGTTAGTAATATCAGCCCGCACCTGTCTGCTTTACCTTTGATGGTTATCAAAAATAGGGGAGACCCCACGTTTTATTTATGATGTTACACCAGGTTAAACACCCTTTGACGCCACATCAAAGGCACTAAAGGGTGAAAGTGTATAATATGTAGGGGTGTGACTTATTTGCAGGATATCTATAGCTTCCTATTTTATTTCTATGAGATTTCTGAGTAAAAATTGGACGGCATATGTGTGGTCCATTCCCCCCCCCCCCCCCCCCCCGCCTCCATTGACTTGCATTGGCGAGTCTCGTCTGATATACACGGCCATAAGCAGCATGCTGAGATTTTTTTCCTCAGACAGATTCCAGCGGAGACAAAAACCTCACAGATGAGCACGGCCTCACTGAGTAACATCGGTGCGAGTGCAATGCAATCTATAACCAGGTTGGGAGCGAACGCTAAAAGAGCTAGAAGAGACAACCACTATTTAACTCCCGGCCGGGCGCACCGCACGGGACTGCACAGGCCGGAGGGCGCGCCCCACGGGACTGCACAGGCCGGAGGGCGCGCCCCACGGGACTGCACAGGCCGGAGGGCGCGCCCCACGGGACTGCACAGGCCGGAGGGCGCGCCCCACGGGACTGCACAGGCCGGAGGGCGCGCCCCACGGGACTGCACAGGCCGGAGGGCGCGCCCCACGGGACTGCACAGGCCGGAGGGCGCGCCCCACGGGACTGCACAGGCCGGAGGGCGCGCCCCACGGGACTGCACAGGCCGGAGGGCGCGCCCCACGGGACTGCACAGGCCGGAGGGCGCGCCCCACGGGACTGCACAGGCCGGAGGGCGCGCCCCACGGGACTGCACAGGCCGGAGGGCGCGCCCCACGGGACTGCACAGGCCGGAGGGCGCGCCCCACGGGACTGCACAGGCCGGAGGGCGCGCCCCACGGGACTGCACAGGCCGGAGGGCGCGCCCCACGGGACTGCACAGGCCGGGGGGCGCGCCCCACTGGATTTCTTGCACTGCAATCATATTCATTAACTCTGGGCCGCGGTCACACATGGCGGGAAGTTTCTTCAGCGGCTTTGTGAGTGAATCCGCAGGTTACTAACGAGTTCTCCCTACTCTATTACAAAGCTTTGACTATGGTGAAGTCCGAACAAGAACGCAGCATTATTTTCTTCACTGTGTGAATGGGATGCAGAAACTCCCGCTACCCGTATAGCACTATAGATTGCTGCAGCCTTGTGCGGAATCCACAGCAAGTCCCGGACGTGTGAACTTGACCTTAGGGTAAACTCTGCAGGAAATCCGCAGCACAGACACAGACTGCAGCTGGTCACTGACACAAGGCGCCGCACACCCTGCTCCCCGCCAGGCACTGCAGCCGCCCTACCGTGTGTGCGGAGGAGCGCAGAGCAATGCGGCCGCCGTACCTCAGGAGCGGCGCAGGGCAGCAGGGACCGCAGCACATACATACCATGCTGGAGCCGGCTAGGCGGCTACATCCGGGAAGTAAAGGACCTTTCATGACGTCAAGAGCACGTGATCAGTCACGTGTCGTCCGTGATCAGTCACGTGTCGTCCGTGATGTCGGAGCAGAGCTGATGCAGCAGGAGTAGGACCCGACCCCACAGATCAGTGTCAGATGGGAGGAGGGAGAGCAGCGCTGTGTGTCTGTGTGAGCCGGGAGGACGCGGTGTCAGCTCCTCCTCCATCACAGGACGCTGCCAGTGCCTCCGGCTTTATGTGCACAGGGTCAGGAATTGGCAGGGCTATGGACGCAGCACATGTCCGCAGGTGACTGTTGGTTGAACCGTCGGGGTTCACCGTGTCCCATACATTGTACAGGTGACATTTGGGCTACGTGCACACGTTGCGGATTTGCCTTTGGAGTTTTCTGTGCGGATGCTTGGTGGAAAACACAGGTCAGAATCTGCACGTTTTTCCTGCGGATTCTGTGCGGATTTTATGTGCTTTTTCCCCTCCTTTTTCCTATGAGGCTATGTGCACACATTGTGGATTAGGCTTAGGAATTTCTGGTGCAGATTCTGCCTTTCCTGGCAGAAAACACACCTGCGTTTTTTTGTGCGGTTCCGCAGCGGTTTTTTGCGGATTTGCTGCGGTTTTTACCCCTGCGGTTTTCTATAATGGATTGGGTACAAAAACGCTGCAGATTCACAAAAAAGAATTGACATGCTATTTCTTGAAAACCGCAGCGTTTCCGCAGCGGATTTCCCGCAAAGTGTGCACAGCATTTTTTTTTTCTCATTGATTTACATTGTACTGTAAATCAATTGCGGATCTGCACCGTTTCTGCACTGCAAAATACACTGCGGATCCGCAGAGAATCGCAACATGTGCACATACCCTTATGGAAGGGTGCAGAAACGCACAAAGAAGTGACATGGTCCTTTTTTTTTAATCCGCTGCGGATTCCGTGCAGATTTTTCCCCCCATTGATTTACCTAGTACTTTAAGTTCTGCACAGAAAAAAAACATCCGCAGGAAATCCGCAACGTGTGCACATAGCCTTATGTTGTGGAGATGGTCTGGAAATGCGCGCTGCACGTCCCTCTCCGCAGGTGATCCACAGGCGTCCCTGCACGCATAGTAGCCATGGAGTTTCTTACAGTCCTATCCACTGTGCTACAGGAAAGATATATATCCACTTTGCTGTTACACCTGGCCGCTGAGGATATACGCAGTGTCCAACCCGCAGCGTTACTGACCGTGGGAACGTTAAGGCCGGGTGCACACAATCCGGAAGTAACAGTGCATGATTGCTGACTCCAAAGCGCTGAACCGTGTGTGCCCATTATCTGGAGTTGCTGCAGGTTGGACACTACGTATTTATGCAGCATCCAGAAGTTACAGCATAGTGGATGTCTACAGATGCCCACAACTCACCCACGGTGACTGACATGCGGCGCGACTCTCCAGACCACAGCATTTTAATTTCTCTTTAGGGTATGTGCAGAAGTTCAGTAATTGGCAGTTCTTTGGACGCAGGTGATTCTGCATGTGATCAATGAACTGTGGGGGTTCGCCTTGTCCAATACACTGTACAGGTGATATGTATCTTGCGGAGACTGTGTATCTCTGCAAGATAAATTGACACACTGCAGTCTGGAAAGACGCACCACATGTTCGTCTCTGCGGGTGAGCCGCGGTGTGTTTCTTGAAATCCCATCCACTATGCTGTCACATCTGGACGCTGCACAAGTACGCAGTGTACAACCCGCAGCGCTTACTGACTGTGTGCACATATCCTTAGACGCTGTGAATCTGTACAGTTCAGTGAACACTCGGATTCACCTGTGTTCAATAGACGGCAGCGCTTTGCGCACAGCGGACATTAGCTGCTACTTCCTGATCGTGGGCACCCTGCCTTGATGATATTTCTCTTGTGAAGGCTCTCGTCTCCACAAGAGAAATAGACATGCTGCGGTCTGGAGAGACACGCCACATGTCCATCTCTACAGGGAAGCTGCGGGCCTCTGTGGTCACATAGTAGACATGGGAGTTCTAGAAATCCCATCCACTATGCTGTAACATTTGGACGCTACACAAATACGCAGCATCAAACCCGCAGCAACTCCAGATCGTGGGCACATACACTCAGACACACTTTTAACAAGTGGTTTTCTTGTTAAAAAAAAGATGCAGTAATCTCATATATTTTTGTCATCAGATCCTGACGTCCACCCTCAACATGAAGACTACTGGGGATCTGTGAGTCCTATTGGCCCCGAGCTGGTTGTGGTGCAGGAAGCAGCAGAGACCGTAGGGTGGCGATGACACAGGGTGGGGTAATCTGGAAGACCCCTCACCCCTGTATTCTCCATTTACCTTTGGTGTGATGAGATTACCTTCAGCCCCAAGATGTGGAAAACTGAATCCTCGTTCTATGCTTCTGCCATCCGTTGTTATCCATCTCTTTTTACACCTATAGTATAGACTATGTGGGGGGGGGGGATGTTCTATTCATGGGTAAAAAAATATATATTTATCAGAAAATTATTTTTTCTAATGTGTTTTTTGTCTGTCAGGGATCAAAATCGCTCGTACAAGTGTATGAAAATCCCAGATAGCAATGATGTCACTTTTGTGTGTGTGATCTATTTCTACTGTAATGTATAGGATGAACGGTTGCAGTTACTTAAAAAAAAGATTGCTACTGATGGTCTCCCAAGCAAATACATAGGACTGACGGGGTCAGGGTCAGAATAACGATGTCTGGAAGGGTTCAAATTCTCTCCCTCCATGTATGTGAAAAAAGAAACTGATTTTCATGTGTTTGTATCAGTTATTGCAGTCAGCAGGGCCAGCTCCAGATTTTTGTGGGCCCGGGTGAAAAAGTTTCAGTGGGCCCCTTTAACACCACAATTCATGATGCACAGATACGGCAAAGAAATATAGGTATAGTACAATGCCAAAGATTTCACTTCTTACATTACATGAGTGATATCTATTGTAAATTGTACAATCGCTCAGAAACCGGCGAATCTTCGCAGCACACAGTGCATGCCCTGGGGGGAATTCAAAAGTTTTAATTTTAGACTGGAAAGTATAGTCCTCCATACAGTATTATGGGCACCACATAGTGCTCCATACAGAATAATGAGCCTGATATAATGCTTCATACAGTATAATGGACGCCATGTAATGCTCCATACAGAATAATGGGTCTCATGAAATGTTCCTTACAGATTATTGGACCCCAAATAATGCTCCATACAGAATAATGGGCCCCATATAATGCTCCATAGAGAATGGGTCCCATATAATGCTCCATACAGAATAATGGGCCCCATTATAATGCTCCATACAGAATGGGTCCCATATAATGGTCTATACAGAATAATGGGCCCCATATAATGCTCCATAGAGAATGGGTCCCATATAATGCTCCATACAGAATGGGCCCCATATAATGCTCCATAGAGAATGGGTCCCATATAATGCTCCATACAGAATAATGGGCCCCATATAATGCTCCATACAGAATGGGCCCCATATAATGCTCCATAGAGAATGGGTCCGTATAAAGCTCCATATAGAATAATGGGCCCCATATAATGCTCTATACAGAATGGGCCGCATATAATGCTCCATAGAGAATGGGTCCCATATAATGCTCCATACAGAATAATGGGCCCCATATAATGCTCCATAGAGAATGGGTCCCATATAATGCTCCATACAGAATAAAGGAACCCATACAATGTTGCATACAGAATAATAGGCCCCATTTAATGCTCTATACAGAATATGTCCCATTTAATGCACTATACAGTATAATGGACCCCATATAATGCTCCATATAGTATAATATGCCCCATTTCATGCTCTATACAGAATAATTGACCACATATAATGCTCCAAACAGAATAATGGGCCCCATATAATGGTCCCTACAGAATAATTGGCCCCATATATTGCTCCATGCAGAATAATGGACCCAATATAATGCTCCATACTGAATAATGGGCCCCATATAATGCTCCATACATAAAAAATAAATAATCAAATACTTACCTCTCGTTCCCCGCTGACTGCAGCTCCACTCTCCTCAGCTCCAGTGTCTCCAGCCTATTCTGGCTGTCTAATGCTCAGCACAGATGGCGTGCTATAGTGACGTCACCATGCCCTCTGCCCTGAGACGTCTGAAGGTTAGAAGACGCAGAAGAGACTAGACCTGTAGCCTGCGGGGGATGAGGAGAGGTGAGTATTACTACTTTAAAACATAGGGGAGGACCCGGTACGAGCATATGCGCCTGTGCTGGCACCCGGACCCCTGACCAATGGGCCCCGCAGCATGCCGGTTTCCCCGACCGCGAGTGGGCCCTCCTATTTGCTCAGGGCCCCATCGGCAATTTTCTATTTTGCTTAAAGAAAATAAATAATTGTTTAAAAAGTCACTGACGGTGAAAACTCTCCCAAGCCACTGATGAAATCAGTCCCTTTTTTCCTCGTACATGGGGGGAAAAATGACTTTTTAATAAATCCTTACAGATGCGATTATACTAGTATCCTGACCTCTATATCCTTAAGCACTATGTATTTGCTGTGTTCTAAATATATTAGGGAGATTTTATTATTTGCTGAGGGTTTTTTTGTTTGTTTTTTGCTGATGATGTGACTTGCCAACGTTTTTAATACTGTTGCACATTGTGTAATTTACGCTGTTTTAAGGCCCTTGATAAGTAGCAAATCTTGCATGTAATGGAGTAATTGGCTTTTTCACTACATATGTAATAGAGGGCTCTTTTGTATAAAACTTACAATCTTCATAGCACTCTCTGTCTGAACTGGGCCCTTTAGGGTATGTGCACACGTTGCGGATTCGTGTGCAGATTTTTCCGCGCCTGCGGATTTCCTGCGGATTCCACCTGCGGTTTTACACCTGCGGATTCTAATTATGGAGCAGGTGTAAACCGCTGTGGAATCCGCACAAAGAATTGACATGCTGCGGAAAATAAACCGCAGCGTTTCCGCGCAATTTTCCGCAGCATGTGCACTGCGGATTTGTAGAAAAAACGCATCCTGCAAAAGTGCTTGCAGGATGCGTTTTTTCTCCATTGACTTGCATTAGCGACGCAGTGCGACACATTGCCACACGTCACAACCGTCGTGCGACGGTTGCGTCGGACCGTCGCCACCAAAAAACGTTGCATGTAACTCCGCCCCCGCCTCCCCGCACCTCACAATGGGGCAGCGGATGAGTTGAAAAACAGCATCCGCTGCCCCCGTTGTGCGGCGCTTCCACAGTATGCGTCGGTGCGCCGCAACGTCGCATTGCGACGTGCAGTGCACGACGCTAATGTGAAAGCCTTAGTATGTAGCAGTACAGACACAGAGGCTATTAACTGCATAAAGTGTATGAGAACATTATGCGAGGAACCTGATTATGTTTTTTTTTTTTTTGTAATAGGCCACACAGGGATAGTTAGGTTAATGCATTGAGG
Source organism: Ranitomeya variabilis (assembly GCF_051348905.1). Classification (NCBI taxonomy): domain Eukaryota; kingdom Metazoa; phylum Chordata; class Amphibia; order Anura; family Dendrobatidae; genus Ranitomeya; species Ranitomeya variabilis. The sequence goes on along the minus strand of NC_135234.1, from coordinate 486,193,721 downwards.
CGGTAGGCCAATCTGAACAAATGAGTTTTTAGGGCACGCTTAAAACTGTGGGGATTGGGGATTAATCGTATTAACCTAGGTAGTGCATTCCAAAGAATCGGCGCAGCACGTGTAAAGTCTTGGAGACGGGAGTGGGAGGTTCTGATTATTGAGGATGCTAACCTGAGGTCATTAGCGGAGCGGAGGGCACGGGTAGGGTGGTAGACTGAGACCAGAGAGGAGATGCAGGGTGGTGCTGAGCCATGGAGAGCTTTGTGGATGAGGGTAGTAGTTTTGTACTGGATTCTGAAGTGGATGGGTAGCCAGTGTAATGACTGGCACAAGGTAGAGGCATCGGTGTAACGGTTGGTGAGGAATATGATCCTGGCTGCAGCATTCTGGACAGATTGGAGCGGGGAGAGTTTGGTAAGAGGGAGGTCGATTAGTAGAGAGTTACAATAGTCCAGACGAGAATGAATAAGTGAAACAGTAAGAGTTTTTGCAAAGTCGAAAGTAAGAAAAGGGCGAATTCTAGAAATGTTTTTGAGATGCAGATAAGAAGAGCGAGCCAGTGATTGGATGTGGTGGGTGAATGAAAGCTTGGAATCAAGTATGACCCCAAGGCAGTGGGCATGTTTCTTTGGAGTAATGGTGGAACCGCACACGGAGATGGCAATGTCAGGCAAAGGTAGGTTAGTAGAGGGAGAGAACACGAGTAGTTCAGTTTTTGACAGGTTCAGTTTCAGATAGAGGGAGGACATGATGTTAGAGACAGCGGTAAGACAATCACTGGTGTTCTAAAAAGGTCGGCATGATAACAGGAGAAGAAGTGTATAATTGGGTGTCGTCTGTTATGATCCTTAGTGGTTGAGGATCACAAATTACTCCAGCTAAGTAACATACATAGGACAAGCTCTAGGGAGGGGGCAAACTGGACTGACCGCAAATCTGAACCTATCCAAACACACTAGAAGTAGCCGGTGAACGTGTCTAAAAATCCTAGACGTCTCGAGCCAGCCTGAGGAACTAACTACCCCTAGAGAGAAAGAAAGACCTCTCTTGCCTCCAGAGAAATAATCCCCAAAGAAATAGAAGCCCCCAACATATAATAACGGTGAGGTAAGAGGAAGGCACATACACAGGGGTGAAAACAGATTTAGCAAATGAGGCCCACTAATACTAGATAGCAGAAAATAGTAAAGGGGTCTGTGCGGTCAATAAAAAACCCTTACAAAAAATCCACACTGAGATTTCAAGAACCCCCGCACCAACTAACGGTGTGGGGGGGAGAAACTCAGTCCCCTAGAGCAACCAGCAAGCGAGGAAATCACATTTTAGCGAGCTGGACTAAAAACATAATAAATGCTGATAATCAAAAAATGATCAAACAAAAACTTAGCTTGTCTTGGAGAGACTGGGAGCAAGGTAGTCACAAGGAATCTGAAGAGCACTGAATACATTGAGAGCAGGCAAGGAACTGAGTATCCAGGTGAACTAAATAGGAAACCAACCAAGGATAACGAACCAGCTGATGCTGCCAACCTGCAGAAAGACAACACTACACAGTACCGCTTGTGACCACTAGAGGGAGCCCAAAAACAGAGTTCACAACAGTCGTCAGCATAGAGATGGTACTGGAAACCAAATCTACTGATTGTTTGTCCAATAGGGGCAGTATACAAAGAGAAGAGGAGGGGGCCTAGGACTGATCCTTGAGGAACCCCAACAGTAAGGGGAAGGTGAGAGGAGGAACCAGCAAAACATATAGTGAAGGATCGGTCAGAGAGATAGGAGGAGAACCAGGAGAGAATGGTGTCCTTGAGGCCGATGGAGCGGAGCATAGTGAGGAGGAGCTGATGATCCACAGTATCGAATGCTGCGGAGAGATCCAAGAGAATTAGCATGGAGTAGTGACCATTAGATTTAGCTGTTAGTAGGTCATTAGAGACTTTAGTGAGGGCAGTTTCAGTAGAGTGTAAAGAGCGGAAGCCAGATTGAAGAGGGTCGAGAAGAGAGTTATCTGAGAGATAGTGGGTAAGACGGGAGTGGACCCGGCGTTCGAGGAGTTTAGAGATGAAGGGAAGATTAGAGACAGGTCTATAATTAGCGGCACAGTTTTGGTCGAGGGATGTTTTTTTAAGTAATGGATGTATGATGGCATGCTTAAATGAGGAGGGAAAAATACCGGAAGTGAGAGAAAGGTTGAATATTTTTGTTAGGTGAGAGGTGACAGCCGGGGAAAGGGACTGGAGGAGATGTGACGGGATGGGGTCACTGGTGCAAGTGGTCGGGCGAGAAGATGCAAGGAGCCTGATTACTTCTTCTTCTGTAACTGGTTCAAAGTCAGAGAGTGAACTAGATGCTGTGGGGGAGGGAGGACAGTGCATGGTATGAAGAGATTGGGAGATGATTTCCTGTCGAATGTGGTCAATTTTTTCTTTGAAGTAATTGGCCAGATCATCAGCGCGGAGATCCGTGGTTGGGGACTGCTCTCTTGGGTTGAGTAGGGACTGGAAAGTGTCAAAGAGATGTTTAGGGTTATTTGACAGTGAGGTGATGAGGGTGTTGAAATAGGTTTGTTTGGAGAGGTGAAGGGCAGAGTTGTATGTTTTTAGCATGAACTTATAATGGATGAAATCTTCAGGTAGATTAGATTTTCTCCACAGACGTTTGGTGCACAGTTGAAATGAACATACATGTTGCAATTATCCCCACCTCCTCCAAGTTTTACGGTTGTTTTCTCAAGGTTGCTACACTTGGTAATTGTCTAAAGTGGGAAATGTTTCAGTCATAACATTTACCTTTTTATTAAAACTCCTATCTATTCTTAAGAACAGAGGGCTTTTTAATTCCATAGTTTTCAGATGTAGCCGGTAACCTAAACAAGGAGCAATTGTCCATCAAGTAGTGCAGCTCTTGTATGCTTTTTGCTATGGAGTTTGAAAGCACTGGGTGGAGACACGGGGAGTCAGTGAGCACATGGACCAGGGCTCATCAAACTGAACACCCTCTCTCCTTTCCCGTGGGCCTAATACTACTCAGGTGAGGGTAAAACAGTGTGGCAATACTTTATGGAACCACCAAACAGACAATAACATGCAGAACAGCCCCAGCAAAATACCCAAGATGATGCAAAATTCAATCTCACCCTTTTGCTGGCTTGCCGGGAATAGAGCAGCTGTGACTTCGGGGCTTCCAGGGCCGACTAACCCCACCAGTGGCACCCTGCTTTTAGTTGGCACCCACAGGGAGGAGGCTTATATATTGGGTAATCAACATTAGCAAACATCAATTGTTCAATTACCCTATGTCCCGGTCCCCCAAAGATAGCAGACAATAATGTGCAGCAAATAGCAACTGAAGGACAACATTCAGGCTCACCTGATTGCTGGATTCAACCAGCTTGATTGTTACTGCCCTCTCACGATGTTGTAGAGACAAAGCTAGCTCTGCTGGTAACAGTGGACAGTTTGGGCCAATTGTGCCGCCATGTTGCTGGTCTATTTTGTCGGTCATTCAGGAAAGCCCCCTGGCAAGCAAGAAGCCAGGAGGCTGATTAGTGTTAGCCCTCCAAAAGTTGTAATGAAAATAATCCTGTAAAGTAATACTGGGGGACAGTAGTAGTGGTAGAAAAATACATACTTATTTGTGTAAGATGTTATTTTTACAAGCCAAAAAAAAGGTCAAATTTTTACTGGAAGAAAATGTCTCTAAACTGCATTTCTTGGCAGGCAGGTGTGGAGGTCAGAGTGTCTTGGATATTTAATACATATGGGCCACGTATGCACATGGATGATGGAAGCCTTGTCAGTAACTTTGTACTACAGGGAGAGCCGTTAACTGTAAGTACCAAATGGCAAACTGTACTGGTCTAAATGACCTCTAATGGGCTTAATCTAATTGAAGGATGGTGTAAACATCCTGTCCGAGTCACGCTGTGATGGTATTCATTAAGGAACAGGGGCCTCAAACTGTCCCTGGAAGCTGGGACATTAACTATCACTGTCCTGGGGGTACCCTTGAATGTAGAGAGGCCCAGGTCTCCAACCTTACTCTGTCTCCTCATGAGACATGGTACAGAAATGTAAGGTAAACCAAACACAAAGACAAAACAGGGATAACAGAAAACCTCTAACATACAAAAGCACTCACCAACAATAGAGAGTAGGATAGTGACAGGGGGGAATAAACTAAATGGGAATAGGGAAAAGATAGACACACACGTACTTCAGCAAACTTCAGATCACTCCAACCCCAAACTCCTCAGCTTTTTAACAGACAGCACAGGAAGATGAATATTTCACTAGCAAGGACTAAACTCCCAGAGATTGTATATATAAAGGGAGTAAATGATAAGCAGTTGCAGCTGAGAACAACCAGGCTGTATGGTATCAGCCACCATGGAAAGGGTTACTCTCAGCACTGAAGGAAAGGAAATCCATTTGAAATAGGACATGAATCACACCATCTCTAAAGAAGACCTGCGATTCATTACCTGACCATCTAACTCCAGGTCTTCCAGGGGGACGTGACACCCTCGTGACAGTCCATTCAGCACCTCCACTCATTCTATTTTCTGCGCCAAACCTTTGGGTGTGATTAAAGGAAAGAAATTGGGCTCTATACTATACATGATGGAATGAATGAAGATCAAATGACTTTTTGACATAACTTTTAATAAGCTAAGAGAAGTTGATTGCATAACTAGCAAATAGAATTGGCCATCATCGACATCCTCCTTGGCTGTCCTCGACATCCTCCTCGGCCGTCCTCGACATCCTCCTCCTTCGTCCTCGACATTGTCTTCCTCCTCCTCTTCCTCGTTCTCGTCCGTCCTTGACATCGTCTTCCTCCTCCTCGTCCGTCCTCGACATTGTCTTCCTCCTCGTCCATCCTCGACATCGTCCTCCTCCTCCTCATCTGTCCTCAACATCGTCCTCCTTGTCTGGTCTGCCGGTCTCCTTTTTGGCTGTCCTCGTCATCGTCCCCCTCCCCGACATCGTACTCCTCCTTGGCTGTCCTAAATATCCTCATCCTCCTCAGCCATCCTCGACATCCTCCTCTTCCAGCCTCGACATCTTCCTCCTCCTTGTCTGTCCTCAACATCTTCATCCTTCTCGTCCATCCTCGACATCGTCGTCCTCCTCGTCCATCCTCGACATAGTCGTCCTCCTCCTCGTCCGTCCTTGACATAGTCATCCTCCTTGGCCGTCCTCGACATCCTCCTCCTCCATCTTCAACATCCTCCTCCTCGTCTGTCCTTGACATAGTCTTCCTCCTCGTCTTCCTCCTTCTCGTCCGTCCTTGACATCATCCTCCTTGTCCATCCTCGACATCGTCCTCCTCGTCTGGTCTGCCAGTCTCCTCCTTGGCCATCTTCCTCATCATCGTTCCCCTCCTCGACATCGTCCTCCTCCTCGGCTGTCCTAAACATCCTCGGCCATTCTCGACATCCTCCTCGTCCGTCCTTGACATCCTTTTCCTCTTTCTCGTCCGTCCTCGACATCGTCCTCCTCCTCCTTGTCTGGTCTGACGGTCTCCTCCTTGGACGTCCTCATCGTCCCCCTCCTCGACATCGTCCTCCTCCTCGACATCGTCCTCCTCTTCTTCCTTCTCGTCCGTCCTTGACATCGTCTTCCTCCTCCTCGTCCGTCCTCGACATTGTCCTCCTCCTCGTCCATCCTCGACATCCTCCATCTCCTCGTCCGTCCTTGAGATCATCTTCCTCCTCCTCCTCGTCCGTCCTCGACATTGTCCTCTTTGTCCATCCTCGACATCCTCCTTCTCCTCGTCCGTACTTGACATCGTCTTCCTCCTCATCCATCCTCGACATCGTTCTCCTCCTCCTCGTCTGTCCTCAACATCATCCTCCTCCTCGTCTGGTCTGCCGGTCTCCTTTTTGGGTGTCCTCATCATCGTCCCCCTCCTCGACATCGTACTCCTCCTTGGCTATCCTAAATATCCTCAGCCATCCTCGACATCTTCCTCTTCCTGCATCGACATCTTCCTCCTCCTTGTCCGTCCTCAACATCTTCGTCCTTCTCGTCCGTCCTCGACATCGTCATCGTCCATCCTCGACATAGTCGTCCTCCTCCTGGTCCGTCCTCGACATAGTCGTCCTCCTTGGCCGTCCTCGACATCCTCCTCCTTCATCTTCAACATCCTCGTCCGTCCTCGACATAGTCTTCCTCCTCATCTTCCTCCTTCCCGTCCATCCTTGACTTCGTCCTCCTCCTCGTCTGGTCTGCCAGTCTCCTCCTTGGCCATCCTCATCATCGTTCCCCTCCTCGACATCATCCTCCTCCTTGGCTGTCCTAAACATTCTCGGCCGTCCTCGACATCCTCCTCCTCGTCCGTCCTCGACATCTTTCTCCTCTTCCTCGTCCGTCCTCGACATCCTCCTCCTCGTCTGGTCTGACGGTCTCCTCCTTGGACGTCCTCATCATCGTCCCCCTCCTCGACATCGTCCTCCTCCTCGACATCGTCCTCCTTCTCTTCTTCCTTCTCCGTCCTTGACATCGTCTTCCTCCTCCTCGTCAGTCCTCGACATTGTCCTCCTCCTCCTCGTCTGTCCTCGACATTGTCCTCCTCCTCCTCGTCCGTCCTCGACATTGTCCTCCTCCTCGTCCGTCCTCGACATTGTCCTCCTCATCCATCCTCGACATCCTCCTACTCGTCCGTACTTGACATCGTCTTCCTCCTCGTCCTCCTCCTCGTCTGTCCTCAACATCGTCCTCCTCCTCGTCTGGTCTCCCAGTCTCCTTTTTGGGTGTCCTTGTCATCGTCCCCATCCTCGACATCGTCCTCCTCCTTGGCTGTCCTAAATATCCTCATCCTCAGTCATCCTCGACATCCTCCTCTTCCTGCCTCGACATCTTCCTCCTCCTTGTCCGTCCTCAACATTTTCGTCCTTCTCGTCCATCCTCGACATCGTCATCATCCATCCTCGACATAGTCGTCCTCGACATAGTCGTCCTCCTTGGCCGTCCTCGACATCCTCCTCTTTCATCTTCTACATCCTCCTCCTCGTCTGTCCTCCACATAGTCTTCCTCCTCGTCTTCCTCCTTCTCGTCCGTCCTTGACATCGTCCTCCTTGTCCGTCCTCGACATCGTCCTCCTCCTCGTCTGCTCTGCCAGTCTCCTCATTGGCCGTCTTCATCATCGTTCCCCTCCTCGACATCGTCTTCCTCCTCGGCTGTCCTAAACATCCTCGGCCATCCTCGACATCCTCCTCCTTGTCCGTCCTCGACATCTCTCTCCTCTTTCTCGTCCGTCCTCGACATCCTCCTCCTCGTCCGTCCTCGACATCTTTCTCCTCTTCCTCGTCCGTCCTCGACATCCTCCTCCTTGTCTGGTCTGACGGTTTCCTCCTTGGACGTCCTCATCATCGTCCCCCTCCTCGACATCGTCCTCCTCCTCGACATCCTCCTCCTCTTCCTCCTTCTCCTCTGTCCTTGACATCATCTTCCTCTTCCTCCTCGTCCATCCTCGACATTGTCCTCCACCTCCTCGTCCATCCTCGACATCCTCCTTCTCCTCGTCCGTCCTCAAGATCATCTTCCTCCTCATCTTCCTCCTTCTCGTCCGTACTTGACATTGTCCTCTTCGTCCATCCTCGACATCCTCCTCCTCGTCCGTACTTGACATCGTCTTCCTCCTCGTCCATCCTCGACATCGTCCTCCTCCTCCTCATCTGTCCTCAACATCGTCCTCCTCGTCTGGTCTGCCGGTCTCCTTTTTGGCTGTCCTCGTCATCGTCCCCCTCCCCGACATCGTACTCCTCCTTGGCTGTCCTAAATATCCTCATCCTCCTCAGCCATCTTTGACATCCTCCTTTTCCAGCCTCGACATCTTCTTCCTCCTTGTCCGTCCTCAACATCTTCGTCCTTCTTGTCCGTCCTCGACATCGTCATCGTCCTCATCCTCGACATAGTCGTCCTCCTCCTTGTCCGTCCTCGACATAGTCATCCTCCTTGGCCGTCCTCGACATCCTCCTCCTCCTCCATCTTCAACATCCTCCTCCTCGTCCGTCCTTGACATAGTCTTCCTCCTCGTCTTCCTCCTTCTCGTCCGTCCTTGACATCGTCCTCCTTGTCCGTCCTCGACATCGTCCTCCTCGTCTGGTCTGCCAGTCTCCTCCTTGGCCGTCCTCATTATCGTCCCCCTCCTCGACATCATCCTCCTCCTCGGCTGTCCTAAACATCCTCTGCCGTCCTGGACATCAATCTCCTCTTCCTCGTCGGTCCTCGACATCGTCCTCTTCCTCGTCTGCTCTGACGGTCTCCTCCTTGGACGTCCTCATCATCGTCCCCCTCCTCGACATCGTCCTCCTCGGCTATTCTAAACATCCTCATCCTCCTAGGCCTTCCTCGACAACCTTCTCCTCGACATCGTCCTCCTCCTCGACATCATCCTCGGCTGTCCTAAACATCCTCATCCTCCTCGGCCTTCCTTGATATCTTCCTCCTCAACATCGTCGTCCTCCTCGTCCGTCCTCTACATCGTCGTCCTCCTCCTCGTCTGTCCTCGACATAGTTGTCGTTCCTCCTCGACATCGTTGTCCTCCTGCTCCTCGTCCATCCTTGATATTGTCCTTCTCCTCCTTGTCCATCCTCAACATCGTCGGTCTCCTTGTCCATCCTCCTCTTCGTCCGTCCTCAACATCGTCCTCCTCCTCATCGTCCGTCCTCCTCGTTCTCCTCTTTCAGTCTGGCGGTCCGCGACCACCTCTTCCAGTCCAGTCGGTCCGCAAACACCTCCTCTTCCTCCTCCTCATCAACCTACTCCTGTGCGTCAGTCTGCGACCTTTTCCTCGTGTTCCTCGTCATCCTCTGTTGGTTCGCAACCTCCTCCTCCTCGTCAACCTCTATCGGTCCGCTACCTCCCCCTCGTACTCAGTTGGTCTGCTACCTCCTCCTCGTCATCCTCCATCGGTCTGCTACCTCCTCCTCGTCGCCTTCCGTTGGTCCACAACCTCCTCGTGTTCCTCGTCGTCCTTCGGTCCACAACCTCCTCCTCATCGTCCGTTGGTCCACAACCACCTCCTCCTCGTCATCCGCTGGTCCACTACCTCGTCGTCGTCCTCCGTGGGTGCGCTACCTCCTCCTCGTTGACCTCCGTCGGTCCGCTACTTCCTCCTCGTCATCCTCCATTGGTCCGCGACATCCTTCTCGTCGTCCGTCGGTCCGCTACCCCTCCTCACCCTTAGTCAGTCTGCAACTTCCTCCTCGTCATCGTCCTCCGTTGTTCCACTACCTCTTCCTGGTTGTCCTCTGTCGGTCCGCTACCTCCTCCTCATCCATTAGCCCGCTACCTCCTCGTCATCCTCCGTCGGTCCGCTACTTCCTCGTCCTCCGTCGGTCCGCTACCTCCTCCTCGTCATCCTCCGTTAGTCCGCGACCTCCTCCTCGTCGTCCTTCGTTGGTCCGCTACCTCCTCCTCAGTCAGTCTTCTACTTCCTCCTCGTCGTCGTCCTCCATCGGTCTGCTACCTTCTCGTCGTCCTCCGTTGGTCCGCGACCTCCTCCTCGTGTACCTCGTCATCCTTCGTCGGTCCGCAACCTCCTCATTATCCATCGGTCCGCTACCTCCTCATCATCCGTCGGTCCGCTATCTCCTCCTCCTCGTTCTCCGTCTGTCCGCTACTTCCTCCATTGGTCTGCTACCTCCTCATTGACCTCCGTCAGTCCGCTACTTTCTCCTCGTCGACCTCCGTTGGTCTGCGACATCCTTCTCGTCGTCCGTCGGTCCGCTACCCCTCCTCATCCTCAGTCAGTCTGCTACTTCCTCCTCGTCATCGTCCTCCGTCGTTCCACTACCTCTTCCTGGTTGTCCTCTGTCGGTCCGCTACCTCCTCCTCGTCCATTGGTCCGCTACCTCCTCCTCGTCCATTGGTCTGCTACCTCCTCGTCGTCCTACGTCGGTCTTCGACCTCCTCCTCATCGTCCTCCGTTGGTCCGCGACCTCCTCCTCGTGTACCTCGTCGTCCTACGTCGGTCCGCAACCTCCTCATCATCCGTCGGTCCGCTACCTCCTCATCATCCGTCGGCCCGCTACCACCTCCTTCTCCTCGTTCTCCGTCTGTCCGCTACTTCCTCCATCGGTCTGCTACCTCCTCATCATCGTTCTCAGTTGGTCCGTGACCTCCTCCTCCTCCTCAGTTGGTCCTCGACCTCCTCCTTGTCCTCTATCAGTCTGCTACCTTCTCCTCGTCCTCTGTCGGTCCATTATCTCCTCCCCGTCCTCTGTCGGTCCGCTACCTCCTCCTCGTGTTCCTTGTCGTCCTCTGACGGTCCCCGACTTCCTTGTCATCATACTCCTCTGCTCCATCGGTCCCCGACCTCCTCCTCTGTTTGTTTGCGACCTCCTCTTCATCCTCCATCAGTTCGCAACCTCCTTCTCGTCGTCATTCTCAGTCGGTCCGCAACCACCTCCTCGTCATCCTCCATCGGTCCGCAACCTCCTCCTTGTTATCATTCTCCGTCGGTCCGCTACCTCCTCCTCGTGTTCTTTGTCGTCCTCCGTCGGTCACTGACCTCCTCCTCGTCATCCTCATCCGCTCCATTGATCCCCGACCTCCTCCTCTGTCAGTCCACGACCTCATTCTCCATCCGTCCGCGACCTCCTTCTAGTCGTCATTCTCAGTCAGTTTGCAACCTCCTCCTCGTCCTTAGTCGGTCCGCGACCTCCTCGTCGTGTTCCTCTGTCTGTCCGCGACCTCCTCCTCGTCATCATCCTCTGTCGGTCTGCAACCTCCTCCTCTTCGTCGTCCCTAGTCGGTCCGCGACCTTCTCCTCGTCGTTGTCCTGCGTCAGTCCGCAACCTCCACCTCTTCGTCATCCTCTGTCAGATCGCGACCTCCTTCTTATGTTCTCCGTCATCCTTAGTTGGTCCGCGACCTCCTCCTCCTCTTCCGTTCCGTCGGTCCGTGACCTCCTCTGTTGTGAACTATACTTCTTGGCTCCCTCTTGTGGTCACTAGTGGTATGGCACTGGGATTGTCTTTCCCCAGCTTGGTACCCACCTGGTTCGTTAGGCCAGGGGTGTTGCTATTTAAACTTCCTGGATTCTTAGTCTGGTGCCTGGCATCGTTGTAATCAGTTCATTTCTGTTTGCTCCTGTCTGCTGGTCCTGGTTCTTTGCAAGATAAGCTAAGTCCTGCTTCCTTATTTTTTGTTTATCTGCATTGTTCTAATTTTTGTCCAGCTTGTACAAAATGTGATTCCTGATATTGCTGGAAGCTCTAGGGGGCTGATATTCTCCCCCCACACCGTTAGTCGGTTCGGGGGTTCTTGAATATTCAGCGTGGATATTTTGATAGGGTTTTTTGCTGACCGTATAAGTCATCTTCCTATATTCTGCTATTAGTCAGTGGGCCTCTCTTTGCTAAAACCTAGTTCATTCTTACGTTTGTCTTTTCTTCTTACCTCACCGTTATTATTTGTTGGGGGCTTGTATATAACTTTGGGGTCTTTCCTCTGGAGGCAAGAAAGGTCTATTTTTCCCTTATAGGGTTAGTTAGTTCTCCGGCTGGCGCGAGACGTCTAGAATCAATGTAGGTACGTTCCCCGGCTACTGCTAGTTGTTTGTGCTAGGATCAGGTATACGGTCAGCCTAGTTACCACTGCCCTATGAGCTGGTTTTTGTGTTTGCAGACTTTGCTGAAACCTCTGAGACCCTCTGCCATTGGGGTCATAACAGTATGCCAGGCCTAAGTGAATGGTTAATGCATTGCAGAAGTGGGATTAAAAGAAAAGAAATTCTGAGTTGTTTTTTTTTTTTTTTCTTCCTCCCCTTTTTCTCTGAGTGGCTTTAAGCTTTGCTGCAGACATGAATGTCCAGACTCTGATTACTAGTGTGGATCAGCTTGCTGCACGTGTGCAGAGCATTCAGGATTTTGTTACTAGTAGTCCTATGTCAGAACCTAAAATACCTATTCCTGAGCTGTTCTCTGGAGATAGATTTAAATTTAGGAATTTTAGGAATAATTGTAAATTGTTTCTATCTTTGAGACCTCGTTCGTCTGGAGACTCAGCTCAGCAAGTTAAAATTGTTATCTCCTTCTTGCGGGGTGACCCTCAGGATTGGGCTTTCTCGTTGGCGCCAGGAGATCCGGCATTGGCAAATATTGATGCGTTTTTTCTGGCGCTCGGATTGCTTTATGAGGAGCCCAATCTTGAAATTCAGGCAGAAAAAGCTTTGCTGGCTATCTCTCAGGGCCAGGATGAAGCTGAAGTGTATTGCCAAAAATTTCGGAAATGGTCCGTGCTTACTCAGTGGAATGAGTGTGCTCTGGCCGCAAATTTCAGAAATGGCCTTTCTGAAGCCATTAAGAATGTGATGGTGGGTTTCTCCATTCCTACAAGTCTGAATGATTCTATGGCGCTGGCCATTCAGATTGACCGGCGTTTGCGGGAGCGCAAATCCGCTAATCCTCTGGTGGTGTTGTCTGAACAGACACCTGATTCAATGCAATGTGATAGACGTCAGAATGGGTTGTGTTTTTACTGTGGTGATTCTACACATGTTATATCAGCATGCTCTAAACGCCTAACAAAGGTTGTTAGTCCTGTCGCCATTGGTAATTTGCAACCTAAATTTATTTTGTCTGTGACTTTAATTTGCTCATTGTCTTCCTACCCTGTTATGGCGTTTGTGGATTCAGGTGCTGCCCTGAGTCTTATGGACTTGTCGTTTGCCAAGCGCTGTGGTTTTGTTCTGGAGCCTTTGGTAAATCCTATCCCTCTTAGAGGAATTGATGCTACGCCATTGGCGGAAAATAAACCACAGTTTTGGACACAAGTGACCATGTGCACGACTCCTGAACATCGGGAGGTGATTCGTTTTCTTGTTCTGCATAAAATGCATGATTTGGTCGTTTTGGGTCTGCCATGGTTACAGACCCATAATCCAGTTTTGGATTGGAGGGCTATGTCTGTGTCAAGTTGGGGCTGTCAGGGAATTCATTGCGATTCCCCGCCGGTGTCTATTGCTTCCTCTACTCCTTCAGAAGTTCCTGAGTATTTGTTTGACTATCAGGATGTATTCAGTGAGTCCAGGTCCAGTGTTCTTCCTCCTCATAGGGACTGTGACTGCGCTATAGATTTGATTCCGGGTAGTAAATTTCCTAAGGGAAGATTATTTAATCTGTCTGTACCTGAGCATGCCGCAATGCGTTCTTGTTATGACCCCAATGGCAGAGGGTCTCAGAAATAGTTTCTAAGTCTGCAAACACAAAAACCAGCTCATAGGGCAGTGGTAACTGATCTGACCATATATCTAATCCTAGCACCACAAATACCAGCAGCCGGGGAACGTGCCTACGTTGATTCTAGACATCTCGCGCCAGCCGGAGAACTAACTAACCCTAGAAGGGAAAAGAAAGACCTTTCTTGCCTCCAGAGAAAAAAACCCCAAAAGTTGGATACAAGCCCCCAACAAATAATAACGGTGAGGTAAGAGGAAAAGACAAACGTAAGGATGAGATAGGTATTTAGCAAAGAGAGGCCCACTAGCTAATAGCAGAATATAGTAAGATAACTTATATGGTCAGCAAAAACCCTATCAAAAATATCCACGCTGGATATTCAAGAACCCCCGAACCGTCTAACGGCCCGGGGGGAGAACTGTTGTGAATTTGGATTCTGGGCTCCCCCGGTGGCCGCTTGTGGAATTGGACTTGTCATCCTCTTTCCTGTTTCACCTGTTTCCATCAGTAGTGGGTGTCGCTATTTAAGCTCATTTCTCTGGTGGTTTCTTGCCGGTCAACAATGTTATCTGATGCCTCTCAGTGCTTGTTCCTGCTTCTGACAACTACTAGATAAGTTGGACTTTTGTCCATGTTTTGTTTTGCCTATTTGTTCCAGTTCACAGCTGAAGTTTTGTTACTGTGTCTGGAAAGCTCTCGTTGATCAGGGATTGCTACTCTGGTGTTATGAGTTAATGCCAGAGTTTAAGGTAATCTCTGGATGGTGTTTTGTTAGTGTTTTTCTGCTGACCATGAAAGTATACTATCTGTCTTCTGCTATCTAGTAAGCGGACCTCAAATTTGCTAAGACTATTTTCCTGCTGCGTTTGTTGTTTCATCTGAACTCACCGTCATTATATGTGGGGGGCTACTGTCTTCTTTGGAATATTTCTCTAGAGGTGAGCCAGGTCTTATATTTCCCTCTGCTAGCTATTTAGGTCTTAGGCCAGAGCTGGGCATCTAGCAATAAATAGGAAATGCTACCTGGCTATTTCTAGTTGCGCGGCAGGCTTAGTTCATGGTCAGTATAGTTCCATCTTCCGAGAGCTTGTCCCTCTATAGGCTTGCTATGATCTCTGCCTGCAGAGATCATGACAGTTTGACCGGCCTATAAAGTGTTAAAGACCCAGGTTGAGAAAGGAGAGTTATAAGAAGTCTGCTGGAATTGTTTTTTTTTTTTTTTTTTTTCCTCCAGTTTGCCTTGCTGCAGTCTTTTTTCTCTCTCTCCTCCTAATCTCTGTATGGCTCTGTGTGCACCTGACAATAATGGATCTTCAGAGTGTAACTGCGGGTTTGAATAATCTCATCACGAAAGTACAAAATTTACAAGATTTTGTGGTACATGCTCCAGTATCTGAGCCGAGAATTCCTTTGCCGGAGTTCTTCACAGGGAATAGAGCTAGCTTCCAGAATTTCCGAAATAATTGTAAGCTTTATTTGTCCCTGAAGTCTCGTTCAGCTGGAGACCCTGCTCAGCAGGTTAGGATTGTGATTTCCTTGCTCAGGGGTGACCCTCAAGATTGGGCCTTCTCATTGCCAGCAGGGGATCCTGCGTTGCGCGATGTGGATGCGTTTTTTCTGGCCTTGGGCTTGCTTTATGAGGAACCTCATTTGGAACTTCAGGCAGAAAAAACTTTGATGGCACTATCTCAGGGGCAAGACGAAGCTGAGGTTTACTGCCAAAAATTCCGTAAATGGTCTGTGCTTACTCAGTGGAATGAGTGCGCCTTGGCGGCAACTTTCAGAGAAGGTCTCTCTGATGCCGTTAAGGATGTTATGGTGGGGTTCCCTGTGCCTGCAGGTCTGAATGAGTCCATGACAATGGCTATTCAGATTGATAGGCGTCTGCGGGAGCGCAAACCGGTGCACCATCTGGCGGTGTCTATGGAAAAGACGCCAGAAAGTATGCAGTGTGATAGAATTCTGTCCAGGAGCGAGCGACAGAATTTTAGACGGAAGAATGGATTGTGCTTCTATTGTGGGGATTCTACTCATGTTATATCAGCATGCTCTAGGCGTACAAAGAAGCTTGATAAGTCTGTTTCCATTGGCACCATTCAGTCTAAGTTTATTTTGTCTGTAACCCTGATTTGCTCTTTGTCATCCATTGCCACGGACGCCTATGTTGACTCTGGCGCCGCTCTGAGTCTTATGGATTGGTCCTTTGCCAATCGTTGTGGTTTTGATTTAGAGCCTTTGGAGACTCTTATTCCTCTGAAGGGGATTGACTCCACCCCATTGGCTAATAATAAACCACAATACTGGACACAAGTAACCATGCGTATCAATCCGGATCACCAGGAGATTATTCGTTTCCTGGTGCTGTATAATTTACATGACGATTTGGTGCTGGGATTGCCATGGTTGCAGTCTCACAATCCAGTCTTGGACTGGAGAGCAATGTCTGTGTTGAGCTGGGGATGTAAGGGTATTCATGGGGACTTACCTTTGGTTTCTATTTCGTCGTCCATTCCCTCTGAAGTCCCTGAGTTCCTCTCAGATTATCAAGACGTCTTTGACGAACCCAAGCTTGGGTCGTTACCTCCGCACCGTGAGTGCGATTGTGCCATAGATTTGATACCGGGTTGCAAATATCCAAAGGGTCGTTTGTTTAATCTGTCTGTGCCGGAACATGCTGCTATGCGGGAATATATAAAGGAGTCTTTGGAAAAGGGACATATTCGTCCATCTTCTTCTCCCTTGGGAGCTGGGTTTTTCTTTGTCTCAAAAAAGGACGGCTCTTTGAGACCATGTATTGATTATCGGCTTCTGAATAAGATCACTGTTAAGTACCAATACCCATTGCCATTGCTTACTGATTTGTTTGCTCGTATAGAGGGTGCTAAGTGGTTCTCTAAAATTGATCTTCGTGGGGCGTATAATTTGGTGCGGATCAGGCAGGGGGATGAGTGGAAGACCGCATTTAATACGCCCGAGGGCCACTTTGAGTATTTGGTCATGCCTTTTGGTCTTTCTAATGCCCCTTCAGTTTTCCAGTCTTTTATGCATGATATTTTCCGCGATTTTCTGGATAAATTTATGATAATATATCTGGATGATATTCTGATTTTTTCTGATGACTGGGACTCTCATGTCCAGCAGGTCAGGAGAGTTTTTCAGGTTCTGCGGTCTAATTCTTTATGTGTGAAGGGGTCTAAGTGCGTTTTTGGGGTCCAGAAAATTTCCTTTTTGGGGTATATTTTTTCTCCCTCTTCCATTGAGATGGATCCCGTCAAGGTGCAAGCTATTTGTGACTGGACTCAGCCCTCCTCTCTTAAGGGTCTTCAGAGATTTTTGGGCTTTGCCAACTTTTACCGCCGATTTATTGCTGGTTTTTCGGATGTCGTTAAACCACTGACTGATTTGACCAGACATGGCGCTGATGTTGCTAATTGGTCCCCTCATGCTGTAGAGGCCTTTCAGGAGCTTAAGCACCGTTTTGCCTCTGCCCCTGTGTTACGTCAGCCTGATGTGAATCTGCCTTTTCAGGTTGAGGTTGACGCTTCGGAGATCGGAGCTGGGGCAGTGTTGTCGCAGAAAGGTTCCGACTGCTCCGTCATTAGGCCTTGTGCCTTCTTTTCTCGCAAATTTTCGCCCACAGAGCGGAATTATGATGTTGGGAATAGGGAGCTTTTGGCCATGAAGTGGGCGTTTGAGGAGTGGCGCCATTGGCTAGAGGGGGCTAAGCATCGGGTGGTGGTATTGACTGACCACAAAAATTTGATTTATCTTGAGACTGCCAGGCGCCTGAATCCTAGACAGGCGCGCTGGTCTTTATTTTTTTCTCGCTTTAATTTTGTGGTGTCATACCTACCGGGTTCTAAGAATGTTAAGGCAGATGCCCTTTCTAGGAGTTTTGACCCGGACTCTCCTGGTAATGCTGAACCCACAGGTATCCTTAGGGAGGGAGTAATTTTGTCGGCCGTTTCTCCTGATCTGCGGCGGTCCTTGCAAGAGTTTCAGGCGGATAGACCGGATCGTTGTCCGCCTGATAGACTGTTTGTTCCGGATGATTGGACCAGTAGAGTCATCTCTGAGGTACATTCTTCTGCATTGGCAGGTCATCCCGGAATTTTTGGTACCAGGGATTTGGTGGCAAGATCCTTCTGGTGGCCTTCCCTGTCACGAGATGTGCGAGTCTTTGTGCAGTCATGTGACATTTGTGCTCGGGCCAAGTCTTGTAGTTCTCGGGCTAGCGGACTGCTGTTGCCCTTGCCTATTCCTAAGAGGCCTTGGACACACATCTCGATGGATTTTATTTCAGATCTGCCTGTTTCCCAGAAGATGTCTGTCATCTGGGTGGTCTGTGACCGTTTCTCTAAAATGGTCCATTTGGTTCCTCTGCCCAAGTTGCCTTCTTCTTCTGAGTTGGTTCCTCTGTTTTTTCAGAATGTTGTCCGATTGCACGGTATTCCTGAGAATATTGTTTCTGACAGAGGTACCCAATTTGTGTCTAGATTTTGGCGGGCATTCTGTGCTAGGATGGGCATAGATTTGTCTTTTTCATCTGCTTTTCACCCTCAGACTAATGGCCAGACCGAGCGGACTAATCAGACCCTGGAGACATATCTGAGGTGTTTTGTCTCTGCTGACCAGGATGATTGGGTTGCTTTTTTGCCATTGGCAGAGTTCGCCCTCAATAATCGGGCCAGCTCTTCCACCTTGGTGTCCCCGTTTTTCTGTAATTCGGGGTTTCACCCTCGATTTTCCTCCGGTCAGGTGGAATCCTCGGATTGTCCTGGAGTGGATGCGGTGGTGGAGAGATTGCATCACATCTGGGGGCAGGTTATGGACAATTTGAAGTTGTCCCAGGAGAAGACTCAGCGTTTTGCCAACCGTCATCGTCGTGTTGGTTCTCGGCTTTGTGTTGGAGATTTGGTGTGGTTGTCTTCTCGTTTTGTCCCTATGAGGGTCTCTTCTCCTAAGTTTAAACCTCGGTTCATCGGCCCTTATAGAATATTGGAGATTCTTAATCCTGTTTCTTTCCGTTTGGACCTCCCTGCGTCCTTTTCCATTCATAACGTTTTTCATCGGTCGTTATTGCGCAGGTATGAGGTACCTGTTGTACCTTCAGTTGAGCCTCCTGCTCCGGTGTTGGTTGAGGGTGAGTTGGAGTACGTTGTGGAGAAAATTTTGGACTCTCGTGTTTCCAGACGGAGACTCCAGTATCTGGTCAATTGGAAGGGTTACGGCCAGGAGGATAATTCTTGGGTCAATGCATCTGATGTTCATGCTTCTGATCTTGTTCGTGCCTTCCATAGGGCTCATCCTGGTCGCCCTGGTGGATCTGGTGAGGGTTCGGTGCCCCCTCCTTGAGGGGGGGGTACTGTTGTGAATTTGGATTCTGGGCTCCCCCGGTGGCCGCTTGTGGAATTGGACTTGTCATCCTCTTTCCTGTTTCACCTGTTTCCATCAGTAGTGGGTGTCGCTATTTAAGCTCATTTCTCTGGTGGTTTCTTGCCGGTCAACAATGTTATCTGATGCCTCTCAGTGCTTGTTCCTGCTTCTGACAACTACTAGATAAGTTGGACTTTTGTCCATGTTTTGTTTTGCCTATTTGTTCCAGTTCACAGCTGAAGTTTTGTTACTGTGTCTGGAAAGCTCTCGTTGATCAGGGATTGCTACTCTGGTGTTATGAGTTAATGCCAGAGTTTAAGGTAATCTCTGGATGGTGTTTTGTTAGTGTTTTTCTGCTGACCATGAAAGTATACTATCTGTCTTCTGCTATCTAGTAAGCGGACCTCAAATTTGCTAAGACTATTTTCCTGCTGCGTTTGTTGTTTCATCTGAACTCACCGTCATTATATGTGGGGGGCTACTGTCTTCTTTGGAATATTTCTCTAGAGGTGAGCCAGGTCTTATATTTCCCTCTGCTAGCTATTTAGGTCTTAGGCCAGAGCTGGGCATCTAGCAATAAATAGGAAATGCTACCTGGCTATTTCTAGTTGCGCGGCAGGCTTAGTTCATGGTCAGTATAGTTCCATCTTCCGAGAGCTTGTCCCTCTATAGGCTTGCTATGATCTCTGCCTGCAGAGATCATGACAGAGAACACCAGCCCCCTAGAGCTTCCAGCAAGGTCAGGAATCACATTTAGTACAAGCTGGACAAAAATGAGAGCAAGCAAATAACCCAAAAAACAAAGAAGCAGGACTTAGCTTAATTTTGCACGAACCAGGACCAGCAGATAGGAGCAAACAAAAAGGATCTGATTACAACGATGCCAGGCACTGGACTAAGGATCCAGGAGGTTTATATAGCAACACCCCTGGACTAACGACCCAGGTGGGTGCAAACTGAGGAAAGAAAATCCCAGAGTCATATCACTAATAACCACCAGAGGGAGCCAAGAAGTCTAATTCACAACAGTTCTTATATCAAGGAGTCTTTGGAGAAGGGGCATATTCGTCCATCCTCTTCCCCTCTTGGTGCGGGATTCTTTTTTGTGGCCAAGAAGGACGGATCTTTGAGACCTTGTATAGACTATCGGCTTCTGAATAAAATCACTGTAAAATTTCAGTATCCTTTGCCACTATTGTCGGACTTGTTTGCCCGGATTAAGGGTGCCAAGTGGTTCACCAAGATAGATCTTCGCGGTGCGTACAACCTTGTGCGCATTAAGCAGGGAGATGAATGGAAAACTGCATTTAATACGCCCGAAGGTCATTTTGAGTACTTGGTGATGCCTTTTGGGCTCTCTAATGCTCCTTCAGTGTTTCAGTCCTTTATGCATGACGTCTTCCGGAAATATCTGGATAAATTTATGATTGTTTATCTGGATGATATTCTGTTTTTTTCTGATGATTGGGACTCTCATGTAAAGCAGGTCAGGATGGTGTTTCAGGTTTTGCGTGAGAATGCTTTGTTTGTGAAGGGCTCAAAGTGTCTCTTTGGAGTGCAGAAGGTTCCCTTTTTGGGTTTTATTTTCTCCCCTTCTGCTGTAGAGATGGACCCGGTCAAGGTCCGAGCTATTCATGATTGGACTCAACCCACGTCTGTTAAGAGTCTTCAGAAGTTCTTGGGTTTTGCTAACTTCTACCGTCGTTTTATCGCTAACTTTTCTAGCGTTGTTAAACCTTTGACGGATATGACCAAGAAAGGTTCTGATGTTGCTAATTGGGCTCCTGCAGCCGTGGAGGCCTTCCAGGAGCTGAAGCGCCGGTTTACTTCGGCGCCTGTTTTGTGTCAGCCTGATGTCTCACTTCCCTTTCAGGTTGAAGTGGATGCTTCTGAGATCGGTGCAGGGGCTGTTTTGTCGCAGAGAGGCTCTGGTTGCTTTGTAATGAGACCATGTGCTTTTTTTTTCTAGGAAGTTTTCGCCTGCTGAGCGGAACTATGATGTTGGGAATCGGGAGTTGTTGGCCATGAAGTGGGCATTTGAGGAGTGGCGTCATTGGCTCGAGGGTGCTAAGCATCGTGTGGTGGTCTTGACTGATCACAAAAATCTGATGTATCTCGAGTCTGCTAAGCGCCTGAATCCTAGACAGGCTCGTTGGTCATTGTTTTTCTCCCGTTTTGACTTTGTGGTCTCATACCTGCCTGGTTCGAAGAATGTGAAGGCTGATGCTCTTTCTAGGAGCTTCGTGCCTGACTCTCCTGGAGTCTCAGAGCCAGCTGGTATTCTTAAAGAGGGAGTAATCTTGTCGGCCATTTCTCCTGATTTGCGACGTGTGTTGCAGAGATTTCAGGCTGGTAGACCTGACTCTTATCCACCTGACAGATTGTTTGTTCCTGATAAATGGACCAGCAGAGTCATTTCCGAGGTTCATTCCTCGGTGTTGGCAGGGCATCCGGGGATTTTTGGCACCAGAGATTTGGTAGCTAGGTCCTTTTGGTGGCCTTCCTTGTCACGGGATGTGCGGTCATTTGTGCAGTCCTGTGGGACTTGTGCTCGGGCTAAGCCTTGCTGTTCTCGTGCCAGCGGGTTGCTTTTGCCCTTGCCTGTCCCGAAGAGGCCTTGGACACACATTTCCATGGATTTCATTTCAGATCTTCCGGTGTCTCAAGGAATGTCTGTCATCTGGGTGGTGTGTGATCGTTTTTCCAAGATGGTCCATTTGGTGCCCTTGCCTAAGTTGCCTTCCTCTTCCGATCTGGTTCCTTTGTTCTTTCAGAATGTGGTTCGTTTGCACGGCATTCCTGAGAATATCGTGTCTGACAGAGGATCCCAGTTTGTGTCCAGGTTCTGGCGATCCTTTTGTGCTAAGATGGGCATTGATTTGTCGTTTTCGTCTGCCTTTCATCCTCAGACTAATGGCCAAACGGAGCGAACTAATCAGACACTGGAGGCTTGTTTGAGATGTTTTGTTTCTGCGGATCAGGATGATTGGGTGACCTTCTTGCCATTGGCTGAGTTTGCCCTTAATAATCGGGCTAGTTCCGCTACTTTGGTTTTGCCATTTTTCTGCAACTCTGGTTTTCATCCTCGTTTTTCCTCGGGACATGTTGAGCCTTCTGACTGTCCTGGGGTGGATTCCGTGGTGGATAGGTTGCAGGGGATTTGGAATCATGTAGTGGACAACTTAAAGTTGTCACAGGAGAAGGCTCAGCGTTTTGCCAACCGCCGCCCCGCGGTGTGGGTCCCCGACTTCGTGTTGGGGATCTGGTATGGCTGTCTTCTCGGTTTGTTCCTATGAAGGTCTCCTCTCCTAAATTCAAGCCTCGCTTCATCGGTCCTTATAAGATTTTGGAAATCCTTAATCCAGTGTCCTTTCGTTTGGATCTTCCGGTGTCGTTTGCCATTCACAACGTGTTCCATAGGTCTTTGTTGCGGCGGTACGTTGTGCCTGTGGTTCCTTCTGTTGAGCCTCCTGCTCCGTTGTTGGTTGAGGGCGAGTTGGAGTACGTGGTGGAGAAGATCTTGGATTCTCATCTCTCTAGACGGAGGCTTCAGTATCTGGTCAAATGGAAGGGCTATGGTCAGGAGGATAATTCCTGGGTGGTCGCCTCTGATGTTCATGCGGCCGATTTGGTTCGTGCGTTTCACGCTGCTCATCCTGATCGCCCTGGTGGTCTTGGTGAGGGTTCGGTGACCCCTCCTTAAAGGGGGGGTACTGTTGTGAACTATACTTCTTGGCTCCCTCTTGTGGTCACTAGTGGTATGGCACTGGGATTGTCTTTCCCCAGCTTGGTACCCACCTGGTTCGTTAGGCCAGGGGTGTTGCTATTTAAACTTCCTGGATTCTTAGTCTGGTGCCTGGCATCGTTGTAATCAGTTCATTTCTGTTTGCTCCTGTCTGCTGGTCCTGGTTCTTTGCAAGATAAGCTAAGTCCTGCTTCCTTATTTTTTGTTTATCTGCATTGTTCTAATTTTTGTCCAGCTTGTACAAAATGTGATTCCTGATATTGCTGGAAGCTCTAGGGGGCTGATATTCTCCCCCCACACCGTTAGTCGGTTCGGGGGTTCTTGAATATTCAGCGTGGATATTTTGATAGGGTTTTTTGCTGACCGTATAAGTCATCTTCCTATATTCTGCTATTAGTCAGTGGGCCTCTCTTTGCTAAAACCTAGTTCATTCTTACGTTTGTCTTTTCTTCTTACCTCACCGTTATTATTTGTTGGGGGCTTGTATATAACTTTGGGGTCTTTCCTCTGGAGGCAAGAAAGGTCTATTTTTCCCTTATAGGGTTAGTTAGTTCTCCGGCTGGCGCGAGACGTCTAGAATCAACGTAGGTACGTTCCCCGGCTACTGCTAGTTGTTTGTGCTAGGATCAGGTATACGGTCAGCCTAGTTACCACTGCCCTATGAGCTGGTTTTTGTGTTTGCAGACTTTGCTGAAACCTCTGAGACCCTCTGCCATTGGGGTCATAACACTCCTCCTCCGCAACGTCAGTCCATGACCACCTCCTCGTGTTCCTCATCGTCCTTTGTCGGTCCGCTACTTCCTTGTCATCGTCCTCCGTCAGTCCGCGACCTCCTCCTCCTCCTTTGGTCCGCTACCTCCTTGCCGTCATCCTCCGTCAGTCTGTGACTTCCTCCTCGTCGTTGTCTTCTGTTGGTCTGCTACCTCCTCCTCGTCGTTGTCCTCTGTCGGTCCACTACCTCCTCCTAGTCATCGTCATCCGTCGATCCGCTACCTCCTCCTTGTCGCCATCCTCCGTTGTTCCCCTAACTCCTTCTTCCTCGTCCACAATTGGTCCGCGACCTCATTGTGTTTTTCTTTGTCCTCCGTCGGTCCGCAACCTCCTCCTCGTTGTCCTCTATCGGTCTGCGACCTCCTCCTCGTCTTCACCCTCCTTCGGTCCGCTACCTCCTCCTTGTCGTGGTTCTTTGTCGGTCTTCTACCACCTCCTCATCGTCCTCTGTCGGTCCATGGCTTCCTCCTCCGTCGGTCCACAATCTCCTCCTTGTCCTCCATCGGTCCGTAACCTCCTTCTCATCGTCCTCCGTCAGTCCATTATCTCGTCGTCCTCCGTCGGTCCGCTACCTCCTCCTCGTGTTCCTTGTCATCCTCTGACGGTCCCCAACTTCCTTGTCGTCGTGCTCCTTTGCTCCATCGGTCCCCGACCTCCTCCTGTCAGTCTACGACCTCCTCTTCATCCTCCATCGGTTCGCAACCTCCTTCTCGTCGTCATTCTCAGTCGGTCCGCAACCACCTCCTCGTCATCCTCCATCGGTCCGCAACCTCCTCCTTGTTATCATCCTCCGTCGGTCCGCTACCTCCTCCTCGTGTTCTTTGTCGTCCTCCGTCGGTCACTGACCTCCTCCTCGTCATCCTCATCCGCTCCATTGATCCCCGACCTCCTCCTCTGTCAGTCCACGACCTCATTCTCCATCCGTCCGCGACCTCCTTCTAGTCGTCATTCTCAGTCAGTTTGCAACCTCCTCCTCGTCCTTAGTCGGTCCGCGACCTCCTCGTCGTGTTCCTCTGTCTGTCCGCGACCTCCTCCTCGTCATCATCCTCTGTCGGTCTGCAACCTCCTCCTCTTCGTCGTCCCTAGTCGGTCCGCGACCTTCTCCTCGTCGTTGTCCTGCGTCAGTCCGCAACCTCCACCTCTTCGTCATCCTCTGTCAGATCGCGACCTCCTTCTTATGTTCTCCGTCATCCTTAGTTGGTCCGCGACCTCCTCCTCCTCTTCCGTTCCGTCGGTCCGTGACCTCCTCCTCCGCAACGTCAGTCCATGACCTCCTCCTCGTGTTCCTCATCGTCCTTCGTCGGTCCGCTACTTCCTTGTCATAGTCCTCCGTCAGTCCGCGACCTCCTCCTCCTCCTTTGGTCCGCTACCTCCTTGCCGTCATCCTCTGTCGGTCCACTACCTCCTCCTAGTCATCGTCATCCGTCGATCCGCTACCTCCTCCTTGTCACCATCCTCCGTTGTTCCCCTAACTCCTTCTTCCTCGTCCACAATTGGTCCGCGACCTCCTCATTGTGTTTTTCTTTGTCCTCTGTCGGTCCGCAACCTCCTCCTCGTTGTCCTCTATCGGTCTGCGACCTCCTCCTCGTCTTCACCCTCCTTCGGTCCGCTACCTCCTCCTTGTCGTGGTTCTTTGTCGGTCTTCTACCACCTCCTCATCATCCTCTGTCGGTCCATCGCTTCCTCCTCCGTCGGTCCACAATCTCCTCCTTGTCCTCCATCGGTCCGTAACCTCCTTCTCATCGTCCTCCGTCAGTCCATTATCTCGTCGTCCTCCGTCGGTCCGCTACCTCCTCCTCGTGTTCCTTGTCATCCTCTGATGGTCCCCGACTTCCTTGTCGTCGTACTCCTTTGCTCCATCGGTCCCCGACCTCCTCCTGTCAGTCTACGACCTCCTCTTCATCCTCCATCGGTTTGCAACCTCCTTCTCATCGTCATTCTCAGTCGGTCCACAACCACCTCCTCGTCATCGTCGTCATCCTCAGTCGGTCCGCAACCTCCTCCTTGTTGTCATCCTCCGTCATTCCGCAACCTCCTTTTTGTTGTCATCCTCGTCGTCATGCTTCTCCGCTCCATTGGTCCCCCACCTCCTCCTCTGTCAGTCCACGATCTCCTCCTCATCCTCCGTCCATCCGCGACATGCTTCTCGTCGTCGTTCTCAGTCAGTTCGCAACCTCCTCATCCTTGTCCTTAGTCGGTCCGCGACCTCCTTGTCGTTTTCCTCCGTCGGTCCACAACCTCCTCCTCGTCGTCATCCTCAGTCGGTCCGCAACCTCCTCTGTTATGGACCTGGTGGTTAGGAGCACCCGGAATGACCTGATGAGTAAACTCAAAATCGGGACTAGCTCTGGGAAAGTGGGAACTCTGCTGACCGCAAACCCTACTCCTATCACACACACTAGAAATAGCCGTGGAGCGTACCTAACTCTCCCTAGATCCCTCTTCACAGCCTAAGAGCTAACTACCCCTAAAGATAGAAATAGAAGCCTTACCTTGCCTCAGAGAAATTTCCCAAAGGTAAAGGCAGCCCCCCACATATATTGACTGTGAGTTAAGAGGAAAGTCACAAACACAGGAATGAAACAGGTTTTAGCAAAGGAGGCCAGACTTAACTAAATAGTCAGAGGAAAGAAAAGGGAACTATGCGGTCAGCACAAAAACTACAAAAAAAGCCACGCAGAGTAAGGAAAAAGATTCCCCACACCGACTCACGGTGTGGAGGTGCCACTCTGCACCCCCAGAGCTTCCAGCTAGCAAGGGAATGTCATGATAGCAAGCTGGACTAGAATTTAGCAGTACTAAGAAATATATCCAGGAAGCAGTAACAACAAATGAACTAGCAAAGACTTAGCTTCTGCTGGAGTAGACAGGTCCTCAGAGAAGTCCAAGAGAGATCTGAACCAATACTGAAACATTGACAGCTGGCATGAAGTAACGATCTGAGTGGAGTTAAATAGGGAAGCCAGCATAGCAATAAACGAGAGCAGCTGATAAAGCCAACCTCAGTGACCAGCAGTTCCGCTCGAAGCCACCAGAGGGAGTCCAAGAGCAGAACTAACCAAAGTACCATTCATGACCACAGGAGGGAGTCCGAGAACGGAATTCACAACAGTCCTCCTCTTCGTCGTCCTTAGCCGGTCCACGACCTCCTCCTCCTCCTCGTTGTCCTCCGTCAGTCCACGACCTCCTCCTCGTCTTCGTCTTCCGTCGGTCCGCTACCTCCTCCTCGTCGTTATCCTCCGTCGGTCTGCTACCTCCTCTTAGCCATCGTCCTCCGTCGGTCCGCTATCTCCTTCTTGTTGCTGTCCTCCGTTGGTTCCCTACCTCCTCCTCGTTGTCCTCAATCGGTCTGTGACCTACTCTTTGTGTTCTTCCTTGTCCTCGGACGGTCCACGACCACCTCCTTGTTGTCCTCTGTCGGTCTGCGACCTCCTCCTCGTCTTCATCTTCCTTCTTTCCGCTACCTCCTCCTTGTCGTCATCATCCGTTGGTCTGCGACCCCATCCTCGTGTTCTTTGTCGTTCTCCTTCGGTCCAAAAACCTCCTCCTCAACCTCCTCCGTTCAGTCTGCTAGCTCCTCGTCGTTCTCCTATCACCTCCTTGTCATCCTCTATCGGTCCACGGCTTCCTCCTCTTCGTTGTCCTCCGTCGGTCCGCAAATTCCTCCCTCCTCGTCCTACCTCGGTCCGCAACCTCCTCCTCTTTGTCATCTTCCGTAGGTCCGCAACCTCCTCCTTGTCATAGTTCTCCGTTGGTCCGCCTCCTCCTCCTTGTAGTCATTCTCTATCAGTCTGCTACCACCTCCTCATCGTCCTCTGTTGGTCCACGGCTTCCTCCTCATTGTCGTCGTCGTCCTCCGTCGGTCCGCGACCTCCTTGTCGTCGTTCTCCGTCGGTCCACGACCTCCTCCTAGTCATCGTCCTCCATCGGTCCGCGACCTCCTCTTCGTCATCCTCCATTGGTCAGTTGGTCCGCGACCTCCTCCACCTCGTCGTCCTCTTCCGCTCTGTCGGTCTGAAACCTCCTCCTCCTTCGGTCCACGGCCTCCTTTTCATCATTCTCCGTCGTTCCTCAACCTCCTCCTCGTGATCCTCGTCATCCTCCGTTGGTCTGCAACCTCGTTCTCATCCTACTTCAGTCCGCTACCTCCTCCTAGTCGCTGTCCTTCATAGGTCCGCGACCTCCTCCTCGTCCTCCGTCGGTCTGGAACCTCTTCCTCGTCGTCGTCCTCCGTCGGTCAGCAATCTCATTCTCGTCATCCTCAGTCCCTCCACAGCCTCTTCCTCGTATTGTGCTCCATCGGTCGCTACCTCCTCCTCGTCGTTGTCCCGTCGGTCCGTGACCTCCTCCTTGTCATCGTCCTCCGTTGGACCTTCTTCTTGTGTTCTCCGTCATCCTTAGTCGGTCTGCGACCTCGTCCTCCGTCGGTCCGCGACCTCCTGCTCGTCGTCGTCTTCCGCTCCGTCGGTCCGTGACCTCCTCCTCGCCTCCTCGTGTTCCTCATCGTCCTCCATCAGTCCGCTACCTCCTCCTCATTGTCCTCCGTCGGTCCGCTACCTCCTCCTTCTCGTCTTCTGTCGGTCCGCTTCCTCGTCCTTCGTCGATCTGCGACCACCTCCTTGTCATCCTCGTCGGTCTGCAACCTCCTCCTCATCATCGTCCATCAGTCCGCTACCTCCTCCTCCTCATCCATAGTCTGCTACTTCCTCGTCCTTCCTTGACATCGTCGTCCTCCTCGTCCGTTCTCGACATTGTCGTCCTCCTCCTTGTCCATCCTCAACATTGTCGTCCTCCTCCTTATCCGTCCTCGATATAGTCGTTCTCCTCATCGTCCGTCCTTCTCATCGTATTCCTCCTTCAGTCCGTCGGTCCGTGACCACCTCTTCCAGTCCAAACAGTCCGCAAACACCTCCTCTTCTTCCTCCTCATCATCCTCCTCCTGTTCGTCAGTCCACAACCTCCTCTTCTTGTTCCCCATCATCCTCCGTTGATCCGTAACCTCCTCCTCGTAGTTGTCCTCCGTCGGTCTGCTACCTCCTCCTTGTCGCCGTCCTCCGTCGGTCCTCTACCTCCTTCTTGTCGTCCTCTGTCGGTCTGCTACCACCTCCTCGTCGTCCCGTTGGTCCACGGCTTCCTCATTCTCGTCGTCGTCCTCTGTCGGTCTGCAACCACCTCCTTTTCGTCATCCCCCGTCGGTCCGCAACCTCCTCCTCGTCGTCATCCTCCGTCAGTCTGCAACCTCCTCCTTGTCGTCCTCCATTCAGTCTGCTACCTCCTCGTTCTCTGTCGGTCTGCAACCTCCTCCTTATTTTCATCCTCCTTCGGTCCGCTACCTCCTCCTTGTCGTCGTTCTGTCGGTCTGCTACCACCTCCTCGTCATCCCCTGTTGGTCCACAGCTACCTCCTCCTCCTTAGTCTGTCCACGACGTCCTCCTCGT
Source organism: Ranitomeya variabilis (assembly GCF_051348905.1). Lineage (NCBI taxonomy): Eukaryota > Metazoa > Chordata > Amphibia > Anura > Dendrobatidae > Ranitomeya > Ranitomeya variabilis. The sequence goes on along the minus strand of NC_135234.1, from coordinate 486,165,206 downwards.
CGTTTTCCTCCGTGGGTCTGAGACCTCCTCCTCGTCGTCATTCTCCGTCGGTCTGCGACCTCCTCCTCCTTGTCATCCTCTGTCGGTCCGCGACCTCCTCCTCTTCATCGTCCTTAGTTGGTCCGCAACCTCCTCCTCCTCCTTGTCCTCCGTCGGTCCACAACCTGTTTGTCACCGACCTCCGTTAGTCCGCAAACCTCCTCTTCGTCGTCCTCTGTCGGTCCGCGACCTCCTCCTTGTGTTCTCTGTAATCCTTAGTCGGTCTGCGACCTCCTCCTCGTCCTCCGTCGGTCCGTGACCTCCTCCTCCTCGTCGTCCTCTTCAGCTCCGTCGGTCCGTGACCTCCTCCTCTGCTACGTCAGTCCGCGATGTCAGTCCATGACCTCCTCCCCACCTCCTCGTGTTCCTCGTCGTCCTCCGTCGGTCAGCTACCTCCTCTTCCTCGTCCTCCTCCTTGTGTTCTCCGTCATCCTTAGTCAGTCTGCGACCTCATCCTCCGTCGGCCCGCTACCTCCTTGTCATCGTCCTCCGTCGGTCCATGACCACCTCCTCCGTTGGTCCGCTACCTCCTTGTCATCGTCCTCCATCAGTCCGTGACTTCCTCTTCATCGTTGTGTTCCATCGGTCCGCTACCTCCTCCTCGACGTTGACCTCCATCGGTCCGCTACCTCCTCTCGTCATCCTCCGTCGGTCCGCTACCTCCTTGTCATCGTCCTCCGTCAGTCCGTGACTTCCTCCTCCTTGTTGTCTTCCGTCGGTTCACTACCTCCTCCTCATCGTTGTCCTCTGTTGGTCCTCAACCTCCTCCTCATCGTTGTCGTCCTCAGTTCGTCTGCAACCTCCTCCTCGTTATCATCCTTAGTCGGTCCGCTTCCTCGTCCTCAGTCGGTCTGCTACCTCCTCATCCTCCGTCCGTGCGCAACTTCCTCCTCGTCGTCGTCTTCCATTGGTCCGCTACCTTCTCGTCGTCATCATCCTCCGTCGGTCTGCTACCTCCTCTTAGTCATCGTCCTCCGTCGTTCCGCTACCTCCTCCTTGTTGCTTGTCCTCCGTTGGTTCCCTACCTCCTCCTCGTCATCCTCAATTGGTCTGTGACCTACTCCTTGTGTTCTTCGTTGTCCTCGGACGGTCCGCGACCTCCTCCTTGTTGTCCTCTGTCGGTCTATGATCTCCTCCTCGTCTTCATCTTCCTTCGTTCCGCTACCTCCTCCTCGTCATCGTCATCCGTTGGTCTGCGACCCCATCCTCGTGTTCCTTGTCATTCTCCTTCGGTCAGCAACCTCCACCTCGACCTCCTTCGTTCTGCTACCTCCTCGTCATTCTCCTATCACCTCCTCGTCATCTATCGGTCCACGGCTTCCTCCTCTTCGTCGTCCTCCGTCGGTCTGCAAACTCCTCCCTCCTCGTCCTCCCTCGTCCTGCAACCCCCTCCTCTTTGTCATCTTCCGTAGGTCCGCAACCTCCTCCTCGTCGTAGTTCTCCGTTGGTCCGCAACCTCCTCCTCCTCGTCATTCTCCATCAGTCTGCTACCACCTCCTCCTCGTCCTCTGTTGGTCCACGGCTTCCTCCTCCTCCTCGTCCTCCGTCGGTCCGCGACCTCCTTGTTGTCCTTCTCCGCTGGTCCATGACCTTTTCCTAGTCATCATCCTCCATCGGTCCGTGACCTCCTCCTCATCGTTATCCTCCATCGGTCAGTTGGTCCGCGACCTCCTCCACCTCGTCGTCCTCTTCCGCTCTGTTGGTCCGCAATCTCCTCCTCCTTCGGCCAACGGCCTCCTTTTCGTCGTCGTTCCTCAACTTCCTCCTCGTGATCCTCGTCGTCCTCCGTTGGTCTGCGACCTCCTCCTCGTCTTCATCCTCCTTCAGTCCGCTACCTCCTCCTAGTCGTTGTCCTTCATAGGTCAGCGACCTCCTCCTCGTCCTCCGTCTGTCTGGAACCTCTTCCTCGTCGTCATCCTCCGTCAGTCTGCAACCTCCTCCTCGTTGTCGTCCTCCGTCGGTCAGCAACCTCCTTCTCGTCATCCTCAGTCCGTCCACGGCCTCTTCCTCGTCGTTGTGCTCCATCGGTCCGCTACCTCCTCCTCCTCATCCTCTGTTGGTCCGCTACCTCCTCCTCCTCGTCCTCTGTTAGTCCGCTACCTCCTCCTCATCATCCTCCGTCCGTCAGCTACCTCCTCCTCCTCCTTGTCCTCCATCGGTCCGCTACCTTCTCATCATCCTCCGTCAGTCCTCTACCTCCTCCTCATTGTCCTCTGTTGGTCTGCTACCTCCTCCTCCTCTGTCGGTCCGCTACCTCGACCTCCTTCTTCTCATCCTCGTCCTTCGTCGGTCTGCAACCTCCTCCTCATCATCGTCCATCAGTCTGCTACCTCCTCCTCCTCATCTGTAGTCTGCTACTTCCTTTTCGTCCATCCTTGACATAGTCGTCGTCCACCTTGTCCGTCCTCGACATTGTCGCCCTCCTCTTTGTCCGTCCTCAACATTGACGTCCTCCTCCTTATCCGTCCTCGACATAGTCGTTCTCCTCATCGTCTGTCCTTCTCATCGTTGTCCTCCTTCTTCAGTCCGTCGGTCCGTGACCACCTCTTCCAGTCCAATTTGTCCACAAACATCTTCCTCATCATCCTTCGTCGTTCCGCTACCTCCTCCTCCACGTCCTCAATTGGTCTGCTACGTCCTCCTCCTTGTCATCCTCCATTGGTCCATGACCTCGTCGTCCTCGTCCTCTGTCGGTCCGCTACCTCCTCGTCCTCAGTTGGTCTACTACCTCCTCCTCCTCTTCCTCCATCGGTCCGCGACCTCCTTTTCATCAGCCTTTGTCCGTCCACTACATCCTCACAGAACTGACTATGGAGGGCCGGGTCATTCCACCTAGTGTCAGTGGCCCACCGCCGGAACTGGGAGCAGTATTCCTCTGCCAGACGGTCTGCTTGCTGAAAGTGGCACAGAGATGACTCAGCCAAGGAGACACTATCAGGGTCATCATACACTAAGCCCAAAGCCTGAAAGAAGCCCTCTACTGTCTGGAGAGTCAGATGGGAGAGAAAATGCCCATGCTTGCGGATCCCCCTGCAGGAGCGAGATAAGTACCCCCACCCGTTGCTCCTCTGTACCAGAGGATACCGGACGCAGCCAGAAATAAAGTTTACAGGCCTCCCGAAATGCGACAAACTTGTCCCGCCCACCAGAGAACCTGTCTGGCAGCTCGACCTTGGGCTGCACAATGGTTTGCCTGGAGGGCGAGATCCCTAAACCAGATGTAACAAAGTGCTGTGAAACCACCGTGCGTAAATCCGCCACCTCTAAACTGAGCTGCTGCAACTGCCCTGTCAGCGCAGTGATAGGATCCATCATGGATCAGAAAATGCTTTCGGTCTGAGATAATGTCACGACTGGACTGGCGAGTAAACTGGGACCAGGGGCACCTTTCCTGGCTCTAGCACTAGGGGGTGCCCTAACTTGCCCTGTTCCCCGGTACACCTCAGATGGTGAGGATGCCGGGGCCTCCGCCCTTGCCCTGTCTCCTAACTGCAGCCCTGCGTCTGTCCCCTTCCCCACCCGGGGAAGAGAGGCGCTACCGTGTACCGTAGTACACAAACCCAACAAACAGGGGAACCAACACAAGGGTAAAAGAAAACTCCACTCACACAAAATATACTCTCACAACTAACAGAGGTATTCACCAGGGTGTGAAGGACAGGGGGAAGAAAATAAGGCAGGTAAGGATGAGGAATTTCCAAGCGTACAAACCAAACAACTGTCGCACAATAAACTCCTCCAGCTCTCCAAAACCAGCTCCTCACTACTCCAGGTCTATCTAGCAAGTGCTATCTCAGACAAGGATCTGACCAGAAGGCCTAGCTTTTATAGGAGAGAGGAGTGGCTAACTGAGCACAGCTGAAAGCAGGGATTTCCACATGGCCTATTAACCCCTGTCCTGCTGAAGGAAAACAAACACCTTTAATATGCTGGAGAAGTACTTCTCAGCGGCGAAGCAGGAGCCATCAGGCGCTGTGGTCTTCTGGTACTGCTCTGTCATGGTAACTCCGTGACACCCCACATGCAGATATGAATTTTTTGACATCAGAAGTGAGGGCCACCAAAAAACCCTGGCCACTGCCTGTCATGTGGCCGTGATACCGGAACGGACACTAAGCCTGGATATCCCTGTAGAAGCTTAGAACGCAATTGATCAGGAACAAACAATTTATTGCGGCGCACGCAGATACTCACCTTGCTTCCTGGGTCCCTCGCCGCCTCCCGCCTTCTCTTCCGGGTCCTCAGCCGCGCTGGGGATCCCGTTCCCCGCGCATGCGCGCTAGGCCGCTTAGGTCGCGGTTGCGCTCACTCCCGGCTTCTTTATGATGCCGGGTTGTACTGACCCAGAAGCGCTGTCCTGCCTGGGCAGCGGCCTCCAGGTATATCAGGTCGCTTCCTGCTCTGTCCCTGTACACTTCCAGTGTGCGCGTGCTCAGCTCAGTCTCTATACTTCCAGTGCGTGCTCTGCTCTGTCCCTGCACGCTTCCAGTGCGTGCGTGTTTTGCTCGGTCCCGGTGCGCTTCCAGTGCGGGCTCTGCTCCGTCCCTGTACTCCGGTGCTGGCTCTGCTCCGTCCAGGATCCGGTACCCTCTGCGTGAACCCTGCCGTGTCCTGAGTTCACGGTTTTCCCTGTGACTGCTCCACCCGTCTGGTCCTCGGTGAGTACCCTGATTCTCCTTGTTGTCCTCGAGCCGTCCCTCTGGCACAAGCTATCGCAGTGTATCTCTCTCCTAGGCTTGCCCCTAACGGTCCCTGTATAGGGGTCAGTTCCACCTGGTCAGCTCGCCTGGGAACGGTCATCGCCGCGATCCAATGGGTCCACTCCAGGAATCATAACACAGTTTATCTCCAGGCTTAGAAGCAGGGGCTAGAGATTGGGCCCCCACAATCTCTCGTTCCAACTCAGACAAGATCCCCACCACCACAACCCCGGGATGAAGAATGGAAGACAGCGGTTCGGGGGAAGATACGGGCTCAAAACTCCTGGACAAGGCATCGCCTTAACATTCTTGGAACCAGGACGAAAAGTAATAGAAAACTGAAATCGTGAAAAAAAAAAAGCGACCAACGAGCCTGTCTAGGAGTCAGCCTTTTTGCAGACTCGATATATGCCAAATTTTTATGATCCGTGATTTCGGTAATCGGATGAGCCTCCCCTTCCAAAAAGTGCCTCCATTCTTCGAACGCCAATTTAATCGCAAGAAGTTCTCTATTGCCCACATCATAATTTTTCTCGGCGGACGAGAACTTCCTGGAAAAAAAAGCACAGGGTTTGAGGTTAGTCAAGTGGTAGGACACTGGGACAACACTGCCCCCACCTCAGACGCTTCCACCTCCACAACAAAAGGCCTAGACAAGTCTGGCTGAATCAAAATTGGAGCAGCAGACAAAAAACATTTTGTGAGTGCCAAGAAGGACTCCTTGGCAGGCCCAGACCAATTTCTTACATTCGCCCCTTTGCGGGTAAGATCAGTAAGAGGTTTAACCACTTGTGAAAATCCCTTAATTAACTTTCGATAATAATTTGCAAATCCCAAGAAGCGCTGCAGCCCCTTAAGATCTTGTGGTTGTACCCAGTCTGCAATTGCCTGCACCTTCTTGGGATCCATGCGAAACCCCACAGGAGACAATAAGACCCAAAAAAGATAGTTCTTTTACAAAAAATGTTTAGAATTGAGAGTCGTCAGTGGTTGATACCTTTTAATGGCTAACTGAAAAGATGGTAACAAATTGCAAGCTTTCGAGACTACATACGTCTCTTCATCAGGCAAAGACTAAAACAATCACATATTTGTGCATAAATATGTGATTGTTTTAATCTTTGCCTGATGAAGAGATGTATGTAGTCTCGAAAGCTTGCAATTTGTTACCATCTTTTCAGTTAGCCATTAAAAGGTATCAACCACTGAGGACTCTCAATTCTAAATATTTTCTATCTACTGGCTAACACGGTACCAAGATATATTTCTTTCCTGTTACAAAAAATGAGCATTTTTCCAATCAAACAAACAATTGATTTTCTCTGAGTCTTTGGAGAACCCTTCTTAGATGTTGTAAATTAGTCTGACTGTGCAGAGAATACACTAAAATGTCATCCAAATAAATAACAAAGGGGCCTATGAGGTCTGCGAACACCACATTAATGAAATTTTGAAAAATCGCGGGAGCATTAGTGAGTCCAAACGGCATGACCAGATTTTACAAGAGTTCCTCTGATGTGTGGAACGCCGTTTTCCACTCATCCCCCTCCTGAACCCTTATCAGATTGTAAGCCCTCCAGAGATCTAATTTGGAGAACCATTTGGCCCCTGATAACTGGTTACACAAATCTGGGATAAGGGGAAGAGGGTAGATGTTTCTTACAGTTATTTAGTTGAGTTCCCGAAAGTCGAGGCTGGGACGCAGACCACCATGTTTTTTTTTTTAATGAAAAAGAGCCCAGCAGCCACAGGAGAAACGGAAGGCCGTATGAGTTCCCGAAAGTCGAGGCAGGGACGCAGACCACCATCTTTTTTCTTAACAAAAAAGAACCCAGCAGCCAAAGGAGAAACGGAAGGCCGTATTTGCCTCTTACAGAGGCTTTCCGCAATATACTCCTTCATGGCTAACCGCTCAGGACCGGACAAATTGAACAGACCGGCTTTCGGTAACTTAGCCCCCGGGACTAACTTAGTAGCACAATCAAAGGATCTATGAGGTGGTAAAACTTCTGCCTCGCTTTCGGAAAACACGTCCTTGAAGTCTTTCAGGTACTCCGGAATACCTTCCAGACCGACAGACGACACAGAGACAGATTTGACTGGTTCAGATAATAATGCAGAATCACAACAATGGTTAACACAGTTAGGACCCTATTGGACAATCTCCCCCATCTCCCAGTTGATGATAGGGTTGTGACATTGTAACCAGGGCATACACAACACCAACCCAGACGGTAAATTCTTCAAAACAAAACAACGTATTTTCTCAGTGTGATCAGAGCCCACTTTGAACGAGAAGACTTCCGAGAAAATCCCTTTTTTGATGAGGGGAGAAGAGTCAATGGCCACCACCTTAACAGGAGTCTGGAGTCTAACTGTCCCTATCTTTCATTGGGAAATCAAATGAGGGCTAACCAAGTTGATGGACGAACCGCAATTCATAAAAGCTGTAGAAAAAGAAGGAGAACCGTCCACTAAAAGTTCCACCTGAAGCAAAATTTTGAAACATGAGGACAAGTGTACCTGAAAGTCTGGATAGCCTCCTCGACTACTACCCAGACCTAGTCATTTCCCGCCACCTTGGATGATGAGGGGCAGGAGGGACAGTCCTTCCTCCAGTGTCCTGATTCTCCACAATAAAAGCACAACTGCTTCTCGCGACAGCGACTTCTTTCTTTCTCCTTAAAGGTGATGGCGCCCACCTCCATAGCCTCAGGAGTAGGCCGGACCTCCCTTCCACTGAAGAACAATGGTATTTCAAATTGCATAACGCCTCTCACCCGTAGAACGAACGAACCGCTTGGGTCATGGCATCTTCCAGGGAGTCAGGTGGAGGATGAAGTGCCAAGGCATCCTTCAGACGTTCAGACAGGCCTCTATGAAACAAACCCCGGAGGGCGGCATCATCCCAAGAAACTTTAGCAGTTCAACGTCTAAATTCGGAACAAAGCCACTCGGCCGAGTGTTTCCCCTGACAGACACTCATCACCATGTCCTCAGCCAAGCGCATGAGATCAGACTCATCATAAATGTGCCCTAGAGCCTCAAAAAACGCGTCCACAGACACTCTCTCAAGGGCTGAAGAGGGGAGGGAAAACTCCCAGGCTTGCTGTGCCCCTCTAAGCAGAGACATAACCACTCCCACCCTCTGTTTCTCATCCCTAGAGGAGCGGGGTCTCAGGGAGAAAAAGAGCTTACAGCCCTCCTTAAAGGGCCACTGTCACCCCCCTCCAGCCGTTATAAGCTAAAAGAGCCACCTTGTGCAGCAGTAATGCTGCATTCTAACAAGGTGGCTCTTTTAGTTTTAGGTTCAAGTATACCCCAAATAAAGCGTTTTTATACTTAGCCACAATTCCTGTCTCTAGCCACGTAGGCGGGTCCTCACTCCCCAGCTTGGCCAGCTCCTCTGCCGTCACTCCAATCTTTCGGCGCCACCCCCTCAGCGCTGTTTCGGTTCAAAACCGGGACCTGCGCAGTGTACTGCTGTGCTGTGCAGACGCAGTAAGCTCTGGCCGTCTGACGTTCCAGCCAGGCTTGCACACTGCGCCTGCGCGGGCATTGCGGCCACCCACCTTTGGAATCCCCGCCCCGCACTGTGTTATGCATTATGCACAGTGCTGGGCGGGGATTCCAAAAGTTCCACCTATACAGAATATTCCGTGTAATGGCTGATACCAGAGAACAAAAGACATCCACAGAACACCAGGATGGATCGCTGCACAGCAAATAGCTGTAGGACCTGCGATGACGTCACTGCCATGTGATTGCCCTAATCACATGGCAGTGACGTCATTGCAGGTCCTACAGCTATTTGCTGTGCAGCGATCCATCCTGGTGTTCTGTGGATGTCTTTTGTTCTCTGGTATCAGCCATTACACGGAATATTCTGTATAGGTGGAACCTTTGGAATCCCGCCCCGCACTGTGCATAATGCATAACACAGTGCGGGGCGGGGATTCCAAAGGTGGCTGGCCGCAATGCCCACGCAGGCGCAGTGTGCAAGCCTGGCTGGGATATCAGACGGCCAGAGCTTACTGCGTCTGCGCAGGACACCAGTACACAGCGCAGGCGCCATTTTTGAAAAGATAACAGCGCTGAGGGGGCGGCGCCGAAAACGCAGGAAGATGTGAGTGACGGCAGAGGAGCTGGCCAAGCTGGGGAGTGAGGACCCGCCAACGTGGCTAGAGACAGGAATTGTGGCTAAGTATAAAAACGCTTTATTTGGGGTATACTTGAACCTAAAACTAAAAGAGCCACCTTGTTAGAATGCAGCATTACTGCTGCACAAGGTGGCTCTTTTAGTTTATAACGGCTGGAGGGGGGTGACAGTGGCCCTTAAAATACTCTGAATTCTTTTTTATTACCAGAAAACATATCTGGCAACTTGACCGGGGGTTCGGGAGAAACTAAAGCGACGTCCCTAGCTCCCGCCCCCTGAATCCCCGAGGCCAGAGCCCCCTGAACAGTATCCGCAACCTGCTAATGGGACTGAGCAAAGTTTAGCTTCTGCAGCATCTGAGTCAGGTGTTTCACCTGCTCAGACAGAGCCTGCATTGGGTCCATACTATGGGAGGGGGGGGTACTGGGCAGTAAGGAAACAGTGTGCAGTGCATACACACAAGAGAGGGAGTGGACTGTACCAAAGAAGACTGTGTTTACCGTGCGCACACTCCAGAGGGGGAGGGAAGGAGAGAGTAGCAGGCTGAAGCAGCAGTGTGAAGAGACACAGACAAGGACCTGGCAGGTCACGTGACCAGAGTGGGAAGGTCCTAAAGAGAAGAGCTAGCACCCAAGAGTACTGGGGGGCGCAAGGCTGGAAATAAGAGCCGGCAACGCCGGGAGCGGAGTCAGACAAGCCAAGGTCAGTAACAGGAGGACAGCGCAAGGCAAAAGGAGTGAGACAAAAACGTAGTTAGGAGTCATGGCGGAGTCAATTAACAATAGAACCGAACAACGAAGTACAGAATCAACAGGCAATAGCAAAGTGGGGACAGACCGGGTCAGCATCACACAGAGCAGGCACAAGGCACAAACACACAAAACACCAGGGTCAACTTAACTCAGCCGCGGGCAGGAGTATAACTGACAAGGACTAGAGCTAACCAAAGCTATAAAAAGCCCTCCCAGAGCCAGAAAGAGGCCACAAATAATTACCCCCTGGCACCTCAGTCTGAAAACTACCATAGGATCATGACAACTACGCTAAAAATTATAAAATCATTCATTATTTAAATATGTCTAAAATAATAGTAACAGAGATTAAAAAACAAAATTGCCTAGATGGGCTGCACTGGGTGGAGGAACACCATACAGAAGCACTGTTTTAATACTTACTATTGCATGATAATGTATGCAGTTTACATCACCAACGGTGGCATACATGAGAGGGATACCTAGTGTTCTAGTTCTATATATTACAGAATTTAGAGCCCCTTAGGTACATTTGCCCATTATATATTCATCTGATCACAAATATTGTACTAACCTCATGTTTACTAAGGTTGAATGGCGCAAATATTGTCTACACAGTTTACCATTCAGGCTGGTGCTTAATATTACAAAAAAGTCCACACAAGGTAGGTTAATGGCACTTTATACAACTAGTTAATCTACTTTCGCGATTGATACTTTTCCAAGGTAACGAAGAGACCCATCAGCATTAAAATAAACCTTTATTATTAATAGTAAAATCACAACAATAAAATTAACAGAGCGCCTCATGGAAGAGATGCTACTATATCCAGACAAAAATATAACCAATAGCTGTTCTATTGACACTAAGAAGTTTAACAAAACATAGGATGTTTCATTTCAGTCTTGTGACTTACCCCTGTAGATAATCACCTAGAAAAGAATGTAATCAGCCACCTGAATTTCATATGTTCAATTTAAAGGTGGAAATATATACAAGTCAGTAACGCAGTGATTGTTTGACACACATATCTCTCATGATCTATAGTCAAGAACAACATTGGCAATTAATTATTTTTTTTTTTATAGAAAAGGGAACAGAATTTTCAATTGTGCAGTATCTACTGACACATATATTCCATAATAAAATGTTCTCGGATGGCTAAGATGACAATAAAAAATATAATAATATACAAAACCATAGATGCTGGCGTTCAATGAAATTAAATTTGAGGTACAAGCACATATCAGAAAGTAATGTCCTTAATGGAATAAATGGAAGCCTAGTGCCCCAGCAATATAATACAATTGAGAAATATATATATACAGGTCCTTCTCAAAAAATTAGCATATAGTGTTAAATTTCATTATTTACCATAATGTAATGATTACAATTAAACTTTCATATATTATAGATTCATTATCCACCAACTGAAATTTGTCAGGTCTTTTATTGTTTTAATACTGATGATTTTGGCCTACAACTCCTGATAACCCAAAAAACCTGTCTCAATAAATTAGCATATTTCACCCGTCCAATCAAATAAAAGTGTTTTTTAATAACAAACAAAAAAACCATCAAATAATAATGTTCAGTTATGCACTCAATACTTGGTCGGGAATCCTTTGGCAGAAATGACTGCTTCAATGCGGCGTGGCATGGAGGCAATCAGCCTGTGACACTGCTGAGATGTTATGGAGGCCCAGGATGCTTCAATAGCGGCCTTAAGCTCATCCAGAGTGTTGGGTCTTGCGTCTCTCAACTTTCTCTTCACAATATCCCACAGATTCTCTATGGGGTTCAGGTCAGGAGAGTTGGCAGGCCAATTGAGCACAGTAATACCATGGTCAGTAAACCATTTATCAGTGGTTTTGGCACTGTGAGCAGGTGCCAGGTCGTGCTGAAAAATGAAATCTTCATCTCCATAAAGCATTTCAGCCGATGGAAGCATGAAGTGCTCCAAAATCTCCTGATAGCTAGCTGCATTGACCCTGCCCTTGATGAAACACAGTGGACCAACACCAGCAGCTGACATGGCACCCCACACCATCACTGACTGTGGGTACTTGACACTGGACTTCAGGCATTTTGGCATTTCCTTCTCCCCAGTCTTCCTCCAGACTCTGGCACCTTGATTTCCGAATGACATGCAAAATTTGCTTTCATCAGAAAAAAGTACTTGGGACCACTTAGCAACAGTCCAGTGCTGCTTCTCTGTAGCCCAGGTCAGGCGCTTCTGCCGCTGTTTCTGGTTCAAAAGTGGCTTTACCTGGGGAATGCGGCACCTGTAGCCCATTTCCTGCACACGCCTGTGCACGGTGGCTCTGGATGTTTCCACACCAGACTCAGTCCACTGCTTCCTCAGGTTCCCCAAGGTCTGGAATCGGTCCTTCTCCACAATCTTCCTCAGGGTCCGGTCACCTCTTCTCGTTGTACAGCGTTTTCTGCCACATTGTTTCCTTCCAACAGACTTACCATTGAGGTGCCTTGATACAGCACTCTGGGAACAGCCTATTTGTTGAGAAATTTCTTTCTGGGTCTTACCCTCTTGCTTGAGGGTGTCAATGATGGCCTTCTTGACATCTGTCAGGTCGCTAGTCTTACCCATGATGGGGGTTTTGAGTAATGAACCAGGCAGGGAGTTTTTAAAAGCCTCAGGTATCTTTTGCATGTGTTTAGAGTTAATTAGTTGATTCAGAAGATTAGGGTAATAGGTCGTTTAGAGAACCTTTTCTTGATATGCTAATTTATTGAGACAGGTTTTTTGGGTTATCAGGAGTTGTAGGCCAAAATCATCAGTATTAAAACAATAAAAGACCTGACAAATTTCAGTTGGTGGATAATGAATCTATAATATGTGAAAGTTTAATTGTAATCATTACATTATGGTAAATAATGAAATTTAACACTATATGCTAATTTTTTGAGAAGGACCTGTATATATTTATATTTAATACAGAGCTAGGTAACAAAAGCTGGTAATTCAATTGCCGGCTTTTGCTCTCTCTTTATCAAACCCCATATCTCACCACTACAGGGGAGTGGGAAGAGAGAGGCCAAGTGCCAGAATAGGCGCATCTTCCAGATGTGCCTTTTCTGGGGTGGCTGGGGGCAGATGTTTTTAGCCAGGGGGGTCCTATAACCATGGTACCTCTCTAGGCTATTAATATCTGCCCTCAGTCACTGGCTTTACCACTCTGGAGGAGAAAATTGCGCGGGAGCCCACGCCAGATTTTTCCGTGATTTAACCCTTTATTTTAACACCTAGAGCTCCAAAATTTTGCACACATACACTTGTAACATTATTAGTGAAGAATATGTAAAAAAAATAAGGGATATGAAATGGTTTACTGTATGAAAACCATGTCTCATATCCTGTCAGGGTTGATAAGGAGATAGCAATAGTCGGCAATTGAATTACTGGCTTTTATGCTATCTAGCTCTGTATTAAATATATATATATGTGTCTCAATGACATATACTGTATATATATATGCTGTATAAATACCTATACTATGTGTAGACATTTATTCTATCTATTCTATTCTAACCTGTCAGTGTGATTTTACTGTACACCGCACTGAATTGCCGGCTTTTCTATAGAACACTGCTGCATATTTCTCACAAGTCACGCTGGTGGTCCGTGTGTAATCCATATTTTTCTCGCCCCCATAGACTTTCATTGGCGGATTTTTTGCGCAATACGCTGACAAACGCAGCATGCTGCGATTTTATACGCCCGTAAAATACAGCTGAGAAATATACGGCAGATAGGAGCTGCCCCATAGAGAATCATTGTACCGTGTGCAATGCGTAGTTTTTGCGCCTCTCATACGTCCGTAAAACTCTCTAGTGTGACCCCGGACCAGCCTAATACCTTAGGCCTTGTTCACACGTTGTGTATTTGGTGCTTTTTTTTCCTATCAGGCAAAACCGGCTCTCTCGGCAGGAAGAAACTTGCTGCAAAAAAACAGGTTTTGTTGTGTTTTTACCTGCATTTTTCCTGTGTTTTTGTCATGGTACTTTTGTCTCTTGTGCATGCTGATAAAATTTATTGGATACAAAATCTCACTCTACTTCATCAGGTTTGGGCAGCAAAAACTGATACCTGTGTTTTTTCAGGGGTTTTTGCACCACCCATTACTTTCAATAAGTGAAATATGCTGAAAGAAAAAACGCTGAAAGTGACATGCTCCATTCTGCAAAAGCCAAGGTTTTACACAAAACACTGAAGACAAAAAAAAAACAAGCTGTGTGCTTGAGATTTCTGAAACCTCATAGACTTTGCTGGTACTGTAAAATACTCCCCCTATTGAAGAAGCTATACGCGAAAGGCGCGTCGGGGTTCCGGACTGCCATGTGTGATTGCCCATCCAGGTGTGTGTGTGTGCACTTGCACCTTATACTTATCTATTATGCCTATTGTTTTGTGTTAGGTCTTACAGACTTAGGCCTCTTTCACACTTCAGTTTTTTGGCGTCAGTTTGAAACCGCCATTTTCGTCAAATAGTGGATCCGCCATTTTTTTTGGCGGATCCACTATTTTCCCATAGACATGCATTAGCGACAGATTGTAGCAGAAGGTCGTCCGTTCCTTCCGCCATGTGACGGATCCGTCGAGTTTTGGCGGACGTCATCTAGACATTGACGGACATTATAACGTTTTTGTCTGCGCCGAAATGGCGGTTCGCGATGGATCCGTCGCGTACGCCATTCCATAGAATTGTCACCTATGGGCGACGGATCCGTCGCGACCGTCATTTCGGCGGATCCGTCGCCCCAATCCACTTTTTCAATTGCGCATGATAGACACTTTTCCCAGACAACCCCCAAGTAACGGATCCGTCAAAAAAATGGATCTGTTAGAACCGTTTTCTCAACAATTGTGACGGATCCGTCGATCCGTCACTATGTCTTAGCAGACTGACGCCAAACAACTGAAGTGTGAAAGAAGCCTTACCCTCTATGCACAGCACTTGCGCCTTATCTTTCCATCCATGGATTTGTATGTTGGTCTTATATTTAATGGTCAACTGATGTAGCACTAGTATTTGATATAGTTTTTTATAGGATTAATTTTTCATGGTGGTTTATTGTGTATTTATATATATATTTGGTTACTTTTTTTAGGCATAATTTTGGGGACTGTATATGTGGATATATACCGTATATTTTTTATTATGGAAAATAATTTTTTGGAACAGCATTTTTATCATTTAATCATGTTCATGTCCATAGTATAATTTTTCACTTGATTATATTTAATGATATTTATATATTTGAACACTATATATTTTGTTTTGATTAATTGCTGTAGTATATTCACCTGTTTGGTTTCACACCGGCGGCTACTCATGTCTTTCATCTCCATTATGTATATTTGGTATTTTTAATCTTTGTTCATTATCAATAAACATTAGTATTTTTACTTTGGGCTCAGCACTTCTTTGTTGCTTTGTAGGTTTTTTTTTAGATTATGTTGACGTTTTTGCCCTTATATACGTATATAGCCTCCTTTGCGTTTTCTAGGAATGGTACTGTAAAACGCTGGTGAAAATTTGCATAACACATAAAAAAACCCTGAAAAAATGCAACATGTGAACATAACCTGAAGGGGTTGGCCACTACTTTCCATGTTCCTTTCATGTGAGCAACTGCCATAGATGAGACTGCACTAAATACCTTCTCAAATCCTTCTCCGCTGCTCTCCTGCTCACATGCTGCCCGGCTGAGAATCCTCTGACTTGTGATGTCACATTGACTCACCCTGGGATCTGTCTTTGGATTCCGGTGACATCACAATGGTGTGACGTCCAAGCTGTGTAGGTGCAGAGCTCACTCACTGATGTGTGCGGTGCTGCTGACGACGCACAAGTGTATACAGGGGCCGTCTGGCAACCTTTAGCCTAGGGGGCAAGTACACAGCAGTGGCTCATGGGCAGCAGCCCATCTTTTTTGTATTTACCTATGGCTACTTCATAAAGGGAGTAGAGGTTACAAGACATTAAAAAGATAAAGCCAGAGTAAGGGTACCGTCACACAGTGAAATTTCCATCGCTGCGACGGCACGATT
The DNA here is from genome assembly GCF_051348905.1 of Ranitomeya variabilis. Classification (NCBI taxonomy): domain Eukaryota; kingdom Metazoa; phylum Chordata; class Amphibia; order Anura; family Dendrobatidae; genus Ranitomeya; species Ranitomeya variabilis. The sequence goes on along the minus strand of NC_135234.1, from coordinate 486,149,482 downwards.
CGTGACGTCGCAGCGTCGTATGAATATCGCTCCAGCGTCGTAGACTGCGGTCACACTTTGCAATCACGGCGCTGGAGCGATGCCGAAGTCCCCGGGTAACCAGGGTAAACATCGGGTTACTAAGCGCAGGGCCGCGCTTAGTAACCCGATGTTTACCCTGGTTACCAGCGTTAACGTAAAAAAAACAAACAGTACATACTTACATTCCGGTGTCTGTCCCCGGCGTTCTGCTTCTCTCCACTGTCTCAGCGCCATAGCCGGAAAGCAGAGCGGTGACGTCACCGCGTCACCGCTGTGCTCGCTTTCCGGCCGCTGTGCTCACACAGTGCAGAGAAGCTGAGACGCCGGAGGACAGACACCGGAATGTAAGTATGTACTGTTTGGTTTTTTTACGTTTACGCTTGTAACCAGGGTAAACATCGGGTTACTAAGCGCGGCCCTGCGCTTAGTTACCCGATGTTTACCCTGGTTACAAGCGAACACATCGCTGGATCGCTGTCACACACAACGATCCAGCGATGTCAGCGGGTGATCAAGCGACGAAAGAAAGTTCAAAACGATCTGCTACGACGTACGATTCTCAGCAGGATCCCTGATCGCTGCTGCGTGTCAGACACTGCGATATCGTAACGATATCGCTAGAACATCACGAATCGTACCGTCGTAGCGATGGAAATTTCACTGTGTGACGGTACCTTAATGATAGGATATTTGTGGTCAAATGCCGATTAGATTCTTAGTCACTCCTACTCGTGCCACTGAGAGGTGTCTGACCCTATAGTCAGCATGTGACCAGCACTATGGAAATTCATACTTGTGATCACTACGCTAGGAATACAGAGAAATCGTGACAGTGTGCACAGTGCTGTATCGCGATTCAGAAATCTGCAGTGACACAGGGACTACAGAAATGTGAGCTCTGTAAAGCGTGATGGAAACAAATATGCGGCTGGTAAATTGCTTGTTGTCTTCAGAATTGATTAAAGGGAACCTGTCACCAGTTTTGTCATATCTCCTGTGTTGCATTCCATAACTAGTTATATAACCCCCCAACTCCCCCTGTATACCTCCCAAAAACCTTTTTAAGTTCTCCTGCGCTGTATGGTAATCGCGTTGGTCTGGTCCAATGGGCCTGGCTTGTGGCCTCTCAATCCCTCCCTGCTGCTCGCTGTCCTCCTTCTGTAATTGACGTGGAGGACATCTTGCATCATCCACATTGTCGTACGAAATCTTGCGCCTGCTCACAAAAATTGCGGCTCGCACCTGCGTACTATGTTTTGCCCTACTACGGCAGAGACGAAAACATAGTGTGCATGAGCCCACAGTAGGTCAAAGCCTAGTGCGCAAGATAGGGGAGCATATACCAGGATAGGGAGCATATTCCTTTATCTCTGCAGTCTGGTACCCCTGCTCTTGTCTGCTCTCTGCTGCCCCTGCCTGCTAAGGATTCTATAAAATTAAAATATAACTTTTGTTTCCATCTATTTTTTAAAGAGTGCTCTTTTAAAATCACAGTGTCTGTGTGGTCATTGAATAAGCAATTGTCCCTAACTGTTCAGCAATACAGGGATGCTGGGCCATTATGCAATAAAAGTGCCGGAGCTGTCTTCTAAGCAGCAAACAGCCAGGCAGCCTGCAACTGCTGCTGGGGGATCGACCCAGGGGGCATATGCCCTTTGCCCTTCGGCCCAGTGCGCCAGCAAACTTAAATGTGCTAGTATATCACATAAAATCCCAATAAAATGCAAAGTAGCACGTATTTGTGAAATATAAAGGAAACTAGTTGGCCCGTGCAAAATTTTTGCACATTGGTTGTTGGGGGCGCAGGCAATTTCAGGAAAATTAAGCTGGTCAAATGTTAATTTATTTAATGAGATGATGAACACAGAGGGGTATTTATATATGTAGATTGGTAATACAATAAATTGGTTTGATAAGTAGAGGCTAAAAAAATGTCTTGAGGTTGTGGTGCCACCTGCAGGTTATTGTTTTTTTCTGCAGGTTTCTGAAAAAGAATGTTTAAACTGTATTTATTGATCAAATCGTGAATGTGTGGTTTGTTTGTGTATTTTCTTGCTGAAGGGGGCAAGTTTACCTTTCAAATGGTGTATTATTTGTGTGTGTGTGGCGAAGTAATCACCGAAAAAGCAGTGTTACAAATGTGTTTGCATATGTGAGTCACCTGCAGTGAAGTGTTCAATCCTCGAATTTGCCTGAAATAGGCTGGGCAAGTACTTCGGCAAGCTGGAAAGACCTCAAGGAACCAAGCAAAATGCCACCTGCAGGTAATTTGACCTTTGAAATGGTGTATCATTTGCGTGTGTCAGTGGAGTATAAACGGAGCAAGTGTGCAATTGAATAGGCAGTGTATGTTTTGCATATCTGACTCACCTGCAGTGAAGTGTGCAATCCTCCAGTGTGCCTGAAATCGGCTGAGCAAGGAGTTCGGCAAGATGGAAAGCCCCCAAGGCAAATGTTAGGATTTGTTTGTGATGTCTGTAAGCAGCTTTGTGGTAGTGTGCTTTGGTGTAATGTGGTGCCACTTGCAGGTCATTTTTCCTTACTGCAAATTTATGAAAATGAACGTTTAAACTGCATTTTGTGATCACATTGTGGATGTGTGGTTTGTTTGGCTATTTTCTTGCTGAAGGGGGCAAGTTTACCTTTCAAATGGTCTATAATTTGTGTATTTGGGTCCAGTATGAACTGAGATACAAAGTAATCACCAAAAAATAATGTTTAGAAATAATATATAAGGATAATGCATGTTTTTCTAATTATTTTAAAAATATAAATCTGGAAATTGTGATATGTATTTGTATTTAGCCTCCATGTAGTCAGATTCCCCTAATAAAATCCTGAGTGACCAATTACCTGTAGAAGTTACATAATTAGTAAATTGACCCCACCTATGTGTAATTGCTTCTCAGTATAAATACAGCTGTTCTGTAAAGGCCTCAGGAGGTTTGTTTGAGAGTATTAGGGATCAAACAACATCATGAAAACCAAAGAACACACAAGACAAGTTAGGGATAAAGTTGTGGAGAAGCGTAAGGCTGAATTTGGGCTGTTTTTTTTTTTTTTTTTTTTAAATAGCCTAAGCTCTGAACATCTTGTAGAGCATTGTTTAATCCATCATCCAAAAATGGAAGCAGTATGGCAGAACCTACCAAGACATAGCCTACACCTAAACTAACATACCACACAATGAAAGTACTAATTAGAGAAGCAGTCAAGAGGCCCATGGTCACTCCGTAGGAGTTGCAGACATCCACAGCTCAGGTGGGATAATCTGTCCACAGGACAACTGTTGCGCTCGCGCCCTAACTGGGTGGTGCGAGCGTGGAGGTGTGGCCCCACTGTGCCACAAACCAGACTACCCTGGAAGGGGCGTGACTAAGCAGCTACCTTGGTGTTCACTGGAACCTCTGCTGGGGAGGTCAGGCTTGTGCCACAGGTAGCTGCCAGGTACCACTCCAGGGTGGTGTCTGGCTGTGGCTGCTGATCCCACTGGGGGATGGAACACTGGCAGGCAGATGGGCGCAGCTGAAACACTGATAGGCACGGTTGAGACACGCAGGCAGGCACGGCTGAGACACTAGCAGGCAGGTGGGCACGGCTGAGACACTGGCAGGCAGGCACTTCTGAGACAGAAGGGACAGGAACTGACTCTGAAGGCACAGGAACACAGGCAGGTGTGAGTGATACATGGAAACAGGTTGAGACCGGTAAACACTATAAGAGCAGGGACTGATTCGGGAAGGACAGGAACACGGACAGGTGTGAGTGATATATGGGAACAGGTAGGGACTTGTTCAGACTGGAAGAATAAAGACCCGCGAGGTGCGGAACGAGAGCGGAGCAGAACTGCAAGGAGTGGAGCCGGGCAGAACCGCAAGGAGCGGAGACGGGCAGAACCTCAAGGAGTGGAACCGGGCCGAACCTCAAGGAGCGAAGCCGGGCAGAACCGCAAGGAGCGGAGCCGGGCAGAACCGCAAGGAGCGGAGCAAAGAGATGGGCAGAGCCGCAGGGTGCGGAGCAAAGAGCTGAGCAGAGCCACAGGGTACGGAGCAAAGAGCTGAGCAGAGCCGCAGGGTGCGTAGCGAAGAGCTGAGCAGAGCCGCACGGTGCGGAGCGAAGAGCTGAGCAGAGCCGCAGGGTGCGGAGTGAAGAGCTGAGCAGAGCCGCAGGGTGCGGAGCAAAGAGCTAAGCAAGGTCACAGGTTGCGGAGCAAAGAGCAGAGCAAGGTCGCAGAGTGCGGAGCCAAGAGCAGAGCAAAGCCACAGAGTGCGGAGCAAAGAGCAGAACCGCTGGGAGTGGAGCACAAGGAAGCACACAGAGAGATAGGGAAGGCTCAAGACAGGGATACAAACGGACAGGTATAGGACTTAGTTCAGACAAGGACAGGTACGAGACAAGGCACAGAAACAAGGATACAGACGGCAGAAACAAGAGACACAGGATACAGGCACTGACCACGGTACAAAGCCCCACTGGGTGGCAGACACAAAAGATAAAGAACACAGGTACAGGCCAGGGTAGAAAGCCCCACTGGGTGGCATACACGGGAGTAACAGAACAAAGGTACAGGGCAGGGTACAAAGCCCCACTGGGTGGCTAACACAAGAGATAATGACAGGACCTGGCACCTCAGCAGCAAGAAACTAACTGAGGAAGTTGCTCTGGCATTCCCCTAGAGGTGGGAATGCCTTAAGTACCTGATGCCTCTTAGCCATTGGCTGGGGAAAATTTAGGAGAATGCACACAGTCTCAATAAGAGTCAGGGAGAGCCGACACTGCCCCCCTATGCACACAGCCAGGAAGTATGCAGACAGAGAGCAGGCAGGAGACAAGAGGCACACAGCATGGAGCCGGCAGAAGACAGAACTCACAGCATGGCCCGGAGTAGTGAGTAAGTTGGTGTGTAAGGCAGGTGGGGGATGGGAGGCCATGCAGTGATGCCGGCAGAGTTGTTACAACAACTATTAGTCGTATTCTCTACAAACCTGGCCTATATCTAAGAGTGGCAAGAAGAAAGCCATTTTTGAAGGCAAGCCATAACAAGTCACTTTTGCACTTTGCAAAAAAGCCATGTAGTGGACACAGATAGCATCTGGAAAAAGGTGCCCTTTTCAGATGAAACCAAAGTAGAACTTTTTGTTATAAATGCAAAATACATCATCACTGTCAAATGTGCTGGTAGCAGCATGATGCAGTGATGCAGTGATCCATGATGCAGTGGAGTTGCATTTCTTCAGCAAGGACAGAGAAGCTGATCAGAGTTGATGGGAAGATGGATGGAGGTAAATACAGGGCAATCCTGGAGGAAAACCTGTGAGAGGCTCAAAACCACTTGAGACTGGGGTGTAGGTTCATTTGCCAACAGGACAACGACCCTAAACATAATGCCAAAGATACAATTGACTGGGCCATTCAAACACAGGAATATGCCTTGATCTAAACCATTCCAAGTCCTGACCTAAATCCCATTGATAATTTATGGCAAGACTTGAAAATTGTTGTTCACAGACGCTCTCCTTTCAATCTCACTGAGCTAGAGCTAGCTTGCAAAGAATGGGCAAAAATTCCAGCTTCTAGATCACATATGTCAAACTCTGGCCCGCGGGCCAATTCTGAAATGCAAGGAGAGTATATTTGGCCCACGATGACGGGTGGGTCCCCCAAGTATATTTGGCCTGTGATGCCGGGCCGGTATAATTTTGCATACATGCAGTCATGTGCCAGTAAAACATGTTCGGCCTCCATACACATGAATTGAGAGAGGCCAGGCATGTCTTGTCAGAATGTGGTTGCAAAAATGCAAATCGCATATTTAAATTCATGGTACTGCTCGCTGTCACTGACACCACTAGTATCTTGACAGCGTGTAGGGCACGGACTGAAAAGATTCAGAAGTCTGTTCTGCAGTCACACAGAGTGACTATAGACTGTCATCAGAAGATCGGACATCCCCTTAACTAAAAACAATACAAACAGACCTTAGTTCTAATGGTAGATTTTAAGAAACCCTAATGTACTGGGTCTTCTCTCTACCAGTGACCTGGTTAATGGGTTTGTTGCTTTAATGAACAGCAATGTCAGCAGTCCAATGAATCTGGTAATTTTCCTGTTTTGGTTTTACATTTACAGTCTGCAATATTCTATAGTATAGTCTGTAATATTTCTTCATCGAGCTTAAAGTATATATGCGAAAGTCACACATAAAAACAGTCACCAAATTTTGTGAACATAACAGAAGATTGTTTTTGTGGCAACTTCTTCTTTTGCCAGATGTTACCATTGTTTCCTTCCTTATACTCCTTGGCGTCGCATAAAAAAAATTACATTTGTGATTCCAACCTTTACATTATGTTCACACATTGTGTTTTTGCTTTGTTTTTTTTATACCAAGTTTAAGCTGCTAACAAAAAGCAGGTTTTGCTTCGTTTTAGCTGCGTTTTTTGCTGCAGTTTTGTCATGGTACTTTGGTCTTTTGTGCATGCTGATAAAATTTATTGAATAAATTGACTCTATTTCATCAGGTTTTGGCACCCAAAACACTCCAAATTTAGATTTCGCAGCATTTTTTCACTATCCGTTGCTTGCAATGGGTGAAAAATACTGAAAAACACTGAAAGAAGTGACACGATGCATTTTGAAAAAGCGCAAGTTCTTATGACAAAAGAGTCAAGAAGAAAAAAACAAGCTGTGTGCATGAGATTTCTGAAATCTCACAGACTTTGCTCGTACTGTAAAAAGCAGCTAAAAATTTACGTTAAAAAACCCTGCAAAAAAAAAAAAACTGCAAAAAAAAAAAAACCCTGCAAAAACAAAACATGGACATAGCCCAAAATTAAAAGTTTGGGATCTGACAGAATCATATCTACACTACTATTAAATAATGTAACTCTGTGAGAAATGGTTTAAAAAATGCGATCATTTCCAGAACACACCCATAAATAGCCAGTTTTCAACGAAGTCGAAAAGATTTGAAGATCCTGTCAAGTACATTAGTGTGCAGTATTGCGATTTGCAACAAAATCTTCAATTACCCTGAAAATACACGTGTAATAATGTGGGGTCTCCAAGGACTGCATGCAATCCCTTTTTAGGCCGGGGTCACACTTGGGTGTGTAATGCGAGAAACTCGCCCAAGTCTCTTGCATCGATACCTGGCACTGCCACCGGCACTCGGGACTGGAGCGTGCGGCTGCATGTATTTCTATGCAGCCGCACGCTCCAGTCCGAACCACTGGCGGCAGTGATGGTTATTGATGTAAAAGACTCGCGTGAGTTTCTCGCACTGCACACGCAAGTGTGACCCCGGCCTTAGGGTGCGGACAGACAGATGTATTACTTGTGCGAGGATCACACCGCAATCCTCAGACTGGCAGTTGGCTTTCTCAACTGAGCATGACAGCATGTATTTCTGCACTGTGTGCAGAATTATTAGGCAAGTTGTATTTTGATCACATGATACTTTTTATACATGCTGTCCTACTCCAAGATGTTCAGACTTGAGAGCCAACTACCAATTAAGTAAATCAGGTGATGAGCATCTCTGTAATGAGGAGGGGTGTTGTCTAATTACATCAAAACCCTATATAAGGTGTGCTTAATTATTAGGCAACTTCCTTTCCTTTGGCAAAATGGGTCAGAAGAGAGATTTGACGGGCTCTGAAAAGTCCAAAATTGTGAGATGTCTTGCAGAGGGATGCAGCAGTCTTGAAATTGCCAAACTTTTGAAGCGTGATCACCGAAAAATCAAGCATTTCATGGCAAATAGCCAACAGGGTCGCAATATTGCGTAGCGTATTGGACAAAAAAGGCGCAAAATAACTGCCAATGAATTGAGGAAAATCAAGCGTGAAGCTGCCAAGATGCCAATTGCCACCAGTTTTGCCATATTTCAGAGCTGCAACGTTACTGGAGTAACAAAAAGCACAAGCTGTGCGATATTCAGGGACATGGCCAAGGTAAGGAAGGCTGAAAAAGACCACCTTTGAACAAGAAACATAAGATAAAACATCAAGACTGGGCCAAGAAATATCTTAAGACTGACTTTTCAAAGGTTGAAATGAGAGCCACTCTTGATGGGCCAGAGGCTGGATCAGTAAAGGGCAGAGAGCTCCACTCCGACTCAGGCGCCAGCAAGGTGGAGGTGGGGTACTGGTATGGGCTGGTATCATCAAAGAAGAACTTGTGGGACCTTTTCGGGTTGAGGATGGAGTGAAGCTCAACTCCCAGACCTACTGCCAGTTTCTGAAAGACAAGTTCTTCAAGCAGTGGTACAGGAAGAAGTCGGTATTGTTCAAGAAAAACATGATTTTCATGCAGGACAATGCTCCATCACATGCTTCCAACTACTCCACAGCGTGGCTGGCCAGTAAAGGTCTCAAAGAAGAAAAAGTAATGACATGGCCCCCTTGTTCACCTGATCTGAACCCCATAGAGAACCTGTGGTCCCTCATAAAGTGTGAGATCTACAGGGAGGGAAAACAGTACACCTCTCGGAACAGTGTCTGGGAGGCTGTGGTGACTGCTGCACGCAATGTTGATCGTAAACAGATAAAGCAACTGACAGAATCTATGGATGGAAGGATGTTGAGTGTCATCATAAAGAAAGGTGGCTATATTGGTCACTAATTTTTTGGGGTTTTGTTTTTGCATGTCAAATGTTTATTTCTACATTTTGTGCAGTGATATTGGTTTACTTGGTGAAAATAAACAAGTGAGATGGGAATATATTTGGTTTTTATTAAGTTGCCTATTAATTCTGCACAATAATAGTTACCTGCAAAAACAGATATCCTCCTAAGATAGCCAAATCTACAAAAAACCCACTCCAACTTCCAAAAATATTAAGATTTGATATTTATGAGCCTTTTGGGTTGATTGAGAACATAGTTGTTGATCAATAATAAAAATAATCCTCTAAAATACAACTTGCCTAATAATTCTGCACACAGTGTATGCAGCTGTTACACTCACGTCAGGAGAGCAGCCAGTCCAAGGATTGTGATGTGATCCTCGCACGCTTAATAAGGCCATCTGTGTCGACTCATGTGCCATGTATTCCAAAACCGCACTCCATTAATTTTTTAAAACAGTGACATGGCCACTTTGTGAGGTAGAAAGTTGCAGTGAAAAAAAAAAATTAAATTCTCATTCATATAAATGATTGCACAAGAAATGCAATAACTCAGTCGCTTATGACTAGCAAGCACACAGTATGACACTGACTTCAGATTTTTTTTTCTATAAAAAATAAATTGTGCTGCCTTGGTGCTGCTTCCTAGTGCATTAGGAACGAAGGACAAAAAGCGGGTCATTGTAATTCAAATGCAGCAGGACAAGCAGTCTGTAACCGCTGCTGGCACCTCTGCTGTCTTTCTTTTCCCATATCAATTGAATTGAATGTATTTATTTATAGTTCTCATTTGTTCATTCACTATAAATTTTATTAATTGATAAAAATAAACCCTTGACACTTCTATTTTTCTTTTTAACATTTTTATTTTGCAGCATTTTTTTTCTTTCACATTACATTGCAAATGTTTTAGGGATGTGTGTGTCCAAAAATCAACCCCTTTCCAATGTACCAGAGCTGTGTATGACATCTTAAAAATATCTGTAGTGTAAATTGACCTTCTGTATGGACTTGTAATATGCAGCTTGTCAATTTATGCTGCGTGTGATGCAAATTGACATGCTCTGGATGACTCTAAAGCCAGGGCAGCATGTATCCACATTAGTATGATAGGAAGGCAACACAATGAATTGAATACCACGTGACTCGCTGAAGTGTAAAACTAATCTACAATATCATTATTTTGTGCATAATTGTATAATTATATATACAAACCCCTCGTACTGTAATTGAGGGCTCTGTATTTTTCATTACCTGTAGGCCGAATGTGTATTGTGTGTGAATTGCTGATAAAGGTCTATGATTAGTATTGATACCAATTTTTTTTTCTTGCATGTGTTTTATTGATTTTATAGCTGAACCCAATGACATGCACTATGGTTGGCTTGTAAAATTGCCTTATCCCAGTATGTAAATGTCTACTGCTAGTCTTCTGCTACGTCGCTGTCTAAATAAAAATGTATTATTCCAAATGTCAGTATTTGTTTTTACAATGCTTATCTTTGTATTGAAAGGGAACCATAAAGATGCTATGAAATCTATTGGCATGGTTATAGTGAAGGAGCATCTGAGCAGGTTGATATATACTGGACGTGTGAGAGAGATTCAGTATAACGTGTATCCATTATATCCTTGCTTGTTCTTGGCTTAGAGGTCCGGTGGGCTGATCTGATCAGTGATTGGCGGCCTTCACTGTATAATCACACTGGCAAGGAATTAGTTACTCCACCCACTGGACCTCTGTGTACTTCTTCACATATGCCACAATTTTCAAAAGTGTTTTTTTTTTACAAAAATATAGTTATTCTTCAACTCCAAACTGTTGTAGCTAAAAATAGTCTCTAATAAATAAACTTTTTTTTAACACAAAGTATCCATTCTTGATATTTAAATGAAGTGGAAATTGCTCTTGGCCACTGGAAAATAGAGCCAGTCCCTAACTGTGACCACGCTGGCTGCTGGACCTCATTTGTGACTTTTAAGTAAAATGTCTGAGAATAATAGGCGTTATTACTCATTCAGACGATGATTATTTAGCTCGTACGCAAAAAAAGTGACCAATTTTTCATCAGTGTTTGGCCAGTGTTAGCTTTACCATCAATTTTTTCTCATATGAATATAGAAAAAAACAACTAGGTTTCTCAGGCTTCGAAAAGGACAGCACATGTGATGTGAGTTGTGTCTGTTTTTAACAGACTCCTAGACTGGGCAAGTTGGATCTGTGACCCAGATACAAAAAAATCAAATGTGTTTGTATTTTGAGGCAGACCACTGCAAAATTTCCCAGGCATGTGAATTGTACCATAGACTATAATAGGTTCTTTACTTCCACAATGGTCTGCCCCCACATAAGGCGAATGGAGGTGTAGCTGACTGATCAGGTGCTGTGAGATTTTTGTTCTACCTCCGTATCCGAGATGAGGAGCAGACAGGACCAGCGCAGACTCCGCGTCCGTAGACTCGAATGTAGACCCACGGCATGGGGACAATTCAAGACTTGGTTAATTAATCCCGCATACAGAAATAATACGGGACTATCTGTAACTTCCTCTGAAGCCGCCGACGTCGGTCGCTGTGGGTCAGAAATGGAGAACTTCACAAATTGAGCACAAGTTGTCCTTGTGTCACAGCAACTAGGGCTATAAAATGGCTGCCTAGAGCAAATGACTCATCAACTGCCGCGTAAAGCCAAGCCCAACGAACAAGAGCGAGCGGTAAACAAATACTGACCAGCACATGGCGGCGTAGCAAGATCATACATTTAGCAGGTAACAAACAAGCAGAACTGATTTTGCAACATATGTAACCGAGTAGCTGAATAGTAATTATATCTGGGGGAACAGCATAAAAAACACTGGTACCATTCGTACGTATTAAATTGGCATCTAAATGAGGCTTTGGTAGAAAAATATCATAGGCCAGCCATATTTTTGTTAGTTATCCATGGCAAACATGGATCGTAGGATCATGCACTTAACGAAAAAAGAGCATGGACTGCAACTCCAAAAAATCATACGCTGATCTAATGCCGCTAGACAAAAATATATATAACTGAATATGAGCAATGTCATAAAGTGCATTTTACCATTGTATTGCAGGGGTTTTAGTAATCACAAAAAGTGCCCATTATGTTGGCATTCAAGTGATGGCCCAGGAAGTTTCCTCTTCCTTGGATGGCAGCCACGGAGTACAAAAAGAACTCCGGATCAAGGTAGCGGAAATCGTTTTGCTCATCTTTATAAGTCATACAATCTTAAGTGCAGAATCACTGAAAAAGAAGCATGGATCGCATCTGCAAAAAAATCATAAATTGAGCTAATGCCGCTAGGCAAAAACATATATAACAGAACATGAGGTTCTTAGTTCACCATTCTAATCTGTATGACACCAACTGCCACATCACAGCAAACCTCTCAGTGGCTCCAAACTTTTGTTGCCTTAAAGGAACGGCATCGTGCGCTAACAACCGTCACAGCGACAATGCACAAGCAGGGCGGCCTGGTGCCCCACAGCACCCTTGCTGCAGGACTGAGTCCCCCTGACTTCAGACCGCACCGCCCCACAAGCATTAAACCACAGCAACAATGACCACCACACAGCACCAACACCAAATGAAAGGAGCACTGAAACTCACCTTCCTCCAGATCTCGAATGAGGGCAAAATTAGGCTGGACCCCCTTTGCAGTCTGCTGCTAATTAAAATCACCTGTGCCAAATGTGAGGAGCTGGTCCAAGAAAAGAGACATTGCATGCAACACGCTGAAAAAGGAGCATGGACCGCACCTCCAAAAAACCGAAGAACCTCATGTTCAATAATATACAGATGCTTCTCACAAAATTAGAGTATCATCAAAAGTTAATTTATTTCAGTTCTTCAATACAAAAAGTGAAACTCATATATTATATAGAGTCATTACCAACTGTGATCTATTTCAAGTGTTTATTTCTGTTAATGTTGATGATTATGGCTTACAGCCAATGAAAACCCAAAAGTCATTATCTCAGAAAATCAGAATAATTAACAGAAAACATCTGCAAAGGCTTCCTAAGCATTTAAAAAGGTCCATTAGCCTGTTTCAGTAGGTTCCACAATCATGGGGAAGACTGCTGACTTGACAGATGTCCAGAAGGCAGTCATTGGCAGACTCCACAAGGAAGGTCAGCCACAAAAGATCATTGTTAAAGAAGCTGTTCACAGAGTGCTGTATCGAAGCATATTAATGGAAAATTGAGTGGAAGGAAAAAGTGTGATAGAAAAAGGTGCACAAGCAACCGGGATATCCGCAGCCTTGAAAGGATTGCTAAGAAAAGGCCATTCAAAAATGTGGGGGAGATTCACAAGGAGTGGACTGCTGCAGTCATTGCTTCAAGAGCCAGCACACACAGAGGTATCCAGGACATGGGCTACAAGTGTCGCATTCCTTGGGTCAAGCCACTCATGACAAATAGACAATGCCAGGAGGGTCTTACCTGGGCCAAGGAGAAAAAGAACTGGACTGTTTCTCAGTGGTCCAAGGTGTTGTTTTCTGATGAAAGTAAATTTTGCATTTAATTTGGAAATCAAGGTCCCAGAGTCTGGAGGAAGAGTGGAAAGGCACACAATCCAAGCTGCTTGATGTGTCATGATCTCTGCAGACAGAGATCATAGCAAGCCTATAGAGGGACAAGCTCTCGGAAGATGGAACTATACTGACCATGAACTAAGCCTGCCGCGCAACTAGAAATAGCCAGGTAGCATTTCCTATTTATCGCTAGATGCCCAGCTCTGGCCTAAGACCTAAATAGCTAGCAGAGGGAAATATAAGACCTGGCTCACCTCTAGAGAAATACTCCAAAGAAGACAGTAGCCCCCCACAAATAATGACGGTGAGTTCAGATGAAACAACAAACGCAGCAGGAAAATAGTCTTAGCAAATTTGAGGTCCGCTTACTAGATAGCAGAAGACAGATAGTATACTTTCATGGTCAGCAGAAAAACACTAACAAAACACCATCCAGAGATTACCTTAAACTCTGGCATTAACTCATAACGCCAGAGTAGCAATCCCTGATCAACGAGAGCTTTCCAGACACAGTAACAAAACTTCAGCTGTGAACTGGAACAAATAGGCAAAACAAAACATGGACAAAAGTCCAACTTATCTAGAAGTTGTCTAGAAGCAGGAACAAGCACTGAGAGGCATCAGATAACATTGTTGACCGGCAAGAAACCACCAGAGAAATGAGCTTAAATAGCGACACCCACTACTGATGGAACCAGGTGAAACAGGAAAGAGGATGACAAGTCCAATTCCACAAGCGGCCACCGGGGGAGCCCAGAATCCAAATTCACAACAGTACCCCCCCCTCAAGGAGGGGGCACCGAACCCTCACCAGATCCACCAGGGCGACCAGGATGAGCCCTATGGAAGGCACGAACAAGATCAGAAGCATGAACATCAGATGCATTGACCCAAGAATTATCCTCCTGGCCGTAACCCTTCCAGTTAACCAGATACTGGAGTCTCCGTCTGGAAACACGAGAGTCCAAAATTTTCTCCACAACGTACTCCAACTCACCCTCAACCAACACCGGAGCAGGAGGCTCAACTGAAGGTACAACAGGTACCTCATACCTGCGCAATAACGACCGATGAAAAACGTTATGAATGGAAAAGGACGCAGGGAGGTCCAAACGGAAAGAAACAGGATTAAGAATCTCCAATATTCTATAAGGGCCGATGAACCGAGGTTTAAACTTAGGAGAAGAGACCCTCATAGGGACAAAACGAGAAGACAACCACACCAAATCTCCAACACAAAGCCGAGAACCAACACGACGATGACGGTTGGCAAAACGCTGAGTCTTCTCCTGGGACAACTTCAAATTGTCCATAACCTGCCCCCAGATGTGATGCAATCTCTCCACCACCGCATCCACTCCAGGACAATCCGAGGATTCCACCTGACCGGAGGAAAATCGAGGGTGAAACCCCGAATTACAGAAAAACGGGGACACCAAGGTGGAAGAACTGGCCCGATTATTGAGGGCGAACTCTGCCAATGGCAAAAAAGCAACCCAATCATCCTGGTCAGCAGAGACAAAACACCTCAGATATGTCTCCAGGGTCTGATTAGTCCGCTCGGTCTGGCCATTAGTCTGAGGGTGAAAAGCAGATGAAAAAGACAAATCTATGCCCATCCTAGCACAGAATGCCCGCCAAAATCTAGACACAAATTGGGTACCTCTGTCGGAAACAATATTCTCAGGAATACCGTGCAATCGGACAACATTCTGAAAAAACAGAGGAACCAACTCAGAAGAAGAAGGCAACTTGGGCAGAGGAACCAAATGGACCATTTTAGAGAAACGGTCACAGACCACCCAGATGACAGACATCTTCTGGGAAACAGGCAGATCTGAAATAAAATCCATCGAGATGTGTGTCCAAGGCCTCTTAGGAATAGACAAGGGCAACAGCAGTCCGCTAGCCCGAGAACTACAAGACTTGGCCCGAGCACAAACGTCACATGACTGCACAAAGACTCGCACATCTCGTGACAGGGAAGGCCACCAGAAGGATCTTGCCACCAAATCCCTGGTACCAAAAATTCCGGGATGACCTGCCAATGCAGAAGAATGTACCTCAGAGATGACTCTGCTGGTTCAATCATCCGGAACAAACAGTCTATCAGGCGGACAACGATCCGGTCTATCCGCCTGAAACTCTTGCAAGGACCGCCGCAGATCAGGAGAAACGGCCGACAAAATTACTCCCTCCCTAAGGATACCTGTGGGTTCAGAATTACCAGGAGAGTCCGGGTCAAAACTCCTAGAAAGGGCATCTGCCTTAACATTCTTAGAACCCGGTAGATATGACACCACAAAATTAAAGCGAGAAAAAAATAAAGACCAGCGCGCCTGTCTAGGATTCAGGCGTCTGGCAGTCTCAAGATAAATCAAATTTTTGTGGTCAGTCAATACCACCACCTGATGCCTAGCCCCCTCGAGCCAATGGCGCCACTCCTCAAACGCCCACTTCATGGCCAAAAGCTCCCGATTCCCAACATCATAATTCCGCTCTGCGGGCGAAAATTTGCGAGAAAAGAAGGCACAAGGCCTAATGACGGAGCAGTCGGAACCTTTCTGCGACAACACTGCCCCAGCTCCGATCTCCGAAGCGTCAACCTCAACCTGAAAAGGCAGATTCACATCAGGCTGACGCAACACAGGGGCAGAGGCAAAACGGCGCTTAAGCTCCTGAAAGGCCTCTACAGCATGAGGGGACCAATTAGCAACATCAGCGCCTTGTCTGGTCAAATCAGTCAGTGGTTTAACGACATCCGAAAAACCAGCAATAAATCGGCGGTAAAAGTTGGCAAAGCCCAAAAATCTCTGAAGACCCTTAAGAGAGGAGGGCTGAGTCCAGTCACAAATAGCTTGCACCTTGACGGGATCCATCTCAATGGAAGAGGGAGAAAAAATATACCCCAAAAAGGAAATTTTCTGGACCCCAAAAACGCACTTAGACCCCTTCACACATAAAGAATTAGACCGCAGAACCTGAAAAACTCTCCTGACCTGCTGGACATGAGAGTCCCAGTCATCAGAAAAAATCAGAATATCATCCAGATATATTATCATAAATTTATCCAGAAAATCGCGGAAAATATCATGCATAAAAGACTGGAAAACTGAAGGGGCATTAGAAAGACCAAAAGGCATGACCAAATACTCAAAGTGGCCCTCGGGCGTATTAAATGCGGTCTTCCACTCATCCCCCTGCCTGATCCGCACCAAATTATACGCCCCACGAAGATCAATTTTAGAGAACCACTTAGCACCCTCTATACGAGCAAACAAATCAGTAAGCAATGGCAATGGGTATTGATACTTAACAGTGATCTTATTCAGAAGCCGATAATCAATACATGGTCTCAAAGAGCCGTCTTTTTTTGAGACAAAGAAAAACCCAGCTCCCAAGGGAGAAGAAGATGGACGAATATGTCCCTTTTCCAGAGACTCCTTTATATATTCCCGCATAGCAGCATGTTCCGGCACAGACAGATTAAACAAACGACCCTTTGGATATTTACAACCCGGTATCAAATCTATGGCACAATCGCACTCACGGTGCGGAGGTAACGACCCAAGCTTGGGTTCGTCAAAGACGTCTTGATAATCAGAGAGGAACTCAGGGACTTCAGAGGGAATGGACGACGAAATAGAAACCAAAGGTACGTCCCCATGAATACCCTTACATCCCCAGCTCAACACAGACATTGCTCTCCAGTCCAAGACTGGGTTGTGAGACTGCAACCATGGCAATCCCAGTACCAAATCGTCATGTAAATTATACAGCACCAGGAAACGAATAATCTCCTGGTGATCCGGATTGATACGCATGGTTACTTGTGTCCAGTATTGTGGTTTATTATTAGCCAATGGGGTGGAGTCAATCCCCTTCAGAGGAATAAGAGTCTCCAAAGGCTCTAAATCAAAACCACAACGATTGGCAAAGGACCAATCCATAAGACTCAGAGCGGCGCCAGAGTCAACATAGGCGTCCGTGGCAATGGATGACAAAGAGCAAATCAGGGTTACAGACAAAATAAACTTAGACTGAATGGTGCCAATGGAAACAGACTTATCAAGCTTCTTTGTACGCCTAGAGCATGCTGATATAACATGAGTAGAATCCCCACAATAGAAACACAATCCATTCTTCCGTCTAAAATTCTGTCGCTCGCTCCTGGACAGAATTCTATCACACTGCATACTTTCTGGCGTCTTTTCCATAGACACCGCCAGATGGTGCACAGGTTTGCGCTCCCGCAGACGCCTATCAATCTGAATAGCCATTGTCATGGACTCATTCAGACCTGCAGGCACAGGGAACCCCACCATAACATCCTTAACGGCATCAGAGAGACCCTCTCTGAAAGTTGCCGCCAAGGCGCACTCATTCCACTGAGTAAGCACAGACCATTTACGGAATTTTTGGCAGAAAACTTCAGCTTCGTCTTGCCCCTGAGATAGTGCCATCAAAGTTTTTTCTGCCTGAAGTTCCAAATGAGGTTCCTCATAAAGCAAGCCCAAGGCCAGAAAAAACGCATCCACATCGCGTAACGCAGGATCCCCTGCTGGCAATGAGAAGGCCCAATCTTGAGGGTCACCCCTGAGCAAGGAAATCACAATCCTAACCTGCTGAGCAGGGTCTCCAGCTGAACGAGACTTCAGGGACAAATAAAGCTTACAATTATTTCGGAAATTCTGGAAGCTAGCTCTATTCCCTGTAAAGAACTCCGGCAAAGGAATTCTCGGCTCAGATACCGGAGCATGTACCACAAAATCTTGTAAATTTTGTACTTTCGTGATGAGATTATTCAAACCCACAGTTACACTCTGGAGATCCATTATTGTCAGGTGCACACAGAGCCATACAGAGATTAGGAGGAGAGAGAGAAAAAAGACTGCAGCAAGGCAGACTGGAGGGAAAAAAAAAAAAAAAAAATTCCAGCAGACTTCTTATAACTCTCCTTTCTCAACCTGGGTCTTTAACACTTTATTGGCCGGTCAAACTGTCATGATCTCTGCAGACAGAGATCATAGCAAGCCTATAGAGGGACAAGCTCTCGGAAGATGGAACTATACTGACCATGAACTAAGCCTGCCGCGCAACTAGAAATAGCCAGGTAGCATTTCCTATTTATCGCTAGATGCCCAGCTCTGGCCTAAGACCTAAATAGCTAGCAGAGGGAAATATAAGACCTGGCTCACCTCTAGAGAAATACTCCAAAGAAGACAGTAGCCCCCCACAAATAATGACGGTGAGTTCAGATGAAACAACAAACGCAGCAGGAAAATAGTCTTAGCAAATTTGAGGTCCGCTTACTAGATAGCAGAAGACAGATAGTATACTTTCATGGTCAGCAGAAAAACACTAACAAAACACCATCCAGAGATTACCTTAAACTCTGGCATTAACTCATAACGCCAGAGTAGCAATCCCTGATCAACGAGAGCTTTCCAGACACAGTAACAAAACTTCAGCTGTGAACTGGAACAAATAGGCAAAACAAAACATGGACAAAAGTCCAACTTATCTAGAAGTTGTCTAGAAGCAGGAACAAGCACTGAGAGGCATCAGATAACATTGTTGACCGGCAAGAAACCACCAGAGAAATGAGCTTAAATAGCGACACCCACTACTGATGGAACCAGGTGAAACAGGAAAGAGGATGACAAGTCCAATTCCACAAGCGGCCACCGGGGGAGCCCAGAATCCAAATTCACAACATTGATGTCTAGTGTGAAGTTTCCACAATCAGTGATGGTTTGGGGAGTCATGTCATCTGCTGGTGTAGGTCCACTGTGTTTTATCAAGATCAAAGTCTGCACAGCCATCTACCAGGAAATTTTAGAGCGCTTCATGCTTCCCTCTGCCAACAAGCTTTTAGGAGATGGAAATGTCACTCTCCAGCAGGACTTGGCACCTGTCCACACTGCCAAAAGTACCAATATCTGGTTTAAAAATAACAGTATCACTATGCTTGACTGGCCAGCAAACTCACCTGACCTTAACTCCATAGAGAATCTATGGAGTATTGTCAAGAGGAAGATGAGACACCAGACCCAATAATGCAGAGGAGCTGAAGGCTGCTATCAAAGCAACCTGGGCTTCCATAACACCTCAGCAGTGCCACAGGCTGATCGCCTCCATGCCACACTGATGCAGTAATTGATGCAAAAGGAGCCCGACCAAGTATTGAGTGCATTTACTGAACATACATTTCAGTAGGCCAACATTTCGGATTTTAAAATCATTTTTCAAGCTGGTGTTATAAAGTATTCTAATTTACTGAGATAATGACTTTGGGGTTCTCACTGGTTGTAAGCCATAATCATCAACATTAACAGAAATAAACACTTGTAATAGATCACTCTGTTTGTAATGACTCTATATAATATATGAGTTTCACTTTTTGTATTGAAGACCTGAAATAAATTTTACTTTTTGATGATATTCTAATTTTGTGAAAATCACCTGTATATGGTATTTTTGCCTGGCGGCATTAGATCAATGTATGTTTTTTTGGAGCTGCATTCCATTCTCCTTTTTCAGCATATTGCATGATCTGTCCCCTTTCTTGGACCAGCACTCCTCCCATTTGGAATAGGTGATTTTAAATTAGCAGGAGACTGCAAATAAAAAGGGGCCCAGCTTATTATTGCTCACATTTGGGAGCTTGAGGAAGGTGAGTTTCAATACTCCTTTTATTTGGTGTCTTGGCAGCCATTGTTGCTGTGATTTTGTGCTTGTGGGGCTGTGTGATTTGGAGTCAAGCATCTTTCGAGTCATGTGATCAGTCACATGACCTAAAAGTTCCTGGAAATATTGATGTAGGAGGTTCCTGCCGCTGCTCAGCTCCTGCAGCCTCCTTCCTAGCAGCTTCCTCTCCTGCACTGATCAGTGTCAGACAGGAAGAGAGAGGGAAGCTGAGAGGGAAGCTGAGGACAACACATCTGTATTCAAGGTATCACACAGCTCTGCTCAGTTTGTATCACGTGCATATTTACCATCAGTTACTTTCCGAAAAAAGCAAGGTGTGTGTAAACTGGACCAAAGACGTTCTCAGGAAGGACGGGACATAAAGGGTTAGTCAAAAAAATTAGTTTTCCCCTATCCAATGGGGGTATGACTGCTGGGACCTCCACGGGCCTAGGAATCCAAGAACGGGACTCTGCAGCGCAGTTCCACTAAAATTCTGGAACTACAATTACTAGATGGAGATCAGTAAAAACAAATTACTGAGTGCTTGCAACTACCTGGCACGGATTGTGATTATATTTTAGTAAAAAATACTGTATATAAACTGATTACTACAGTATATTTGTACTATCCCTAATCTAGCCCTATCAACTAGTCTGAATTACTATTTATTCAATTCTTTGTTCACACTTAAAAAAAACAACAACCGGATGCCTATCAGTGATGTGTGTCACTAATGAGCGCTCAACGGTTGCAGGACGCACCCCTTTACGATGTGGTGTAAAGGGGGGTAAAAAAAAGTCCTAGCAAAAGGTAACACAGATGCTGATCAGAAATATGCGTCTCTGATCAGCGGCTTTAGGAAGCACGCACGGGGGGGTGGAGAAAACATGGGCAAGGGAAAAAAGTCGGGGAAAAAGCAAGTATGGGTGCTGATCAGTGATTTGCATCACTGATCAGCTCTCGGCGGCTGTAGGATGTACTCACAACAACAAAAAATTCCAAAAATCGAGCTATCAAGTACTGATCAGCGCTTGGTGGCAGAAGGGTTAGAAAGGTAGAAGGGGGTTAAGGAAACGTGGAAAAGGGGAGGGAGAGAGGGATTGGGGTGGATTTGGAAAAAGCAGGGGACAAAAACAGGTCAGGAATGGATTAGGAATGTATTTTTCTTCTAACATCAGCAGCACAAGAAGTTAAGGCAAAGGCTTTAAAAAGTCTGTGGCACCACAAGGCTCATCAGATCTGCAGCAGTACGATACAGTGACCACTCCGCAACGTCTAGAAGCTAGAATGAGAGTGCAGAGCAGTCACTGTGGGGACAAATTGCGCCTCTGCTCACTGATTGGTACCTGTTACAGCACCGATCATAGCTGGACTTCAGTGTTTCAGTTGCAGAGGGGGCTTTGAAACCCCTGTGGTGATGAGCACAGGTGCCCTGCTGTCAGAAGCAGCAGGCATCTACATGTGATTACTGTGCGTTCAATCACAGTGGTTGCATGAACGCTATGGCGTACCTATACTTCATCAGTTGGTAACTCCTTCCATTCCATGACATAAAGATACGGCAAATGTTGTGAAGGAAATAAAGTTGAAAAAAATCTATGCAAGTCTGCTAGTCATATTGACTTGGGGAATCGTGCTACCAGATTACTTTTAGCTCACAATAAATGCCATAACCAATCCCCACCCCAACTCAAAATGCAGGAATTGTGTTCAGTCAATTCATGTTTTTATTGCACTTTGGAAAAACACGCCATTTCAATTTTACCCTGGGCAGGAAAGCCAGAATCGGCACTGCCAGGCGTCCTCTGTGGCACTGTCTACATGCCATTATAACATTGCAGTCACCAACAAAAATGGCTCCGCACGCCATTCTCCCTTATGCACCCAGAAGGGTAGGGGAGGAGTGACGTCAGACACACGCGAGAAGATCTTGCCCACATTTACTGCAGGCGTAAAGCGAGCTAACATTACACTTGGTTTACATGTACAACGTGAGCAGATGCTCCCCCTAGTGTTTAAAAGCTAAATAAAAATCTAAAGTTTTTAAATCTTACTTATTTTATACCAGTAGTAACCTTTTTTTATGAACAATTTAAAATTTTAACTTTTTTTTTGTTTATACATTGCCTTCAAAGTTCACACAAAAGAGAATCATTTTTCAATTGGAAATATTTAATAAGCTGCCGCCTGTAGATATGGATATCTGCCAGCTATGCCTCCCCTAGTCTTCTTTTAATTCCCTTTCAGAAAGTCCACTGAAAGAAGATTTCCCATTTGAGAAAACTGCTATCCCCCGGCTGCATTTTTTTTTTTCAATAACACAAACAAACTGTACTTTACTTGCCCCTTCCTTGGTCCAGCCCTGAGTCTTCCCACGCCTACCATCATCTGTTATGGCCTGCAGTGCTGATGTCATGCAAACAGTGCGACAGCCAATCAGTGAGCTCAAAGGTTTGTGCCGTCAACTCAGGCTGAGCCGCTGATCTCCGTTATTGGCTGCAGGGGTTTTGACATGACGTCAGAGCTGCAGACAATAACTGGCATCCGGAGCAGCGGTGAAGACGGACCCAGGAAGGGTGAGTAAAGGACAATTTTTTAAAATCAACTTGCATCCGGGGGATAAGTGTTTTCCCTAAATCTAGTGCTGGTGAGAGAACGTGGCTTCTAGTGCAGTGACTCATATTGTCAGGCAGGCACAGTAGCCAGATCGCTCTTCTGCTAGCCCCCAGGATCTGGACAGGGATTTAGCTTCTGAGCACAGCATGATTGATTCTTTCCCAGGGAAATAAATTGTGGCAGAGATTTTTCCGGCGGCTGCTTTTCCCACTGTCCTTAATGAAATAAACACAATACAGGCCCAAATGTAGGATTGGCAAACTTTTACTTTTGACATTTTTTTTCGCATTTACCCATATAGAGCATGCAGACATAAAAGAGAGATCTCCCACTCTCTGTCACTATGGAGTCGCAGCAAGAAGCAGGAGATTTTTATATTTCAGTTGGAGGTTCCCATTATTGCAGTTTGTGAAGGAACCTCACTAATCTAATATTTATTCCCAGTTATCGTTTATAGGGGGTAAATGCCTCGAGCGGGAATAGCCATTGAGTATGTTTTGTAGCGTTATAAAGATTATGTCAGCAATGCTGGAAATCATTTACCCAACACTCTGCGACTGATGAATCAGGGTGCATTAGTACATTATTTATCTCCGTGTCGGAGTTCCTGGTTACACGTGGAATACAATAAATTGGAAACATTTCTACAACCATTGTGCGTTTCACTGATCTCATTTAAACTGCATAGTCTCAAGGTCACCAGTACTGTAAGGGCATATGCTTAATTTAATGCTAATTAGCCTGCTAGCATAATGAACGAAACTCTCCAGTGCCACTTAGGAGATGTGACTACTCTATAACTCATTGTCAGACATGATCAGAGATGAAAGCCAGGCCCGAAACTCATGTACAGACTGTTTTGGGGTGTTTGCCCCCCATCAGTGTAGAGCACAATCTGGCTGGCTGAGTGCAGTACCCTGGTCGCAGTATGGGCAGGTGAGTATTGGGTCTTAGGTGTGATGCTTCATGGAGAAAAAAATTAAAACAAGGAACCATCTCACAAGTCCTTTTTTCCGATGGAGCACTACCTGTAAAATGTTTGCTTAATTCAAGTACTGGGTTGACTGCACTCATACCGACGTCAGACTTTCTTTTTGACAACTGTAAAAACCCCCATTCAACTTAGATAGCTGTTTGCTAAGCACTCGTTTGGTCAGCAGTAGTGATGAGCAAGTGTACTCGGTACTTGGGTTTTCCGAGCATGCACGGGTGGTCTCCGAGTACTTTGGGTGTGCTCGGAGATTATGTTTGAGTCCACGGCAGCTGCATGATTTGCGGCTGCTAGACAGCCTGAATACATGTGGGGATTTCCTAACAAACAGGCAACCTCCACATGTATTCAGGCTGTCTAACAGCCACAAATCATGCAGCTGAGGCGACACAAACATAATCTCCGAGCACGCCCAAAATACTCGGGAGACCACCTGAGCATGCTCGGAAAACCCAAATACCGAGTACACTCACTCATCACTAGTCAGCAGCTATCTCAGGCGTCTTCCATACTTAGGAGCCATTTCAGTACATTATTGGAGAACCCCTTTACGTGCCGTGCCACATTATTAAGGGGGCAGAAGAAACCCTATACAGCACACAAAGTGTTCGGTGACATGGTACAAGATGCCTCAGTCACCTGTCCCGAGTGTAGGATGGCCAGTAATCATGCACGTGTTATTAATATGAAGGATTTTATTCTGCACCTCTGGCAGCAGCTCATCTCAGGTGAGAAGAAAGGAATCAGGTAAATTGAAAGTTATTGCCCCCCCCCCCCCAATATCTACCATTAGGTGAAATTTAGGTCTCCCCATACACATTAGACGGACATGCTGAAAATAGTGGGTTAGGCTGACATTGATCTAATATGTACACTTTAAAGGAGTTGGCATAATATCCTGTATTTATGTATATGCGGTATGATACTAGTTCTGAAACTTAATAATACACTTTCATAACGGAATGTGTGCTCTCATTATTTACAAAATGGCATCCGGCACGGATACTCCTAATCCACTGTAAGGTCCATGTGCACTAGAACATTAACTGTACAAGCTCGGGATGCAGAGTCTGTGCACTGGATAGTAAATGACAGGAGCGCATATTCTACCATGGACCCATGGAAGGCACAGCAGCAGATGTAAAAAAATGCCAAGAAGACACCTGGGTATGTTTTTGAATGTTTTTATTTGATAAAATACAGGCATCTTCTTCATTGTTTAACCCCTTAGTGACAGAGCCAATTTTGACCTTAATGACCAAGCCAATTTTTACAATTCTGACCACTGAGGTCATGATTCTGGAACTCTTCAACGTATCCAACTGATTCTGAGATTGTTTTTTTATGATATATTGTACTTCATGTTAGTGGATTTGGAGCGCCCCCACGTTAAGGGCAATGGGGTACTCGGTACCGGGTCTATCTCTCTCTCGATTCTGGGGATGTCACGGTGGCCCGACCCGGTCCGTGGCCCTTCTGAGGGGCGCCCAATTAAAGGTGTAGTTTGTCTGGTGTTCGTGACGCCACCTGTGGTACTCGGTCAGAGTGACCAACGCTGCTTAGGGGTCCGCTGGGGTGATGGAATGGCAGCTAGATGGTATACCTTCCCACAGGTGAAGTATGTCCCCAGGGCTTCCCGAATGTGTAGGTAATGATGGTGGACGATGTAAGGTGCAGTGAATAACGAGGACACAAAGGTTGCAGTCTCTTTACCTTTTACTGAAGACTTCGGCGTCCACAATCCAGAGTACCATCGCCAGAGCAGCCCCCTCACCACCGCCAGAGCTGCTGCACCTCCGACCTTCTGTCTCTTCTGCACTATCCCATAGAATGTAAGTCCGCAAGGACAGGGTCTTCTCCCCTCTGTACCAGTCTGTCACTGTAAAATTGATTACTGTAAACGATATTTATAACCCTGTATGTAACCCCTTTCTCATGTACAGCACCATGGAATTAATGGTGCTATATAAATAAATAATAATAATAATACCGTTCACAGGGCAGGCAGAATCCGGCCGGTCCGAAGGCACATCCAGAGTTCCCTTACTCAGGTGGAAATCAGTAGCCTTCCTACTAGTGCCTGTGTGTTGTAGTACCTCCCTGCTGAGCACCACGGGATAGTCCTCAAAACTTTCATGGATGTTTCTGATCTTCTCTCTCTCTGTCCCCCAGATGGTATGGATAGGACAACCCGTATGACGGGGCAGGCCTGGAGCTTATTTATAGGGACCCTAGTGTCGCCCCTCTCCCACAATTTGCCTCCGTGTCTTCTTAGGTATTAACTTGGAATTGACTGTCCTGCCGGTCTCTGAAGTAATACGTAGAGTCAATTACTCCCTCGGTGTTCCGGCCACCAGCTACGTGCCTCAGAACGAGGCTGCCGATCTTGGGGCAGAACTCCTCCCGGTATTATCTCCTTGTGCTGTGACTTCGTTTCTCACTCTCCACAATATACTTCGCTTCGTGTCCTTTCTTAGGATGCTGCCGCAATGGGTGCAGGCGCAGCTCCGTAACGTTCTATCTCGTGCTTGGCCTCTGTCAGGATCCCACCCCTGACAGGGACCCTCTGTCTGCAGCTCAGATGTTCCTCCTTCTCCCCCTGTCTGTCTGACAGGTCCTCTCTGGGTCAAACCCAGGTAGCTTCTGACTGACTTCCTATCCAACCCACCAGTTTTACCCGTGTGTGAGGAGTGCCCTAATAGATAGAAGCAAGGCTCCCCCTCGTGGACTGGAGTGTGAAGTGTAGTGTGTGACTTGTGATACCTGGTCAGGTGAACTCCTTTAGTACCATCAGACGTAATATCACTCCCCCTGGTGGAAGAGCAACATTACTGCAACGACCAGGACTCTGGGGCGCTGCAGTAACATTTCTTCAATTTAACTTGCATTTATTTATGAAAAAAACTGAAATTTGGCAAAAATTTAGAAAATTTAGCAATTTTCAAACATTTAATTTTTGTACCCTTAAAATAGTTCATAAATAACATTTCCTACATGTCAACTTTACATCAGCACAATTTTGGAAACAAAATTGTTTTGTTAGGATTAGAGATGAGCCACCTCCCCAGTGTTCGGGTTCGGTTCGGTTCGTCGAACAGGGACATG
This sequence comes from Ranitomeya variabilis, assembly GCF_051348905.1. Classification (NCBI taxonomy): domain Eukaryota; kingdom Metazoa; phylum Chordata; class Amphibia; order Anura; family Dendrobatidae; genus Ranitomeya; species Ranitomeya variabilis. Next base: position 486,122,865 of record NC_135234.1, on the reverse strand, counting down.
TTCGACGAACTGTTCGTCGAACCCCATTGAAACCAATGGCAGGCAAACACAAACACACACATGGAAAACACATAGAAAACACCTTAAAAGGTGTCCAAAAGCTGACAAACTGCTCAGAAGACACAACAAACACATGGAAAAGTCACAACTACATATAATCATGCGAAAAGAAAAGAGGTGGAGGAGTAAAAGGAGGAGGAGACACAGATATAGGCATGTCATGCCCTTCTAAAATCAAGAAAGGCTGGAGTAAAAATCTAAACTCACTCTACCAACACCCAGACATCTTGACAAAAAAAATAAAAAAATAAATATCTTTAGGTAGAATGGTGGCGGGTCCATTCAGAACACTTTCCTTAGAAGACGTAGTGGTACCCCCGTTGGGAGTTGTGCCAAAAAATGAACCCAATACATTCAGACTAATCCACCATTTGTCATATCCAAGGGGCAGGTTAGTAAACGACAAAATCGACGTGGAACCATGTACAGTACTATGTACTGTACCTCCTTTGACGAGGCAATCAGGCGGGTCAAGAAGTTGGGAAGGGGCACCCTAATGGCCAAAACAGACATTGAGGGGGCATTCCGGTTACTACCTGTTCCTCCGAATAGTCTCCTCCCATTGGGCTGCTTCTGTGAAGGAGCATACTACATAGATCGCTGTTTGCCCATGGGGTGCCCCATATCCTGCTCACTATTTGAGGTGTTTAGTTGCTTCCTCGAATGTGTCGTCATGGACGTTTGTAAGGCGGCACATATTATCCATTACCTCGACGACTTCTTATGCCTGGGCCCAAAAGATTTGCCACAGTGTGAAAACACGCGGTTGTCCACCTGTGAGAAGGTGAGAGCTGGAGGGAGAGTGGACACCCCAGAGTCGAGGGGTTAGATTGAGAAAGAAAGAAGGCAGTGTAGCTTGCTTCATGGGTGGGGTACTCTGCTGAGTAGCAGAAATTGCTACTAGGCCCAAAAGGATTTCCTGGGCCAGATGCCGTTACAAAATAGTAGTTAGGTACACAGGCGGTGTAGCTTGCTTCATGGGTGGGGTACGCTGCTGAGTAGCACTAAATTCTACTAGGCCCAAAAGGATTTCCTGGGCCAGATGCCGTTAAAAATAGTACTTAGGTAAACAGGCGGTGTAGCTTGCTTCATGTGTGGGGTATGCTGCTGAGTATCACTAAATTCTACTAGGCCCAAAAGGATTTCCTGGGCTAGATGCCGTTACAAAATAGTAGTTAGGTAAACAGGCGGTGTAACTTGCTTCATGGGTGAAGTACACTGCTGAGTAGCACCAAATTCTACTAGGCCCAAAAGGATTTCCTGGGCCAGATGCCGTTACAAAATAGTCGTTAGGTACACAGGCGGTGTAGCTTGCTTCATGGGTGGGGTACACTGCTGAGTAGCACTAAATTCTACTAGGCCCAAAAGGATTTCTTGGGCCAGATGCTGTTAAAAATAGTACTTAGGTTAACAGGCGGTGGGTGGCTGGGCTACTCTGCTGACTAGCAGACACTGAAGCTTTGGAGCAGACCTCTGAATCCCAGGCCATAGTATGAGTAAACAACTCTGCAGACGACCCCACCCACCTGGAATTGATGATGGCAACGTCATGTAAAACTCAGCAAGGGGACTAAATAAAAGAGTCTCCATTTTTTCAAAAAATTCAGCCACAGACACCACTTAAGTGGCATCAATTTCGCCAGAGTTTTTTAAAACGGTTGGTAAGGTGATTTTCAAAAATCATCAAGCTTTTAGTCTCCCCAAGATGACACAAGGGTAGAAAAGTCCTTGCGGATCCAGGATTTCTTCATCTTGATGAACGTTAGTCTGTCTACATTGTCACTGGACAGCCGCGTGCGCTTATCTGTCAGCACACCACCAGCAGTGCTGAACACACGTTCAGAGAGAACACTAGCTGCGGGGCACGACAAGATCTCCAAGGCGTGAGTGGCGAGCTCAGGCCATTTTTCAAGATTGGAAGCCCAAAATGAGCAAGGGTCCAGTTCCACAGTCATGGCATCGATGTTAACTTGGAGATACTCTTGTACCATCCTCTCTAGGCATTGGCTGTGCGTCAGACTTCTTGTCTCCTGTGGCCTTGCAAAAGATGGTCTAAAAAAATCTTGAAACGATTGGAAAAAATTGCTGTTACCACCAGATACGATGTTACTGTTACGGTTAGAGTGATGACTCGATAGTCCCACGGTTGGCAAGTTAGAACTCAGAGATTGACTACGTGCACCACTGGTGTTTTGTGGAAAAGCAGATGTTAGATTCTGTAACAGTCTCTGCTGATACTCCTGCATGCGTGAATCCCTTTCTATGGCAGGAATTATTTCGCCAAATTTGCTTTTGTACCGGGGATCTAAGAGTGTGGCAACCCAGTAGTTGGCATTACTTCGGATTCTGACAATCCGAGGGTCATGCTGCAGGTAGTGCAGCAAGAAGGCACTCATGTGTCTTGCGCATCCAGAAGGACCAAGTCCTTGTTGTCTTGGTGGTGGCGAGGTGAGAATCATGCTTCCTTCGTCTGCCCTCTCCCCCCAACCTCGCACAACAGAGATTTGATCAAGGTCTCCCTCATCTGATGAGTCTTCCATGCCCAGCGCCAGTTCGTCCTCCACTTCTTCCTCGCCTTCTGCACCTTCCTCAACAGTTTGGCTGCTACCATGCGCCCTCGGTAATCCCTCTCCCCCAGCCTCCAATGCCAGCCGCCTTGGTGCTGCCAACCTTCTTGACCTTGGAGATATGATCCCTTCCGCATACGACTCTTCCTGTTCCTCCTTCTCCTCTTGTTCCACCACCTGACTCCGAACACTGTGTAAGGTGTGCTCCAGCATGTAAATCACCGGAATGGTCATGCTGATAATGGCATCGTCAGCACTAAACATCTTCTTTGCTATTTCAAAACTGTGCAGAAGGGTGCATAGGTCCCTGATCTGAGACCACTCCTGCAGCGTGATTTGCCCCACCTCTTGAGCTTGTTGGCCCAGGCTATACGTCATAACGTATTGCACCAGGGCTCGTCGGACAGTGCAGACACTGCTCCTAGACCCAAAACTATTAACTGGATTAGATGCAGTAAAAATTGAGATACACAGGCGGTATAGTTTGTTTCACAGGCTGGCTACTCTGCTGACGTGCAGACACTGCTCCTAGGCCCAAAACTATTAACTGGATTAGATGCAGTAAAAATTGAGATACACAGGCGGTATAGTTTGTTTCACAGGTGGGCTACTCTGCTGACGTGCAGACACTGCTCCTAGGCCCAAAACTATTAACTGGATTAGATGCAGTAAAAATTGAGATATACAGGCGGTGTAGTTAGTTTCACAGGCCGGCTACTCTGCTGACTTGCAGACACTGCTCCTAGGCCCTAAACTATTAACTGGATTAGATGCAGTAAAAATTGAGATACACAGGCGGTATACTTAGTTTCACAGGCGGGCTACTCTGCTGACGCGCAGACACTGCTCCTAGGCCCTAAACTATTAACTGGATTAGATGCAGTGAAAATAAAGATACACAGGCGGTGTAGTTAGTTTCACAGGCGGGCTACTCTGCTGACGTGCAGACACTGCTCCTAGGCCCTAAACTATTAACTGGATTAGATGCAGTAAAAATTGAGATACACAGGCGGTGTAGCTAGCTTCACAGGCGGCTACTCAGATGACTATCAGACAATGCTACTAGCCCAAAAGGATTGACTGGGCTAGATTACACCAAATGCTGTGACTAAGAGTATGTGCACACGTACGGATTTCTTGCAGAAATTTCCTGAAGAAAACCGGAAATTTTCTGCAAGAAATCCGCATTTTTTTTTTGCGGTTTTTTTCCGTTTTTTTAGCATTCTGCAAGCGTAATTAGCTTGCAGAATGCTAAAGTTTTCCAAGCGATCTGTAGCATCGCTTGGAAAACTGACTGACAGGTTGGTCACACTTGTCAAACATACTGTTTGACAAGTGTGACCAACTTTTTACTATAGATGCTGCTTATGCAGCATCAATAGTAAAAGATAGAATGTTTAAAAATAATAAAAAAAATGCTTATACTCACCCAGACGATCTCCTCAGCGGCGTCCGTTCCTCTTCCTATAGCTGGTGTGTGCGCGCAGGACCTTCCATGACGTCGCGGTCATGTGAGCGGTCACATGACCGCTCACGACCAATCACAAGACAGTGACGTCATCACAGGTCCTTCACCGCACACCAGCTATAGGAACCGAAGCGGCAGCATGCAGCGGTGAGGCGGGAACACTGCGGGGGACATCGAAGGTGAGTATATGACTATTTTGTATTTTAATTCTTTTATTTTTGACCAATTATACGGTGCCCAGTCCGTGGAGGAGAGTCTCCTCTCCTCCACCCTGGGTACAAACCGCACATAATCTGCTTACTTCCCGCATGGTGTGCACAGCCCCATGCGGGAAGTAAGCAGATCAATGGACTCCTAGGTGTGCGGAATCCCCGCAATTCCGCATTTTTAATGAACATGTTGCTTTTTTTCCCGCGATGCGATTTTTTCGCGGAAAAAAATCGCAACATTTGCACAAAAAATGCGGAATACACTGTAAATAATGAGGCATATGTTAGCGTTTTTTCCGCGTTTTTATCACGTTTTTATAGCGAAAAAAACGCTAAAAATCCTGAACGTGTGCACATGGCCTAACACTTGCACAGCACTGGCTCAGACCTGCCTGGCAAACAGTGCTATGAACTGCTGTAACCTACCCTGAAAAGGGCTGATATTACAACTAGTCCCGACTCCTCCCGACTCCCTAAACCTATCTCTCTGACAATTTGCTCAAAAAAAACACTCTTAGTCTGTATAGCGCCCACAGCAGCAGCGGTGCCGTCTAACACTAAGCTGCAGCAGTGAGGTAATGGTGGCGACGGGGCAAATGGCTGGTTCTAATAGGGCAAGGACATGTGACATACACAGCCAATGACACATACCCTTGCTTGTGTGCATCACATGCACATTGCTGTGTGTGTGTGTGCACTGCTGATAGGCTGAGAGACTGCACCGCCTCTCTGTAAATGCGGGAAAGAAAAAAAAAAACGGAGATCGGCGTTATTTCAGCACAGCCCACTATACACTGAAACAGTCTATTCACAATGATAAACAGTTTTAATGTGCAAATCAAGCTAGGCTTTTGGTGAACGAACAGTTATCGAACAGAAACTCGAACAGCCGAATTTTAAGCAAATTGTTAGGGTTCGTCGAACGACTCGAACACCGCCCAAAAGAGCTCGAATTTGAAATTGGCTAACAGTTCGACTCGAACACCGCTCATCTTTAGTTAGGATGTTATAAGAGTTAAAAGTTGACCAGCAATTTCTCATGTTTCCAACAAAATTTACAAAACCATTTTTTAGGGACCACCTCACATTTGAAGTGAGTTGGGAGGGTAAAGTTAATATGACAGAAAATACTCAAAAGTGACATCTCAAGGTGCTCAAAACCACATTCAAGAAATTTATTAACCCTTCAGGTGCTTCACGAGAACTAAAGCAATATGGAATGTGGAAGGAAAAACTTAACATTTTACCTTTTTTTCACAAAAAAATTAATTTAGACCCAAACTTTTTTATTTTCACAAGGGTATTAGGAGAAAATGGACCACAAAATGTGCTGTGCAATTTCTCCAGGGTACGCCGATAGAAAACGCTGAGGGCTGGGGGAACAGAGCAGTAGGATGGCGGAGGTACCAGTGGGTGCTCGGGGGACCCCATTTCTCTTTTTTTTTGCGATCGCCGTTATTGGGTGCATAACGATCACAAGACTGGGAACTGTAAAAACTAACCTGAATCATGTCCTCCGGGGTCTCGGCGGAGATTTTCCAATGCTGGGGGGCGCTATACCCTTATTTCTCAGCGCCTTTAAAAAGCGGTGCTGATAAATAAGGTCCCTTAACTGCCGCTGTTAAAAGGCGTACCGGTGGTCGTTAAGGGGGTTAATTAAAGAGGTTGTCCGACTCCGAAGTCCAAATTTTTTTTTTAACCTAATCTGTGCTGTATTGTAATATACAACACCCCAATACATTTTGTTTCTGCCTTTCGTTCCTCCTGAATTTCACTTCATTCCCTGCACCCACTTAGTTTACCTGCAGCTCTACCAATCAGGACAGCTCCCTGTGCTTTATTATTTAACCTCATGGGCAGAGCTGGCACCACCCGGCCTCAGTGTCCAGCACTGCCCACTACACACTCATTGGCTGTCAGTATCTGCGCCTGAGCTGACCTCTATCATCACTCCAGTATTGGAAATAACAGAGCAGTGTCCAGGTTGCTAACCTGCCCGCTGCCCGAACTTAGGGTACTGTCACACAGTGCAATTTTGATCGCTACGACGGTACGATTCGTGACGTTCTAGCGATATCGTTACGATATCGCAGTGTCTGACACGCAGCAGCGATCAGGGATCCTGCTGAGAATCATACGTCGTAGCAGATCGTTTGGAACTTTCTTTCGTCGCTTGATCACCCGCTGACATCGCTGGATCGTTGTGTGTGACAGCGATCCAGCGATGTGTTCGCTTGTAACCAGGGTAAACATCGGGTAACTAAGCGCAGGGCCGCGCTTAGTAACCCGATGTTTACCCTGGTTACCAGCGTAAAAGTAAAAAAAAACAAACAGTACATACTCACATTCCGGTGTCTGTCCTCCGGCGTCTCAGCTTCTCTGCACTGTGAGCGCCGGCCAGCCAGAAAGCGAGCACAGCGGTGACGTCTGACGTCACCGCTCTGCTTTCCGGCCGCTGTGCTTACACAGTGCAGAGAAGCTGAGACGCCGGAGGACAGACACCGGAATGTGAGTATGTACTGTTTGTTTTTTTTACGTTTACGCTGGTAACCAGGGTAAACATCGGGTTACTAAGCGCGGCCCTGCGCTTAGTTACCCGATGTTTACCCTGGTTACCCGGGGACTTCGGCATCGCTCCAGCGCCGTGATTGCAACGTGTGACCGCAGTCTACGACGCTGGAGCGATAATCATACGACGCTGCGACGTCACGGATCGTGCCGTCGTAGCGATCAAAATGGCACTGTGTGACGGTACCCTTAGCCAAACGCTGAGGGGAGAAAATGAACTTTATTCCCCCAGGCAGTGCTCCGATTTCAGTCTCGAGGTAGCGCTGGTTCAGTCACCGCTCTGAATATACAGAGCTCTGGCTGTAACCACGTCCCCAGCCCTGACTGACACCCGACCCTAATGCAGAGCCAGTGTCAGAGAGGGACGGGGTGCAGTTACAGCCAGAGCTCTGTATACCCCAGAGTGGTGACTGAAACCAAATGCTGCCAGAGGGAGTAAAGTTATTTTTCTCCTCGCAGCGTTCAGCTACATGCGGCACCTGGCTGGTTAGTAATGCTAGCCTACAATGCCCTAAGCAGTAACATGGGGGACCGTGAAAACAGAAAACCGATGGATAGCAAAAAGATCCTCAACAGACAAAGTAATAAAACTATTCAGCTTTATTACCGTAAATATACATCATAAAAACACGGAAACAAAGGAGATGAAAACATATATTATACAGAAGATGAAAAAAAACACTGAGCAAGAAGGAAAGTCATATTGACGGGTATACGATGAATGAATAAGGGAGGGATGGAAGAGAGATAGATGGATGTTATACAGCACGTTATACTCACCTATATAATATTATTATTATTATACATTTTTATAGCGCCATTTATTCCATGGCGCTTTACATGTGAATACGGGGCAAATATAGACAAATACATTAAACATGAGAAAAAAACAAGGGACCCGGGTACATAAGGAGGGAGGACCCTGCCCGCGAGGGCTCACAGTCTGCAGGGGATGGGTGAGGATACACTAGGAGAGGGTAGAGCTGGTTGTGCGGCGGTTCAGTAGGTTTAGGATCACTGTAGGCTTGTCGGAAGAGGTGAGTCTTCAGGTTCTTTTTGAAGGTTTCTATGGTAGGCGAGAGTCTGATGTGTTGTGGTAGAGAGTTCGAGTATGGGGGAACCACGGGAGAAGTCTTGGATGCGGTTGTGGGAAGAAGAGATTAGAGGGGAGTAGAGAAGGAGGTCTTGAGAGGATCGAAGGCCTTTTCTTTCCTGGTTAGTCCCATTAGCTGAGTCATTCCCCTGCTGCCTCACACTGTGTGTTGCACCAGAATGGGTAGGGGCTGGCACCCAGGAAAACTCTAGTGATGGGCAGTCTATCTCTTTTTGGTGATATGGCTCTCCTGGCTCCACTCACCAAAAAGAGCCGGCTCTTTTGGATCCTAAATTAATCCCTACTAAATATGTTTTCACAATCGGTGCACAAATATTTAAGATGACGTTAATGTGGCTGAAACCCATCCACCCATGGCTGAAACGCCGCCTGTTTACAGTTAGCCAATTAAAGTGATGAGTGGGAGGAGATTGGTTTTGGTGGGCGGAGTTACACCACTGAACACCGGATTGCACCGGCTGCATCAGTGACGACACATGCATGGAGGGCCTGTGTGTTGTGACGGACACAGCCGCGACACATGCAGCTGCGGAGCCGTTCAGTCGGCGCGATCCAGGAACCCGGCTTCTCTCTGCAGCTTATTCAGCAAGCGCTATAGCTTACCGCATAAGAGGGAACCCAAACAAATTCACTCAACTCTAATTAGGAAATGGGACATTATTGGGGCTGAGGACAGGGGACATTATTATAGGACAGGGATCAGGACAAAGGACATTGTTACAGGGGCCCATAGATCTCACCAACATGCTCATGGGGGCCCATAGGACTCTAGTTTTGTTTTTTTCAGGTTCTTGAAACGCCTTATGAAAGAAAAGAAAATGTACGTCCCCCGCCTGCAGCCATATACTCGCCCTACAGCGACGTCACCATTATCCGGCACCGCGTCGGTCCCGCAGGCCATCTTGTGAGCGCAGCCTCTGACTGGCCAGAAGTTAGGTCACTAGAGCGCAGTGCAAGTCTGTGACAGCCAGAGCAAGGTGCTCACAGACCTGTACTGATTAGTGACCGCCATGGAAGCAGGTCACTTCCCACCGCAGGCCCACAAGAGCGACACTGGAAAACGAAGGCGCGGACAGGGGAATTACTTTCCAGGAACCAAAAACTCCACAATGTTCTGAAAACTTCTCAGGAAATGAAAACGTCTCCAAAACTTCCCCCAAAACGGAGCTTTCCTGAGGCAGATTCTCCTAGAAAATACATTTTGGACGGCCTCAGAAACCGTCGGTGTGCACACAGCCTTACTGCCCTCACACAGGCGGTGGCCATTCGTGGCCCTGTCACTTGCTCACTTCCTTCCATGCTTGTCCAGTGCTGATTGCTTGTGCGTGTGCGCTCAGAACCGGAACATGAAGAAGGAAACGATGCTGAAGTTGGTTTCTTATTCGTTCAGTTTCTTATTCGGGCTGAAGTTGGTTTCTTATTCAGCAGTTTCTTATTCGGCTATTTTTTATTTTCTGTTTTTTTCAGGTTTTTGTATAAAAATAAACCATTCTGAGTATATAGTAATATGCGGTCATGTGTCCTTTTGTGAATACACTTAAAAACAGATACAAAATTTAGAAGGCTGGCACAAAAATAGGCATCAAAGTGGGCACTGAGGTATGGTATTAAAGGTGTTAAATGGCTTTGTGCCACTGATCTGACACCTGACTTGCATACCTTGTGATGCCACACATCAAGTTCCTGTCAATCCAGCCTGGCACAAATGGGTTCTGGGCATCAGAACTGGCATCAAAGTGGGCAGAGAACCAATTTTCACACATGCGAATAAGTAACAGCTATTTTTAAGGGGTTAAATGCCTTTGTGCCACTTATTAAACACCTGATTTACATACCTACTGATGCCCCACATGAAATCCATGTCACTCCAGCCTTGCACAAATGGGTTCTGGGCATCAGAACTGGCATCAAAGTGGGCAAATCGTACATTTTCACAGATTTGAATAAGTAACAGCTATTTTTAAGGGGTTAAATGCCTTTGTGCCACTAATCTAACACCTGATTAACATACCTAATGATGCCCTACATGAAATCCATGTCACACCAGCCTGGCACAAATGGGTTCTGGGCATCAGAACTGGCATCAAAGTGGGCAAATCGTACATTTTCACAGATTTGAATAAGTAACAGCTATTTTTAAGGGGTTAAATGCCTTTGTGCCACTGATTAACACCTGATTTACATACCTACTGATGCCCCACATGAAATCCATGTCACACCAGCCTGGCACAAATGGGTTCTGGGCATCAGAACTGGCATCATAGGGGGCAAATTGCCCATTTTCACAGATTTGAATAAGTAACAGCTATTTTTAAGGGGTTAAATGCCTTTGTGCCACTAATCTAACACCTGATTTACATACCTACTGATGCCCCACATGAAATACATGTCACTGCAGCCTGGCACAAATGGGTTCTGGGCATCAGAACTGGCATCAAAGTGGGCAAATCGTACATTTTCACAGATTTGAATAAGTAACAGCTATTTTTAAGGGGTTAAATGCCTTTGTGCCACTGATTTAACACCTGATTTACATACCTACTGATGCCCCACATGAAATCCATGTCACTTCAGCCTGGCACAAATGGGTTCTGGGCATCAAAACTGGCATCAAAGTGGACAAATCACCCATTTTCACAGATTTGAATAAGTAACAGCTATTTTTAAGAGGTTAAATGCCTTTGTGCCACTGATTTAACACCTGATTAACATACCTAATGATGCCCCACATGAAATGCATGTCAATACAGCCTGGCACAAATGGGTTCTGGGCATCAAAACTGGCATCAAAGTACTCAAATCACCAATTTTCATAGATTTGAATAAGTAACAGCTATTTTTGAGGGGTTAAATGCCTTTGTGCCACTGATATAACACCTGATTTACATACCTACTGATGCCCCACATGAAATCCATGTCACTCCAGCCTGGCACAAATGGGTTCTGGGCATCAAAACTGGCATCAAAGTACTCAAATCACCAATTTTCACAGATTTGAATAAGTAACTGATGTTTTTAAGGGGTTAAATGCCTTTGGGCCACTGATCTGACACTTAAAATACACAGAAAGTGATGCCCTGCATCAAACCCAGGTCCCTTCAGCCTGGCCCAAATGGGTTCTGGGCACCAGAACTGGCATCAAAGTGGGCAAACAGCCCATTTTCACAGATTTGAATAATTAACTGATGTTTTTAAGGGCTAAATGACTTTGGGCTAAATGACATCTCCACCCTTACATCCCAATGGCTTTGTGGTCCATCGCCATTGGCATTATGCCACTTTTATTAGTGTTAAAATGTAGCAGCAATTTTTCATAAATAAGGAAATTTGCAAAACCTACTTTTTACAGACTTATACCCTTTTTAACGGTCTTTGAAGGGTTGAGATATTTGGAAACCGGTAGAATTATACCTTTTTAACTGCACCACCTGTCAGGAAATAGGAAGAAGTTCTGATTACTTCAATTACATATACAGAGCTCTCAGCTGCAGTTTCCTCTGCCTGCCTGCACAAGGATGGAATTCAAAGCCTCTCTTCCTCCCTTCCCCCTGCTATATGGCTGTAATGTAAGACCAGCATGCAAGCTCCACTGAGAAATTTTTATGGCTTTGTGCTGTGAAAGCCAGTCCTCTCCCTAAACCCCTCATCCCGCCTCCCGCCTGATACTAGCTATAACTGGTACAGTTACTTTCAAACCACATGGGACTCTTTTGTTCTTGAAACTTTTTGTACAAGGACACAGATCAGGGATAGGGATATAAGGGTTACATATTTCGAATGTCCACCCGAGAAATTTATAACTCACTGAAATCGCTATTATCTACACCCAAAAAAATGCAAGGCACTGATTTGTCATTAAGCGGGTCAAATATCTACGCCGTGTTTATACTTAAAAGAACTCCTATGACATGGTGAGCATCATGATCATTGTCGTTCGTCTCCGAGGTTCAGACAGCGAGTTATGTATAGAAATGGCTTGTCAGAACTCGAAGAAAGGGGAGTATTCAGCCTCTGAGTGAGGTCACCACAGAGGGAGTGCCTTGGTTTTGGGCGCGGAGATAAGTGAGTTAGACATCAGTCTTCACTAGTCCTTTGTCTACGGTCCAACTGCGAGACCCATCTGTAATGCATCTTGATGTATGCCCATCCCCCACAGCACATGGTCTGCCATGAGATGAAATGACATAATGGACTGTAAGGTTTTTTTCAACTTTAATCCCATTTTAGATGTAATTATACTGTACATACGATACTTGTCTACTTTTATAATATCTTTTTATAATTCTGTTAACACTGCCTACCTTTTTGGAGTTAAATATATAAAATTACTACCTTTGTTCCTCCTTGCTCTACAACGTACTGTCCTGTCCTCTGAAGTGAATTACTTTACTAATTTGGGTTGCCTCCTGACACATTATGAGTTAAAAAATCGGAGCTGGTGGCAGCGGATATGTCCTGTGTGTTTAGGAGACTTTGTGTCAGGACTCTGAACATTTTTTACCTTTGTGCATTACTGCCCTTTTCCAAGATGGCGTCTTTGGTCTCATGTGCACTGTGTCTTCCTGCTATAAAACTCCACCCCAGCCTTCAGTCTGTGCTATAGTTCTGCTTTGCATCCAGCTCCTGATTACTCCCTGGCCTTGCACCTGCACCTGCTCCTGTGAACCTGAGTTGGAGATCCTGCCACTCTGCTCTGAGTTCCTGCTGCATACACCAGTGTTCAGTAATCCTCCTTCATCTGCTGCTCGTGTTACTTCCATCTGCATTTGCTGGACATGTAAGCTGTTTGCTGCTCTGCAAAACCTGAGACTATTAACCAGGCCTCCCTGGTTGAGCTAAGATATGATTTGAACTGCCTAATAGCATATCTATCTGTGTCTGGACTAAGTCAAGGATCTATTCGTGTAAAGTTTCCTCAAGAATAACTGTGCTTCGTAGACTGTTTGTTTGCATCTACCTCTGAAGTTTCCTATTGACTGCTAAGCTGCTTTTATTATTTGCACCAAGTGTTGTGGACTTGAGATTCTCTCTGCACCTGCTTGAATCACCGTGTGATAATATAGACTTTACCACTTATAAAACTGTGTCCTGTTGTCTTGTTCCATGCAAAGAGTCCTGAGTTATCCCCTATAATTATTACAGCCAGACCTCATGTGGCTGGAGTGTGTCAGCAGTTCCTGAAAGATGAAGGCATTGAAGCTATGAACTGGCCCACCCTTTTCCCGAGACCTGAATCCGATTGATCACATCTGGGACATCATGTCTCTCACCATCCACCAATGTCACGTTGCACCAGACTGTCCAGGAGTTGGCGGATGATTTAGTACAGGTCTGGGAGGAGATCCCTCAGGAGACCATCCACCACCTCATCAGGAGCATGCCCAGGTGTTGTAGGGAGTTCATACAGGCACATGGAGGCCACACACACTACTGAGCATCATTTCCTTGTCATGAGGCATTTCCACAGAAGTTGGATCAGCCTTTAATTTGATTTTCGAGTTTGATTTAGAGCATCATTCCAAATCCAGACCTCCGTGGGACATTAGTTTTGATTTACGTAGATCATTTTTAGGTTTTATTGTTCTGAACACATTCCACTATGAAATGAATAAAGATTTACAACTGGAATATTTCATTCAGTGATATCTAGGATGTGGGATTTTAGTGATCCCTTTATTCTCTATTCTATCTATTGTAATCTAATCTGTCACTCTGTGATTAAAATGTACGCGGCTGATCATTTGCCGGCTTTTACTCTATCTCTCTATCTAGAATACATATATGTTTTAAAGAATATTTTGTTTTAAAACTTTGTATAAATGATTTAGAACATTTCTCTATGTAAAATCTCATGTTAAAATCGCATTGCAGTCTGAAACCAATCGCAATGCATTTGGATGTAAATCGGATGATAGGTGTGAAAACTGGGATTGTACTCACACAAAAAACGCATGACACTCACAAGACAATGGTATTACACTCGACCGACTCTCCAAAATCAAAATGAGACCGATTTTTAATTCACTAGTGTGTGTATAGCCTTACTGTGTATGAAAAAGTGGTGTGAGATCAGTGGCCCAAGCTCATTTAACCCCTTAAAAACATCAGTTACTTATTCAAATCTGTGAAAATGGGCTGTTTGCCCACTTTGATGCCAGTTCTGGTGCCCAGAACCCATTTGGGCCAGGCTGGAGAGTCCTGGGTTTGATGCAGGGCATCACTTTCTGTGTATTTTAAGTGTCAGATCAGTGGCCCAAAGGCATTTAACCCCTTAAAAACATCAGTTACTTATTCAAATCTGTGAAAATGGGCTGTTTGCCCACTTTGATGCCAGTTCTGGTGCCCAGAACCCATTTGGGCCAGGCTGGAGTGACCTGGGTTTGATGCAGGGCATCACTGTCTGTGTATTTTAATTGTCGTATAAGTGGCCCAAAGGCATTTAACCCTTTAAAAACATCAGTTACTTATTCAAATCTGTGAAAATTGGTGATTTGAGTACTTTGATGCCAGTTTTGATGCCCAGAACCCATTTGTGCCAGGCTGTATTGACATGCATTTCATGTAGGGCATCATTAGGTATGTTAATCAGGTGTTAGATTAGTGGCACAAAGGCATTTAACCCCTTAAAATAGCTGTTACTTATTCAAATCTGTGAAAATGGGCAATTTGCCCCCTATGATGCCAGTTCTGATGCCCAGAACCCATTTGTGCCAGGCTGGTGTGACATGGATTTCATGTGGGGCATCAGTAGGTATGTAAATCAGGTGTTAAATCAGTGGCACAAAGGCATTTAACCCCTTAAAAATAGCTGTTACTTATTCAAATCTGTGAAAATGGGCAATTTGCCCCCTATGATGCCAGTTCTGATGCCCAGAACCCATTTGTGCCAGGCTGGTGTGACATGGATTTCATGTGGGGCATCAGTAGGTATGTAAATCAGGTGTTAAATCAGTGGCACAAAGGCATTTAACCCCTTAAAAATAGCTGTTACTTATTCAAATCTGTGAAAATGGGCAATTTGCCCCCTATGATGCCAGTTCTGATGCCCAGAACCCATTTGTGCCAGGCTGGTGTGACATGGATTTCATGTGGGGCATCAGTAGGTATGTAAATCAGGTGTTAGATTAGTGGCACAAAGGCATTTAACCCCTTAAAAATAGCTGTTACTTATTCAAATCTGTGAAAATGGGCTATTTGCCCCCTATGATGCCAGTTCTGATGCCCAGAACCCATTTGTGCCAGGCTGCAGTGACATGGATTTCATGTGGGGCATCAGTAGGTATGTAAATCAGGTGTTAGATCAGTGGCACAAAGCTATTTAACCCCTTAAAAATAGCTGTTACTTATTCAAATCTGTGAAAATGTACGATTTGCCCACTTTGATGCCAGTTTTGATGCCCAGAACCCATTTGTGCCAGGCTGGAGTGACATGGATTTCATATGGGGCATCAGTAGGTATGTAAATCAGGTGTTAGATTAGTGGCACAAAGGCATTTAACCCCTTAAAAATAGCTGTTACTTATTCAAATCTGTGAAAATGGGCAATTTGCCCCCTATGATGCCAGTTCTGATGCCCAGAACCCATTTGTGCCAGGCTGGTGTGACATGGATTTCATGTGGGGCATCACTAGGTATGTAAATCAGGTGTTAGATTAGTGGCACAAAGGCATTTAACCCCTTAAAAATAGCTGTTACTTATTCAAATCTGTGAAAATGGGCGATTTGCCCCCTTTGATGCCAGTTTTGATGCCGAGAACCCATTTGTGCCAGGCTGAAGTGATTTGACTTTGATGTGGGGCATCAGTAGGTATGTAAATCAGGTGTTAGATTAGTGGCACAAAGGCATTTAACCCCTTAAAAATTGCTGTTACTTATTCAAATCTGTGAAAATGTGCTATTTGCCCCCTTTGATGCCAGTTCTGATGCCCAGAACCCATTTGTGCCAGGCTGGAGTGACTTGGATTTCATGTGGGGCATCACTAGGTATGTAAATCAGGTGTTAAATCAGTGGCACAAAGGCATTTAACCCCTTAAAAATAGCTGTTACTTATTCAAATCAGTGAAAATGGGCGATTTGCCCCCTTTGATGCCAGTTTTGATGCCCAGAACCCATTTGTGCCAGGCTGAAGTGATTTGACTTTGATGTGGGGCATCAGTAGGTATGTAAATCAGGTGTTAGATTAGTGGCACAAAGGCATTTAACCCCTTAAAAATTGCTGTTACTTATTCAAATCTGTGAAAATGGGCGATTTGCCCCCTTTGATGCCAGTTTTGATGCCCAGAACCCATTTGTGCCAGGCTGAAGTGATTTGACTTTGATGTGGGGCATCAGTAGGTATGTAAATCAGGTGTTAGATTAGTGGCACAAAGGCATTTAACCCCTTAAAAATTGCTGTTACTTATTCAAATCTGTGAAAATGTGCTATTTGCCCCCTTTGATGCCAGTTCTGATGCCCAGAACCCATTTGTGCCAGGCTGGAGTGACATGGATTTCATGTGGGGCATCAGTAGGTATGTAAATCAGGTGTTAAATCAGTGGCACAAAGGCATTTAACCCCTTAAAAATAGCTGTTACTTATTCGCATGTGTGAAAATTGGTTCTCTGCCCACTTTGATGCCAGTTCTGATGCCCAGAACCCATTTGTGCCAGGCTGGATTGACAGGAACTTGATGTGTGGCATCACAAGGTATGCAAGTCAGGTGTCAGATCAGTGGCACAAAGCCATTTAACACCTTTAATACCATACCTCAGTGCCCACTTTGATGCCCATTTTTGTGCCAGCCTTCTAAATTTTGTATCTGTTTTTAAGTGTATTCACAAAAGGACACATGACCGCATATTATTATATACTCAGAATGGTTTATTTTTATACAAAAAACTTAAAAAAACAGAAAATAAAAAATAGCCGAATAAGAAACTGAACGAATAAGAAACCAACTTCAGCATCGTAAGAAGGAAAGCCTCTGCTGTCATTGTAATCGTCACTGTAAATATAAATAAAGTTATGTGAAAAAAAATGTCAGCGGTCTCAAGCGCGCCTGCGCAGCGTGCCGGCGTCCATGCCACGTACAGAATGCGTGTTTTTGCGTCACCTGTGGGGGTGATCTGATTGGCTGTGACAGAAGGGTGACGCTGCCGGACAGACAGCGGACGGAGGGCAGAAGCAGTACGAGTGTTCCAGTCATTGTCCGCCTCGCCCTGCTCCGGCCGCCTCTCTGCGGGCGTTGTTTCTTCCACCCGAGGAGCGCGAGCAGCTGCGCTAGGTAAGCGGGTGATGGGGTGTGCCTCCTGCCAGCCCCTCCCTATGGCGCCCCCTGTGTGCATGTAGTGGACCCTGGCTACCTGTGGAACTACAGGTTCTATCATTCCCTCCGTAGCCTACACAGGAGAGGCCTACTACATGACAGACTGACTCCATCTCCCCGTCACTGCGCTACAGAGCTCCCATGATGTCTGCGACATAACGCTGCCATGTCGTGACTGGCGGTCTGTGATCCGCATGGCGTTATGGGGCAATGTCTACGTTAGAGATCTGTGTTTAGGTTTTGTGACCGGGTGGGGGATGGCGCCCCCTGTGCTGCAGTACTGCCTGGCATCTCCCCAGTGTACATATGGCCAGCAGCGGGCATTACAGCCAGGCAGACTAGGGTCTGGGGGCCTAGGAGCTGTGTAAGGGTACGATGATGGCCAATCAGTGCATTGCAGAGGCGTGATGTCATTCCTCATGGCTGGTCTGCTCCCATGATGTCATCCAGCAGCCAGGTATACAAGGGGGGATGGGAGAGATCTCCCCATCCTAGCCAAACTCCAGTTAGAACTTTGAGCCTAATTCATCAAGACCACCGTAATCATGTGACGGGGCTTTCTATTCATGAGTAGGTGGGGCCTCACCATGAAACTGGAGCGTCTGACATGCGGTGTGGATCTCTTGGCGAAATACCAGAAACGTTGAGATTTCCGTGTATGGAACGCCACAGCTCGATGCGTACTGGATGAGCCGGGTGCCCTGCCCCCACACGCCTACATTTTAGCATCTTTGGCACAACTCGGTTACACCTGACTGTGACCTCTCAGCCTTTACTCCAGAATTGGTCTCTGTAGCTTGTGGGGAACTCCTGATAAATGGTACATTGTAGGGTTGTGTCTTCTGTGTCCTTAAACTCTAATAGTTGCCCTCAAGACAACCATTTCTATAGTCAGTAAGAAGTCATCCAGAGGTCCACTTACACTGCACGATCCACAGGGTTACTCGCCCAACGCTGGTTGTCTAATACCCTGTTTACACAGGAGCAGACTGTACGATCAGCAATAGATCACTCATAGGCTGCCATTGTTCTCGCCTGCACAGCTCCGGTTTAGATAGGATGATGTGCTGCCAAGAGCGAAGATCACTTCATCTGATGTATGAGTGTTTCCCGTTTTTTGGGTGACTGGCAGCCTGTCCTGTCCTATAATTGTGTTATGTAAATGGACCTTAAGACCCATCTGCCATATTAAAGGGACACTGTCACCCCCTCCAGCCGTTAGAAACTAAAAGAGCCACCTTGTGCAGCAGTAATGCTGCATTCTGACAAGGTGGCTCTTTTAGTTATTAGTGCAGTCAAACCAGAAATAAAGCGTTTTATAATTTCGCAAAAATACCTGTCTTTAGCCCTGGAGGCAGGTCTTAACCCCCCTGTTGCACACGCCACACTGCCGTCACTCAAGGCTTCTTCGGCGCCGCCCCCTCCGTGCTGTTATCAAATCAAATCCGGCACGTGCGCTGTTTTGTTCTGCTTGGGGCAGGCTGCCCGTCTGACCTCAGATGCAGTCTCGCAGACTGCGCCTGCACGGCCGCCCTGCTTGTGAATCCCAGCCCCGCAGTGTGTTATGCATTATGCACAGTGCGGGGCTGGGTGGTTGCACAGGCGCAGTCTGCGAGACTGCATCTGAGGTCAGACGGGCAGCAAACACTGCGCCTGCCCCAGGCAGAACAAAACAGCGCAGGCGCCGTATTTGACTTGAAAACAGCACGGAGGGGGCGGCGTCCGGCGCCAAAGAAGCCTTGAGTGACGGCAGTGTAGCGTGTGCAGCAGGGGGGTTAAGACCTGCCTCCAGGGCTAAAGACAGGTATTTTTGCGAAATTATAAAACGCTTTATTTCTGCTTTGACTGCACCAATAACTAAAAGAGCCACCTTGTCAGAATGCAGCATTACCGCTGCACAAGGTGGCTCTTTTAGTTTCAAACGGCTGGAGGGGGTGACAGGAGTCCCTTTAAATGCAGATGGGGGTCCTGGTGACGCCTTCTTACCATCATGTGTAGAAAGTGACGACCTGTTCTGATAATGTACATACCGCGAGGTGAGTGCAGGCTATATACGTAGGACTATAGTGGTACTGTAAGCATGAGGAAAAAAAATTCCTAAACCATATCTAGACAATCCTACCATGCCCATTCTGCTGCTCCCAGATTTATGGGTGCCACCTCCCGGCTCTACACAAATGGATGTGATGAGTTTCAGTGAGGCTCATTTATTTCATGGCTGATATTTCACAATATGTTGCTTAAAACTGTTCTGTGTGTCATGAGATATAATGGAGATCACTCTATAATGAACGTGGTAGATTAATTGTTGCTGGCACACTAGTGAGAAGCCTGGCACCAGACAGCTAAAGTCACGGAAGTAAAGCACGGTCTCCCGTATCCCAGTTTGTCATGGGTGATGTGTATGATGTGAGGGGGAGCATTCCCAAGGTCTGGAGTGGTCAGTGGGGGACCATGTAGTACATGACCTCACCAAGTCTGCCCTTACCAGATCCCTCCTGACTTTGGCTTTTGTAAGGGGGGTGGGGCTTTTTATAGGACTAGTAGTACAGCTGATGGCATCCAAGTGCAGAGGGTATCTGTGGGAGCCTCAGAAGACTACATTTGTATTCTTATGGAGAAATACCATGCTGTAGACCTTAAGGGCCAGTTTAGTAAAATATCTACCCTTTACCCCTAATATGGCTGCTGCTTTACCCCTAAAGCCAAGCGCCTCTGATGCATCCAGAGATGGGAATGTCTGTTCCCACCTATCAATTCTACACAATTGATCTGTCCTCCTCCAGACTGCTCTTATGTTTATTAGACAGTACAATCAATAAGAGAACAATACTTTACTTTTTGGTGTCCATGTTTGTTTTTCTGAATGCCATCTATTGTTCTCTGATATCACTTACCTTCATACTGGGAGAGACTGGAAAAGAAACAGTCTGTACTGTTTCTTGGAGTTCATCAAGCCCTCTCCTTTATGCCATGCACTTTATATCGCTGCTTACCCAATTCTTGTTGGCATCGTTAGCCCCCCATATACATTGGCTGGATGTTAGCTGCTGGCTGAATGATCGCCATCTGTCAGCTCTCCTTTACTGTCTGTGTTCTGTATAAGAGAACGACTGCTCGACTTCTCTGCAGTTAATCAATTGAGGACAAAAGGCTCTTTAGTCTGAAGTCAGACAATCTGGATCTATAACCCCCCACAATCCAGTCTCTGGGGCTCCCATGCACATTGGACTGTTAGCCAAACACGTCCTTATTGATGTGTATGGGGGGAGGCTTTAGGGTATGTGCACACGTCAGGATTTCTTGCATAAATGAAGAAAACCGGAAATTTTCTGCAAGAAATCCGCATGCTGCGTTTCGCGTTTTTTTTTCCCCTTTTTTTTCCGCTTTTTTTTTTTTTAGCATTTTGCAAGCGTAATTAGCTTGCAGAATGCTAAAGTTTTCCAAGCGATCTGTAGCATCGCTTGGAAAACTGATTGACAGGTTGGTCACACTTGTCAAACATAGTGCGTGACAAGTGTGACCAACTTTTTACTATAGATGCTGCCTATGCAGCATCAATAGTAAAAAGATATAATGTTAAAAATAAAAAAAAGGTTATACTCACCCTCTGATGGCCCCCGATCTCCTCAGCTGTTGCTTTGCGTGTAGGACCTGCGATGACGTCGCGGTCACATGACCGTGACGTCATCGCAGGTCCTTCACACAGAGCATCTATAGGAACGGGAGAGAGAGCATGCACCGATGAGAGGCAGGAAGACTTCCGGGGCCATCAGAAGGTGAGTATATCACTATTTTTTATTTTAATTCTTTTTTTTCTGCAATGCATTTTTTCCGCGAAAAAAAATCGCAACATTTGCACAAGATATACGGAATACACTGAAAATAATGGGAGGCATATGTAAGCGGTTTTTTTCGCAATTTTATCACGTTTTTTATAGCAAAAAAACGCAAAAAAATCCTGAACGTGTGCACCTACCCTTAGTGTGTGCTTACAATACCACAGGGGCTTAGACCACAACCACTTCTTTTGTGTCTCCTTCAAAGACGTCCTATTCTCCTTCCCCTCAGTCTGCTGTAGAGGAAGAGGTGGGACATCGCTATTATCAATTGATGATTTTCAGTCATCTGATGTTTGATGAACATTTTCTGTTGTCGGAGTCCCTTAATTATGTTTCTGCCCTTGTTTTCCACAGAATAGTTTGTCCAATGTGATTGACACAATCATAAGCAGGTAGCAACATACTGAAGAAAAGAAGAATACTCCCCCCATGATCGCTGAGAGGAGACCAGGATTCTCAGGGTGAGACATGTAATGACCTCACTGCACAGTTGTGTGATCGCCAAGTGCTGGGAGCAGTGCTGCGTGTGATTACTAATAAGTCTTCAGCTTTCATTGTGTGGAGGGGTAGGTAGCACAACAGAGCTGACTCCTGTTAGTGGACAGCTGCTGGAAGTATTTGTAATGAGACAAAGCTTCCACACTGACTGCTGGGAGATGAAAGCTCTGTGTAATCATACTCCTTTCTGCTCCTGGCACATGGGAATCACACCATCTCTGCAGTGAGATCTGTGAGGAGAGCACACTGTCTGTCATTACATGTCTCACACTGAGCTATGAAGGTAGAGTTTGCTTCTTATTCCTGTATGTTATGCTTCTGATTGGTCATCCTCATGCAGGGGAAGCAATGGATGCCCCAGTGAAAAATCTTGAGTAATAACCAGTTGGGCTTATCATAAACAATAACCTAAACTTTTCAAGCTCTTCTATCTGCAATGGAGGGGGTAAACTAAAGAAATAAAAACTACATTTTACTCAGCTCTGCAGTCGCTGTTCCATGATGTGGACAGTTTAACATTCTCAAATTGGTGAAAGGTCATCTTTAAGGGCCATTTACATTGCACAATGATCGTTAACTGTTCCTAGGAATGCTTGTTTCACGCAGTCTAAACAGGCTGCCGAACACCTCACAAATGAGCAAAATGCTTGTTCGTCAGGTGAAATGATCTTTTGTGCTGCACAAGAAGTCATCGTTCTCAGGAGCATATTCTTCTGTTTAAATAGGACCTGCACTGCTGAAAACAACGTCAACCAATGCAGACAGAACATATTATATTGCATTACAGATTGTTCAGCACGGTCTGATTTTGTAAACAGGATATTCAATGACTGTCAATTTATTTATTTTTTTAATATTTTTATTGGTTTTTATAGATTTTAATAATCCGAGTAAACACAAAGCTCTTATGATATGAAGCAGAGTAGAAAATCAGTGGAGATGGAGAAGATTAAATTTTAACTTATGGGACATATTTCCCTCTAGTGGCACCGAAACAAAATGCATGCTAAATTGATAAAAAACTGAAGTTTACAGTCATTCCTCATAGGATCGTTACCCCTGATGCTATAGTAAATCAAACTCCATCCTCTTATTCATTTAAAATTTTGTTATATAACCACAGAAAAACAGAAGCTAGGACATAAACACCTAAGGGATAGGGGAAATGGTACAGCAATCCTAAAAGGACTTGGTTGTCTTGAGCCCAGAAATAATCCAACAGAGCCCAAATAACATGAAATCGGTCCACCTCTGCATACAGTAAAGCGGTCATTTATCCCATTCTGTGACTATCAGCAGTTCTATTCCATAAGCTATGATAAGAGGGAGGATTGGATCGTATCCATTGAAAAGCAATCAAACACCTAGCTGCAGTTAATATATGCAATAATAATTTAGATGAGTTCTTTCCCATCCCTCTAGGAGAAACATTTACTCATAGCAGATTGCGGCTCCAGACTAACTTCCACTTTTGTATTAAAACTTTCACTAACTCTGAGAAAGCAGCCACCCCTGGGCAGGACCAAAAGATGTGCTATTAAGATCCGACTGCTGAACCTCAGCACCAGCATGTGGTCGGGAACTGGGAGTTCAGGTTATGGAGGACCTCTGGGGTATGATGCAAGAACATCAAAATCTTATAGTGATTCTCTTTATATAGGGTACTAATAGGGGATTTGGCCCAGACACTGAGAGGACAGCTCCCTCCCAAGGAGAGACTCCCATTTAATCATATAGGAGGGCTTCTACCTGGGGGGGGGGGGGGGAGTTTATTATCCTATAGATACCAGATATCAAGCCTTTAGTTGACGGGCCTCTTCTACATAACCTCTCAAACTTAATTGGTTGAGAGACAGTCATTGACCATATAGCAAAAACGCTTGGTGTTTAATCTGCATAAACTGGAAGAATTCTCGGTTAGTTATGGACAATTTAGATTTAATAAAATTAAATGAGAAAATGTTTAATGTGTCCCTATAAATCAAGACTGTGTATCTAAAAACCATTCACAATTTTCAATTTTTCCAATTTGTCTGAATAAACCTTAATGGGACTGAAGAGATTTGTTAGGTTCCCAGAAGATGCTGCGCTCCACCACACCGTGCTGTATACGATGAGACCGATACAGAAATGATGATCTACGGGCCATCTGCATGATGCAGTTCCGGGTCTCCCAGTGTGATGGAGATTAATACCCTAACTACAGAAGTATTCCCAACTCAATGGCTTGATACTAGCTCTGGAAGTAGAGTATGCATTTTTGTGGGAAATGAAGAGACCCCCTTTAAAAGTGCCATAAATCTCCTAGTTAGGGATACCCCTTCAACTGAGGCCTAATAAAAGCCAAAATGCTACAGGTCAGCTATAATAGAGAAACATGCACATGATTTTCTAAAACTTAACACTGCTTGGCTATGTCGGTCATTCTCCGATACAGCATGGAGTGGCAGCATTAAGGTACGACTGTTGCTCCATGCAGCCAAACCTTTGAGAGGAAGAAGGAGGCATTGGGACACCGTTCTAGTTATCAGTGGGGGTCCCGGTGGTCATAGGTAATTTTATCTTGCGGAAAGGTAATAAATGTTTCATGGGACAACCCTGTTAACAGATGTCCTGGTAAGGTGCAGAGGATGATTGCATGTTTATATGCTCCTCACTGAAGAAGAAATGTGCCCACCGATTTGTCACATTTGGAGGTCTTAGAACATCTCTTACTGACTGGCGAAGCAATGAACATTATGAAACGTACTTCTGTCCCATAGGTTACTGGAGGCTGTTGTGGGCAAGAATGGGCCATGATCTTTCATCCATACACTTGCACTTTCTTTCCTCCGGGGGTTACCAACGTAATTGCATGGTAGGGTAATAAAATACAAAGTATGATCAGCCTGGCAGGAGATGGGTTTTCCATTTCTGAAAAAATCCACTCTGAGACTTAATGTTAAATGAGCCTGTAGGTACATAGGATGGCCAATACTGGGCTCGTACACTGTCCTCCGCAATACTCCCTGCCGAGCATCACACCAATGGGCTTTAATTGATGTCTGTTTAGTGATCAGCTGTCATGTGCAGAGAAAGATGTGGGCTCAGCGCCGGATCCTGCATCAAAGGCTGGGTCACAACATTGGACGCAACGATACATCCAAGGTTGTCATGGGTTTAAAGAAGTTATCCACTACCCAAACAAATTTCATTTTTTGTTCATTAATCTTGCTAGTATGTTCCATACTCTTTTTGTATAGTAATACATACCTTTACAGTGCAGGTACCATCACTTGGTATCTGCCAGTTGCAGCTTTCATTCCATCACACCACTGTTTGATATTCAAATTTCTTCCCTTTTCATGTGTAGATGTCTTTGAGGGAACACACCAGAAAAAATCACACAGAATCCCACCACTTGTGAAGGATTACACCAGAGAAATCATGCAGAACCCCTCCAATGCCACCACATGTGATGAACTCGCACCTTGCCTCTACGCAACATGTTTTTATTGTGTTCACTATCTTTTTCAATAAATTTTGCATTTTTGTAATTTGATTATCTTTTGGGAGGGCACTCTGTATGCATTGTTCTTTCTCTTGCTCTCCTAGTGCATGGTCATACACTAGACTAGACTTTATCTTCTTTGGGTCACTTCCTCCTGCCATCTGGGCTGAACCTAAATTCCCTCCCTTTGCCTCTGCACCTAAAACCTCCAAAATATCATAACTCTTTCTTGCTGGTTCTAGTTTGGCGGTTCTGGCACCATCTGATCCAGCCAGGCCCCTGCTATGTGTGGAGGCCAAACAAGCCTTCCCTACCTGGATTCTACTAGATGTTCTATGTATATCTATACCCCTGGGTGCTAGAACGGTTTGAGACCCAGGCAAGTGTTCACCATGTTCTGGGGATCTTGGAAATGTACACGATCTATGTCTCTGATGTACAGTATCTCCATAACGCCTTATGCAATAATGTTTCTAGAATGTTCTTTTTGCAGCTTCAGCATGACTGTATATTGCAAGCCAGCCTTTGTCCTGCTCTAAGCTGGCCAAGGTGTGAAATCTGTCATAGCCTTTGAGGCATGGCCCCTCTGCTGCTGCTAGCTGCACACTGATGGGGTTTTATAATCCGATGCCACATAGGATACAAACCATTGGCATGATATTATATGTCCAATACTCTTCAGTGTCTATGCCAGTATTCTAAAATAGCCTTTCCCAGATATTACATTATAGCCCATTAGCTTTTGAAATTCAGATTGCAGCACTGCACTAGCAAAGGTGTTGGCCCCTGCTCTACCGTTGAATCAACCGGTTTGCTTGACTTGCAGTAGGCAGACTAATTGTGTGTTCAGGACACATGCTAAGGCAAGCTGTCATTCAATCCAGAACATCTACACCCACTATCAGGAGCACAAAAGCATAATGACAACTTCCTTTTATTTCACACATTTCCTGTGTTGAAAAAAGGAAGTATCAGACAAAACAGAGGATGAAGAATGATCTCAAAACAATTTGGTACCATGTGATACCTTCTGAGATGTGCGCATAGAAGCTATACATCTAATACAAGTATATTACACAAGGTATTGTTTTGATAAGCTAGGATATGGGGGTGAAAAGGTAGTGGATAACCCCTATAAGGCCTTTACTGGCTTGCCAAGCAGTGCAGTATTCCAGTGCCTGAGGTGGAGTGTAAAAAAAAAATAAAAATTAGGGTTTTCTTGAAAATTGTAGACTTTCCTATACCACCATTTGAAAAAAGGTCCAACTAGTTCATCAGTAATAACACCAGCTCATAGCAGTGCCCTCCTCCACTTTACTGGTGTCGACTTAGAGGTCTCTGACCGTTACTGATCCCGCCACGGGAGCATACTTCTGGTCCGTCAAGAGTCGCACTCATCTCATTAGTCCATTAAACCTTTTGAATAATCTGTCTTCAGATATTTGTTGGCCCAGTCTTGACATTTCAACGTGTCTTGATCCGTGATGGCAGGGTTTCAGCCCACTTTACCTTGGCCATGTCTCAGAGCACTGAACAGCTTGTACTTCTGGGCACCCCAGGCAGTTTGTAGTTCTGGAATATGACAGCACTAGAAGATAGTTGGTGTGTCTGTACTTTTTAACACTTTTTTTTTTTTTTTTTTTTTTTTTTGTGACTATATTGACCATTTGCAGCAAAACCTTTGATTCTGTAATCACGCCTTATATGTTCGCAATTTTGAGTGCTGCAACCCTCTGTAAGCCTTAACAATTTTTGACTTTTCATAGTTAAATCCATTTTGCCTGAGGAAAACAAGCTGCCTAATAATTCTGCAAACTTTGATAAAGGGTTGTGATATCCTTAGGCTGCACCCTCTCTTAGTACACAAATACACATCCCCTGATCTGCTTCATCCAATAAGTAAAGCCAAAGAAATGATCTGGAACACGTGTTGGGTATAAGTGCAGTGTGTAGGTGGCCATTAGCAAACATAACCTAAGTTAAAAACTAAATGAGGAAATGCTCTGTAGTAATTAAATAATAATAGTACATGTAAATAATATAGGATACTTAATTGACAAGCTGGGGGCCATCCCACCACGACGAGGTGTACTCAGTCAGGATGGCCCTATGTGCCAGCAGGCAGAGCAAGATGTAGGCCGAGCAGGACCCAGACCTGACCTCCTCTGGAAACCTATGTAGACATAATGCACAGCCTAAAAAGCGGCCAAGTACCCGATGTTACTTGCATGTACTGTCACTATTTACTTACTGCTCTGGGTGTTTACTCATTTTGTTTTAGGGTATGTGCACACGTTGCGGATTCTCTGCGGATCCGCAGCGTTTTTTGCAGTGCCGAAACACTGCAAATCCGCAATTGATTTACAGTACAATGTAAATCAATGAGAAAAAAAAAAGGTGCGTTTTCTGCCAGGAGAGACAGAATCCGCACCAGAAATTCCTAAGCCGAATCCGCAACGTGTGCACATAGCCTAAGGCCATGTTCACATTTTGCGGTTTTTACCGCGGAACCGCCGCGATTTTGATGCTGCGGGTCCGCAGCAGTTTCCATTGCATTTACATTTACATGTAAACCCTATGGAAACCGCAAACCGCTGTGCACATGCTGCGGGAAAAACCACGCAGAAACGCAGCGGTTTACAACCCGCAGCATGTCACTTCTTTGTGCAGAATCGCTGCGATTCTGCACCCATAGGAATGCATTGAACCGCTTACTTCCCGCATGGGGCTGTGCCCACGTTGCGGGAAGTAAGCGGATAATGTGCGGGTGGTACCCGGGGTGGAGGAGAGGAACCATATTTGTGTGTAAAAAAAAAAAAAAAAAAAAAAAAAAGAACTAAAATAAAAAATCATGTTATACTCACCTCTCAGCGCTGCACGCGGCCGGCCGGTCAGAGTTGCTGTGCGAACAGGACCTGCGGTGACGTCGCGGTCACATGACCGCGACGTCACGAAGCGTCCTTCTCGCACATCATCTTTGGAACCGGACCGCCGGGTGCAGCGCCGAGGAGATCGGGACGTCAAAGGGTGAGTATATAAACTTTTTTTTTTTTATTTTAACATTACTATTGATGCTGCATATTGCTGCATATGCAGCATCAATAGTATAGGCGGAAACCCGCAGCGGAAACCGCGGAACAAACCGCGATAAATCTGCAGGGATAACCGCAGCGGTTTTGCCCTGCAGATTTATCAAATCTGCTGCGGGAGAACCCGCAGAGGGACGCCGCAAAGTGTGAACATGGCCTTAGGGTATGTGCACACGATGCAGATTTAGTGCAGAATTGGTGCAGAACTGCACTGTGATTTACAGTACAATGCAAATCAATGTGAAAAAAAAAAAGCTGTGCACATGGTGCAGAAAAATCTGCGCAGAAACGCTGCAGATTTCAAAGAAGCGCATGTCACTTCTTTTGTGCAGTTCTGCAGCGTTTCTGCACCCCTCCATGATAAAAATCTGCACTGGTAAAAACTGCACAGAAACTGTATCAAATCTGCACCTGCGTTTTCTGCCAGGAGATGCAGATTTAGTGCAGAAAATTCTGACCACATTTCCTATGTGTGCACATAGCAAATCTCCGGTTATGTTCCTCTAATAATCTTTGATGTTTATGCAGCATGGAGTAGGAAAATATGCATACAAATGATATGGTCAACATACTAGTAACTATGCACAATAGCCATTTGCGGCCAAAATGATAGTTGAGCTTGGATTTAAAACCCTACTTGGGATTTTAAAGGCAAGTTGTTTAGTGACAGAAAATCTCCTGACAGGTTCCCTTTAGGCTAGATTCATACAGCTATTTTTTGGTCTGTGTATGAACTGCAATTCCCAGCCCCCTCAGGTGCCCTCGGCCCTGATCTTTGTAGATTTGACCATACAGCTGAATGCTGCACATGTCTGTGTGAACTCCCAATTGTATTTGAAATTGTAAAATGTCTCTGTCTTTCTTCCTTTTCCATAAAGCTGCCTCAGTCATCACGGAGTCCACCATGAATGGACAGCTGGACTTAAGCGGCAAGCTGATCATTAAAGCTCAGCTTGGGGAGGACATCCGCAGAATTCCCATTCACAATGAGGACATCACTTATGATGAGCTGGTCTTGATGATGCAGAGGGTTTTCCGGGGGAAACTCTTGACGAACGATGAAGTTACCATCAAGTATAAAGATGAAGGCAAGTTCTTGTTTTTTTTTTTTTTTTTTTGTTTTTTTTTTTAGTAATCTTTCAACATAAATGTCATATTAACCCAATCTGGGCCTTTGTGGACAGTGACTGGCCTTTTCTTCATGGATGGTCTCCAGAATTTGCCCACATTTGTTTGCTTGCACATGTCAGCGACTTTAGGGGAGATCCATGAAAATTCATCCATTGTAATGCTCTAAATCGCCATTCATGTTCACATCATTATGGGCATGAATAGTACCAGTTTTGTGTGAACAATTCTCAATGTAACTAGTAATCTGAATAACTACATAGACAGCAGAGTCTTAGACGTAACAGTTGGTATATGCTCCAGGTTCATTATCCAGTATGAGCCACTGGGATAAATGTGGCACCTCTTTAGACCCCTTTACAGCACGTCTTGATTGAATTGGCTTTTGCCAGAATTTTGGTGTTCATATTTGGCATGACAATACAC
Source organism: Ranitomeya variabilis (assembly GCF_051348905.1). Classification (NCBI taxonomy): domain Eukaryota; kingdom Metazoa; phylum Chordata; class Amphibia; order Anura; family Dendrobatidae; genus Ranitomeya; species Ranitomeya variabilis. The sequence goes on along the minus strand of NC_135234.1, from coordinate 486,093,100 downwards.
AACGCCTACCATTCTAATTTGTCACCTTTTCTCTAATATAACATCCAATACAACTCTTTTATTAGGGGAGAAAATTCCTTTTCACATTTTGGTGTTAATTGAAATAAATTGTTTTTAATGTCCCTTCCCCCTTTTTTTTTTTTTTCTTTTTTTTTTTTTTTAAACTAAAATTTTTATTTAGGATCACATGACAATTTACTTGTTACATTCTTATATTTCAATACAAAGTTTTCACCCCAAACCAAACCCCCCCATTCCCAACTTAAACCACCCCCTCCCAAACAGACAGCCCACCTCCTTTATTAACTTAACCATCAGGACTATAAAGTTACTATCATCACATGTAGATCTGCATGCCTCATATTATGCATCCTTCGTTAATAGTAAACCTATCCCATGACAACCCACGGAGACCACAATTTATCAAAGGTTCCTAATTTCCCTCTTTTCTTATAAATCCCTTTTTCGAATATTAGGCCCTGTTTTACATACTGAAGAAATTCCCTTCTTGTAGGCGGCTCATCCTTAATCCAATTTCGCGCTATTACCTTTCGGGCCATATACAGTAATCTGGCAGTGGCAATCTTCAGGTTGTTATCCACTCCAATCTCATCCACACATCCCAGCAAGCACACCAACGGGTCTCTTGGCACCGTGCATTTGTACGCACTTTCCACTCGACTCAAAACCACCAAGCAAAAAGCAGCCAGTCTCGGACATGTCCACATCATATGAAATATGTTAGCATCTGCGGACCTACACCTTTGGCATTCAGAGTCGTCACGCAAACCTGCTTTAAACAACACCTCCGGTGATTTATAGACTCTGTGTATCACATAGAGCTGTGAAAGTCTATACGGCTCACTCAGTGACAGCCTTGGGACCCATTCCAGCACAGATTCCCAAGTTTCATTCTCCATTGGGCCCACATCTCTCTCCCACCTAGCTCTTGCCGTGATCGGACATCCCAGAAAGTAAGTATGCAGCAAGTCTTTATAAAGAGTAGAAATAACCCCCCTAGTAGACCCTTCACCACAGATATATTCCAACACTATATCCCTTTGAATACTGACATTTCAGTCCCTATTTTAGCTCCAAATGCGTGCCTCAACCGCAAATATTGATATTTCCCCTTAGGCCCAAAACCAAACTCTGAACGCAATCGGGAAAAGGATTTCAACTCCCCCTGCTCAATTATCTGATACACATATTGAATTCCCATGGTCTGCCATTCTGGTAATACCCCCAGTGCGACAAATTCCGGTAAGTTATTTTTATGCCATATCGGGGAGAACCTGGTCAGACCTTTAATCCCACATATGTGTCTCAGTCTACCCCACAACTTACATATCAATAGTATAGTGGGATACGATTTCCCCAAGGCCCCCAGGGATCCATCCTCTAGACACTGCACTACCGGTCTTCTGTTTGTAACTTTTTCCATCAGTTGCTGCACCGCACTGGACGAACCCTCAAACGCCCAGCCCTTCAAGTGCTGACTCTGGGCTGCAAGAAAATATACTTAAGGGTTAGGCAACGCCAAGCCCCCCTCATCCTTGGGTCGCTGAAGCGTCTCCAGCCTGATCCGTGGGTGACGTCCCCCCCCATACCAACTTTCTAAACAGGGAGTTAATCTGCCTAAATTTCCCCCGTGGTATCCAAACTGGCGCCTTATGGAGAACATATAGGATTTTCAGCATCAGAATCATTTTGATGAGATTCACCTTGCCTACCACAGATAAATGCAACTTAATCCAAGCATCCACTTTTTCCTTAAGAATACTCAAGATTGGAGTCAGATTCTTTTGCATGTAGTCCGCAACAGGCATCGAGATCCATATCCCAAGATATTTAAATTGACCTACCACCCTCAATCGCCCATCCTCCAGCGGCTCACTCCCCTCGTCCCCCACATCGTCTACCTTAAACAATATAGACTTACTCCAATTTATCATCAGCCCCGACAATGCCCCAAGTCTTTCAATAAGCCCAATGGCACCCCCAAGGAAACGACCGGGTCAGCCAGAAACAGTAGGATGTCGTCCGCGTACAGCGCCACCTTTTCTTCAATCATCCCATATTTAAACCCAGATACCTCGTCCGACTGTCGAAGCCTAGCAGCCAGCGGTTCCACAGCCAGGGCAAACAAAAGAGGAGAGAGTGGACACCCCTGTCTCGTTCCTCTAGCTAAATGTATAGTCCTTGATAACTCCCCATTCACCCTGACTCTAGCCACCGGCCGCGAGTATAGCAGCCGAATCCAGGACACAAACTGCGAGCCAAACCCCATACACTGCAATACCTGCCAGAGATATCCCCATTCCACACTGTCGAATGCCTTATGGGCATCTAAAGATGCAATGACTCTCTGGCCACAGTTGTCGGACCTAAGCTGCAGATTCAAAAACAATCTCCGTAGGTTGACCGCCGTGTATCTATCAGGCATAAAGCCAGATTGGTCTGGGTGCACCAGGCCGGAGATGACACTCGTCAACCTAGTCGCCAACACCTTGGCCAGAAGCTTGACATCAACAGTGAGTAAGGAAATCGGACTGTATGATTCAGGCTGCCCTAAGTCTTTCCCTTCCTTAGGAATTACTGTTATTATGGCTTCTCGCATGGATGCTGGCAGATACCCTCTACTCTTAGCCTCATCTAGGACCACCTTTAATCTGGGAATTAGCATCTCCCCCATATTTTTGTAGATCTCAGCGGGAAATCCATCCACACCAGGCGCCTTCTCATTAGCCATAGATTGTAATGCCCGACCCAGTTCCTCCTCCGTGATGAGAGTCTCCAAGCTCTCTCTATCCACATCACTCAACCTCGGAAGCGCCAGTCCTTCAAGAAACGCCACTGTCTCCTGCCGATTTGTCTACCCGAGAGGAATATAGGTCAGCGTAAAAGTCTGCAAAGATCCCCAGAATCTCTGAATTTTCGGAGACAATCCTACCATTCAGAGAGTGAAGTCAGAGAGTGAACAAACTAAGTATTCCTCTGAGTAGAAGCCACCAGCGACAGCTTGTGACCGACAGTCTCACCTTCCTGATAATACGCCAGTTTCTGAAACTCCCGCTTCCTTTCTGCCTTTTCCAACAAGGTTTTTTCCAGGTGATTCTGAGCTGCCTTTAATCTGTTCCCAGCTTCAGGGGTACCCAGTGTCACCATCTCATCCTCGGCTGCCCTCAGCCCATCAACCGCTGTCCTCTCTGCCTCTCTCGTCCTCCGCTTACATCTACGAATATCTCTAAACAGTAGTCCTCTCAAGTACGCCTTCATAGCTTCCCATATGGTAAGAACATCTGCACTCCCATCATTCAACACAAAAAATTCCTCCAACTCCTGTTTTATCTTATCTAAATCTATACTGTGCAGCCAGTTAGGGTGAAACTTCCACTCTCTCCTGCCCACAGCCCACGTCCCCGCCAATTGAAACTCCACTTCAATCGGACTATGGTCCGAGAGAGCCCTGGGTAAATATCGCACATCCACCACCATAGTATCCAACAGACAATTGCCCAGTGCCAGATCAATTCTTGATAGAGTACCATGAGCCGGTGAGTAACATGAATACCCCCTTTCCCCAACATGCCTAACTCTCCATAGGTCAGTCATACCAACTTCGTGAATATAAGTCCCAAACGTAGTAATGTGTCCCACTATCCTGTTCTGGGGATTTTTATTTTTATCCCAAAATTCATCACATATGTTATTAAGATCCCCTATGATGAGAAAAGGTATCGGGCCTCGGCGTTCCACCCATTCCAACATCTCCCTAATTTTCTTACTTGAGTACGGGGGCGGAATGTACATTGCTGCTATACACATCAATATTCCATTTATTTTACATTGCACCATCACATACTGACCATCCACATCCACCTGTACCGTCACCTCTTCATACTGCACTCCCACGGGTACCAACACCGACACACCCCTAGAATACGCAGAGAAGGTAGAGTGGTATGCCTTCTGTATCCAGCGTCTCTTTAATACATCCACTTTTTCATGCACCAAATGCGTTTCCAACAGACATATCATTGAGACCCTGTGCTCTCGAACATACTGTAGACTCGCCGCCCGCCGGGTCCTATCCGCAAGGCCTCTCACATTCCAACTCAATATTTGTGTGGCTCATCATCCTTCATAGCAACCTCGTTTTCAAATTTGAGCTGTCTAATCCCTCCCACCCCCCCCCCCCCCTATCAACCCCGAACTTACCCCCCTAACCCATCCAATACCACACATTCTACCTCTTATCAAGAGTGGGGCTCCATCGCCCATTGTGAACACTCTCCATTGCTTTACCCTCTCCACCCGCCTCCCGCTGCCAAAGCAAACAGAATTTCCCACAATTTTTGTTTTCAGAACAATCCAACTTATATACATATGTAGAGAAACTTCAAATCAAACTTGCAGTACCCCGCAGAACCCTCCTCCCCCCCATATTTATTAACCGTTGTTGCCCTCTTTGGCCGTACACTCAATATGGCCTGGCACAATCCTCAACAATTGCTCAACCATCTGGCAAATATGCCATTAAGCGCAGATCCCTCCTTCAGCGACAGAGAAATATCTCCCATCTGGATCCCCATAAAATGTCAATCGCCTTTTCCCTTGAGTTTTTAGCATTAGTATCAATCCACTGGGTAGCGTCCTCTGGTGTCAGGAAAAAGTGGGTCTTATCAAAAGCCACCACTCTCAGCTTTGCGGGGAACAGCATAGAGTATTGCACTCCCAATTCCCTCAGTCGTCTCTTGACCCCAGTGAACTTCATCCGTTGTTTCTGAACTGCAGCAGAATAATCCGGGTAAATGGCAATCTTTTGACCTCCAGCTGTCAGATCCTCCATTTCTCTAGCCTTTCTGAGGATAATGTCTCTGTCTCTGTAGTTCAGTATTTTGGCAAGCATGGTACAGGGATTCGCTCCTGGGGCAGGGGGCTGCGGCGGGACCCTATAAGCTCTTTCAACAGCAAAAACTTTTGTCAGCACTGCGCCCCCTATTTTCTCCAGCAGCCAGCTTTCAACAAACTCTGTGGGGTTTCTCCCCTCAGTCTTTTCAGGCAGCCCCACTATACGTATATTATTCCTTCTGGATCTATTTTCCAGATCCTAATTCTTGGCAGCGAGCTCTGATATTGCTTGGGCGAACTTTTTCTCCGCTTTTTGCAGCTTAACTATATGATCTTCTGCCGTGCTCACCCTCTCCTCCACCACCCCCATGCGTCTGTCCATCTTTTGCAGGGCTGCATTAATTTGTGCTGTGTCCCCTTTTACCTCCTGCATCTGCAGGGTCAGGGAATTCAGGGACTGCTGGCACGATGAGATCAACGCAATAACATCTCTGAGGGTCGGCTCCTCTTCCTGCATCAAACCTTCAGATCCCCCTTTTGCCCCCTGCCATGCTTTCTCTCTCCTTCCCCCTCTGTACCTCATGCTTTGCGGCCAGGACTGTATCCACCTCCTCCTTATCAGCTCCGGTTCCTTGCTCTGCCTCCTCCACAGCCTCCACTCTGGCATACTGCTGGAGCTTCGCCGCCACTTCCATACGTCTCTGGCATGCGGCGTTTACTTTATCAGCTTGCTCCCTGACCTCGGCGCCATCTTGGCTGGCTCCTGCATCGCCAGCTCCCACGTCTTTCTGCCGCCGCCTGGTCATCTCCTCCACTGTCGGATCCACCGCTCTGCACCGTACAGTTCCCCCCCACCCTCAGCCAGCCGGTAAGCAGCCGAAAAGCCCGGCCCACGGTGTCTGCACAGGATAAATCACTCTTTAGCAGCGGGAGCGCTCTGCTATGCGACCGCTCACATGGCCAGCTAGGACATGCCCCCGTCCCTTCCCCTTTACATACTACTAGGACAAGCCCTTATCAATTTGACTATTTGCCTCTGGTAAAATAAAAACCCTTCTATTCACTTCCAGTGTCTGCACTGTTCCAGCGGTGTCGGCACTTGTGTTCCTGGGGCTCATGTTAGGTTGTTGTCACATGAGCCCTGCGCCGGAGAACCATGGATGTGCAGGGACCTCGCCAGGAGCAGGTGAGTATTATTACACAGCTCCGCTCCCCCTCCCCTGCTGGGACAATGACTCGAGTATAAGTCGAGGGGCAATTTCAGCCTAAAAAAATGGCCTGAAATTCTCGGCTTATACTCGAGTATATACGGTATATTGCACCGTGTACTTACAGTTGCTCATATTGCCTTTCTACCAAGCAAATTCTTTTCTTTTCTCTGCTGTATGTAGAAACACAAACTTTTTTCCCTGCAAAAATTATTCCTCTAAAACTCCTGACCGAGCTGCTCCCTCCTCCCCCTGCCAGAGACTTTTGCAGTGATGACTCATGCAGGGAAAATTGACCTCCTGTTTCTACATGGAGCTTAGAAGGTTTCAACTAGTCAATTTTTCATCATGTGATGTCATAGACCTAATGGAAAAAAGAATGGTGGAAGGGCAAAATGAGCAATTGTAAGAACACAGTGCTATGTAATATGATTGCAATATATTAAGAGTATAAAAGTTTGGTAGTGCTTCTTTAATTCACACAAACCAAGGGGTGGGGTGGACAATTCCATGCATTCCTCGCCCCACCCCACTGCAATGTGACCATAGCGGGAAGATGGCTTGCTGTGGCAGCCAGTGAGTCTTCTGAAGACTGCCCCCTTTCTTTTCACCCATATTAAATAGAATTGCAGTAAACCTATTTGGTTTCACTGCATCTGTAAAAGTTCAATCTACTAAAGTATAAGATTAATCCAATCAACGAACACTTTAAAGGGGGAAAAAATTAAATTGCAGCATTTTTAGGTCACAGCACAGCCCCTCACATTCCTCCTGAAAAAGAAAAAAAATTGCAACAAGAGGCACTCAATACATCATATCTGCCCAAAATGGTATAATTGTTTTTGCCCGCTCCAGTAACTTTCTTTCCTTAGAGGTCCGTGGTGATGTCCGGGATGCTTGGTACTCACATTTTTTTTTTTTTTACATTTATTTCACACACACCCCCCCCCCCCCCCCCAACGGTGTGGGGTTTGATGGATTCTGAGGCCGGAATGGCAGAATTCCGACCGAAACGGGTTAAGCGAGGCACAATCTTTCCTTCCCGATGGCTACAGTATTGGGCCTGGCGTGTGTTGCGCACGCAGATGTCTGACAACCCCTTGAGAATGTGCAGTTAGTACAGCCAAATTTTTGCCATCATATGATTAAAAAAATGTCAACTTGGTATTGAGAGGATACTGGCAGAGGAATCTTCGTTCCTTATGAAGAACCTGAAAGCGATCATAGAAACAGAGGTCATGAGTTTGCTTAAGGGGCTAAAGAATAGGACCTCTTATGTTTCTAAGAAGCTGGATTCAAGATCTGACAAGGACTTGGAAGATGGGGAATTACAAGGATTTTATTCAGATGTCTCATCTTCATCTTCCTCCTCAGATGATAATGAAGGCCGTCCATGTTTCCTGGCAGAGGACACAAACAAATTACGGTAGTTGATTGAAAATTGAGGACATTGAGCCCGAAACCATACAGGATGTTATGTTTGGAGGTGAGAAAGCAGAAATGCTTTCCGGTTCATAAGAGCGTATCCTCTAAATACGGAATGGAGGAAGCCTAATAAGTGGCTTCATTCCGAAAGTAGTTAAGAGGAAACTGATAGTTGTGAGTATTGGGGAAAAGGCCCCCCCAAAATTGATACTGTCACTTTACATGTATCCCCCAAATCAGCTTTGCTAAAGGCCCTCATGGATGAAAAGGTAGAAGGTTTCCTCAAAATGGCATGGGAGTAGGGGGCAGCAGCACTTATGCAAAATATGGCAAAAACATGCACAGCAAGATCTTTGATTGTATGGTCAGTTCAACTTCATTCTTAGATTAAAAATGTCTGCTGGATCAGATCTTACTAATTTTACGACCATTTTGCCCTAGTCCTTGCTGAGGTACTGGAAAAGGCAGCAGATACCAGGAAAGGGTTCCCTGTATTTTTCCTTTCAGAGGAAGTTCTTTTGTCCTTCTGAAAGGAAAGACCAGAGATCCAAGAGAGAATGCCACAAGATCTAAGGGGAAAGGCTTTCATTATGACTCCTTCCCCTCTGTTCCACCAAAAGGACCCAGAAGACAATGACACCAGGCCCCATTTAGGTAGAAGGCTAAAGGGTTTTCTTCTTGTCTGGGTAGAAATTTCAAAGAGCAGATGGATTTGAAATATCATAGGTCAGGGTTTAAAGCTAGAATTCAGTTCCTGACAAAAAGATTGTCACAGAAATCCAGTCCTCAAAATCAGGGAAGCAGGGCAACATGCCTTCGAGCAGGAAGTTTTGTCCTTGGTTGACAAGGGGGTACTTGCTCAAGTTCCAGAGTCAGGAAAACGTAGAGGATTCTACAGTCCTCTTTTAATGGAAAAAGACAGACCTCTCCTAAGGAGCTATCGTGAACCTGAAAGATTTAATTCACTGTTTAAAAGTCAAGCATTTCAAAATGGAATCGATAGGAACTGTGGTAAAACTTTTTTTTTTCTGGAATGCTACATGGCAATATTAGATCTTCGGACACATATTGCCATCATGTGCATATCCTTCAGGAACATCAGAAATTCCTAACGGTGGGAGTAAGCGTCCATAGAAGCTGGCAGCCTTTTCAGTTTCAAGCGCTTCCCTTTGGGTTGTCCATTGCTCCAAGGGTGTTCAGAAAGGTAAATGGGAAGATGTCTGCCCACATCAGAGAAAAATATGTATTGTTCATCTATATTTAGATGACTACCTGGGAAAGACTAGGTTAAACTGCAGTAGCCAGTGTCATAGCTTCTTTGGGATAGGCTGGTAAATGCAAAAAAATCTAAAATTATTCCGGAGCAGAGACAAGTCTTTTTATTTTTCTGTCCACACAGCTGTATGAGGTTTTCGTTTTTGTGCAAGCCCAGTTTTAGTTTTCACTTTACCATATGTACTGAAAATTAGGAGGAAAAAAAAAAATCTAACCAAGGTGAAATGGAACACTAATGCAATTGTATTTGTGGCAGTCATTGTTAAAATTTACCTAGCATCACTGGTTCTCCCGGTCAGTACGATTACGAGGATACCAAACGTATATTTTTTTCAACTTTAGTAGTATTAGATTTAAAAAAAAAAAAAAAAAAAGCGCCAATCACTAACTGGTAATTTGATTTTCCAGCACTGCCCCTTACCCCCGAAAGATTCTGTTCTCCAGATGTGCGCCCCAAGAAAAGGGACTTGCATCCGCACAGATAACTGACGAAGTTCCCTGAGAAATCTTGAACCCATGTAACAGATTCTCCCAACAGAACTGCCAAACTAAGGACTCCAGAGCAGTTTTTGAAACCTGAATTCTCTTGTCCAAGTGTCCCTTGCATCTCTTTTCTGCATCCAGAACCTCCCACTGAAGCGTTCTGGAATGAGCTCAAGCCCGTGCAACTGCCGGAATGCACGACAACTGGGACCCCAGTATGGACATGGATCCCCTCAGTGATACTAGTGGATTCCTGATCATCAGTTATCTCATCTACTTTCTCCCCTGGAAGGAAAGACTTTTTGCATGAATCCAGAAGAAATCCCAGAAAGTTATGACTCTTGGTAGAAGCAAAGGAGGAAAAAAAAAAATTGAACACCTAAAAAAAAAAAAAATAGAAAATAGTCTTGAGGTTCCTACAGTAGCTCATCTACCATTTTGTCCTTGTCTGTATTTTGAGATTTAATGTTTTTATATATTTGTATTCGATAAATTCCAATAATTTTAAGCAATTAATGTCATTGTTCTAGTCCTGGCACGCTTTTGGTATTGCTGTGTTGTAATCCAGGTAATAAAATATAGTGGCACTCCATACCAAATAAAGTGCTGACCTTTTATTGAAGCCTAAAATTGCTGAGTCGGGCAGGTGAAAATCCAGTTGGCCGATGTAGTTTCACATAAACAGTTTCTCAAGTCTGAGGATAAGACCTTGATAAAGTGAGTTTTCATGATCTGCCCGGCTCAGCAATTTTAGGCTTCAGTAAAAGGTCAGCACTTTATTTGGTATGGAGTAGCGATATTTTTTGTTACTTGGTTTTCAGAGGAGCTAGGCACACAAAGAAGTGTCCGCAGAGCAGGACCTTCCGACTTGGCCCGGCTCAGCTGGATATGACAGGTTTCTCCGGATTTGTATCTAGTACAGACTAGTTCACACTACAGGTTCCATCATAGGTATGTACAGGAGTGTGACATGGAGCACAAATTATGTAAATGTGATTCCTCTGTTTTAGAATTGGCCAACTGAAAAAAGTTTTCTAAGTAAAAATGAAAGTAACTGTCCTAACTTTTATTTCATACAGCAATAGTACACATGGAAAGAGATACCGTATAATACAAAGTGTCGCATTAGTGACATCTGTTTGTCCTCAGACTGATATTTCATTTTCAAATTCTCAAATCTGGGTTCAAATCTGTATTGGGTGAAGACCGACTATTACATTACTGAGATAGGAGCTGCTACCCATGAGATTCTATGAAGAGGAGGGAGGAGCTAGAAGCAGAGCTCCTCCCACCTCCATAGAATCTCATCAGTAGCAACTGCTGTCTCCTATCTCAGTAATGTAATAGTCAGTCTTCACTGCGTACAGATTTTACTGCTGAATTGAGAATTTCATGAGGAAAAAGTTGATTTTAGCTATTAATTTTTACTATGTACTATTGATTTATGTAATAAAACGACAGTTACTATTTAAATGAAAAAAAAAGCATATAGGATTGTGTGAGCGCTATCTTACAATATGTATGTATATGTATAGTACAGACCAAAAGTTTGGACACACCTTCTCATTTAAAGATTTTTCTGTATTTTCATGACTATGAAAATTGTACATTCACACTGAAGGCATCAAAACTATGAATTAACACATGTGGAATTATATACTTAACAAAAAAGTGTGAAGCAAATGAAAATATGTCTTATATTCTAGGTTCTTCAAAGTAGCCACCTTTTGCTTTGATGACTGCTTTGCACACTCTTGGCATTCTCTTGATGAGCTTCAAGAGGTAGTCACCGGGAATGGTCTTCCAACAATCTTGAAGGAGTTCCCAGAGATGCTTAGCACTTGTTGGCCCTTTTGCCTTCACTCTGTGGTCCAGCTCACCCCAAACCATCTCCATTGGGTTAATTCATAGTTTTGATGCCTTCAGTGTGAATGTACAATTTTTGTTGTCATGAAAATATAGAATCTTTAAATGAGAAAAAAAAAAAAAATATATATATATATATATATATATATATATATATATATATATATATATATATATATATATATATATATACATTTTTTTTTTTTTTTTTAATTATATCTGCACCAGTCTGATGCCTGGTCTGTATTGTACATTGTGAAGCATGGCTCCATGCTGACCCACATTGTATATTCCAGGACCATGGGGGTAAAACTACATAATAATGTAATATTCTGGGCTGTTTGTTTTTTGTTTGTTTTTTTTATAATATATTTAATCCGTTTGCTTTATTGGCAGGGCTTAAAAGGCCCATGGATCATAGCCCTGTCATTCTGTGTGTCGCTATCAGCCACTTCTTTACCTTTAGGATTTGGTCTCTGGAGCTTTGCTTTCTGGCTTCCTTCCTTTACGCCTGGAATAGATTTTTCAGTCCTAATGTACAATTAAATATTGTTAGCAAATACAGTGTGCGGGCCAGCATTTTGTCATGCCACATCATCATACAGCGTGGAAATGTAAATAACCAATGTTTCCACAGGGTGGAGCTAGCAGGATGTGCAGTCCAGAAATGGAGCCTTGTCTCCGCATTTTCTGCCTCTTGTTTCATTCAGGGGTCTGATTTAACCCTTATGACAGTCCAGTATTGCAGGGTATTTAGCAGTTAATTGCATGGTAAATTGGCAGGACCGACATTACTCAGTGAATGTGTCATTCTGATCTTGGAAATCTAATCTATAATGTTATTTTTAGAGGCCACTGCTGCAATCTGCTTTTTAGAAGATCCTTTATATGCCCCATTCTGGCCAGGACAACTTGTTACTATGTTATAGAAATAGTTTTTCTTCCGATCTACTAAATAATTTTTGTGCCTATTTTTATTTTTTTTCCCTACAGATGGAGACCTTATAACGATTTTTGACAGCTCCGACTTATCATTTGCCATACAGTGCAGTAGGATATTGAAGCTGACTCTATTTGGTAGGTGGTAGTTCTTGTTACAGCTATACTTCACACTTATTTGGATTTTTCATCTGGCTATTCACTAACCCAGTAAGGATTCTTGTATTATCTACGTGTTTAATGTGTTCATAAATACATATAAAAAGATGGCAGCGCTGCACAGAAGAGAAGGTGTGAGGAAAGCACAGCAGCATGGTGTGCCATCGTATAAAGTGATAGCCCTCCTAGTGATCAGCCATCACTTTCTGATCAGTGGAGGTCTAATCTTTGTGATTGCTACCAATCCTGGTCATGATGAGGACTAGTATGGGCCAGGTCAGACACATGGGCTTGAGTACCACTGTGCAAAGTAAGACTTAACACGGGGTCTAGCACTAAACTGCCACCATGGTCCCTCATTGCCAGGATTGGTTGAGGTCCCAGAGTTTGATTGGAACGTGATGGTATAGCCTCAGGTGACAAGAAAGGAATAGTCTTTTCATTTTCTATATAATTGTTTTATACCGGGACTTTAGCCTTCATATTTGTTGAACAACAACTTGCTGTATTTTAGTTTCTCATGTCCATAGATCATTAATGATGCTCACTAGAGGTTCAGCAGTCTGATTGGCTGTGATCCTCCAGGTGAAGACAGAGGGTTTTTTATTTAAAGGCTAGAACTGATGGAGAACCCATGATTGATCATCTGTCCATATGCCCTTTTTGCACCCTATATGAGCCATTGCAGAGGTTTTCACATTAGTAGGGTTAGGTCATATAGCAGTTACATGGTGCGACCTTTCTAAATGGCTTCCTCGTATCGTATATACTCAAGTATAAGATGAGTTTTTTTAGCACGGTTTTTGTGCTGAAAAAGCGTACCTTGGCTTATACTCAAGTGAGGGTCCCAGAAGACGGTGGGGGAGAGGGAGCAGCGGGTCACAGGAGGCGGCTGCTGCAGTAAAAGCCTGTGTCCACTGCTAAAGAGAAATGAATATTCGCTGCGCTGGTAATAAATATTCATTTCTCTCTAATAGCGGGCACAGTAGTCACAGCCATCGGCTTCCTGCAGCTGCAGGGCGAATGTCTGCCGCTACTTGAGGGAAGGAATATTCACTGTGCTGCACGCCCAGACGCTTGGAGCACAGTGAATATTCATTTCTCTATAGCAGCGGGCACATGTGATCGCCCTGCAGCCTTTTTTTTTTTTCCCTGATGGAGCCATGCAAACCAGGATGGGGATGAGGAGGCCATGTATACCAGGATGGGGGATGAGGGGGCCGTGTATACAAGGATGGGGATGAGGGGGCCGTGTATACAAGGATGGGGATGAGGGGGCCGTGCATACCAGGATGGGGATGAGGGGGCCGTGTATACCAGGATGGGGATGAGGAGGCCATGTATACCAGGATGGGGATGAGGGGGCTGTGTATACCTGGATGGGGATGAGGAGGCCATGTATACCAGTATGGGGACGAGGGGGCCATGTATACCAGTATGGGGATGAGGGGGTCTTGCATACCAGGATGGGGATGGGCGCCATGCATACCAGGATGGGGATGAGGGGGCCATGCATACCAGGATAGGGATGAGGGAGCCGTGCATACCAGGATGGGGATGAGGGGGCCGTGCATACCAGGATAGGGATGAGGGGGCCATGCATACCAGGATGGGGATGAGGGGGCTGTGTATACCTGGATGGGGATGAGGAGGCCATGTATACCAGGATGGGGATGAGGAGGCCATGTATACCAGGATGGGGATGAGGGGGCCGTGCATACAAGGATGAAGAGGCCACGCATATGCGCGAGTCAATTAATTTTCCCAGTTTTTTTTTTTGGGGGGGGGGTAAAATTAGGTGCCTCGGCTCATATTAGAGCATATACGGTAATACTAGTTTTCCCCTGCAGTATATGCTGGATTGTCAGACCTCCTGCCTGAAGATTCATCATTTTTCCTGAGGAGTTGTGGAAGACTTCTTAGCGTACACCCCATTGAAGTGTTCTGTAAAGCCCTATTGGTCGTCTCTCCTGTAGCAATTTTTATGATTAAGGGTAAGTTCACACAGGGCGTTTTTGCAGCTTTTTTCTGCAGCAAAAACTGATCATCTTGGCAGGAAATAAGCTGCATCAAAAACGCAGGTTTTTGGTGCGTTGTTTTTTTTTTTTTCTTTGTCCATGGTAATGTCCTTGAATTTTCAGCAGCAAAAACTCAGCAAATAATGATACCTGCGTTTTTGCTGTGTTTTTTCAACACCCATTCAAGTCAATGGGTGAAAAACGCTGAAAGAATTGACATGCTCTATGTCCAAAAAACGCAGCAAAGTGCAAAATACTGATCACACAAAAAGTGTCTGCATGAGATTTCTGAAATCTCATAGGCTTTGCTGGTACTGTAAAAAGCAGCTGAAAATTGGCATAAAGCAACAATAAAAGCCCTGTGTGAACTTACCCTTAGAGTTGAGCAAAAAATCTTACCACAACCATGGTCCAGCTGCCACATTGGTAGTCTTCGGCTGCCAGACCAAGTCCCTGAGAACCTCCTACCTGTGGCGTTCCAGGGCCAGAGGGAGACAGAAAAGGCCTTGCAAGAACAATAATGGCCCTTTGCAATCCATAGATCATCATAATGCACAGTTCTCCTGCTTTGGAGGTGGAAGGTGGCCCTCCTACTTCGTAAGCCCCTGTGCAGCTGCACAGATTGCACTAGTCACATGTCTACCCTTGCCCAGGGCCGCCTCTTCTTTATAAGAATGTCCAGTCCTTTGTCAGTGTGGCATGACTGTGCTGGGACTAATCAGAGAAGGGCACCAAAGATGCCAGCAGGTAGGAGGTTTGCAGAGCTCCGGTGCAGCTGCTCTGGAGTACCCACATGATCAGTGAACCCCAGGGTCTTGGCTAATATTTTTGCTCAACTCTCTTATGAGAGCCTGCTTAGGAACTTTTACTATTTTTTACCATTAAAAAAACAAACAAACAAAATGTTCTTCTGTCTCCATTCCCTATTAATAGTGATGAGCTAGTATAGGGTGTTATCTGAGCATGCTCAGGTGTTGTCTGAGTATCTTCGGCGTGCTCGAGTAATAAGTTCCAGTCCCTGTGGCTGCATGTTTCATGCCTGTTAGCTGCAACATGTGTGACAGTGCCCAACAAGCAGGCAATCCCCTTGTGTTGAGCCTGTCTCACCGCTGCGAATTATGCAGGGGCTTAAACATATTATTCGAGCACGCCGAGGAGACTCTGATAACACTGGAACATGCTCAGATAACTCCTTATCCCAGCGCATTCGCTCATCACTACCCATTAAGTCAGGTAGCTAAATTGATCTTGTGATCGCTGGTGTATAAAGTTTTGAGGGGAGGGCGATTGGTCATCTCCGTTTGACTTGGGAGTCCTCAGCAAAAGGATTTTCCCTCTAGGAATAATCTCCTGGTCAATGCAAACATCTGCCAATAGGTGGCAGAAAAGTCCCATTACTCAGTCAGCAGCCACAGCCTGCTCTAATGTGAATGAGATCTGTGTACTGTGGCCCCCTGGAATGACGTCGGGGACACACACACACACACACACACACACACACACACACACACACACACACACACACACACACACACACACACACACACACACACACACACCAACCACACACACACCAACCAACCACACACACACACACACCAACCACACACACACCACACACACACACACACACACACACCAACCACACACACACCACACACACACACACACACACACACCAACCACACACACACACACCAACCACACACACACCAACCAACCACACACACACACCACACACACACACACCAACCACACACACCAACCACACACACACCAACCAACCACACACACACCACACACACACACACACACACACACCAACCACACACACACCAACCAACCACACACACACACCAACCACACACACCACACACACACACACCAACCACACACACACCAACCAACCACACACACACACCACACACACACACACCAACCACACACACACCAACCACACACACACCAACCAACCACACACACCACACACACACACACACACACACACACACACCAACCACACACACACCAACCAACCACACACACACACCAACCACACACACCACACACACACACACCAACCACACACACACCAACCAACCACACACACACACCAACCACACACACCACACACACACACACCAACCACACACACCAACCAACCACACACACACACACACACACACACACCAACCACACACACCAACCAACCACACACACACCAACCAACCACACACACACACCAACCACACACACACACACACACCAACCACACACACACACACACACCAACCACACACACACACACCAACCACACACACA